>NC_090933.1:113734421-114984421 GCF_040938575.1 Ambystoma mexicanum
GTCTCATTTACACAGAGATAGTGGGAAATAAGCTCCATGAATTTTCACTCTTTGTGCTGGGTAAGCAACAGCATGTGCACATTTATTGAATTTACATGCTGACGAAAGGTTGGAATTGTAGGTGCAGGCCTCCAATCACCTTAACCCAGAGTAGTTCCCACCTCTTGAAAAGCAAGTGCACCTTTTGTCCGTAAAGCAATTTTATTGTACAAACTGAGTGCCCGAGCGCCAGACCACTCAGTAGTGTAAGGAACGCATGGTGGCAATAGTAAGACGGACACAAGTGAACATAGTTCAAGGGTGTTTATTAAACTTGCACAAGGGTGTGATAAACGCCTATCTAAACCTAAATCTACAGATCGGAGCAAGCTACGACTATCAAATAATAATAATGCAGTCCTAGTGGAGTCTTGTCAAAATAAAAGGGCATATACTAAAAAGAAACTATTGCCAATCCTTACCACTAATTTACAAATAATGTGGGGTAATGTTCATGAAAAAGAAAGAAGTGATCACAAAATAATATGTCAGGATGCTCAGCCCATGAGCCCCCCTTCCCCACGTTTTCAGCACGGAGCAAGGCAGGTTACTCGAGCAAAGCACACACACTGGCTTCTGCGGCACGAGAATACAGTTCCATTTTCCCAGTTCAGGACCTTCTGTGTTCAAGTCTCTTAACTTCTTCCAAGTCTCTTGACGCAGAGGGCCTGCTGTACCAAAAACACGCAAATGTTCTTTCCCTTCTCCAGTGTTCAATTTGGGTATTCACCCTGGAACCCCCTCAGCCAGGCTCAGATCCTTTCTAAAAACAAAAGTTCAACGTTGGATCCCCCTCTTCTGGTCTTTGATCCCATTCAAACAAGGTTCAGAGAATTATTTTTCGGGTGACTCTCGGTTCACTCCGGGTCCCCCTCTCCCAGGCTCAGTCAGATCCCTTTCTTTCGTTCAATTAGTCTCCCTCAGACACACTCGGACCAATTGCGACGTACATTAAACTATCGAAGACTTTCGAATGTGCACAGAGTTTAGCTTGACCCGTTGTATGACCACTTCGATTTCAATATTTCTTTCTCTCACACTCCTCATCAGTTGAAAACCTAACAGAGACATTCGACTAAGCACCCACGTGGCGCCGGACCACTCCTGTGTATGGTATCTTTTCTTGGTCTCCCAATGTTCAATTACAAAGTTTAACTATTTTGATTGGCTTCCAATTGTATTTTCGTCGCTTATCCCAATGCCTTACACACTGTTCTCTTTATACAATGTTGCCGCTTGCATCCTTGGTTCAAAACACAAGCTGGTTTGGTATCAGTCTCTCTGACTCACCGGCTGTGCTGTCTTTTCTGATGCCGCTTTGTTGTAGGAGCCAAGGCCAGTACCACAGCAGCAATCGCTCTGCCCTGCCTTGGTTATCGATGCAGGAGAGAGCAGAGTACCTCCGACACACTGTGCAGATTTGATCAGCCTTAGTTGCTGGTCTTCGGTTTCTTACTTTCGAATGCTCACAAAAGTAACATTCTTTACAAGTCAAGGGTACTTACCTCCCTCCCCCTTGCAACCCTCTCTGGTCTTGCCGTCTTTCTCCTTATATTAAACTGCCATCTTGGAGCTGCTGTTTCATCGTGTGTCTTGCCTCGCTCAGAGTGTGCTTTTGTGCTCCACCTTTTATCCGTGTGGGGAGGTGTGATGGAAGTCGTGTGTGTAATGATCCATAATTGCCTGACCACAGTGTTGGAACATGTCAGGTATACGGCTCTGGTGTTAGTCCATTATCGTGAATGGTGTCCGTGAGAACGTGTTTGTGTCCGGAAAGGGGGGGGTTTAAGTTCCTAGGTATCCTACCTGGTAGGATGAGGAAAAGGTGTTACAATGAAGGGGATACTGTGTCTCACTCGGCAGTGTTCCACTTCCACCCCCGAAGACCCCTCATTCAGGTGATCCACCCCCAGGAACTGGATCAAAAAGCAATGGCCGTGTCGTGGCACCTCGTTGACAGATCCCCGGGACTAGCGGGTGAGACACCTTCAGGTTTCTCACAGTACCCACCAAAGGCTCTACTGGGTTTGATATTTGTGTTAGTAGGGATGAAACGATTCCTCCAGATGAAAGAAGATTGATACTCATACTTAATATTTATTCCTCCTCCTGATACTTACATTAGGCTAGCACCCAAGTTAGATTTAGCATGGAAATTCAGGGTTGATATTTTGGCAGGGGTGAGAGATCCAAACCTTCGAGGTGATGTCAAGGTGGTGTTAGAGAATCACGGAAAGGGCCCATTTTAGGTTTATCAAGGTCATAACATTGCTCAAGGAATAATCGCGAGAGCGATATTTCCCATATTTAGGAGGGAATCGAGGAGCAGAGGATCAATATAAGAATTCAGAGTTCTGAGGAAGATAATGAGACCTCTGGTGCCCGTCCAACTCGGAAACCCTGAAAGATTGGGATGGCGAGCCAACTTCGTTTCCAGGTTTAGCCGTAGCCCAAGGAAAAAACCCCTCATTGATAAAGGCTTTTTTTTTAAAAATAATTTCAGAAGCGGAGGGCCGAAAGAGGAGAGACTTTCTTTCTTGTAAAACAGGTGTTTCTATATTGGGGAGACACTTCTCCAGAAGGCAGGATAAAATGCCAGTAAGTTATAAAAGAAAAAGTAGTCCTAAAAAGAGCCTGAGTACATCTGAATGAGAGCCATCTAGGACCCTAAACTTCAGAGTTATATAATGGAAAAGTTTTACTGGCCTGGAATTCATATAGGTGTTGATAAATTCATGCATACATGTGTAATCTGTCAAGAAAATAGTCACTATGCACCATCTCCAGGTACCACCCCTAGAATGATATCCCAAGAAGTAAAAACAGGCAACTTTACTTTCTGAGTTCAAACTCAGAAAGTAAAGTTGCAACTCAAACATCCTTCCTTGTTGCCCATAGTTTTCTTCACTATTCGGTTCCTGGAGAATGCTTCACTTCTCCAGGTATCTTGTTCTTAATATTTTCAGAGTGCCAGCGGAATTACTCCTTTCCCCGGGCCTTCCTTGGCTTTGCTTCACGATATATTACACCAGGGCGTATGGCTTCCTTCCCCTTGGTCTTTCTTGGCTTGTAGTTTCACTGTAGTAGGGGTGAATGTCTCCCCTTCTCCTGGCCCTTCCAGGTTCTTTTACCACAGTTCAAGAAGACTGTGGGAATGACTACCTCCCCGGGGACTTCTCAGGCTTTCTGAGGCTGTTCGCAATGCCAGCGGGAATGATTCCCTTCCGCTGGCTTTGGTGTACCAAGGAAAAGTTGCTTTTCTCTTGGTGCTGTATTCTCACACTTCTACTCCACCATGAGGGAATGCTTCTCTTCCCCTGGTCTTCCTTTCACCTTGTATTACTGGCTGGTAGATGTTGGAAGGGGACCCGTAGGATTCTGCTGTTTCCTTTGAAAGACCTGGTTCACTTTCCTGCCACTTTCCTTCCAGGTACTATACTGTAGAAGAGAATTTGTGATGCTCTACTCAACTGGGTCCAGGGGCCAGACCCTTACTTCTCTCTAATTGCTCTGGCTGGCCTGACTCACCCCTCTGCCAGGTACTGTTCTGAAAAGAGGATTTGCAGTGCTCTTCTCAATTGCGTGTGGGTCCCAGACCCGTGTTTCTCTCTGACTGCTTTGGTAGTCCTGGCTCACAAACCTGCCAGTTACTGTGCCGAAGAAGAGGATTCATGATGCTCTTATCAATTGGCTTTGAGTCCCAGACCCGTGTTTCGTGTCTCCTGAACCCTTCTAAAGCCCCATCAAGTGTCCCAGCAACCCTCATAGCAGTGAGGGCCTTGCCTATGCTCTTCGGGTGGTGTGTAGCTTAGTCCAGGGAGGGCGAACTCTATTAGGAGTTCCACCTCAATTTTTATGCTCATGCAGTGTCCACAATGATTTGAACATTTACTTTTTAGTTCTGTGGGGCGTTCCTCATGGCTCTGCACTTCTTCGTCCCAGTATCAATCTCTACTGGGTTAGTTGGATTTGTCCTCGTCCCAGTTTTCCAGTGTACTTCAGGTGGGTAGTCCCTACTCTTCCTAGTCTCAGTGTTTCTCATGAGGGTTGTGTTATCTTCCCTACACAAATGCATGGAAGTGTGGGGAACGTGTGTGCCCTGTAATAGGGTAGGAGGGTGAGGGAGGTTGTGGTGTAGTGTGAACATACATTCTCCCCGTCATCCATTGGGGGATCCCTCCCAATGACCCGATGAGGTCCACCCGCTGAGTACCACACCCCCATGGGGACTATCTGGTAGGGGCCTCACCTCCCTGGCCCCATGGGTAGGGGATCCCGGAGAAGAGACAACATCCAAGGATTTTTCACAAGATGTATTTGGTATGTCCTCAAAAAGGGGTCACTCAACTCCTCCCTGTTCTAAAAAGAAGATTATCGATATTAAACACTAATGTTTCCAGATACACACAACCCACACATGCTGGAACAGATGTGGGACTATTTTGTTAGAAACATGCTTTTATATATCATGCAGGCAGTACAGTGCTGTGTATAAAATACAGCAGGCACTACTTCCACTCCACATACTCATTGATGCCATCCTTACTACTGAGTCTCAAAATCCATTCCTGCTCTTTTGCTTAGATGCTTTGTGATAAAGGCACTGTTTTCATTCTGTATGAGCCCGTCCAGAACCACCCACCTGAATGGGCTTTTTAAAGGAAGTGTGATATCATTGGTGCTAGTTGTGTGGACTGTAACCAGATTGACCCTAATCCTGTAGTACATGTTCTATTCTTTTTGTATTAGTTCACTGAATTTGGCAGTTCAATGTATTTTAAAAACATCCTTTTAACAAGTGTCTAACACGATGAACAAATACTTGGAGAACACTTTTGGAAGCATCTGCATCTTTCAGATGTAATGTTGTGTCTGGAGAAATTGATTTCTTTTTTGGGGGAGGGGGTGAATGGCACTGCAATGTGCGTCAGCTGAAATCCTTTCCAATTGTTTTATTTAGAGTATGTGTCGTCTCCTTTCCCTAATTTCTTCATTACAAATAATGATTCCCAGGGTCCAGGGATTCCAGGTAGAATCCCTGGACCCTGCTTATTTTTTTGCTGTTAGTAGGGCGAGAAAACCCACCCTGTCCCCCTTGCTTCTAGACGTTGATTTAACCTTTTTTATAGCTGGTTTGTACGTATGTTTTCTCATGCTGGTTTCTCTTTTTTATATTTTTCGGAATAAATCTAATTTGATTTATTTTCGATATAACTTTGTTGCCCCTTTTTAGATTTAATTAGGTATGCGTTTACTCCCCGTCTTCTAGCCATTGGCGTCTTTTTCTTAAGTATCCAAACTATTAATACTACTGTTTTTCTGGGGTTCTGCCTTTCTTCGCAATGCATTTCATCCATTTTGGTAAGAGATTATTTTGATCGGGTCTGCTGGTACATATACTGTGAGGGTTGGGAAAGCTTGAAGGCCCCTCAGATTTTACGCAAGAGCTGTTTTTTTTCAGTAGCCATGCATGTAGAGGTAGGGGTGGATTGGGAACCAAAAGAGGCCCTGGAAATAATGTTCAAAGTGTCCCCATATTGCATATTTTGAGCAAGCCCAACCCTTTCCCTATGAGAGAATGTGAAAGTAAAATACAAAAACGGCCCAGGGTGCGGATCCCCCCACCCCCTCTGCCCCTGGAAAAATCTCCAGAGTACTCTTTAGGCCAGTCCAGCCCTGAGTCTTCAAGTTGTTTCGAGTTCAAAACTTTGCCCCCACAGGATTTGAATTGGCATGACCATGGTCACCTTTATGTAGTAATTGATATCCAGATCACTCCCTTTTCTGGAGGCAAACATGTATTCCACTATCCAGCAGATGTCGCTGTTCTCCTGAAATCAATTCGTCATCAACTCCGCACTGGCCTTGCCCACACTGCAGATCTTGCCAGGGCTGGGAGACCGGCATTTGTGCGCGCATTGTGGGAAGTCTGCTCTCCTCTCTCCCTAGCATTTTGAATTGAATGCAAGCATAAAATGAGGGCCTCGAGAAGTATTTGGAAAGCGCCGCCGTAAACTGCTCCTCGGTATGTCAGCTGGTGCATTTTCCTTCTGCACTGGTGGACTTCAGCATTTCTATTTTTTTACAGTTTCGCTGATCTTTCCTTTTCCAGGTTTTGCTGGCATTTCTGACTTTTGGTTCCCTGAATTATTGCACAGAGCTCTAGTGCGAATGAGAACCCAAAAAGTAACCATCTTGATGTTCTATTGTTCCCAACACCCTGACTGAGAACTATAAATTGAAGCATTGGTGGTGCAAGAGCACACACAGATCCCCCTCCCAGGACCAGTGTGCTATGTGTCCTCATTCTGCTGTCCTTTACTTGAAACTCACTGAGGTTGTTTTTGAGACGTTTGAGGTCTCCAACTACTCAAATGCTTCAGGGCTTGTGCAAGTTATTGCAGTGCTGGGAATTGAATTTTACTTTTACTGGGGTATCCTACCTAGCGCAGGGGTAAAGATGGTGGTTTGAGGCGGGGGTTATTTTAGTCACCCCATAAACATTTGCCTCTCAGCCCCTCAGAGGATGAATCGTGAACTCCTGCAAAATAGCCGAATTTCTTATAATGTTGTCAGCACAAAATGTGTATACCTTGTAAACCCCCCCACCCCCCAAAAAATTCCCATCAATATTTCCGGTATTGTGCAATATTGGCATGGGATTTCAGCGCACTCCTGCTCAGCCCCTCAAGTGGCCTTGTAGGGAAGTGCCTCGCCACTCCCTAGCGACTAGGGTTCAAATCCCGAGATCCAGGGAGACCTTTTTTGCCGGATTCCAGATCCGGGAGGATTAGGCCCAATGACAGCACTGAGTTGCTGATTCCACGTGCTCCTCGACAATTGGTGCCAGAAACTATAGGATCCATGTTGTGTTGCACTTGGGTGCAGATGGGGCGCTCTGTTCTCCTCTCACTCTGAGTGTTCACAAGTGCCAACACATGTGTCAGTAGTCATGATGGCACCAAGCTGCGGCACATGTGTCCGACATTAAATGCAAGACCAGATATGCCATCCCGACCATAGTTATAGAGCATGTGGTCACCCATGTGTGTAACCTGTCACACCCAGGAAGAAGGGTACATCGTCCCCAATTAAACCCTTTGACAAAGCCTTGCGCTTCTGACTTCCAGGCCCCATCTGTGCTTTGAAGGGTGTGAAGCAGAGGCATCGCTAGGGGGTGGGGTGGCCGAGGGGGCTATAGCCCCGGGTCTTTTGATTGCAACCCCAGAAAGAAGCTCAGGGGCTAGCCCCGAGTCCCAACAGTCTCGACATTAGCATAGCCCTGGATCTTTTCCAGACCTAGCAACACCCCTGGTGTGAAGAAAACGGCGGTAGCCCAAGTGAAGGTCCCGCACTGGGTGATCATAGACCATAGTCTGGGCCTTCAAATGTATATAGGCAGAGTCCGGGGAGCCAACCGTTGAATTTGTGAGAGGGGGCGGGGGAAAGTTGGGAGAAAGCGGTGGACTGCAGGATGTGTGCATACAGGTTGGTGCTGCATGCAACCATGGGACGGGTACCCTTTGTCTTGCTGAGGAGCAGGAAGCTCCATAGTGCAGTGTGCCCCCATGGTTGGGACGTTCGAGATTTGTGGAATGGGATGAAGGGAAACTGAAAGAAAAGGTGCAAAAAAATGAAGGTGTAGTAAGATCTACAGATGAATGTTAAAAGGAGTGCTTTTCGGGAAAGGGAGCAAGTAGGACTGAAAAAAGGCGGGAGAGTCCATTAAGGGGGGGGTCACAAAAGGTACGAGTGCATGAGGATGCTCTAGTCATGGATGATGGGAGGATATGGAATAAAGGTATGCTTACCAAAGTGAAGGAGTGTGCTATTATGCGTGCATGCATTTCAGCCATTAAAGTTATGCAAGAGTGGCCAAGACCCTGCTAGTCACCCATGTCTATATGGAGTGTGTATGGGCGCAACTGAGGTATACTATGGACTGAAGGCAGGGATTGTGTCTGAGGGCATACTTATGTGGGAAGTTGCAGTTTGAATTTCTTTTGTTGAAAGTAGCTTCATTCGTGCGGCAGGTGTTGTGCAATAGTGTTTGTGTTATGTTAGTGCAGGGTGTGTAGAGTGAGACCGTGCCTTCTGCTAGTGCGCGAGAGGAGAAATAAGTTAGCTGTACAAACAACAATGTTTACCTCCTGGGTTCCATCTATGTACCATCATCAGTACTACATTTCACAGGCGATCTAAGTGCTAGATGAATGCATAACACTCACCCTCTGAGAAGGTTCCAAGAGTGGCAGATTGCCATTCCTAGTTCCTTCTAGTGTGAAAACAAGGTTGCCATTTCATGATTGCATGCGGCAGCACAGCCCACCCTCCTGTGCTCTAGAGTTACAAGCAGTGCCAACCACGAATAATAAACATACCTTTGTTGCACAACCCGGCTCCGTACAGTGCTGCTGTCAGCAAAGTCCATTTTCTAGGTTGATGACTGTGACTTCATCAACATGAAAAGGGACTTTGCTGACAGCAGCACTGCGCGGTGCCGGGCCACGCAACAAAGGTCATTTTGATTTTTTTTCTTTTGAGGAAAAAGAACCCACCATTAGCACCTGTGTATGGAACTACACAGGTGCTAAGTGGTGAAGGGAAGGGGGCCCTGGCCACCCAGGCTACTCGGAACGCGGGCTTGTACCATAGAACACAGCCCGCGTTCCGAAAAGCCAGATAGGCACGTGCCCGCGCCCAAGGTGCTAATGGTGAATTGATGCAGGGAGCTGAGGTGCTCTTGGGGGGCTTACTAACCAATGCGCTGGACTCTGTTCCTTACAATAAAGCAAACCAGCAGTTCTTATATCCGGGATATTCTACTGTTTTGAATACGACATTATTACCAATTAATGTGTTACGTTAATAGTGTATTCGTGTCCAAAGTAAAACTGTTATATACCCGGGGGAAAAAAGAACTGAAATACTATTTTAAAAACACATGGTGATGAAAATAAAATATGAAGTTGATTTGTGTGCATTTATTGACATGAATTGAATATATTTTGTTTCCTCGCTCAAATGTAGATGATTTGGGCTTGGGTTGTGGGTATTTATTTAGAAGGCTGCCAGCCCCCTGCAGTTTGCATTTTGTGCCCTCTTGGCCTACATATGATGGTTAGACTTGGGGGGCTGGATGGCTTGTCTTGCAGAGCCCCTGGCTGTGACACTCTTCTTATGGATTAATGTTGAGAAAGACTGGAACAGTTCAAAGAAGAAATGCTTTCTAAATGTATAAATCAACCCCTCTTGCCAGTGCTTTGGGAGAGGAAAACACTCTGCAAGGCGTTTCGTAGTAAAACAGCCAGAGCGTGAACGGGAATTTAGTGATGCAGGGCGACACGGCATGTGACCAGGAACGCTGATCATTACTAAGTATCCAAATACAGGCCAGGTGCGCCCTCTAGCGGTAGAAACCTTCAGTCCTGCTTGTCTTCGATAAACCTAAATATCTGATTCTAAACCAAAGGAAGATGCGTGGTTTTTCTCGGTCGCCCTGAACCCCGCAGACATCAGACATTGTCCTAAAAAGAACAGTGCCGAGTAAACATGAACTCCCAGTAAACATGAACTCCCCGACTCTAGTTAAGTTTTAGATGGGGATGTCCAGATACGAGGGGCACCCACCGTGCCATCACATAAATGGTCCGTGAGGAAATGTACACTGCGCTTCACTGGGCCCACGGACTCGCAAAGAAGTAACCCTGGCTTCAGCCTTGACCAGGGGTTTGCAGCTCTCCAGATGTTTTGTACTGCAATGATCGTGATCCCCCCATCATTCACTGTGCTGCAAGGACAAATTAAGCAATATTACCCGAGCAGGGGGGGCGCATTACCGGCCCATACATTACATACACACTCCTTGCAAACATACATAATGAGCTAACATGCAACGCCCTTTCACGCTGCTAGTCTCAGAAAATGCTTCCCTCGCTTCTCTGCCTAACAAAAAGCAAACTGCACATCACCCCCCTCCCCTCGGATGTGACAGAACGCACAACGTTGGTATATGTCCGCTTGCATCCGTGGGGAGGGGGCTGATGTGCATGTGGGCATTTCATTTTTGTAAGGCAGTCCAGTGGTGGAAGCCTTTCCTGAAGCTAGCAGCTTTAAAGTTTTGCTCCGTTTGTGTAAATAGATGTTTCTGAAAGGAACACAGTAACACACGCCTGATTTGGGAAAGACTTGTCTCCCTTCTCTGAGTAAGAAAAAGCCCTGCACCTCAACTCAAATTTCAGAAGGGGGGTGGGGGGTGGCGGGGGCTGAAACCTTGGGCAGCTCAATGGTGTTGCACGCCTGACTAAAAGTGTAAAATAATCGCCAGGCCCTGTCCACCCACCTCGAAACATCCCTCCCGTATTTTTAAAAGAAAGTGACAATGTTGGAGTCTATAGTAGGAGAGGAAGCCATACACTAGGACGGGGAGGGGTGTGGTCACTCGGCTTTCATTCTTTTCTTGTTTCTGGCTCCATTTTACCTCTAATGCAAGCCCTGAATATTCCCCTGCTGACTGGGAAGGGACCTGTTGTAATGGAACCCTGGTGTATTGTTTTCCATCCAGGGTTCCACGATGTTCAGCAGTTGGAGCTGGGGGAGCGGTTAGGTGGCTGAGGTCCGTTTTTACCAATAAACGTATGTTCTGTACCTGCATCTCCTGTGGGGACATCCATACTTTACTGGCGACAAGGATCAACAGTAAACGTACCTTCCGGAGACCTTAACGTGTGTGTACTGTGCACTGAAACACACTTTTCGGGCCTCCCTAGCTGTACCACGGGAGCCCGCTCCACCACTCCCCGCAGCCGAGACAGTGGTGTAACACAAAATGTGCGGGCCCCCCTGCGAGCCATGATGAGGGGGCCCCCCAACTTGGCAACAAATCACTGGTCACGCCGAACTCTGGGCCGGCATAGATTATCAAGCTTGTGAAATATGCACGAACGTCCTGCTGAAGGGATATGCCACACTGCACTAGGAGAAAGATATAAATATGTGTTTTAATGCAATATACAGCAAACTTTCTGAGAAAAATTGCTTAAAAAGCCAGAGTGTGTGCAATTGTTTTGTAGGGTAACACCAATCCAATAGATGCAAGTCACCAACAGTGCACAGGACCATTACTTTTCTATTAAAAATGCCATGCCACAATGTAAACATGACCAACTGGCTACACAATGTAGACCAGTGTAGACGCGTAATATTGTTACAGTAAAGCATGCCAGGCCACATTTAGACATACCTAGACTGGTTGCACCAAAATGCCAGTCGAAACATTAACACTCATCAAGAAGAGAACACACATTCAAGCCTGTGGCCTCTAACAACACGGCCAAACTCTTTAAAATCTGCAAGGAACTGGTCAATCCTGTTGCGGCCTTTACCTCTCCTGTTCCCTCCCAGGCCCTCTGTATACTCTGTCATCTCACTTCTCTGCTAAACCTCCTGTCCTTCATCTCCTCTTCCTCTCCCTCTTCCTCTACTGGCCCCCCTTTGGCCATCTCTACCTCCTTTCTCCTCTTACTCTCTGACAACACCTGACGAGGTTTCTAGACAAGTCCGATCTATGAAAGTGTCATCCAAACAGGGGCTCCCCTACTCCTCCAAAACCATCAAGGACCATATTGACACCCTCGCTCCAGCCTTGGCCGATTTCTGTAATCACTCTTTTGCCACTGGAATGTTCCCCTCTCCCCTTAACCACTCCCTTATGCACCCACTCCTCAAGAAGCCATCTGCCAATCCTGCCTGCCCGGCAAACTATCACCCAATCTCCATCTTCCCTTTTCTGGGCAAACTGTTGGAAAAGCTGGCCATCACCCATCTTAATTTCCACACAGAATCTGTTGGTTGTCCCCATGACCTTCAGTCTGGCTTCAGAGCTACCAGAGGCACTGAAACTGCTCTCCTGAACACCTGTAAAGATCTGCTCTCTAACCTTGATTCCAGCATTCCTTCTGTCCTCATCCTCCTTGATCTTTCCTCTGCTTTCTACACAGTCAACCACGCCATTCTGAATCCTGATCAGTCGACTCCATGAGAACCTGGGCATCACGGATCATGCCCTTGAGGGGCTGACCTCCTTCCTCTTGGACAGCCCCTCCCAGGACCAACTTGGTCCCTTTCTCTCTGCTCCATCCTCTCACCATGGTTTTTCAACCTCTACTTGGCCCCTTTGGCCCACCTGAACTCTATCTTCTCCTCTAACTTTCAGTGTTATGTGGCTGACACTCCGCTTTCCTTCAGGCTCCCCTCAGACTCCTCTACTCTCTCGCTCATTCCTGACTGTCTATCCGCGATTCAGGATTTGTGTGCCTCCAACGATCTCTGTCTTAATGTCAGTAAAATGGCGATCCTTCTCATTTGGACTCCTGCCCCTGCTTTCCCCTCTCTCACTCTGCCTGCCCGCCTTGGGCCCTTCCTTTGAGGCAAACAACCTTGGTGTCATCTTTGAATCCGCTCTCTCTTTCTCTTTATCTCCTCACATCTCGGACGTCGCCAAGAAGTCCCACTACCAGCTACTCCTCAAAGGAACTCTTCCCTTTCTCACTTTCCCCCAGAGGCTCACTGTCTCCAGAGACCTGGTTCTCTCTAGGCTGGACTACTGCAACAGCCTCTTTCTCGATCTGCCTTCCTCTACTCTCCACCCTCTGCAAATAATCCAGAACAGGACTGCAAGACTTATCCTTGGCCTCAAGCCCAGGGATCGTATCTCTCCAACCCTGAAATCTCTCCACTAGCTCCCAGTTGCTGCAAGGATCAAGTTCAACACCCTTTGCATTGTCCACAAGGCTTTCTGGGCCTGGGGCCCGCACTACATCCAACGCTCTCTTCCAAAATATCTTCCTTCTCAAGCCCTTCGCTCAGCTACCGACAACTCTCTAAGGGTTAGACACTTCTCCAGGCAGAGAGTGGGGGTAGATCTCTCTCCTCTGCAGGTGCCTCCCTCTGGAATAGCCTCCCTGCCCCTCTCAAACTTCAGCTGGACCACCGGAAGTTCCGGAAGCAGCTCAAAACGTTCCTCTTCTCTGCTGCTTTCTCTCTCCCTCCCCTGCTGGCCTACCTGACCTACATGTCCGCTGTACCGACTGGTTGCTTGGCTACCATCAGAGTCTCACTGAGTCCAGACTCTTTCTTGATCAGTCACCCTTGCACTGCCTCTGGGCCTACCAAGCACTTAGGGGCTGTAACTGTAACATTACAGTCCCTTGTTCGCCTTGCAATACCCAGAGCCACGCGGTCCTGACTGCACTTACTCAGAGCATTGCTGCCCTGTTTTTCCCTCCTCTCTCACTTGCACTTCCCCCCCTCGCACTTGGAGGATCTGAATGACACAAGGCTCAGTAAGATTGTTTGTCTTGTCTTACCTCTATCTTCCCTCCCTTGTCGCACCTAGAAACACTTGTGTACCGGTGAATTTTAAATGACTTATATCATATAATTTGATCACAGATGCCCAGAAATATATTCAATGCCGCAGTAAGAAATGGCTAGACTGGCAGCACCCAAATGGCAGTCTAGCCAGGTAATTCACTTAGCAGGACTGCTTTATCGGAAATGCCCAGTTAAAAAAAGTCACACCAAACTGAGGAATGACTAGACTGGCTGCACCAAAATGCCTCTCTAGCCACTAATACCACATATCATGCCTGCTTAACCTGGACATGGACAGCATTATGATTTGTTGCACAATCTTACCCCCTCCACACATCCGCTCTCCCTAACACCCCTACCCCAACCTCCAAAATCAGCTCCTTGGCCCAGAATTACCTCCATGTCACTCTTCCTTGACCCAGAGCTTACATATGAGGCTCTTTGCCTCACAGGTAAGTACTGAGATGAGGAAGAGTGGGACTAGGAGTAATGAAGAGTACAGGTAGCTAAGTCAGGCATTACCTCCATGTACCTCTACCTCATCCCAGTACTTGTGTATGAGGCAGAGTGCCTTATACACAAGTACTTTCTCATACACACTGGGACAAGGAAGAATAGGGCTAGTAGTAATGAGTAATCAAGACATTAAACAGTATTGGTGCAACACCATTGAGTTGACTGGGATTCAGCACTCCCCCTGAAACTTTGGGCTATGTTTGTTGATTCGACCTGGATGACCTTTAGAGCGGTTGCCAGGCAGAACAGGGCGCAGATGTTAAATGGCACCTGGGTTTCGCTGTTAACAAGAGCCCAGTTAATACTAACATAAAGCATTTTACTGTTTGTACCTGCTTTCAAATGCCAAATGTTTTATGCAATTGAAATCGTGATGTGGGTTTAATACGTGCATGCCAGGGGAGTGATTGGAAGGGTAGAGGGGTAACAGGAGACCACTCATTCTGACAGCAGTCCATAACTGGGTGCTTTCAACCTTAAAGGAGAGAGTTAATTGCTTATAACATTGAAGCTGCACTAGAATAGTCTCATTAAAATGAGTAAAGAAATTAGATGCCCCCAAACAAATAAGTTTGCCCCTCCCCCACCGCCCATGAAGTTAGCGCCTCTTCCAACATTTGAAAGGTTAGCCCCCCGAAATGTAGGTTTTGTTGCGCCCCTGAATGCAAGCGCACACACCAATCACCATATACACACATGCACACCTAGCCATTCATACATTTAAGTGTGCATTATTTCACCATACAGGCACACCCAGGCAGCCATCCATACATTTAAGTGTGCACCCTTTCACCATACAGGCACACACACCCAGGCAGCCACCCGTACATTTAAGTGTGCACCCGTTCACCATACACTCACACACGCACACATCATGGGGTTAAGGGGAGCCCTAATACTTCAAAATGAAATTGGGCCTCATTACAAATTTGCCAGTCTGGAAACAACGGTGCCAGTAAGCTTACCTGCGCCATTGTTTCCGGACCGGCATATTACAGCTCTGCGGGCGGTTGCCGTCCCACCCGGCAGGTCAGACCTGCCGGGTAGAATGGCACCCACCCGCAGAGTTTTCATAGAAGCACCACCACCGTTATTAACGGTGCCGGTGCTTCCGTGGTCCCCATTCCCATAGAGTCCAATAGGACTCTATGGAAATTGGGACTTACCATTTGCCGGTGCCTGATTTCCCAGACCGCCGGGGTTGTAATTCCCTGGTGTTACCGGGAAGTTGGGCACCAGTAAATCATTACGGGACCGGCGGCAACCTGTTGGTAGCACCCGCACGGTTACCGGCAAACCCATAATGAGGCCTATTGTTTCTTCTTGTAGTCACTCTGTCTTCATGAAGAAATTATTTCTGTTATGGACCAAATCATAATCAAAATAATTTCTTTGTGAAAGCAGAGTGACTTCAAAAATAAACTATGGGCCTCATTATGATAGTTTATTTATATAGCGCCTATACACAATGTGTTTCAAAGCGCTTCAAGGGGGGGAGGGGACATAGGAAAATACAGTTACATTCCGAGAAGCCCTTGAAACAATACAGAATGTGAAAATAACTATCATAATAGGCCTGTCGACATTTCTGATAGTGCAAGTGCATAGAACAAGTAAGGCAAGAGGTAATGGATAGGAAGGAGAAACAAAGCAAGCAGTAACATTACTAAGTCTGACGACCATTTACGCAGTGCAGGTGGAACAAGAGGAGGGGAGGGAGGGGGGGGCCATGGGACGGAGATGGAAGGAGAACAAGGCACGCTACATAGCAAAAAAGTCGGTGACAAAATTTGATAAGTAGGGGAGGGAGAGTACAAGTGGGGGACGAGGGGGGACAGACAAGCTGCTATCAGGAGTCAAGGAACAGGTGATACCAGTAAGTGCTAGGAGGGGGAGTCAGAAGAGGAGGGAGAAAAGGAGGGGGGGGAGGAAGATGGTAGAGAGGATGGAAGTGAGGAGGGGGGAAGGTAAGGAGGCAGGAAGGGGGGTGGAACACAGCAAAAGGAGGGGGGGAGCAAGCAGGGTGAGGGCGCACAGATACTCAAGGAGGGGCAGGGGGGGGCACACACTCAGAGGGGGCAGGAGGGGGGAAAACAGACACTAAAGTGGGGGGCAAGGGGGCACACAGACACTCGCGTGAGACTCTCAAATAGGAGGGGAGGCATACTGGGGGGAGCGGAGGGTGGGGAGGGGGGGTCGCAGGCATACTGGGGGGAGCGGAGGGTGGGGAGGGGGGTCGCAGGCATACTGGGGGGAGCGGAGGGTGGGGGGGGGGTCGCAGGCATACTGGGGGGAGCGGAGGGTGGGGAGGGGGGTCGCAGGCATACTGGGGGGAGCGGAGGGTGGGGGGGGTCGCAGGCATACTGGGGGGAGCGGAGGGTGGGGAGGGGGGTCGCAGGCATACTGGGGGGAGCGGAGGGTGGGGAGGGGGGTCGCAGGCATACTGGGGGGAGCGGAGGGTGGGGAGGGGGGTCGCAGGCATACTGGGTGGAGCGGAGGGTGGGGGGGGTCGCAGGCATACTGGGGGGAGCGGATGGTGGGGGGGTCGCAGGCATATTGGGGGGAGCGGAGGGTGGGGAGGGGGGTCGCAGGCATACTGGGGGGAGCGGAGGGTGGGGGGGTCGCAGGCATATTGGGGGGAGCGGAGGGTGGGGAGGGGGGTCGCAGGCATACTGGGGGGAGCGGAGGGTGGGGGGGTCGCAGGCAAACTGACGGCATGGAGGGGGCTCACCTTACGAACCGGGCAACGAACAGGGTGACAAACAGGGCCTTACAAAGGTGGGCCTTGGGGAGGGGGGCCGGCGTCCACCTGCCGGCGTCGGATTGGCCCTTAACAGCAGGCCAGAGACCAATCACGCTGCAGCAGGGGCTGTGGTGGGTAGGCACAAAGGGAACAGAGATTCGTGCCGCCATCTTGGAAGGTGGTTAGAAGCATATGGCCCTGGTGAGGCAGTGCGCAATAACACAGTCAAAGTCCCATAAATCCGTAGTGCGCACTCACCGGCAATGTTGTAATATGCCTGTCGAAGTGGGAGAGCGCAGTTCTGCAATTAGCGGTAGTTTCGAGTGCATAATGGCGTCCTGCTCCAAGCACTGCATGCTAGTGTCCATTTCAGCAGCATGAGTCCCCCATGCCCAACGCAGCCTCGTCTGATGGTGGAGTCCCCAGGAGAGGGTGAAGGAGATGCAGAGAAGGGGGGAGAGGAATGGAGTCACAGGGTGACAAACAGGGCCTTACAAAGGTGGGCCTTGGGGAGGGGGGCCGGCGTCCACCTGCCGGCGTCGGATTGGCCCTTAACAAGTCCACGGCTGCATTGGCCCTTAATAAGTCCACGGCTGCCTCCAAACTCGGGTCCGGGTCCGTGGTCCCTGAATGGGGAAATACGGGGCCATTCCAACCTTGGAAGACCCGGTATTTCCCCATTCAGGGAACACATCCCCATTCCCATTTCAACCCCCATAGGGCTCAATGGAATGGGGAGGGAGCTAACAAAGGCCCCGTTAATAACGGGTCTGTTGTTAGCTCCCTGGTCCCCTTGCGGGACCCGCAAAGGATGTCTGGTCTGACCAGACATCCAGAGTGGGTCCCGCAAGGGATCCTCGTAATAGGGCGGAATGGGATTAAGGGCACCGGCACCTTTATCAGCGCCGTTAAACCCATTCCGCCTGCCTCGTAATAAGGCCCTATTTCTTTTTGAAATCATAGGGCTCCCCCGACCCCAGGACATGGAGGCCTCGAGCCTAGCATCTTCCATGCCATGGGGAGGGCGGAGGCCTCAGACTTCAAAAAGAAATGTTCTTTTTGTAGTCACTCTGCCTTCATAAAGACATTATTTCTGTTACAGAAATAATTTCTTCATGAATGAAGACTGAATTCAAAAAGAAAGATTTTTTTTTTTTGAAAAAAAAAATAAAAATTCGCCAGTGGGGCCCCATCCCAGGACATGTCCTGGTGGGGCCCCCCGCACCTCGGGGGCTGTGGGGGCCCCTGTTACGCCAGTGAGCCGAGGTGTGCTTATGTCTTCGCACCCGGACTCCACCAGGGGCATAGGCAAGCAGCAGACAAGCTCTCTCGCCCATTGCTTTGAGGAAAGGCACGGGGAGCACCAGCTGAAAAGCGACGCAAGCTCGCCCTCCCCTGCAGGCTCAAAGCAAAACCACCGCACCTCGAGTAAAGGACGCTACAAAGTAGTTTACGTGGTGGCATTTTGGTTGCATAGCAACCCGACTCCCACAGGCGGTCGCACCACATACGCAGATCCAAGCAGTAACATAGTAATTTAGGAGCAGAGCACTCGCAGTCCCCGCCCTGCATTGAAGTGAACAAGTAAGTGAGTGCAGCTCACCTTGGGACAAGTTGCAGCAAAACAAGGTGTGCGGTACCCATCATTTTAGTGGGCATTACAAGAGAAGCCTTGCTGAGGCACCACCATGCAACAGAGCAATGCCAGGCCTCCACCCGCATTTCTGGCAAATCCAGGTGCACCCTCGGCATCATGGGACCTCTGGATTGATGCTTTGAAAGTGTACGTAAGGACGGCTGGTGGCACTAAATATTCTGATGAATAGAAGGAAGCAGCACTTTTGAACTGTTTGGAAACTGAGGGCCTCAGAGTATTTGGACATCTGCCTGGTGAAGATGCGTGTATCCCCGGTGGTGGGGAAGTACAGACAGTAGTGAGCATGTATGAAACAGCATTGAAAAAGCTGGTAGGGCGTTTTTTGGTAAAAGGCCTAATGTGGTACTGGAAAGGTACCATTTCTTTTCGAGGGTGCAAGGGGTGGGCGAGTCAATTGACTCATATGTTACAGCACTATACACTCTTATTTCAACCTGCAAGTTCACTGGTATACTGCAGGAGAACATAAGGGACCAGGTGATGATGAAAACCAGTAATGCCAAAGTAAGGGAAAGACTTTGGATTGGCCGTAACAGAGAAAAGCGACAAGACTGGCCTAGGCAAACACGTACAGGCCAATGTACCAAGGAGGAGAAGTGGAGAAACAAGGGGGAGAGTTGACAGAGGAGAGAAGGACGCCATCAAGAACCATTGAGGACCGTCAGGTCCTGTGAACAGTCTTGCAGAAGATGTGAATGGCATGGCCATGCCACTGGTGCCAAAGAATGCCCCACCTGGAATGTAGAAAATGTAATGTGAGAGGACATTTTGCCAGAGTGTGCAGATTGAACGTTGAGGGAAAACAAACCATAAGAATGGTGATGGGGGTGTGAAGGAGCAGTGGGATACATGAGTGAAGGAGCATGCAAAGGTGTGCTATTGTGTGTGGGCGGGGCACCCAAAAAAGGGCCATGGGGTGTACTCACTAAAATGGTGTAGATATAGAAATGTTGGTGGATTCCGGATCACCATACACTATGATATCTCTAGAACTATACACAAGAAGTTATGCAATGTCATTGTCTACACTTGAGCTTCCTGACCTCAACCCCTATGTATATAGTCAGGTACCCATAAAGGTTCTAGGATACGAATGGGCACTAATAGAATTTAAGGGCTGTGCTACTAAAGGAAAGCTATATGTGGCACACAAGGGAGATGGTGTCCTAGGTTGGGATTAGCAAGCTGCCCCAGAAATTGAAATACGCCCAGGTAATATTCTTTCCTACAGTAATGTACTATGCGTGGAGGAAGGAGAGTGAATGCATATGGGAGGAGATGTGACCGCTGAATATTTGCAGGATACATTTTCAACTGTTTTTTCAGAGAAGTTGGGTATGTTGGATGGTTTTCCCCATAAAATAGTGTTGAAGAGAGGGGTGGTGCCCAAGGTCAATTAGGTCAGGAGTGTACCAATGCTAGCAAGAGAAGGATTGAAAAGGGAACCCATGGATGCAGGAATAATAGAGGAGATTGAATCCTCTGAGTCGTTGTCACCAGTAGTTTTGACATGCAAAGCGAATGGGGTCTCAGGATGTGTGTTGACTTAAGAGAGCTGAATGCCAATACATGGGTTGACAGCCATCCTTTGCACAACATCAACAAACTTTTAGCAACAGTAGGACAGGCAGCATGGTTTTCCACGTTTGATTTGTCTTCCACTTATCTGCAGATAAATTTGCATGAGTAGTCTCAACCCCTTACTTTCTTTGTCTCACCTTGTGGGCTGTACTGATTTTGCAGCATGCCATTTGGTTTGGCATCTGCCTCCACCGTTTTCCAACGGTTGATGCAGATGCTATTCAGGGAGGTACAAGGGGTAGGTTACTTCCAAGATGATCTTCTATTTTGGGGCATGGATCATAAAGAACATGACAGAAGAGTGATTCAGCTGATGTAAGTATTGCGGAAAAGTGGCCTGACTGTGCCTAAGTGCCAGGTTGGCGTTCCCAGCGTCACCTATTTGGGGCACACGTTAGATGCAAAAGGGATAAGGCTTAAAGAGGAATTGGTGAAGATAATGAGAGAGGCACCTTCTCCAGTAAATAAAGAGCAACTCCGCCTTTCCTGAGTATGACCGAATATTGCGTAAAGTTAATTCCATTTTACGCAGAAAAAATTGTGTGCATGCATGTTTTGTTAAAAAAGAACATCCGTTTTGAATGGTCGGTGCATTGCCAACGGGAGTTTGTCAAATTGAAGCAGGATGTGGACGGTGCACTGTCCCTGGGTTTGTTCAACCCTAGGAGAAATGTAAACAAGGGTACTGCTACATGTGGGGTTGGTTACACAAGGGTTATATTATTTGAGAACTTCTTGGACCAACCACTAGTTTGTCTAAGACTCTAAATGAATTTGTTATTTGTATGCCAGATAGACCAAAAATAGATTTGCGATTTTTTGCTCATATGTATTCTTGAGAAGTGAACACTAATATAAAAGATACATAATTTCAAACAATAGAACATCCTTTTGACAGTTTAATAAATTGTGATCATTAAATTCAACTTGGGTATAGAGGTTTCAGTTATAATTGAGAACACAAATCAAATTCAGACTTAAACAGACTGTATGTCAAATTAACAGATTATGACCACTGGCACATCTTGTGTGCAAAAATGTAAGTTGGAAAATGAGTCAAATACATAAATTTCACAAAACAATATCAGAGAATGTTAAAGTTAATGGAAGTATTGATCCTTTACATAAACGTGACTACAGTGAATAAAACATTAGTATGTTTTATTCACTGTAGTCACGTTTATGTAAAGGATCAATCAAAAAGGAACCGATTTATGTGCCAGTGAATGAAAGCAAAAATACTGATCCGCTATTCAATCCTTTGTGTAAATAAACTTTTTATCTTCGAGATAGAGGCTGCTACTCGAGGTGGAGTGTGCCATACCAATGAATGAAGGCAAAATATTTTTCCAATGTTCACTTCTTTGTGAAGGTAGGCTTTTGTTCCTCACTTTCCCTCAAGGTGGGAGCTGCCTCTCGAGGTGGGGGTCTTCCAACGCAATGGGGGGGAACAAAAATGAGAAGGAAGGTTTGATGATGATAGGTAGTCTGTCTCAAAACATTGACATGCAGCCTTGCGTAGAAACACCTTCAGTACCCTCATACATGTAGCGTTTCGGCGGTGATGTGCATAAAGGTCCTCATGTCCGCTTTATCAGGGCATTGGGTTGAAGACCCACGAAAAAGGGTGGAGGGTTCTTTCTTCCCTTTCCCCTCATACTGGGAGCACACCAAGCGTCAGAAATATCGTACACGTCTGTGTCACATGTTTTCTGAGGAAACTCATGGCTGTCCTGGTTGTATTGTTTGCACGAGGTCACCAGACCGTGGGTGTAAACTGGAAGGCAGTTGGTGAAGCGATGGCTGGACAACATTGTTTGCATTTAGAGTTGCCGGCTCTAGAAAGCCTAAAAGTCACTCCTGTAGTACATAGTCAGGCGGTGTCTGCCCGATTTCCCAAACGTGTTAATGCAGCCGGAGTCCGTTTGGTTCAATGCATGTTTGTGGTGACCACAAATGACCAATGATGCGGAACGAGCAGATCTGCGGTCACAAACAATATAGAGAAAGGGACGCAAAACAGTACTTAAAGTGGACGCTAGTGATGTTGGATTGGGTGCAGTTTTGGAACAGTGGCATGATGGCAAATTCCGTCCCATTGCGTTTGCATCTAGAGTGCTCAGGGATGCTGAGAGACGTTATGCATTAATTGAAAGGGAAACACTGGCAGCCACTTGGTTATCTAAGCACTTTAGGCAGTGGTCGAAGGTGGCGTGAGCGGTTGGGAGCGGTGCTACTATACTTTTTAAAATTAAGTTTTACTTTTCCTATACTTTTATTTTATGGAGCCATTTTGAAAACATTCTCTAATGGTTTCGTTTTAAAATAAGATTGTAGGAAGCAGTTGAAGCTTGCACTGAGGTGCATTTGTTTGGGGGTTTGTATTGTGCGTGGGAGGAGGCGTTGCGATGAAATTTGTGGGGAGCCAGGCAGGCCAGCAGTTAACATAGTTCCACTACTTCTTTTCATACACTTTGACCACTGACTTTAGGACATTTCTATGGGGTATTCCCTACGTGATCAGAACGGATCAGAAACCCCTCACGTATGTCTTAAAAACCAAGGGGATGGGGTCTGTCTCCCAGAGGATAGCCAGATGGATGGTGGACCTACAGGAATTAAATTTTATAGTAGAACATATTCCTGGGTCAAGGAATATAGTGACAGATTGTCTCATTTTCCGGGGGATTCTCATGAGGTAGAAGAATAGCGTGGTGTCAGCACCCATGTGACGTGTGTACTTCCTGCCATAGATAAATGGGAATGGGAGAAGGAGTGTGCAGAGGTTTCAGAGTTGGCATGGATTAAGGAAGGTTTGCGAGTCAGATGGAAGGACGTGAACAGCAAGCTAGGAGGAAAGGGGTATGTTCATATTTTGAACGAGTTGTCCGAAGAGCTGTGGTGAGAGGGGAAAAGGTTAGATCCTCCTTTCAGTTTAAGGTCTAAGCTTGTGGGTTTGGCGCAAAAAGGACATCTGGGTAGACCCCCAACTAAAAGGAGATTACAGGAGTCCTATTGGTGGCCAGGGATGGATGAGGACGTAGAGCAGGTTGTGAATAAGTGTGTGGTGTGTTCTGTAAGCGATAAGAGCAAGGCACTGCGCCCCCCCCAACCCCCAGCCGGATCATCTGGTAGAGGTTCACAAGGAGGTATGGTCGAAGTTGGCTCTGGACATTGTAGGCCTATGGATGCCCTTGGTGGAGATTTGTGGTTTGTAGTAGTTTTGGTGGATTACACGTCACAATGGGTGGAAGCCTCTGCATTGGATACAGTAACTGCCGATAAAATAGTAAATTTCCTAATCAAGGTATTTGACTGGGAAGGAGTTCCAGATGGAATTGTCACAGACAATGGGGCTCAATTTGTGTCCGTTTGTATGCAGGAAGGTTTGAGTAAGTTGGGCATAAGGCACCATAAGACCTCTTTGTACAACCCATCAACCAACGGGTTGGTGGAGAGGATGAATAGATTTTTCAAGGGTGTGAAGATTAGTTAGGACGGATGTCCTGTCAGAAGCCTTGGCTGCTTATAGGCTTACGCCATCATCTATCACCAGTCATACCCCATTTGGATTTATGAGGTGTAGGAAGTGAAGTTTGAAGTTGAGGATGGTTGCTCTTTGTGGCAGCGTTTGCTCAGAAGTGAATATGGCGGAGGTTTTGGAGAGTGTACATGCTCGTCAGGAGAAGGTGAGGTTACAGCAAGTGAACAGGAAGCCACTTTGAGTTTTGGGTAGTGATTGTGGCCGGGTGAGAAACCCAAGATTTGTACCGAAAGACGGCAGTGTGTACATGGCTGTCATGTATCGTAATTGTTGGTGTACCTCCCGATAGGTTCAAGACATTGGTTAAGAAAGGAATTTTCAGTCATTTCTAATGATGTCACCCTTGCGTGACCCCAAATCTCGTCACCATAGAGTGTGATTGGAGATTACAGATGTTTACAGCAGGTCTAAGTGCTCCGCCGCCATATTTCTGTCTATATTTATGTGTAAAGATCAGTAAAAACGGAAAACGGGGGAGTTTGAATCATAATCAAGGGAAGTTAATAGCTCAAGGGAAGCTTAACGCAGCCTTTGCGTTGCAGTTTACAGGAAGGATGGCCTGTTCGCCAGGTTCTTATTGCCATGAGCCCCCTGCGAGTAAAAAAACATGGATGGAGGTAGTTCACTTTGTGTTCCGCCAAAATCATTACAGACCCTAAATAAGGACTCCTCTTTCTTGGGTGTGGCAAAGGCAAAGCAAATATGGCTTTTTTTTTTAATGAAAGAAATTGTTCGCTCTGGTGTTTCTCACTCGGGTCAGCAATCCTGTTTTTTCTTTGCTGGGGTGCTTCATTGGGTGCCAGGGCCAACAATAACCATGCATGCGCTCAGCCCTCTGGCTCTCTGGCTCTCTGAAAACAGACTTTCGTCATTCATTGGCAGCCTTTATTGACTGTTTCGATTGGTTCAGCCCATCAGGAACGAGGATTCCATGCAAATTCTGAGCACTATTACCCGGTATTTGCTAAAAATCCACTTTCCTGCCCGGCTCTGGGTCTCTGTCGGTTCCCCCTTGCTCCCCACTGTGCGGATGTTGGGTCCCTCAATGGCACCCCTCCAGTCTGTCCCCCCACCCTGCTTAGCTTGTCCTCCAGATCGTAGCTTCACCCCCCCACTCTTCCTGCTTCCTTCTCCATGCGACAGCCTACCTGGCATGGTTGCACTCCACACCAAGCAGACATGGCATTCAACCGCATGGCCATGCAGAGGACTTCAGATGCCTTGCTCCGCTCCGGCAGGGCTTGTTCCCTTTTTTTATTTTGTATTTTTTCTTTTTTTTTTTTAAGGTCTTCTCTCCCTGCATGGATGCTAAACACCTTGGCAACCGGTGGGAGGTGGAATTCCGAGGCATTAGGTTCCCAAATCCCTCCTTAATGCCCTCGCTTCACTTAGGATGCTAAGTCTGACATCTGGGCACCAAATGCCTGGGAATTCCACGCCCCCCGCTCCTGGGTGCTAAAGCCTACCCTTTAATTTTTTTTTTAAAAAAGGGAATGAGCTCTCCAGGCTGGGCGTGACATTCAAACTCCTTGGTGCTGCAAAGGCGACATGGCGGCGCTGTTGGATGGCACATCTGCCTGCAGAGCAGCGACGGCTGGCAGAGCACTCTGGAGCCTTTCACTGGGCTGAACAAGCCAGGAAATGGAATTCCGATCAAATAGCGTGTCATGGTGCTCACAATTTGTTTGGAATCCTTGTTTCTGATTGGCCGAGCCAGGGGTGGATTGGGAGCCAAAAGAGGCCCTAAAAATAATGGTCAAAGTGGCCCCATATTAGTAATTTTCAGCAAGACCAACCCTATTCCTATGGGAATATTTGGAAATACCAAACAAAAGAGGCCCAGTCTGCTGGGGCCTACCGGGAAATCTATTGGCCATTCCACCCCTGGGCCGAAGAAGAGTTGCCTTCATTCAGATGTAAGGAGACCTAATTGCTCAGTGGGGCAAGGCGATGGCTGTGGGAGATGGGGGACCGGGTCTCTCTGGATTTAGGATGAATGTATTACTGATTTCTAGGGGAACAAGCTCTGAAAAGTGCTTCTCCGTTGTCTTGTTCCCCATCCACTACAATGGGAATAGAGGCTTCAATGTGGGCGTGTGTTCTACTCCCTGGTGATAATAGTGAACCTTTGCTAAACGCTCAGGGCCGTATTACAGAATTGTGCCCAGTGCAAGTGCAAGTTTGCCCGGTATTAGCACAAAGGCAAGAGTTGCCCTAGTGTAAAAACACATTTTCCCAAAGCACTTGTGCAATTCTTGCCTTAGTGCTAATTCTGGGCACAACTTCTCTACAGACGCTGACTTTAGCAGATATCTAAATAAGGTCCTAGTGATTGCATCGAATGCATACGTTTCGAATGCCAAAGTTTCGAAAAGAAATGCATCGAAAAAATGCTTTTTATTTTTTTAATGGGGGGGGTCCCCCCAATCCCTTAAAACCCATTATAGTTAAAAAAAAAAAAAAATTCGATGCATTTTTTTTCCAAAACTTTGCCATTCGAAACTATGTATTCGAAGCAATGCCTGGATACCATAAATAAAAGTGTCATCTCAACGAAAAACGCCCCAATACAATAGTCCAACAGCTAGCCAACTCCTCACATGCGTTGCTTTTCACTTTTATGCCAATACTCTTGGCTCAGTTCTGTACTATAAATATTGTGTGATACTGTCTACCAATGCTGTGTTCTCATGGTTTTTCTTTACACTGATATTCTGGACAGTGCAGGTTAAGTTGCAATATTAATTATTTTTTCTTTACCCTGATATGATGAGGATATATTACGCGGGATGACGGGCTGACCCTGCCATGCAGATGGTGCGGCCGTTACTGGAATGGTCAATATTGCCATTGGCAACCAAATAGTTCCCATGTGGGTGTTAAGGGCTCTTTCGAATAAAAAAACTAAAACAAATAGACCTTACAGAGAGGTTCCTAGAGCCAGTGCACTTATAAAGTCCCTTTTCATTGTTCATGACGACCTGTGAGATTTGCAGGTGCTGAGAGGGCAAAGACAGTCGGGTAATGGTGGGCGCCGGCAGAGCTGCACACAGGCTGCTCAGAATGCGGGCTTACGCAATTGAATACAGCGTGTTCCTAGCTTCTTGATTGTCTAGCACCCCCAGCCAGGGTGCCCACAAGACTGTTGGTTACGTTGCATTAACCATGCTTTTTTTTTCATTATCCTGATCTGAGCGACAGTGAAGGTTATGTTGTATTATCAGCGCGTACCCATACACGATCCACATCAATGACCAACAAGCGTGACAAGAGTATAACTGGGATTTTTGGCTACCACACAATATATACTTTGTACACACGGCCAAACTCTTCAACGTCTGCAAGGAGCTGGCCAATCCTGCAGCTGCCTCTTCCTCTGTCACGCCCACCCAGGACCTTTGCTCGGCCCTGGCTGCACACTTCACCACAAAAACCCAAGACATCCTTTCCACCCTCTCTTCCACACCACAGCATACACCAACACCTGAGCCTCACTTGGCCCCCCCTCCACTCACCCTCTCCTCTCTCTCACCAGTCACACCCGATGAGGTTACCAGACAAATCCGATCTATGAATGTTTCATCCAAACAGGTGGACCCCTGCCCCTCCAAAACCATTTAAGACAATATCGACTTCCTCGCCCCAGGTTTGGCTGATCTCTGCAATCTCTCCTTCTCCACTGGAGTTTTCCCAACTGCCCTGAAGCACTCCCTTGTGCACCCTCTGCCGACCCCTCCATTCCAGCAAACTACTGCCCTATCTCTATCACTCCTTTCCTGGGCAAACTCCTGGAGAAGCTAGCTATCTCTCAGCTGACCCTCCACACTGAATCTATTGGGTGCTTCCATGACCATCAGTCTGGCTTTAGAGCCTCCAGAGGCACCAAAACTGCTCTTCTGAACACCTGTGAAGACCTGCTCTCAAATCTTGACACTAATACCCCATCTATCCTCATTCTCCTTGACCTTCGACGCGTGTTAAGACGGATTTCTGAACTCTGTCCTGGTGGCGCAGAAGTTCAGAAGGCCAACCTAATTACTTGGAACAGGGTAACCTCTGGACGAGCCAGACCAATCAAGGTAGCGATCGCGGCGGTCAAGACTAGGTCTCAAGAGGGGTGAGGGTGACTGAAAGCCCGCAATGAGCACGCAAAGCAAGAGCGCTTACAAACTACTCCAAACAGTTGTTATATCAAAAATATATACACATTTATTTTAAGGCCTTTAAAACAATGACCGTAGCGAGAAAATCACAATATCACAATATTAAACCAACACATACCATATCAACACAATATATATACAAATACGACAGTCGCAAGCAGTAGAGGCACGAAATGTGTAGTCCACCTGAAAGGGAAGGAAAACAGGCAGTGCGATAACGCTTTAGACTCAGTTCGCCTTCAGAGGCACCTAACTAGATGGAAGTCCGAGCCCTGCGAAGAGTGGAGCCTTGTGCTCAAAGTACCTGCCACGCCGGTGCCAACGGGCAAAAGGGGAAGCTCTTCGGAGGAAGTCAGGCAGTTCGGGTTAGTGCCCAGCAGAAGGAGAACAGGTTCCGCAACTCAAGCGCAGCCTCCACAGCGAGCAGATGCAGAGCGCGAGTACGGACAAAAGGGTGCTGTTTTTACACAGCGGGGAAAAGCAATGGGCTACTGCAGGAGCGCGACCAGATCCTAGCTAAACTACTCACCGGTCCCCGAAGCAAGCAGACCCAGGCTTCTCCACGTTTATTTCAGCAGCTGGCAGGTTCAGAAGAGCAGGGAACGCCTCGTAGTCGTGTAGAGCAAAAAGACGTCCCAATCGACGAAACCAGCACAGTTTGTTGCCGCAGCAGGACAACGGAGCGGCCGTGTGTATCCGAGCCAAATGTACACTCCTCCCTTCAGACTTGGGAACGCCAAGTGTACGAAGCGTGGGAGAGTGACAAGGACTCGAAATACAACACAACCTGGCGGCGGTTACAGAGCAGGACGCCCTTGTAAGCTGGTCAGTCAACTGGATGGCCCAGAGACACTTCCGAAGGCTTACTTGGCAGGAGATGATGAAGTCGCCGGGAATAGCTGTTCCTGCTATTCCAAAGGTCGAAGCACCAGTACAGGCCTTCTGGTTCGATCAAAGGAGGAAAGGGTTTCACAGGACGACAGCAGTGCAAAGGAGGAGTCCTTCAGCGGGTCACCAGCGTTTCCTCGGTCCAGCCTCTTGGTTGCAGGATACTTGGCTCCTGTATTCCTTCGTTCGTGAGAACTCAGGAGATCGACATGGTAGTGGTGTTTCCAGCCCCCTCTTATCCACGGTTCCCTTCGCGCCAAAACGGAGGGGAGCCAATGGGAGATCTGCTCATCAACACACATACCATACGTGGACCAATCACGGACCACGGTGGTCCCAGGCATTCACACTACCCTAGACTCTCTTGCACCCAGGATGTGTATTGGGACCAGACATCCCAGCCCACACCCTGGAGGCACACAAACGACATGTAGAAGCCCGCGAAAGCAACCACGTTTCGCGGGAAAGTACATGCCCAAATAAGGAAGGCCCCGGGTCGCTCGACCTGGGGAAGGTGAAGGGAGCAAGACGGTCAGTGGACAAGACAAAGGAGCCTCGTGGTCTGGCCATTTTGGGAGCCAGGCCACCATTTTGGGTTCAGTGAGAAAAACGCGCTCAGAACGCCAAAAGGAGCTCAAAATACACAAAACGATCGCTGCCACCATTCGAGTCCCTGAATGACTTGCACCGATCAAATACCATCCTAAAAGAGTATCTAGGGCCTGTAGAAGGCTAGAGACCCAAGAGAGCTGTAACTTAGCTTACAGTGCCCTCTTGTGTCATGTTGCACTAAAGCCGCAACATGATAAAAGAAACTACGGGAAACAGCGTTCCCCGGTACTGACTGTCTTAAGGGCATGTCAGTTTCCCCGTAAGAAAAGGAGCGAAAGCCCAGAGGAGTGCGGCAGAAGGCTGCACTTCTCTGGCAAAGTCAAGAACAAGGTGAAAAACAACAGCAAAAAGTTTAGGGGTTGCCACATGGAAGGAAAATTACCTACAATTACGAAATCTTTCCTAACAACGCGGTTAACCACAACATCCGTGACACCCTGGGAATAAGGTCAGGCTCTGGCGTGGTTAACCTCCTTCCTCTCCGACGGCCCATCCCAGGTGGAACTCGGAGCCTTTTGCTCGACTAACACTCTCTCAACCTGTGGCGTCCCCCAGGGATCAGACTCTCCCTCTGGTTCTTCAATGTCCACCTGGCTGCCCTGGCATGGGTGATTGCCACCTTCACCTCCAACTACCAGTGCTATGCGGATGACGCATAACTATCTTTCAAGCTATCCTCAGCCGCCTCCTCCTCGCTCATATCTGACTGCCTGTCCGCTATTCAGTCATAGTGTGCTGCAGACAACCTCTTCCTCAACACCGCTAAGACTGAGCTCATTCGCATTGGAACCCCTGCTCCCGCTTCCACCTGGCCGGCCTCCCAGGGCCCTGCACCCGCACCCACCTGCGAAGCAAAAAACCTTGGGGTCATCTTTGATTCCACTCTCTCCTTCTCCTCTCACATTTCAGACATCTCTAAAAAGTCGTACTATCAGCTACTCCTCCTCAAGAGGTACTCTTCCTTTTCTCACTTTGCCCCAGAGGCTCACTGTCTCCAGTGCCCTGGTTCTCCCCAGGCTGGACTATTGCAACAGCCTCAACCTCCCTGCTTCTGCCCTGCGCCCCCTCAACTCATCCAGAACAGAACCGCAAGCCTTATTCTTGGCCTCAATCCCAGGGACCGCATCTCTCAGGCGCTGCAATCCCTCCACTGGCTCCCCGTGGCTGCAAGGATCAAATTCAAGACCCTCTGCATTATCCACAAGGCTTTCTGGGGCCTGGGACCCACCTACCTTCAACACCGCCTACCTAAATACTGTCCCTCACGAGCCCTCCGCTCATCTACCTCCAACCTTCTGCGAGTGAGCCGGTTCTCCAAGCAGAGATTTGGAGGGAGATCCTTATCCTCAGCAGGTGCCTCCCTCTGGAATAGCCTCCATGCCGCCCCACGTATTGAGCTGGATCGCCTGAAATTCTGGAAACTCCTCAAAACCCTCCCCTTCTCCTCTTTCTACTCTCTCCCTCTAGCCTGCTAACCTAGTTCTGTTCTTCCCTCTCTCCCTCTTATTACAGCATGCTGACTGGCCGCCTGGTGTACCTCAGAGTCTCACCAGTCCTGGCACCCCTGCCCAATTTCTCTCTCGCACTTGCCTCCGTGCCCTATACCCCACCCACACTCAATGCACTGAGAAATTAACCCAAGAGTGTGGCTCTCTCTGCACTTACTCCAGTCTCAACCGACCGGGTGCACTTGATCCTCCCCCTCCCTTTGACCCTCAAATCTTGCTCGATCCATACGCACACGCATGAAGATCGTCTGCCTGTTCTCCCTTGTCACCCCTAAGTGAACTGTTAAACTGCAGAATCGCAGGCAGGCCTATTTGCTGTATCCCATACTGTTAAATGCACTTTTTACGCACTTACTCTGTCTGTGCAGACTATCATAATCTCAGATTTTCAAGGGCCCTGAGCAACTGTTGTTTTTACACCCCATTTTCCCACCCTCCTTGAACGCTTTGAAATATTTGCCTGTGTATAGGCGCTATATAAATAAACAATACAATACACGTTTCCCTGTCATTGTTGTCAAGCCGCACCCAGCGTGCAAGACTCTGGGGATTGTAGGAAACAGTGCAGTATCAGTCCGAGGAGTTTAACCTGACGTTTCTTTTTGATCTGCTTGTAGAGGGGAAGGCCTGTTGAAGACCACCCAGGACTTATTTCAGCAAGCTGAGGTAATGTTGTAACAAGTGCACTTTTTTGACCAAATGTATCACTTCACCATTTTCTGTATGTAAATTATTCCCCCCAGCCAGATGCTTTATACGCCAGTCTTGAAACAATGTGTGATTTACCCAGGGTGTGGACTGCCACACATCATAGTAAGCATTGGATCCATGTTGGTTGTTCATACCCGTTATACCCAGAACCCCATTTCCACTGTAACCAGATATTCTGGTGATAAAGATTGGGAGCTCCCCATTCACTGTGTAATTTGGAGTAACAATGGTCAGTTCCCTCTCATAGTTCATATAAAGCCTCCTATTGCCGTGTCTTATGACACATCCATCTATCCCTCATTACACACAACGCCTTGCTTTATTAAGAAACCCGAATCCCTTTTAAGTCTGCCGCTGGGGATAGTCTTTATGAGGACGATTCACAGAGGAGCTACTTTGAGTAACTCTGAACTACTCGGGCAAGTGCTGTTTGATGAGCATGTGTAAGTCTGTCTCCTATTAATCCTCCTCCTCTTCTACTTGCAGCAACCCTGGAGGGAGCCATAGGAACTTAGTTGTGACTAGAACAGCATACATGCCAACCCTCCTGATTTAGACGGGAGACTCCCGATTTTTCAGGGAAAAATACTGCTATTTTTTACGTTCTCCCGTCTAAAATTGTACTTTCCCCAATGCATTCCTATGGGAAAATGGTTCTCTCCCGATTTCTCTGAAGAAATCTCCCTCCCAGGTGCCTCGGAATGTTGGCATGTATGGAACAGCCCTCTCTAGCAGGAAGTCCAGGGTAAATGAGAGTTACCCGTACTATCTTTGTGAATTGGACCCTGTGTTATGAGGGGTTTAAAATGGACGATGTATGTTTGTGATTGCTGTGCCTGCCTGAAAACATCAACGCTTTCTTGATCAGAAAATCCTCCTAGAGTCGGCAGCCTGTGCCTGCCTGCCTGCCTCGCTTTCTCTGCAGGCAGTCGTGCAGCTTCAGATTATGGGCAACCTCTGAAGGGGGGCGTCTACCCCACACGAGCTCGTTCCTCTACAGGCACTTTTAGGCACATGGTTTTTGTAGTCCAAGGGGCGGAGATACCCGCAAGAGTGTTGCAGGCTGTGCATGTTCTGTGAGAGGAGCTATAGAAATTGCTTTGAGCGTGAACTTGTTCCAGATTCACAAACCTTGCATAGGCTGCCATATGGTGGCCGCAGCTGCTACTTTCTGATCTGGCTTCAGAGTTCCTTGTTTTTTTACTGCCGTGCCCGCTTAAAGTTCTCCTGCACTTTTCATAGTGTTCGTCTTGCACCCACGCCTTCTATGGCACTGATACTAGTTAGTTGTAGTTAATCTTTAAACTCTGTGTTCTAATATTTGCAGATTCTGATCCATTTTCTCATTGTAGGTGTTTGCTGCAACCGGATTCAAATTTTCCTCACTTCTCCATGCATTTTCAAATCAGGTATGTTTTGGGGGTGCTGATTTTTAAAATGCTTTAATTTATTGAACACTTGTATGGCGCCTATAAATCAGAAAGTGTTTCCAAGCGGCACAAGACAAAAAATGGAGGGTGCGGGAGGGGGCAGGGAACAGAAGAGAAACAGCAGAACATGTACTACTAGGCCTCGGGACATTCGTATCGTGCAAGTGCAATAACGGGAAGTGCAGGAGAGTGGGGCCCAGGGGGCGGGCAAGTGCAGGGGAGGCCAAGTGCTAACGGAAGGGAGTCAAATAGTGCGAGGGGGTTGACCAACTCAATAGGCTAGTCAAGGAAGGGTGCCCCGGGGCAAGTGCTGGTGGGGTTGGGTGGGAGACTGGTCGAAAGGAGGAACCGGGCCCAGTAAGGCTCATGAGGGCGACCGGGAACCAGACAAGAGGTAGGTGGAATTAGTAGGGAAGGGGGAGAGAGGAGGAGGAGAAGAGGAAGGTCTTGAGAAGCTTTGGAATTTAAGGAGCTCCTGTTCAAGACGGAGAGGGACAGGAAGGCCATTCCAGAGGGAGGCTCCTGCTGAGGAAAGAGAACCACCCCCCACTCTCTGCTTAGAGAGGCGTCTGGCTTGCAGAGAGTTAGAGCTAGAAGACAGAAGAATTCTAGCAGGGAGGTATTTAGGGAGCGAGAGTAGGATTTAGTGTGGTAAAACAAGGCAAGATAGGGTGGGCACCACGTATGCACAGAAAGTTCATTCAAATAGTAAACAATGGTACTTTTTAACTAAATGGCAACCTTCAGAAACCCGATGTACACTACATCAGTAAACAAAACCTGAAGCAAGAATAGTGTCTGGTGAAAAGAGATGTAGTGCATATATTAATTATATACTCAGTTTTGATGATGCCATGTGTCTTGTTTTATTCGTATTCATTTTGCATATTGGTTGTGCAGAAGCCTCTACCGCCAATGTATTTCGGACCTTGGTCCTTCTTCAGGGCGGGTCCTGAAGTCTTGGAAAATCAAATAAATGTGCGTTTTGTAGAGGTCGTGTCTCTCCTCCTTCCCCACAAGTCAGATGCGAAATGTTGTGTTGAAGGGAATTGCAGTTTTGTGACGACTCAAGATGCTAATAGCAAAAAGCATGCAGCGCTTCAAAGATCCATCACCCATCAATGTTGATGAAGCCGTGACCTCTTTGTGTAGTTCTTATTCTAAAAGGGAGTGGTGGCTCCAGAGCAGGCTACCGCGTCTGTGTTGATTGATAACTTTAGTGTGGTCCCAGGCCCCAGAAAACCTTGTCGATGACACAGAGGGTTTTGAATTTGATCCTTGCAGTCACCGGGAGCAAGTGCAGAGATACCAGGGCTGGAGAGATGCAGTCCCTGGGCTTGATGCCAAGCATATGTCTTGCAGTCATATTCTGGATTAGTTGAAGAGGGCTGAAAGAGGTAGATTAAGGAAGAGGCTGTTGCAGTAATCAAGCCTGGAGAGAACCAGAGCTCTGGAGATGTTGGGCTTCTGGGGGAAGGTGAGGAAAGGGAGAGTGCCTCTGAGGAGGTGAAGCTGAAAGGGAGTTTTCTTTACAGGGTCAGCAATGTGAGGTGAGAAGGAGAAAGAGGAGTCAAAGATGAGACCCACGTTTTTTGCCTCATGAGAGGGTGAGAGACGGGGGCCCAAATAGGGTGGCCAGAGAGTAGGAGTAAGAGAGGGGGCAGGAGTCCTGATGAGAAGGATCTCCATCTTACTGGCATTAAGGCAGAGATTGTTAGAATCACAATATGCCTGAATAGCAGTCACGGTCGGGAATGAGAAAGGAAGGAGATGAGGAAGAGGAGGGAAGCTTAAAGGAGAGCTGTGTGTTGTCAGCATATCAGGTGAGCGAGAGGATAGAGCCCTGAAGGACGCCACATGTGGAGAGTGAGATAGAGGAGAGAAATTGACCCAGTTGCACTTGGGAGGGTGTGTTCGAGAGAAAAGAGGTAATACAGATTGGGTGCATCTGTGTGCTATTTGGGTCCATGGGATGATGTGAGCACTATAATGCTGTTGGTGAAATCAGCATCCGGGACATTCAATGTATTTTCTTTTTATAGGGAATATCCCCCTGTCCATTTCCCCTTGCTCCCCCCACCATTAGCCCCTGTCCCTCAACCCCTATATGGGGGTTGAAGAGGAATGCCGTGGTCCACATTCTACTGCTGTCACTCTAACACCAGCATAAACACCCTGTAGCACCGCTGTAGGCACTGTTTCTGTGCATCATAGGTGTTAGTGGTAAAACAGATGTTTATGGCTGCAGGATGAACCACCTAATCACGAGTTTCAGTATCAAAACTCTTTTTCACATGCTTTTGTGAGGAGGCCTTTCATGCATTATCATATGCGATATTACCTGTGTGGCAGTGCCACATGCAGAAATGGCGCTTGCCCCCGACAAGCCCTAGTGACTCCCAAATGGGCAGTGACCAGTGCTTTAAGTGGGATAGGAAATTGAGGGAGGCTGTAATGCGTCGTGATGTAGTATTTGGGGGTGGGGCCTAAAGAGGATCACGCACAGTTGCAAATCCCAAGTAGCTAACGAAGCTCTAAAAGAGGACTGGCCTGTGTAATTTAAGGAGTGACTAACAGAGCAAATCAAGGTTACATATGTGCAATGAAAGGGTAAACATTGTGGTTTAAAAGATGTATTTAAATATGGTTAATGTGTGTGCAAAATGTAGACAAAAATAAATATATTCAAATATGGAACAGAACATCAAATGAAAAGGGGCGATTACAACATGCAATCACACAGTTCTTCTGAAAGAAGTCCATTATTCGTACATAGTAGTTATAGGCATTCTAATGATAACACTTTAATACAATATGTGGCAAAAATCAAACCATGCATTCTCTTATAATTTCCCTTTCCTGTTTGAAAAGTACCACATTTCAAATGTCTTTAACTGATGTTGTGATTCTAAACATTACTGATGGTGACATTTACTGGCAAAGAGCAGTGTTGCCACTCATATTTGTACAGAAATGTGGTCATGGGGTCAGTTTGGGGAGCCCTGGCTCAAGGGTCCTATTTGGAGACTGCCAGTGGTGAGCCCTGGCCCACTTAAAGCGCTGGGAGTGGCTGAAGGATCTGTATTCATTGCAATTATGCGGAACCCTATAAATGACCACATGCTCACTGCATGAGATAATGGTAAACTGGTTTGGCAGCATTACTGGGGGTGATACCACCAAAGTCTTAATCTGGCCCAGAGCCTCTAGTGAACAGAAACCCTCAGTGCCCCTACCCTTTGGATGTTCAAGCACTCTTTAGATTGCAAAAAGCTGCCCTCAAATTACATATGACACTAAATGTGTCATTTTACCAGTGATGTTGTCAGACTGAAGGGCGCATCAAATACTCACACCTTCAATATTGACCCTTTCCCAGAATAGGAACCCTGGCCAGCATCAGGGAGTGTAGACTGTATGGTGTGAAGGTTATATTGTACCGTCCCCACGCTGTGGTTGAAAGCGCTGTGATGAACCGACCGCAGTCCAGCGTGGAACATTGCTGGGATCAGGGAAGGCATTGTGCTGGCCGATGTTTATATCACAGTGTGCAATAGTGATGTTCAGAGAAACCTGGTCATTGCAGGAATATGAATTTGGATGGAGGGGCACCCTGATACAGGCACCAGCAGAAAAACTGAAAGGGGCAGCATGTGGGCGATTTAATAATGGCAGCAGTCACTCTGATTTAGTGGATGGATATTTCTGTAATGGAAATTGATCCCCAGTAATTAGCTGTAAGGTCGATATCGGGTGATTTGGGAGTGGTGGATAGAGCCACATGGATAGTGAATATTTATGCCCCATCTCCGGCATTTGAAATGGGTAAACCTTTGGCAGGATTTAGAGCCCTAACATGCACAGCTTGCAGCAAATTCGACAACTGAAGACATTTTGCTGGAGACGTGAATGCAAAATACCTGGCGCAGGAAGTATATTGTGAAGGCATGGTACCAATGGAGCAGCAATGGGAGCTTACATGTGCTCTTATTATGCAAGAGAAAAATAAAAGGGTGAAAAAGTGGATTTCAATAATGGGGACCTTTAACGTACCAATGATCAACAGGTGTCTCTTGCGGGACCCTCCCCCCTCCCCCCTTCAACAAGAATCCTTCCATATTGGACGATGAAAGAAAGCCCAGTTTATGAGAGCATTGAAACAGACAGTAGGAAAGGGAAAGTGGCATGGTCACAGAAAATGGCACTAAAGCATTAAGTGTCCAAACCAATAGGCATATCATATTGAAAGAAATCACAGGTGAGCTACAAGGGGAGGGGAAGGAAATAGGAAGGCAGCTTAACTTTTTTCCCGGATGCCTCTCAAGAGGATTGTCAACAAAGGCAGGATACAGTATATAAAGGACTTCTGATTCGAGGTAATGAGGGCATTCTTGGGAAGCAATAATAACTTAATAACGTGTTCTTTATTTAGCAATCTTATCCAAAGCGGTTTACACAGAACATATATACATATATTATTACCCAAATCGAAATGGGTACTTACTTTAACAACCTCGGAAGGATGAAAGGCTGAGTAACCCTTGCTGGGATGTGAACCTGTGATCTGCAGATCAAACCTAGTTAACGACACAAGCGCTCAACCCTTTGAACTATATTACCGGCATACAAAAGGTGGGAGAACTCGGCACATATCAGGACTCAAGGTTAGCGCTCCGGGAGAAGGGTATTCTAATAAAGGAGGTGAAATAACAGTTTAAAAGCCATGTACAATTCTGCACAAAAAAAATATTCATCTAAGATAATGTGAGACAATTATTTAAAAAAAATATCCAACAGAGATGACGTCTAGGTATTTTGTTATCAGTAGATTATATCAAGAAACTATATGATAGTGAACAAGAGAATGAAGAGGTAGATCTACCCAAGAAAGGGGTCCCTAATTTTAGAAGTATCATTTGATTATGAAAAGAGATTGGAATATTGCAGGACTCCGATGCACCCGGACCTGATGTCTTTTCTATTGTTGCCTAACAGCCTTTGTGGGAATGCTGGCTCATGTGGTTGTTTCCCCTCTATTATCACTCTTTGGGGTGCCGGAAATGTGCTGGATGATATGCTGTCAGGTTGACACTGTTGCGTATGTTGTGTTTTTAAATAGAAATCCTTTAAGGCCTTGGAAAGTATTCCCAGTGGTTTGTTTTCTCTGCTACAGGCACTAACTAGCTGGTACTTCTCAGTTACAGGCAAACCTGGGGTAGCGATGAACATGCAAACTCCCTGCAGATCTTTGTAGGTGCTCATAAGCAGTGCCCAGGGGTGATTGGTGGGTTTCTATACAGGGACTCGGAGGAGTAGCCATCTCCTGTACTCACATTTCTTGCAGGTTGCCATAACATACCTTCCCATTTCAGATGGTCTTAGGAGAGGTTTGGCGAGTAGTGTCCCGATACCTAACCAGGTGGCAGCTACCAATCATCAGATAGGAGGAAAAGCACACTGATATAGACACTTAGAATAAAGGTACTGTACGTTTTTTTTTATTTAAAATCATTAGGTATTCAAACATATTACATATATCTGCATACCAAAGCACTCCAATATTATAAATTCTACAAAATCTTAAAATAAAATGAATATATATTACTACCCAGTGAGGGACAATGAGCTTGTTACAAGTGAGCTCATTGGCCCTCTCCGGGTTGTTACCAGCCCCACAAAGCAAGCCTTTGTCGGGCTGGTCACAGCTGCTTCCTGGCCACCATGGAAAGGGAGAAGGGACCTCACGTAGTCCCTTCTCCCTTTTCCATGGCGGCCATATTTTTTGTTTACTTTTTTCTTAGTTTCGCTCGGGTCTGTAACTATGGGTTCTGGGGCATTACCTGAAGCAGTAATGCGCCCCCCTCTCCACACCCCCAGCTCAGGGCGTATTGCTTAAAAAGCTCATAGCAGTCAGAACGATATCAAGTCCTGCGATGCAATAGTTAAGTCTTTCTGGCTAGCCAGGCTCGATGTATATACATTTAGAAACAGTGCAGGCAAATGCTGGGTCCTCTGTTCCTTTGTATAAATTAAATGCATCCATAGTTCATCGATTATTATGTTCAATAACGATAGGCCTTATGTATATTTTCCCAAGCCTGTTGTGTAACGGAGCATTTAGTATAAAAGGATATGTCGATTCTTTGGCAATATGGCTAAAAAGATGAAAGCCGGGAATTGGATGCTTTCGAAGAGTTGAGAGTGCTTGCCTGGGGAAGACCGCCAAATCTGAATTTAATAAAAAGAGATGGTGCATGGAGAGGTGTAACATAGTTCAGGTACGATTCATAGCAACAGTTGGTTTTTGTTGCCCGGTTTGAAGTGAAACGCACTCGCCTTCCGAAATGTAGGCCAAGCACCCGGAATTTTCACGGCAGCAGCAGTTCTCCTCCTCAGTTGGCATTAGCTCGCACCGATTGCACGTGCACCAGGTGGAGACGCCGTCCATGCGACATGGTCCAGGCTCTTCATCCGTTGACTGGTCCTCCCAACTGCCGTCCGAATCCCCATCGTTTTCGCGTGCTTGCCTTTCCAGTAGTTCTTCCTCGGTGTACTCGGGCTCGTACATATACGGCATTATTGTAGCCATTGTGTGGTAAAGAAAGTAAAATAATTTACAGAGATGGTACAGGTGTTCACAAGGCCTAGAAGCGGCGAAGGTAGCTGTCCAGAGCACAGAAACGAGTCACAGAATACTCAAAGTAACACAGAGAGAGTAATGGAATCGAAAATCTGCTGCTGTGTGTTGTGAAACGGTGTGTTTATACTTATTGAGGAAAGAGGCGTCCTGCCATTTCCATGGCGACACTTCATTAGCTGAGGCGCAGCGATTGTTGACACGAAACGTGCTTTGGCGTTGGGAAATGGGCGGTACGCGTCTGCTGATGTCAGGCTCAGGGGCGGGGGATTTGATTTAGTGCCGCAAAAGCAGGTGAGCCAGGGCGATGGGGGGAAATGATAGGATTATCAGAAAATGGCGGCTGATTTTGAGTGCGTTAATGGACGAAAAGTCGGGTAAGGTCCATAGGAAAGTTTTCTACGATCTACCGATTTATGCTTAAAAACACATGGCCGAACCGTAGGGACAAAAAAAAAAAAAAGTCCCGGAACTATCCTTTAAGGATGTGCTCTTCCTACGACTCTAAAGCACATTTCATCATTTCTTTTGTAGTTTTATGAATAAAACTCTGGTTAGACCATAGCTCTGGCTGGGCAATATAGTAGTGACGTTTATTCATGCTTTCGGCCCAGGGAATGGACACTCCACCATCCTGAGCCATAACATCTTGCAGGGCAGTTCTAATCTCCACTAAGGAGGGAGTGACCCATATTACTCACCCAATACATTAGTGGCTCAATACACCGGAAGTTCACTTCCAATTGAAGCATCACTGTTGAAGTGCTCATGGGTAAACAAGGTTTTTTAAAAGACTTGATTTTCAGTTATGGCGAATGAGGTGCATGAAAGATAACCTCAGGGCGGGGCCGCATGCATCGATTGCTGCTCGCCTGGCCTGTAGCTCATTTATTTTTAAGGCAGCATTGACCGTGATCTCTGGAGAAGTGATAAGTTGCAGTAGCCTAGATAATGCTAGATTCACTTTCTGCAGCTAGTCATTCCAGTTACCATTGGCCTTGATCGTAAATCCCAGATTATCGTCTCGGGAGGATAGCTCAGGGGCAATGTGCTCGCCTTGGAAGCAAAATGACATGGAGCAACACAAGTTCGATGCGTCGTCAGTAAATAAAATCAAGGGGCAAAGGAAAGGGTTTTTACACTAGCGACATACCAGTCTCCTGGAGGGGGAAGTCGTTTGGCACAATATCCGAAAAATCGGATGCAGAATGTGTCCAGTATTCTCAGAACAATAGCTCTACTTGACCCTATATGGAAGGTGTTTGCAAAAAATATGTTGCAGCAATTGGAGAATAATGTAGAGACATGAAAATTGCTACCTCTACCACATATGGGTTTATGTAAAGGAGCATCGTGGGCCTCAAGCTATGTAGTGCTGGGACATTATATTTTGCCTTGGTACACGTGGATATGGAGGGTCAGTTTTCCAAAAGAGTGTATACCACCGTAGGTTTGAACTGGGCCCACCTAGGGCTTAAATAAATGGTGAAAATATGTCTACAATGGAGAGAATACTCCACTTGAATTACGCGGCCAGCACAATGCTCCTGAACTGTGCACTCAGCAGTTCTGTGTTGCAAATGACTTGACACTGAACTACGGAAAGACAAAAATAATGTGTACTGGGAGAAAGAAACCTACATAGGTCTGGAGAACTCGATATTAAATACTAGAATGTGTGATTGAATTTGTGTACCTTGGAATCAGGGCTGGCCTTAGGGGAGGGCCGCCCGGGCGACTGCCCGGGGCACTACTAGCCCCCGCCACGTCAGCTTGGGGTAGTCTTTTAAGGGCTCCCCCAAGCTAGCATGTTGGGAAGAAGGTGCGGCAGGCGTCCTATTGAAATTAAATACCTATAGGGTGCTGGTGCTTTCACATCACACCCTATTCCAGTGATTAACACCCTGCTTTGGCGTTGGGAGATAAAAAAATAAAAAAAAGTTTATTTCAGTGCCCGGAGTCCAGCACTGCTTGGAACAATATTTGATGTAAGAAACAGTCGCACAGTTAGGAAGAAAACCAACTTGGAGGATTTAATCATGACTATATCGAATTGCGCACCCAAGTTAAGGTGCTGAGGGACGCCTACTTGGGGAAAGCAGCTCCATGTCTGCTATTTGGGGGAGAGCCGTGGTATGCATCAATCAAGGGGGATCTGGCCATTGTTGAAAAGGCAACTTTTGGAAGTAAGCACTTGGCACTGTTGGGTTGATCAGGCATGGCTCCATTTGCATCTGGAGTAATGATGCTATGGCACTGAAAAAATAGAAAGCTCACTCTGGTTTGGTAGGAGAGTACAATTATCAAAAGAAATGTCGCCCCCACATCTCACGGATCACCCCCTGCCAACAGGAGAGCCGCCCTTAAGCAGCTCATCACTTGGCTACTCAACCAGCGCATGTTTCATTAGCGGGGTGCGTGGGGAGGGAGGCCAGCCCTTGCGCCCCATGCCATCATTCACTTTCAGATATGACCGACTGTGTGCGTGCAAACACGGAAGGTTGACCATGCCCCACTTAATATGGGCTTTTTTCTGATGTATTTCCCCTTTTGGTTACCTAAGGCTCTGAACAACTGGGAGGGTCAAGATGAGGCAGTCCTATTGGCAGCAGCCCAACCTCGACCCCAGTTTAACTTTTATTGCAAGTCCATCAGCTGGAGAGTAGACACCAATAGCCATGCCTGCTGCTTACTAAGATGGAGAATGCACCGAGTGTGCCCTGCAGTGCCGAGGAAAGATCAAGGGAAACTCGCAGACTGTGCAATCGTTCTACCCATCAAGGGAAACTCGCAGACTGTGCAATCGTTCTACCAGTGGGACGTCGACTCAGAGGCGTTGCTGGGGAGGCGAGGGGGGCCCAGGGGGCTATAGCCCCGGGTCTTTTGGTTGTAGCCCCTGATAGAAGCTCAAGGGCTACAACCAAAAGACTAGCTAGCCCCGAGTCCCGCCTGTCCCGACATTAGCGTAGCCCCTGATCTTTTCCAGGCATAGCAACACCCCAGCGTAGACTCAAGTGGGATCATTGGCTACAGGAAAGGTCATAGACCAGGAAACCCCCATTCACTCTGAACCTTTTGTGTGCCTACATTTAGGCCGGTGGGTCTTCATCCTTGGTTAATCGTAACCAGAAACAGATTATTTAAAAGCATATTGTCCAAAGGAACTACAAGAGAGAGTCTCCACGTCGCTCTAAAAGTAAAAGTGATAACATGGGGAATAGGTTCTGTGAGAGCTGGAACTTGGCGTACCTTGTGTATACATTTCACGAGGAGCAGAACAAGGGGTACATTTGGGATAAATGATGGCGACTGGCGCGACCCAGGAACCATCACCCTTCTGTTTGCTGTTCCATTACAAAAGGCAAAACAGCCCAAAAGTGGCACCCCTTGTGCACAGGACTACTAGCAACCCGCGACTTGTTTATGCCACATGAATCCTCATTTTTGGAAGTCACCTGAGCGAGCTGGGCATTCCCAGATATAGGTCAAGAGCTTATGGTGCTTAGACCTCAATGATGATGTTCGATGAGGCTAATATATGTCTGGGGTTGCTCATGGATTCATGCAGAATTGATGTGACCTAGCAGTGTGCGCTGGGCTTCTCCTTTTGGAGTAGGACCAAACCTGATTTGCATAAGGGGTTTTATCTTCTGTAATGGCAAAGAAGGCTGAACAATGATGGATCAGAGGGTTGCCTTCAATGGTTGATTCATCCGAAACCTTTCTTCCTTTCATTGCTCTAAAATAGATGAATGGAGTATTTGGTTCAGCGCTGCCTTTGGCTAAAGTATTTCTCTTAGCGGCAACAGCCCTAAGAAATATCCAAACTAAATTTTGTGGCAGTAAATCAGTGGTGCTGCCTTGTGCCACAGAGGTTAACTTCCCCCAACCGCTCCTGTTAAAAATGCATTTGACCTTTTAATCGGGTATTGCATACAATCTGGAGCGCCATATGATATCCAGCCAAGAGGTGGGACGGATAGACGAGACATAGGTGGTGTAAGGTGCCTGCCAGAGGACCATGTTGTAGATGGCCACAAGGCCACCTAGAGTGAAGTAAAGCAACTTGCAGCCCAGAATGCAGACAAAATACATTTGCTGGCGGGATAGTAGCCCATGGTCCCATTCATGTTGAGCGAACCTAGAGAAATGCGTGGCACAGTTCTAGATTGCTTCCCACCTTACTGGAAGTTCCACATATTTGCAAGTCGAGACACGCAGACCCACTCTGTTAGACATTTTGGGTTTGATCTCGATTACTTGCCTACATGTATCTTCTAGGAAGCAAGGTTCTAAAATGCAACAGAGCTCTGTGTGATCTGCACATCAGTGGATTGAAATGCTTGAGGGTCACCACCAAGGTTTCTCTGAACGCTCCTCTTGATGCCTTGGCAAAAGCGGATGGCCCCTCATAACTCAAACTAAATTCTTCGGAGTAAGAACTCCTTCTCATTAATTCCAAGCCTTACACACCACTTATTCAAGACTGGAATAATGAGCCATCGCATCTAGGTACATACCTAGCCATCACTTTGCAAGCTAAATCTCTTGCCTTTATTTGCACTTACTGTTAACCATCCAATCCCACATCAAGAAAATCACTAAGTCTGCCTGCGACCAACTAAATCATCTCAAGCAAATTAAGAGACTCGCTGCCAAAGAGGGCTTTACATCCTACAGTACATTTCTAGGCTTAACTCGCGTAGACTGAGGCATGTTGTGCAGAGATGCCTCCCCCAAATCCTCTCACCCCATCAAAGACGATCATACACTCTGAAATGCATTAAATTGCAGTAGTCAAGACATCTGATCACATTATTTCATTAACATTCTAGATCCCACCTAAAATAAAAGGGATGGTATGGCCAGGCACTAACACCAGCAAATATGGTCCTCGGTCCAAGAGTTTTTTTTTTTAAATAGGAAATGGAGGGTGACAGTCCCGGTTTTGGGGAAAGAAAAGCTAGCCAACAATTATAAAGTAAATTAACAATATACTACGCTCAGAATTTTGACATGGCAGGAGGGACTCAAACACCTTTCAGGTACTAGCCTCACACATCAACTGATTGTGCCACCCGACCAGTTGGTAAACCACTGGAAAGCAAAGCCTGTAACATGCTTCAGAGCAAAAGCTCTGGTTTATGCTTATATCCACGGTCAAAACTGGCAAGTTATATGCCGGAGCAGTGCTGGAAAATACAGTGGGATGGAGGGGATGTGGAGGCCGCTTAGGGGCAAAGAGGGGGGAATGCAGAGTTGGGGTACGGGCTGTGAAGGGGTCTTCCTGATTTTTCGTATAAAAAAATCTGGTCACCCTAGCTATTCTCCAATTCGTCCTTGGAAACGCAATCCGGTTAGAACAACATTTGAGACAAACCCTTCTTTCTGCTCTTTCGAAATGTTATCCACTGAAAAGGACCGGCATGGACCCAATATTTCACAAAACATTCTTCGCCTGCTGCAAGCCCCGCCCCTTTCTTTCTTCATAGCATCCATTTCCTTCTTTTCCATCCTCTCATCTTCCAGTTGTACCTTTTCCATCCTCAGATGAAGGCCTGAATACTCCTGGCAGGATCACAAGATGCTAAACTACGCTGTGACTCTACTATTGTCATTCCATACAGTATAAAAGCAGGTTAGCATAATAACACAGCTGGGTGAGCTCCACTGGCTCCCAATTGAAGCCTGCATCGGTTTCAAAGTTTGCTGCATAGTTTTCAAAGCAGTCAAATTAGGTCGTCATCATTGAAAAAGAAACTCTTCTCCTCTGGATGATCAAGAGCTAACCGGAGCAAATTCCTTCCTATCCGCAAGTTTCCCAAAGTATGGAAATGAACCATTCTAAAGCAAGCATTCCCGTTTCACAGAGAGAGTCCAGATCCGCCTTCCCAAACCATCTTCCGAAAGGCTCCCCTTCCAGAAAGCATAGAAAACCCCCCTTCCGTTTTTTTTTTTTTTTTTTTACCCCAACTTGCCCTACTCTTTCTGTTGTCCAGGTTACTCCCGCCTAGCCTCATCAGGTTTATTATGTGGAGTCTGTTTTAAACTGCTCTGCATTCTATAAAAAGGTTTCCTAAACTCTTCCATCGGTAGCAGAGGACTGGCCCACGACTTGAACCAGTGGTTTATAATGTAGAAGTGACTTTCAAGCGGTATTTGTCCCAGAAACCCCCAGCATTCAAAGTTTTAAAAAGTTGCCATGTGAATTGCAGGTTTCCAAGGGATAGAACTGCCTTCCTACGCCTGAGGCTGGAAGCATAGAGTGAATTATTTACACCAGAAATCAAGCATTTGGATGGAGCCTAAATGAGTTTGGGGCATAGACCCAGCAATACACCCACTCTAATCGCTTACAATATGCAAAAGTGTATTGGCCTATATGGGCAAGACGCCGCTAGTTCCAAATGTCTTCGGGTAGGTTTATTCCATGCTCCAGAGAACCAGGTAAGTGATAACAAGTAAGTTCTTTGCTAACAGACACTGGCACATCCAACTCTGACCCGCACCCAGATAGATCTAACTATCACAGAACACTCGCAACAGTCAGAACACCACATTCCACATGACGTCACCACATTCCACACACTGTGCAATGCCTCCCCAGAGCAAGCATACAACAAAAAGCCAATCTGGTATCCGTGCCCTGTTTGAAGGTAAGGGACTGGCCACTCAGGGTCACGTTCTCCTGAAATCTCTTGCGCAGTCATGAGGTTTGTTAAATAGATCGCCACAGTTCAATTTGCAGGGAGGATTTGGAAGCATTAGCGGTAGTTGGTGTGACCATAGGCATGCAAACACTTTATTTTTCAGAAAGCGAATTGAAAAGGCAGCAACACATGTTTTGCGCAGACGGCACGTTGGCAAGGCTTATTTACTTTTATCTCCCCGCTAAGATAATATCTACAGAGTCCTGCGGAGGCAAGGGTGGAGGAGGCATTCTGCTGACACAGGCTAATCAGTCAGCAACAATTCTAGAATGGCAATGCTCTACAGCAAAATGAAGCATTTCACATGGCTGAAAACCTTGCTGAAATTGCTAAAACCGCGCGGTTACAGTTCAACTGCCAAATTTTCTGGCTTCTCTTACTAAACCACTCTGGAAAAAGCAGTGGTCCCAATGGAACCAGAGACCACCCTTCTCTATCAGAGGTTGCTGGCGTCCCTTTGAAGCCCTCAAACAAGTCCCTTTACATCTCTGGCCTTTCTACTTCTTCTCCTACCTCGCCTCTTCTTTTCGCTTTCCATTCAGTGAATACAAGTGTGGGAAGAAGAACCCAGAAGCAGACGACTTTGATCTGAAACAAAACCCCTCTAGGAGAACACAGATAAAATGAATCGCATGCAGAAAGTGCACAATCTAAGTATTCCAAGTGTTTACACCAAATCCATAGACAGACCAGTTAATTAACAAATCTGTTATCTTAGTTTGCGCTAGAGGCTATCAGGGGTATACTAATTGTTGCTTAGAAGACACATTATGCTGCCTAAGTCAATAATTAATGTTACATTTATAGAGATTCAAACCAATATTTAATTCCTGTTAATTATGTAAATATATCTGTTTCTCGAAAGGTCAGCATCTTCTATATATGTCTGTGTCTGAAATGGAGATCCTGGTGACATTGAGAAACATGTGTATGTTATAAGCCCTGATGAAGCATATGTAGTGGAGTGAAACGTCTATAGGTTTGTTTTTCTCCAAACCATGGATATTGCTTACAAAGCATGACTTGGAAATAAATTACTTTTAATCTGCAGAAATCTGTGAACAGTACTGATACCGTGTGCTGCACAAGTCAGGCACACTCTCTTTACGGAACAATTGCTTTGTAGGACACTTTGCAGTGTGTCCCCCACCTTGTGTACAACATGCTCCAGTCACTGTTTGCTTCAGACAATCGCTGCCCCCGCCCACCCTGGTACTTCTAGTGTCCACCATTTCACACTGCAATAAATGTATGATAAATAAACGCAAATCACAGACGAGAAACATTTGGACTAAGGGTCATAGTTTGTGAGTCTTAAGAGTATAGCTTGCTTGTGACAATGGCATCCTGAGCATATTAAGAGGCATATACACAAAGAGGTGAGTGTATTCCTGAGAAGGGTTGGAAAGCAGGAGTATAGTGTGTGAAAGAAACTGTCACATGTTTATTTTTTATTTTATACTAAACTGCTGATGTGTTACCTACCTTACACTTTTTTGCCTACTAATTTGGAAATTAAACAATTTAGCTGTGAGTGGCTCTAACTTTATGAATTGTATTTCAGCTGGAAGATGATGACAAACCTCTTCTCCTGTTAGAAATTGACAAGTTGATCGCCCGGAGCCAGCAATTACAAATGACAGCGAAAGCAGCCGTTCAGGGCAAAAATGCCACCTTCACAAAGGTAATAGTTAAATCGTACTTTAAAAGGTGGGTGGAAAGGATACACACCCTCTCTTACCGCTGTCAACAATATCTTATTACGTTGAAGGACAATTTTAGTTGTAGTTTATTTTCATAGTTCCAAAGGTCGAAGTGTAACAAAAAAGCAAAGGCACTCTGATTCTAGCAGGTTAGGAGCGTGAACCAACACTCCCTAAGGTTTAAAGGGACAGTGGACTGTCCAGTTGATGCCCTGGACAAAAGATGCAGTTTATTGTTTTCTCTTCAGTCAAAGATGATTTCAGTTTAGGTGGCAGGGCAATACGTCCTACAAAAAGTGAAAAGTGAGGGGAGATGGACAATTTTAATTACATTGTAACTGTGATATGAATTTTTATATTATTGTGGGACCGTGCCAATCTTTTTCAATTTATAATAGATTAAGTGTAAAGAAAACTAGTAGTACAATGGCCTCTCTTGTCCAAAATACTAAATTGCAAGAGAGCTGACCTTTTAAATGTAGCACAATAATTTGACAGCTTTGCTTGAGAGGTGATGTTGAAGATTTTGATAATGACCACAAAGTGGTTCAGGAGTAATCGTGTTTATATGAATACATTTGCACCCATTTGAGTGAACGAAAAATGGAAAGGTGTCAACAATATTAAGTGGATTCAAAGATCAAGAAATAAGCTATGAATGTTTTGGGGCAATCAAGCTTCTGCCAGAAATGTTAAAGAATACAAAATAGATCCCTAATGTGGTAGAATACAAGCTTCTCCGGTTGTACAGCAAGGTCACCCTGCAGTCCACTCAACATCAGCTAGAGTAGAAGGCAGAACTTAACAAGATCTCACACGCTGCTTTAGAGCTTACCAGCACGGATGTAGCCAGATATTAATAGTAAAACATACATTTAGCGGATCTCTACATAGACATGGCATCTGCCCAGTCAGGCAATTCTCAGGGAAATACCACTCCTCCCCATGATCAATAGCCTGACTGCAGACCTAACCAGTGCCACTGTCCCCTCCACACTAGAGCTGAATGCACAATATCACCAGCTGAAACTGAGCAAAAAGTCATGAGCTATCAAATAACTCGCACACACGGCTTTGAAGGTACCAGCATCTGAACGTTGCCATATCTTCTGCTGCAGAAGTACATCAGGACATCCTATGTCGCTTTTTCTTGACCCCGATTTACATGCAACAGTATGACATCTCCCTTTAAAATTGTAGATCAATGCAGGGTGATAATCTCGTTTTTTTCTTTAAAGAGTCCTTCCTTTCCGGGGTTTGATTTCACCAACAGGTTCAGTAGACTTCAAGGGGCTGATCCCTGAAGAATCAGTCTTCATAAACCATCTTTAAAGTAATGGACATAGCCAAAGACTGGCTATTTAATCATCCTAACAACCCTTTTGATTATGGGGGGAATCTAAATGCCATCCCGCGAAACTATCCTGGAACTATCTATGGGGGCACTGTTGAGCCCCCAAATGATGCAAACTAAGGAAGATAAAAAAGGGCTTGTTTGGGCACCCTGCTTTTGAAGAGTGGAACTTCCAAGTGGCAAAAGGTCATTTTGTGGGGGATATTGCAGATCATTTCACCTTCGTGGCCAAATGGACAGCTTCCACCCCTTTCATTTACTCCAGTATGTTTGTTTTTATAAGTAAGAACAAGAAGTTACTTACCCATGGTAAAGTTCATTGGACTGGATGTCCACACCTCCCACATATTCCTCATCTTTGATATTCAATATCCAGCTTCAGCTGCTTCAGCAAAATGTTTTCATCAGAGGGCGCTGTGCATCGATGCAGTCGACTCTGTCTCTCGAGGGCCTCTGTCTTGAGGATGTCATCGAAGGCATAAATAGCATGCACAGCGCCCGTTGGCTTCAGTCCCCTTTTTCACTCTCAAGTAGAACTACCCGCATGAAAACGGGTTTGATCGTACAAAGCTTTGAAGGAACGAAAGCTGTAATAGCATGGTAAATTTTACTGAGGGGTAGGCTGGGAGGATGATGAGGAATACATGGGAGGAACACCCAGTCGAAATAACGTTACCAGGGGTAAGTAACTTGTTCTTCGAATGATGTGTGTCCTCCCACATATTCCTCATCTTTGATGGACTCCCAAAGCAGTGTTAGTTTTGCTGTAGGGAGTAATAATTTTGTTATTAATGGTTTCCATGAATCAAATGCAGGACAGCTTTTCCAATGCTTCCATCCTGGCTTAGAGTAGACTCAAGGCAATAATGCTTAGTGAAAGTGTGTATTGTGGCCCACGTAGCTGCCTCACAAATGTTTTTAATTGGAATATCTCTTTGCCAAGCCGAGGAGGTAGCCATGCCCCTAGTGGAATGGGCCCTTAGGGCTTCTGGAGGATCCTTGCCTGCCACCCTGTAGCATTCTGAAATCGCTAGAATAATCCATCTCGGTAAGGTTTGCTTTGTCACAGCCTAACCCAGTCTATGACCCATATAACCTATGAATAGTTGGTCATCCAGACAAAGTTTTGATAACCTTTAAATGTAGAAGCTCAGAGCCCTACATGGATGAAGCCTGTGCAACCTCTCCTCCTCGCCAGGATGATGTGGAGGGTAGAAATTGGGTAACACAATCTGTTGTCCTAAATGTCTGAAATTACCTTAGGTAAAAAAAGAAGGCTTAACCCTCAAGACAACCTTGTCCTTGTGAAACACTGTAAATGGAGGTTTTGAGGATAGTGCCTGCAACTCACTCACTCTAGGGCTGAAGTTAGCGCTACCAGCAAGATGGTCTTGAAAGTTAGTAACCTTAAGGGACATGAATGTAGAGGTTCAAATGGTGCACACATAAGAAATTGTAGCACGAGAGTGAGGTCCCAAATGAGAACCTGGAAGGGAGATGGAGGGAACACATTAGTGAGCCCCTTCAGAAACTGTATCACCAAAGGCATCTTAAAATATGAACTTTCTTCAGATGAGCGCTTGAACATGGATACCGCCGCAAAATAACCTTTAATGGTCCCAACCTGAAGACCCAGATTGGCTAGGTACAGTAGAAAGGATAACACCTATGGTGTTTTGCAAAGAAAAGGGTTCATATTCTTGCCCCTGCACCAGCTGCAGAATTTGTTCCTATGGCAGCGGTACAAAGACTTTGTTGCGCCGAAAGCAAAATCTCCAATATATCATCTGGGCGGTCTCTCAGAAACCATGCATGAAGGCAGAGAGTCTTGACCTCTGGACGGAGAACCCGGCCCTCCTATCGCAAGAGAAGGTCCTCTATTGGTGGAAGACGTATTGGAGGGCAGATGGACATGTCCAGAAGGTCCGTATCACGTCCTCCTGACCCAATCCGAGGCAATTAGGATCATGTGTTTCCCGAACTTTCTCAACCTCCTGATCATGTGAGGAATGACGGGGACTGGAGGAAACGCGTACAGGAGTTAAAACTGAGTCCAACACAACGTGTCTACTAGAGCTCCTCTTCGGGGATATTCCCTGGAACAGTACAGTTCGCACTTCCGTTTGACATTGGTTGCGAACAGAGATACTTGAGGGGTTACCCAAAGGGTGAAGATCTTTCTAAGGACATCCGGGGCTAGTTCCTACTCCTGGGAGACTGTGCTCTGCCTGCTCAGAGCATCCGCTGCCATGTTCTCCTCTCCAGCTAGGTGAACTTCTGATAGGGAGATTCCTTCTTGAATTACCCAGCGCCAGAGCTGCATTGCCTCTGTGCACAGTGGTAGTGACCCTACACCTCCTCTCTTGCTGAAGTAGTACATGGCCACTGTGTTGTCGGTCATTATCAGGACATTCTTTCACCGTACAGAGGGCAGAAAGAACTTCAGCGCAAGTCTGATTGCCCTTAGCTCCAAAAGATTGATGTGTAGTTTGGACTCCGACGAAGACCAAGAACCGCTGATTGTAAGATCGCTGGCGTGGGCTCCCCAGCCTGTGACTGAGGCATCCGTCACTACTTTTATCTACGGCCAAGGTTGCCAAAAAGGTTCTTCCTTCAGAATATTGTCCTCGCAGGCCCACCACAGAAGATCCTGTTCGACCCTGCTTGGAACCTGAAGTAGGTCTGACATGTTGCCCAAGAACTGAGACCATTGTGTGCTGAGAGCCCCTTGAAGGGATCTCATTCTCCGGCGAGCTTTTGGCACCAGAAAAATACACAATGCCATGAGGCCGAGCAACCTCAAAAAGTCGAAGGCCAGGAGACGCTGGGCACTCTGAAACTTGGAGACCATCTGCAGAATGTCTTGAGCCCTCACCTTGGGTGGCAAGCGCTTTCCCAAGGATCTATCCAGTACAGCTCTGAGGAAATTGAGCTTTTGGGATGGTGTCATGTGGGACTTCTTTTAATTGAGTTAGAAGCCCAGTCTGTGAAGAGAGTGGCAGGTGACGTTGAGATGATCCAGGCCTTGTTCGGGAGAACGTGCCCTGATAAGCCAATCATCCAGGTAGGGGTAGACGTGAATCCCTCCTCTCCTAAGACTCGCTGCCACCAACGCCATCGGTTTGGTGAAAGCCCTCAGGGCAAGGGTCTGCCCGAATGGCAGAACTCAAAACTGATAAGGAGAACTGCCAACAGTGAACCTCAGGTACTTTATGTGCTTGAGATGGATTGGCACATGAAAATAAGCATCCTGAAGGTCCAATTAAACCATGCAATCCTGTAGTTGGAGGGCGTGAAGGATCTGAGAAAGTGTGACCGTCTTGAACTTGTCCTTCCTGAGGAACGTGTTCAAGTATCTCAAGTCCAAGATGGGTCTCGGTCCTCCGTCCTTCTTGGGGATCAGGAAATATGGTGAATATCATCCTTTGTTCCTCTCTGCTACAGGTACCGTCTCTATAGCACCTTTCTCTAGCAGGGTCAACCTTTTCTGTTCAAGGAACGGATCTGGAACCTTCAAAGAATGGATCCCCTGTGGATGGAATGAAGGGAAGGCAGTAACCTTGGGCTATGGTTTCTAATGCCCAAGCATCCATATTATTGTCTCCCTATTCTTTCAGATGCTGAAACAGTCTGCCTCCCACTGGGGTGTGGTGACTCAAGACCTCAGAGCGGTTTTGAGGCAGCTGAAGCAGTGGCTATTGGTAAAGATGCCCCTGCTTGAGCGGGCTTTACACCTCTCCCTCGTCCACCACAAGGGAATCTTCATTGGCCTCTTTGACCAGCCATTCCTCTCACTCTTCCAACTGAGGAAGGAAAGGATCTACTCCTCCAAGACGGTCCACTGGGATGAAAAGGCTAATGCTGTCTAATAGCGGCACCCAAACATTTGGCTGCCACCTTCGAGGTCTGCAGCTTCTCAAGGCTTTCGTCAGCCTTGCTGCCAACAAGGTGAGACCCGTCAAATGGCATGTTAAGCAGTATAGACTGCACATCCGGTGCAATCCAGACTTCCTTAACCAGGCAAATCTGCAAATTACAGTGCTTGCCACCATGGCTCTGCTGATGCGGTCAGCAGAATCCAGACGAGAATGAAGAGACTCGCACATGGCTTCCTTGCCATCCTTAATAAGGGATAAGAAACCGTATCTTTCCTCTCCTTCGGGAATATGCTCAGCCGCCATAGAAATGCAGTCCCATGGAGTGTGTGAAAACTTTGCCAAGGCACACGTGAAGTTGGCTGATTTAAGAGCCATGCTCCCAATGGAAAATACCTTTCTGGACTATCTACCCTTTTGTCATCTTTATCCCGTGGGATGGTAGGATAGGCTGTCTGTTTTGCGCTAGTGGTTGCCAACTCCACACCCAGACTTTCTGGGGAACAGTGTTTCAATAAGTAGCTGGGGTCACTAATTGATTGACAGTATTTTCTTGTAAAGTTCTTATTCAGTGCCACACTCGGCTCCAGTCCTTCCCGATTGGCACTTACTCTCTTCTGAAGAGCAATGTGGAAAGGTAAAATGGGATCCTTTTGAGGACCTTTTATCAAGGATGTCTGTAAGGTCATCTTGTTCAAAAGGGAGGGCAGGTCTGCTCCACCCCAGGCAATCCACTAGCTTGGTCATCAACTGCATGTACAAGGCATCTGCATGTCCATCTGACTCAGGCTTTCCAAATTCTAATTCTGGTGAAGTGTCCACCTCACTGGCTGTCTGCAAATTCTTATATACATCTTTCAGTCTGGACTCCTTTGAAATTAAGGTATCGGGACATTTGGTATGCCATACTGCAAACCAAAGTGTACATCATGGTCAGATGGCTCGTTGTCCTCCTAAATAGAGGTCAGAAACTTAAAGAAATCCTTTCTTGGTAAAGGAGAAAAGTTCAAACCTGATGCCCGAGGAGTTGTCAATGTCTTTGAGGAAGTAGTTTTCGACTTTGATGGCACCGAAGGCTTCAATGGCGCAACTGGTGTCGATGGCGCAGCTGGTGTCAGCGACCTCGACTTGTCTTTCGACTTATGACTCGAAGGATCCCTCAATGATTTCTCATAGATGGCTCTCGATGTGGATCTGGTCTTCATCCCAAGCTTGAGGGCACGCAGGATTTGGCTCAAGCGGTTTCCTTACCGGCTTTAGAAGGCACAGTAGGAGCATGGCTTGTCGATGGTTTTTGGCTCTCGAATATTTTAAGCATTTCTTGCCTGAATGCTTCCCATTCAGCATGAGTGGAGGGCTTTGTGGGACAGGATATAGCTCTTTCAGGAGAGGAGTCCGATGAGGATGTTGAAGTAGGCGACTTGTGGTGCCTCTTCTTTGACTTCCTCGACGACGAGGAAGAGTGGTGGGAGCCACTCCTTGACCAGGACCTTTTTGCCTTCTTTCTTCGAGAAGAGTCGCCTCTCGCAACGTCAGAAGTTTTCTTCAACGGGGTAGTCGCTGGGGATTTCTTAAGGACTCTACCTACCGCTAATTTCCTCTTTCACTCCTTCAGAGCTTTACCGGTCATCGATGGACATTTTGTACAGGTGGAGATCTTGTGCTCCACACCGAGACACTACAAGCATAATAGATGCGGATCGGTCAGTGACATCTTGGCATCGCAGTCTTGACACTTTTTAAACCCGGTCTTCAGGATAGTCGTTGTCGAAGACGTTTTTGTATATTTTGCGGCGAAATTCTGAAGCGCCGTAGTTCTCGAAAAACTGAACTGTAGCGAACAGGCGCTGCACAGGTTATTTATGCCTTCAATGACATCATCCTCAAGACAGAGACCCTCGAAGGGACATAGAGTTCTTCGACACACAGTACCCTCAGCCGAAAAGAAATTTCCAAAGCAGCTGAAGCTGGATGTTGAATATCAAAGATGAGGAATACGTGGGAGGACACAATCAATTGGAAGAGGGTGCTCACCTGCCCTTAGATTTCGAGTGGATGGTGTGTGCCCCACTATACCAGATTATATATCTGGCCACCTCCGAGTTGGCAGTAAGCAATGCAAGAAACCATGCAGCCTGGAAGGAAGGCAGATTGCTAAATGCGGTAGGATGGATTCAAAGACAAGCAGTTACTTGTTTCCCTTGGCACTGAGTCAACACAGTGAAGGAACAGATTTCCCTCTGTTCTATTTTCACAATTGGCAGATTGGTCTTCTCACTACTTGCATCAATGGCCTGGATAAATGTGAGGTTTGAAGGAGAAGGTGGCTGTGGCGTCTACATTAGGACTTTGAAGATAGGGATGAGAAGACGGCAAATCCATGAACTTGCCTGCCTGGGGATGACGGAACCAGAATACTTCACTAGGAAAATGAAGCGCAACTACGAAAAGTCCCTTCATTAGAACACGTACTAACAGGCCTTCAAGAGGTGGCAACCAATGCAGGAGAGTCGGATTACATTTTGGAGGCTGATAAAGGGTAATAAACAAGAGCCCCTGGTTTCCCCGAAGAAAAGGGTTTCTTAGTTAGACTATCCACACCACATTCGTTCTTTGTTTACTCCTTTGACATCGGTGGCAGTCTTTATTTTAATCCCAGAACAACCAATATTATGTTCTGGGGCTAAAGGGTGTGCAAGGCCTCCAATCCTCCTATCCGAATATTTAAGGTTATATAGATAAACTAAAACAATTGTAAGCCAATGGGCATGCTTAATTTGCAATGCTATATTGAAGGACCCTTCTGAGATGTGGGTTTATGTTTTACATACATCTTTAGTTGGAATTGGGGTGAAAAATGTATTTTAATACAAACTCTGAATAAAGGAATTCTCCTTCCCATACACGACATGAGGCTCTAGTGTGAATCCGTCAACTTTCCACTTTATTATTACTCTAGGACGGTCCTCGCAAAATATCTCCCTTCAGAATTTTGTGTGTGGAAGATAAGGATATTTTGCTGCTAACAGACAAGATTTAAGGCTGGCCTCACGACCTCAGCCAACAGTCGCATGCTTCTCCGTTTAGTAAGAAGTGGTTGGAGTAATTGAAACAGACCTTTATCCGTGGCATTCGTAAACTGCACCTCTGCTTTTGATTTCAGGAGAGGCTGCAGACGGCCAACAGAGCATTTTAGGCATGTGATTTGAGGGATGCTGCAGAGGTGACTTTCAGAGATATGCTGGTCAAAATGATAGTGGCGGATCTGCACATTGAGGGAATAGCTTGGAAGCCCAATGCGAGGGTTCTAGGGTTCCTGCCCAAAAAGGGGAAGGTTACATCTTCAAGATTGTGTAGATAATTTGATGTACAGTGGTGTACAGTCGGTGCTCGAACACTTCGTATTCATATTGCACCCTGTTTAGCAGATATGCATCATTCATCGTCATCTGTTGTAACTAGCTCATTGACTACAGGACTTAGATGGAATCCTGTTGCTGAGATGGCTTAGAACCATCATCCAAAAGTGTTTATCAACACGGAGTACACTGAAATCACAGCCTTAATGTGACCCAGTAGTGTCAAAATAGAAGCCTGGCCCAAGAATTCTGCCACCCTATATCCCTGAGCATAACAGCCACTACCTAGCAGGAGCCTCTGCGAAATGTAGACGAGTACAGATGATTCCTCAACCTTATTTCCAGGCAAACAGATTAGCCCTGCAGGTTGCAACACCATAGCCTTGAAGAAAACCATATCCTGAATTGTAGTGAAGGTGACTTCTTTTGGTTGATTAAAAAACTGACTTTCATATTCTGATTGTGGCCCAACTCTCCCCAGAAAAGGAGCCTACAGAAGGCAATTGTACAGGTAAAGCAAGAGGAAGATTCCCATCTCGTGAAGATGGGTCCCCAGGAGAGGACCATGGTAAAGACGCAAGGTACTAACATCTACGGAAAAGCTAGCACTGAGCACTGGTAGGGGCAATCCTCGATGGAAAATTCAAACCAATCCGATTTAATGATGCAAGGTATTCAGCCTGAGACAATAGCATGTTGATCTTCTTCAAATGTATGGACTTGACAAACCGGTACACTTTAGATCCAAAACCAACAGAAACCTCCTATCATCTGATGTATTGGTATTGTTAGAGTATGGTCAGGGGCAACCGGGAACAATGGCATTCTAGGTCATGAAACTCTGAATTCCCTCTGGCAGAGCTGCCACCTTTGAGATGGATTTAGACCAGGAAAAGAGCACAATGGAAAGTTCTGGATTACTTGAAGAGAAGTAAATCTGGGATTGCTTGCAAATGTCTGTTACCTACTAGCCATAAGTATTTTGAAGCAAGGCCTCCATTAAAAACGGAAGACTACATATGATCTCCAGTTCTAGGCTAGCCCTATCATAGTCAGAAGTCCAGATTCTTCTACCAGAGCATGGGTTATATGGAAGTTCTTTTATTTCAGGCGTAACAGTGGGGGGGGGGGGGGGGTATCTGCTTTCCACAGAGCAGATCCACTTTTGTTCCATAAATGTCTTGTGATCGTATTGTCCTTTTACATCCGAATAGGCTTAAACAGTTGGAAGGGAAACTTCAAAGAATCGTTATTCTGAGCAACATATACATTCCAATCTTGTAAGGAGTGAAATGAGGAGGAAATAGAAGTGGGAGGTCTAGGCAGAAAAGATGAGGAACAAGAATATGAGGGAGATTGGCATGTTGGGTGGAGAAAAGGAGGATACAGAAATGTGAACTGTGGCAGGTTGAGGTTGCAGATGGTTGGATTTGTGAAGCGTCATCAAGACTGATAAAAGTAACAAGAATCAGAAACCGAGGTAGTTTGATTGGCATACCTACGCCACACAGGTGAATAGCAATATAAAGCAACAGGATGGCTTTTTGTGTAGTATAACTCATGAGTTTTTAAATTCCAAAACCGCTGTCAAGGTCCTTTTCCAGGAGCAGTTGGTATCTATTATTCTGGAATTTTGGGTGAGCGTCCCACAAGTTGTTTGTCTTTTTGCATTGTAGAGTCTGGTTTATCATCGATAAAAAGGGAAGTTCCTTTCTGGCTGCGGAGTCTCTCTAGCACCTAGGTGATAAGTCATGCTAACACTGCTCGGCAGTGAGTGTAGACCAGGATGAGATGGCTGGAAAAACCCCAGAATTCGCACTAGGAGGCTGGTTGTCTGTAGGTGTGGTCAGCACCTCTGAGAGTTAGGGTCCTGGCTGTTTCTCCTGCACCACTTTGCCTCCTTCCTCCTCAACAGTTTGCAACTATCACATACCTAAGTGTACCTCTCCTGCACCCCTTGTCCCCCCCCTACACTTTCCATGTGATTGTGCCCCTACTCCTTCTAGGCTTTCCCAAATTAGGTTTTAGTCTGGCCTGCTTGTCCTACTTTGCTGCTCTGAGCCAGTACTCCCCAGACTTTCCCTCCAACTTTCTTATCTTGAAAGCTGCTCCCACCTCCCTTTTCACTGTTCCGCCCAACCTTCTGTGTAAGGCTCTTTTCTCCATCTCCTTCTGACAATGTATCTCTGACCTTCTTCCTTCACTCTTCTTCCTCCTCACTCCACCACCTCCACCATTCAATGCGGTCTGTAACTTGTTTGCCGCCTCCTCACAACCACACCAATGTCAGAAAGGCTAGCATTTTTATATTCACTTCAGCCCTCCCTAATGACCCTTCTAATCTCAAGCTGGAACATGTGTGTGTAATTGGAGCAACCACTCCTGTTTTTTTAAGCACACCCGTGTTTCCTAACTACCTGCTCCATATGAGGCGATGCAGATTGTGGCTATTTTAGGCTTGACTGCCACAACATCCCTTGTGCTTGATCACCATATAAGGTGAGTTAGGGAGGTCAAGGGGATCCCCCCATGTACCTTCACTGGGTTTAGCATCATGCTGCGGAAGGTGGCCCCTGGCCCACTCCGTCCATTACTCCCAGTTAAAGGCAAGGGACCTTGTCAGAGAAAATATATGCAGAAATCCATGGGGGGCCCACGGTATGGTTGGAGGTGGAAGGTGAACCTGCTGTGTGGTTGGTGACAAAGGGCTTCTTTGATGTGAGGGGAAGGCAAGAAACTGAGCACCTTTTGTTTGGAAGATTGGGTGGTCATTTTGTGGGATGAATTTTGTAGGAAACTGGACAGTGGTTTATGCACACAAGTGACAATCTAGTCACTGGCATGGGGTGTTTGTGCATACTGTTTTGGGCAACAGGGTGGGCCTGCTTTTGAATTATGCATGGACCCGTGGAATGATTCGCCATTGTGGACTCTCGCATATTCTTATGTCCCAGAGTCCATATGTGTTTCCCATGCCCATAAATGCAGTATATTGGTGCCGTTCTGTTCTTTTCAGTGCGCTGTGCTCAAACTGTGTAATCTTGGCTTATCCCCTACATGTATGTGTCAAATCCTGAGATGTCCTGCCTTGTTCGGATAGGTTAGCAGTGTGGGGGCGCGACTCTGCATGTGTGTTTCGGGTCTGAGCACACTGCCATCTGGAAGTGAGCATGAAGTAAACTGGTAATGATATGCTAAGAGGATTGGATGGAAACCAGCGATGATGCGCAAGCTAGACTCAAATATACATACATGAACAAATGGACAGAATAGACATAAAAAATGAACATCTATGTTATACGTTTCTGAGCTGTGCATGGGAAAAGCAGATTTGCTCATTTCAAAGGATGAAATGTATAGGAGATTAGCAATTGTCTTTTCACGGAGAATCTATGTCGAACATAATAAGTTAACATGTTAAGTGCCTGAACTTGACAGTCAACTGGTCACAGGATCCTAATGAATATTCTCTATTCCTTTTCACTCCTAGGTTGACACGTGTATACAGAAGACAAAGGGTGTAATGATTGTACTGGCACAGGTTCTCCCAATTTGTTGCAAATTACTAAGGAAGGTAAGCCATCACTTCGCTCACACGACAGTAGGGGATGTGGTCAGCGTTCATGCATGTATTCCTTGCACGAGCACAGTAAATTCATGCAGTGGTCAGCCTTCACTGCATTAACTTGTGAAACGTTGGCGGATATGTACAGTGACAATGCCTTATGGTTCTCTGCCTCTCCTGATCGGCACAGGAGCAATAGTAAATCACTTGCGACATATATCCTTGGAAACCTTTAACACCAACAAGAATGAATGTTCTGACTATGTATGCACAGTCTGTAGTTTAAGTGAATGGCGCCTCTTTTCCCCAGTCCATCTATTTAGCTCCTGCTTGTAGCCTAGAAGAGTCTGGTTGGCTTAATACCAACAGTTACCAGGAGCTACTTTTGGCTCCTCGAGGCCAAATGAAGCCGAACACATACAACTATGTGAATTTAATTCTGTGCATTTCAGACAATCTAGAAATTAGCATTAGGACACATCTATATGGCATTTAAAGCATAAGGGGTAATGAATAATAGATACCATTTATGTCTGTATTTTATGTGGACTTTAGATTTGCATGACTATGTACGAGCTCCTCGTTCCCCTGTGGTAGCTCCTGGTGACTGGTTAATGCTGGATACACAGGAGCTGCTTGTAGCTCCTGCTTATCCAATCTTAATTTAGAGCCCTGCAGTCACTTGTTTAGTCAGTGTTTTTACTGGCATGGCAGTTGGTATTCCAAGGTCATGCGTTACTTGAAGTCCTAAAACAGACGGATGTAAAAACATACCTAGGCCGACCTACATAAACAGCACTGGTGTTGTGTGGGTAAGGGGAGCAATACTTTTGCCTAAAGAGTACACTCAATTGTGTTGGGGTGGAGGCTGGGCTCAAGTCGAGGATACACGCGGGTGGACTTTTTTCAGAGGGTGGACTCAGTTCCCCCCAGCTAAAATGATAAACATTGAATGTCATCTTGGAATTTATGAATTAAAGACGACTTTAGGGATCGAACCGCAGTCAGGCCTGGCACTTCACCACTGCACTAAAAAACTAGCAAACAACTAAAGGTGAAATGTCCCATTTCGGTACTGCAAGTTCCAGGGAAAACGTGTATTGGTTCTTGGAGTCTAAAACATGCACACCTTCTAACGTTTTCAAAAATACTATCAGAAGAAAATATCCTCTCTTGGTTTTGTGTGTTTTGATTTTATGAACTGCAAATGCCATCCGTCCTGTGGAATTTGGACGGTTATGGAAAACCAATGTAATGAAATGTCCATATATCACCTTGATCTGCTTATTTCTAGTGACGTCACATCCCATTGCGTTTGTGGATGAGTCGCCCCCCACTTTAATTTTTAGGTCTTGACCCTCGGGTGGAAGTCATAGAGAAATGTATGATTACAAACAAAAGCCTAGCCATTACTCTGCATGCACCCTTGCACCACATCCCGTGGAACAAGTCAAAGCTGCTATAAAATGGCATTGTATCCAACATCTTCACTATTTTTATACACCACGCAGCTAACAGTACAACCCCTTCCTAAAATACTCGGTTCTGCCCAGTATTAGAGAAGATTTTGCTTTCTGTTCATTTGTAGCCTCACCTTGTGAGACCACCCAGTCTTTTTGCTGGCTTTCATTTTTTTACTTTGAGCAAGCAAGCTTTACTTTTAACCTCATTTACTGTGACTCATTTGTTTATGGGAAGCGCTGGTATTTTCTTATACCTGTGTGAGTCCCTCTCGAGCAGTATATATGCTGACTGGTGGCAGCGTTTTATTTTTTACATGGCGTCACTACTGTGACCATTCTCTCTACCACAAGGTAGCCTCCTTTGTCTCTATAATAATCAAAAGAGCTACCTCGTTATTTTTAAGCCCCAAGTCCCAGATCAGTAGCTTTGGTGCTAATCCTCTTTGTTTTGGTTTTCAAGAATACCCATATGTGGTCATTGCCTTTCGCGGGCTCTGCACTATGGCCGCCATGGAAGGCTGTATGAATGGGAAACCGTTCAGGCTTGGGCAGCAGTCACCTACCCCTTTGGTGTGGACTTTAAAGCCTGAGAGGAACAGCCTGGGCAATTGCCCTGCTTCATTCCAGAACGCTTGGGAAAGGGAAAGCAGGAATCCTTGCCTGGGGCTTTCCTTTACACAGCTGGTCCATGTCCGCTCGTAGATAGCCCAGTGTGTACACATCACAAAAGAAAGTTTATAATGCAGACATTATAGGCGGCCAGGGCCTCGTTTCAAGCTGCTAAATTGCCTAGAGCTGGAACCATGATGAAAAAAGCGTGGAATGCAGACTCCAGGGTCTGGATTCCACTCTTTCAGATGGTTTAAATAGAGGAAAATATGCTCTGATAGTAAGGCACGCCAAGCGTAAAGGTGGAAGTGCCAGAACCTCCCTTCCCCCAATCTTTTTTATTTGTATTATTAGGATGTATTGAGCATGGACAAGCAAAAGCAAGTGATCACTTTTTAATTCATGGGGGTGGGAGGGCAGAGAGAAAAAAAGCACAGCGATCACACTCGCTTCACACGGAAAGGGTGACCTGTGTTCAGTTTAACTTCCCATGTATTTTCGCTCAAGAAACCTGCTTATTTGGCTACCAACCAGATTCCTCGTATCAAATATTGACCCTTAAATACAGGCCAACACGCATTTAGCATTCGTATGCTTGCCTTCTTAAATCCCTCCTGCCCGGAAAATAAGAACTTGTAAACAACTGCTGAGAAGGATGAAACTATCTCTTCAAACTAGCTTGCAAGTCCACAACCACTCAAGTCAGTGCAAGAGATTCTGTCTAATTTTACAACCGCCTCATGACTTAGCGTGCCTCTTTCCAATATGGCGTCCATACAATATGCTGCTTTGCAAAACAAATGGGGGCAGAGTGCTCTAGAGAAAGCACACGTCATCCTCGCATCTCAATTTTTAAGTCTTCTCTATTGAATCAAATCATCTTAAAATGAATACAAAGTTAGTATCCCCCCATCATATGTGCGTTGTTGCCTCACACCAGGCTCCGTCAGGCCAGCCACCTTAAAAGAAGATACTCAGGAGATTTAAATTGACAGTGCGAAAATAGCACGTTTTAAATGCCTTAACCCGTGTAGGTACAACGCCAATGGAGTGACCATGTGCTGATACTAATAATGTTAATGATTTTTATTTTTTTTACAGAAAGTGAACTGATGCAGCATTGTATATTTATACATATTGTATGTACAGATTAAATATGTATAGTCCCACATGGGGACGAGTACTCAGCTAATAAAATGTCTGACACCAAGGGCATAATCTGCCAGAAAATAGCTACGTTCTCCCTGCCACCTATGCCCCTTCCTTTTTCTTTGCCCCCTCTTCCTCGCCTCAGGCCCTGAAAACATCCCACACCCAGGATATCCCGCACCCCGACCCATGATCTTACCTGCTGGTCGGTGTTTTCTCCTCTAGCTTCCCCGCTCCCACGTTGTCTGCACCGCACCCCTGTCCTCCATAGCATAGGCAAGGGAATTGTCCCTTTTCTATGTATTCAGGTGGTGGCCTTTTTTTCTTTTTACAGGAGATTAGGCATGCGCAATCTGCAAGGACCCCATCTTCGTTAAATAAAAATATATATATATATATTATTCGCACCCTGCAGGGAGACCCAGGGTGTGAACAAATAGCTTTCACCTCCAACAGTCAGGGGTGTTCTCTCAGGCTTATCTAGACTCGGGTTGGCCAGCCATTACCGGCTCTGTACAACCTGAACGCTGGGGTGTTACCTTTAGTATTCAAAGTTCATCCATAAAACAAACATCTCATCATTGTATCACACCAAGTAGCATTTAATTTCCTAAAAGAAACGTCTGCTAAATCCACATTCTCTTGATGCCTTGTTTTCTGTTCATCACAAAGGCAGACTAAATTAATTTGTTCATATGTGTGCATTCTTCTTCATCGCAAGAACCAGTTATATCAGCCTAAACAAATATTTCTATATATTCACATTATATGTGCAAAAAGCCCATATGCTTGCGATCAACCATGATGATGTTGGCTTTGAAGAAGCAATATGACTGCATTGTAAGTTGCATAAAGTCCATGCCACAAATTCAACTTCAGGATGGCCGACTACTATCCATTTTCTGTTACAAACAGGCTGTTTGTGTTTTGTTTTCCAGTGTAAATCAAGTAATGGTTGTCTCAGGTCACCGCCGACATGGAGAGAAAACCGATTGCAAGCAGCTGAAGGCAGCCTGGAGGGAAAAAATGTAGAAGCTTTTGGAGTCCGATCCCTTGAACACCATGTTGCGAATTTGACATTTTTGGAAAGCAAATAGGAGGTCCGGCAAAAAAAATTTAAACTCAGACAATTCTCTGAAGAAGTATGGACTAAATAGTTTCACCCTTGCTCTTCTGCAGCAGGGTGAAACCAGACTACATTACAGACGACGGCTACGCTCTCTCCCGTCTACTCGACGTCATGATAGGGAAAAGTAACCCTCGCAACATCAGTCAGGTTTAAATTGCTGTGTTTTTGAAATGTGTGCACCTCTGTCTCGCATTGTCTATCAAGAGCACGTTCTTGAATGTCTTAATGAACGTTTCAACCCAAAGATGCTGCTACAGTATTTGTCACGTCAAAGAAAAAAACTGGATTATCTGAGTAAGCTATACATGTCACAAGCTGGTGTATTTATGTGTATATTCACCTGTATCAGGAAGCAACTTATTTTGGAAAGGGGTTATTAATAGTGGGCATATGTGTACAATATGTTTGCATTGCAGTCCTGTAGAGTTTCCATATGAAAAACTTCCCATTTTCTTAATCACACTCAAGATTGGACAGATTTGGGGGAAATGCATCAACGTCTAGTTTTAAAAAAAAATTATTTACATGAAGCGGGTTCACTACAGACTGGATTTTAATTGCTTTTAAGTTATTCTTCTAAAGTGGATGGCTGATGCGCACACAGATTTCTTTATTTTCTGAACTCTTGATAAAGTAGGATTTGAAGTGCATGTAAAAACTACTGAAATGACTCTTCATTTTAGAAGGTACACCATATTTAAGTTTCATGGAGAGGTAGTTTTTTTACATTAACATTTACAATGTAAGATTATATTTTTCAAATAAAAAAAATCTAATTACCTTTCATTTGATGTCATGTCTGTAATATATGAACTCCAACCCTCCCCGCATATCAAGGTAAACAGAATTTCTTCTGAAATGTTTTATCGCTTTTTTGGAAAATGCAATTTCGATGCACGCAAATACAGTTGTCTTTCACATTAATGGCACCCGATAAGCAAGTGCGAAAACATTTTCTCTGTGCAATAACCTGTATATCTCTGTGCCAAAACGATCCAAAAATGGCAAGAGGATGTATGCAAAAATGACTGTGATTCTATGTATGAATGGCATTTATATAGCACTAGCTGGGGCAACCGGGCTGCCCGTGTCCTCATCGAGTGGTGTCTCATGTGCCCTGGAGAATCATGCTCTTTTCGGCAAGTTTTGCTTCAGTTTGCTCTGTTGTCTCATGTGGCCTGGAGGATGTTGCTCTTGTCCTCATGTCAGCAAGTCCTGCTTCAGTTTGCTCTGGCATCTCATTTGCCCTGGAGGAAGTTGCTCTTGTACTCTGGTCGGCAAGTCGTGCTGCTGTTTGTTGTTGCGGTTCAGAAGCGCTTGATATTGATTTTCGCTTTGCATCAGGTGGAGCTTTTCCAAGTGAGGATCGTTTTTTGTGTGGCATGTTTGTCACTCCATGGCTTCAGCACATTTGAGAAAATGTCCAAGAAAGATTGATTGAGCTCTCTTCTTGTAAACTGTAACCTTGCCATTTCCCATATTTGGAGTGGCATGATAAAAAATGTTATGTTCTTTTGTTTTTTAATTCTCTTTAAAAATGCTTTAATAAACACTTTCAAACTGTATATACAGTAGTAATACATTTCAAAGGAATAACCAACACATCGAACCTTTTGCTTCAGATACTTTTCCAAATGTTGCCTCCTTCAAGTACCTACTGTAGTGAATCGGGGTGAGCATCGGTAAATGAGGGTGTCTACGGAGTGACGTTTTTGCATCCAAACAGACTACAATCTTGCCCCAGACAAATGAGGAATCCATGTAAAATGGGGTAGACATGGGTTCAACAGTGTGGATTCGTATAGACCTGACAAACACACACACACAATATATAAAGATAAACCTAGCTAAGAAGCGGCATTGGGGCCGTAAAAAGGTAAATGAATGTTTTTAAGAGCAATCACACATTGTGACATTCTTCTAGGCAGATGGGCAGGGCGTGTGATTTGAGGTCCCTGGAACCCTCTTAACAGCAGGGTCCCCAGTTCTTTCACAACCATTTTTTAAAATGTATTTATTGGGTTTTTATAATGCACCTATACACAAGTGTTTAACGTTGCAAAAAGACAGGAGAGGGGTAGGGGGGAAACAGGTATGACAAAACAAAAACGGTCCTACTTGACCTTGTGACATTCGGATTGCGCAAGTGCAGTAAAAGAAGTGCGGGGGGGGCAGAGGGTTAAGCGAGTGCCAGGGGAGGCCAGATGGACAGAGCCTGAGGAGAGAGACTGCAGGGGCCGAAGGTCCACGTGCTAAATATGAGGAACAGGGCTGGAAGGGCTCAGGGGGTGCAGGCCCAGCCAGGCTAGTGCAGGTGGAGGGAGCCCAGAAGGACAGTGCAGGTTGGGGGACAGAGGAGACCAGGTGCAGTGGTAGACTAGTCAGGGAGGGCCTGGTGCCCTGTAAGAAGCTGAAGGAACCAGGCTGCCAGTCAAGGGGCAGAGGGAGGACATGAGCAGGGGAGAGGGAAGGAGGAAGAAAAAGGGAGTGTCTTGAGAAGCTTCGAGACTTAGAGATCTGGCTCAAGACTGATAGGGGCAGGGAGGCCACTCCAGAGGGAGGCATCTGCAGAGCAAATCTACCCCCCTCCACACTCTCGGCTTGGAGAAGCGTCTGATCTGCAGAGTGATGGAGCTAGAAGACCGAAGGGTTCTAGCAGGGAGGTATTTAGGGAGAGAGTTTTGGATGTAGTGGGGTCCCAGCCCCCAGAAAGCCTTGTGGATGATGCAGAGGGTTTTGAACTTGATCCTCACAGCAACCAGGAGCCTGTGGAGATATTCTAGAGCTCAGGAAATGCAGTCCCTGGACTTGAGGCCAAGGATAAGTCTTGTGGTCCTATTCTGGATTAGTTGAAGGGGGCGAACGGAGGAGTTGGGTAGGTTGAGGAAGAGGCTGTTACAGTAGTCCAGCCTGAAGAGGGCCAGAGCTCTGGAGACATTGATTTTCTGGGGGAAAAGGAGAATGCCTCTGAGTAGGTGCAGCTGAAAGTGGGCCTTCTTGGTAAGGTCTGTGATGTGAGGCGGGAAGGACAGAGAGAGTCAAAGATGACAGCAAGTTTTTTTGCCTCACAGGAGGGTTAGGGGAGGGGGGCCCAAGGAGCAAGCAGTGCACCCTGCCTGAATAGCAGACAGTGCAAAATGAGAGAGGAGGAGGAGGAGGAGGAGGCGGCGGCACAGGAGGGAAGCTTGAAGGAGAGATGTGTATCGTCCGCATAACAATGGAAGTTAGGAGACAAGGCAGAGATCAAATGGGCTAGGGGGGCAAGGTAGATGTTGAAACCAAGACAAGAGAATAGATTCCTGAGGGACACCACAGGTGGAGAGTGAGATGGAGGAGAGAAAAGGGCCCAGTTGAACCTGGGAAGGTCGATCAGAGAGGAAGGAGGTCAGCCAGTCCAGAGCTAGGTCTGTGATGCCAATGGTATCACAGAGCCGATTTATAAAGGTTGCATTTGTTGATCATATCAAAGGCAGAGGAAAGGAAGAGAACAGAAGGAGAGTTGGAACAGAGAAGAGAGAGCAAGCCTTCATGGGTGTTCAGGAGTGCAGTTTCCATGCCTCTGGCAGCTCTGAAGCCGGACTGGTGGTCATGGAGACAACCAACAGATTCAGTGTGGTAGATAAGGTGGGAGATGGCCAGCTTCTCCAAGAGTTTGCCCAGGAAGGGTCTAATAGAGATAGTACGGTAGCTAGCCAGACAGGAAGGGTTGGCAAAAGGCTTTTTGAGGAGAGGGTGCAAAAGGGAGTGCTTGAGGAGTCAGGAGAAGGATCCATGAATAGTGTTGGAGTGTTTCAGCTGTCCAGTGGGATATTGATCCATAGGGACTAATGTACTCTTAGTCCCTAGTCCCCTTCCCTCCATACGTTATGGATATCCCCGCCAGGTTGTCCGGAACAGAGCCATTTGCAATGCAAATAGAGTACTTCCCCTTTAAATGTAAAGGCTCACAGAGGCACATTTGCATGGGCATGGAATGCTCCACTAGTCCCGTCCTGCCAGTCAGTTCCCTTTTCTTGCATATCAGAGTTGGTAGCCCTTACCCTATTCGGGGCTGGTGGGTGTATCATATGGAGGAAAGAGGACCAAGGAGACTAGGCGTACAGGCAGGAACATTTCCTTACCTCACCCCCTTTCCTCCATAGTGTATGGGTGATTACAAATCAATAAGCACACCTGGTAGGAGGATCTGTAACGCTTCTTAAAAGAAAATATTCTTCAATGCTTCCACCCCAAAGGTGGCATTCGAACAAGAATTTGCATAAATGCAATAATGTCTACAAAAGACAGATCGAGTCAGACATTGCTGATAATGTCCCAGCTAACAGGACATTGAAATGCAACAGCAGTGGCCTTTGCTCTAACTGAATGTACATAGAATGTGGGAGGTGAGACTCTTGTTCTGGACTTAGTACATTTCCAGAACACCTGCCACTACCCACCTAGCGATAGTCTTTGGAACCTTGACCTCCTAGTCTGGAAGCTTCTCAAGACCCTCCTTTTTTCTTCCTCCTTCCGTCTCCCCTGCTCATGTAATGCATCTGACTTTCAAGTTTTTTTGTCCATGACAAGCATAACTTCAGAGCTCTTCTGACAGAGGCAATGTAAAACCCTATCAGCTTCCGAATGTGGATTTTGCGGGGAGGAAGAGAAGAGTGTCAGTAACACTACTTCCTGATTCATATGGAAAGTTTGGACTACGTTCAGAAGAAATAAGGGATGTGTGCACAACATGGCACACTTTGGGAAAGGTTCTGTTATGTAGCTGCCAGGGCCTCTATCTCACAGGATGAAGTCAGGGCAACCAATAGCACCGTCTTCCAGGTGATTAGTTTGTGATTTTGATCACTGCCATGGACTAATAGTGAAGTCAGGCCAACCAATAGAACCGTCTTTTGATCACTGCCATGGACTAATAGTTTATGGGCCGGGGCCGACGGGGCCACATTTAACAGGCTGCCAAGATATTCAAGGTACTTTATCTCCAATTGTTTGGCCAAAGAGAACACCATACACCCGGAATGACTGTATGCCCCAATGGATGCTACGTAAGTCGGGCATGTGTCCATCTGAACCCTTGACTGGGCCAGATGCACAGAGAAAAAGAGCCCGTTATTCAGGGAGCATGACTGCAGATGGATCCCTTTCTCAACAGCCCAATGGCAGAACCAAGATCATTTGCTCCTGCAAGGACTACGACTTGAAGCTTCCATGGCTTTGCTGAATAAGCTGATTTATCCTCTGACAGTTTCAGATGACTATAGTGAATTGCTCCGTATCTGACTGCTAATGCAAGAGATTAGAGGAAGGATGCAAAACTTCAACAATAGCAAGTTTTGAGACGGGTGCATGAGGACCAGGCCCAGAGCCGCCAGTTGCTTCAGATCTGAAACCCAATTCCTTGCCGGCTAGCCAGCACCAGGACACAGTGATAAACGTGCTTCATTTCAATAATCTGAACCGGCTCATCACTCTCTGAATGGGAGGTGTCTCAGGGAAAACGGGGGTTCCTGGGATTCCAGTCCTCTTGGAACACATCCCCCAAGGAACCACATCTTCAACCCCCCTGAACGCACGCACCTTCCCACCCCCCACCATACCTCTCCTACGAGGCTAACTAGGGACATTTGGTATTGTATTCCATGGCAAACAGATTAATTTCCTTGACATCTGAGTAAAGAGGTCCTCAACTGCTTTGAGACTGTTCCCTTTCGTATTTGGCCCAATATAGACTGCTCAGCATGTCTGCGTTTGCATTGATATCGCCCTTAGTGCTATCCCCCCGAGCAATAGCCCACTCCTATGGATTGACCGCCAATAGGCAAAGGACTGTTTGTTTATAGAACACGCAGATTTGTCTGTTCTGATCAGCAAACCTCTGCACCGAATGAGGAGAAATAATTTAAGAGTTCCAGGAAACGTATGCACATCCTGACCACAGGCCAAGCACTGAATGCTCTTCCTTTGAGGCCCTCCAGCTCTTCACAGAGGAGTCTGTAGACACCACCAATGGGTGGGTGAATGTAAACATGGAAGTTACATTGCCTTGTCCGGCCACAAAGAATATCCTCTTTCAGAGAGGGGAAATTGCCACCCTTTCCGACTGAACACCCGTCACCCAGTTCCAAATGTAGCCCAGAAGCTGAATATGGTAATTTTTAAGCTGGCCAAGGGACTGAAATGCATGTCACCAGAAGCCCATGCAGATACTGAAACCACCAAGTTCTAGTGTGGTCTCTGCTCAACCAATGGTTGACTGCATCTAAGATGTCCTTCACTTTCTTCTGAGTCCCATCTGAAGTCAACGAAGGTCAGTTTCTTAGTAAAGGACAGCACCGAGGAATGTTCTTTTTTTGGGGGTTGACCTAAAAGCAGAGATCAAACAGGGTCTGCAAAGTCTGTGTGGCCTCCCCTGGAAACCTGGTTCTGAGTAGCCAGATTTCCAGTTGTAGGTCAATATGCCGGCCCCTGCCTCTTAGCTATGTGCGCCTGCTACAATAATAATTATTATAATAATAATGTAGTTCTTATATAGAGTGGCACACCCATAGGTCTCAGACCGCTGAAAATAGCAGAAGACATTATTATCCAACAGATTGGTACTCAATTTATGGACCTCAGAAGGATGAAAGGCTGAGTTGACCCTGCTGGGATTCGAACCTGCCAGAGCACGCTGCACACTATATCAGTGGCGAGCGCTTAGCTCACTCTATCTGACCGGCTATCAGGGTCGGATTGGCCCCTCGGCCTTTCGGCCCGTGGCTGGGCCGAAATCGTCTCCGTGGAGTGGGGGCCGGTTTCTGGCCATGCCTGGGCCGGATTGGAAGAAAAAAAAAAATAGAAAAAAAAATATTTATTTTTTCCCATTTTTTTTTTTCTTTTCAAAAAGCCTTTCTTCCTTCTTAGGTCGATAAATGAGTACCAACACAGGTTGGGTGATATTGTATGCAAATGTGTTCTATAAAAAAAGAGCTTAAGCGTAAGTGCCATACAATGACATTATCATTTGGCCTTGGACGTCTGCTTGGAATCACAGTAATTTAGTGTACTTAGGAACAATGCTATTTGATGCCACTTCCTGTTTTGTCAAGGGATGAAAGGTCACGTTTCATCGCTTTCAGGGATGTCACTTTGGGATGGGGTCAAATGACATCACTTCTGGTGATGTCATCAGAGATCAAGGGTGGTGAGGTGAGGGGTGGGCCACTTTTTTGAGGCGAGGGGTGGGCCACTTTTGTTTGGGTGACCGTGCCTATTTCTTGTCCCAGTCCAACCCTGCCGGCTATGGTGTTCATTATCTTGGTGAAGACCAGTGGGGCCAAATGGAAGCACTCTGTAGCAAATGTGTCTTACGCTCACTGAGAAAGGTACGAATTGGCTGAGGTTCCATATTTGAATATGTAGGCATGTGCCCTTCGAATCCAGAGCACAAAGCCAGTCCCCCGCACAGAAGTAATCCACAATCTGGGCCCTGTACAAAAGATTTACCAGCTCGCTAAGGGAGTATGGCCAAAGTCTTTGTCATCTGTGAACTTGTCTTTTCATGAAGTTTGTTATCGGTAGATTAATGGAACCATTTGAGGCCTCAAAAGGTAAATCCAGGATCCACTCCTAGGCATCAATTGTAAACCTGGGTGAGGGCATTCAGAGGATGAACTAATGCTTACACCCACACAGATGCAGTACATATGTGGTTGAGAAAGGAGACAAACAAGTCATGTGCCACAAGTTTTAGCCTCTGACAAACCAGCCTTAAATGCAGCCTACCTCTTTTTTGAAGTTAAGAAGGAAGTCTGCAATTTCTTGACACAACTTCGAATTGGGCACAGCCACAATAGCATTAGCATTTGCTTTCCTCAATTTAACGGTATACCCAGAATAGACCAGACGTCTGCAACCTTTTGGCTCTCCAGATGTTTTGTACTACAACTTCCACCAGCTGTAGCAAGCTTAGTCAATGGTGAGGGATCATGGGATTTATAGTCCGGTATATCTATAGAGCCGCAGGTAACAGATCCCTCGAATAGCTCTAAGATCTTGTGTCCTTTGCTTAGCACCAAAGCGTAAGATGACATGCCTCAAAATGAGGGCTTAGCATAGAGCAGGGCCGCAGCTACAGATGTCGACTGTGGCAGATGAAGTGAAGATAGACTATGTCCCTCAGAGTCCTACTGACGTTACCTAGCTTGACCCAAGGAGTCTGCTTCACCTAAAAGAACCACTTCTCTGAATAATGCAGGGAAATGGTAAAAGTTAGCTAAGAGGTACACCATGGCATATCACCTGCAGTCCACTTGAGTCTGGGGAAAAATCGTGCCTGTGCATCTTTGGCAGCAAGCCAATTGAATCAGAGGATCCCATGCATCTACACATCTCTGTTGCCACCTCAGACACCGAGGGCTCACATGAGGATGGCGCTTCCGCGTCTCTTGCACAGGGAATTCAGCTTTCCCTCCTAATCGCCATTTTGTCAGAGGTAGGCCGGACCTTAGCAGAGGCGGCATGCAGGTAAGCTTGGTCTAGAACAGGTCCTTCGGGACACTTGAGTTGGTGCCCAGTACTGTTGGGGACCGCAGGGTGAACTGTGGGAGGTTTTATGCCTTTGGATCGAGGTCCGATCGTCGTTGTGTAAAAGTGCCTCCCCTACCCACAGCTGCAGGCCCACTAACAGACCTCGAAAAAGCACCTTGGGCATTGGTTTAGTACTGAAGCCCACCAGCCCTTCTGATACAAATTGCCCATACAGTTTGGAGGAAAGGGGACTGGGCATAAAGTATGCAGAGTAGATAGTCTCATTCTATTGGATGACAAGGATTGCTGTCTAGCAACAGAGGTTGGCCTCTAGGCTTTGTGTGTGGAAATCATTTAAAAGGAGTTGTGGAGTCTGAATGTGTGACATGCCATTTATATAAGTGCTAAGGCACTGGTTGGTCTTTATCAGCACAACAGTAATGTCTCTATGTGGCATCTTACAATAAAAAAAGGGAAAGGTGTGATCCATTCAATCCTGCTGGAGAAGGGCGTGACACTCCAGGAGCAGGCATGGGGACAGTACTAGGTCAAGCACTTTGTTCTTGAAGTGCCCGGGTTCTGTGATGTGGAGTTTAATGCCCGTAGTCTCAAGGAAGTCTTAGGAGGGTTTCCCTTTTGAGGTTTAAATGGCTGATATCTAGTTTGAATTGCACACCGATGCTGATATCAGGTCAGTAATGTCTTCCAAAAAGAACCTGTGGCTGCACTTAGAGGACAATACATGAGACTGAATCCTGCAGGGCATGTCATTTTATGGATGACAGAGAGGCCAACCCTGACCCTTTGCCCACATGTACAATGCTGTAAACTGTTGGGAAGGAGAGGGAGTCTCCCCCCCAGGCGATACTAAACAAGAACTAGACGCTAATTGAGCACATCTAGGGAGCAGGGGGGAGGATGGTGCACATATAGGGAGGTGCGCGCGATCACCTTAGTGCATGCATTATAAGCTATATGGTAGATGAGGGTGTGTACGCCATCTTGGCAAGTGGCAGCCATTTTAGAAGTTAAACAAAAGTGCAGCAAGCAGTATTTTGTGCTTAAGTATTATGCCCCTTGCATGAGCGACAACACTACTCCCGCCCTCACCAGGTCTGAGAGATCCACAACCACCTCCATTGTTCAGAAAGTTACAGGTCCTCTCACATTGGGAAGATTGCGCCCTGCAAGGTCATGAGAAGGGAGTCGAGCGCATCTTAGCAGTATCATTCCACAAAGCAGATAGCAAGGCCCTCCCGCTTATTGCCTGGCATCCCATATGGAGAAGGCTCTACAACTATATGCCTCTGCCAATATGTGTAGTAAAATTGTACTATGTAAGTTGACGTCACTAGTGACGCTGTGTGCTTATAATGTACCGCGCATGGCAACGAAGCCCAGAAAGTTCTGCGGCAGCAGATTTCTTTGCTGATTCATTCCTATTTTTTTAAAAAAATAAATACTTGTTATCCTTGCAATAGTGTCTTGGCCTTTTTCCCCTACTAGGCTGTATTTTTCTGGTGTGAGCGTACAGGGGCGTGCCTTCATTTGGTGGCCCCAACATGATCTCAGCGACCCCTGCACTCACTAATGCTACCAGGCCGCTTCTCTGAGGGTGCCGCGCCCCCCTGCTGTGACCAGTCCCATAACGCGTAAATCCCAGAGGTTTGCAGTAGCCGTCTTTGCAAAATTCCTGTCTGCTCTTTGAAGCGGGGCGTGGCTCCGGAGTGTGTGCATGCTAGTGTTGGAACCCTGTGATGGAGGAGTTTGGGTGAACACGCTTATGTGAGTATACCCTTGCAAGGGATGACAAGTAGGGGAAGGGTATTTGGGGAAGAGTGTGGGTTATGAACAAGTGGAGAACAAGATTGGTTGTGTAGTGCAAGTGTGTTTTTGTTTTTTATTATTACTGAATCTTTAAGGAGTACATTAAAAAAAGTGAGGGGAGATGATGGTACCACTTTTATTGTGTTATAGAAGAAAAGGGAAATAAATAGGAACCCTGCTTAATTAGTGGGCTCGGGAACAGTAGTGGTTGTTATTTTAGCTTATTGTTTTTGTGTTTGTTATCGCGTAGGGTGGAGGCCGGGGGAGTGGCATTGTGTATATAGCAATGTGTTTTGAGTGCGAGAGTGGGTGCGTGTGAGGATGGAGGGGAAGTAACAAGGGCTGGGGGGGAAACAAACTTATTTTTTGTTTGTGATTTTTGCAGTGTGCACAGCACGCAATTAGAAGCATAGAGATGCCTTACAGCACGTATACCGCTGCAATGGGAGGAGAGACGCCTTTAGAGTACATGTACAAGACCTTGCACTTGTACCGGGGAAAGATCAAGAAGTATCACAAACAGTGGGTGACAAACACGAGGGGGGATGCCACACTCCAGGCCAGAGCAAGGCAGCCATAATAAAGGAATACTGGAACACATGACCGCATTCCTAGCAGAAAAATATAAGGGTAAACAGTTGCAGAACAGGAAGGAGATTCTAGACTTAGGGAAGATGATCGAGGATGTGGAAGACTCTGATGACGGAGCTTCACAGAACACCCATGAAGGGGGCAAGCAAGCAGAGGTGGGTGGGACACGGACAGAGTGCAAAGGGGTATATCTATTTGCAGCATCCCAGTGAAAGGGTACAGTAACACAACCTATGTTTCCACCAGGGCAACGGTCTCGCCGCCCCCATATATACCCACTCCAATGATCGCTCTGCCGTAAGACTGTGCAAGACGGAGGGAATTAGCAGAGGCGCTCGAGTCAGCACGAGCAGAACTAGAGCGACTGCAAACAGAACAGAGTGAGGCAAAAGGGAGCAGCCTGGACAAGTATCTTAACCTTGAGAATGGCCGAGGACAAATTGTGTGGGTCCAGGCTATGAACTTGGTCTTTGAGGCATTCAGTTTGTTAATTTTGAGCCGTCCTAGAATCTATTTACAGAAGACATGTGCAGCATTCTTTATTAGCTGGAAGCAGGTGGATTATAAACTGAGTATTGTCAATGTACTTGAAGAATAGCATATCAGGTATTTCCAAAAGCCTCAAGAGACCATACATATTCAACTATAACTAAGATAGGCTGCCTGCTTTTGTGCGTTGGAAAATCTCTCGGCCAAGCCAAAATCTTCATGCCTTGTCAACAGGATTGCATGGAAAACTGCATCAAAGGCCACTGAGTAAGATCAGGGTACCAAAAATGCCACCATACATCGGAGCATAGATTATCCATCCACAACCAACTCTGTCCCTTGAATGCAGAGGAAAACCTTGCTAGCATGTAGCATAAAACTGTTCTCAAAGTAAGTCTGCAGTTCAACTCCCAAAATACACCCCAACATTTGGCCAGATAAGGAAGGTTAGAGATTGGTGTAGAATTTCACGTTGGGGTCACCCTAGGGAAATTGCCTATTTATAATAAAAAATAGATCAGAATAGATCTCAAATAAGCACCAGAATAACCTTGTCGGGAAATAGGACAAGTCAATTAATCAGTAATATTTTTCCACATTTTACGACGTGTTGCTACTATAATCAATAACCCACTTTGGATTCTTTTAAAGAGGGGAAGTGTTAAGGATTCTAGGAGTTGAAGGGCAGATGGAAAATTACTTGGAAAAAAAGAGAGGTGTGTAAATACGTCAACAAAAACTATGAAACGGACCACTCTTAGATTAGAAATGTAATTTGTTTAAAAGAATCTTTATGAAAATGTACGTACAAATTGAGAAATGCAAAATTGCTATTTTCTAAACATCTCAGTTGACCACCACCCAACTTCCTTCTTGGAAGTTGCTAACTTAACACAATTTAGCTTTCCTGTATGGATGAGCATCCATTGCATTATGAATCCGATTTTGTAACATCCTTGGAAAAATCCATATACAATGTTTATTTTGATTCACTGTTCTGAGCAGCACGCCGCTTAAGCAACACGTCTTCATATTCCGTTTGTGAAAGAAGTCCTGTGGTTACATTCTTGCTTTCTTCAAACTTGGGCAAAACAACAGCAATGTAGCCTTCAGTGGAGGGCTAAAAAAAAAAAATGCAGAATTTAGTACAGGATTATTCAGTGCCAGGAGTAAGCCGTAGATCAACAATGCTTAAATCAAATCCTGTTTAACTTTTTTAATTGTGTATTTTCTGTTTATGTGCAACACTGACGCTAACGAATGGTTTGTGATTTTCTTTAACACACTTTCAACTAATTGTCTCAATTTTCATTAACCATTGTTTCAGATTTCCTGTACTGAAACATCAATCAGTATCAACTCACTTGGCGGACCTATTTGAGCAAACAGGGCCGCTTTGGTTTATTCTTACAATATTTACTTGTTAAACAACCCTCTGCTACATGTTTATCGGCATAGCACCAGGGAGGGAAGAGCACATTTTAGTGTTTCTATAAAAAGATTAACATTCTGTGTATTATCCTGGCATCAAGTGGTTCTATTTGGAATTTTAAATAGTTTTTGTCCATGTAAACTGTAGGCATCAATTATGTCTGTAATGAGACTTGCTTTGAATATTGATTGGAAAGCTACGATGTGGCAATCCTTCCCACCACATTTGCACTATTTTTACCATCTGGTTTAAAGCAGATGTGTTGGCTTAGGTATGCCGGAGGTCTGAGGGTTACTACAAGCTTACCCATTCAGCTCCCAGGGCCCAGCAACCCTCTCCCAGTAACAAACGAAGGACTCCGTCAAGGGCAAGTTAGAACTGTCGTTTATAACTGGAATCATACAGGACATTCAAACATTTCCAGAATTACACCTCCCAAGCCCATGTCGGGCCGTTTTGTTATGCCTTGCGTCACAACATGGGTCCTTCCCTGAAAAACCTATCGACTTTTTGGCTAGGTGATTGAGTGGTATCCCTGATCGATAACAGCTATAGATCTTAGTTGATTGGCCCTCAGATGTCAGGTGGCTAGCCTGCCCCAAGAAACTATCTATTACAGTGTTGCTTGTTCGCAGGATTACCATTAGCCCTTGTCCTCTGCCATCCACCCTTGAATTTCTGTCCCCTTTTTGGCTGGAACTGGTCTCCCCAGGCCTGGGACCCATCTCTGTTGTCAGCGCTTTGTGCACCTCTTCAAGGTGATGAGAATGACTATGTGTTCCCAATGTAACTGTTAGCAATACCACTTTTGCCTGTGAGAGTGCCCTCAACGTTGTTAAAAAGTCCATGTTTCACTTTGTGTCTGTGTTGTTGAGAAAAGTTTGTCTTCCAACCGCGGGTGAATTACCATTGTCTAGCTTGGCTGCATCACGTGGTTGAGGACCACGAAATCAAGCTCTTCTGGTATGCAATTTATGAGGATTTATTCAGTTTTTCTGCAGATGGTCCCTTGTCGTTTCAGGCTTGGAATGTGGTGCTTGTCTCTGACCTTGGATGCAAGCCCTGGCCTGCTGTTCTATGCAGCCTGGTTATGCTTTCCCTCATCTCTCCTGCGGCTTGCGGCCCCATGTGATGCTTATTATGCTTATACTATGATGTATACATATCTATACCGTGCTATGTGCTCCATAGGTTAGCTGTGTTTGCTCCTTTCAGGCTCCTTGTGATCCTGTAGTTCCACAGGGTTAGATTGCTCTGCATCTCTTTGTTGCCTTGCGTTCAGCGTTTCTGCACTTAGCTAATGAGGAATATAATAAAAGCTTTTGACAGTATGTATATGTATCTGTCCTCTATCTAGAGAACCGTTTAAGCATGTTCTTGGTGTGTTCATGTGTGTATTTGTGTAACTTTGTGCATGGCTGCGAAGTGTACTTCGTGACTATGTCGTGGTGTCACTAGTGACATCAGCACAGTGATTTCCCGGCATTAGTCAAAGTCATCCATCAAGGCATTTGGGTCCAGGACCAATGTTGATGCACCTGTACCCATAAAGACATTGATAGGATAAGGTTTGAATGGCTGTCTAAGAGAATATCGTTCCGCATACGTGGACGTCACTGGCGATCCTGGGGGTTTGTCCAAATAGTGAGTCGGTTCGTGTGTTTTTGACTCTTTAGGCAGTCATGTTCATGGGGGCGAGGAGGGGCATACCAGGGACCCTCTCTTCAGATGTAAGAAATAACTTTTTGGAAAACCAGTGTACTTCGAGGTTTGATGTACAAGACCGCTTAGTGTGAAAGGCACTTATTTTGACCAATTTCAAAAGGTACAATGTATTTTCTGGGAACCGGCTTTGAAAAAATGTTCAAGTTTTGTCCAGATAGCGCAAACTAGTACCCTTTTCAAAAGAAGCCCTGTTTTCAGCCTGTGAACTTGTGGAGTTTCTTGCGAAATCCAACAACTACACAGTATGGAACAATGGGAAAATCACACTATGGCATTTGGTTGAGTTGCTAGCTGCAAGCCCTATAAAGCAGGAGGTGAAGAAGAGCTACTCCCTGCCTCTAACATCATTGAATCAGTCAGAAGAGACAATACACGTTCCTTTAGCAATAAAACCTGATCCGGCGGGATGGATCGGGTGGTGATGGCTGTAAGGACATCATGGTGGCAACAGTAAAGACAGACACAAGTGATCACAGTTTAAGGGTGTTTAGGTAGGTTGGAAAAATGCTTAATCTAAATCTAAGATGGGAGCAAGCTACAACCATCAAACAATAATAAGGCAGTCCTAGTGGCGTCTTGTCAAATAAAAGGGCCTATACTAAGAAAAACATATTGCCAATCCTTACAACTAAATACAAAAAGAGTGTGGGATAGGGTTCACAAGAAAGAAAGAAAGGAAGTGTTCACAAATGATAAGTCAGGATGTGGTAGCCGGGGGTCTCCCTTCCCCACGTTTTAAGCACAGGACAAGGCGGTACTCCCGAGCACAGCAAACGCTCAAGCTTTCCCAGCACGAGACTATAGTTCAGTTCTCCGGTATCGGGACCTTCGGTGGATAGGTCTCTTTTCTACAAAAAGTCTCTTGCCTCTGAGGACCTGATGTGTTCAAAATAATAAACAAAACGTTCCTTTCCGTATGTATGCTGGGTGATGACTTTTCACCCCTGGTTCCCCCTCTTTTGGGCTCAGACCCTTCTCGAATGTGTGCCTCCATCCGTCAGGTTCACTACGGCTTTTCTTCCAAAACAATTACACATGTGGCATTCACAAGTCTTAATGTCCTTTTAGACAATCCACTGAGGACATCCCTCTGTTGGGTTCACTCTTGTGGTAATGGCCAAAAATGTCGCCCTCACAATGAAGACTGCCAAAAATGCAGACTTTTATTTTTAGACCCCCCGCCCCTTACACCACATATATATGTGGTGGGGGGTATCGGATATAATACTAAAATGGAGGGGACGTGGGGGGGTCTCCCCCACATATATGTTGTGTAAAAGGGTTTTAAAAAAATTAGCATTTTCGGCCATCGCAATTGTGAGGGTCGCAGTGATCACATAGATCCTACTCTTGTCAACACAATGTTCATTAGGGCATCATGCTTCGGCCCGCTTTGCAGCCATCCCTCCGTCGGGTTCACGTTTGCCACCCTTGCTGTTCCTTCTACTTTTCCACTATGTAGGATTCCCTTCGCTTAGTTTTCCAATGGTTTGTCGGTCAAAGACTTACAATTCTACAGGGGATTTTGCAAGACTGTATGACCACTTTGACCATTTCCTGGCGCCTCTCCTAAGGCCTTCTGGTATCTTTAGTTTCAACAAAAAGGGTAATCAATATGAGTCTCTCGAGTGAGCACCCATGTGCTGCTGGACCCCTCTGCAGCTAGTTTTCCGCTAAAATGTTAACAGTTCTTTGAACTTTCCTTAACTTCCCTTAATTTGCTAGTTACCACTTTCGTTCAACACAGTACAGTTTCTTATCAGTTCTCCCCTCGACTCACCGGCTGTGATGAACTGCTTGACTTTTCTTGTCTCTGGAGTCAAGGACAGTACCACTGTAGCAAGCATCTCTATCTGTCCTGCTTATCAGTGTAGGAGGGCTTTGTGTACCATTGACATCTGCTGCAACAGACACTGGCTATTGTTCGCGGTCTTATGATTCCTTCCACGAAGGCTTTGCGGGTCTGGGTCGGAAAGGGCAAGGTAGCTTCTCTCCTTGTCACCCCTTTGGTTCTCGCTGCCTTTCTCCTCTTCTTGAACTACCGCCCTGTGATAGCTGTCTCATCGTGCGTATTGCCTTGCACGTTGTGTGCTCTCGTGCTCCACCTTTTATCCCTGTGGGGAAGTGAAAGGACTGTCAGGTGTTTGTGATTCTGGTAAATTGCCTGACCCTTGTGTTGGGACATGTCAGGCAAACGGCTCTGGTGTTAGTCTGTTGTCTTTCATAGTGTTCGTGTCAGAAAAGGGAACAGGGGGGTGGAGTTTCTGAGTATCCTACATGGTAGGATGGGGACAAGGTGTTAAGAAGGGGGGTATCACGTGTGGTCCGTCGGTGTCCCACCTCCACCCCCTGAAAACTCCCATCAGGTGATCCTCCCTCACTGGTCCACCCGAGGAACTGGATCAATAGCGATGGCCGTGTCCTGGCCACATGGAGGACAGATCCCCAGGGACTAGTCAGGAAGACACCTTCAGGTTTCTCACATATCCTAGGACCCAAGGTGCGGATGGGCCACTGTGCCGTTACCAGCCGATCCGGCCCTCTGGATCGGGTGTCATTGCTATTAGCACCCCAGGTTGCCAATCCAGAAACCCGGGGTTCTGACGGCAATATTTCTTTCCCCCGCGGCATCCTGTTCATTCATACAAAATACTTGCGTAAGATGGGCCACTACGGGGCTCCATTCTCCCATTTCCATGGTGGCCTGCAGGAACACAGAGCAACAGCGGTGCTGCCGCCACTGAAGGAATCAGGTAAGTGGGGCTTGAGGTGGGAGGCACGGGAAAATGAAGGGGAATGGAATGGAGAGTGGGGGAAGATGGGGTGTGGGGGGGAATAGAGCGGTCAGGTTGCTCGGACCGTGGTCTGGGATTGTGGGATTCATATTGAGGTGGGATCGTGGGATTCAGCGTGTGATCCGAGCAACCCGATCGGTTGCTTCCCCTGCCCGGGTGCTAATGTAAAGTCCCCTGAAAAACTTTGGAGAGTTAGTGAAAACACAATCTCCACGATAACTGGAAACATTGTGGGTCCCCATTAAAAACCATGTTCGCATCGAACGATAAGCCACCTCAATATGAAAACCATGTGACATGTTCAGAGCTAAAGAAGAAGAAAAGCACTTCTAGCAGCATCAGCCCAAAAACATTTAGAAACTAGCAATTCAAAATTGTTGTGGCATTGAGGATAATATGCATTCAATCATGGTCATGGTTCATAAAAGAACAACAGATCAAAACATTTAGGTCAAGAAATGCACATGGCAACATCATATAACTAAGAAAGCCTTGCTTGTAACAGCGCAACAATGCCCTAGGGTTGCTTTGTGCGCTTTGGAAATGTAAAAAATAAAATAAATAAATCATTTGTGTAGGAGTCCTAGAAGTCATCAAAGTACTCTTGTGCATTATCTTACATATGTCCCATTTCCACTCGTATAAACTCAATTCTGAAATGCATGTACTCCCTGCTGACAGAATTTACTGTATTGTTCAATATATGTGTTGTATATATGTACACACACACTGTGCTTTTCATCAGGTAAGCAGTTAAATAAGACAATAAAAGGATTTAAAGGTTTGAGAACTAACTCAACTAGGCCACTCTGGATGAACATGGAGATTGTTGTAGTATTCCCATTAATCTATCATACTTACAACAGTCACAAGCTTCCATTATGAGAGCAAAGCTACACTTCCACAAGTTGCTCAGATTAACTATCTACTTAATCAATTAATTAGCGTGATGAATAACCATCTTAAACGCTGAGTGATAGGGCCGGTGGGGATGATGGCGGCCGAATGCAGGGTGCAGAAAAGTTGAGCAAATGATCTCACAGGCTCCCGAGTCCATCACCAGCATTGGGAGTATCACCCACCAGCAGACCCTAGTGAACCCTGCGATAGGGCCAGGACAGGGCCCTGCAATGAGGGAGGTGTGGTGGGAATGAGTGGACCAAAAGATTCAGACGATTCAGAAGATTTAAAAAAATGTCACCTGAAAGCCAGCAAGTGGAGACTGAGCCCGGCACAGCGAGGACCCCTTAAGGCTAGGAAACAACCCAGCAGCCTTCATCCTCCCCATGCGAAGCATTTAGCTAAACACAAGGGAGAATCCTTTGAACCCTACCATTCATCATGACTAACACACAGAGTATGTTATTACAGAGCCGCTAAACTTGGCCCATGTAGCTTCAAGGGACACTAATGCAGCTCAAACATGGATGTCAGTCATCCCTTCAATGCATATGGCCATGTGACTTTATAACCCATGTCACAGCAACCTGCAACAGAGGCTTTGTCTAGAGAATGGTCTGTGAAGGAAAGACCACATAAGATACTGAAGAAGAAGTTGTTTTAATGGGAACATTCAACATCTGGTGTTCAACATTGGTTTTTGTCAGGCGTTAGCAGCAAACCCCTTCTATCCAACCTTACCAGAAAACCATTCGATCAGCAGAACTGTCCTGGAAATGTAGCCCCCATTTTACAGCCTAGTACAGGCAAGGTGCACACCACTGTAGTGAAGCAGATGTACACGCCCTGGCGCCCACCCACTCACCTCCGTCATATTGGAAGAACAGCAAGAAAGTACTGTGCATGACACCTGGTATCATCCCAATACCGATTTGAAGATATGAAAGGCGTTATGTGCTCAGACAACTGTACCAAATGTACCCTCAAACTGATGTGCTAGAAGGAACTTGGCAGACACCACTCGACATAGAAGAACTATAAGTAATGTCTGACAGGTGTAAAGTAACGTCATGAAGAGAAGAGACGAGGACACACTGAAACGATGTAAGAATACTTAAAGAATGAAAATGTGACTGAAGTACCAAAGTAAACCAACATGTTGATTCGAAGAAATAATATTTTTATTTATTTGTTTCTTCTAACGCACCAAATGCCCATGGGCCTTGAGGCATACATAAATGACGTACAGACAAGATTAATACAGGGGAAGAAGAGCACAAGACAGCGAAGATGATGCATAGCCAGGTGGACTAGCCATTCCAGAGTGTGCTTTAACTGCTTTCATAAAAAAGGACAAATAACGTACAAAGAGGCAGGTGCTAGTATGCAGAACTAAACGTATAATGCACTGCCAGAAGGACTAGCCAAGAAAGTATGTTTTAACTGCTTTCTTAAAGCAGGACAGGGAAGAGCTAGATCATATTTTGTTAGTAAGAACGTTCCATCCCTTGGATGCCTGCACTGAAAAATTGCATTCACCAAATATGTACAATATATACTGAGAAGATACGTGAGAAGAGATACAGTAGATGTATGTACGCAGAAACGCAATGTAGATGAGATAGATAGAAGCTTGCTGCAATAGAAAAATAGAACACGGGTAAAGCAGCCATGATTACAAAACAGGACATCGACTCTGTATAATAGTAGCTAAAACCCCAAGGAGAGCGACCAAGGCTGCAGAGGGGACAGGCACTGAAATACAAATTTGTGCAAGAACAAACAATATTTGTTTGGCTCAGAATCAAGGATGCCGCAGCAAGAAGCAAATACAAGGCAGAAAAAGAAATCGAAGAGGATAAACCTTGTACGTAGGACATATTTCTATTAGATTGAGCAAAGGAGTAAACATTGGCGAGTGCCAAGTATTGGACGATTAAAAATGCACAAAGCATATGCAAACAGAGCAACCAAGTGTCCACAGGCCAAGGAGAGTAATAGCACCCAGTATAATCTAATAAAACAGCAGTAAATAGGAGGATAAGGTGGACAAAATCATGGTCTCATGACACGTGGTGCAAGGCCAGAAAACAAGGCCTATTAATAACGCTCAAGGCGAAGATAGCAATGTACCTTCCCTTCCTCTAAAGTTCTGAGGAAGAGAACAGTCAACAAGGTCAAATACAAAGAAGAGGACTTGGTTTAGGCCTAACTGATGAAAAATGGTAGGCTAATTGGCCAAGTGGGCAGTTGTCTGACCTTGCTCCCTGCACCTGGGTTTTATTTTGCTTATGTGCTGCCAACGAGCTGAATGTCCAAGGTTGGAAGAATGGCCTATGTGATGATGGACTATACATTTTTGCAGAAGACAATCCGCTGCTGTTCTTCTATTATCTGTATTATAAGTAGTTAGAGATTGTTCCAGGCGTGCCTACTAGATAAGTGCACTATTTCTGTGGCGTGTCCCCCAGAAAGTCAGGAGCACAGGCTACAGAAGACATCCCCTTGTTGGAAGATTAAGCGAAATGTAATAAACATGACTGCTTCTGTTGCCCCGCATGAAGGCAAATATAATCTTTGATGGGGTCCATGGTGGAGGATATTCGCAAGCAGCCATCAATGTCTTCGCACATTACAGAACGGAATCCTCTTTTGATTCTAATGCAATGTATGGATTTATTCACCAGATGATTGATGCCCCAGAAATGTAACAGCAGTGATAATTTGTTTGGACTAATGCAGTGCAAACTTCATTGTTTGATTGTGCAATTTCCAGACATCTTTGAAGTGTGCAAGTTTGGGGTCCAGTTGTCTTGCAGAGTTTTCAGGAACGGCGATTGGGAAGCCTATTGGACACATAGTGGCTTCTGTCCTTGCAACCCTTTCATGGTAACATCCAGTGACCAATAGCTCCACTAAATATCTAGCATTACACACTGATAGCAACAGTCAGTGATGTACAGCAAGGCCAGCCTTTTGTTTTGCCTATTATTCTTGAGAGAACACATGTGGGTACTATTTTTGTTTAAGTGATTTTTTTATTTTTTATTCGTGTCTCCCCTCTTGTTACCGTGGTGCCATGCTCTTATGTGAATTACCTAATCCATACTGCTAACTTATTAGTGTATGGCCGTCGCAGCATCCAATTCCATAAAGCTGGTGGTAAGTGTTGTCGCCCTTTGACAGATCCATCTACCTACCACGTGGCATTCATCTCAAGCACTCTCTCTTTTAAGTGCGTTTGTTCCTTGCTAATCACAGCCAACGTAAGGTTACACCCTCCGTTATGTGCTTTGTTCCTTACCTTACTGTGTGATCTATCCAGTCTTACCACCATGAACTCATCTGACACCCGATAACTGCACTTCGCCAAGTGTGGCTGTGACTTAACGCGAGCGTGTTTCGGTCCGTGGCTCCTGACCGCTACCTACTGCACTCGACTCTTCCACGTGGGCATCCTGCTTGTGACCTATACCGCCGGTGCCACGAACAATTGTCAATAACCTGCCATACTGATTCATCACTGCGCCATTGTTTATTTTATGTACTATTGCCATTCCGTTATATAACTGGCAGCCCCACTGTAGAACGATTTCAGCATCATGTTGCAAGCTTTGCCACATGCTTCACGAAATCCTGTTTGAATGTAGCACGATATCGGCCATGTTGCATGCCTTTGCATATTATCGCTTCCATATTACATCTTGCGATTTATTACATTGCTTCTGCTATCCAGGTCGCGGTTTTACCAGGTCTTTTGAGCGACTTTTCGCATTTGTCCCATACCATAGACTGTGACAACTCTGTACCCATATCTAAATTACCATACAATGTTACCTTTTACAAGCTGGTATCAGCTCCTTGTTTTTCTGAATGTCCCTACTCCTTTGTTATCATCTCTCAGTCTACCAATGCTGCATTCTGTCTGAACAATGTATGCCACTACAGACCAGTTGTTATTACTACTGTGTGCCATACTAACCGTAACCCAACAGGCTACAGCTACAGGCACTAATCTCATAAGCCAGCAGGCTGCAATCATGGCAAACAAAACGTTCCCTGCAGAGGAGATCAAACCTATTTCTTTCCCGCCCCCACTTAAAATGGGCCCGCAATCACAGGACATTCATCCTACATGATTTTTACCCACGCTACTTCTTGATACTAAACCTGACCAATTAAACCATCATTCTGATCTGAACATCCTCGCATCACCCCTCCTTACGACAAATGCCTCCATAATCAAATCTAATAGACCATGTCCTATAGCCTCCAGAAACAATAGACTCTGCGCCAGACTACCACAACTGCATTAGCCTCTTACTAGTACCCCAGCCAATCTTTGCCCTGTCAGTAAGAATATCCCCAATTCCAAAACGTACTCTAGAAAAAACAATGACGTTACCTCTAACGGTCAATATTCTAAAGTAAACAACCGCAGGCAGAAAAAAGTAAGTCAGGGTAAAACTACTGACCCTCAGACAACCAATAACACTACAAATATTAAGGGTGCCTTAATCAACGCTAGATCCTTGGTGGCACATGCCACTGAGATAGCGGACCTGATCTTAACAGATAACCTTGACTTCTTAGCTATTACTGAGTCATGGTTGCATGCAGCCGCAGGCCCTGCCCTTTCTCTAGCAGTTCCTGACAACTACAACATTTTAACAGTAGACAGAACCGACGCTAGAAGAGGGGCATTGCCCTTATCGCTAAATCTAAACTAGCTATAAGAATAGTTCCCTTACCATTAGTTAAATCATGTGAACTCCTCACAGCCAAAGTACCTATTTCTAACTCGCATACCTTAACTATCCATCTAGTGTACAGACCACCTGGACCTATTGGTGCATTCGAGGAGGATATTTCCATTATATTATCTGACAAAAGAAAGATTCTTCTCAAATATTATTGTTGGGGGATTTTAACCTTGGCTTTAACGTTCCTAATGACCAACAAGCGCTTGCATTGTCTAATGTACTCATGGAATTTGGACTTATCCAAAGAGCGACCCAGCCTACCCATGTCAAAGGCAGAACATTAGATTGGGTGGTTGACCTGAACTGTGAAACCTCAATCTCATCCATATCCCCTCAACTTTGGACAGACTACTACTTGTTAACATTCACCTTAGCAGCAAACAACCCAGTGTCCAAAGTGAAGCTAATAGCACCGCCACTCCTCACTAGGAATAAAATAAATATTACGGCGGATAAGATTCTTCACATTATCCCCTCCCTTAAGTCATTGCCGATCGCCTTTGATACCTTAGTTGAAGCTTACAATGCCTCCATGACCAAAGCTCTAGACCTAATTGCCCCACTTAAATTGCACAAAAGTAAACCCAGAGCTCACCTAAACTCCTGGTTTACGCCCCAACTAAAAAACCATTAGAGCAGAAAAAAGAAAACTGGAAGTCGCCTGGCGACACCTTACGACCGAGGAAAACAAAACAAATTTGATTGATATCTCTGCCACCTACAAAAAATAAATAATTTGCACCAGAAAAGAAACCTATAATGAGAGGATTTATAAAGCGAGCTCAAGTACCAAGGAATTATTTGTGATTTTAAGAGAAATGGAAGCCCCTATCCCTCCCACAAACAGCTGTGTGAAGGATAAACTCTGGTGTTCTAATATCCAGAATGCCCAACAAATAAAATTGCCTTACTACAAAATAAGGTTGCCGACAAAAAAGTGAACCTGCCTAACGCTGATATGCATGTTAGAAAGTCCGATCATTCTACAAAAATGCTGCAACAGTTCAGTTCCTCCAAAGTCTCTCACTTTGAGGTAGAAAAAAATATTTCATCCCTCAAACCCTCTAGATGTCAGGGAGACAGCTGTCCGGCCCAGATAATTAAAGATGCAGCCAGGGATCTGCCGCCATTCATCTCTAAATTAATTAATGCATCCTTTTCATCAGGCACTGTTCCAAGCAACCTAAAAGAGTCTTGGGTCTTACCCTTGCTAAAAAAACAAACTCTGGACCCCACCAATGCTACGAATTACAGGCCGATTATAATGGTACCTTTCTTACTTAAAATATTAGATAAAGTAGCATATCTGCAGATGCAGAATTATTTAGAAACTAATCATCTCCTAGGCATCAGTCAGTCGGGCTTTAGGCTACAACATGGCACGGAAAAGGCACTAATCGATCTAAAGACTCAGATCTATGAACTTAAAGACTAAGGGAAAACTGCCTTGCTACTGCTGCTTTTGATCTGGTGGACCATAAAGTATTCTATAAACACCTGGCCTCAGCAGCTCATAGCATAGCATGGATCCAGTTCTTCCTGAACAATAGGACCATGAGAGTCTTCTCCCCTTCAGTGGCTGCAGACCCTATCCCAATAACCTGTGGTGTATTGCAAAGTTCCTGCATTTTACAAACAATGTGCAATATATTCACAAAGCCTCTCTTCGACAAATTGGAAAATCTGGGTGTCACCGGCACTAACTATGCAGATGACACCCAGATCCTCATACCTCTCTCGGGAGACTATGATAAGGACATGGCCCTTGTGAACAAAATATACCTAATCATTCAGGGATGGATGGCAGCCCATGGCCTATGCCTGAATGATGATAAAACAGAGCTCCTGATACTTGGAACTGGCGCCAACCTGAACAAATTTAGCACCAAATATTCCTCGTTCAATATTGACGGAAACATTATTAAAGTTGTAAAGGAGGTAAAAACCCTAGGTTTTTACCTCGATTCTGCCTTAACCCTAAGTAAACAAGTTAATACTATGGCGTCGGCAACTGCCTACACTTGTAAGTTAATCAGGGCCTGCAGGCCTTTCTTATCCAAAGAAAGCTGCATCATCCTACCAAACGCCCTTATCTTCTCGAAGTTGGATTACCCCAATGCCTTGTATTTAGGTGCGAGTAAGTACATTGTTAATAAAATGCAAATCTTACAGAACAACACTCTTAGAAGTGCATTAAGAATTCCAAACAGAGAGCACGTCTCGGAGTTGAGGAGACAAAACAAATGGCTGTCCATCAATGACAGAATCCTGCTCTAAACGGCCTCCCTAACCTACAAATGCCTCAACAACGCTGCACCACAAACCTGGCGGAGAGAATAGTGAAAAAATCTACATCCCGCCCCACCGGAACAGTCAACTCCTTCTGTCTGGTCATCCCCAGATTCAAATAAAAAAAATCTGGAGGAAGCAGCTTCCCGGTTATGGCAGCACAGACCTGGAATGCACTCCCATATTCCCTGAGAGTGGACCAATCGTCTCTATAATTTTAGGCGTAATACTCTAAACTGGCTTAGAACTAATGACAAGTGAACCTTTGTCATCGTCTGCTTGATTCTTGTACATACTACTGTATTATGTAACATAGCTCTTATTCCTGTTTATCACCACTATTTTTGCTTATTGTACGTACCACCGGTTTATGTAATGTAGTGTCCCCTTCTCCATCTGTCCTTGTAATCCCATACACATCCTATCTGTACCATATGTATATCCTATTTTGTAATGCTCTGCAAACCTAAGCTTAAATTATACTTGTAACCCTTTGTGCCCAAATAAAATAAATAAACAAACAAACAAATAAGGGGCAGCCAATGATGTTACCAACACCAAAATAAGGTATAGGTGTATATGTTCCCTTAACCAATCCCTCCGCCCAATAGGTTTGTACTTTTTGCAACATAGGATGACATCATAGCTGAAGTATATTGAGATATAAAGCCTTTGTGTAACTGAAATGTATTTGAGTGTGTGAGAAGCTTTTTGTTATGCTTGCCAGATTTCCCTACTTTATTGAACTAATAAAGTAGTACTTTGCCATATTCTTTGAGTCTGTCTGGTTATTTGGGCCTGAAATCTGATATTGTGGTAATGCTGTCCAGCACTTGATACGCTCCAGGTGCTACTGCATACCACCCATGCCCAAGGCAAGGGGCAGTCCTCATGAGAACCACCAACCCCAGCACCCAGGCCAGCTATAGGGAGGGGGCTGCACCTGTAAAATAAAATCATTGTTACCAGGATATGGTCTACAGCCTGAGTTCTTACTCTGGACATTCCTGGGACACAAACACCAAGGTGGATGTTTCAGGGATTCCAACGGGAACCCCTCCTTATTTATACAAAAAGAAAACCTTAAACCTTTTAAATTAAACATTTCTACATTTAGAACATCCCCTTCTTAAGTTCTCTTGGTGTGAGTTTTCTAAATAAGGATCTGCCCTGTCACCTCTCTTTTCTTGGAGGAGGTCACACAGAAACCCATAGGGTGGGAAAGGCACAGAAGACTACCATGTTTATGGTAACACCCACTGATGCATGAGGCCAGAAGATGGCCTCTGTGGATGGTCCCAATCCTTAGGCGGCCTTAGGCAGGTCGCTACTTATTTCCCTTACCTCATGCCAGGGTACACGCCCCTCTAATCCCAAAACTTAATATAAACCTATACCTACTTAACATCTCCCCAACATAGCATTACCGCTACATTCCTCTTGTTAAAACGGATCTACTCTATGGACTACACATTTCTACAACCATAAACTGGTATGTACATGTATACATAACAAACACTGGCCTAAAAACATACAATACATGCATTTTACACAGGTGTGACTGCTGCAGTAAGCCACCCCTTTTCACTTGCTTCTTTGGTGCCATCCTGGTGACTGGATTGCCCTCAATGTCATAGAGGATGGTTGCTTCGTCTGCCTCCTGGTGTCATTTGGGCAAGTCCCCATTTCCTTCTTCTGGGTGGTCCCATCCACCACATGGGGCCACCCTAATGCATCATGCATGGCGCACTCACTTCCCTAGCACTCTCGACATCCCCCTGCCCGCCCGTCCTCACCTGAGGCCCATTTGTATCTTCGGTCTTGTCCAATAGACTGGGGAGCCACCTCCTCCCCTCTTTGCTAACCAGCCCTCTGTGGCAAATTGAATGTTTTTGGGGGGCCTGCCCAACTGAACCGCTGTGATACGCAGTGACCTTTCCATCTTTGGGGCAGCCCTGCAGTCTGCCCACAGTGCTATGTTGAATCCAGGCAGCGTCCCCAGAGCAACAGAGACGCTGCTGTTACCACCACACCCAAGGCGCTGCCAGCAACCTCACAGCCCATCCCCTCTGCATTTCAATGGAGAGACCCAGGGATTGGGATGCTGCTCTTCATTTGGGCTGCTTTGCTGCAGCAGCCCAGAGCTTTTCTTCACCCGTGCTGCCACACAGAGTCAACCTGGGTCTTCCCTTCACCTCTCTGCCAATCTTCACCTCCAGGGCTGCCTGGCAGATGTGGCCCGTGAAGTCTGTGCTGCTGGGCCCACCACGCAGTCTACAAGGTGGGCTGTCCAGGGGCACAGTCAGGGCGCCCACTTCAGGCCGCTCCTTAATCATGCCCCGGACTGGGCAGCTCTTCATGCTTCGCTGTGGGCAGTACCAAGCATGCTGCACAGGGCCTTTGTAACAATGGGTCTCTCAGAGAGCCGCCACAGCCCTCTGGGTGGCAGGGCTGCTCTGGGAACGCAGGTTGCGCCCATGCTAAGTTAGCAGGGTCACCAGGCACATGCAGCCCGGACGATAAACGATCGTAGGCCCTCGAGGGCCGCTCGTGCGACCGCAATGAGATCTTTTCTCCTTCTCCCTGCTCTTCTTTCTTTCACCTTCTCTTGTTTTTTCTCTCTAAATGTTTCTTTTTCTAATGGTTCCATTCTCCTTTTAGAATACTTCTTCAGGAGGAGAGTTGTGTCCTTTTTGTTTTTTTTTTCCTTCAACATTTCATCTTCCTTCTCCGGAGTCACTTGCCTTTTATAAAAGCGCTGTTAAAACATTCAAATCTGCTGTTATTAAGGCAAAAGCCACCTATTATAACAATCGCATACAACAAGCCAAATCGAGATCCAAGGAACTTTTTCCATCCTTCAAGAATTTAATGCAAACACTCACACGGCAGGTCAGGCTCCACAGGATGATACCTGGTGTCAAACTATCCATGACGCCTTTAATGCCAAAATTGCCTCACATCTTGAAGGTAGTACCTCTACTTCACTTAATGCTTCTTTGAGGGCTTCTTCTCCGCTTTCTGATCCTACACCCGCTTTCTCATCCGAACAGTCTCTCTATGTTCAAACCACCCATGACTACTTACCCAGTAGTTTACCTAGTGACTCTCTCCTTCACTCCTCCCGAGACACATCCCACTTCCAATACCACTATACCTTCTTTTTCTTTCACCCCTTGTACGGTATCCGAAGTAGCCGCCATCATCCTTAAATTGAAGCCCACCTCGTGTAAAGGCGATGCCTGTCCTTCCAGGTTGCTGGTACAATGCCTCGACACCATTAGTCCTTGGATCACTAAGCTGATCAATCAGTCTTTTGCAGAGGGTCAAGTACCAACCAATCTCAAGGAGGCCTGGATCACGCCCCTGCTCAAGAAAGCTAATCTTGATCCCCTCCTGGCTAAACATTATCGTCCTATCACCAAAGTACCCTTCCTTCTAAAGGTCATGGACCGAGTCGCCTATCTTCAGTTACAGAAATTTATTGATGATAATACCATTCTGGGGCCTCGTCAGTCAGGTTATCGTGCCTTTCACGGCACTGAAACGGCTATGTTGGATTTAAAATCAAATCTTGCTTCCATCATCGATCGGGGTCATCCTGCACTCCTGATGTTGTTGGATCTCTCTGCGGTGTTCGACTTAGTCGACCACTCACTCTTCGCATCTAGGCTACAATCCCTTGTGGGCTGCTCTAATCTCTCCACAAAATGGCTAGTCTCTTTTCTTGGACCTCGAAATGCTCGGGTCGTCATTCAAAATGCCTCCTCTGTACCCTCTTTGCTCACACGTGGTGTCCCCCAGGGTTCATCCCTATCCCCGACCTTGTTCAACATCTATATTCTCCCCCTGCTTCGCATGCTCGACGATCTGGGTGTCCTTTATATCAACTACGCGGACGACACCCAGGACGTCCTTGAGTTGTCTGGTTCCTACCCTACAGAATCCAAGGTCATCTCTGCTATCTACTCTGTCATCCATTCATGGATGAGTACGAATTTTATGGCTCTCAATGCCGATAAAACTGAGCTTCTCATAGCAGGTTCAAGCCACATGTTAAAAAACCTTTCTAAGGAATACGACTCATTTGCCATTGCCAATGTATCCATTCCAGTGGCACGCAGCGTTAAGATTCTGGGCGTCACTATTGATGCCAAGCTCTCAATGCGCCAACATGTTGCTAAAACCAGGGCTGCCTGTTGCTGGATTAACAAGCAACTCTTTGCGTTGCGGCCGTTTCTCTCTGTCAGCAATATGTCTCTTCTAGCAACGGCCCTTGTTAATTCTAGGTTAGACTATTGTAATAGTCTGCTAGAAAATACTTCTGCTGCTAATATCACTGCTCTCCAGACAACCCAAAATGGCGCAGTCCGAGCCGTGCTAGGTCTGGTCAGGCACTCCTCTATTACTGATGCCAGGAAGAAATTGAACTGGCTGCCCATCAAGCATAGAGTATCCTTTAAGATACTCACTCTTACCTTCAAATGTCTGATTGGTTCTGCACCCTTCTACCTGACCCAGTGTATTCATCGCTACGTCCCCGGCCGTTCACTTAGGTCCACTGAGCAAGCCATGCTCACTCAGCCCCGTTTTCGAACTGCCAAGTTCGGCAAAACTATCTTCAGTGTCTCAGCCCCTACTCTCTGGAACACTCTTCTCCATCTTAAGAGCTCCTCCTCACTGACTCAGTTCAAGAAAAATCTCAAGTCCCATCTCTTCAATGCTCCTTAAATCTTCATTTCATAGTTCCCCCTGAGATGTCCGCTTTTCAAGTGTCTGTTTAGTATTGTCTTTTTTGTTTTGTGTGCGCCGTGAGGCCTTTGGGCGATTTGGCGCGTTATCAAGAATTAAAATAAATAAAATTAATATAAACAAATAAATCCAACCCGATGGTGAGCTGGATGGATTAGTCCAAGTAAGTAACATACACAACACACTAAATAAAGTACTTAATTCAAATTCCTGGTGCCTAGTCCTTTATTGCTAGGTTTCCTTTAGGGGACAAGCACAAAAACCTATCTAGCTGGGCCCTTTTTGGACCACAGGCTACAAAAAACAAGGTGGAAGATCACCCTAAGAGAGCTTGGCCTGCACCTTCATCTACAGTTAGATAGACCAAATGGAAATAGCTTAGATTATGAATTTAAATCATAGGAACCAATCCCCATGCAAAAGGTGAGACGCAGCTAAACATGGTATGGAAATGACAAGGCCCGCAGCCAGACATGTAAGTATAAAGAGTCCCAGCATCCAATGTGGATTGTGGGAGTTAGTTTTTGGAGCTGAAGCAAGAAGATAAGGTAGCAGTTCATGTGTCTAAGAAGTGCCAGTGGACAATGGAGGCGATGGAAAAGTAGGTGGGAGAGGAGGAGTAAGGAGGGAAAGAGATCAAAGTAAAAATGGAAGGAATTGGGGGGGGTGGGCGCTGTTGCGCACGACCAAGATGGCCGCCTGATGTGAGAGCTCTGACCCGACAGAAATCCGAACTACATTTGAATCCTGTTTCGGAGCCCCCAGCGGATAGTGGAGTCGAGCAGAGGGTTCACCTTGACCCAGTCCACACCCGTCCGAAATCCTGAGAGCGACAGACTAAAACTCACGGAGATATCAGCGTTGGCGTGGTGAGCAGGAGAAGGCCCGGGAGTTGGCCGCAGAGGACATCCGGCTGGTCTACTCCCCGTGCCGCTGACGCTCTAGCCTGAGAGACAGAGAGGTGGGACTCCTGTGCCGCGGTCGTGGTGTTGGGCCTGTGGACACTGCGGAGCGACTGGAGTGACCCCCCCCTGGGCCCCGTACGCGTGGCTGTGCGAACAAGCGTTGCTGGCTCGTGGGCTCTGCTCCGGAAACAAGGTTTTGACTGGGTGTGCCCAGTGGGACCCTGCCTTCGCAGTTACTGAGACCATCCTGTTGGGCGAGAGCTGGAGCTCCCTGCCGCGGCGCGGCGGGTGCTGGAAAGTGGGCCATCGTGGGACGGCGTGATATCCTCTCCTCCCCGACCGAGGAATCGACTGCATTTTTTGGCCGGCAGCCGGGGCGTGCCACGCGTGCTACATTCCCTGCAAGTTGGCGGGACGGTGCAGCTCTTTTCTACGCGGGAGGGGTCGAATTAGCAAACTACCGCCGATACCTGACCGTTGATGGCTCCATGAAACACTATTGTTGCGATACCCAGGCCTGAGCGAGCCCGCTTGACAAACAATATCCTACACGGCACGGGCGGCCTGCCTCCGCGGTAAAGTCACACAGATTCCACTGCCCCCGTCGGGTTGTGGTGGGATACCGGCAGATGTGGCGAACATGGGCAACACTAGGAAACAGGATAAGGCGGCTGAAGGGGCAACTGGGAAAAAGAAAGGTCCGATGGATTCGTACACCAGCAGCCAGGCAGCTGGCCACGAGCCGGATCCGTCGACAGCGTCAACGGCGGAGCCTGGCGTGGAGGGCGGCGACAGGGTTGATCGCCTTACCACAATAGTGCAGAATAGCTTCCTATCCCTGAATGTGAAACTAGACGACATTGTCAACACTATAGGAGCACTGAAAACCAGAGTTGACAAAGAGAGCCTTAGAATCACTGAGGCCGAAGACAGAATTGGTACAAGCGAAGACACTATTGCACGACACGATCGTGACATAGCGCAGCTTAAGGTGGGCATGACCGCACTGCAAATTAAGTGCGAAGACCTAGAATCCAGATCCCGAAGGAACAATATTCGGATTGTGGGAGTTTCTGAAAAGTTCGGGAAAGGCGCTATGGAACAGAAAGTGGAAAACCTACTTAAGACTCTTTTTGGAACAGAATCCTTTTCAAGCCAATTCCTGGTTGAGCGAGCGCATCGCACTCTGGCCCCCGCGCCGAAGCCTGGAGCCCCACCGCGTACTATCATCGCCAGACTGTTGAATTACAGGGACAGAGATGCAATACTTAGGAAGGCCAGAGAAATTGGGACACTACAATATGAGGAGAACCGCATATTTGTCTATCCGGACTTTGCTGCGGGAGTACAGGCCAGCAGGAGATCATATGAGTCGGTCAAACGACTACTGAGGGCGCGTCAGGTCCCGTATGCGCTGATATTCCCGGCTAAAATGTGAATCCAGTATGGAGGAAGAGCACACTTTTTTGAGACTCCGTCCGCCGCTCTGGCATATGTGGAAGCAAATATACCCCTACCACCTAGAGGCCGTGGACCGGACCAGAACGGAAGATCACCTCCGGGAGGGGGAGACCGGGGTGCTGTTGATTGAACTTGGTTGCGCACTTATCCTATGCAGCTGTTTTGTCGATGTTTAAAGGGATTATGCTCCCACTGGGGGGCTTAGAGTAACCTTCGAAACGGATCGTGAGCCCGCTCGGGTGGCCTCGTGACGACAGCGTGGCACCCACAGGAAAGTTCCAAAAAAGTTTAAGGGTACATCGTCAAGTTGGGGTGGATGATGTGGGTGGAGGTTGGGGTTGGGGAAGTCTGGAAGTTACAGACTGTTATTGCTGCCAGGGCATGTTTGGGACCTGGGATTTAGATTGGTTTAATTTCAGTTCCAGGTTGGTTGAAATCAGGTCTGGCGGGTGCACGATGCGGTTACAGCAGATAAACACAAGACATGGTGGAAGCAATGGCACGGCATGGATTCTATATATGGGGAAATGGGTGACGGGGTGAAAATAACTTTATTGTCTTGGAATGTCCGAGGGCTAAAAAAACCCGATGAAAACCAGAAAGGAAGGAAATTATGTCACCAGACACGGTCCTCAAATCCTAATGATCCAGGAGACACACGCCCAGGGAGCGGTTAACCGTAACATAATGGCTAAATGGCGCAAGCTACGTTATTATACAGAATATTCTTCACAATCCAGGGGGGTCATAACACTCATACATCCTGCGCTGGGATTCCGCACTGAGGGGCACGAGGCCGATCCAATGGGAAGATATGTGTTGGTGTGGGGGGAAATGGCTGGCAGACGAGTGACCCTGGTTAACACCTACGGCCCTAACATAGATGACCCGGATTTCTATCTGAAAATGTTCGACACTCTCAACAAACACGACACAGAAATCATTATATGGGGCGGCGATTTCAATGTTGCACTGAACCCCATGTTGGATAGGTCAACCAGTGTAGTGAGGGCTCCCACAAAAACAGCGATAACCCTGAACCAACTCCTCCCACAGTTGTCACTGATAGACGCTTGGCGGGTGCTGCACCCGGATGATAGGCAATATACATATTACTCAACAGTGCATGACAGCGAATCGCGTAAAGACTACTGGTTCATATCCTCTGACATCTCGAATACGCTGCGACACTGCACGATCATTACCCGCACACTGTCCGACGATCACTCTCCGGTCTTATTGAGCCTCGTTTTCCAAGATGTTCCTAGACAGGCCAGAAGGTGGAGAATGCCGGGGGGACTGTTGGGAGAGGCAAACGTGGCCGAGTCACTACATGAAGAGATAACCAACTTCTTTGCAGACAATCTGGGGACGGTAGACCGGATATCCACGGTCTGGGAAACCTTTAAGGTTTGGGTTAGAGGGATCCTTATGTCCAAATCAACAGGACTCTTGAAGGGGTGATATGGGACCTTGAAGGGGTGGAACGGGAACTGAAAGAGCTGGAGGAGATATATAGCCGCACCCATGATAGGGACACCCTTGCTGAAATTCATAGACTCCTTAGGACATTTGACAATTTAGCCACGAGGGAGGTACAATACATTGCGGCCCCCATGCGGGCACCCCGCTATGGGGAGGGTAATAAGACGGGGAAAATGCTGGCTAACCTGCTTCGAAATTAAACAAATAACGCCCCAATAGCCGCTATTCAAACAGTTCCAACTGTAATGGTCACAAGCAATAAAGGTATTAACAATGAATTTGTTGAATATTACAAAACACTCTACACGAATAGAGACCAGGAAACCCCCACTGAGACAAAAGAATACCTGGCCTCACTGGGTCTCCCGACACTCCCAGATGAAGATAGATTGGCTTTGGAGCTACCTGTCACAATAGAAGAGATTACTGAAGCCATCAAGGATCTCACGTCGGGTAAAGCTCCGGGTTCTGATGGACTGGAGGCCGAATTTTATAAGGAGTTCCATGAGGAGCTGGCCACTATTCTACTCAGAACCTGGGAGGAGGCCCTCGAACAGCACAAACTGCCCCCTACAATGGGGGGGAAGCTATTGTTACGGTGCTTCTCAAGCCCAGACGCCCACCCCAGGATATGTCCTCTTACAGGCCCCTCGCGCTCATAAATACCGACGCAAAAGTTTTCGCGAAGGTCATGGCCAATCGTATGTTACCCATGGTTCCAGCACTGGTCCATCCGGACCAAAATGGGTTAATTCCCAAAAGGTCGACAGCGCTAAACCTCCGCAGGCTGTTTGGAATCATGGCACAAATTGACCCGGGCAGGCAGGCGGTCGCGGTGTCCCTAGACCCCGAGAAGGCATTTGATTCAGTCTCATGGGAGTGCCTCTTCTTGGTGCTGGAGGCGTTCGGGGTGGGACCCAATTTTATCAGATATGTCCGCCTACTCTACACAAAGCCCGGGGCGAGAGTATACACTAACAGAACCATGTCTGACATGTTCGAACTGGGAAGGGGCACAAGACAGCGATGCCCGTTCTCGCCAATCCTATTTGCTCTTACAATAGAGCCCATGGCTGCTGCAGTCAGATTGCGCCATAAAGATAAAGGCATAGTCATGAAGGGCTCTAATCAGCTGATTTCGCTTTATGCGGACGACACGCTGTTATATATCCGTGAACCCGACAAAAACCTGGCGCCCATAATGGCAGATATACACGAATTTGCTGATTACTCTGGTTACACTGTGAATAGTTCTAAGTCGGAAATCTTCCCACTCACCCCTTGTACTAAATGCCCGGAAACGACAGAGGGCCTTAAATGGACGGAGAGATATATTAGATACCTGGGCGTTCTGGTCTCTGGGAGCAGACAATCTCTATTTACTGATAACCACGAAGGGGCGCTACAGTCAATTAATGCAAAGCTTGCGATATGGAGGCACCTCCCTATCTCACTGCATGGCAGGATAGCAATGCTAAAAATGACCATCCTTCCTAAACTACTGTACCTGTTTGTGAATATCCCGATATGGCCAAGCAGGGAATTCTTCTCCAGGCTGCGATCAATGGTGACCACATTTCTATGGAACGGGAAGACTGCTAGAATGGGATGGGAGAAAATGGTGGAACCATACAGTACCGGAGGCATAGCAGCCCCGGACTTTGAACTTTATTATTTAGTTGCCAGGCGCAGTTCGCAAGATATTGGTATGAGACGGCAGAAGAAGCACCGCATGCATGGGTGGAGACACACAGTTGCACCCTCGGATGTGAGATCAATTATCTTCGCCCCACGACAGAGACGTGTGTGAATACGACCCGGCGAGCTGCACTGTCCGGGCTTGGGGGGCAATATGCCGGAGACTTAAAATTGAAAGGCCCTATAACCCACAGATTCCCTTGTGGAACTTTCCCGGCATTCCTCCCACATTCGACACGGACATCAGGAAGCATGGGACCCCAATAGGGAAATGGTGGTAGAGGACATGTTCCTAGAGGGGAAATTTGTTTACTTAACAGATATTTTAAGGGCACTGGGGAGAGGACCGCTTCGAACGCTCCAATACTACCGAATGAGATCAGCATTCCAAGCTAGATGGCCCCTATTTCCTGATGAGCCACTCTCACACCCTTGTTTACAATTGATCACAACTCAGGGGGTCTCGGAGTCTCCAAATTATATGCATCGGTGCAGGCCCACACCCCCACGATCAATAATGTGAAAACAAAATGGGAAGCAGATTTGCAGGTAGCCATTCCTGATGAGAAATGGGTAAAGTATTGTACACTCACTAAAAGGGTTTCGCTCAATGCAGGGCTGCGCCAGATACAATTTAAAATTCTGAACAGACTGCACTATACACCGGCCGCAGTAGCGAGGTTTGTACCAGACCCCTCGAGCGAATGCCCCAAGTGCGGCGCCCCACCAGCAGGGTCTTTCCACATGTATTGGGACTGCCCTGAGCTGCAGCGGTTCTGGGGGGGGGGAGGGTGGCTGAGTTACTGGCGGAACTAACACAAATATCCCCATTCCTGTCTCCACAAAAATACCTGTTTGGTGATATTGGGAAGTGCTCGGAGAGAACTAGAAGACTCTTTAACGTTTCTTGCGCAGTCGCTAAAAAATGCATCCTCCAGGCTTGGAAAAGCCCCACGCCTCCGAGCATGAACATCTTTTTACGAAAATTGACGTATGTGAATGAGAACGAGGAACAATATGCACTGACTCAGCTGAGAATGAGCCGACCGAAAGATATCTGGGGCCCGTTCAGTACATACTTATGTGAACTGCCGTTGGACAATGAAGACCCCATGTAAATATGTATCACTTGTGAAAATGTATAGTGCCACTGTATACTTTTTTCTTGTTATGATGTTGGAACGAATTGTGAACCTGCCACCACCTCAATAAAAAAATGGAAGGAATTGAGGAGATACTAGAGGAGCAGGAGAGACAAGATTAACTGGAGAGGTTTGCAAAGGGGGCACTGTAGCAAAAAGGAGGAGGGAGAGAAATAGAGGAGGTTCGGGAGAGAAAAGACAGTAAGGGCAAATGATGTTGGGAGAGAAATAGCTGGAGAATAACAAGCAGGATGGCAAGGAAAGGGAGCGCAAGAGACTGGAGGAAGCAGATTGTAACCCCATAAGGGACGTAGTGGGGAATAACTGGCGAAAAAGGAGGAAATAAAAGAAAGAGGCAGGATTTGGAGAAGAAAACCAAGAGGAGAGGGGAAGGGGTTCTAGGAGTAAAGAGCAGAAAGTAATACTGTAGGACTGAAGGGAGTGAGCGAAGGAAGTCAGGAAAAGGAAGAAATGCCCAAGCCAAGAGGCACACAACTCAGTGTGCCTAATATCCTAGTGCTGGTGGAGATGTGGCATTGTATGCCAATGGCACCAGGCAAACTTGGACTTTCCTTTGCTGGGCCCAGAGAGGTCTGGACCAGCCATTGGCAAAACCTTGAGGAGGGGTTCACAATCAAGGAGCCCACGCTGGGGGAATTTGCAACCCAAGAGAGCAACATCCTGAGAAGTGCAACAACGGAATGACCAATCAACCAAGTCAAAAAAGAGATGCCAGCACATTAAAATATAAAGCAAGACTTATTTTATGGAACCGTGTGTATGCAGAGTGGAAAGAAAAGAGGGCTGGACTGAGAGAGACTTGTCTAAAATCAAGTTAGGATTGCTGACCGTTGTTTTCTTTAAGTATCCCAAAACCATATTTTCAATCTACTCTAAACCCTTGGCCAGTCTTCTTTGTAAAATACGCCTATTTGCATTCCATTTGCTGGGTTTCAAGTTGTCAGTTGGTGTGACAGTAGGCAAACTAATCAAGTCAAGTAGTAGGAGTTTAAGAAGAGATGCATTGAAGAGGGGTATAGAAACAATAAGTCAGCAAAGAAATCTTCAGACTTGTGGTTACAAACACAATCTGATCAGGGCATGCAAGTTGATCATCTAACTCAGCTAATGGATCTCAACAGTGGAAATTAAAGTATGAACTTGACGGGAAGGAGAGGCCATGTCAAGCATGCATTCTGTGTATTAATGAGTCCTTTTCAATATAAGAACATACTGAGTTGCTTCCTCTTCCTTGTCCACAAAATTATTTTCGATTAATGAACAGTAATTTGATCTGACCCAGAAATGGCAATGGTTTAGCAACTGCAGATCAAGTCTTGCCTCAAGGAACTTTATCTCAAACAAGGTCTCCGATTTAGGCCACCTACGCAAAATGACATTAGCTTGTTTTTACTGAACAGTTGTAAAGGAGGTTGGTTCAGAGTCAGATCAAGGGTTCTAAAGCAACCAATTTCAAGCTGTGACTGAAGGGCAAATAGAAAAAGTAAATTAATTTATGTTCGTAGGAAACTAGGACGAGCTGTTAAAGTGTTGTCACCATTCTTCCCCATAAACAGACATAGCCACAGATTTGGCAATAGAGGTCTCTACCTCTGCAGAGATACTGTCTACCCCACAACCCACAAAATTGCCCATGGAATTTCAGAAAGGCAGGTGCTGGGTGGCTTATCGTGGCGGTCAGTGCATAATCATTGGGAATCAGAAAACCGGATTAATGTATAATGAAACATCTGTACTCTTTCAAGCTGGCCATTGTTAATGCAAAAAAAAGCTTTCAAGATGTTTTTACTGTCAATTTACTATCACCTTGCTCTAAGTAGCATTAATGGTAAGATCACTTGTGGCACAATGTGACTCAAAGAAACCAGCAAATGAACACTGCTTCATCAGTAAATGCTATAGCAAAACACAGCATAGCATACGTGGCGCCACGGATTCAAAGAGGCAACTAGAGCCTTTACTCTGAAAAAGGGTTTAGGTCATTTGTCAAGAGATTGGGAAAGGTAAAGGAGCAATAGCAGAGCCCTTCATCTCATCACCTGCATCACTGTGAACCTAGGCCAATTTAATGTCTTTACTGTAGTAGCTTTATTGCACACAGAAAGCAAGAACTATTGATTTCTCCTATGAGGCATTTAACAAAGAGAACTTTTTAAACTAGACATTTTATTTGAAATAAGTTTGGGTATTGATACCATTGAACAGGACATGCATGTTTAGAACCGAACCTGGAGCTATACCATTGTCCTTTAATAATCAATTCCTCAGTATGATTCAGGAGTAGCTTTCCATAATCCTGCACTGCATCCAGAAGCGATATCATTTAATTATAAATAGATGTGTGTCACAATTCTTGTAGATGGAGTAGTTTACCCCCCCCCCCCACCCGCCACACCCTTTTACCCCTCTCCCCTCCCCTCCAAGATACAGGAACACAGTTTTATGAATGAAGTCGGTGCTTCTTGCAAAGTCCTGGTTGCATATATCCAAATTGTGCAAAAGACTATCAATGGGTGGAGGGGTCTTCTATTTGTGATGAATCCAATGGAGCCATCATGGATTCCTCGGCGGTGACCATCTCCCATGTGGCCAAAGGACGGCAACCGCTACCTAATCCTGTGGGCGGTTTCATGAGGGTAGATCACATGGGAGGAGACAACTACCGGGGAGATGGCTTGACTTCACTGAAGGAGTCAGTGTTCCCCCGCTTCCCCATGAGGAAGACCATCTGATACCTGAGTTCTTAATGGTCTATTGTCATTCTAACCAGCCCCCCACCTTTCACTCAAACACTCACAAATAACACATAGCACACTTTGTTCTTGATGTGCCTTTTTGTGAAAACCGTGAGAAAATCCATCTAGGAGTTTAAAGCCCAAAGAAAGTTATACCACTCGGGTACTGAGATGAGTTAGTGCAGAGTGACAGAAGCCTGAACTGCAACATGGAGACTAGTTGTTTTTCTAAACCTGTAATGAGCTCGACATTTAAAAATGGCAACCGTGCTGAGCGAGCTGTGCAGAAGGAGATGTTGCCGACAGTGCCGGTAAAACAGAAACCTTTTGCTTGAACGAAACAATTTTGGTTAAACAAGAACGTTGTGAGTTCAGTAAAGACACCAAAGAACTGTTAAAGAGACATGTTTAAGGAAAGGGGACCATCCTCTGGGTCCAAGGGTGTTTACCTTGAAAAACATTTTTGTTAGAGTCATTCTTACACTTTTAGTTTTTAACACTTTTTCTAACATCACATTAAAGACATTTACCTTACACCTTTTGTTGTTTATTTTAAGTGTGAGGTTCAGGAAAGTTTGTTTTGGACACAAGGACAGCTTTTCAGTTACTGACACGGACAGATCCTTAGTTTTAGTCTCGAGGTAGGGACATTCCTCTTTAGGACAGGGCTAGAGGTGTGTTTTTCCAACCCATTTCTGTTTAATCAGAATACCACACCTTGTGGCTGTCTCTCATTTCTGATCACTCACATATTGGACAGACATATCGTGGCCTGTCCACATTTTTTAGACTAGTTACAGCCTCATGGCACGTGAACAAGATTTCTGCTAGATCTATCAACCCTCCATGGATAGTTTTACTGTCTGACATGATTGTCTGGATATTATTTGTCATGGGAGAATCCTTTGTAGACGCAGGAGTACCGGACTTCCCAAACCAGATGCACATTCCTGAAGGTTCTAATAATTCTTTTCTACTCTTTCTCTCCTTTACCATGAGTACTGTGAACTTTCATAAGTAGTTAGACCGAGGTGCATGCCTTTAACCAGGTCAATATTGAAGATTTCTGTACACTTCATTTAGCGTAGAGGGCCTTACGAAGCTGAGATCTAGTACTATCTGTACTCAACAAATAATGTAATGAGCCTGTGACTAAATGCCCTGCCTGACTTGACTGGCAGATGGTGGGTTTGTGTCCTGCCATAAGACTGATGATGCTGAGCCCAGGGACAGCACTGGGGGCTGAGAGTGGAGTGCGGGGGCATCCCCCTGGCTGCACACACAGCACCATGTCATATGCGGTAGACAGGGGCTCATCCCATTTCCACTTTAGTCACTCCAGACCCTTTGAGAGTAGAGGAGCAGCAATCCCACAAAGCCAGCTACATCTGCACACACTGTTCCCCTTGCATGGGTGCCGAAATCCACAGGGGGGAAAAAGCGGGACACGAAGCAGCAGTTAGGATACAAGCAGTGCATCAATCACTTCCCAATGGCTCCACACTATACAGCCATGACAGGTTAGGCTACAGGACTTCACCCCGAGGCAAGGGACAGTAACCGGCAGACAAGAGGACCACCCAAGAGGAGGAACAAGACAACACTAAGTCCCACATTGGATCTGTAAGCCATCCCCAGGGGAGTCACAGTCAGACAATCCCCATCCCAGCTAACCTAAGGAAACACACCTGAATCCCAAGGGCGGGTCCACCACCCTATAAAAGGCAGTGCATGTGCCAGAAGGTTGGGGAGGAAGAGCGGACAGGAGAGGTGGCCAGAAGGAGCAAGAGACTGGAAGAGAAGCCCAGGGGGCTGGAATATGGGGACATGATGTTGCAGCTTAAACCCAGCAATCTGGGGAAGGAGGCCCAGAGGACCTGGAAGAGGTATTAGACCTATAGAGGTGGATAAGCAAAGAAATAGCAGAAAGAGGGACATGACGGAGGATGAGATGGTAGTGGGCCCTATGAAACTAAGGGATACAGCTAGAGGGGTGGAGGAACAAGCCTGTGGCCAGAAATCCAGAATGGGAAGAAGCCAAGAATGAAGAGAGAAAGGAAGGTTCAGGGCAGAACTCAGTACTGGGGTGAGATGCAGTGGGTGAGTTATACACTGGAAGATGTGTCTACAGAACTAGAACCCCGAGGTAGAAGGGGTGGTGAGTAGCCTGGCAAGACCTTAGATTGGACTCCAGTCTTCCTGCGACTCCTGGTCTTGGTTGTAGGACACTCCCCTCCCCACCCACTTGAACGCCAGAAGGAATGTATGGGAACCCTTCATACCCAAAATCAAGAACAGTGGGTATGCCTTGAGAAGGAGGGTGTGAGAACCCCTAAAACTCAAGATTGAGAACATCTGACAAGACCCCACCAAAGGGAAGAGAAATTAAGGGTGTGTGCACCCCTTAAACCGGAGACCATTCACTTACTGGTTATTGTTACTCCACTGGGAGAGTGCCTGTCCATGATTTACTGAGAATTGAAAGAACTTTTTGTTTGAACACTCTCTAGTTACCGAGAGACACTCTTGTTGAGTTGTCGAAAAGCCCCAACCACATCTTTGAAACTAAGCATCCCAGGAACATCATGGCCCTCATTATACCACCGGCGGTAACCAATGGCGCTATTAGCACCATGGTTGCTGCCGGTATTGTAACGAGTCCGCCATGGTGCAATGGGGAATTACCACCCCATTCCAAGGTTGGCGGGGCGGTAATTCCCCATGCACCATTGGCCCGTCCCCATTCCCATTTTTGCCCCATAGGGCTCAAGGGGAATGGGGAAGGCGGTAATTACGGTACCGCAAATTGCGGTACCGTAATTACCTTCAAGGTCCCTTTGCGGGTCCCTACTTTAACGGCTGGTCCAGACCAGCCGTTAAGGTCGGGAGCCGCAAAGGGACCTAGTAATTAGGCGCTAAGGGGTTAACTGCGCCGCAGCCTTTTACGGTGCCGTTAACCCCTTAGCGCCAGGGTCGTAATGAGGCCCCATGTCTTTTGCTGCCCAGGTCCCTACTGATTAGGTCCAACACGGAAGCATCCCAACAACTTAAGTTCAGCCCCTATAAGTTTGTTATGTTGGCAAAAATGTGTACACCGCTGCTGATGAACAATTTGTTAAGCATATCCTTTTGTTTGGGCTTTTGGGTGTTGATCAACGTCAACCAAGCAAGAACACACACAGAAACATTGACTTGAGTGAGTGTTGCATACCCTGAAACAGAAAATGTATGCATCTAAGTGGCATAAATAAAGGTACCAAAACTAATTTTTGTTCGAAAAATTTTTCATAAGGGTTGGGGATTATAAACCAGGGATAAGATTGGCAAGAGTGAACCTGATGGAGGGATGCATTAACATTGTATGGACAGTGAACCAGACAGAGGGATGTCCACAGCGAACTGTTCAGACATTGAGACTTGTGAAAGCGAAAGGTGAAAATATCTTTAAACACAAGCCATAGTGAACCTGACGGAGGGAGGCTGGCATTCAAGAGGGGTCTGAGCACGGGAGAGGGCGACCCAGGGGTGTAGCAGCATTACCCAAGGTGAATTGATCTGAGAAAAGCCATAGTGAACCCAACGGAGGGAGGCTAATATTCGAGAAGGGTCTAAGCCCGGAAGAGGGTGATCCAACGGTAAAAAGCTAACACCTACCGACACGTGAACTTAGTGGAGGAAAGTAATTGATTACAGGCCATAGTTACCAGAAGGAGGGAGGCTGATATTCGAAAGGGGGGTCTGATCCTGGAAGGAAGGGGAGTCCGGGGGTGAAGAATCATCCCCTCAAGTGCGAGCCAAAAGGAACTTTTTGTTAGTAATGTTTAACCTATCAGGCCCTCGGGAGCAAGAGAGCTAACCACTGAAGGTCCTGATAATGCTAAGCACTGTTTGTGGATCTGAGCCCGGAAGAGGGGGATCCAGGGTGAAAAGTCATCACCCAACTTATGTTTAGAACAGAACTTTTTATTTGTTATTTTTGGAACCCATCAGGTCCTTGGAAGAAAGATTTTTTGTAGAAAAGAGACTTAACCGCCGAAGGTCCTTATACCTGAAGCAGAACTGTGCTCATGATTCCGGCCTTGTCCCGTGCTCAAAACGTGGGGAAGGAAGGCCCCTGGCTACCACATCCTAACTTATCATTTGTGAACACTTATTTCTTTCTTGTGAGCCATATCCCACAATCTTTTTTGTATTTAGTGTAAGGACTGGCAATGTTTTTTTTTTCCTCTATTTGACAAGACGCCAGTAGGACTGCCTTATTATTTGATGGTCGCAGCTTGCTCCCATCTTAGATTTAGATTACGCGTTCTCCAACCCATGTATATAGTTTAATAAACACACTTGAACTGTGATCACTTGCGTCTGCTATTCTTGATACCACGCCTTCCTTACACATGTTACAGCTGCATGCCCCCAAACAAATGAAAAGCAAAAACAAGTTTTGTAATATGTACTCTGCACTCGGTTTGCATAAATGCTTACATTTGTTTATTTAAACAACTTCATTGTCCATCGATTCTGTGTGACCTCTTAATAAAAAGATCAACATGTTTTCTTCCTCATGTTATTTTATAAACTTCCTCAAAGAGACCACCTGCTTGCACATGTTCCTCACTTGCAACATCTAACTTGAATAAATGTAACCCATTTTAACTATTTTAGTGGTTATTATCTTGGGTGAAAGAAATTGCTGTTTTTCAACTAGAGGTCAGACCATGAGGAAGCCCCCAGAGATGTGTTACTGCAGTCTTGGGGTCTGCCAATCAAATAAACTTTCCACCTTTCTCTGATTCCATGGGCACAGGTCAGGAGACAGGCAGTGATGCTGGTCAGGATGGACACCAAAGTGGATGTTATAAGCCCGATTTCTAGTTCTGGAACTTTCCACAGATTTTCTGATCTAACTCCCTCAGATTCTGAATATGAATGGTCTGACAGGGGGTCTCCCTCTTCTAGGAACAGTTGACATTTCTTACTTGCAACATTTTTTGGAAAGCCTGGAAGATGGTAGGCCTTACAGGAAAGGTTTAGTGATTTATCCAAGGGTCCTGGCTCCAGGCTTACAGGTCAGCCTGTAGTACTTGGTGTCTGGATGGGAGTCTGCATCCGGTCAAGGCAGATGTTTCTAAAATAGCAAATGTTTTGTTGTAATTAGTCTCAGGAGGAAGGGGCTAACTGAACAATTCGCTCTCACAGATCAGCCATATCGGTGGGTCATAATCCAATGCAATGTTTAATTGGAGAGCACCCAGTGGTTTGCAAGGTGATGGAAGAGATCAAGATGGTTAAGCACCCCATACCGAAGTACTCATCACTCTGGGATTTCGTATCTGTTGGAGCTGTCCCACTATTGGCCCGACAATTAGGAGCTTTTTAGGAAAGCCTTGCATCTTATATTGTGTACGACCGCAAGGATACCACCATCTGGAGATCTGGCCTGTATTGCAGCGAAACCTCATCCATGTTTAAAGCAAAATATTTCTTACCATCAAATAGCAAATCCAGCACTATTTCTTGGACATCATATTTTAGGTTAGATGCCCTTAACCAGCACGCTTTCTCCCCGAGACATGCCCCAGGCTTCAGCATCATTCTTGGCCCTGAGAGTTACTACAAGAGAGCCTCCTTCACTAAATTAAAGAGGAACGAACATTTCTCTGCAGCATCCTGAAGTAGCCAGTCCGAGAATGTTTCCATCTCATCTAAGATAGGAGAGGATTAGCAGTATGGAGAGGATTAGCAGTACAGAATGGGAGGTGCTATTAAACCTGTCTCAAGGCCATTCTGAATTCTGATGGACAGTTTAGCTAGCCACATCCAGGGCCTTACTCTCACGCAAATAAAAGAATTTGATGTTTAAAAACATCGAAAAAGTTTCATTGTTGATTCATTCTCTGTTATTTAATTCGGTAAAATCACATAGATTGGGGCTAAACCTAACGCCTCCAAGGATTTCACCACCACATCCTAAACTGCCCATTCAGCAGAAGGGGCTGCTCCTACACCATAAAGGAGATGTCCACTCAAGAGGAGCCTCATTCACATTTGATGCTGGAGTAGCTGGCTTAAAGAGTAGTGTGAGAAACCAGAGGGTGTCTCCCCCACTAGTCCTCGGGGGAGGGGATCTCTCAGGTGCCCAGGGCACGGCCATCGCCTTTGGATCCAGACCCTGGGGGTGGACCAGTGTGGGAAGATAACCTGGGTGAGGGGTCTTTGGTGAGTGGGGGTTAGGCAGCCGATGGTGAAATGCAGTATTCCCCCTTTTTTTGTTCATCTAGCCCATCCTATCTTGTAGGATTCTCAGAGGTCCCAACTCACCCCCCCCTTTTGTTTATACACACACTGGGCCGAGGAAGCGGGTGTCTGAGAGTAACAAGACTAACTCTCATACATTGTACTGGACATGTCCCGTTGATCGGGTCAGGCACTTGACTTCAAGTGCATACACTTGATACCAATTAGCTCTCCTCACAGGGATAAAAGGCAACATCTAAAGACACACTCCTAGCAAGGCAGAACACAAGTATGAACAGGTCTTCCGGGGCGAAGCCAAACCTACTGGAGCAGAGCAACGGACCAAGGGACGAGAGAAGCTAGTCGAAAACCCCAAGAGCTCCCTACTGGAGGTCGATTGCCTCTGATAGGCTGCCAAAGACATGTGGAGAAGGTCATATCCTGCAAGTGAAGACTGCATTGTGTTTCAAGGACACCAGCGACCCTTATGGGTGAATGGCAGAGTTGGGGAGGCGAGGCCAAGCCTGTGGTATTAACCTTGACTCGTGAATTGGAAATCATAAAACCAACAAAGAAACGCACACAGCCGGTGAGTGACCTGAGAGACCGTTGTGCGTTAAGATATATTGTTGCCACTTCTAACTTTCTTTAAGTGAAGGCTGCACAAGTGGCTGAGACGCGAGGAAAGGCAGACCTGTGAATGAACTTTGAAGCAAAAACAGCTGTGGAATCAGCGATACTGAGTAACAGGGTGGTCCGGCGAAAGGAAGTAGCCCACTTGAAAGTCTCAGTGAAAGGTGCATTGTTTGTAACGATAAAGCGAATGAAGTGCAAAAGCAAAGTAAGCAGAATTACCTCCTATAGAAGGGGAGAGTGGAAGTTGAACCATGAATTATAAATCGAAGTGGTCCTGCAGAGGTCTGTTAAGAAAGCCATGCACATTCGAAGGTCTTCGACACCCGAAAGTGGTCTGAGCCCAGCTGAGGGAGACCCAAAGTGGTAATAAGCTTGGGGAAGAGAACCCTTTGCAAGTTTTGTTGAATTTTGTGCTGAAGAGGTCTCAGTCCGACAGAGGGAACCTACGTGAACATTGTGTTTGAGGAGGTCTGACCCCGACAAAGGGGGACCTCCGTGATTTTTGTGTTTAAACAGTATTTGGAGGCCTGAACAAAAGACTTTACGTGGAAAGCCAGGCGGGTCTCTATCCACGTTTTGGAACTGTTTATTGTACTGAGAACCTGAACCAGAGTGTGTCATCCTGCCTGCAAAGACCACCTTACTCTGTGGGGTCTAACGTGGGGGAGGAGAGCTACATTTAGTTTAAACACTGATTTTCCATTTGCATACATTTCCCCGTTATACACTTTTTGTACAAGAGATAGGGCAGGCATTAGGTTTTGTTAGCATAGGCCATTTTGATTTGACGGACTCTACTAGGACTGTTTTGTTTATCGTTTGATTGTCGAGACTTCTCCCATCTTAGTTATGGGGCAAAGTAGGAGTTTTCCAACCCCAGAAACTTCAATAAAGGTTTTACAAATTGTAACTATTGTGAGTGTGTCATACTTGTGATACTGTGCCTCCCCTACAGTAGCCATGGGGACTGCTTCTGATGATGAATAGAGGCAGGGGTGATCCTGTGCGTGAGTTTGTCAGTCAAAAGGTCAAAGAACTTGATCAACATAAAGGGAAGGTGGTTGTCAGATTCAGACTAGGATGACTAAGCACCTATTCCTCAGAAGAGCAATGGCAAGAGGATCAACAAGCATTGAAGTCCCCAGCAGCTACAGGATGTTAACATATCAGGCGGAGAACACTGAACATATGTGAAAAGGTTGAGAATTAGACAACTACAGAACTGGCAAAAAAGAAGCGGGGGAGGGGTCTCTGCAAATGACTTCAGCTCCATATCAGGAAACCAAATACCTGAAAACTGTACACTCTAGACCAGCTTCAGGGAATTCTAGTTTCACTCCACATATTGCACCAAAAGGTCATGGGTGCAAAGCTTTGACTCAAACGTTGGGTTTTCAGCTCCATCAATCAAGCCCACATAACCGTCAGTACGCCTTCCTCAAGAGATGCACGTTACCCTATGCACACACAACCATTGTTCCATCATTTTGCTTAAAGGAAGATGTAATGTCATTGTGTGTATCCAGTTCAAACAGTCACTGCTTTATAGGGGAACCTTGGCGATTGTATCCCCATTAGTGAAGAGTAGTGTCAGAAAAAGACTGTGCAACCAATTGATCCAGAACTCCATGACTGGCAATATGAGAAAGTAATTTATCCAAGAGAAAGGCGTGTACTGTTTCTTGTACTGAACAGGCTTTATGAAAGTTGAACACTGATGTTTTTCAGAGATCATGTTATACGTACACCTAAGTCAGGGTGACCATGTTTATTCTCACAACACTATCCATCCACTCAACTCTTAGGAATCAAATCATGTGGAAATAAAACATGATTTAGTGGAAGAAAACAGCAGAGTTGAATATGAACATGGATTTCTGAGTATGTAAAAGAGACCTGGCTAATTTCCAGAGCGTGCATGAGGGGCACTGGTCAGAGAAATTAAAACCCAAACAACACTGCCGAAAAAACCAAGCTTGCCATTCAGGCATATATTATGAAGCATTGGGAATTCCCTTCAACCAGAAATCTACAACAATAACCATCAACCAAGCCAAAAGGTCAGGCTTTGCAAATGTAGCAGGTATGGAAGATTTGGAAAACAGATCCTGCAGGATCAACATCAGGGTGAAAATGCTCCCGGAAACTGTAAAAGACAAGGAACTAACAGAGGAGATACAGGCCATCTTTGCAGAGATTCTGCCGGTCAGATAGCACAGCGATTAGAGCGCTCGCTTTGACATCTGTGCAGAGCCTGCTGAAGCAGGTTCGAATCCCGGCAGGGCCAAACTCAGCCTTTCATCCTTCTGAAGTCGATAAATGAGCACCACACACTGTGGGAAATAAGCAGCGCTCAGATACCTGAGGGTTCGTAGCACTATATAAATGCACAAACAAACAAACAAGAGCTCTCAGATCAGATTGAATTGAACAGAGTACACAGTGTAGGAAAATTGCCCAAAGGCGCAGCAGCAAGACCAAGAGATGTGCTGTCTGCCTTCACTAGATGCGCTCAGAAGGAAGCTGTCCTCTGGACAAGGAAACGGGAACCGATTATGTATAAGGGCCAACAAATAGCCCTCTATCAGGACTTGGCAAGCAGCACATTAGTGAAGAGGAAACAGATGGGCCCCATCCTGAAGGTTCTCAACGGGAAAGGCATTAGATATAACTGGACATTCCCATTCGGCCTAGTGTTCTAATGGGAAGGAATTCAAAAACGCATCACAACGGCACAGGAAGGAGCTGATATACTGCAAATTGAACTTGAGGACAATCCCGTACGGAGCAGTTCACAAACAAACTATTACAGACCCAGATTGAGACCGTGGGAGTGGTCAACAGTCAGGGAGAAAAGAAGGAGGGACCAGAAAGGGAGTAGGCCACATCCAAAAGAGAAGAATGGGGAAAAGGAGACGGGGACACAAGCAGAGTCCTAAAGCCACTGGTGAGACGGGGGTGGTGGGCCTCTAAAGGGAACAATGGAGCAGGAAGGGGAGGAGGGGGGAGAAAACATCAGGGATCAGGAAGGGCGAGGATGCCCGAGGTAGTAGGGGAGAAGGGGCGGGAAGCCTGCAGGGGGAGTGAGGGAGATTTGGGGGGTGAGAGCAGAGGGGCACATCAGGAAGCTCAGAAGGAGGGAGGTCACCAACAGGTGAGGAACAAGGTCGGAGCTACTGTCATTCAAGTGGCTAACACATAATGTTAGTGGGCTTAATTCCCCCCTTAAAAGGAAGAAATTGGAACAGTTCACGAGGAAGGAAGGGCCGGATATTCTGGGGTTGCAGGAAACGCACCTCTTACATAAGGACCAAGGGCGGTTGCGACTGAGGGGATTCAACCTAATTTTACGATCCTCCAGGCAGAACAAAACCGGAGGGGTGGCCCTGGCCATTAAAACACGTTTGACTATAGCGTCACTGAGACATTAAGGGATAAGGAGGGTAGATATCTGATAACTAAGGGAACATACCTGGACATTCCTTACACCATAGCAGTGGTGTACGCACCAAACACTGGGCAGGAGCCGTTTCTGAGGCAAGTCCTGACGATACTGGAAGAGAAAGCATGGGGCCACATTGTCCTGTTGGGGGACCTTAACATAACCTTGGACAGGGAGCGGGATAGGTCTGGGGGTTCTGGCAGAGGTGGGGGAGCAGTGAGGTTTGCGGATTTAAGAGACAGCATTGGGAGGGCGGGCCTAAGGGGTGCCTGGCGGTAGCTGAAGGGGGATGAGGAGGGCTATACTTTTCTTTCGGAGTACACGGGTCTCAGTCAAGGATTGATTACATTTGGGTAACAGCGGGCCTGGTGGGCCAGATTCGCAATGTACAAACGGGCCCTATAGGGATAGCGGACCACAAGACGGTGGTCATTCACATGGAGCTGGGGCGCCAGGACAGAGGTGTGTGGGGTTGGAAATACCCTTAGAGATCCAGTAATTAGAGAGGAAATGAAAGGGAAAATTCAAAACGTCTTCACAGATAACAAGAAAGGGAACACGAGGGAGGAAACAAGGTGGGACGCCTTTAAAGCCACGCTCTGGGGGGAGTTAATAGCAGCATCAGCACAGAGGCAGAAACAAATGGGGGCGTTGGAGGAACAACTCGAGGCTGAGGTAGAGGAGGTTAGACAAAAGGCTGGATCAACCCCATCTAGACACACCATGAGGGGAATACAGGAGGGCGATAGGGCAATTGGAAGTCCTCCAAACTAAAAAGACGGAGGGAGTGCTACTCTCTGTTCGCCAAACGTATTACGCCAAAGCAAACAAGGCAGACGCCGTTCTGGCACGTCTATTGCGGGGTGCGACCTCGAAGAATGCAATCAAGGCTTTAAAAACAACGACAGGGGAGCGGGTCACACGATCCGGGGACATCCAGGAAATGCTGGCAGAATTCTATGAATCCCTCTACGCATCACAAAATCCCCAGCCCGGTACACAGGCAGAGTTCCTGGAAGGGTTGAAGCTGCAAAAGATTGGGAGGGAGGCGCAAGAGGCTCTTAATTGGGAGATCTCAGAAGATGAAGTAAGAAGAGTAATAGGGAACCTACCGCCAAACAAGGCTCCGGGCCCAGATGGCTACACCACCACCTTTTACAAAACCCCCTTATCCCACACATGACATCCCTCTTCAATACATTCAGGTCAACAGGCAGGATAGCTCCATCCATGGAGGAAGCCAAGCTAACCCTTATCCTTAAACCTAACAAGGACCCGGAGTTGAGGGCATCCTACCAGCCCATTGCATTGATAAATGTCGATGCCAAGATAGACACAAAGATCCTGGCAAACAGGCTGGAATCATACCTCCCGGATTTGGTCCATCCGGATCAGATGGGTTTTATTTGGGGCAGTCAGACGGCGGATAATATCCAGAGGGTGGTGCATCTGGTGGAAAAGGTACACAAAACGGACACTCCTGCGATCTTATTGGTATTGGACGCAGAAAAGGCATTTGACCACGTGGAGTGGTCCTTCCTGTTTCGGGTGATGCAACAGATGTGTATCGAAGGAAAGTACCTGACAATGGTGCGGGCAAACTATCAGACACCATCGGCGAGAGTAACAGTGAATGGCACACTATCAAGGCCCTCTAGGCTGAGCAGAGGGACAAAAACAGGGATGGCCCCTCTCCCCGAGGTTGTACGCACTTTATCTAGAGTCCCTCCTACAAGCGATAAGGGCGACGGAAGGGATACAGGGCATCCCGTTTGGGGTAGAACAGTAAAAAGTAGCAGCTTTTGCAGATGACATGCTGCTCACCTTGACGACACCAATTGAATCTATCCGGGCAAGTAGAACCCTGCTGGAGGAATTTGGAGAGGTATCTGGCCTGAGGGTGAATATCAGTAAATCTGAAATATTAAGCTTAACGTTGAAGGCAGAGGAACTGGACGCTTTGAGGGCAAGCACCCCCTTTGTGTGGAGCCCGGGGGAAGTAGATACCTGGGGGTGAAAATTACAGCGAAGTTCGCGGGTTGGTACGTGGCCAATTATCCCCCACTATTAAAGGACATTAAGCAGGACTTCCACAGGTGGAGGAACCTCCGGGTCACGTGACTGGGTCGACTAGCCGCAGTGAAAATGGACACTCTCCCACGGTTGTTGTACCTATTCCAAGTGGTATCACTATTCCAAGTGATACCCCAAGGAGGTGCCAGCAAGCCTCTTCAGCGAGTTAAAAACGAGTTAAAAACCCTGACTAACGAATTCATATGGGAGAGGGAAAAAAGCAAGGGTTAGTAGGAACCTAATGGTGGCACCCAAATGGGAGGGGGGACTTGTGTTACCGAACTTTAAACAATACTATGAAGCTGCACAATTGAGGGTAATTAGAGAATGGCTCCAGGAAGGGGGAAAAGGGCAAAACAAGCAGTGGGTCAAAATGGATAGGGCAGTCACTCATCACAACCTGGCGGAAGTCCTGTGGTTACCGAAATATAGCAGGCCAATGCATCTATATAAGAGCTCTGTAACCATACTAGTAGCGGATAACTGGGACAAGTTAGCGAGAACCAAGGGGATAACGACATTTTCATCCCCCTTCACGCCCATCTTCAATAATGGGGACTTTACACCAGGGATGGAGAGGGGGGCATTTACACATTGGCAGAACGGCAGATGTAGGAGGCTGGGAGACATGTTCAGAGGGGGGAAATATCTTTTGTGGATTGTAAAAGGGAATTCGGGGTTAAGGAGGGGGAAAGACTCTGGTATGCGCAAATAAGACATTGGGTACTAACCCCGGGAACAAGCAAGCGGCAAATAGGGATATAACGCAATTCGAAAAATTCCTCCTATCTAACGATGGGTCTAAGGGCTTAATCTCAAACCTATACAAGATACTGGACAATGCAACAGACAGGCGACAGTGGCCCTATATGAGAAGATGGGAGGAAATATTAGGGAGAGAGATAGGAAGGGAGGAGTGGGAAAGGCTGTGGATAAAGATTCCCAAATTAGCAAGAGCATCCCAACTGCAAGAAGCATGGTACAAGATCCTATTAGGCTTGCATTACACACCAGCCTGATTGCACAGGATATACCCGGGATACACTGGGGACTGTTGGAGGGGCTGCGGGATGATAGGCACGGGAGAAAACATCTGGTGGGGGTGACCGTAAATTGGGCCCTTTTGGCAAGAGGTTCAGAGGGCACAAGACTAGGCCTTCGGTCCTGGGGAGGCTCGACCGCCAGAGCAAATTCTGTTGGGGATGAGGGAGGGCTCCACAGGGGGAGGGGAGGACCTAGAGCTCGAGAGAAAGCAAGGGTGATCCTAACACTGGCAGCTATGACGTTGATAGCGCAGAGATGGAAAAGCGCAGAGATACCCAGGATGCAGGACTGGTTGCGAAAGATATGGGAAATCATCACACTTGAATGGGTGACATACGCCATGAATAACAATGTCCATAACTTTGCAAACGACTGGGGAGACATTCTGGCTTTTCTTAAAGGTGACTATCGGGTAATCTGGTGCCCACAACGCTTAAAATTGTTGGATCTGCAATGAACCTTGGTGACTGGTGCATGGAAGTAATGGGCTTGAAGCTGAGCAGATGTGCCTCAAGTGGGGAGTTCTTGTTTGGGGGGGGGGTTTACTTTGTTGTGAATTCAATAAAATGAGCTTTTAAAAAACCTGACAAGAACATCCAAAGCTGGAAGAGTGACACAACCGCCTTTGGGGTAACCATTGGAGGAAAGGTATGTATGAAGCTGGGGAAGGGAGTTTGGTACTGGTTGAAAGAAGCCGTTTTTAAATCAGCATGGCTGAGACTATTTGAAAGGAGAAGAAGTGGTCTAAGAGCTAGAAGCAGATTTCATGGTAGCTGCAAGACAGGCAAAGAGGCTGCCCTTTCTTGTCCTCCAAGAGGGACTTGCCAACCTGTAGAGGTAGAAGGGGTATTGTGGAGTTTGCCTAATATTGAAGCTGCAGTCCTAGCAGCAATCCTAACTAAATCAGAAGTTGTAGTAGCAGTAAGAGAACTGTGGCCATCAATATTCTTGTCAAATATGTACTAGCTTGAAAAAGTAGAGGCTGAAGCCAACTGTGAGCAAAGGAGCCTGCTCTCACAGTTGTGAAGTAGAAGCATCCTGACAAACTGTGTACAAAAGACGCTGCAGAAGTAGAAAAGTTGAAGTAGAAGGGGTTCTTTTGTCTTTAACTTTACTTGTTCTTTCCTGGAAGGAAGTCATCCAGGAAACTCCATTGGTGCTATTTTTTGTTTGTGTAACTGTAAAAGGAGGATATGTTCTTCAGCAAATCTTTTGCCAGTGGATTTTTATTTGAGTGAACTTTTGTTTATTTGGACCTTTTTCAAGACTTTGGTTAAGACATTTTGTTTCTTGGAGGAAAGTGACTTTCAGACATTCCTGGGGAGCAGGATCTGCCCAGGATCACTAGAAGTCATCCAAGACACTGGGAGTTTGGTAACCTTTAATTTATCTTATTTTTTATGTTACTTTGAATATTTATGTTGTTTAGTGTGAGGCTTAGTTTCGTGAATGCTAGGATGTTTTCCAATAGATCTTAGAATAGGTAGGGACTCCCCTGGTAGAGGTTTAGTTAGGGTTTTCTTTTATAATTTTGTGTCTGATAAAATGGCAAATCCTGAGAAAACGAAACAAAAGAGTCTCACATTACTGACCCCTCACAATTCACACTGCCTAACTGGGACATTCAGCTCGCCTCTTACCCGAACGAAAGGAGAACAGGGAGGGGAACGGAGCACAAGAGAGCACCGTAAATGCGCATGACATCACATGATCTGCTCGGATATCAAGCAACCCCTGTTTTCCACCTTTCAGTAACAATGTCTGCTGCCGGTAAAACGTGGGAAGTTAGACCATGGAAAGGGAGTCTTATGCAAGTGAGTGCCAGACATCACCCATGTAACACACGAGAAAAACATATTTTACACTGGCTCTACTGATGGTCGTGGACAACCTCAGTATTTCACTTGGCCAAGTCATCTTTCGCGCTAAAGGTGCAGCAAGGCACACTGAATTAATGTTCTGAGACAATATGTGATTTTTGGAGGGATGGCAACAAACTACTAATTTTAAGTCCATAAGCTCAAGATTGTTTTAGGCGCTAAATCGAATATATCCTATTGAATACCATGCAGTAAAATAAATAAATAAATAAAACAAACCTTTGACGACAGCCCATTTTCTTCACCAAAATACACCAGCAGCTCATTTAATTCAGTTGGTGTAGCCTTTGTGCCATCAGCTTTCTATAGTCTGACCTTTCACAACATGTATTCTGACAAATGTAAATTTGGTGGCCTACCTTTTGTTGCAAAAGGGATGGGTTGTGCAGAATGGTCTCATTAACTTCCAACAAACGACCTCGAATACAGCTGCAACCAAAACAAAAACATATACAACTGTTTAAATGTAATGGAACATCAGGCGGTAATAACTTTGGTTCTAGTAAGTGTTTGAATGTGGTTATACTGGCATAAAAGCCTTTACTAAAGATGTTATCCACAGAGATGCGTGAGAATGAACAGAAAAAAGAGCTACTAAAACCAGCATTTTAAAACAACAATAAGGACATTGAAGTACACTTAAAGCATATGTTTTGAATTCAGCTTGAGGTTTTCTACCATAACAGCTTTAATGCAAGATTAATTCACACAAACGTGGATAATCACAATGTGACCATTACCACAAACACGCACTCAACATTTTATGACTTATTTTTCAGGGAAGAGTGCCAGACTCGAGGTTGGGAAGTGGGGCATCTACCCCCTTCCCAGCTTCTGTGCATGAGGTGGCAGTCAGCCCTCTGAAAAGGGAGAAGCACATTACTGGCTGAAATACCCAAAGTGCATGCAAGCGCATAAATGGGAGAATTTCCACGCATGTGGTCGTGGATGGACCCTGAACCAGCATTTATCCCATTAACACCGATCCCCATGTGAAAGAGCTTGAACCGCAAACACCAGATGAAGGAAACACGCTGGAGACTATGGGAGAAAGAATCAAGCGGCCACCATGACAAGGCTACTTGATTCCAAGATGGCGACACTGCCTTTTATGGCCTCAGCCAACTGAGTTGCAGACTGCTCATTGATATTTAGGAGTATATTAGTCACACTGGAGTGGGGGAGGGACTGCATGCCACGGTCAAATCCCCAGGCTACACTGATTAAGTGGGGGCACTGCGTGGGCTAGCGTATGATGATCCCCTTTAACCCGCAGCACAGAATATAAACAGGACCCAAGTCTGCGGTTGGTGTAGGAGGAGAGCAGAAATTGAAGGCGAGCAGGAAATGGCAGGAAGGTGTGAGTAGGCAGTGCAAGGCATGCTAGGAGGGAAGGATCAGAAGGAAGGAGGAAGCCATTAAATGTAGATAGGAATGAAAAATTAAGGAAGGCATTGTAGAAGGTATGGACCAGGAGCAAGAAGAGGAGTTGTAAGAGGTCAAGAGAGAGCACCATCTGCAGGACGGTGGGTAAAAAAAAAAAAAAAAGGTGGTGTATAGTAAGTTTCAGTGAAGAAACCCCGCATTTGCAAAGCCAAGTCAGACAAAATACAGCGGGAGTACAAAGAGATGGAAGGCAGAATCAGAGCCGAAGTTGGGGATAAGCCAAGGTACCAGGTCTCAGATGAGATAGTCAAGTACCTTGTGGAGCTGGAGACTGGCAGTGCCCAAAACCTTAAAGAAAGCAAACAGATCAGATCACAATAGGCTGGCCAGGAGCCACAATCCAAATCTATTAGCCAGCCATAAAAATGGGACTTGGCACCTCGATTCTGTACATACACACTTACTCGCCAAGAGCCAAATGTCAATAGCCATCGGCAAGTGGCAAATGCACATTTTGCACCCTGCTTAAACAAAGAAGGAAGACTGAAAAAACAAGAGGTAAGCTAGCCAGGAGAGTCATAATTCAGAGCTGGTCGGATTGGCAAATCCACCAAAGATACTATAGCAGTCACAAGTTAAGAACTACTAACCCAGAAGCTCCCCCGGGCACCGGAAACCAATATGTAACCTAGAGATCAAAGCCCAGATGCGAAAGCTTAAGAGAAAGCAAAGCCTCTGGTAGGCTCCTGCGAGACCAAACCAAAAAGGGAGCAGCGTGGTGAAAGCAGCATTCCATTGACCAGATACATGTTAGATTGCCCTTGGCAGGAAACTACAATGATAATGGCCAGAAACCAGATGCAGGACGTACAGGGAAAGAATAGACTCAACCACGGAGGGCCGAACATGGCCCATGAAGGCGAGCATTTTCCTAAAGATAAAGTCATTCTCAGACTCAAAAATGGAATCCCACGGAAACGAACCAGAGGAGGCGAGCACTCTGGATGAAATGGAGCAGTGGCAGAAAGATGACCATAATCAAGAAGTACTGATACAGAGAGCAATCAAAACCTGTGCCACCAGGGACTGGCATCGGAACAGACATTACGGAGATGCTGTAGAGCTAAGGATGTAGTGATCGTGAAGAAGCAGGAGAGCAGTAAAGGAGCAGAATTAACATCTGTTCTACCTAGCCTTAAAGATGATTATTGAAACTCAGGACTCCATTGTCTGCGCCCTCCTCCATTCTGATGGGGTAGGGAAACTCATATTTGTACAGGTTAGCTTTAGCACAGTGTGTCGCTATTTATAGAAGCTGCTGCTAAAACGTTAACAGACCAAGCATCCAAGAGGTTAACATGGAAACAATGCAAAACAGCAGATATGATCATTGATTGAAAACACTTTCAAGTAGAAGACTGGTGCAACACATGTACGTTTTTTGACAAATGTTCAAGGCCTTCAGTTTGCTGTAAACGGCTGGGACTGAACTGCTCCAGTTGTGGCTAGAACAATCGAAAGGAGATCCGTGATGATGCAATGCACGATATTACAGTTGGTGTCCAGAGTGAAGCCTTCACCCCCCTCTGTGTACCTCCCAAACTATACTTGCTAAGATTCTTATCTACTGAGATAGAGAAGCAATGCTGAAATACGCTGAAATACGCAAGGACTGAAGGTAAAATGAGCCGAGGCTCATCCTTCATGTTCCTGGACTATACTAGGTGGTCTTTGGGGAGTGGAAGTGGGACACTGAAGGGTGAGATGCGCTATCCCCTTCCTTATGACACCTTTGCCCCCATCCTACCAGGTAGGATACTTAGAAATGCAGCCCCCCCTTTTCTGACACACTTTCTTGCGGACAGTCCATCGTGAGCGACAACGGACTAACATGTCTCAATGTAAGGGTCAGGCAATTACTGATAATTACACACACCTGACTTCCATCACACTTCCCCACATAGATAAAAGGCAGAGCACAAAGGCACACTCTGAACAAGGCCAAACGCAGTCGGAAGCAGCTATTCCGGGATGCCGTTTAAACCAAGGTGAAAGGCGGCGAGACCAGAGAGGACGACAAGGAGGAGTTACCCATGACCTTTTCACGAAAGGATCACGACTTTCAAGAAACCTCAAGGAAAAGAAACATAAGACCAGGAATTACAGCTGACGAACAGTGTAACGTGTGTCAACGGTACACAGGGCCCTCCTGCATTGATAGCCAAGGCGGGGAGAAGTGCTTGCCATTTTGGTACTGTCCTTGACTCCCAACAGCAAAGCAACGCCAATGAGTTCAGCACAGCCGGTGAGTCGGGAAAAACTGATAGCAGGCCGGACTGTGTTATGCTCAAGGTTGCAGGCGGCAATATTGTATGAACAAAGAACTTGTGTGCCATTGAAATTTAGGAAAGAAAGTTATGTACCAGTTACAGAGTGGTTTGGCGCCTTGTGGGTGCTCACTCAAAGGTCTCTGTTCAGTACCCTCCTCCCCCAGAACATGTAAATATTGACTGGTGAAATCGAAGTCGTCCTGCAGCGGGTTAATTTAAATCCTGTGCACATTCAAAAGACTTTGATAGTCTGCAAACTGAAATTGGTCTGAGCCCGGAATAGGGGGGCCTGAACCCGGAAGGAGGGGGGGGAGGGACGGCGGGAGGGGGAGTAAAACTCACTCATGAAGATGTTGTTGTAGCAATTGTGAACCCGACTGAGGGATGCCTGCGAATTAAAGTTGGTCCGAACCTGGCTGGGGGAGACTAATTGTGAAAGAAGTACCTGAGCCCGGCTGAGGAGGATCCCGGCCGAAGAGTAAAGTGCCCAGACTTGAATAATTGAAAGGAACCTTTCTCTGTTGTTTTTGGTGTCCACGGGCCCTCTGAAGCAAGAGACTGACTAAAAGAGACTTGGGCACAGAAAGCCTGGTGTTGGTAAAAGGAACTGTGACCTTGTGCCAAAGAAGCCCACGAGTGTGCTGTGCTCGAGTGACCCGCCTTGTCCCGTGCTAAAAACGTGGGGGAGGGTGGCCAACAGCCTAAACATCCTGACTTATCATTTTATGAACACTTCTTTCTTTTTGTGAACATTATCCCACACTATTTTGTAGCATAGCAGTAAGGATTGGCAATCGCTTTTATTTTTAGTATAGGCCCTTTTTATTCGACTAAACTCCACTAGGACTGTATTATTATTATTTGATGGTCGTATCGTGCTCCCATCTTAGATTTAGGTTTAGATAGGCATTTTTCACACCCCTGATAAAGTTCAATAAACGCCCTTGAACTGTCATCAGTTGTGCCTGTCTTACTTTGACACCATGCCTTCCTTACACAATATCCTGCAAAAGTAATGATCTTGTATAACAGCCAGGGATGTTATTTGGGAATCACCAAGGGTCGCAAAAGCGACCCTTGTGCTCTCCCTTGCTACCCTAGTGGGGGCTCCCACAGGCCCTGCGGTGCAGGGTCCCTGCCGCATCAGATCTGGGGGTACCCCGGTACAGTCTTCACAAATCAGGGTGAAGGCTGGGCCGGGGCTTGCAGCGTGAGAAGGAAGCGCTCAGTAGGGAATGGAGATGACCGTGACATGTGGCACGTGCCATGTGCCAGGTCCAGCTCCAACCACTTCTCTGCCGGCTTCCTCGTGGCTCATATACAGGAACCTGGAAGCTCTCCCATCTTCCTGGTTCCTGTTTGTGAGCAACACAGAGGAACCGAGGGTGACCTGGAGTAACAGACCAAATCTGGAAATGTGATGTGTATTTTGCATTTGTGAAGTGCTTGTCGGATTTATGTATGTGCAATGGGTATGTGAAGGAGTATGAATGTGGTAGTGTGTGTTTAAATGTTCGTGGTGGGTGGTTGTGTACCTGTGTAGAGAATGCAGTGAGAGTGGATGTAAAAGAAGGTGTATGAGTGAGTGACTGGTGTGTGAATGAGTACATTTTAAGTTACTCACTGTAGTGACGAACGTACTCTTAGTCCTTAGTCCCCTTTCCTCCATACTGCATGGGCGTCCCACACTTTCCTCCATGCGCTGCCATGACTCTGCCCTCCGGCGCCACACCTCAGTCCCCATAGACGCGTCGACAATAGATTTAACATTGTCTAATGACACCAGTTTTATTAGGGGGGAGGTTGGTTGGACGTATGGAGAAAAGGGTACTAAGGACTAGGAGTACGTTAGTCATTACGGTGCGTAACTAATGACTCTTACGTCGCATCCCCGTTCCTCTATACTGCATGGGTGATTACAACTGAGTGTAGCCCCAGGGTGGAGAGGAGACCCTCCTTAAGCAAACAGGTTATTAAGAACTGTCTGTCCAAAAGCTGATTCTGCTCTAGAGCCGGCATCCAAACAGTAGTGCTTGCAGAAAGCCGATGGGGTGGCCCATGTGGCCGCCCTGCTTATGACTTGCCAGGGGACATGCCGCTGGAAAGCAATGGCCGTTGCCTTGGCTCTGACTGCGTGGGCGTGCATGTTGGCCGGCAGTGGCTTGTGTTGCCCCTCGTAGGCTTCTTTGATGGCCAAGACCATCGAATGGGTTATGGAGGCCTTCGAGGCCTGATACCCCGGTCTTGATCCTCCGAAGGCGACAAAAAGAGCGTCCGACTTGCGGAAGCCCTTGGTCCTGTCTAGGTAGAATTTCAGGGCACGCCTGACATCAAGGCAGTGCAGCACAGCACTCTCTGTGCCTCGTCTTTGGGCTCATGGAATGCGGACGGCACCTTAGGTAGGAATGCTGGTGCGTCCGTAGGAATACCTTGTCCTTGTGAAACGTAGTGTATGACTCCGAGGCGACGAGAGCATGGATTTTGCCGATTCTGCGAGACGAGGTGAGGCCGACTAACAAGGCTGTGGTGACCAGCCTGATGTCCGCGATCGCCATTGGTTCGAATGGTTTGTGCACCAGAGCAACCAAGACTATGTAGAGGTCCCACACGGGGTGCAGCCTCTTGATGGGCGTCTAGAGCCTGGCGAGACCCGTCAAATGTCTCCTGACAATTGGGTTGGAAGAGGAAAAACTCTCCTCCTCCGAGTTTCTGTATATGCTGCAATGGCTGCCAGGTAGGTGCGGCAAGTGTCCACCTGCACACCTTAATGGCGAGATGCGCCTAACAAGGAGAGCACATCATCCAGGGAACATGTCAGAGGGTCAGAGCCCTTCGAGTCTGCCCAGTGACAGAACCTGGTTCACTTGCTTTTATTCTGGGCCCGGGTAGATTTGCTCCTGGCGCCCTGTATGATCTCTAGATTAGCCTGCGAGAGGCTGAGATGTCCTAGCATGACTTGTTCAGGAACCACGCTGTGAGGGCTAATTTCTCTGGTTCAGGGTGCATGACCCTGCCTCCCTGCTTCGCCAGAAGATGTGCTGGGCCTGTCAGCAGGCGAATGGGAGGCCTCTCCGAGAGGCTGAGCAGCTCCGAAAACCATGGCCTGGCTGGCCACCGTGGAGCTATTAGGATGATGCTGAGGAGGCGAGACTCCTTGATCTTGCCTACCACCCTGTGAATCAGGGGAGTGGGCAGAAAGGCGTATGCTGTCATTCCGTCCCATCTGATCTGAAAGGCATCGCCAAGGGAGCCCGGGTCCTGGCCCTGCCAGGAGGCGAAAAGTTGGCACTTCTTGTTGTCCCGGGAGGCAAAGAGGTCCACCTGAGGGTGACCCCATTCGCGAAAGATCTCCTGCAGCATTAGGTCGTTCAACTGCCACTCGTAGTTGTCCACTCCCAGTGTGCTGAGCCTGTCTGCCTCCAGGTTGGATTCCCCCGGCAGGTGTACCGCCTTGCGGTAGATGTTGTTCTCCAGGGCCCATTCCCACATGCTGACTGCCGGCCTGCACAGTGGGGTGGGGGTGTCTGGTACCTCCCTGCTTGTTGACGTAGAACATGCTGGTCGAGTTGTCCGTCTGAATGAGGACGACCTTGCCCTCGATAACCGGAAGGAAGGCCCTGAGCACCAGCAGGATGGCCCTCAATTCCAGCCAATTGATGTGGTACTCCTGCCGGGTCCAGGTGCCATGGACGCAGTGGTTGTCCGGGGTGGCCCCCAACCCTTGAGAGAGGAGTCCGTGGTGATGGTGACCTCTGGTGGAGGTTGCTGGAAAGGCTTTCCCGTCGCAGGCCCTGGACCACCATGTGAGGTCCAGGTGAAGCGACGGAGTAACGTTGATCATCTCTGACTGATGGCCCCGTTCCTTGTTCCAGGATGCTGCAAATTGCTTCTGTATCCTCCTCATCCTGAGTCTCGTGTGGGAGACGGCCAAGAGGACTGCTGCCATGAGACCCAGTAGGTGTTGGTACCACCAGGCCGAGGTCACTTCTCTGCTGAGGAAGTGCGCTGTGGCCCTCTGGATGGCTATGATCTTGTCCTCCGAGGGAAAAACTTTCTCAGAGCACGTGTTCCAAATGAGGCCCAAGAAGGTCAGTCTCTGCGTGGGCTGCAGCTGTGACTTCTTGAGGTTGAGTGAAAAACCCAGCTCGTCCAGTGTGTTCACAAGAGCGTGGGAAGTATGGTGTACTGCTTCGGAGATGTAGCCCTGACAAGCCAGTCGTCAAGGTACGGGTAGATGTGGTGGCCCTGCGACCGTGGATGGCCGCCACAGAGTTCATCAGCCGAGTGAAGACCCTGGGGGCCGAATTGAGGCCAGAAGGAAGCACCTTGTATTGGAAATGACAGCCCATGATCCTGAATCGTAGAAAGGAACGATGCGGCTGCCTGATTGGGACGTGTAGGTACGCGTCCTTCAGATCCAGGGAGCACATCCAGTCTCCCTTGTACGATGTCTCCGCTATCGAAGCTGGCATAACCATGTGATAGTATGTTGAATGTTCTGGGTGGGTGCGTTCCTGTGTGGAGAATGCAGTGCAAGTGAACTTGAGTGGTTTATGGGCGAGTGGTTTATGGATGAGTGAGTAGGTGGGGGTGCGGCGTGTGTATATATATATATATATATATATATATATATATATATACATACATATACATATATATATACACACACACACAAATAAATGTTCTGGTTGGGTGCCCATGTATGTGAGAGAAGGTATATGGGTGAATGGGGTGGGGGGTTTGTGTGTGCATATATATATATATGCATTTTTGACACATGCTTTATTGACTTTGCACGACTTATTGGTATTTTCGGGCAAAGCCAAGTTCATGTGTCCCCTTACCTGTCTAGAATGGCATTTTGGTACAGTCAGTCTAGCCGTTTCTTACTGTGGCATGACATTTATTACTTGTCATCTTTGATAAAGAAAAGAATGATGAGAAGTATTACCTCTCTAGCCTGACATTTTGGTGAAGTGTCCTGTATACTTCTTGATGAATGAGGATACTGTCTACATAGGAAGACTTAACTTCCCAACAGTCTGGGTGGAATGGTTGAGGAAGAGGAAATAACATGTCAAGGACTCTACTATTCTTGAAGTTTTCATGCCCCTGGGCACTCGTCATCACTGCGATGCCTCAAAGAAGCATGGGTGTGCCCCCTCCTAAAGAAACCAATACTTGACCCGCCCACCCCCAGCAACTACAGACCCATAACCACAGTTCCATTCCTGCTAAAGATCCTGGACAAAGCAGCCAACCTACAAGTACAACAGTTCCTCGAAGCCAATAGCCTCCTCAGCCTCCGTCAGTCTGGCTTTCGCCCAGGCCACGGAACAGAAACAGCCCTACTCGATTTAAAAAACCAAATGGACGACGTCAGGGACTCAGGAAAACCTGCCCTACTCCTCATCTTGGACTTGTCAATGGTTTTTAAACTTTTTGACCCCAAAACCCTCTGTCACCACCTCTCACCCTCGGCACACTTTTCCCATCGCCACAGCATGGATTGCATCATTCCTGCAAGCCATGAGAGTCTCTGACCAAGCCTGCGCTAAACCTGACACCATCCAGTGTGGAGTGCCACAGGGTTCATGCATATCCCTGCTCTTTATAACATCTTCACCAGACCACACTTCAACAGACTAGACTACTGTAACACCCTCTACAGCAGTGCTAACAAAACCACTATCCAAAAACTCCAAATACTACAAAACAATGCCATTAGAGCCGCATTAGGCATCAATAAAAGAGTGCACATCTCTGCAATCAGACGCCACCACAAATGGCTATCTATCCATAACAAAATACAATTAAAAATCACCTCCTTGACACAAAGTACTACGTAATGTCGCCCCGAGCTACCTAATTGACAGAATATCTAGAAGAACCTCCAGCAGACCGTCTAGAACTATCAACACTAATTGCTTGGTAGTACCCAGATTTAAATCTTCTAAGATTGGCGGCAACAGTTTCCCTGTTAAGGCCGCCAAACTTTGGAACTCCCTACCACATCAATTAAGAGCGGACCTCCCCTATTCCTTCTTCAGAAAGAACCTCATCACCCACCTCAATCTGATTGAGAACTAGTCCCTTTGAAAGTTTGTACATTAGTACGATGTGCTGCTAGATGGTAAATTTTGGTAAAATGTGTACATCCCTATGTACCAAGATGTAATTAATTCTGCTTCTCCGCGCAACGTTTTTGTATACTTTATACTGTATATTGTTTTATTTCTTGTCTATTGTGATTATTCATACATTGCCTGTACATTATGTAACTTGTGTAAGCTTTGCATATCCTTGCTGCACCCTGCTACTCTTGGGTCTGGTGTGCCTTATAAATTCAATAAATAAACAAACATTCTGAATTTGCTAGGTATCACATATACGAACTACGCTGACGACACACACAAGTCCTACTTCCCTTATCTGGCAACTATGATGCAAAAACCCTCAACGGTGCCTACTCCACCATCCAGGCCTGGATGGCAGAGAACTGGTTGTGCCTGAAAGGAGACAAAACAGAGTTATTCTTGATTGGATCCACTGAAACTCTAAAGAAACTTGACAACCAATACCTAATCTTCACCATTGACAACACTCAAATCACAGTTTCTCATACTGTAAAGACCCTCAGAGTCTAACCTGGACTCCAGCCTTTCCATTGGGTCCTCCGCAGCATAGCACTCTAAGCTTCTCAATGCAGCCAGACCCTTCCTGATTAAGCAAACCTGCCTCGCCAGAGCCATAACTGGATCCCAACTAGACTATTGCAATGTCCTCTTTGCTGGCACAGCTACAGAAAATCTTGAAAAAAAACGCCAATCCATTCAAAACAATGTGTGCCGTGCCGCCATTGGCATTCCCAGAAGGGACCACATCTCAGCTGCCAGGAAACATGCCCATTGGCTACCCATCAAAGAATGAGTCATCTTTAAAACACTTGCCCTAACCAATAAATGCATAAACCACGCTGCCCTGCAATACCAAACACAAAGAATGATCAGATCATCCTCAACCAGAACTCCATACGCCAACCTACTCGCAGTGCCCAAAGTCAAACAAGCTAGAGCTGGAGGATCCAGCTTCCCTTTCATCGCTGCCACTCAATGGAACTCCCTGCCACCTCGCCTTAGAGGAGCAACATCCCACTTAGCCTTCCGTAAAGCAATCAAAACCTTGTTATTTGTATGAACCTGCCGGCTGTTTAGACATTGTACATAACATGTCATGCAAAGCACCACTTGTCTATACCCAACTCCAAGTAAACGTCTTTCATGTAACTCGTGATGTATGCTCCATGTAACTAAGTCATCTTCCTGTAACAGCGCCCCGATGCCCGTGCGCCGTCACAAATTAGGCAGAGTGACTTTTGCCTGTGGCTAGTGATGTGCAACTTAATTTTGCATCCTGATCATATTACACTTCAAATAGATCGAAACAGCAACGTGAACCCCAATCCAACTTTGAAATGTACAATACTAAATGCTAGATCTTTATCCAGTCATGCGGTTGCCGATTATATTAATTACTAGAAACCGACTTATTTGTTCTCACAGAAACTTGGCTTCAGGACTACTCTTGTCCTGCCATTTTAATAGCTATCCTTCACAGTATTTCCCTTTTGAATACAAATAGAAATGCTGAGGTAGTTGCCATTAGATAAAACTCATTTAGGACTGTCCAGATAGAATTAAGTCAGCTTATTGTATTAACACTTCCACTAAAACAAATTGATGATCTACTTTCGATAATGCACCCCATGGAATAACAACTAATTATGGGTGACTTTAATGTAGGATTTAAGGACCCAATTGGTATCGCTGCATATCAATTATGGCTCCTGTCAGCATTAGAGTTTACGCTAGCAATTTTAAAATCACACATTTTTAAAAGGTCGATTAGATTGGGTCCTCCATTGAAAGATCAACATAACAAATGTTACATTGCATCAATAACATTCGTATGATCATTTCCTTATCTGTTTTGATATCCTTCCATCCAACCTCCCCATCAGAAAATGTACAAAAGTAATTCTGTGTAGCCACGTCTTCTAACCAAGGTCAATCTACCTATTCATTTGCAAAAACATTATTGAAACAATTAACCAGACCTCATTTTGGGTGAAATAGCCAACTCTAAGCACTCTAAAATGAACATGTGTATTAATTATATGGTGTCTCAATATATAAACAACTTTACATTATGATCCAGACAGAAAATATGGTAGAATGATCACCTAGGAGACATTACAACGAACATTAGACCTTTAGAGAAAATGGAGAAAGGATCCTTCACCAAGTTATAATCTCAAAGTGAAAAAGCTGCCTTCAAAATATAAGGAAGCCGTGGCCAAAGCCAAGCAAGTTTTCTTTGAAAGCCAAATTGAAATGTCAGAGTCGGCCCCAAAACATCCTTTTGAAAGCTTACACCAACTTAGTTCTCAAGGTATGTATAACTCCTATGCCCACATACCGCAAATGGTGTAGTTCTCTTGCGCTAGCCTTTCAAGCTCAAACTGAAAACATCAACTGACAGCAGATAAACTAGCAAGTAAATCCTCAACCTTGACTACATCAGCAGGAGCGATTTGACAGAAAACACTTATCTTCCTGAATTCAACTTTACTCCCATTAGTATAGAACAAATGACTAACATAATAACATTGATAGCTACTACTACATGCCACAGGGATCCTAGTCTATTTTGATTAAACAGTGTCAACATATCAATTGCTGGAGGATATATTCCTGCAAATCTTAAAAGGACATGGAATACTCCCATGCTTGAGAAAACTACGGTAAACGCCCTACAACAGGAAATTACCGTCGTATCTCCAACAGTCCTTTACTTTTAAAGATCATTGACAAAGTTGCCACTAGCATACTCCAAGAACCTCTGCAGCAAAAACAAATGTTAAGCGACTATTAATCAGGATTTCACCATGGGAAAAGTAATGAGACAGCTCTTATTGCTGCAAAAGACATGCTTCTTAACATCACAGTGTCATGATAAATGGAGCAAAACTAATAGCCTAAAATAAATACAGTTCGAAAAGGCCTCCCTTAAAGAGCAAGAGAGGAACTAGTTAACAAGTAGGTAATTTGTTGGAAATCTATGCCTCCTGATCACTGTTAGGATAAAAAGGGTGCCAAAACACTGCACACAACCGTATCCACCCAATAACATTGTACATTTGGTGAAAGCGACTTTTGAATTGTCATCATTTCCGAGGAAGGCCTTCACATATAAATCCAAGGGTGTAGATAACATTGTTTCAGTCACTGTGTGATAATTCAAAAGGACAGGGCTCAGAACCAAACAAAAGCTATGCTCCATCTAAAACATAGGTCCAAATCCTTTGAATGTATTTACTTCCCAAAGAAATTCACCAGGCTTGGAATGTTTGTGGAGGAACCGCATACAGATACCGAAATGTCCAGGATAGTGTCACAAGTGAAACGTTCTGGAAATCCCCATGTACAAAGAAGAGAAATTTGTATTTTATATGCCCTGTTTAGAAGAAAGTGCATGTGCAGTTTACATGTCATTTGTATTTTGAGCATCTTTATTATGCATTTTGAGTATAAAACGAAATTGTAAAAAAATAAAATAAGCTTATTCTTGCATTATTTGAAACATCACTGTATATACAATTCCAGTGAATCGTTTTGTATAGACTGCATTTTAAAACAAAAGAATTTGAATTGTAGGGTAGAAATAAAACCTAATATAAAGTTTCATTTCTGCTTTATCATGCATGTTGGAAGGGGCGGTAGAAATGGTCAAAGTGGGGAAATAAAAAGTTCCAAGGTTCAGTTCTTGGGCTTAACACAGAAGCGGTCTCACCCAGCCCAGGAATGCACGTAAAAAGCACAGACAGGAAGGGCCTAGGTGACCTGTTCGAGCCAGTTCTTCAGATTAGATCTATAATGATCATGCCAGATATTACACTAATGACATGGCATGATTGGTTATTTATAATGTGCTTAATTCCCAGAGGTTTCTAAGCACAGACCGGGGATTGAACCTGTGTTGCTCTCGGTTGTCTTGTTTCCAAGGCAAGCACTTTGCCCCTGAGCTATCCTCCCGAGACATGGATTCAAGCCCTCGGCTTCTAAGGACTTGTCATTAGTTTTTAAAGTCCGGGCTGACATAAAAGGACTCCTTTAACACAATTAAAAGGGATGGTTATGGAATTCATGTCCGTAGACGTCTTCTCTGGATACACATTAATAGCATACAAAAGGGAGCATGTAGCAAGGCACCACCACTGCCAACTGTAGGAAAAATGTCAGCAACTTCACACTAAAAAACCTGATTCATCCTAAGGAACAAGTTACTTACCTGTAACTGTTGTTCTCCAGCATGGGTCTGGCATGGATTCACATGCTCATGAATATTCCCCGTCGTCAGGCTGGGAATCCTCTGTAAAGAAAAAAACCAGTATCAGTTTCGTTTCTGATCTGTCTTTCGTAGTAATAACCAATCACTGGTCTCTGCGTCATACTGACCACAGCCAATGACTGCCCTCTACCTAAGCACCGCCTCTGGCAGCCATCTTCAGATTTGGAAGCACGTGAAGTGGCAGTATGACCAAGTGAAGAGCCGCAGAGGGGTAGGCGGGAAGGTTCGCATGTGAATCCATGCCAGACCCATGCTGGAGAACAACAGTTACAGGTAAGTAACTTGTTCCTTCTCCAGCATGGGGTCTGGCATGGATTCACATGCTCATGAATAAAGAATACATAGCAGTACACACATGCACAACCACGGGAGGTGGCAAAGGCTCAACATTAAGCATTACATCAAACTCAACATTAAGCATCTTACCTCCTCACCAGGCTCACCTCAGGCGAACAGGTTGCGCAGCACTGCTTGGCCGACCCTGGACTCCTCCCTGGAATCCCGATCGACGCAGTAGAATTTCGTGAAGGTGTGCGTCGACCTCCACGTAGCAGCCCTACATATGTCCAGCAGGGGCACACCAGAAAGGAACGCCGTGGTAGCTGCGATCGCTCTGGTGGAGTGGGCTCTCGGACGGCCAGGCAGCGGTCGGTTTGCCAACCGATGACAGTACATGATACAGCCGGAGAGCCATCTGGAAATGGAAGCCTTCGAGAGAGCCTTCCCCTGATTGACAGGTCCAAAGTTCACAAAGAGTTGTGACGTCTTCCGAAAACACTTCGTGCGGTCCACGTAGAACTTCAGCGCTCTAGCCACATCCAGCGAGTGCAAAGTCCTCTCAGCCGGCGACGAAGGCGACGGGAAGAACACAGGCAACACCAAGGGTTCGTTGAGATGGAAGTCCGACGGTACCTTGGGCATGAAGGAGGGGTGCGTCCTGAGCACTACCCTCGTGTCGTGAAAAGTCAAGTACGGGGCCTTGCATGAAAGGGCCTGGATCTCTCCCACCCGTCGTGCAGGGGTGATGGCCACAAGAAACGCTGTTTTCCACGACAGAAACTTCAACGGGGCCGAGTGCAGAGGCTCGAACGGAGGTCCCATGAGCTTGGTCAGCACCACGTTGAGCTCCCACGCCGGGGCCGGAGCCTTCACCGGCGGGAACGATCTAAACAGTCCCTTCATGAACTCTTTCACCAGACGATGAGACCACAAGGACGTCCGGCCCGTGGTTCTGGTGTATCGGGAGATCGCAGCAAGATGAATCTTGATGGACGCGTGTGCCAGTCCAGCTTTGGCCAGCGTCAGCAGGTACGGCAGTACCGGGGAGCCGTAATCCGTAGAGGGTTAATCTTCTGTGCGTGGCACCAGACAGAGAACCTCTTCCATTTGTGTCCGTAGCATTTAAGAGTCGAGGACGCCCTGGCCTTTGCAAGAACCTCTCTGCAGTCGGCCGGTATGTCGTATCCTCCAAACTCTAGCGCTGCAGGAGCCAGGCCTGCAAGTTCAGCGATTTCGGGTCGTGGTGGAGGATGGCGCCTCCTTCCCTGGAGAGTAGATCCGCGTCCACCGGCAGCTTGATTGGCGGGGACGCTGACAAGTCCAGAAGGTCCGGGAACCATATCTGCCTCGGCCACGCAGGTGCGACGAGGATCATCCTGCACCGTGACCTCTTGAGCTGGTTGACGAGCCGGATTAGCAGTGGCAAAGGAGGGAACGCGTAGAGGAACAGGCCCTCCCAGGGGAACGAGAAAGCATCGCCCATGCTCCTCGCCTGGGGAAACCTGCTGGCGAACCTCCGGCACTTGGAGTTCGTCGCCGTCGCGAACAGGTCGATCTGGGGTGTGCCCCACCGTCGGAAGAGGCGATCCACTAGATCCTGCCGTAGTTCCCACTCGTGGCACGAGCGCAGCTCCCTGCTGAGTGAGTCGGCGATGGTGTTTTTTATCCTTGCCAGATGAAACGGCACCAGAAACATCCTTTGGGCGACGGCCCAATGCCACAGGTCCTGCGCCTCCTTGGACAGTGCTGGGGACCTGGTTCCGCCCTGTTTCCTGATGTAAAACATGGTGGTGGTGTTGTCGGTGAAGATCCTCACCACCTTGCCCTTGAGGGACGGAAGGAAGGACCTGAGGGCCCAGAACACTGCACGGAGCTCCAGGACGTTGATATGGAGGGACTTCTCCGTCGGGAGCCAAAGGCCTCTCGCGTGCAGATTTTCGGTGTGCGCTCCCCACCCTTCCAGGGAGGCATCCGTGGTCACTGTCTCCTGGTGGTCTGGGGTCTGGAAGTCCATGCCCGCCGTCAGATGCGCGCGGGTGCCCCACCACCGGACCGCTCGGCGGAAACTCTCGTCGAGTGTGATCCTCTCCTCGAAGCCGCCCGTCGTTTGGATCCAGCGCGCGTCCAGGAACTCCTGCAACGGGCGCATCCGGAGCCTGCACATGGGAATGAGGTAGATGCAAGAAGACATCATTCCGAGGAGGGACTTGATGGACCTCACCTTGGCCGCGTCGGAAACCAACATCCGCTGTACCTTGCCCAGGATGGACCTGGTCCTTTCCTCCGACGGGGAGGCCAGAAGGGACACTGTGTCGAGCTTCGCTCCCAGAAACAGTGCGTTTTGCGCGGGTACCAGGTGGGACTTGGCGTAGTTCACGGAGAATCCCAGGTCCGTGAGAAGTTGGACGGTCCTTGCCGTGTGCTCCACGGCGAGCTCCCTCGTCTTGGCTCGGATGAGCCAGTCGTCCAAGTAGGGGTAGACGTGGATCCCCTCGCGGCGCAGCTGCGCCGCCACCGGTGCAAGGCACTTGGTGAATACCCTGGGTGCCGACCGTAGTCCAAAGGGGAGGGCTTTGAACTGGTAGTGACGCCCTTGGACCACAAACCTGAGGAATTTTCGGTGCCCCTTTAGGATGGGAATATGGAAGTAGGCATCCTCCAAATCCAACGACGACAGGAAGTCTCCTTCCTCCAGCTGACCCAGGACGTGCTGGAGGGTGACCATCCGGAACTTCTGCGCCTTGATGAACTTGTTCAGACGTCGCAGGTCTAGGATGGGGCGCCATCCTCCCGTCTTCTTCTTCACGAGGAAGTATCTCGAGTAAACTCCGGAGCCCCGAAGCCTCTTTGGGACGAGTTCGATGGCGCCCTTCCTGAGCATCGCCTTTACCTCCAGGAGAAGCTGAGGGACGTGAAGCTCTTTCCTGGCCACGGGGGGGACACGCGGGCACCTTCTTTGAAACTCGAGCGCGTGGCCCCGGGCTAAGGCGTCCAGCACCCAACGGTCGGTGGAGATGGACTCCCACACGCTGACGAAGCTCGCCAGTCGGCCTCCCACCGGGGTGCTTCGGTGGGGGCCCGACCCCACGGCCGGTTCAATCCTGTTTCGACGAGGCTTTGCCGCCTTGACCTCCTTGGCGACGATGGCGGGGTCCGCCAGACTTGCCTCATCCTCTGTAGGCCTCCTGAGACGACGAGCGGGCCGCTTGACGGTAGGCAAAGAAACCGCTGCCGGAACCTTTGGAGACGCCCTTGCCTCCGCTGCTCCGAAAGGGCGTCCGTCGTTGCTGCAGAACCCCAAGGGCCCGGGCCGTCTCAGTGTCCGCTTTAATGGCCTGAAGGGAATCGTCCACTGTTTTCCCAAACAGGTTGTTCCCATCGAACGGCATGTCCAGGACTCTGGTCTGTACGTCTTGACGGAAGTCCGTAGCCTTGAGCCATCCACGCCGCCTAAGGCACACGCCGTTGCCCAACTGGCGAAACCCAGTGTCGGCGATGTCCGTCGCAATAGTGATGGCGTGGTCCGACGCCACCTCACCTTCCTGTAGGATCTCCAGGGCATCCGCCCTCTTGTCGTCCGGTAGGAAGTCCAGCAGGGGAGCCAGTTTGTACCATAGCTCCCTGTCGTAGCGGGCCACGATAGCCAAGGCGTTGGCCGCTTTAATCGTCGTCGCTGCAGACGAGATGACCCTGCGTCCCATAGCGTCCAATTTCTTTCCCTCGCCGTCCGGTGGGGAAGTCGATGTGGAGGCCGCACCCCCCCCCCGCTTTCTTCCTTGCCGCTGCGGAGACGACGGAGTCCGGGGTAGGCTGCGCCCAGAGGCACAGGGGGGCCGCGTCCGGGACCCGGTACTTCTTCTCGTACCGGTCTCTTCTAGCTGGCGTCGTGGAAGGGTTCTTGAGGAGGGCGAGGCCCTCATCCCAAATGTCGTCCAGTAGAGGCACCGCGAGGACCGTCTTCCTCTTGGCCTCGCGCCGTTGATAAAGGAATCCGTCCTTTTTCTTCTCCTCAGGGCAGAGTTGGAAAAGCTCGGATGCCCTGGCGATCATGGAGTGGAACGATCCAATCTCGTCGGGCGGAGAAGCCCTGGTGGGAGGTGACGACGGTAGATCCTCGTCGTATACCTCGTCGTCCGTACCCGTCGCTGCCGTGTCAGTCCCCGTATCATCCCCTCGGGTGGACGGGGAGGAGGGCTGGACGGGGCGCGACGGCTGAAAAGGAGGTGGAGGGTGAATCCTTCTTTTCTTGGGCGGGGGAACACCAGAAGGTCCCGGTTCAGGATCCCCCGACGGGAGAGGTTCCTCCGTCGGCAACGGTAGTCTCGTCCTTATCTCTGAGCATAAGGACTGTATAGCCAACAAAATGGCCGCCGAGTTGTCTTGCGGCGCTGGCAGAGGGGAATCCGACGGGCGATCAGGGGCCCCGTCGGCACCCTCGACGATGTCGTAGTCACCTGCGTCGGGATCCATCCCGACGGGCCGGTCTTCTTCCACGCCAAGGCCGTGGCTTAAGACCTCGATCAGCTCTTCCTCCGAGGTTGAAGCCGAATCTACGACGACGCCCTGCCCCCCCTTTTTCTTCCCCGCCGGGGATTTCACGGGGGTCCTATCGATGGGCACAAAAGGGGACTCCCTCCGAGGTGGCAGGGAGACTCTGAGCCCCGAGGTCGCCACCACTGGTGTAGCCTCCACAGGCTGAGCCAGGGCCGCCGCGACAGTTTCGATAGAGGGCTTGGCCGGATGGATTAAGGCCTTCACCACCTTAGGTGCGCTCACCGCCTTATCCTTGAGGGGGGGGGACACTGCCTCGCTCCCCCTCCGATGGGGCCTTCGAGCTCGACCGGGGCCTCTCCAGGAGCTTCGCCGGGTGCTCGCCCTTCCTCTTACCCGACCCAGAGCGTTGGCTCGTGGCTGAAGGTGCCGGGGAGGGTGCGCCCTGCCTGGCGCCCGTAGAGCCCGACCGTTCGCGCGCTCCCGGTGCCAGCGGACTCGCGGTGCTTGGCCTTGTGTTGGACCCCCGTCGCCGGGGCGTCCTCAAAGGTCTTAGAAGACCACTCGGATTTCTTCCTCTTCTTCTCGCCTGACGGGCTCTTCCCTTCCAGCCAGTTGGCGAGACGTTGATGGCGGTCCTTCATGGCCCGCTCCGACATATTGCCGCAAAACGCACAGTCCTTCTCCACGTGCGTCTTGTCCTCATATAAGCAGTAGAGACAAAAGGAGTGTTCGTCCTCCTTAAAGACGTTCTGCAGCTGGCATCCAGGGCAGACCCTGAACAGCTTTCCGGGCGTCGAGCTTCCCTTCTCTTGGGCCATGTCCGGGCCTGAGAAGCTTCTGGAGTCCTCCAAAAGCGTAGCTCGACGAAATCTTCACCCTTGAGGGGCGCAGACGAATCCGACACGGGTCCCCGTTGATCGGATGGAGAGTCGATGGAGCTTGAGGCTCTTTTGACCGAAAAAACGAAGTTTTTGAGAAAAAACGTGAAAAAATAGCACTAACGCTCGAGAGCAATAGCACGAGGATCCCAACACATGAACGTGCGGTAAAAATCTGAAGATGGCTGCCAGAGGCGGTGCTTAGGTAGAGGGCAGTCATTGGCTGTGGTCAGTATGACGCAGAGACCAGTGATTGGTTATTACTACGAAAGACAGATCAGAAACGAAACTGATACTGGTTTTTTTCTTTACCGAGGATTCCCAGCCTGACGACGGGGAATATTCATGAGCATGTGAATCCATGCCAGACCCCATGCTGGAGAATATACAAGCTCCAATCGACACATAATTTGGACAGTGTGTATATAGAAGTAATATCTATCAGAATATGTAATCAAATATATACTTTGCTAGGTTTTTGAACAGGTGAAAAATGGCAAAAGTGTGGCAAATATTATCTTGGTGAATGTGTTCACGTTCAATGTCTCTAAATGTGCGCGCTGACTTGCAGAATCTGAAAATGTTAGTTTTATTAATCCAACATATTTTAATCAGAAATCACAGTGTGAAAAAAAAAATATGCTTTTCTCAATAGGAGTGGTTTTCCCCTGCCACCTTTGGGGCTGGGGAAACTACACCCCTATCACAAGGCACAGATGGAGTCAAAAACGTTATATAATTGCATGCATATAGGACAGAGAGGAGAATGATGGACTACTGAGTGATAAAGATTAAGAAGTGGAACAAACCGGAGATTGGAGAGCAGGGCATGAGGGACTGATCCCAGGCACATTGGAGGTGACTCCATTGAGGGGAAGACAAGTCAATGTTGGCACCTGAAGAGAAGGTTTGCTGAAGGAATGATTTCAGACTAACTGGGTCCCCCAGCTGGCTGCCCAAAAATAGAAGCCATATTCGGAAGGTAAATGAAAACCCCAACCAACCCCAAATTGTCCAGATAGATTGACAAGGGTGAAACTTGGGATGATAAAGGAAAGGGAATGCAATTTGAAAACAGATGCACAGGTGTTCATATGTCAATGCCTGTGTTCCCCCCACCTAAACTGAATACAAAGTGAAGTGTTCTTTAAAGCCTAATCTACTTTATATTGAGAAACAAAATAAAAAACTGAATGAATGCATTTTGATACTACTTTAAAATGGAACAGCCTTGTAAAGTTAAGTTCTATTTCAAATAGAATTACTGCAGGTCCACAGTCATTTTGAGTCATGAAATTGTTGCAAAATATCATTGCCTAGAGTGATATTGTGCAGTTATAGCTGGGTGAAGCCATAGTCCTAGATCAGATGATGGTGCAACAAGAATGAGTGTTGAGGGGGTCTCAACCCCCGCATACCTCAATGATGACGGAAGCCACCCACTGAAGCAGCCCCACAGACCATACGTGGATGACCTCATCAAAGAAATCATGAAAAGGCGACATGGCTGAACACACCCGCTAAGACATTAGCCAGGTGCAAAACAACACCCATGAACTGCTTGCTGACACCAAAGAAGCAATTACCATGAACAGCAATGCAAGCAAAATGGAAGCCACAGCTGCATTGAAACAAATTGGGAAAGATTAAAACTGAAATGCAAAGCAGTTCTGGCAGAGGAGGCAGCATTTCCAGCTCTGCCAAGGGCCCCAAGAGAGAGTTTGCGTCAGCAGAAAAGATACAGCACCTACATGGACAGAAGACCGAAATCCCCCATTAATGCAGGCAGAGAAAAGTCACTTTTACAGTCCCTGAACATGTGTCATGGAGCTGGGGAACAAGGCCCATTCAGACAGATGAACAAGTTAATTACCGCCTGGTAACGTTCTTTCGACTGCATGTTCCTCCCACGTATTCCTCATCATTGATATCTCCAATATCCAGCTTCAGCTGCTTCCGAAAATATTTTTGGTAGAGGGCGCTGTGCGTCGATGCAGTCGACTCAATGTCCCTCGAGGGCATCCATCACACGCAGCGCCCGTTGCCTTCAGTTCTGTTGTTTCATGTCATTCTCAAGTAGAACTACCCGCATCAACACAGGTTTGATTGCACTAGGCTCTGAATGAGCGAAAGCTGTAATAGCACGAGAAATTCTACTGAGTGGTAGGCTGGGAGGGCGATGAGGAATACGTGGGAGTAGCATCCAGTCGAAAGAACGTTACCACGGTTAAGTAACTTGTTCTTCTAATGGATTGTGTCCTCCCACATATTCCTCATCTTTGACAGACTCCCAAAGCAGTGTTTATTTTGGTGGAGGGAGTAAGAATTGTGCCATCAATGGTTTACATGAACAGAATGGAGGACAGCCTTTCCAAAGCTTCCATCCTGACTTAGGGTAGAATCAAAGCAGTAATTCTTAGTGAAAGTGTGTATTGTAGACCACGTAACTGCCACACAAATGTTTATAATAGGAACACCTCTTTGCAGAGCAGAAGAAGTAGTCATGCCCCTAGGTGAATAGGCCCTCATGCCTTCTGGGGGCTCCTTGCCCGCCAGCCTGTAGCATTCTGAAATAGCTAGAATAATACATCTGGAAAAGGTCTGCCTTGTTACAGCCTTACCCAGTCTGTGACCCATATAACCTATGAATAGTTGGTCATCCAGACAAAGTTTTGACAACCTTAAAATGAGGAAGCTCAGAGCCCTATCTGGATCGAGCCTGTTCAACCTCTCCTCCCCCTTGCCAGGATGAGGTGGAGGATAGAAAGTAGGTAACACAATATTTTGTCCTAAATGAAAGTCTGAAATTACCTTAGGTAGAAATGAAGGCTTAACCCTCACAGGACGACCTTGTCCTTGTGAAATACTGTAAATGGTGGTTTAGAGGATAGTGCCTGCAACTCACTCTCTCTATGGACTGAAGTTAGTGCTACCAATCTTTATTGTTTGTAACCTTTAGGGACATGAATGGAGTGGTTAAATGGTACACACATAAGAAATGTTATCACCAGACTAAGGTCCCAAACAGGAACCTGAAAGGGAGATGGGAGTGTACACATTAGTGCGTCCCTTCAGAAATGGTATCACCAAAAGGTATCTTAAAATATGAAGTTTCCTCAAACGAGCGCTTGAAGATGGATAGCGCCGCCAAATAAACTTTAATGGCTCCAACCTGGAGACCCAGATTGGCTATGTACGGTAGAAAGGATAACGCCTCCAGTGTTTTGCATAGCAAAGGGTCCACATTCTTGTCCCTGCACGAGCTGCAGAATTTGTTCCAATGGCAGCAGTACAAAGACTTTGTTGCTGGCATTCTGGCAGAAAGCAAAATCTCCATTACGTCATTCGGGAGGCCCCAATCTTTAACCTCAGCCTCTCAGAAACCATGTGTGAAGGCGGAATGTCTTGACCTCTGGATGGAGAACCCAACGCTCCTCTCGCAAGAGAAGGTCCTCTCTTTGTGGAAGACGTATTGGAGGATTGATGGACATGTCCAGAAGGTCTGGGTACCACGTCCTCCTGGCCCAATCCAGGGCAATTAGGATCATGTGTCTCCTGAACTTTCTCAACCTTCTTATCATGTGAGGAAGGACAGGGACTGGAGGAAATGCGTATAGGAGTGGAAACTACCAGTCCACCACAAACACGTCTCCTAGAGCTCCTCTTGGGGGAAATTCCCTGGAGCAGTACAGTTTGCACTTCCTGTTGACACTGGTCACAAACAGATCCACTTGAGGGGTTCCTGAAAGGGTGAAGATCTCTTGAAGGACTTCCTGAGGTAGTTCCCACTTGTGGGAGACTATGCTCTGCCTGCTCAGAGCATCTACCACCGTGTTCTTTTCTCCGGCTTGGTGAACCGCTGACAGAAAGATCCCATCTCGAATTGCCCAGAAGCAGAGCTGCATTGCCTCTCTGCACAGTGGTAGTGACCCTACACCTCTTGTTGAGGGGTTAGTACATGGCCACTATGTGGTCTGTCATTATCAGGACATTCTTTCCCCGAACCGAGGGCAGAAAAGTCTTCAGCGCAAGTCTGATTGCGCTCAGCTCCAAAAGATTGATGTGTAGTTTGGACTCAGATGGAGACCAACGACCGCCGATTGTCAGATCGCTGGCAGTGGCTCCCCACCCGTGAGTGAGGAATCAGTCACTACTGTTCTCTCCGGCCATGGTTGCCAAAAAGGTTCTCCCTTCAGAATGTTGTCCTTGCAGGCCACCACAAAAGATCCTATGCGACCCTGCTTCGAACCTGAAGTAGGTCTGACATGCTGCCAGAGAACTGAAACCATTGTGTCCTGAGAGCCCATTGAAACGATCTCATTCTCAGGCGAGCCTCTAGCACCAGAGAAATGCAGGATAACATGAGGCTGAGCAACCTCAAAAAGTCGAAGGCTGGGAGACGCTGGGCACTCTGAAACTTGGAGACCATCTGCAGAATGTCTTGAGCCCTCACCTCGGGGGGCGGGGCAAACTCTTTCCCAAGGATGTATCCAGTACAGCCCGATGAACTGGAGCTTTTGAAATGGTGTCATATGGGACTTCTTGTAATTGAGGGAGAAGCCCAGTCTGTCAGTGACGTTGAAATGATCTAGGACTTGTTCGGGAGCACGCACCCTGATCAGCCAATTGTCCAATAAGTACCTTACCGGCATGGAGTACATACAGGCATCTCAGAGAAGGTGTAAAGAACCCGGAGCAGTAGTTCCCAGAGCCATAGGTCCACACAATCAGCACAGGTGTAGCCAATGGAGTCTGCCACAGCAGAAAAGGTAGACACCCACACACCACACCCCCTCCCACATCAAGATGACAACAATAGTGGTAGCAGTACATGAAGCAGGAGGCCCTGCTTGCAAGGGCACAACTACAATAACACCACCAGGCCCCAACACAGAGGAGACAGGAGGAGAAGGAGGGTGAGACAGGCCCGGCATGCAGCAGCAGTGCAGCCACCATCACCACCCCAGCAGCCCCCATTCCCACGCATCAGGTCCGGTCCCTCAAGCTACCCCTGAGCAGATCCACACCCTGTACCAGCTTGACTGTGACACCATCACCACCATAGTTGGCCTGAGAAATGACGATATAGTGAGCATCAACGAAATGCACACCGCTATCCCGCCTCAACTGAAGGTGGTGCCTGTGCCCCACCACCATGCCACAGCCACCTACCAGCACACAGTGGGGCCCAAGCATGGAATATCACAACCGTTCATTTCACGGACACAGATCCAAGTGCTGGATCACCTCCTCAAGCACACATGGGACTACAAATCCCTACCATGGACTACCCAGGAGATATGCGACACAAAAGTTGCCTCCCATGCATTGGCAGGCATGCCAAATTGCATAGGTGCCCTTGACTGCACCCACGTGGAGTAGGCGGACCTGCATGGCATGGAGGTGGCGTATCGCAACCGCAAGCAATACCACTCCACCAACGTGCAGAGGGTATGCAATGCAAGCAAGACCATCGCACATGGGTGGGCCCGACACCCAGGACCAACTCATGACTCAATGGCCCAGCTGAACCCCATGCTACCCAGCCACATGGGGCGACATGCAGGACGACGTGCCTGGCTGCTTGGTGAGTTGTCTGACTGTGTCATGCCAGTGCATCGGTGTAATGAGGTGGGTGCCTGCATAAGCAAACCGGGATGAAATGTCGACGCCAGTGCACGATGTGCACCCCACCAAAAACCGTGCCACAAAGCCAGTGTAACGGCACATGAGTACAGATACCCACATTGATGTAGTAAGGCACACTACATGACCAACATGTGACAAGGCCACAATCCACAACACATGCACCACTCATTGGCGGCCATCACACACCGTAATGGCAGATAGGAAGACAGACTGCATATGCACTATGTAGCTGCCTCCAGCATATCACCACACCGGAGAGTCATCCCTGGGAGTGGATTGAACTGAGGCCAGCAGGGATACCAGACTGCATCACCGGTTCGGCACACCCATAGGAGTGGTGGAAGTCTCCATGGTACGGATCAGTGCTGTATGATGAATATGCTACTGACTACAGCCAACACACCCAACTACCGAATCTCACAGTACACAGCACGTCAAGGATCTTACCCCAAGACTGCTGCATGTATAAACGATGCTTGTTCTACAAGATGTGCGTGTCATAGTTCATAGCCCATGTCGAAGATGCTCCCCCCTACATCATTCCATTGCACAGGACATATCGGGGCCATGAATGGGGTAAATGCATCCAAGGACATGTGCATATGGCCATTAACAACCTGCTGCCATGTAAGACAAGTTCACTTCTCCACCATGACAGTCCATTCAATTACCTTCATTGCCTACACATGCAGGTGATGGTGGCTGTCCCTTGTCACCATGGTACAGGTCCCCAGTCAGGAACCCACAGAACAGGCCTGAGGAGGCCTACAATACTGCCCAGACCCGTGCAAGTGTGGAGATGAAGCTGGCACATGGCTTGCAGTAGACACATATGAGTTGCCTAAGCAGGTCGGGTGGGGCACCCATTTACTGCAATGCGTCGGTGTGCAAGACCCCCATGTCATGTGTAATGCTGAACAAAATGTTCATCCCTTGGAACGTGGCCCTGTCTCCGGACATGGGACTGCTGACACCAGATGAAGATGGAGTGTCGGAGGAGGAGGAAGGGGCAGGACAGCATCATGGTGCCGGTGCACAGGAGGGACATGTCGTGTGGCAAACATTGATTGGACATAAAAACCGAAACACAAGTCAGCAGAGGGTGGCATGACATGGGCACATAGGGCACTGGGTGTGGGGATACTTGTACACCATGCACTGTCAGATATCATGATGCACATGCTCAATGATGAATGTACACACAGGTGTAACTTTGCGACACAAACGATGTATTGAAAATTTAACTGCATAAGTGTAAACATACCCTCCACCAACCTCACCCAGCACGCCCCTCCCCCCAACTCCCCAAAACACCCTACACCCACCACCCCCCACCCCCAACTCCCCAACAGTAGTCCCATTGTGTCCATCAAGGCCACATGTGGCAGCTATGCTGACTACTCCATGCTCCCGGGGCCCGGGGGAGGCATGTCCCAGTGGCGCTGTGTGCGTAGAGAACGTCGCAGTGGGCTTGCTGGGGTTGAGCGACCGGATGAGGGGGTGTCCTCTTGCTGAGGTGGCTGAGTGGGACGCGCAGCCTCAATAGCATCTGCAATGCGTCCAAGGACTTCGCAAAGGCGGTTTGTACTTTCCGTTACCACCTGACGCATTGCCCTTAGTTCGTCACTCCACCCTGCTCTGGCGATTGTCTTCCATCAGCTCAGTAATGAGTGCAGTGAGCTGTGCCGCATGCCATGCATCATTTGGCGTGGTGTCATCCCTGCAGGGGATTGGGCTTCCATGCCCTGACAGGGCTTCGACTGGGGGACTGGGCACGGGATTGGCATCTTCCTGTGCTTCACCACGTGCACATCTGCCAGGTGCGTCAGGCTCCCCTGAGTCGCTGCACGACACCTGGGGGTAATTGCAGGGCTCTGGAGTGTGGACGGTGGGGTCTGATTCCTCCTCTGACGCTCCACAGATGGACAAGGGGCTGTCCACGGTTTCAAGGGGGGCCGTGGCTGCCACCTCCACAGCGATGCTGGCCTCCTCTGACCTTGGGCTGGTCGATGTACCTTGCGCCGATGCAGGGAGGGATGGGGGTGGTGCACCCTCCATGGGCCTTTGAGGAGCCGGGGTGGGTGTGTCCTTCCGTGCTGGTATGCGGCGGACCCTGCCTTTGCCCCTGGAGGTGGAGGGACAGCTGGTCTCGGGCTCCCTGCTCTCATGGTCACTGCCTGTGGGGGTAGAAGAGAGGGACGGCATGAGTGATTGTTTGAGAAGCTAATGACATTAATGGCTACATTCACATTTCAATCATTTGGGGTTTGTGGCCTTTTGGGTATGCAACAGCACTACTTTATAATCATGTGTATTATATGTACGTAGGTGTCAGAGTCACTCATCCTGGCCTGGTACTTTGCAGTCTGACTCGCACACTGGCCACCCAGCTGCACAGTGTGCATCATGGGATGTGCCAGTTTGTGCACTGTGTGAGATGTGCGTTATGTCTTGCACTTGGGCGTAGCCTGGGTGGCAGTTGGTTCAGCACGATTTGGATGGGGGGTGGGCACCATGACAAGGTGCCTTGGACGGCCCTTGGGAGTGTATATATCATGTAATTGGCATTGGCAGTGTAGACTATGGACACTCACCTCATTCGGCGGACGATGGTGCCCCACATTCCATTTCGCCGATGCCCTCTATGCATTCCGTTCCAATCAGTGCAGCACATGTCTCCTCCCATGCCATCAACTTCATTGGGGAACTTGGGCCTCCTCCGGTCTGAAGTGCCTCCCTGCGGTTGGCAGAGAGGATGCTCCGCACCCTCAACCGCAGGTCATCCCACTGCTTGTGGCAGTCCTTGGGTGTGCGGGGGGTGGTGCTAACTGCGCTCACTCTCTGGGCGACTAGTGCCCAGATGTTCTTTTTGCGGAGCACCGGTTCTCGGCGCATGTCCCCGCTGAACACGATGTCAGCGTGCTCCTGCAGTGTGTCTACCAAGGCCTGCAACTCATCTAGGCTAAATCGCTGCTTGTGGAGCCGATCTGCTGTCTTCTTTGGAGCTTTTGGCATTTCTGAGGGTGTGATTGCCTTTTCCAGTGGTCAGAATGCTCCCAAGGGTGCTGCCTGATGAGGACGGCAATGGAGTGTGTTTTTAAAGATGGCTGCCACGCTCCTTCCCGTTCTGTGTGATGACGATATTTCCGGTTCCATTATTTAACGGTGGCTGTAATTTACGGTCATCGTTATTTACGGACATCAATGATTCCATGGCGGTATTTTTAAGTACGGCACGCATCATGCCGGTGGGGGGTTTTACGGGCCCTTTTGCGGCATGCCACTAGGTACTTTACCGGCATGGCGCAAAGCTTGTGCCTGCGATGTCGTAATGCGCCGCAATTAGCGGTCTGTGACCAGATCGGACTCGTTCTTTACTCCATGCCGGTAAAGCCCTGTACTTGCCTCCAAGCTCGGAATAACCCCGATTGTCTAGAGAAGGCAATGTAGAAGAGAAATGTTTAGAATGTCTAGTCATTTTTAGAATACAATACATTTATAAGAAAACTGTTTGAATTACAAGTGAATGCATGAATGGACTGATAAAAATGAGATTGCTATATGCAGGTATTTTGGGTTTTGGAAAGCTGTATGGATTTGCTATACATAGCCTTGTATTGATCTCCATGGTGTTAAGCTGGAGACCAAGTTGGTTGAAGTTACATGTATTCTTTTAAACACATTTCGAGTTTTGAATACCACGCTATTTCTTGCCCAGAATTGTGGGGTGAGATTGTATATATGGGGATGTGAGATTGGCATGACACACTTGTGTGAGCCAATAATAAAATATTCTACAACGGACTCAACAGCACTACTAATGTTATAAGAGCGGTCAACTGCTTTTGATAACCTGGACCACACTATACTTATGACTAAGCTTTAACAAGTTGCCAGAATCTCAGAAAACCGCTCCAAATGCATTTATTTCCAACAGGACACATTGCTAAAGTAAGACTCAAATATGCGATTCAGAAGATCGAAATGTTGATTGTGAGGTACCAATAGGGGCCTGTCCGTCTCAACTGCTGTTTAATGCATATTTCATTTAAAACCACTTCACGAGTAACCAATATCTGAAAACATTAGCTTCCAAAACAATGCGGATTACACCCAGGTCTTGCGCTCAAACACCGGTAAATTACAATTTTATTTTAGCAATATTGAACACTGGATGGAGACTAACTGAATACATAATCACATCACTGCACCCATCATCTTTGAATAGCCTGAAGACATTTCCCTTGATGAAGGAAATATCAAATTGCAGACATCACTGTGCAATCTAGGAGCATACTTTAACTCCCATCTTTTAATGACTCAACATGTCAACAAAAGTTATTTCGTCCAATTACCACCTGATGATATGTAAACTGAGCCCTGTTGAACAAATTAGGACCTCCATCTTGCAACATCATGTGGTCAAAGCTTGAGCAGTCATTCGCTCTAGGATTGACTTGACTATGGAAATTCACTTTTTCTGAGAGCACTCCAATATGTATTAGATCATGTACAGGTAATCCAGAGCATGACAGCCAGAAAGGCACATCATACAAAGGAAATATTTCATCTGCTCTTAGAAAACTGTACTGGCCTCCCTTTTTTGGCAAGAAATATGTTTAGCGCACTCATTCTTGTCTTTAAGACCCTTGATGGGATGGGCCCAAAGTATTTGTAACGCAAATTCCAATTCTATTGTCCTGCCTACTCTTTGTCTCTAGCTAGTGTTTGCTTCAATTGAGAAAGAACGATGGGTTGTACTTTCCAAGTTCAAGCTATTGAGCATTGGAATTCTCTTCCACCAGATCTCCAATCTACTGAACAGCTCCTCGGTTTCAGAAGTAAACTAAAAATCCATCTTTCAAAATGAAATCGTACATTATTCATAATATGAACGTTTAGATGACTTTATGGCTGTAGGTGCTTTAAAAATTCCACCCAAAAAAATATTCTGTCCACACATCCAGCCCCTTTGCACAAGATGCCCCTCCCTGATCCCTGGAGAGAGAGATATGATGAATCCCTTGATGTCGTCAAGAAGAAGAAAGGGCGTGAAGAGCAATTTGCGGAAATCTAAGCAAACATCCTAGCTCTCACATGAGCGGCAAAGATAAAAAGAAAGGAAGGACTTCTCTCGTGGCCTGATCCTCCCTGGAAAAACTGCGAACTGATGTGAGCTGTCGCACATAGAACAGGGACCGCAGGAGACCGAGACGCCGAACATTCAGCAGACGTGTCCCAGCGGAACATGCCGCAGACACACAGGGACGACAACAGAAGAAATAGGCATCCAGTAGTGACCTGGAGAGTGGAAGGAGGTACAGCTGCACTGGTGAGGGGCTATAAAGAAGGCATGGTATCAACAGTAAGACAGACACAAGTGACCACAGTTCAAGAGTGTTTATTGAAATTCAACATGGGTATGATAAACGCCTATCTAATCCTAAATCTACAGATCGGAGCAAGCTACGACGAGCAAATAATGATAACATAGTCCTAGTGGTGTCTTATCAAAATAAAAGGCCTATACTGGAAATATATATATATTGCCAATCCTTACAGCCAAATACAAATCGTGTGGGACTAGTATTTATGAAGAAGAAAGAAGTGTTCACAAAATGATATGTTAGGATGTTCCGGCCGTTGGTCACCCTTCCCCACGTTTTCAGCACCGGACAAGGCAGTTCACTCGAGCGTAGCACAATCTATGGCTTCTTTGGCACGAGGATACAGTTCAATCACCAGCATCAGGGCCTTCTATGCCCAAGTCTCTTTGCCTATCTCTCTTGATTCAAAGGGACTGATGCAACAAAAAAAACAAAAGGTTATTTCCCTCTTACAAGTACTCAAATCAGGCGATTCACTATTCACCCTGGATCCCCCTCAGCTGGGCTCAGATCCCTTTAATACAACGATTGTCACTTTGGATCCTCCTCTTCCGGGCTCAGATCCTCTTTCACTATGTTCATAGAATATTCCTTCTCGGGTGACTCGCAGTTTATCCGGGATCCCCTTCAGCCGGGCTCAGATCCTTCCTCGTACACAATTAGTCTCCATCAGCCAGGTTTGGACCAATTTCAATTAGCATCAACTATCGAAGACTTTCGAATCTGCACAGGGCTTAGTTTGACCCACTGCAGTACCACTTCGATTTCACAATTCCTTTTTACATTTGCCACCTTCCAGTTGGATACCTAACGGAGACCTGCAAATGAGCACCCATGTGGCACCGGACCACTCTGCTTACAGTATCTGTCTTGGCTTCTAAAGTTCAGTCACTCATCTGCTATTTAATTATTCGCGCTACTTGCTACATACGCTTCACACACTGTTCTCTTCAGTTTTCCCTATACGATGTTGCAGCTTGCAACCTTGGCTTTAACACAGACCGATCTGGTATCAGTCTCGCTCACTCACTGGCTGTGCTGACTTCACTGGTGCTACTTTGTTGTAGGAGCCAAGGACAGTACCATGGCAGCAAACGGTCCTCCCCACCTTGGCTATCGATGCGGGAGAGCCCCTGGTACCTCCGACACACAATGCAGATTTCCTCAGCTTTTATTCCAGGTCTTACGTTTCTTATTCTCGAAGGCTCATGAAACTAACGGTCTTTATCTGAAAAGGTCAAGGGCACTTTCCTCCTTGCAACCCTCTTCGGTCTTGATGTCTTTCTCCTTGTATTAAACTGCCATCTTGGAACTGCTGCTTCTTCGTGTGCTTTTCCTTGCTCAGAGTGTGCTTTCGTGCTCCGACTTTTATCCGTGTGGGGAAGTGTGATGGAAGTCAGGTGTGTGCAATGATCAGGAATTGCCTGACCCTGCCTAACCATTGTATTGGGATATCTCAGATATACGGCTCGGGTGATAATCTGTTTTCTCTCAGAGTGAGCTGTCCGTGAGACAGTGTTTGTGTCGGAAAAGTGGGTGGGGGTTGAGTTCCTAAGTATCCTACCTGGTAGGATGGGGAAAAGGTGTTACAGGGAAGGGGATGCTGCGCCTTGGTGTCTGGTGTCCCACTTCCACTCCCCGAAGACCCCTCATCCAGGTGATCCTTCCGCACTGGTCCACCCCCAGGAACTGGATCCAAAAGCAATGGCTGCGTCCTGGCCACCTGGATGACAGATTCCCAGGGACTAGGGGGTGAGACACCTTCAGGTTTTTCACAGGGGCCCAGGGCTGGGGAACCGCTGCACAACTTCCAGGGGTGAGACAAGCCCAGAGAAGCTGGCAGCAGACACGTCTCAGTGGAGCATGCCGCTGTCACAAAGGGACCACAGCAAGAGAAGTAGGTATCCGGCAGCGAGCTGGAGAGTGGAAGAATGTACCGCTGTACCTGTGAGGGACACAGGGCTGTGGAACCGCTGCACGACTTCCAGTGGCAAGAGAAGCCCGGAGAAGCTGGGGGCCGGACAGAGAAGTGACCTGCAGAGCCTATAAAGAGAACTGTGTTACTGAATTGGGAATTGCCCTAAGAAGCAGGGGAAAGAGCATAGACCCCATTGAGCCCTTGAGGGGCGGAATTGAACCAAGTCGTAGCAAAAGAGATCCAGGAGTAAAACCAATTGTTGAAAACAATCAATTTTAGTACAAGAATCATCTTCCTCATGGTAGTACTTGGAAGAATTCCAGAAAACTTTATATGCCAAACAGTGCCTTGCAGGTTAGTGAACCGGGCCTGATTGAGAGACCTTAAAAACCTGAGAAAGGGGTCTAGGACCAAAAGGCTGAAAGGATTGAAGAGTTGTATGTTCAAAACAATGCCTGGCACGATACTGAACTGGGCGGGAGTGCGAGACATAAGCCTGAGGAAGGGGTCTGGGACCCGCATAACTGAACAGACTCCAGATTCTTCAAAACAATGCCTTAAGATGCGCTCTTAACCTCCTGCGTAAGGCTCACATCTCCACGGCCAGCAAAGAAGCCCACTGGCTCCCAATTCGAGACAGAATCAAGCTAAGAACCTTGGTCATTACTCACAAGTGCCTGTCATTGACTGCCCCACGCTACCTATCTGACAAATTCTCTAGACACAGCACCACCAGACCCACCAGAACTCCCTACTTGCACCAACTAAAGGTTGCCAAATTCAATCTAAAAACAGCAGGAGGTGCCAGCTTCCCAGTTCTTGCAGATCAATGTTGGAATACACTCCCTCTCACAATCAGAGCAGAAGCCTCCTTCTGGCCATTCAGAGCCATGGTGAAATCCTGGCTTTCTGCCTAATTACTATGCCTCTCAGCTACTCACCTTCAAGGTCTCCTCACTCTACCACTTTCTACCGTATGCCTTAAATATTTCTTGTAACAGACCCCCATGTAACCGGTCCTTCACTATCTATTATATTTATCTCATGCGATTTATTGCATATTTTGATTGAATGTATGTACCTTTTTGCTTCGTGTAACGATATCTAACTATGTTGTCCACATGATTATGCGCCCAGCTACCTGAGGGTTCGGACGCGCTCTATAAATAAACAACTAAACCAAACTAGAAGAGAAGACCAAGGGGGGGGGAGAGAGATACCCTTTGGCAAAAATCAAGAGAAGACCAGGGGAAGAGAGAAATGCAACCACAGACATCATTGGGAATATCAAAAGAAAGCCTGGGAAAGGCTTGGGGAACTGAGATATTTCCCCCCCTCCATCCCCGCCCCATCTTTGTGGAACTGTAAATAGTTGTCCAAGAAGGCCTGGGGAAGTGAGAACCTCAAAAAGAAGAGGATTAGTAGGCGCACTCCCTTGTGTTTTGTATGACAGGTCAATTTTCTAAATTCTATGTAATTTAATATTATTTTCAGATGCAGGGGAGGAAACATGACCCTGGCACAGGATCACTATAAGATGTATGTAGGAAAAGAAAAGAGGATCCAAAGGTAGGAGCCCTCCTGTCCCCTGCACTCTATTTTAAATCCATCAACAGATGGTTCATCAAAGTCAAATAAGCTGGTTGTTATAACTCAATAGTATATAAGTTTTATGAATAATAAAGATGATCATTCATCTAGTAAAAAACCAAAGAAATTTTAATTGTAGTCACAATTAGTTCAAAATTAAAACTTAAAATGCAAAAGCCAAATTAGCTGTCAACAGAATATGATGATAAGCAATGACAATCCATGTATACAATTCAAAAGTGGCTGACGCGTTTCAGGATGAGCATCCCTTCTTCGTGAGCCAAGTAGTTTAAACTGGAAAACATAAACAAATGAAAACTGTTTCAATCCTGTGTTCTTCACATGAACATCATGTGTCTACAAAACTATAATCAGCTATACATAACATTGCCAATAAGTCGTATGTGTGTTGATATATCATTCTGAGCACAATTCAAAAGACATTCTAACATGATAGTCAAAGTTATTCTAATATTTTAGAGGCCTCTGCTGTAGCCAGTGTGCACTGTTATACTCACTACACGTCACAAATCAATCAGTTAAGAAACCATATAGTTATGAGAGCGACTCTCCATCATGTTATTTCGAGAAAGCATACCTTGAATGTAGAGTGAGTGGAGTTTGTGTCTTCCCCTGAATATGGTGAAATGGTGTGTTCCAATTCCTCACACACCAGTTAGAAAAAATGTTCCTCTTATGAGTGTGGAGCACCTAAAGTAAAGAAATTGGGTATATATCTGTAAGTAGCGCGACCTTAATCCCTGTGATGTTGTACATCCTGTATAATCTCCAAAAATGCGTGGTGAATAAAACTGTTGGCCCCTTACATCATGTAATATCAGCGAGTTTACCCAAATGACTATAAAAGTACAAAACAAAGATCTACTGCTGCGTTAGAAAAAAACGCTGTGAATAGTAGACTGGCTTACCTCTCAAGTTGAGAGATTTGAAGAAAGTAAGAGGGCTATGACTCGTCTTTGCTTGGAAAACCTGGCGTACCAGGTGCTGTTAACACAGGATCATCTGTGATATTCTATGTAGAAAAAAATAAAAATAGATAGAGGAGTGAGCTATGTTACTAAAAAGCCCCTCTTGGGACTATGTTGGGAGTAAATACATAATTGTCTTCCCTGACTACTGCTTACCTCCGCAGTGTTAATGTGGAAATCCACGATCGCGGACAAAAAATGTTTGTTCTTCTCTGTGCTACTACCCGAGGTCACGCGTGCTCCAAACAGATGGATGCGCTCCTCGTCCGTTCTGCGGTGGGTTTCCTCGTCTCTCTGGCAACCCTCTTAGTTGTTCACAAACACAGAGCATACCTAGACCATCTCTGTCTGTATGCGAGTTCATAAACATAGAAAACGGACTAGTCAGGGTCCCTATGTACAAGGTGCTATCTTGAAGGTGTGTATATGGGCGCCATCTTGGAACATCGCAAAAGTTTATTAGTAAACTTACATCAACATACTGTTATTATTAGTTAGATCTAATGTTATTGTAAAATGAAGTCAAAATAATGAATAATACATTGTGTAACCCTGTTAGTTATTTAATGGGCTATGGTAAGAAAAAGGGCTGGGGGAGGTGATAGCGATTTGCTTTGTTGCACGTGTATGAGAATTACACTCTGGCCACAGTAGAGATCATGTTATAAGAATCTTCTGGGTCTTTTGTGTTCATGAATGTACATGAAATGAACATGTCAGATACTCAAACAAAAAATTGTGATCAGTGGGCCGGTCAACACACCCCAGACTAATTACATTTTAACAATTGTTCCACTATCAAGAACAATACGTTGCATCTGTTAAGTCCCATGTAGAGCATTCTTTTCATTTTTAACATTTTAACCAGCTTAATACTCCCCAGTAGACCAAGCAATTGTCTCTGGGGTGTCATTTTAGGAGTGTGCCCCAATTAAAATGAAATTTTACATTGATGGCAAAAAAAAAAATCAAAATTATACATTCATCATGGTCAGGCAAGGATAAGGAATAAGGGCCTGTCCTCTGTCAACTAATCAGATAAAGCACCTCAGAGAAAACTCTTCATTAAGACCTTGTGGATTCAATGTATCTAAGAGGTGTATCCAAAACTTTTACCTGCGTGAGAGAATTGATTGATAGTCTCCCCCTCTGTATGGTTTCTTGACTACCTGCAAGATCTGGAATTTGATCTGGGCTACTGTATGATGGTGTTCTGTGAAGTGTCTTGCCAATGGGGATTTTGTGTTTTTACATCTGATGTTTGATTTGTGTTCGGTTATTCTTTCTTTCACTGCTCTTGTAGTCTGCCCCACATACAGTTTCCCACAAGGGCATTTAATTGCATAAATGACCCCTGTTGACATGCAGGTAGCGTAATCTCGCAATTTATATTTCTTGCCCAACTGGGGATGTGTTACACTTTCGCCCTTAATTACATTATTGCAATGGGAAAATCCCAAGCATGGGAATGTGCCCTTCTTTCTTATTTGCAAAAACATCTGTTTTTCTTTAGGGGGTTTCTCCGCTCTTACCAGTTTGTCTCTCAAGTTTTGGCCTCTTTTAAAGGCCATCATTGGGGTTTTGGGAAATAGTTTTTCGAGCAGTGGATCATTATGGAGAATTCCCCAGTGTTTTATAATTGCTCTCCCCACTTGGAAACTCTGACGAGAATACTTCGAAATGTAGAGTAATGGTGTCTCTTTGTTCTTAATCTTAGGTGTGAGTAGTTGTTCCTTACTCACACTGGATGATCTCTCCTTGGCTTCCTCTAGAACAGAGTGTGGTAGCCCCTCTTTGCAAGAACTACACCCATCTGTATGAAACTACATCAAAAGGCATAGTGATGACCAGGGCAAAAGGAGCCTTCCTCCAACAGTCACAAACTGCCAAAAACCATCAAGAAGGAAAAGAACCACCTTTTTGGAGTCAGGCTGGAACTAGTTATATAGTTTTATTTTGAAGTGTGGGGGACGGAAAAAGGTTTGGGACAGATGACAGCAGACTTTATTTCTTCCGACACTAACCTTAGTTTTGTTTGAGGAAGGGAAACCACTCTTACTTTTAAACTTTAGTTCAGACTGTCCAAAAGAAACTTATACGCTACAAATTACATGAACATCTGTATTGGAATCCTGCCCATTGGCTTGAAATGGCCTGATGGATCTTTTGGGTGCTTCATCCTTCCACAAATATACCCACAAATATACCTTTTAAGTTACATGATGACAATGACCTATTCTCATTGGTTGTTTAACGTACAGATGCACTAGTCCACTTCCACAGCAATTTGTCTGGTTGGAGAGTCTGGCAAACAAGTTTAATATTAAGGGGATCAGCATATTTATACTTGCAAAGATGTCATTTATACACATGTATGCACATTTCCTACATATATACACCATTAAGCTCCTTTATATAAGAGCGAGTAGCAGATAGTATAGAAATGAATCACTTGATTCGGAATTCATACTTTGTATTGCATAATCATAGGTAAAATATATTTGGAGATTGCCACCTTCAAAGACTGCTTTTCAGAGGCCCAATAGTAACTTTTCACTATGGGCAATCTAGTATGGATACACTCGATCGTAAGTGGCTTTCATTGTTTACGATTGTGACATCACGCGCAGCGTGCATGACGTCACATGCAACGTATATAAATAACGGATCTAATATGGCACCCGTATGAAAAATACACACGGGGCGCCCAGGATGATTACTAGAAGGACATCCTATTAATCATTAAGGTAAGAGAGACATATTTCTGCCTGTTCAGAATATCAATTTGTTTAACATGCGCAGACCATTAAAATGCAGTATCATATATTTTGAGTAAGCAAACAGCAAAATAGAATTCAAACAGACTCTCTAAGGGGCAAGTCAAATTGAGATCCTATTATAACAGTAACACTACTTTTTGTGACAAAATCAATTCTTTTTTTTAAGCTAGCTAGTATTTTGTATTTTATCATGTTTTATATAGCGCTTTTGTCCAAAGTGCTGAAAAGTTTAAAATCAAAACACGGTACAATAATAATGGTGGGTATACATAAGACCATCGGTGATGGTAGCTAACAATCAGGAAGAATGCAGAAGATGAGTTTTCAGAGAAGAACGGAAAGTACAATAGTCAGGAATGGAACGAACAGCTACAGGGAAGGCATTCCAATGAAGGGGAGCGAGTAGCTGAAAAGAACGAAAGCGGGACTGGGAACAGGGTGGACGTGGAACATTTGATCTAAAAAGATTAGAGGAACGCAAAGAGCGAGGTGGACAATAAAAGGAAAGAAGAGAGGCAAGATAGCCAGGAGCAAGCTCGTAGAGTGACTTGAAAACTAAGCATAGAAAATGGAATTCAAGTTGAGAATGAAATGGTAGCCAACCAAGTGAGGCGAGAGAGGAAGAGATAGAGTCACAATAGGAAAGAAGACAAAGTACACAAACAGAAGAGTTATAGATTGATTTTAAGGGAGTGAGGTGAGATCTTGAGAGACCAAAGAGTGTAGGAGCAGTAAAAAAAAGTCAAGAAAAAAGGAAGAAATAAAAAGTTTAGTGGCCTGAAAGGTAAGGAAAGAGCGAATTTAACGGATATTGTAAAGTTGAAAACGGCAAGAGCGAGAGGTAAGGAAAATGTGGTGATCGAAAGAAGGATTAGAATCAAGATATAGACCAAGATTGCGAGCAGGGGGAGAGATAATAAGGCTAGTAGGTGGAAAAAATATTGAATGAGGTGGTGGGAGAGGTGGAATAGTGTTAACAGGAAAGAATAGTACTTCAGTCTTCCCTGCGTTTAAAGTAAGGAAATGAGAAGCCATCCAGGATTTAATGGCAGAGAGAAAAGCTGTGAAAGTATGGTGAATTTCGTGAGTAAAAGACGAAAGGGATAGAAAGAGTTGTGTGTCGTCTGCATAAAAGTGATGAGAACGACCAAAGGAAGAGATTATAGGTGAGAGCTTATAGGTATATAGAGAGAAAAGAAACAGACCCAAAAAGACCCCTGGGGAATCCCATGCTCAAGGGGAAGAGATGGGGAGGCCTGACCAGCCCAGGAGACAGTAAACGTTTGGTTTGAAAGATAAGAAGAGAACCAGGAAAGAGCAGAACCCGTAAGACCAAAAGACGGAAGAGATTCCTAAAGCGAAGAGTGATCCACAGTGTCAAAAGCGGCAGATAAGTCAAGAAGAATAAGAAAAGAGGAGTGTTTGGAATAACGAGCTGAGAAAAGGGATACAAAGTACACAGATCAGAGCGGTTTCAGTAGAATAACACGGATGAAAACCAACAGGGAAGAAGTGATTGATCAGTAATAAAGGATGAAATTTGAGAATAAACAAGGCATTCAAGGAGTTTAGACAGATAAGGTAGAAGAGAAATAGGGCGGAAATTGGGAACAATAAGAGGATTAGCAGTGGGCTTCTTCAAGATTGGAATAATTGTTGCGTGTTTGAAATCTGTAGGGAAAACAGAAGAACTAAGACAGGTATTGAAAAAAGAGACAAGATAGGGTACCAGAAGAGGGTAGATTTTAGGAATAAGAACAGATGGGATGGGATAGGATCAGATGGCGTGGCAGTTGGATGCGCATTAGCTAAGAGAAGTGATACATCAGAATCGGAAACAGAAGAGAAATTAGAAAGAAGTGCAGATGGAGTGGGTCAAGACACAGGTACCGTAGCTGGTAGAGGAGAATTTAGAATGTCCTGACGAAGGGACTGGACATTAGATGAGAAAAAGTGAGCAAAATCAATCAGAAGCAGACAGAGTAGTTAATAGAGTGATCAGGAGAAGGGGGAGAAAGAAGTCAGGCTAGAGTTTGAAATAGACATCTAGGGTGGGTGGATTGCATGTGGAGAAGGTCAGAAAAATAACATTTAGCAGAAGTAATACAGTTATCAAGAGCATGATAGAAAAAATAAGCAGAGTGATTAGGTAAAGATCTAGTTTTGAGCCATTGACGCTCCAGCCTACGAAGAAGACGATGCATAGCGCAAAGATGAGGAGAAAGCCAAGGTTGGGAAGGTTTATGAGTAGGCTGGAAAGCAGAAAGATAGAGTTGGTCAAGACAGTGAGAAAGAGGATGAGAGAGCGGAAGCTGCCTCATCTGAAGTAAGAGTGGATACATCATTTAGAGAGGGAAGAATAGTGGTACAGGTTAGCTCTTACAGTTAACTCTGAAATTATTTTTATATTTTATGCAGCTCTAATAAGAAACTTTTGTTAAATTGTCACACCTAGAACACTTGTGTACAGGCGCGTTATAAATGACTTATATCATATTAATTACTTGTACATCGCAATAAGGAATGCTGCATACATACTCAATGGGTACATTTATGGCGATACGAATTTCCAATTTTTGGAAAATTAAGAGGTGATAGCGCAAATAACTGACTACAATGTAATAATTTTAATTGCAGAATCTCACATGCAAAAGTAAATTCTCATGATCATCTACAGGATGGGATACTAATGGAAACTAACACACTTAAATAATGTATTAGATCAATGTATAGTGACATGTATGGAAACTGTACTATTGCTAATAAACTCATAGGCAGGTTGGCACTCTGCATGGGGAGTTATCCCCTCTGCTTATCCAATGGCGCACTTTGACTATTTAGCTTATTCATTCTTAGGTTTCAATTAAATTTGTTTTTTTGGACTTTGCGTATTGCAACAAATCCACAGATTTTAACATCTTTAAAATGGTTAGTTAAATATGGCTCATAGATAGCATATATGAGAGATGTACTTTCTCAATATGAATATGATATTGAATATCTTGTATTCTAATTATTGTATATGTCTTTTGTTTGTACCCTTTGTTGTTTCTGTCTCCCAACTTTGGCTTTGGTATGTATACTTAAATTATGGTATTGTAATTGTTATTGTTTTGACTATACAAGATTCAGACTTGAAAAAGACCATAGGTCGAAACACGTATCGGTTGTGGCTATGATAATTAAATTTAAACTTTGATAATCACCAACTGTTGTTGACCTTTGTTAGACTGCTACTTTACAGAAGAAAGTGGATTTCTATATATTATTGGATAGTATCAAGGAGTATCAGATTACCTATGACAATAATTTACCTTGATTATCTCTAAACACATAAGCGCAGAATACTGGTTTATCTTGCACCTAATTTCTAATAACACCCAGGGCGGGTGCAGCAGCAAATCTGGTTACTCGGATTGCAGGCTGAAACTCACAATCCAAGCTTGCATTCCAAAGATGCAGACAGCTGCTTGCACCCACCCCATCTTCCTACCGATGCCCCACCACACCCGCACTTCCAGTCAGCTCCCCTCTGCCTACCCAGTTACCCTAGTTTCCCCTAGGATGCTCCGCCGCTCCTCCATAGCTCCAGGTCTCTATGAAAATTAAAGAGGGAATACCACAGGACCTGCCTTCCAGTTACATGAAGTAAAGTGGGTATTTGTATCAATGAGTGGGTATTTGTGTCAAATGAATGTGTAGCACGCTTGCTGCAAGGCGTTCATTGACACAAACAAATTGCTATCAGCACAATGGTTTGTTTGTTTGTTTTATTATTTGTAATGCGCAACTTACCCGAAGGTAACAGGGTGCAGCAGTTACATGAATATGCGAAGCTTGGTTACAACAAAGTCAATAATTACATACAGGTATTAAATACAAGGGTATATACAGATAGAACATACATATCGGCGGATGCTGCAAGAGCAAAATACAATGATACATACAGCATGCTTGCAACAGCAATATATACAGGTATAGGTGATAGTTAGGTGAGTGTGTGCAGATATACAATAGTGGGGTGGGGGTAAGCAGTGGCTCCACACAGTGGATCCTGACTGCTTGCTGCATTTAGTGATCATTCGCTTTCAGCCACAGGATGGTGTTGGTCCTAAAGTTTTGGTAGGGAAGGTCAGTTCTCAATGTAGGTGGTAGGGAGTTCCACAGTTTAGCTGCTTTAACTGGGAAGCTGTTGCCAACGATTGTGGAGCGCTTGAAATTAGGAATAGAGAGGCAATCTTTATAAACTGTTCTGGAAGATCTCAGGGAAATGGGTATGGAATTTGTTGACCAGGTAAATGGGCGCAGCGTTAAGGGGTTTATGGGTGAGTGATAAGGTTTTAGGAGAATTTTGTCATTGGTAGGGAGCCAGTTTATCTGTCGGCTGCTCTCAGAGATGTGGTCTCTTCTGGAGATGGCTTATGCCGCTCGAAGGGCATTATTTTGTAGAGTTTGGATTTTTCTAATGGTAGCTTTGGTTGACCCAAGATAGAGGGCATTGCAATAGTCCATGCGAGACAAGATGAGGGCTCTAGCCAAGGTGGTGCAACTAATGTCGGAAAGAAATGGTTTAGCTGTGCGGATAAGTTTGCACGTGTAGGCCATAGAGGACGCCAGAGAATTAACCTGTTTGGCAAATGAGAGTTTTGAGTCAAGGTAAAAGCCTAGCGTTTTTACCTCATGTCCTACTTTGATGCTGTTACCGTCGATTATAAATGAGGAATAGTCAGGTCCTAGTTTTTTAGGCTAGAGTTGGTGCCCAGGATGATGAGTTCGGTTTTATCATCATTCAGGCATAGTCCATGCGTGGCCTTCCATGCCTGGATGATGATGTACACTCTGTTCACAAAGGCCAAATCCATTTCATAATCCCCAGAAAGCGGGAGGAGGATCTGGGTATCATCTGCATAGTTAGTGTAGGTGATACCGAGACGATCCAGATCATCAAAAAGGGGCTTGGTAAAAATGTTGTACAATGTAGGCGAGACACAAGAACCCTGGGGCACGCCGCAGGTGATTGGAATGGGGTCAGCAGCTGCCTTAGGCGAGAAAACCCTCATGGTTCTACCATTTAGGAAGGATCTAATCCACGTAATTGCCTTATCGGAGAAGTGTGCAGCTGTTTTAAGGTGGTTGCATAGAATGGTGTGATCGACCAAGTCGAATGCAACCGATAGGTCTAGGAGGAGGAGGAGGGCAGCTTTGCCGTTGTCTCTAAACTCATCAACTTGGGTTTTAAGATCAATAAGAACTGTCTCCGTACCGTGTTGTGGATGGAATCCAGATTGTCTGGTGTTTTTGGATTTGTACATAAGCAACTTTATCCAGAATTTTTGGAGGAAAGGTACTGTTGTGATTGGCCTGTAGTTGGTCAGCACAGATGGGCAAGGGTAGGTTTTTTTTTAAAAGTGGAAGTACCCAAGACTGTTTAAGATTGGTAGTGATGGTACCCGTGTAGAAGGATTCGTTGATGAGCTTCGTAATGAAAGGGGAGAGGTCTCGGGCTGCGTCCTTGATGAGCTGTGCGGGGCAGAGGTCGTCCTGACAGTTAAACGGTTTCAAGGACAGGACGATTCTTTCCACTTCGAGAATAGAAACTTTGGTAAAGTTGAATTGTGTGGATTCATTAGGAGTAATGCTCTCGCTTGTTTTAGATGGGGGTGAGGGGGAGAGTCATTTATGGAAGCTTTTTTACTGGAGATTTTATTTTGTAAGGTGGATATTTTATTGGCTAATGCGTTTTGGATCTCTGAACACCATTTTTTATCTTTAATGCATGTGTCAATTGGTGCAATGGGGGGGTCTCTATTTCTTTGAGGATGGATAATAATTCCTTCATGTTAGATTTGGCTTGGGATATGCATGTGTCGAAGGAGATTAATTTAGCTAGACATATTTCTTTTTTATAGAGGGATGAAAGTTTAGTGACTTTGAGTTTGTTGGCTGCTGAGGGTAGCTTTTTCCAGGCGGCCTCGCAGTTTCTTTTTTGTTGCTTTAGGTTTTTTAAGAAAGGGGTAAACCATTTGTTTGGGTGGGTTTTAGGCTTGCTTGGTCTAAGTTTGAGGGGGGCAATCATGTCTAAGGAAGTGGTCATGATTTTATTGTATTCTTCGACCAAGATCTCAGGATCCATGTTGTCTGGGAGCGTGTTGAGGGTAGGGAGTAAGGCCGGGATAAGCCTATCACCAGTAACACTTATTTCTGGTTAACGTGGGTGGAGCCCTGATGGCTGGTGATGGTGGGGGTCTAATGGTGGAAAGCATGAATGACACAAGGTGGTGGTCAGTCCTAGCTAGTGGTGAGATAGAGCGAGGATATTAGCTTGACAGTTGTAGTCTGCCACCCAATCAAGTATTCTACCTTTGTTGTGGGTAGGTGCGTTACTTCTTTGGGTAAAGCCTATTTCTGAGAGGGTGTTGAGTGTAGTAAGGGCGAACTGGTCTGATGGGTCATTAAAACCCATATTGAGGTCCCCAAGTACCAGTACTTGTGTAGAACTTTTGAGGTTGTTGGACAAAATGTTGTTAATGTCATCCTCAAATGTCCCAGGAGGGCGGTAGATCAGGTGGATATTAAGGGTTTGGGCATTGGAGAGTGGAACTTGAACAGATAACAGTTCACATGAGAGGATATCGATAGGAGTGGCTAGTCTCATGGAGAGGCAACATTTGTAGATGATAGCGATGCCACCTCCTCTAGATTTTAGTCTGTCTTGTCTCAATATAGAATAGCCGTCTGGGACTGCCAGCATGATCATGGGGCCTGCTGCAGGGTGTAGCCAGGTCTCAGTGATGGCGAGGAAGTCTAAGTCCTCGTTTAGGATCAGGTCAGCGATTTCTGTAGCATGTGCTACTAGAGATCTCGAATTGATTAGGGCTCCCTTGATCTGAGGGTTCAAAGTGGTTATCGAGTGGTGAGCTTGCAATGTTTTAGGTTTGCTATGCTCAGCTAGTCTATTTGTAAGCACCGGATTGGAGTTGGGGGCTAGGTTCACATTTATGTTGGTTTGGCAAGGCTGAGTTGACATAGACCTTAATCCTATTGTGGTAGGAATAGATCTGATGGGGGGGCTCATACATTTTAGCTAATCTTGCTCTAAGCCGTAGGTTCCTAGCTGTAGTTGTGCAGGGATTACTAGGTAGCTGGGATTTAGTGTCTTTCATGTCTTGGAGTAGTCTAGTAGTTGTAATATTGTGTGCGTTAGAGGTATGTGTCAGGGTGGGTAAGTGTAGTAGCATAGTGTATAGCGTAATGCTTTGTAGGATGGCTATGATGTAGGCAATGTGGCTGGAGGCTAGAGGGAACATGCTAGAATAGGTGGCGGAACACTTTTGATAGTTAAGGTCAAACCACCATGCGATGGCTTGGACTGACATTCGGGCATAGGCTTAGGGGGGCAGATAGTGGCAATAGTAGCAACAACCAGTGGGAGGGCACTAGCTACACTTCTTCAAAACAAACTTTACAAAGTAAGCAGACAATCGGTATGGGCAGGTGGTTGGCAAACAGTCAATACAAAGGTAAGAAATTAGTACCGTATATGCCACCACAGGGTGATGATAGCAATAATGCTAGCGGCAGCAGGCTGGATAAGTTACTAACACCACCAGGCCCATCGTTAAGGGCCCTCGTGAATTTGGGCGCCAGGCCATTACCATGCAATCCAGCACGCTGCCACGGGTATCATTGCTAGAATAGTGTTATAACTATGTAGGTGCAATAGCTAAAATTAAATGTAAAGACTATCGCTCAGGTTCATTTATATGAGACAGAGGAATGCGGTAGGCATGTCTGCTTTCACCGCTTCTTATTGCCCTCTCCATGCTGTTGCATTAAGAACAACCCATTTATCAAATGTATTATACACAGACCTAGAATACAAACCTAACATGTTTGCAGTAAATGTCTTGAAATGGCTTGCTGAGCTAAGAAAAATCAATCATGTAGCTGATGGCAGAATTGAAGGAGTTCAGGTAGGTTCCTGGATTTAAAATGAATACAGCAAAGTCAGAGGTGCAGGACGGCATGAGCACTATGTTGGATTGAGACCCCCTAATGAACTACATGGAGTTTACGTGAGTCTAGAAATCAATCAAATATAGAACATATTTTGGGTTCACTACATGGGGGAGAACTGATCACCATTACTGAAAGTGATCAAGGCTGACCTACTAAAATTGAGTTATTTGGTAGCTTTGTGGCTGAGGCTAGAAGGAAATGGAAAAGATGGACACACTCCCCAGGATTCTCAATATTTTCTGTGCCCCTCAAATCACTGTACCCAACATTGTCCTACGGTGACTTCAGGGCGAGATACTTACATTCTTATGGGCAAGAATTAAACTGCAAATCCGACACCACCAGAGCACCAGAACAAGAAATCAAAGCCGTGGCAGTGATTGTGTACGGTAGCAGGCATTCTGCCAAGCTTAATGCTTTGCTTTTGAAGCCCACACACGTGAAAACCCAATCATGAAAACAGCTCTGTCATTTTGGGTTAGACCAGCAGCCAAAAATCCAATATCTCCCCTGTTACAATTTAGGCTCATCTTCCCTAATCCTACCTCGACAGACCCACATTCAAATAGAGTGTTGATGAATTTGGGAAAAGCATCAGTTCAACTGAGGAGACATGAAGTCCTTTTTGCAACATATGAAACATATGAAAAGAGATTAAGTTTAACAAACAAGTGCACTTCAGAAAAATGGAACTAAAACAATGCAGTCCAAGAAAGGTGATGACGCTCATAATGCGCAGATTTGCCACATAGTTATGTATAGACATAAGGGCCCTTCTGGGACTGATTTTCCATATACTGGGCAGCATTTAATTTAGGTCACCAAGGGTTATATGCGTTATGGTGGCGTAAAGAATTGGAAAATGTGTGTTCCACGATGGCCTACTGCACTAGATGGTTTTCAATTTAAAGGGGTTAACTATGGAGATATTACTCTACAAGTATCGACCACCAGATAAACTAAGTTAGATGTATCTACATTCATTCTCCCGATTGCTGTTACGGTGTGGGACAAAGACAAGAATTCTATTGACATCATTTGGGAATGTCACAAGATTAACTCCTCGGACACATTTGAAAAACTTATAGACCGGCCATGGAAATAGCATTACCAAGGAATACCTCGAACATCATAGTAAGAATACCATTAAAACAAATTTATTCAGTGAAATCAAATAAAAGCCAGATTATCTTATTGCTACTTCTGGATGGCAAACTAACCACAGCAGCTGGTGAACATTTGGGTCTGTCATTGATGTGCACGAGCCCAAGGGATAGTGGGTATTGAGATGGCCAAATTAGCTAGAGGAAACAAGCCAATAACGAATGCAAGAAGGGAGAATTAAAGCGATAGCAAGTAAGAAAATGGTCAAAATGGCAGTGGCTAGGGAGAAAGGGTTGGTTATAATTTAGGTTTATTAATTGAACAATTGATTTTTGAAGCCCCAAAATGCTTGAGAAAGAGTACACACCCCAAAAAGTATACATGTTTATCACGAATCATAGACATTAAATCAACTTACTATGAATGAAACAGTGATCAAAAATGTGACAGGTAATGAGGAAATGAGAACAAATATCCCTGTACTTTGGGAAAAGGATGCGAGAGTCAGACCATCATTTGTTCAAATACCGAAAGTATACAAACAAGGCAACAGTATTATTGGTTATTATCACAAGGTGCTCTTCCGCCCTACCCTAGGCCATACATAGTCATGCTAGGCTGGATACTCATCGTCATGTTCCCATACTGCATTGTTCAAAATTGTGTACCCTGTATTGGTAGCCTATTCATTAGTTACAAAAATGGCCTGCTACAGGCCTCACCCCATTCCCTGTCCCACACCATTTCTACCATCCATGCCACCAATTCCGCCTATCTTAGACCTTGCCTACATCACCGACTCCAACAACAGTACTCCTTGCTTAAAGACTACTTCCACCCTGTACACAACAGCTCACCCTCAGACTCAAACACTGCAGAGGAGTACAGCACCCATCCCATTGTGGGCAACACCAGACTATCGTCTGAGATCACACACCACAACATGCCCTCACTGCCACACGGCAGACACCAAGATACCTAAACAGCCCAATTCTAAAGCCTACTTGCACAACATGAAGCTTAAAACACCTACAGGCCTAACCACCAAACAAGTGCCCAGTACCGCACAGACACCCACGATTGCAACTGCATTTGAGCAGGAGCCACCAACAAGTCTAAAAGGTGCCCTCATCAATGCCCGATCTCTAGGAGCCCACGCTATTGAAATACAAGATTTAATCACTGAACAACAACTAGACTTCCTAGTAGTCACAGAATCCTGGCTTCACCAAGCATCTGGACCTCTGCTAGCACTCGCCATCCCACCGGACTATACCATCCTCGGGGCTGATAGATCCCACTCGCAAGGGGGCGGTGTAGCCATTATAGCCAAGACCAACCTAAAATTAAGATCCTGTCCCATCGAAGACATTGCAGGCTATGAATTCCTACTAGTCAAACTCGCCATAAACGAAAAACTACAATCAACCTCTACAGATCACCTAACACCAATAGTCATCCCGAAGTGGACATACCACTGCTACTAGCTCCACGTATCAAACCTAACACCAAATGAATTATCCTTGGAGATCTGAATCTAGGATTTAATGACAACCATGACCTTAAAGCAGAAGCCATACACTCTGCACTTAAGGATATGAATTTCACACAATTGCTGAATGCCCCTACCCATGATAAAGGGGGAATATGTGATTGGATTCTCTCACTTAACACTACCATAGTTATTGAGTCTCTCTCACCCCTCAACTGGACGGACCACCACAGTATAAAGTTCACTCTTATGTGTAATGAATCGTGCCCCACTCCCTCCCCCCCAAGACCAATGCTACGGACACCTACGAAGCTAGAAACACTCACAAGCTCACACCTGATAACTTTGCCCCTATACTTAGCAAAGCGCTAGAAACTATTTCGGTCTCCAGTGACAATCCGTGCGTCCTTGCAGATTCCTACAACAAATGCCTCACCACCATTATTAATGCTGTAGCACCTCTAACTACTAGAATGCAATGGTCTGACAAAAGAACCTGTTTCTGGTTCAACGTAAAGTTAGTATTGTTAAGGAGAACCAAACGTGCCCTTGAACATGCCCACAAAAAACATCCCACTACTGAGTCTGCTAACATTTTCCAGTCCGCCAATAAAACTTACAAAGCAGCAATTATCACCCACAAAGCAAATGCCTACAACACTTGCATTAATAATCCTTCACCAGACTCTAAAGAACTCTTCTCTATCCCGAGAGATTTGGAAAACCCCACCCCGGCAACATCTCCCACTAACTCCAGTAAAGAGTGGTGCACCATCATTCAAGATGCCTTAGCCGCCAAGATTGCTCTCCTACAAAACAAAAAAACAAATATTAGCTGATAAAAATCTCTCCAATAACTCCCTCACGAAAACTAACGATAACTCCAACTTGCTATTCCACTTTACCCCAGTCTCTGAAGAACTTGTGCTTGACACCATCACCAAGTTCAAAGCATCTAACTGCAAAGGTGACAATGTCCCAGCACAAGTAGTTAATTTCATGCGCCAACACCCTCACACCCATTATAACCAATTTTGTCAACGCTTCCTTTAAGACCAACTTGGTCCCAGCCAGCATTAAAGAAGCCTAGGTCACCCCCCTTCTAAAAAAAACAACTTTGGACCCCAACAGTGCCCACAAATTATCGTCCAATAACCACGGTCCCTTTCTTGCTCAAAATCTTAGATAAAATAGCCTATACTCAAGTACAAGCACACCTGGAACAAAACCAGCTCCTTGGAACTAGACAATATGGCTTCCGGCCTAACTATAGTACGGAAACAGCACTCCTTGACCTGAAGATCCAGATGGATACCATCGAGGACACAGGAAAACTCTGCATACTCCTGCTGTTGGACATATCGGAAGCGTTCGACCTTGTGGATCACGACAAACTATGCACTACTTTAGCCAATGATTTCAAGTTCTCTAAAGATGCCACCACGTGGGTGAAATCCTTTCTAGCCGAACGTATGTCTACGGTTTCAATAGGGAAAGAAGCTGCAGATCCCATCCCAGTTCCCATTGGGGTACCCCAAGGTTTGTGCCTTTCACCAACTCTTTACAATGCGTACACAAAGCCTCTCTTCTCAGCATTAGATGGCATGGGTGTCATCTATACTAACTTCACAGATGACACCCAGATCCTCATACCTCTTTCAGGCAACTACGCCCAGGCCACACTTCTCATTAACAAAATCTATGCCATAATCCAAATCTGGATGGCGTTAAACAGCCTCTGCCTTAACGATGAGAAGACAGAGATTCTCATTGTGGGATCCCAAACTAAAATTCCTTCCACCCGGACTATTCCGTTATTAACATTGACGGCACGCTGATCCCAATACTTAAGCAAGTAAAAACCCTAGGAGTCTACCTAGACGCTAACCTCTCAATGACAAAACATAAGTGCACTCTCCTCATCCACCTCATTACACCGCGGAATTAATAGCCTTAAGCCACCAATTCCTCATACTGACCAACTGCATCACCTTGGCTAGGGCCCTGATCTTAGCAAAGTTAGATTATTGCAATGTGTTATTGCTAGGGACCTCTAACACCAACCTCAATAAACTACAGCTAATACAAAATAAAGCATTAAGGGCCGCATTAGGAATAAAAGAATCTTCTATCTCAAAGATCAGGAGAGATTCCCATTGGTTGCCCATCAAAGCTAGAATTATCTTCAAGATACTATACGTTTCATACAAATGCCTCTAAAAAAAAGCTCCCATCTACCCGAATAACACCATAGCTAAAAAATAATCCACTAGATCACCGAGATCCATTGACAATTTGCTCATGGTAATACCCTGCTACAAAAACACCAGAGCTGGGGGTAGCAGCTTCCAATGTCTGGCCCCGAAACATTGTAACTCCCTGCCAACTAGTATCAAAAAAGAGGAATCCTTCCAGGGTTTAAAAAAATTGCTAAAAACCTGGTTATTCAACCAATTTTAACCCATGCTCAGTTCCAGAAATTGTAAATAATTATTTTCACCCGTGCTATTGATTCTTACTGTAAAGCCTTGCCTTACTGTCCATCTAATTGGAATTACTTGATTATTAATGCTTAAGCTGTTTGTAACCATGCCGTGATACCCTAGGGTCTGGGCGTGTAACAAATGTAATGAATAAAATAAATAAACCATCCTTAACCGTTAGCTGTGTTTGACACCGCTGGTCATAAGATCAAGATCTATATCCTGGGCAATCGGTTTGGATTACCTGGCCAAGAATTATGCTACATTCAGTCTTTCCTAACAGATAGGATCCAGCAGGTGAGGCTAGTTGAGGATTGGCAAGTGGCAAATCCAGGGACTTGCACATTTCCAGTAGGTCCATACCCTTTACCTCTTCTAAGCCTATGTTCTACCTGCTGCCCCTAGCCCAGTTGATCAAGGAATCAGACCTTGGTTTTCAGATGTATGTGGACGACACTGCATTTAAAGACACAGGAAGGGGGCCTAACCTTTTTCAACACTGCCATAGCAAATGTCCTCACAGTGGTCTACGAATCGTTACTATTATCCGGCCCTTTGTTCAGCAAGATGAGCTTGAGCCAGCATGCAAAGGATGTTTACCAATGCAGGTTTGTTTGATTCCTTGTCAACATTTGGTACTCGGATCAATGCTGTGTAATGATGTCTTCTGCCCGACACCAGGAATTTCTATTGGGGTTACAAACAAGGCCAGGTGGTTGCCCAAGTTAACAGTTGACTGACCCGTGGATGGTATGGGTACGGTTCAACCCCACTTAACTGCCGCCAGAGAGAAGCCCACAATGACACTGAAATGTTAAAACACATAAAAGGCATCCTGGTTTAAAAAAGGGTAGTAATCCACCCATTACAGCACCCCCATGACTCTAGTACCAAGAGAACTGTATTTTTCACAAAGCATCTTAGTAGAGATGCTGTTCCTTTACGAAATAGAAAGGCTGAGCAGTCACAAGAAAACAGCACACTTCACGAGAAATCCCTGTCCCACGCCAGAGTCTGTCCATACATCAGGGGACCTTTGTGAATTCTTGCCCAACTTCACAGGCATCAGAAGGAAACAGAGAACTCCAGCGAGACATGCAGAACAAGTTTGCATACAACTGCAAACTGCTCTGACAGTGTAGGCAACACTCACTTTGTGAGTCAAAGAAGCACACGAGAAGCAGAAGCAGTTAAAAAAATGTACCTACACTTCACACCATTTCTGCATATCGGCCTCAGTTAAACAGCATACCACAGCTCCATGCATACCAGAACAATGACATAAGAAATTCAAGATGGCGGACCATCAATCTACAACTAGGTCCACCTTCCCAGTTAATAAGTGAGCCCAAGTACATTTTCTGACAGCAGCCAATTCCAAACCATCACCAGGAAGCTGAACTGTTGGGAGTGGTTGCAGGATTATATAACCCCAGTCTCTCAGACAGTGTGTGTATTTGAAAAAACACTGTGGCAGGCAGTTGGTGTGAGGTTGATATTGGAAGGACCTGGTGGCTGAGTTTGGAGATTAGAGGGAGATAAGGAGGTGGCAGGAGAAGATAAGGCAGAGGATAGTAAACAGCACAAAAAGGTGGTAGAAGAGTTTTGGGAAATTGGAGAAGAACAGGAGGAGCAAGCAGACAGACACCAGAGGAATGTTCAAAGAGGTCAGGTAGGTTCAAGGTCAGAGGTAGGGGAAAGACCCTGATTGAAGGGTTGGCACCATGGTGGACGGAAGAATGAGCACATGGTAGAATGTTAAGGAGGGACATGAACAGAAGAACAAGTTACTTACCAACTGGTAACGTTCTTTCGAGTGGATGTTCCTCCAACATATTCCACATCTTTGACATGTAATGTCCACAGCTGTGTACATCGGAAACTTTTTTGGCAGAGGGCGTCCTGCGTCGCTGGTGTCGGGTCGTTGTCCCTACAAGGCCTCCGTTGAGGGCGACGTCACCGGATGTTATGAATAGGACGCACGCCGCCCGTAGCCTCAGTTTATGTTTTTTCCTCCACAACGTGTGACATGCACATATTCAATGCCTGCTTGACTGCACATAGCCTTGCGGAAACGTAAGATGCAATAGCATAGGAAATTCTCCAGAGGGGCACACTGGGAGGGCGATGTGGAATACGTTGGATTATATGGCAGAATAAAGGACCGCCTTACCAAAGGCATATATTGACCATGTGGTGTATCCAGGGAGTAATGTTTAACAAAGGTGTGAATAGAAGCCCATGTGGCTGCATCACAAATATTCCTAATAGGGACTCCCCGCTGCAGGGCTGTGGAAGTAGCCAGGCACCTAGTGGAATGAGCATGCAACCCATTAGGAGGGTCCTTGCCCACCAATCGGTAACATTCAGTAATCGTGAGGATAATCCACCTGGACAAGGTCTGTTTGGTAACAGCATACCCCACAAAGAGTTGATCGACCGCTCTGACCCTGGACATCCTAGAAATATAAAAGCTCAGAGCTCTCCTAGGGTCCAACCTATGGAGGCGCTCTTCTTCCTTACCAGGATGAGGAGGAGGATAGAAAGAAGGAAGAACCACTTTGTGGCTTAAATGAAATTCCGACACTACCTTAGGTAGAAAGGAAGGACATACCCTCAGTACAACCCTATCCTTGTGGAACACAGTAAAGGGTGGCTAAGATGAAAGTGACTGTAATTCACTCACTCTGCGAGAGGAAGTAACCGCAACCAAGAACACCGTCTTGAAAGACAATAGTCTCAAAGGACAAGAGTGCAACTGTTGAAATGGAGCACCCATCAGGCATTTCAAGACCAAATTCAGATCCCAACCCGGCACCTGAAATGGGGACGGCGGGAACACATTAGTGAGCCCTTTAAGAAATTGGGAAATCAAAGGAATCTTTTTTTAAAACCTTTATTGTTGGTATTTCAACACACCATACAAATACACACCCACATTAGGGTGGATTTTAAACTTTGCGCCGTCAACTAGAGCCCAAACTATCCTCCTCCCCCCCTCTCTGAGTCCCTCCCCTAACCCTCGCCACTCCTCCGTATAGTCCCTATTGTGCATCCTTTCTGCCCCCCTGCGACCCTGTAGCAATTATTGTCGGCCTGTGTTAAGACTGCATCAGGGTGTGTTCCCTGCATCCAAAGATCCCTCTGAGGTGGTGTCAGCTTCACTTATCAGGAAAGATATCAGCGGGCCCCATATGTCGGGCGGGCGCGCGTGAAGAGGGAGGAGTTTTATGAAAAGAGTAAATCTTTCCGCCAAGCGGTGTAGGAAGGTGGGGGGCCGCGGCCCCATGCCATGGCAACTCTCCTGCGGGCTAGTGTCAGTAGAACTCCGGCCAGTCTCCTCGACGGCGTGGATAGCAATCTTGTCATTCCCAGCAAAGCTGCCATGCATCTCGGTTGTATTGCTTCTCCCACGATTGCCGTTGTCGTGTCTAACACTCGGTTCCAGAATGGGGCTACTTCAGGGCATTCACATGCTAAGTGTATGAAGCTCGCTGATAGAGTTCCACATCTCCTGCATTCGGGCTGGATGTCGGGATGGTGTTTATTAGCTTTTTCAGGTGTATAATAAGTTTGGTGGAGGAAATTAAAATGGATAAGTTTGAGCCGGGAGTTAAGTGCAATTTTCTGGGTCTGATTCAGAATGTAGCCCCAATCAACCTCTGATATACTTGCATTTAGCGCTCGTTCCCATCTAGTTTTCGCTCCAGTGTTGACAGGGGGTGTTCCGGTGGTTAGTGCTTTGTAAATTTGCGACACTAGCCTGCCTTCCCCCTGTGCTTGAATGACATTGTGCAGTAACTGCCAGGTCGGTGGTTGACTCGGGAAACCAGGCAGGTGGGTCTGCATAGTGTATCGAGTTCAGAAGTAGAGGAACACGTCCAGTGCTGTGTTGCCCCCTTTCTGTTTGGCTTGGTCAGGAGTCAGGAAGCCCTCCTCCGTGAATAGGTCTCCTAGGGATTGTATGTGTAGCTTGTCGACCCACTGGTGAAACACTTTCTCTGATGTTAGGGGGATTCCAGGAATAAACTTGACCGGCAAGAGGGGAGAGTACCTTATCTGCACCCCCACTTTATTTGCTAGCGACTTCCAGACCTTGTATGTTTTGAGCATCACGTTCATTGTGCGGTTGGGAACGGGAAGTTGGCCGAAAACCACTGCAGTCAGGAAGTTGGGAGTTGCCAAGGCCCTTTCCACCTGTACATGAGGGCGAATCGTTTGCGTTGCATACCAGTGGCTGAGGTACTGTGTTTGAGCTGCCCAAAAATATTTTTCCATGTCGGGGAGGGCTAGACCACCGTTGGACACGGGGAGTGTCAATATTGTGTATGCCACTCTGGCTGGTCTACCAGCCCACAGTAAATCCAGGACCAAGCTTTTCAGCCTTTTCAAGAAGGATTGTGGTAGTAGCAGCGGGATATTGTTGAAGAGGTACAGTAATTTTGGCAACACTACCATTTTGACTAAGGAGGTTCTGCCGCCCCAGAATGTCAGTGGGAGCGTCTTCCAGCGCGTGACCTTGTCCTGTAGGGACTTAAACACCTCCTCATAGTTGTCCCGGAATACCTCTTGTGGGTCTAGTGACAGCTGGATTCCCAGATAGCGAACCCCGGAGGTTCTCCACTTGAGTCTGAAGTCGTCGGCGAATTATTTCGTGTCTCGGGTCAGTGGGAAGACGACTGATTTTAAGTGATTGGTTTTCAATCCGGAGGCCGCCCGGAATCTAATGACTTCCCGCATGACCGGGTTCAGATTAACTTCTGGGTACCTTATGAATAGTGCCACGTCGTCGGCGTATAAGGATACGATGAGTTTGTGTGGGCCGATAGTGAGTCCCATTTGTTGGCGTAGTTCCCTCAGGTTGGAGGCTAGTGGCTCCATTACCAGAGCGAATATTAGTGCTGACAGGGGGCATCCTTGTCTCGTACCACGCTGCAGGTTTATTGATGCTGATTTTGCCTTGCCCACTATGATATTAGCTTGTGGATTGGTGTACAGGAGAGAGACAAGTTTGATAAAACGGGCCCCCAGCCCCATTCTGGTGAGAACCATGAACATAAACAGCCACTCTACCGAGTCAAATGCTTTTTCTGCGTCAAGCAGGACCGCGATTGCCTGGCCTGTAGGGTCTAATGCCTCGATGATTCCAAACATTCTTCGGATGCCGAAGGTCGTATTGCAGCCAGGTTTGAAACCTGCCTGGTCTGCCAGCACCAGGGCAGGCATCAGGGGCATCAGTCTATTCGCCAGGATCTTGGCAAGAATTTTGTTGTCCAGATTAAGCAGGGAGATCGGGCGATACGAGGCGCATTCGTCTGGTGGTTTTCCTGATTTGTGTAAAAGAATAACATTGGCCTCACGAGAGGAGTGAGGGAGGGTCCCAAGCTCTAGCGCTTCCTCGTACACCGCTGCCAGCAACGGAGCCAGAGGTTCTGCAAAGGCCTTATAAAATCCTCCCGTTAGGCCGTCAGGGCCTGGTGCTTTGGAGGGTGGTAGGGTCTTTATGGCTGCTTTGATCTCTTCCTGTGAGATTAGTTCGTTTAGAGGTTCACGCAATTGATGTTCGACCCAGTAGAGTTCTGTGTCTTCCAGATATTCCAGGGGGAGGTTTGAGTCTTTCGGTAGCTTGGCACTGTAAAGATCTTGGTAGAATAGACTGAATTCCTCCGCTATCTTTTCATCAGTGTGGACCTCTTCCCCTTGCCTAGTTCTGATCCTTTCGATTAGGGACTGTTTATTGCCGGCCTTAATTAGATTTGCCAGTAAAGCTCCTGGTTTCTGGCCCTCGCCGTATTGGCGGATTTGGCTGGTGCGGAGTAGAAATGTAACCTCACGTTCCGCTGCGTCGTTGAATTTCTGTAATTCCGTCTTCATAGCCGCTGCAGATTCCGGGTTGTCTTTGTTCGCGTTCTGGGATTCGAGCGGTTTTAATTTATTTTCGCTGTTTGAAAGCTCGCCTCTAATGAGCTTGAGAATGCCATTTTCTTTGGCGAGGCAGACTCCTCTGATAAAACATTTAAAGGATTCCCAAATTATGCTTGCCGAGGGGACCGAACCCAGGTTGGCTTCTAAAAACACGTCAATCTCCTCTCTTAATTCGGAGGCAAAGACCTCATCCCGCAGTGATCCCTGTTTGAAGCGCCAACGTTGTAGCGGCGGAGTGGGGGTAGCTGGCTTGAGCTTAAGGAAGATTGGCGAGTGGTCTGAGAGTGTTCTCGGATGGATGTGGCACCGGCCACACGCCAGGGGGCTGTTTGTTGAGGAAAAAAAAGTAGTCGATTCGGGAGCTTGTATTGTGGACTGCAGAATGAAAGGTGTACTCGCGCATTTCCCCATTGGAGACTCTCCAAGTGTCCTGTAGATCAAACGCTTTGCAAATTTCTTTTATCTGGAGACCAGCTTTGGAGGATGGTTGCTGTGCGGCCGATGATCTATCTCTTGTAGGGTCCATGACTGTGTTCATGTCGCCCGCCCCAGACAATTGTAGCCGGGTTGAGCGCGGAGAGCTGCGTCAACACCCAGCCGAAGTTGTCAGGGCCATCCACATTCGGAGCATATGAATTGGCAAAGGTCACTTTCTGACCTGCGACGATGCCACTCACCAGTAGTGCTCTGCCTTCATCGTCCTTAGCCGTGTGTAGTAGCCGGAAACTGAGACGCCTGTGTATGAGGATCGCGACTCCTCTCGAGTACGTGGAGTAGGATGAAAAGTATCTGTGGCAGCCCCAGCTTTTGGCCTACTGCTGGTCTCTCCCCGGAGTAAAGTGCGTCTCTTGAATCAAGGCTACGTCCACTTCGTGACGTCTGAGATAGTGCAGAATTTTTCTAGATTTAGCCGGGATGTTACCGCCTCTTATATTCCACGTTAAAACGTTGAACAGGGCGACTTTGCTTTTATTTCGGACCGCATTTCTGATTCAGCGGGCGGCCGTGGTCTGGTTGAGCCAGAGCTACTGGCTGGGTCTGCGTGCGAGGGATGGGAGTCTCGATGCGATGATGTGTTTGGCAGCGAGTAGGGAGCCGGCGGTGAGCAGGAAATTCGGGATCTGGTGGCGCTGAACTTTCCCATTAACTTTGTAATATTCAAACTTCGGGCAATCCCCAACAGGCCCAAGACGTAACTCTCCCGAGGGTGGGCAACCCCGAACATGCTCACCGGGAGGGTCCGAATTTCCCAACCCCAAACCAAAAAGGCCCATGGAGTCACCATGCCGAGGTGTGAGATCCACACCTCGTCGGACAGACTCAACTTAGGCTAACAGTAACTTAATAGTAGCTGTGCTGGGGGCACCTGGAGTCTCCCAAGTGTCCCAGCCCCGACTCGTGCTGCTGTAAATGATCTCGCTTACTCAATGCTGCTGTGCCGGGTCTTGTATCCAGCCATGTCAAACCGTTTAAGGAAGATTCCTGGGGATTCTATCTCTTTGCGGTCTGGGGCGAGCCTGGTTCTGATCCGGTAGACCCAGACGGTCCAGGAACAAATTTGCTTCATCTGGGGTTTGGAAAAACGGGACCTTTCCCTCGTGCTGGACTCTTAAGCGTGCTGGATAAAGCATTGAATACGGCAGTTGACTGTTGCAGAGTCTCTGTTTGACGCTAGAAAGAGTTTTCCTTTGTGACTGCACTGCCGGGGAGAAATCAGGGTAAAAATGGATTTTTTCCCCGTCGTGGCTCAATTCACCTTTTTCTCTGGCGAGGCGGAGCAAGGAGTCGCGATCTCTGTAGTTCAGCAGTCTCGCTATTATTGGCCTGGGGGGGCACCTGGAGCAGGTCTTGTCGCAGGAATCCTGTGGGCTCTCTCGATTATGAATAGGTGGGATAGGGCTTCGCGGCCAAATAGAGTGGTGCATAGGGCTTCTACAAAGTCTTCCATTTTCTCCTGCGTTTGATGTTCTCTCACACCAACTATCTGTAGATTATTCCTCCTCGACCGACCCTCCAGGTCCTCGCACTTGGCAGCGGTTAGTTTCATTTGCGATTCCAGCTGTGAGACTATTAGTTAGAGTTGCCGAACTGTCATCGAGATTTGACACCCTCTGCTCCATCTCGTTTAGGCGTTCGGCATGGGAGTCCATACGATGTTGCATGAGATCAACTTTGGACGCGAGGCCGTCCATTTTGTTACTCAGGCTGCCAATGCCTGCTTTTAAGTCAAGAAGGATTTCTTTGATTTCAAAGGGGTTCTCAGCCTCTACATCCTGGTGAGAGCATACCGACGATGAAGCTTGGTCTTCTGGGTGGTGAGGGGCTCTGGGGGTCAGGCCACTCTCAAAGTTTAGCTTCCTCTGAGATTTATCATTTTTCCCCATCGTGGCTGTGAGAATGGAAGCGTCGGAAATGGGTTGCAGGTGGTCTAGTTGTGCCTCGAACCCTCCCCGGGACTCACCCCCGGACCGGGGTGGCTGCCGCTCGTTGTGTGGGGTGCTTGATCAGAAATGCGGGACAGGGGGGTGGTTTTCATCGTGCACCGAGCTCCCCACTGTTAGCGCAGCCCCCGTGGTGGGTTTCAACAGAAAACTGGCGTAGGAAGAGTGTTATCCGCCTTGCGGGCTTCTTAGTGGCAGGAGGTGACTGTTAAGGAGCTTCGTTGGTACGTGTCAAAGTTGTTTACAGAGGTTTTCCGCCAGCTATTACTAAATCAGGAGGCGAAGTGCTGGTCAATTCCTTGTGCCCCTGTCTTGTAATACAGGGCCTGGCGTTGGTCTGCGGCAAGGAGGATGCTCCTCCCAATGTGGCGGGGTTCTCCCGACTTCTGGGGGTTCAGGTCGTCCACGTGGACGGGGCCCCCCCCCCCCCCCCCAAGTGCTCCGTGTGCGCGGATGCCGCACCAGTCCTGGCTCAGCGGGGTGCAGGAGTGAATGGTCTGCCGAGGGGCGCTGTACTGCTCGCTTGCTCCCGCCACTACGGGTAAGGCCGCCGCTGAGTCTTGAAGGCGGAGGGGGGGGGGACTGCGCCGTCTCCCCACCACTCCTTACCTCCCGGCACCCCTGGAACGACTCCTCCGGGCATCTGCCGGCCCCGTGAACGTGGACGCCGTCAGGGGGGAGCCTCCCGCTCATCCACCGCGTCGCTGTAGCTCTGTGATCGCTCGCCGCCTCTGAGTGGGTGCGGGGATTCTTGCTGGGCCGCTGGCCGTCGTCCGGGGTCTGTCGCTCCACGGCCCTCGGCTGGGAAGCCGGATGCCGGAGCTGCTGGAGCAGATTTAGGGTGCGGGGGGGGGGGTGGTTGCTGACCAAACAGATTGCGCCACAGGCCGCGGCCTCCGCCGCCGATTGCAACGGGTGGCCCTGGCGTCTTACGGCCGTCACCTCCACTCTGACGATGGCTCCAAACGGGGGGAGGGAGGGGATCAGGATCTCCCGCCGACCCTCCGCTGTTCGGCGAGCGCTCCCCGAACCGCTGCCATCTCCTTGCCAGTACACTGGGCCCCAGTGCACGGGGGGCACGTCGGGCTCTGCAGTGAAGGAGCTCAGCTCTGGATGCGTGGAGCCGTGTGGGCCGGCCCTGCGAATCTCGGCCACCGGGCCTCCCGGGCTGAATCTCGGGCTGGGAGCTCCGATTATACACAAAACTTCGGGATGACTTAGCTGGGGACATCAGCAATTCATGCATAGGCAGACTGGGGCTCAGTAACGCCAGGATCCGCAGGATTGTCCAGGATTGATGCGGGGCTACGAGGGAGCTCTGACCTAAGCGGCCATCTTGGATGGCCCTCTAGCGCCCTCTCGGAAATCAAAGGAATCTTAAAGTAAGAACATTCTTCAGACGAACGCTTGAAGATAGACAGCGCCACCAGGTAACCCTTAATGGTACCTACTTGAAGGCCCCTGTGGGCTTAAGAAAGCAAGAAAGACAGAACCACGGGAATGGAACATTGAAAAGGATCAACATTTTATCCTCTGCACCAGTTGGAAAACTTAAGCCAACAGGGGGGGGTGAGGGGGGTTAGAGAGAGAAAGAGAAAGAGAGAAAGAGAGAAAAAGAGAAAGAAAGAGAGAAAGAGAGACGATCCTCTCGGTAAGGAAGACGGCATGGAGGGCAGATGGACATTTCTAGAAGGTCCGGGTACCACGCTCTACTGGCCCAAGCCGGAGCAATGAGGATCATGTGGGACCCGAACTTCCTTAACACTTGTGGAATGACGGGGACCGGAGGCATTGTTCGCTGCTGGATTGCCCAGAACAAGAGCTGCATTGCCTCTCTGCACAACGGGATTGACCTTACCCCCCCCTTTTTTGGTGAGGTAATGCATGGCCACTGTATTGTCCGTCATGATCAGGACGCTCTTCCCCCGCACAAACAGCAGAGCCTGATCCTCTAACAGGTTGATGTGGAGTTTGGACTCCGACAAAGACCAACGACCGCTGGCGGTCAAATCGTCGGCATGGGCTCCCCATCCTGTGAGGGAAATGTCCGTCACTACAGTCCCCTCCGGCCACGATTGCCAAAACGGTTCCCACTTCATCAGGTTCCCCTCGTTGGCCCACCACAGAAGATTCTGGGAGACCGAGAGTGGAATCTGAACGGGATCCGACATCTTGCCTGCGAATTGAGACCACTGCATCCTGAGGACCCAATTGCAGGGATCTCATCCTCAGCCTGGCCTCTGGCACCAGAAAAAATGCAGGATGCATTTAGGCCGAGCAATCTTAAGAATACGAAAGTCGGGAGACGCTGGGCATGTTGAAACTTGTCGACCATCTGCACAATGTGATGTGCCCTCACCTTGGTAGGCGAGCACTTCCCCCTGGTCTTCCCCCATTGTATTAGTAGCTAAATCCAATGGGACAGAGATTTTGTATTGACTTTAGAAAAATGGAAGCAATATCTGCCTTTGATGCCTACCCGATGCTCAATATTGATGATCTCATTTATCGACTTGGCAACGCTGTCCATCTTTCTATCATAGACCTTACAAAAGGCTATTGGCAGGTTCCATTGTATGGTCCCGACAACGAAAAAAAGTCCTTTGCCACACCACTAGGTTTGTCCAAATGTGAGGACTTTAAAAGTAGGACTACACAGGCCCCCTGCAACATTCCAATGGTTGATGGATAAGATCTTACAACCTTACTCTGATGTCTATGGGGCTTACACAGATGGCATTGTGATCCACAGCAAGACCTGGGAGGATCATATTTATCACCTTTATACAGTCATGAGAGTCCTGAGAACAGCGGTTTTAACAGCTAATCCTAAGAAATGCAAATTGGCTCAATTCACAGTCAAGTACTTAGGATTTTTTGTGGGAAATGGCACGGTACAGCCACAAGAAGAGTACGTTAAGGAAGTCCTAGACACCCCTACACCAAAAAAAGATCTAAGGGCTTTCTTGGGACTAATCGGCTATTAACGTCGATTCATCCCCAATTTTTCAATAAAAACCGCTAGACTCACTAACAAATTGAAAAATGCAGAACCCCAGATGATCACGTTTAATGAGGATGATCAAAATTGCTACACAACTTTGAAAGTGACCCTTTGTCATAGCCTCATCTTAAAAATAGCCGATTTTTCAAAATGAGTTCAACCATCAAATAGATGCTTCTTTCCTTTCCCAAGATCACGACGTCCTAGAACATCGAATACTATATATAAGAAACTATTCCTGAGGGAGAAGAACCACTCTACTGAGCTCCAAGCCTCTGCTACAAAGTGGGCTATTATCCATTTGAAGAACTATCTGCTGGGGTGGAAGTTTAGACTGGTCACAGATGATTCACCTCTGGTATGGATTAGCAACGAAAGGAATCTGATCAACAAGCTATGCAGTGCTTTTTGGATATGCAGCAATATTGTTTCTCCACGGAACATCGAAAGGGTTGAGATCAAGGAAATGTCGACTTCCTTTCTCGACTTCCATGTCAAACAACTAGATCCAGCCCGCATAGGGGAAGGGTATTTGAGGGATCTGACAGCATCCTCACTTCTTTCCCAAACATATCCTCCTCTTAGGTGGCCAGGGAAAGGCTCTTGCCATCGTATCCTGACCCTGGAAGTGGATTATTTAATGTAATGTAATATAAATATATTTATAGAGCAAAGAAATGGCATGAAGGCATCAAGGCGCTAGCAAACACTGATTTGCCGAGGAAGGAAAAAATAGGAGGTCAAGCACGAAAAAGGAGTGTTTTCAGGTTCTTTCGAAACTGCAAATAATCAGCAGTATCTCTACGATGTACTGGTAGAGAGTTCCACATAGTGGGAGTAAATAGAAAAAGATCATTCTCTTGCTTGTGCCCTGCAGCGGTTTGACATTTTTAGCAGGATTTGAGAGGGGGATCGAAGTAGCCTAACAGGTTTGTCTAGAACAGAGGTATTCTGTGCCAATACCATGCATGGCGCGATGCACCAGGCACAACATTTTGAATTTAATCTGGATGCCGATAGACAGCCAGTGCAATTGTCGAAGCATATCCAGAGGTAGAAAAACTTGAGGCTCCAAGAGCCAAATCGGGCTGCCGCATTCTGTAAAATCTGCAACCGCTGAAGCAAGACCGCAGACTTTCCTAAATAAATACCATTGCAATAGTCAATGTAACCCATAATTGAGGAGGTAACAACCTTAATCTGAGATTCTGGTGGACGGAAAGGAAGAATTTTCCTCAACACTTTCAGTTTGCCAAAGCCCATCTGGCACACCGAAGCAATGTGAGCTTCTTTAGATCCCTAAGAGAGGGGTATCACACCTAGGCTTTTTTACAGCTAAAACCGGCTCTGGACAGGGTCCCAAGGATGTAGGCTAATAGTCAGCACTCCATGAGGCCCCCATGGTGGCAGAGCCAACCATCAAGACCTCCGGCTTGTCAGCATTTAGTTTCAGCCAGTGTACAGCCATCCATTCTCCAATGTACGGCAAGCAATTCCTAAGCTTGGAGGGAGGATCCGTCGCCGGGGCATTTATGCGAAAAAGAATCTGCGTAGGTACACGAGCCTACCCCATGGTGAGCAATCAGGTCCGCCAGAGAGCGCAGATACAAATTAAAAAACAGGGGATAATGTGGAGCCCTGAGGGACGCCGTACATAAGTGCCAACGGGACGGATTTAAATTAAGGGAGCAACACTGTCTGATATCTCTCAGATAGAAATGATGAAAACCAACAAAGGGGAGAGCCAGTAATACCAATCCCTTCCAAATTTTGTAGTAAAATCCCATGATCAACAGTATCAAAAGCTGCAGAGAGGTCAAGGAATATCAAAACTCCAACCTCTACGTGATCTTGCAAAAGCGAAACATCGTCAAGAAGTGAAATCATCATGGACTCCGTGCCCATAAGGTGACGCTAACCGGACTGAAAAGGATGAAGATGACACTTGGCTTCAAGAAATTGGAAGAATTGCAGAGTGACAATTTCCTCTATCAGCTGCATCAACACTGGGAGGAGTGAGATGGGCCAATAATTCTCCGCCAACGATGGGTCAAGGTGCGCTTTCTTAAGAAGCAGAGAAACCATAGCATGCTTTATAGCCCTGGGCATCAACCCTGTTACCAACAAACGATGGAGAGCTGCTGTAAATAAGGCAATAGTCTCTTACGGAAAAGCTTGTATGATAGACAAAGGAAAGCAGACAGAACGTGGGCGTGTTCACTGAAGCAAATTGAAAAGTTGAGCCGATCTGCAAAAGCTCAGTGAGCCTGGTCGGGCAGTTTGAATACACTGACGGATCCTATGGATCTTATCACCAAAGTATGAACCAATCAAATCACACTGAGTTTGTGTATGAAAAAAAGGCGTCCGGCGCCCACAGTGGCGCTGACAGTTCCCTAGCAACATGGAATAATTCCCAAGCAGAGCAAGAAGCTGTGAAAATGCAGCAAAAAACAGAGATTTAGCTGTTTTAATGGCAGCATTATATATCATCAAAGCTGATTTGTATATTTGCTTGGTGGACACCTCAAAGTCCCTGCGCCATTTACATTCTATCCGGCGACAGGCTTGAGCAGACTCAGAATACCAAGGAGCTGAAGGTTTCAGATGACCCATCGATGATTTCATAGGCGCCAGAGCCTCAGCAGTAACAAATATTGCCTTCACCAGTGCCGAACACAGATCTAAATTCCCATCCTGAAAACCCTAATGCGTTTAAGGGATCAGTACATTTGCAGCAGAACTTCGGATAATCCTACCCCAATGACGGCAAACTTGGACAGATTTTCTGCCTCAAAAGCGCAAGGACTCATGAAACAGGCAAAAGGGCAGCAAATAATGATCCAACCAAACGACCAGGAGAGGTGTAAAAGTATGAATGTTGCCAATTTCAGAAAAAATGAAATCAAGAGTGTTACCCAGATTATGCGTGGTAAAATGGTTACGATTAAATGAGGAAACTGCGAGAAAGGGACACTAGCATAAGAGTCAGCAGGATTATTGGGTTCAAGATTAAAATCTCCGATAATCACAAATTTACAGTGAACCAAGGATAAGTCTACAACCAGTTGGGCAAATTGTGGAACACAACTGACCAAGGGGTAAGATGGTGGGCGGTACACCAGTAGCAAATGCACAGAACTATTGGGAGATAATTGTTGCCTAACCAAAAGTAATTCACAGGGTAATTTATGATTACAAATGATGACTGTACCCAGACCTCCATATAAGGTGCGTATTGTGGCTTTTTACGAATATAATTATAGCAAATACGGAACATTTAATTTTCCACTGCGGACCATTTTAAGGAAAATGTTCCACTGTATATATGAATTAAAAAAGCTTCCCATTTCCTCCACTAGATGACACTGTAGGCTGCATCATTAACACTCTGCAATGCAACTTCGGAGCAGGACATTTCGGTGCAACAAGTTTGGGGCCCAACGTTCTGGCACGGCTGTTTGACCGCAGGCCCCATTTCGGCAGGCCCGGTTGGACACAGCCAGTAGGACGTGGGGACCACTTGTGGCGGGTATGTTTTGGCGCGGCCCTGCTCCGGTCCATCATGCCAGCAGTAGTCATTCTCCTGCTGATTGTTTCTGCTCGACAGAGCATGGCACCACCAGCAGGCTTCATGTGATATTCTCCAAAGGACGTCCGACACAGTGAACACTTCCTGCAGTCAGCAGCATTGTAAACTATCTGTGTTACTCCCACGGCTGCTGCAGCAACCAAATATTAAAGGACACCTCTAATTCTAGCTATTTCGATATTTAGCCATGTGCTAAATGTGCCTTTCATAATCACCAAAGTATGTATTGCATGTCCTTCACTTGTAATGCCACGTTGGTAACAATGATATAGAACAGAGATTGAATGCCAAAGTAAGCCATATGTCAAAGGACGGATGTTTTATCATTAGGTCGTAAACAGCGCAGCCTTTGCTGTTTTGATGGCATATTGGCTCTTCTGGTCCTGATAAAGAGTGAGTAGTATGCAAAATGCAAGTTGCTTTGTTCCTTCCAGTGGGTTTATATGAAACTGACACATCCAGTACATTGGCCTAGCACGAAGGTACATGCGTTCAAAGTGAAGGGACAGGTCGGTTTTTAGTTTAGAAGAAATGTTTTGTGTCACTGTGAAAATGCAATTACGATAAGGTGTTCTGGGTACACTTTCCATATACATATTCCTTATGCTTTACACCAGTTTGGTTACTAGGCGATGCATAGTTCAAGACAGACTTGTGATTAATACATTAACGCTTAATGCATATCCCACCTAGGTCTTTAGATGAAGGTCTGAGTCGGCCATGCCAGTACTCATGCACAGATTTATAAAATAAGCCCCCAAAGAACAGTGCAAACTTCTGAGCCCCATTACCTGCACCCTGATCAGATGTGCAAGGTTATCCAGGACCATTGCTCTGCCATCATCTCCTTACATGAGACAATGTAATAAGTTGTTTGCATGTGTTTTCTGTGTTGCTGTTTGCAGTTTGGGTCTTTTCTAACCTACCTTTCCCATGTTGCCCCTTACCTTGTATAAGGAACTCATGGTGGCAACAGTAAAGACAGACACAAGTGATCACAGTTCAAGGGTGTTTATTAAACTGTATAAATGGGTGAGAAAAATGCCTAATCTAAATCTAAGATGGGAGCAAGCTACGACCATCAAATAATAAGGCATTCCTAGTGGTGTCTTGTAAAATAAAGGCCTATACTAAAAAAAACATATTGGCAAACCTTACCGCCAAGTTACAAAATAGTGTGGGATAAGGTTCATCAGAAAAGAAAGAAGTGTTCACAAAATAATAAGTCAGGATGGTATAAATGGGGTCTGCCTCGCCCATGTTTTTAGCACGGGACAACGCGGGACTCTCGAGCACGGCACACTCCTGGGCTTCTCCTGCACAAGCTTAGTTTGTTTCCAAATTATCAGGCTCTTATGTGGCCAAGTCTCTCTTACACCAAGTCTCTTGCCTCAGAGGGCCTGATCTACTATAAATGACAAACAAAAAGTTCCTTTCAGTAATCTTCCCATCGGGTGATTTACCATCACCCATCGATCCCCCTCAACCGGGCTCTGATCCTTTTTGTACCGTTGTCTTCAGTCGGGTTCACATTTGCCAGTTTCATACAGTTCACGTATTCAATCACAAGTTGGAGATCCAAGCTGAAAAGAACAGCCACATGAGTGTTCTGACCCAGCACCAGACATAGGAGGAAGCTGTAGGGGGGCCTCCCCTGCCAGTAATATCAAAAGGAAGCACAGTCCAGAAATGTCCTTAGATGCTGGTGCAGAGGCGCACAGTTTGGGCAAAGCATTCTACCAGAGGCCATCTTTGTAACGCACAAATGCAGAGACTGACTGCACAACCTTGGTGCCAAACCAAACGACATTTCACAAACAACAGATAGCATGTTTATGCAACTACTAACACTTGCTGATAGATAATATGTTATAGGAACATTGCAGTGAGAACAATGCTTGATTTGCATAGTGACTTATAATGTGCGAGAACAACATTGGATAATATCTGATGTATTGTTCAAATGTGTCTAGAGGAGAGTGCAACCAGAGAGATATCCCATTAGTAGAGCACACACTTTCTGGTCTTTAGGTAGGAAGCCTTTACACACTTCCAATTACAGTACTTATAGCGATTCAAGATGTGCAGGGCTCTGGCCCCACTAAGATGACCCCCCACCCAGACTGGTTTGGAGATATAAAAAAAAGGACCAAAGATTGTGGCAAGGGAATTAGGTGCAGGATTCTTTGAGGTAAGACTGTTATGCCAAGAATATTTTACCTACAAGAGTAGTTTATTGTTTCAAGTGAGGATTTAAACATTTCCTCTGTGGGATGTAGGCAGAGTCTAGAGGTAGGATGATGGGGTATCAGGTATTGCCTGTTTAACCACATCTTGTTTTCTTGTTTGCTCTTGATCTCAAGATCCCTCCTAACACCTCACTCTGGGGGCTCAGCCCCAAAGCCCTGTTCTAGGATTGCAAGGCTGTGGGGCAAGTGGATTACTACCTTGGGTTCTGTACTGCTCCTAGGGAGGCCTAAATGTTTGGCATACCTCTGAGGCAACTGCAGATCTAAAAGCCTGCTGCCCAGCTCTTGACTGGACCCTCTTGTTTTTATCATGTTGCTCTTGGCTTGCACCAGCGTCGCCTGCTTCCAGTCAGAAGCTGAATATAGTTTAAGACCCTCTGTCCAACTTTCCAGGTTTTCCCACATGGTTTAAACCCCCTTCATTGCAGGGAAGCTTCAACTGCACTCTCCAAACAGAACCTTCAACTCTAGCTCTGCCCTTCTCATATCCAGGTCCCATCAACAGGGACTTTGAGAATGAAATTTTGGAACTCAAAACCTATCTCTATTCACAACCTCTCTGATCTTCTCTTACGGCGGCCCTATAAGTCCAAGCTTTTTCTTGCTCTTTAGTTAGCTCTTCCTCTCACTCACTTCATCCCCCAAATCTCATCACCAAAACACCCCAGTTGTTTGTGCACGCTTCATGCATTTCAAACAGGTATCCAGTCCAAAATCTTTCAAAAAGCAAAAACACTGAGTGGACTGCAAGCTACTCAGACATGCAATTCGCCACTCCATCCAACTATTAACATTATGATTTTGTGTTTACAAATTGCCAGTAACCACAACGCTTAACATGAGCTACTGTTGCCAGCGTCACAAAAGGTGGATTTTTCAAAATCTTGTGATTTTTCCCCCCCATAATTCATTATTTAGCCAATATTAAAAAATTACCAACATTTAATGCATATGTCGGTGTACTGTCAATGAGTAAATACCATAGTTGCCACAAGGATACAACAAAACAAGATTTATAAAAGAGGTTGATATATAGTCCATACAACAAACTAAATATCTCCATATGGGGAAACATGATCACCCTCATCTGCCACACCACTCTATACACTTTCTCCATTTCCCCATTAGTATAGCTTTAAGGAGCAGTTTGGGGGGAGGGCATGATCGGCGATGGCGCGCTAGCTCAAACCATGGTGTGAAAAGATGGCTTCAAGCCTTTACATGCCAAGCCCATCTACTGAACGGAGACTTAACACTATTGGCAACTTGGGGCTACACTGGTTCCTAATTTTATTTACAAAAGAAACGAGGTGCATGCCAACAGCGCAAGCCAAATTCCCTTAAAACAAAAATAATATGGTCACCAGCTAAAGGAGAAAAGGCCCAACTCCCAATTTTAGGTTGACAGCCGTCACAGAAGATGGGAGCAGGCAGGTGAAGACAGATGCTCCAAGGAAGAGGCAAGCTCTGCTCCCTCCCCAGCACACATTGGGGTTGAACCGCTATTGTGGAAAAGACCTGCCTCTCTCTGCCAGCTGCACTGCTACCCAAGCCCCTCACTGGAGGTGAAGTGTTCCTGCAGGTGCTAGTTAGCCTCCCCCGTTTTTGGGAGCAATGAGAACAAGGACCAATCTTGTCTGCAAGCCCCTGGATTGGGGCTCAAAACAACTGAAGAAGCCAAGCAAATTGAATCATGTGTTCTACAGCTTTGAACCACGATTCGACCATGTTCACACGTTTTCCAAACATCATGGCTGGACAAGCTGTCTTGGGCACTTTTTCGAACTCTTCAAACTGCTGTAGCTACATCATCTGAATTGGCTCACTGCCACACTGTAAAACAAGCAGAGCATGTCAACTGTTCACCTTCAACAAGCAACTCACCCCTGCAGACTACTTCAAATTGCTGCCGTTTGAAACATTGCAACAGACCATCAGGACAACAGCTTTGAACCGTCGGACCTTGACTCGAACCACTGTAGCATTGCGTCGCTCATCAACGCGAACCAGCGGTTCACAACATCTCAGACTCCACCTTTGAGCCAACACTGGTGAGCCATCCCAACTGCACTGCGCAAACTGCACCTTTGGATCACCCTGAGCACCAGCTTCAAATAGACTTAATACCAGCTCGGCGATTGGACCAAAATCTCTTGCTGCATTCGTACCTGGTTAGGCCTGCATCTACAGTATTTCGAAGTCTGGTGTTCAAGCCCATTTGAACCGCCTAAGAACTGGAATCATATACTATTGAAAGCCATTAGAGACTGGTTAAAGCCCTTGTTTCATCTTTATCCTGCAGAACATATCTTTTGAATGAACATTGTTGCAATTCTTGCCTTTGTCCACCCTGCTAAAGTATCCCAAGTGCCTACTGTAAGGGAGGCATGGTATCACAAGTATGATACTGACACAAGAGCTACAAGTTTCAAAACCTTTATTCAATTCTTGGGATTTGGAAAAACTCCTACCTTGCCCTATAGCTATGATGGGTGTAGTCTCTACCATCAAATAATAAAGAAAACACAGTCTTAGTCAGTCTATGTCAAGTCAAAATGGCCTACACTAACAAAACCTAATGCCTGCACTATCTCTTATACAAGAAGTGTGCAAAGGGGAATGTGTATGCAAAGGAAAATCAGTGTTATAACATAATGGCTCAAGGTGGACGAGTCAGCTCTCCTCCCCACGTTGGACAGCAGGGAGTAAGGCGGCCCCCGTAGACAGGATGACACACTCCGGCTCAGGTTACCAAAAAAAGGCAGTTCAAAACCTGAGTCGAGGCCCGCTTGGCCTTCCACATTAAAAGTCACTTATTCCAGTTTTCCAAAAGTTCTTTCACAATTCAACAAAAGTTCACGTAGGTCTCCCTCTGTCGGCCTCGGACTTCCCAATCACAGCACTTGCAGTGTTTCCCTTCCCCAAGCTTTATTCACATTCGTTAGAGGTTCCCTTCCCCCAACTTATTTCACATTCCAGATCTCCCTCGGTCAGGCTCTGACCTTTCAATGATGTCAAAGACTTTGGAATGTGTGAGGCTTTTTCCATAGTCCTCTGCAGGACCACTTAGACTTTCACTTTCTCTCTTCATCATGGTATTTGCCTCAGTGTTTCCTGGTCTCGATAGCTCCATAACACAATCAGAAAACTTCAAAGAAATCTTTCTATCAAAGCATTCACCTTTTAACTTCCCTCTCAACTGGGTTAATATTGACCATTGCGCATTCAGAGTTCGTTCACTTTTGTCGCTTTTTCACAAGGCATCAAATAATTTCGCTGAGACTTTCGAGTGGGTATTTCCTTTCGCCGGCCCACTCTGCTACTCTGCATCACTGGCTTCACAGTTATCAGAATCTTTAAAGTTCATTACTGATTTGCTTTCTTTCACGTCTTATAAGCATGCGCGCAACATTCAATTGTAAGATACACTGTTGGAGCTTCAATCTTTCCTTGACACAAGCCAGCCTTTCATGTCTTTCACCAACTCACCGGTTGTGTGCATTCCTTTCTTTTCTCTGTGGCTTTGATTCACGAGTCAAGATTAATAGTACAGGCTTGGCCTCGCCTCCCAACTCTGCCGTTCACCCGGGGGGGGGGGTCGCTGGCGTCCTTCAAACACAACGCAGACTTCTTCTCGTATTGGATTTGGCTTTATCTGCGTATCCTTCACAGTTTCCCAGAGGCAACAACCTCCTGCAGGGATTTTCAGGACCTCTCTATCCCTCGATCGGTCGCCCTGGTCAAATGGGTTTGCCTTCGTCCCAGAAGATCTGCTCCTTCTCGTGTCTCACCTTGCTCAGAGTGTCTCTCTCTATGCCGCCTTTTATCAGTGTGGAGGGAGCTAATGCGTATCAGATGTATGTGATTAAGTTTAAGTGCCTGACTTTGCCTGACCCGATTAATGGGACATGTCCAATGAGATGTAATAGTTAGCCTCTTTACTTTTAGTCGTCCTCTTCCTTAGCCCAGTGATTTGTGTAGAATGGGGGTGTGGGGGTTGAGACAGAGAATCCTATCTAATAGGATGGGGTATGGGTACGGGAAAGGGGGGGGATGCCGCATCACACCATCTGATGCCTTACCCCCCAGGCCCCTAAGATCCCTTACCCAGGTGATGCTCCAGCACTGGTCCAGCCTCAGGGTCTGAATCCAAATGGGGATGGCCATGCCCTGGCCACCTGAGCGAGATCCCTGATGACTAGCAAGTGAGACACCCTTTGGTTTCTCACACTACACATACTTATTCTGATTTGCTTAATTAAAGTATATGGGATACATGACTCACCGTAATTGTATTTCTGATGCTTGTATCTGCTTAGATTCATATTTCACATGCTATAAATAGGCCGACATCTAGTGGTAGCTGCAAAGTATTTCATTTTTTGTTTTCGAAACTCGAAAAGGGACGTCGACAGGGCGTGTCAGTAATACTATCCCTAGTGTGACATCCACTGTACCCATGGTGCTTCATGCGCCGAGGTCTCTCAGATTGTTTTGTTTCTGACATAAGGTAGCATGAAGTGTAGTGCGAGTACAGATATAATAAAGCAGATAAGAGTAGGGAGCAGGGGGGTGGGCATGTAAATCTAAGCAGATGCAGGCATCAGAAATACGATTACGCTGAGTAACGTATCTCTTCTGAGGCTTGTGGATCTGCTTCGATCACATGCTATGCATAGATTAGCAAGCAGTGTCTGGAGAAGGTGGTGGGTTGTAAGAAGGTACAGCGGCAAATAGATGTTTTAGCACCACTTGTCCCACCTGTGAATCTGCTTTAGAATGGGTATCAATGCAGTAGGGCTGAGTAAAAGTATGTATAGCGCTCCGTGTAGCTTCTTTGTAAATGGCGTCCAGCAGGACGTTTGCAATACAGGCCAAAGTAGCTCCTGTACCCCTGGTAGAGTGATCTCATGGTGTGAAAGGCAGAGTCTTGTTTGATAGAGAGCAGCAGAGCTGTATGCATTTCACTATCCATCTTGAGATGGCGTTTGTTGAAACGTGATCACCTTCCATGCAAGATGCTATGGAGACAAACAGTTGGGTCTGTTTTTCGTAGCGGTTTTGTCTCGTTTACATAGTAAAGAACCGCCGTCCTTACATCTAGTTTATGGTGGTTTTTCTCCGCTAAGCGTGAAGGGTTTTGAAAGAAAACAGGTAGTTCAATGTACTGGTTGACATGGAACTTGGATAAGAACTTTAGTGAAAACCCAGGGTGTGTTCTTAGTACCAACTGGTCTTTGTGGATAACAAAGAAAGGGTCTTTCACTGACAAAGTGTGTAGTTCACCGGCTCTTCTTATGGAAGTGATGGCCACAAGAAAAGCTGTTTTATATGTTAGGTGTTTAAGGGTGGATTTGTGCATAGGCTCAAAGGGGGGGACCTATGAGCTTTGCAAGTGCCACATTTAGATCCCACCCTGGAGTAGGGTTTGAAATGGGGGGGTAAAGCCTTTTTTACTCCTTCCATGAACCCTTTAATGACCGGGACTTTCCACCAGGGCACCTTGCTTTGAGAAGTGGTGTACGCAGATAGAGCTGCTAGGCGCACCTTGATGGAGAATACTAGACCAGGGCATGTAATGAAGAATGTGTGATGGGAGTAGATTCGATCGGGTTTACATTTTTTGACTGGAACCATATTACAAATCTTTTCCATTTGTTAAAGTAACAGTGTCTGGTGTTTGGTTAACCTGCCTCCTTGAGGATTTCCATACACCTTTGAGGTAGTTTTAAGTTACCAAATTCTATATCTTCACTAGCAAAGCTGCCAAGTTCATAGATTGAGGGCGTTGGTGTAACATTGTTCCCCCGTGTTGTGCGAGCATGTTGGAGGGGCAGAGAAGTTTGATTGGATCACACATCGCCAGTTTGCGCAGATGAGGAAACCAAGGTTGTCTAGCCCACATGGGAGCAACCAGGATTAGCGTCACTGGTTCCTGGTGCATTTTGTTCACTATTCTGCTCAGTAGTGGTATTGGGGGAAAAGCCTAGGCAAATTTCTCTGACCAGCTCATCCTCTTGGATTCGGGTTGGGGAATCCTGGATGCGAAGTCTGGGCATTGTGTTTTTTGGCTTGTGGTGAAAATCTTCTGCTGAGCTGCCACTCATGCTCTTCGGTTAGGGGATCTCTGCTTAATGATTCTGCCAGAGAATTGAGTTACCTAGGAACCAGTTGTGACACTAGGAACATGTTCTGCTTGAGTGCCCACTTCCACATATTTTGTGCTAGCCTGGACAGACTTGGAGAGTGTGTGCCTCCCTGCTTGTTTATGTAAAACATGACAGTGATGCGGTCTGAGGATTTGTACTTTTTGGCCTGACAGATGCATTTGAAAGGCTTGTAGGGCTTTGAGCAATGCTAGTAGCTCTAAAAGGTTTATGTGATTTTGGGCTGCGATATGGTTCCACATGCTATGCACTGTGTGGTGAAGTTAATGGGCTCCCCACCCGGTGAGAGTTGTGACAATCGTTTGTGCTGTAAGGTTGTTAAAAGGTTTTACCTTCAACAGATATTCCTTTGTCCACCAGCATGGCACTTGAACTAGGTTTAGCGAAACAACCACTAGATCGTCCCACTGACCGCTTGCTTGAGACCACTGTTCGTTAACCATTCTTGCAATGGGGCGCAAGTGCAACCGTGCGTGCAGGACCAGGTAAATGCATGAAGCCATCATCCCGAGCAAGCACATTGCTTTGCATACGGTTATTTGGCGACTGGCTAGATAGTGAGGTATTTGGAGCAGTATGTTTTGCGCTCTTTCGTTTGACAGAAAGACTACACCCTCTTCTGTCTTTATGATAGCTCCTAAGAACTGTTTTCTCTTCTTTGGAACAAAGCTTGATTTTTTGTCATTGATTGAGAATGCCAATTGGAACAGAAGAATGATTATTTTGTGCTTGCAAAGTTGAGGGGATTCCCCTGTTATCAGCCAGTCGGCCAGATAAGGGTACACTGGGATTGATTCACTGCGTAGGTGCGCTGCCACCATGGCTAGTATCTTGGTTAATACCAATGGAGCAGAGGCTATGCTGAAGGGTAGCACCTTGATTTGGTAGTGTTGGCTCGCTATTTTGAAGCACAGGAATCTTCTGTGCACTGGGAACATTGAAATATGAAAGTATGCATCTTTCATGTCCAAGGTTGCCATGTAATCCCCCTGTTTTAGCAGTGGGATTACTTCCAGTAGTGTGGTCATGCAGAATTTTTGTAGCTTGACATAGGTGTTAGCAGGGCGCAGGTATAGGACATGGTGCATAGTTAGGTCTTTTTTGGCACAAGGAAGTACATTGAATAAATAACCTGGTTTACCTAGTTTGCTGAGACGATTTCTATGGCGTCCTTTAGTAGCAGTCCTTTGACCTCTAACAGTATGTGTTGTTCTTCTTGGGTAGTTTGTCTTGGCTGGTGTTTATATTAGCTCTATGCAGTAGCCCTCCGCCACAGTGGAAAGTACCCACTTGTCCGATGTGATCCCCCCTCCCATGAGTGGGCAAAGTGAGAAATACGACCTCCTACTGTAGAGGCATGGAGGGGACCTGTAGTGGGTGGTCATTGCTTAGGAGCGGTGGAGCCCCCTCGAGTGAGGAGGAGGATCTGCCTCTACCTGTGGACCTCTGTGGCCCCTTTGAAATTTCTGTTGGGAGGACTGCCCTTGAGAGGAACCCCAGGACAAACTCGGTCTGCCCTGGTTGTAGTTGGAAGACCGCTGGGAGTTTTGTCCTCTAAACCGGCGTGTATTTGAACCTCCGCTCTGCACAAAAGGTTTGTTCACAAGTGTCCCAGGGATTTGAGTGTATCGTATTCCTCCTTAGCACTTTTTAGTTGGGCTTGATGGGCATGTTTAAGAGGGTAGCCCCGGTTTCCAAATTGAAACCCGATTAACGAAGCCATGCATGGCATTTGATGAGGGGACCTTCTGTCAGAATTCGCCCAGCATTGTCTGCTGTGTCTAAGTTGTTTTTAAGAATGCCGCTTGCTACTTGTCTCTCTTCAACGACAGTTTGTGGGAGCCGTGTCTTTAGGGGTGTTGGAACTGAGTATATTTGTTGTGCGAGTTTGTCCCATTTGCGGCATTTATAGATGGACAATAGGGTAGTGTTGTTCACTATCCTCAATTGATAGGCAGCTGAGGAAGCTACTTTCCTGCCCAGGGTGTAGATTTTCTTGCTCTCCTTGTCCGGAGGGGCTTCGGCAGAGGCTAAAGGCGTACTGCTCTCTTACTTGTGCTGGTGAATACTAGAGAGTCAGGCTTTAGTTGCCCCCTACTGTACAATGGGTCTGATGGGGCTGGTCTAAAAAAAATTCAATGTCAGGGTTGACTGCCCTTGTCACATTAGGGGCAAGTAGAGAAGGCTGGATACGCATATGGACAGATTGAAGCACTGGGATGAACTGTGCTGCAGATTACTTATCCCCAAGGATGTCCTCTACAAAGTCTTTATCGACTTGAGCTTCTTGGGTATCTATCTTAAAGCGTTCTGTAGCCTTTAAGCGGAATTCATTGTACTGCAGCTGGTTGTCCACCGGAGAATCAGCCACTGGTTGGTTGGTATGGTCTGGGGATTGGATGATGTATACATCATCAGGGTCATAGTATTGGTCTATGTCCCCCTGTGCCCCCCCTGGTCTTCTGGGTCTGTAAATGGGCCAGGGTCTTGGGAGCCTTGGGTGTCATATTCATATGTGTCTTGAGCCACGTCTTGATATGACGAGGTCTTCATTTGCGTTACGTCCAGGCGAGTTCTGTTGGCGTCAGGTTGTTAGCTGTATCACTTTGAGGGGCCCCTGGAGGCTGTTAAATTGTTATGGGTGTTGATCAAAGAAATTGACAAAACTAGACATTCTCCTCATGACCCTTTCAAACTGTTCCAGGGTCCACTGGGAGGAGCTTGGCAACACTGAGGGGGTAGTCTAGGCAGAGGCTCTGGTGCAGGGGGCGGTTTGTGATGCATTGCCCCTGACAGGGTGTCCTTGGGGGTAGAATAATCCCTAATCTTTGAACTTTGTGATTTTGAGGCTTGGGGCGTTGATGACTTGAGTTTTTCGATGTTCTTGCCTTGAGCAGGGTCTCAGGGATGTTTATTAATTAAATCACTAATTTTGGAATTTTTATTAGTGGCCATCGACGCATCTTTCGCCAGATCCCAAGGACTTCCCTGATTTGGTTGCAGTGTCCGAAACGGACTTTGGCATCTATTTCGGTGGCCTGTCGTGTGGTGATCATGACCATGATGGCCCAGAGGACTGACTTTTCGTACCTCTCCCTCGACATCGCATGTGGCTTATCAGACAACAACAAGGTCAACTGTCGGCCCTCTGGGATTTGCTTACTGTGGCATGTTATGCAGGTGCTTGAGCCGCCGGGTGTCGTCCCCGTAGCAGAACCGCCGGCCTGCCTGTTCGATGTCACTTAGGACGCCAACATCGCTGGAAGCTCCCTCAACGTTCATGGCGGCCTCGGCCTGCATGGCGTGGTGGGACCAGCGTTTAGTTTTTCGGTCCTAAACAGTTTGCGGACTTGCACTGTTTTTCTGCATGGTCCCTAAGAAGGCAAAGGTTACACACTCGCCGTGACTCTTTCCAGGGAAACTTCCTGTTATATGAAGCACAGAATTTGAAAGGTGAATTTTCCATTGTGTGGAAAGATGGCAGCCTGGCGGAATGTTAGGAAGTATAAGGTAATATGCATTCTCTAAGTAAGATGAAATATGACCCCTCCCCCCCCTCTCCCTACTGTACAGGGCCGAGGCACGTTGGCGCTAGGTCGGCCGCAGACAAAGTTCATCGGGACGGGAGGAGTCGTCGTCGATGGATGGTCTCGTCCTCGAAAGCCGTTGTTGGACATCTTGCGGTGTATGGTCGTCAAAAGGACAGAAAGAAAGTCTAACTTTAAAATTTTCCTAAATAATGGCATCAGCCAGAAAAAGGAACTCTGCAATATGCGCCCGACTATAATGGCGGAATAAAACCATCTGAGTGACCTCTAAGTGACAAGGACCATGGGTACAGTGGACGTCACACTAGGGATACTGTGTGAAAACAAAAAATATAATACTCTGCAGTTACCACTAGATGTCAGCCTATGCATAGCATGTGATCTAAGCAGATCCACAAGCCTCAGAAATATTTTTTATAGAACCTTGGTTGGACATTCTGTCATATGGGTACTATTGCTGTTTGGGCTGCTACTGTCTCCCATTCACACTCCTAAGAGTATAGCCTTCCTTCGGCTCACGTTACTACAAAAGGTGAAAGAGATATCGTTTTTGTGCCCCTTTTACCTTTATGATTGAGATAACTGTTGGGATGTAGATATGCGATGGCTGAGTCGGCCATTTAGCCACTACTCATCCTTGTACTCCTGCAAGGCAGTAGTCATTTTGTCACACAGAGCGAGGCATTTCATGACTCCCTTTCGCTGTAGCATGGCCTTTTGAGACAAAGGAAATGGTAATTTGGCCTGTTCTTTTGTCCACTCCCGGTGTCTACTTTAACTGGGACAGGACTAAAGAACCACCACTTTGAATTAGGCAACCCTGTTGTCCCTGCCCAAACACTGCTGAACACCTACCCTGATAGTCTCATTGTATTTGGCTAGCAGCCATGCCCAGTATGTACATTAAAAAAACCACTGTAGCCAGGTCCTGTCCTGACCCATTCTGACCCATAAGTAGTTCATGCAAAATCACATTTGCCATATTGATCCTCCAACCCCAGGTGTTGTAACTAGGCATAATGGCCTATGTCCATACCCAGTGCCTAAATTCACTGTGGCCATGCCTTCAGCACTGCCCTAGAAGCCCCACAATGACCTGGGCCAGGCCACCCCAATGTCAAACAATGCCCAATAGTATTACTGCATATGTTCTGAAACCAATGGAGCAGGCCCTTCAGTCTTGCCTAAAAACATCGCTATAGCTAGGGTAAGATCTCCCTACGCACATAGATTTCCGAAAACCCCAATATTATCATTGGGCATGGCCTATGAATGACGGTTCTAAGTGATTTTACCGAACACAAAGGTTCGACTCCCAAAAGTTCAATTTCTTTTTTTTTAATTTCCTGTAAAAATATATTTGGGGGGGGGTCTATATATATATATATATATATATATATATATATATATATATATATATATATATATATATATATATATATATATATATATATAGGAAATTGGGGGGGTCGAACTTTTGGGAGTCGAACTTTTGGGGTTAGGTAAAATTGTACTATACCATGAATGACCCATGAATGACACCGAAAGAAAGTATGCCATTTTAAAAACATTTGAGTTTTTGCACCGTTTATTGGGCTTGATAGGAAATAGTCAAATAAAAGGTATCAAAACTCAAAATGTAGTAATTTAAAAATAAAATTGAATTAACACAGCGACAAACATTTTTCAATTTGAAAAATGAAGAAAATGCAAAGGCTATGATAGGAACATGTAGCTATGGTTATATTTCTCAATGGTATACTTTTTTCTGGGCTATGCTATGAAGAACAATATATATTTTAGACTCAAGCTCAATATCTTACCTATTAATGGTATACTCTTCGCCATCGGAGCACAAAATTCTACAGAGAGGAGCAAATTCTGTTACAAACTGAGCTCCCTAAGAGAAAAAAATAAAATAAGCCATTGTTATTCCAGTGAGGCACTGTTTGGATTGACTGCATTTCGTTAACATACAATATTCGTAGAGACAGATTTCTTGTTAATTGTTTAACATTTAAAAATACAACTAACACAATATCAGCAATAAGAACCGCAATTAAAATACACTTTTCCCCCCAATTAATACTAACAACTTTAAATATGAAAGCAGATATTGCTTAATTGGTTAAGCAAAACACTGCTAGGCCAACTTGGTCAAGGGGAAAAAGACCTACTTGAATTTTGATATTGTCCATGCTCTGAATAATTCCATATTTGTACTTCTTCAGCATTGATCTAGTCAGAAATTCACAAGCTTTAAACACTTCGCAGTTATCAGGCTGGGCATTCCTCAGCAAAATTATATACAATTGGAGAAATAAAAGATTTTTTTTCTATAGCCTATCCACCTCATTTCAATGCCAACAATGACGGGGTAGGTTTTATGCCTCAACTTTGCAAGCTGTGGTCAACCGGGTTATGGACGTCTATTCAACACAATGGGGCTCATTAGAAGTGTGCCGATATATGTTAAAAGTGTTGGGAACGGTATTACTGCCACTTTTACTGTTCCGCCAAACTAGGAGTCAACGGTAATAACACCAACGGTAATACCATTGGTGGAATTAACGCCGATGGTATGAAAGCTGATGGAATTAATGCCAAAATCACAAAACGGTATACCACCGTATTTTAAGTTGGAAAATGGCGGCAATACTGCTGAAATCGGGCAGTAATACCGCCAAAAGCACAGTGCATTTACCTCCAACGTGGAGGTAAATGCATACAGGTGATGGCAATGAAGCCACAGGTGCACCGAATCCACTCAGGAAGGATATATAGATACATAAGGCCCACACCTTCCAAAAACACACTTTCCAACATCATCATGTTGCCACTGGCTTCTGTGCACATGAACATTCAGCTGCGCATTGAGCTGCAGAGGCTGGAATGTGGATAGTCTCAAACCACCTTTCACTATGGTGTTGTGGCTGTACTGCCCGTGATGGTGTGCTGGTGCCCCGACGTGTGGTAGCCGGAGTGGGGAGCGCAGCAGTGTTCATTCATTGCCGCAAATGCAGGCTGTGGCAGCTACAGTGGCAGCCGTGCCACCTGCATGGCCGGTGGAGTGGTCACTGGCCACCACTGTGGGGATGGTGCTCTCCACCAGATCAGCCAGGGGTTTCCACTGCAGTGGTATGTGGTTGTGGTGGTGGTGGCCTTCCAGTTATCTTGCAGACATGTCAGCGGGCTTGCAAGACACTCCTGCGACATTGTGTGTGTTCTACTAAGCACATTTTGTATGATTGGCATGGGTGGTATTGGGCCAATGAGCGCTGCTACTACCAGGTGGAGGTAGGGCCTTTCTGAGGGTGTAAACAGTGCATGCAAGTGCACGTTGCCTGTTGGCCTGCCAAGGTGGTTTATTGTGGTTGCGCTGGGGCTTCACTTGCCAACATGGACTATCATGGCACACACGAGTGCTTCTCATGTTTCCATGTGTTGGCATGCACATTTCACCAACAGTACATGTGCATTACTACATTTCCCTGCATCCCCTGGCACATGCATGTACTCACAGTGCATTGCCATGTGTTTGCAATATTCCCTTGCCCATTGTGTTCATCTATACTGTTGGAAGCATGCTTTTGGCCAGTGCATTCACATGTACATGGGGTCTGATAAGTCACACCATCGCTGTGGCTTCCTGCTCTGGCCTCTGCACTCCTGATACCCTCAATGTGGAGGATCAAGCTGGCCTTCTCCTTCCATGGCATAAAGGTGAGGGGTTCCACAGTGCCACCTCCTGTGGCAGCACTCTCCCTTCTGTGGCATGCGATGAGGCTGTGGACCCTGGACTAATCGTTCCAGTGCTTGAGGCAGTCCTCTGCATCACGTTGAACAGTGCCCACCACTGTCACCTTGTCCTTAATGATCACCCATATCGCTGCCTTCCTCTGAGCAGGGGTCTTTCTCTGCCTGCTGCCGAACAGCTCCTCAGAGTGGTGTACTACCTCATCTGCAAGAGCATTTAGCACAGATTCAGTGAATTAGGGCTTGCACAGATGAAGGTCTGGGAGGCGAGCGTTTCCCTTTTCCTGAGACATGTTAATTGCGTAACATGAGAAACCTGAAGGTGTCTCACCCGCTAGTCCCCAGAGATCTGTCGTCCAGGTGGCAAGGACACGGCCATCGCTATTGGATCCAGTTCCTGGGGGTGGACCAGTGGGGAGGATCAGTGGAAGTGGGACACTGAAGGTTAAGACGCGTTACCCGCTTCCTTGTTGCACCCTTTCCCCATCCTACTGTAAGGAACTCATGGTGGCAACAGTAAAGACAGACACAAGTGATCACAGTTCAAGGGTGTTCATTAAAAAAAACTCCTCATCTAAACCTAAATCTAAGATGGGAGCAAGCTACAACAATCAAATAATAATAAGGCAGTCCTAGTGACGTCTTGTCAAAATAAAAGGGCCTATACTGAAAAATCAATTGCCAATCCTTACGCTAAGAGTGTAGGATGAGGTTCACAAGAAAGAAAGGAAGTGTTCACAAATGATAAGTCAGGATGTGGTAGCCGGGGTCTCCCTTCCCCACGTTTTGAGCATGGGACAAGGTGGGATTCCCGAGCACAGCACACGCTGGAGCTTTCCCAGCATGAGCCAACAGTTCTGCTCTCAGCTATCAGGGCCTTTGGTTGTCATGTCTCTTTTCTACAAGCAAAGGTCTCTTGCGTCCGAGGACCTTAAGTGTCTCAAAACAATAAACAGAGTTCCTTTTTCGCATGCACATTGGGTGATACCTTTTCTCCCCTGGGTCCCCTTCTTCAGGTCTCAGACCCTTCTCAAATATCAGCCTCCCTTCGTCTGGTTCACTACAGCTTCTCAAAACAATCTCTTCTGTGACATTCACAAATCTTAATGTCTTTGTAAACAGTTTACTGTGGACATCCCTCTGCCGGGTCCACTCTTGTAAAACACACTATTCATTGTGACCCCTTTTCATCGGCATCCCTCCATCGGGTTCACTCCTGCCAACTTTGTCAATCACACAATTCTTTGAACAGTTCTTCGATGCAGGATTCACTTCCCTTAGCTTTACAATCATCTGCCGGTCCAAGACTTTCGACTGTACAGAGGACTTTACTAGACCCATGTACGACCACTTTGACCTCTTTCTCGCACCTTTCCCAAGGTCTTCTGATAATGGTAGTTTGAACAATAGGGTAATTGCCTAGAGTTTCCCCAGTGAGCACCCACATGGTGCCCGACTCCTCTGTAGCTGGTTTTCCCCTCTTGCATTAACAGTTCTTTGTACTTTCTTCAATTAGCCGCTTGCTACTTTTGTTCAACACAGTTCGGTTTCTTATCGGCTCTCCCCTCGACTCACCGGCTGTGATAAACTGCTTGGCTTTTCTTGTCTCTGGATTCAAGGCCAGTACCACAGTGGCAAGCGTCTCTCCCAGGCTTGGTTATCAGCGGAGGAGGGCCCCGTATACAGTTGACATCTGCTGCAACACACGCTGGCTATTGTTTGTAGTCTTACGATTCCTTCCGCGGAGGTTTCACGGACCTGGGTCAAAAAGGGCAAGGTGGCTTCTCTCCTTGTCACCCCCTCGGTTCTCTCCATCCTTCTCCTCCTCTTGAACTGCTGTGCTGGGTTAACTTTCTTGTTGTGCGGTCTGCCTTGCCTGTATTGTGCTCTCTTGCTTCACCTTTTATCCTTGTGGGGAAGGGAAAGTGCGGTCTGGTGTGCGTGACTCTGGTCAAGTGTTCGTGTCAGAAAAGGGGGGTCAGAGTGTTTCAGTATCCTACGTGGAAGGCTGGGGAAAAGGGGTTATAAGAAGGGGGATACCGCGTCTGACCCATCAGTGTCCCACTTCCACTCCCCGAGGACCCCCATCCAGGTGATCCTCCCTCACTGGTCCACCCACAGTAACTGGATCCAATAGCAATGGCCGTGTCCTGGCCACCTGATGACAGATCCCCAGGGAATAGTTAGGGAGACGCCTTCATATTTAGAAGCTCAATCCCACCCCTCCACCCCCTTTTCTGACACAAACACTTTCTTACACCGTAAAAGACAACGGACGAACATCAGAGCCGTTTACCTGGCATGTCCCAACACATGGGTCAGGCAGAGTCAGGTGTGAGAAACCTGAAGGTGTCTCCCTAACTAGTCATTGGTCCTCATTACAAGTTTGGCAGTAGCCTTGCCGGTAACACCAACAGGCTGCCGCCAAACTTGCGATTTTTTCCGGCACCCGCGAATGGTCAATTACTGGGTCATTATGGCCCCGCCGGACCCGGTAATTGCCCATTCGCGGGCACTGGAAACAAAATGCTCCCCATTCACATTTGAGCCCCGTAGGGCTCAATGGGAATGGGGAGGTCAGATGCACTGGCACCATTCGTGAATGGTGCCGGTGCATCGGACATGCTCTGATAGTGCGGGTACGCCGCAAGCAGAACTCGTAGTTTGCCAGTACCGTAACAACGGTACCGGCAAGCTTAACGGTACCGTTGTTACCGGACCGGCAAACTTATAATGAGGTCCATTGTGATCAGTGCTTCTCGTTCTGACAGTGACGTTATTTCCACGGGTGGTATTGCTTCTGGATATGCGAGCAGTAAATGTATCAAACAGTAATACTGTTGTATTTGGGCAGTATTATCGTCAGATTAGCATTTCTGGTGGTAGTATCGCTGGGCGGTACTACCATTACCACCGGAGGGGTGTGTGCGTGCCCATCCGGTCGTGATATGGCAGTAATTCCGCCGGTCATGCCGGGGGTAATGGTAACACCGCTGTGGCGGAATTACCACCATATTTGTGCCAAACTCTTGATGAGGCTAAATGTTTCCAGAATGGAGACTAGACACAGATTTAGGATTTAAGGTTTTCATTACCCTTTTGTGTAAAACTAAAACAGAATGAGCTAAAATAGTGCCATAACTCATCGGTCTTCAAGTGTCAGAATGATATAGTCTTCAAAGGACAGGGGGTGAGATGGAAGAAAGGGCTAGTCTTTCAACAGAATGGGGTCCTCACAGCTTGCTCAAAAGAGGTGCGTCAACGAAAAAGTCTCAGTAAATCCCAGAAAACAATTCAAGGAACCCAAGCCCAGGGATAGGTGCTATGCAAAGTGTTACAAAGTTGCTCCAGGTCCCAACAAAAGAAAAAAAGTCAAATTAAAAGGTTCATGACGAGGGAAGGATGTGGTCTCTCCTCCCAATGACAGACCGCTTGGGGTCGTCCGATTCTCCAACCCATGGCTCAGGGCGTATATTTTCTCTAGAAGTTGACCAATGGTTCTGGGGCATCCAGTTGCTTTCAGCCTTCTGCTCGCTGTCTCCTAGGAGGTTTCTGTGGGGCACGGCTCCCGGTGGCTGCTCAAAACTTCCTGCCAAGCTGGGTACCAGGTTGGTGCTTCAAAAAGGAGTTGGCGTCCCCTGGTGGGGTTTGGTGAAGAAGCATCCACCTTTGCACTCTCCCTTGGATACCTGCGATTCCCTAGAAACTCTTGGTCTACAAGGAGCAAGTCTCTCCTACTCCTTCTCCATGATGGAATATGCCTAACCCCTTTTCTATGGTCTCTCTCTTCCACTCCACAACTCCTCGAACCTCCTGTTGTCTCCCTCCTTCTCCTCACAACACTCCTCTCCTTTTCCAAGGTCTTGACTATTCTTCTCCCAAATGGGGTCTTCCACACTTGTCTCCCCAATACACTACCTCTCTCCTCCCTCCCCTCTGGTATCTTCCTCTATCCCTTCAACAATACCTCTTTTCTCCCACTGCACCAGGTTATCTTCTACCCTTTCAATCCAAGAATACTTCTTGCTGTCTGCCTTGTAATCTTTGCTCCTTACTGTATTTCAGTCCTCTCGTTCTTCCCAATAGTACCTTAGTCTCGCTCTTTGCTTAACTTTATTTATATAGCGCATCATAAAACCCAGAGGTGTGAGGGTGCTACAACCAACCAGAAATCTTACGCAGAATAACAAAGAATGAACAGAGTACAACTTTATTTAAAAAGCAATGTCTTAATCCTTTTCCTAAAGATATATCTCTAAGGCCGGGTGGGATGTCATTCCATGATTTAGGAGCTGCCCAAAGAATGCACTTTTAATGACTTGAGTCAGATTGCATCATTCTGCAATTAGATTTTTTTTGTCAGTGCTTCCGCTAAGTAGCGTAGGCCTATTCCTTTAACACATTTATGGGTAATGGTTAGCAGCCGAAACTGAATCCTAGCAGCAATGGGAAGCCAGTGCAGTCCCAGTCTGGCTTCCGAAACATGGTCTCTCTTTTTTAGGCCAACAATAGTTCTAACAATAGTGTTCTGTAGTGTCTGAAGTCGAGAGATCAGTTTTAGCTGCTCCCACTAAAAGACTACTACAGTAGTCAATCTTAGACCCGACAATAGCCCTAGCAACGGTCTCGCAGCTGGTTTGGGAAATGTAGGGTCAGAGTTGGGCCAATAATTTAATTTAATATAAGCCGTAGAACACATCAGGCTACTTATGTGTGCTTTCATGTTTAAATTCTGATCGAGGACAACACCTAGGGTCTTCACTTTTTATTTTGTTTCTATAGCACACCCAGCTATTCTGAAGTGTTTGTAGTCTTCTTCCAGTCAGTTTATTTTATTACTTGTGCCTTTTATCATCAGCTCAGTTTTTTTCTTTATTGAGCGCCAGGCCATTTTCCATCATCCACCATTGGATGATTTAGTTTCATTTAACCTTTTTTCGTCTTCCTTCTGTGGGCCTGGCATGGGAATGACACACTGGGTGTCATCTGCAAAGTTTGTGAACCCTATGTTCTTTTTTTCCAACAAGTTGAAAAAGGGCACTGTAAATATGTTGTATACTGATGGCGACAGGCATGCCCCCTGTGGCTCACCACACTTCAAAACTATGGGAGTAGCCTCTGCTTCTCCACTCCATACTCTACAACTTTGTCTGCTAAGGAATGACTCAACCCATGTGGTTGCATTTTCTGAGAATCTCGCTACCTCCCTTAATCTGGTGACCAATTTACCATGGTCCACCAGATCAAAGTCGGCAGACAGGTCCAGTGGCATCAATGCCGCCATCTGCCCCTTATCCATGTGCCATAACAGCCGTGAATTTAAATCCAGCAACACCGACTCTGTACTGTGTCGCCGTCTAAAGCCTGATTGCCACTCATTCAAAATGTCATGCTCATTCAGGAACACAGAAAGTTGTATGTAGGCTACACGGTCCAAGATCTTTAACAAAAAAGGTGTATTTGTGATAGGATGATAGTTTAGGGCTATCTCTGGACAGAGATCAGGCTTCTTAATCAGTGGAGTAATCCACACATTCTTTAAGTCATCGGGGACAGAGTTATCCGCAAATGATGTGTTTACAAATTTACAGAGTGCACCTATGAACTGTGGAGCGCAATCCTTAATTACCATGGCTGGACAAGGGTCACCCTTACAATTTGTTGACTTCAAATTAGTGATGATTTCAGCCAATTCAACTTCTGTAACAGGTTTAAAATTAAACCAGAGTCCATGAGTCTGAATGCTAGATGGACACATCTATCAATGTATTATCTGTTAGCTACAATATTCCCCTTAATTGTATCAATTTTTCCCATCAGCGCGTCTTTCAATAGTATTACACCATGCATCATTTAGTGTCAGTGTTAACCTTGCATGGCTTTTTCAACTCTTAGTACTTTAAAGAGTTCTTTAGAACTTGACTGTGCCTTGGTGATCCAATCATCATAAAAAAAATGTTGCTGCAATTACGGCTTGTCTGAGCTCTTAGTCGCCATCCGAAAGACCTCCTTCTCAGGCGTACTTTGTGTTCGTTTCCATGCATTGAAACATATGTGGTACCTCTCCGACGCTGCCACAAACTCTTCCCCCTCTATCCTTACTGCCGTCTCTCCTCAACTCTACTTCGCCCCTCTGGTTCAAAGTCAGAGGGCCTCATTATAAGGTTGCCGGTCAGGAAACAACGGTACTGGTAAGCTTGCCGGTACCGTTGTTTCTGGACCGGTAAACTACGAGTTCTCCGAGCGGGTGCCTTTCATCCCGCCAGGTCTGACCTGGCTTGCTGAAAGGCACCCGCTCGTAGACCTTGACGGATGCACCAGCACCATTCATGAATGGTGCTGGTGCATCCGTCCTCCCCATTCCCATTGAGTCCAATGGGACTCAAATGGGCCATTTTCCGGTGCCCGGCTATGAGGAATTACCGGGATGGCTGGGGCTGTAATGCCCCAGAAATAATCCCCATTGCCGGGTGCCGAAAAAAATAAAATAAATAAAAATAAAAATTAAAAAAGACTCCAGCGCCAGCCGTGCCGTTTTTACCAGCACGGCTACTGCCGGACTCATAATAAGGCCCAGTATCTTTCATCCTAACTAAATCTCTCCCTTGCTTCTTAAAAGTCTCCCCTTTCTCCAACTCCATTAAAGCGTTCTTGTTTAAACAAAACTCTCTCCATGGGTCTCTCTGCACCACACACCTGTACTTGCTTCCAAAGCTACACCTTTGGCATTTCAGATTTCCAAGTCTGCACACTTTGGATCTCCTAGGGTTTGCAGTCCTCCTCCTTCCAGATATCCTAAGAACTGGTAATCCATGCCTGACAACGCTGCCTTTTAAGGGCCAGTCCATCCCCACCTTGAGTGTCGCTTTTCATTGTTAATTGGACCTATGCTGTGGGGCAGGTCTGTCTCCTGGTTGGGCCATCTGCGTAGTATCATGTGTTCTGCTAGGGGGCCAGCCGATGGTCATAGGGCCAAAAAGCCATTTTGGATTGTCCTTTAGCTATAGAAGTGTTATGGATAGCTACCTGCCCACCTAGCTGCTTGCATGGTTTCAAAACGTGTACGCATCAAAAAGGGAGGAGGAGAGCTGTATCCTGTCTTCTGTTGTATTTTTAATGTTTCTCAAATGCCCACATATTTGGAGACCCTGCTTAAGGGTCCACAGACTTGACCGAGTACACAAATCATGGATCAGCATCCAAGAACACCCTGTCTGCCAAATAATTGCCATTTCTGGCTCTGGGCATTCAGGATACTGGGCACCCCGAAGGTGGAACCCGATGAGCACAATGCGACTGTCCTGGAAACAAAGTAATCGAACGATTTTCATAGCTGCTGTTTAATATTGTAATATTGTACCCTGCTCTTCTTGCTCTCTAAGGCAGGAGGGTGGGATGCATGTGAACCCATGGAAGACACACACTGCGACAGAACTTCAGTTATAAGTAACCAATTCTTAACCGGTATTGGGTCTTCCATTTGGTGGTTTATATAGTACATCATTCCAAATTCCTCGAGTCTGTAAAGTCTGTAATAATTGGTGTCAACATTATTACACCCTGGTGATAATTTGAATAGAGAAGATTGCAGTAACAGAATGGGAAGGTGAGAGAGGCTTACTGCTCATCTCGCCTTCTCAAAAAGGTGCTGACCCACCACCTGACGCAATGAGGACTGGAATCTGCTCCTATCCACGTTGAGTTAGTCATGCTTTGTGAATACGGCCAGCTCTCCAGAAGACCACCTTGCAGATATCCAATAGTGAAAATACCCGTATACAGGATCACTGTTGCGATTATGCCTCGGGTTCGTTAAATGGGCCGTCAGAGATGACTGGACTATCCAGTTTGCTAGCGATGCCCTGCTTAGAAAATTATTTCCCTCATGTTGGAATGTCCAAAAGCATAGAAAAAGCAGCGCTAATTTGTGGAAATCCTTTGTCCTGTCCAGGCAATATTGAAGAGCTTACTTTTTATCTAGTGAAAGGCAAATATTATTCAACCGGCATGAAGGATTCCTAAAAAAGTAATCTGATAGTTCCATGGAGATCGTCAACTCTCCCCAAGGAGGAGTCCTACCATTTGGGAGTATGGAGGTGAGCCTGCCACGCTTAACACCTCATACGAGACATGGAAAGTGGTATCCATCTGGAGGGGACAGGAAAATCCCAAAGAGGGGTGCAAATCGTCATCCGTCCCCGCAGACACCAACAGCTTTATAGGATATGTAGGAGCTAGGTTGTATGATAACCCTGTGCCCCTTCTCATAATGGCTGACTCGGCTTCTGACCTGACCTATACCCAACTCCATGGAAGACTGCAGAGAGGCAAGTATAGTATTCTAAATTATGATTGGGTAAGCAAGTGGTTAAAGCAGCACCTGGGTATTGTGACGATTTTGAGCACATCGCCACTTATTCTAAAGGCAGAAATACTTTTTCCATTTCACAAGTAACCCGGGATTCCACTCCTTTTGTAGCAAATAAACCCATATATCCATGTGCAGTTCAACCGGTTACGCGTACTGTGAAGAGGAAGAACAGTAAAGATTCTGTAAGGAGCCCTGAAAGGTTAACTGAGATGAGGAAGAGGTGAGGAGCAATAAGGATTTCTCCTAATACGAACCAATGTCATCAGTCTAGTAGCTGGAAGAATGCAATTAGTCCGACATGTTGAAAACCATGCCGGGAAAAGAAGCATAGACTTCGTCTCCTTTCCCAGCTGGGGTGGACAGCCCGGGAGAGACCAGGAGTATGGCAGCTGGTGGTGCAGAAGATTCCCTGCTTCTGACGTGGGTCGGAGCAACAAGAAGGGGCAGAAGGTCTTGCCAGGTCGTGGAAGGCCTGGGCCTGTTGCCCAGTGAAGTTCACAGGTCAAAGCACTGCCGAGACGCTGAGAAGTGGAGAGGCAGCCACAGGGAGCCAGAGGCGTGGTGGAAGGATGGTGAGCCAAAAAAGCGATCTGCAGATGACAAGCCGCAGACCGACACAGGAGACATGAGGCACCATGAAGTCGCTGCTGAGAACCAGCGAGCCCGCTGAAAGGGACGGGTATGCCAGAAAGCTTTGGAGGGTGTACCGCGTACCGAAGAAAACAGTGTGAGAGCTGTGGGAAGCCTAAACAAGATAATAGGGCCCCTGAGACATTTGATTACAAAATAAGCAGTCCAAGGAAAAGGGTCTGGGACCCATAGCCACATTATAAAATGCATGTGGGAGAAAAACAGTGTGGGGGAAAAGTCTGAAATGCAATGAATATTAAAAGACTTGGCCTGGGAGTATACCAGGTGAGAACAAGTGTGTATAAGGTGAACTGCATAACCAAAGTCCTGGCAGGAGAGTATAGCAGGCAAAGCCAAGTGGGTGAAGTGAATTACAGTGAATGTGAAAAGCAACCTGGCACAAGAGTATACCAGGTGTTTTGTGAGTCTGGTTAACCCGCACCCACATTTTATCAAGGAACTATATGAAAGAACCTGGCAGGGGAGGATACCAGGTGTTTTTGAGAGAGTCAGAGAATCCCAAGAAAGATTCATACACTTAGGATTTTTGAATTACATTGAATATGAGAAGGACTTGGGGAAGGGAGACATTTCCCCTAGAATAAGTTGCAACATCAAAAGGAGGGGAAGTTATCCCATTGAGATACAAAGAACTTGGTTATTCTTTTGAACTTTTGTTTCGGTGAAGAGAAACCGGGGGAAGGGAGTCAATCCCTGGAACTGTGAACATTATTCATTTGGAACCTTTGTTGGATTTACTTCTTTTTGTTGAACTTGAACACTTGCACACTTTGCAAGTCAGAGACATTACCCGTAGCACCTTAGAGTTACTTTTAGAGTGTGAGGGCTAGGATAGGATTTCGGACACCGGACATTTTTGCTTTGGACATATTGAAACACGACAGGCCCTTGGTTGTGGTGAGTGCTCCAGATAAGATTTTGAGGTGGGAGTATTTTACACATGATTTTTCAAATTAGAGAGTAAATTCAAAAACAAGAGAGTAAAAAGGAGTTTTCTCCTCTGCAAGAGTAAAACGTATCCAACACATATACCCAATGCATAGGTAAAATCAGACCCTTAGACCAAAAGAGTTGTAGATCAAAGTTGTCTGGCTTGCGCGGAGCCCTTCACGCCATATGCAAACGGCACATCCCGTCTGAGCACATAGTAACAGCACATCACTCCACTTGATAATAGCATACATCTTCCCTGAACATGCTAGCTACACATCTCCTCTTGACACATACTAACGAGTATGACACATACTCGGTGCACATGGTAAAGGAACATCTCCTTTCAGCATTTTCAGAGATGTGCTGTTAGCATTTGAAGAGCAACTTTGTGTCATTTGCATGTGTAAATTGCACCTTTACACCGTGCGCATGTAAACAAGCACATCTCTATGCATATGCTAATGGCAGGCATTGTTTTCAAGTATTGATAGAACACGTTCTGTTTAGCAAGCCTGATATTTGCACATGATGACAGGACATCTCTACCCATAGCGACCTCAAATCTCTTATCTGCATATGCTATTGGCACATCTCTTCTCGTCTGCTAATGGTGCATCTTCTCTGCGCACATACTAGTGGGCCAGCTCTCTGTACATGCATGCTAACTGCGCACATGTGCACAGAGGAGATGTGCATGCTAACGACATGCCTTCTCTATGCACATGCTAATGGGACATACCCTCTCTGCACATGCTAATTGCACATCCCATCCCTGCACGTACTAACTGCACATCCTGTACAGCGACGGGATGTGCATTTAGCATGTGCAAACTCCAAATCCTGTCTCTGCACATGCTAACGGCACATCTCGGCTCTGCATGCTAATTGCACTTCTGTTCCATACTAATGGCACATACAAATGACACATCTTTACTAAGTACGTACTAGGGGACATTTCTTCTCTGCGAGTGCTAACGTGGCATCTCCTCTGCCCATGCTATAATGGCACATCTCCTCTCTGCCAGTCTTAATGGCAGGGCTCCCTTCTACACAGGCTAATGTTGGCAAAGCACATGCTAAAACGTTGCATCCAAAGAAAGGCTGGAAAGCTACCGGGCAGGATGGCGGCCTGCACTTCCCAAGTTCCAATTACGTGGAGGGCTGACGCAGCCTTGATGGGTGTGGCATAGAGGGAAGACCGCAGAGGAGTTGCTTCTTTCTTACAAGACATGCAATAATGAAGAATAACCGTTCACACAAGTTACTATCGGTGCTGGAAATGGACAAAATGTACTGGGGCCAAATGTACCCGATTTCCCCCCCTCCCCTTTCCTTATTCAGCCTGACTCAAACACGTCCTGACCAGCCCCCACTATAATGCCCAACAGTGCTCCCTGGCATTCTGCTTGGTTTTGCTCTAATAAAATTCCAACTGGGATAATAACTGTTAACACAGTGCTTAAAAGCAGAAGGATTTTTTGCTAAAAGCGCTATGTAAGAACACATACTCCCTTTCCACATGTTATTGGCATAGCCTCCGTTCACATGCAGCAGCACATCTATCAGCACATGCTAACTGAGCATGTTTTCTGCATGTGCCAGTGGCAAATGGCCTCCCTGCATGTGCTAATGGCAAATATATTCAGTTCCCGGGCTGCCCAGCATCTCTGGTGCAGGGTAATGGAACCGTTCATCCCTGCATGGGGTAACGGCCCATCCATCGTGGTATAGCCCACCAGCAAGTGCACGTCTTACTACAGCCAGCATAAATTATACATTACAGAGCAGGTTTGCAACGGGCCATGGTGCAGCAAGTAAAGGAATTAATGCAGATGTGTTGGCTCCCACCCCTTTATTTCAGCACTGTGAGGGGAGCGGAGGGGGTGGCTGGTGGCTTGTGAGAGTGAGCCGACCTACCTGACCTCCCTCCAATGCAGGGGTGCAACAAAACCTACATTTCGGGCGGGGTGGGGGGGTGAGGGGGAGATTAAATTGTGATGGGAGGGGCCACTAAAATAGGCAGGGCAAACTTGAAGGATCTGCCCCCACTGTTCTACCCACCTCCCACCATGGTCTGGTGTGAGGACCATCTATCGATTAGTATGTATAAAGCGCAATATACAGAGAGGTGATGGAGGACTTTCTTGAAAGTAACAGCTTTAAAGTTTTACTGCGTTTGTTCAAGTACATTTTTCTGAACAAACACAGTAAAACTTTAACACTGTCAGTTTCGGGGAAAGGCTCACCTCTCTGCCTAACAAAATGCAAGTGCGCCCATCCAGGAGTGCACCTAGGCTAAAATGTAGGGGTGGGCTAACCCTTCAAATGTTGGGAGAGGCACTAACTTCAGAGACTGTGGAGTAGTGGCAAACTTACTTGTGTAGGGGCATCTACCTTCATTAACCTTTGTAATAAGACTATTCTAGTGCAGCTTCAATGTTACAATCAGTTAACTGCTCTCTCCTTTGAGTCCGAAATACCCACTTCTTGCAGACCCTGAAGGTCCTAGAAAGTGTGAAAATGGCAGATGGTGTTCAATGAAAGACTCAATATCATAGCAAAACAGGACATTGCAGAGTGTGGGGCAGTACTCTGGACGGCCCAAGCAACTTCAGTGGCTGGGAGCAACAGGGGAGAAAATGTAATGTTGGTTCTATCGCAGTCTGCTATAGTAGAATCTCTGATGCACTGACTGGCTGGTGAGACTATGTCAGCCTGTCAAATACAGTGTTAGAAGACTGGGGGAGGGCCAGTGCAGCAATAATGCAATTCTATGCAGCAGTATTGGAGCCACTAGCAGAGGAGCACCAGGATACACCAATGTGTCCCTACACTTATTAAAGCGGTCCTATTGTAAGGGTGTAAACGTTATCATTTATAAGCACTCCAATTTTTGCAATTGAAGTCAGGGTGAGATTACATTATATGCTCAGAATCACACAGTTACGCTAAACAGCAACGCTTTGATTTTAACCCACTCTTTCAATTTGGGAACAGCCACCTTCTTCTGCGTTTTACTTGGAACAAAAATGTAAGTTTTGGCTGTCAAGACCTACAATTATACTGTCCTATAGAGTTTACTTGCAAAATAAATAAATTGCATAGTAAAGCATCATGCCAACATGTAACTCCTTATAGCAGCATGTTGGGCCGAAAAATTATCTCCGTACCTTTTATTTTCCACATCCTAAATGGAAAACTTTCAGAAGCAAAAGGCAAAACATCCTCATTTACCCATTTTATTTCAGTGCTTTAAAAACGCACAAAAAAAAAATGAAGTTCTGCCATAAACTCACTTAAGTTTAGCGATTCCTCACAAACTTCCACCGTGTTGTTATGTATGGTTAAAGAACATTCAACTAAAGACATTGAAGTAAACTTAACTTTTTAGCATATGAAGCTGTTAGACGTTATGGGCAGTGCTCCAGATAAGATTTTGAGGAGGGAGTATTTTACTCCCTGATTTTACAATAAATGCAATTTCAAGCGAGTACATATGTGTTTACTCTTTCACAAGAGAGTAAAATGTGTCTGAAATGTTCAGACATTTGGGGAATAAAACTTCAGACCCTGCATTCAGCCAGTGATAGAAATGAGGATTTAAGGCATGATTGCAGGCCTTGACTAACCAATCAGTCAGCACTGAGATGGTAACTGGACCATGGAGTGTGGGGTGAGGTGTGGTAAGCTGCACAGTGGAATGGTTCGTGCGCCAAGAGCATGCCTGAATTCATTGAAAGGCACAGTGTGTGCAGCTTGGGTACACTGTACCTACCAGCTGTGCACACAGACTTAAGCAACGGTTTGTGGTACATTTTTAGTGTGGTGCAAAGCTCCAATGAGGAAGGAAAACAAACTAACCAGAGGAGATTTTCATTTTGAATTATTGTGTAAAGGTTACCGAGGCAAGGTTTCCCAATACAGAGAGGAAGCTAGCGCTTTTAATGACAGGAAATAAAAAGCATACTGATCCTTGCCAAGTTTCAAACTCACGAACCTCTGATAAAACGATCTCTGCAGCAAGTGCATTATCCCATTTGGTTTAACGCGTACCCTGCTTCAGTATTCAGAGTGCATGCAATACCATTCTAGACAGACACACACATATACATTCACTTGCCAGTGTACCCATTTGTCTGGTCTCCATGTCGTACCAACTGCCTGAAAGTGGACCTTATAACAAAGCCCTGCTATCCGCTGGCTTCACTTAATATAGGAATCCCACTGCACTTTGGTACTTAATGTCTCACCTGATGCTTTAACAACACGCGGTATAGGAATAATCAAAGATTAGAAAGATGAAAGGCTGAGCCAGCATTGAGGGCCTAGACCCCACGACCTGCAGGATTCATGCAGCTGGCGCGAAACCAATTTAGCTGTTTTACTGCATTACAAACAGGTGCAGGATTCTCAAAATACCTTTGCTTTCTAGAGCAATGTTGTACAATAGGGCTCATCTTCTGCTTCAATCCTGAAAAGATAGTGTCTCGTGTCCAGCAACAAGTGGCAAAAGCACTACAGAACATGAGCTCACTCACGATATCTGGAGACCCGAACCTTGAAGAAAAATCCTGTCACACCTCCCCCGCTTATAGTTTTCTCATCAGGTTGTGTGAATGATCAACTGATACAAAGTGAAATAGAAAAGCAATACAATACACTGGAAATACAGGGAAAAACAAATGGAGTACTGGTTGTAGAAAATATTAAATGACCTTTTGTACAGAACCTGGGTAACGCACACCTCCAGTGAGGGAGCATCCCTAAGAGGATACAGGGACTCCAGGCATCTCCCGTTACCTCCATGACCCCGGGTGTCTGGCTGTCCACTGAACTCTGACTTCTTCTTGAGCACAGTTTGGCCAGTGTTCAAACTTGGTATAAATATATGCACAGTGCATTATGCACTGTAAGAACACAGAGGATGCCATTGCCAAGTAAGGCCAGTATTTCCCGATGCAGGAACACCAGTGCTGCCTGAGCTCAATTACGCCATTACTGACACTATAAAGGACACCCTAGTGAAAGGACTTTGTATGTACCACCAACCTTGCCCATCCCACTGTGTGAACACTTGTGCTGGATGTGCTGCATATGGGCTGCACATTCTACTTACTGTAAGAAAACTTGAGCTATGTGAGCCCAGTAGTGCCGTTATTTGCCCCAGTAAGAACATGCATGCTGCCCCTTTCCCTAAGCCTCTCTTCAGGCCCCGGACAGACATTTGCTGCCATGGTGGCATCACCTCCCATAATCTGCTGTCCTAGGTGCAGGGTACTGCCCATTCCACACAACAATTCGATTCAATCTTCAGTTCCACCCTTGCAGCTCATCGCCCTCTCTTTCACCCGCTCTCATCCACACCAGCACTCCTCCCTGCTCCCTCTTGCACCTTCACTTGCATGTATCCTTGCACTTTCACATCCTTTACACGCCTGCACACTCACACGCCCTTGCTCATTATCACACATGTGCTAGGCCTCACGTAGCCTTACATCTGAACACCCGTGCACGCTTGCACACTTGCTTTTTATTACTTATGCTTTTCTTACACACCCTTGCATCCACACACCCATTTTCAGACCACTGCCGGCTAGTACAAATTGAGCTTTCAAAATCACTCTGACAAACAGGTTTAATAATTTCCATAAACGGCAGGGGATCAGCACACAGATGACTGTCGGCCCTGCAAGAGTGTCCTGTACAGGAGAGTAGCAGATCTGAGTGCTTTTGCTCCGAGATCCTTTGTCTGCTGGCACAAAAATTCAATTAAAAAAAAATGTGCCATTTCAATTGGGAGTGAATAGGCGAGGGCCCCGGTAGATCAATAGATGATCTTGCCACTACTGGTAACACAAAAAAAAGAGTGAGCTGATTATAGATAATGACGGTTGGTAATGCTTAAAGTTCAGATCACCATGTATTACTTGACAAATGCTGACAAGTCTAAAATAATAGGGGGTTGGGTACTTAGGGCGGAATAAGAAAATGCTTATTTCTACGCAGCTCACCAAGTCCAAAGCAATTTTGGGAGTCTTCTCGCGAAGCTTGCGTGTGCATAAACGAATGGTTCATACTGCAGTGCCATCTACTGGCAGAAAGAGGAATTTTTTAAATAAAGAATTACAGTGACAATCCTGCGTAAACAGTACGCATTTAAAAGTGAAATGTGGCGTACTGGCAAGAATTAAATGCGTAAAAAGGCCCTATAAGCCCCTTATCTGGAGGGCTGGTTATGGTTGAGGTAGGGAACTACCTCCTAGTTTAGGGACAGTGAAGCATTTTCCAACCCCTTTAATATTTAATCAATGTTTATGGCAAACATCCTCTGTCTCTGCGTCTCATTCTTGATTCATCACTGTATCCAGCATTAGCCAGTGACCAGAAGCTACCGCCTGGGAAGAAGGAGCTAGTACAAGGAGCTACAAGGAGCTAGTACATGGGGTTTAGCAAATCTAACTTCCACATAAAATGCAAACATATAATTTAGTCCATTATGTATAACTCTTTATGCTTTAAATGCTGTATAGATGTATCCTTATGTTTATTTAACCAAACACAGAGTTAAATTCACAAAGGTGTGTTTGTTCAGGATTAGTTGGCCTGGGGAGCCAAAGGTAGGTCATGGTAGTGGTTGGCATCAAGCTAACCAGGTTCTTCTAGGCTACAAGCAGGAGCTAAATAGACCCCAGCTCCCTTCAATTTCAAACCCTGTACTAGCCCCCTACAGGAGCGTCCCTGGACAAAATCAGGAGAGTCTTTCTCCATGTCCCTCAGAGTTTATCCACGGCAAAGCGCTCAGAGAGCGTGTGGCCGGTAAGAGAGAGAGAGAATGCAAGACTCAGCATGCCGGCCTGCAAGACGCAGTGGGAGAGTACAGCAAGGCACAGCAGACAAGTGGCAGGAGCAACCCCGAGAGGTGGCAAGAATGACAAAGTACCTCAGAGGGCTGAACTGAAGCACTGATGAGAAGCTGCCAGCACAAACCTGATCAAGCAAGCAGAGAGAAGTGTCTCTGACGCAAAGTCCAGTTGATGAGACGCATAAGCGGCTCAGTGGCGAGAGGAGAGCGGAGTAGACACCACACTTCTCCCAAAGAGCACCATTCAACACAATCAAGTACACAGTGGCTCCCTCCAGGGGAACGCGAGGTGGACAGCAAAGCGAGAGAGAGAAGAGCTGCAGAGTATGGCGAGAATGAAGGAATCCCAGAGTGGCGAATAAGAAAGCAAAACCCAGAGTAGTGCGCAAGGAGGAAAAAAGCTCTAGAACAGGGAGAGAAGGAAGAAACCCCATAGGGGGGAGTGAGAAAGAAGAAAGCTCCAGAGAGGGGAAAGAAGGAGGATACCTTGGAAGGGGGTGGGAGGAAAACATAGAACACCCGAGAGTGGGGAGTGGGAAGGAGGACAGTCCTAGAGTGGGCAGAACATGGAAGAAATCCCAGAGTGGGGAGAAAAGAGCGAGACACACCCAGGGTGGGGACTGAGAAGGAGGAAGGCTCAAGAATTAGGTAGAAGGAAGCAACCCAAATAAAGGGATGAGAAAGAGAAAAAGCCCCAGAGAGGAGAAAGATGAACAGCCAAAGTGAAAAGAAGTAAACAGAAAAAAACAAGACTGGGAAGGAGGGAAGCCCCAGAGTGGGGAAGAGACTGAAAGTAACCCTGACTGGGGACTGAGAAGAAGGAATGCCCCAGAGTGGGGAGATCCTGAAAGTAACCCTGACTGGGGACTGAGAAGAAGGAAAGCCCAGAGCGGGGAAGAGACTGAAAGAAATGAGAAAAACCTGGACTGAGAAGAGGAGAAGCCCCAGAGCGGGGAGGGGCTGAAAGAAACCCAAGTGTGGCAGTTGACAGTCCTCCCATAGCCTGTGTTTGGTTGATTTCTGTTTTCTGTTACCTTTTGACAGATAGAGAGAGTGGCTAGATTAGAGTAGGATTCAGGACCAAGGACTTCGTTAAAGTTTAGACATCCCAACACGGACCATTTTTACTAGTTTCTGTAATGTAGTAGTGCTTGGATTTTTAGGTTAAACAGGCCCAGAAAACTGTACCTGCATGTCAGAGTTCTGCCTCTGACCTTACAGTAGGCAAAGAGATGATCTGATGGATATGGAAAATAGGGTACTTTCAGTATAAAACACAGTGGGTCTTCAGCAAAATCTGGTGTATAAACAATCTAGGGCACGGTTCTTTAAAAGGAGATCTTTCACATTTCGCCCACTCCCCTTGAAGAGGCTATCGCAATAATGAATGCAGTCTTCCAAGATCCTTACTTTGGGTTGACCTCAGAAAATAGGCTCAGTCTGTGGGGAATACTTCAAATTTTCACCATGAGGTTATCGGCCGTCTCAGCTTTGTGCTGCATTTCAAGTGTCCTTTCCAGCTCCTGTATAGTTCCAAAAAAGGGACTCCTTCACAACCTTTCAGGTCTCTTGGTGTTGCAGGTCCTGGGGATTCCCAAACCCTTCTTGCATTAACTGACTAGCTGCAGGGCTTCCGGTGTCCCATACCAAAGACTGAAATAAGCACATATTCTTGCTAGTAGATGGGTCAGCAGGAAAAGCCGGTAGAGAGAGATGAAGTGGTACCCTTTAAACCAGTCCTGCCCCTTCTGGTTCCTCCCCTCTTTGATCTGATGGTATCCTCCCTGACTCACTCGTGTTCCTCCTCCCATCTTCTGGTTCAGCTTAGTTAGGGCCAACCTGGCTCGCTGTAACCGTCTTGGTTTGATTAACTGCAGGACTACCCTACTCCATCTCATAGGTCTAACTTTAAACATTTGTTACCTCCTTCTCTGTTGCCATCTTCACCATCACATATACTGTACTACCTTTACACCCAGGCCTTACCACCACCTTCTGCGCTCCATGATGTTATCACCTCCTCAGTCTCTGGACCACCTTCACCGCCTAATGCTACCACATAGGCACATAGGCCATATCTACAAATCTTGTGAGTATCTGTGGTCGAACAGTGCTTTCCGTTTCCTACCTAAGAGTTACAGGCCCCATAGGGCCATTCCGTATGCCTTGAACCGTGTCATTACTCTTGCTTTGAACTGTGCGGTCACTGCAAAAGTGGGTATTGGGAGGGGGGTGCTTTCTATTTCCAGTTTCCTCTAGCTCCCTGTATGCCAGTTCTGACTCAAGGTCACATCCAAGATCCTGTGGCTGACCAAGGAATAGGTTCAGTAGTAGCGTCACTAGCCAGAACCTTCCATCTGGTGGGTCTACACTCCACAGGAGTTAAGGTGGGTATATAGGGGATATAACCTGTAGCTCCCATATTAAAAAAGGTTCCTACTGGTTTCCCCAGCCCCACCATTTGCCTACAGCCCTGCTGACCTCCACTGAACACAGTGGCCCCCATTACGAGTTTGGCGGTAAGTGGTAAGGAACAAGTTACTTACCTGTAACTGTTGTTCTCCAGCATGGGTCTGGCATGGATTCACATGCTCATGAATATTCCCCGTCGTCAGGCTGGGAATCCTCGGTAAAGAAAAAACCAGTATCAGTTTCGTTTCTGATCTGTCTTTCGTAGTAATAACCAATCACTGGTCTCTGCGTCATACTGACCACAGCCAATGACTGCCCTCTACCTAAGCACCGCCTCTGGCAGCCATCTTCAGATTTGGAAGCACGTGAAGTGGCAGTATGACCAAGTGAAGAGCCGCAGAGGGGTAGGCGGGAGGGTTCGCATGTGAATCCATGCCAGACCCATGCTGGAGAACAACAGTTACAGGTAAGTAACTTGTTCCTTCTCCAGCATGGGGTCTGGCATGGATTCACATGCTCATGAATAAAGAATACATAGCAGTACACACATGCACAACCACGGGAGGTGGCAAAGGCTCAACATTAAGCATCACATCAACTCAACATTAAGCATCTTACCTCCTCACCAGGCTCACCTCAGGCGAACAGGTTGCGCAGCACTGCTTGGCCGACCCTGGACTCCTCCCTGGAATCCCGGTCGACGCAGTAGAATTTCGTGAAGGTGTGCGTCGACCTCCACGTAGCAGCCCTGCATATGTCCAGCAGGGGCACACCAGATAGGAACGCCGTGGTAGCTGCGATCGCTCTGGTGGAATGGGCTCTCGGACGGCCAGGCAGCGGTCGGTTTGCCAACCGGTGACAGCACATGATACAGCCGGAGAGCCATCTGGAGATGGAAGCCTTCGAGAGAGCCTTCCCCTGATTGACAGGTCCAAAGTTCACAAAGAGTTGTGACGTCTTCCGAAAACCCTTTGTGCGGTCCACGTAGAACTTCAGCGCTCTAGCTACATCCAGCGAGTGCAAAGTCCTCTCAGCCGGCGACGAAGGCGACGGGAAGAACACAGGTAACACCAAGGGTTCGTTGAGATGGAAGTCCGACGGTACCTTGGGCATGAAGGAGGGGTGCGTCCTGAGCACTACCCTCGTGTCGTGGAAAGTCAAGTACGGGGCCTTGCAGGAAAGGGCCTGGATCTCTCCCACTCGTCGTGCGGAGGTGATGGCCACAAGAAAAGCTGTTTTCCACGATAGAAACTTCAACGGGGCCGAGTGCAGAGGCTCGAACGGAGGCCCCATGAGCTTGGTCAGCACCACGTTGAGCTCCCACGCCGGGGCCGGAGCCTTCACCGGCGGGAACGATCTAAACAGTCCCTTCATGAACTCTTTCACCAGACGATGAGACCACAAGGACGCCCGCCCCGTGGTTCTGGTGTATCGGGAGATCGCAGCAAGATGAATCTTGATGGACGCGTGTGCCAGACCAGCTTTGGCCAGCGTCAGCAGGTACGGCAGTACTTGGGGAGCCGTAATCCGTAGAGGGTTAATCTTCTGTGCGTGGCACCAGACAGAGAACCTCTTCCATTTGTGTCCGTAGCATTTAAGAGTCGAGGACGCCCTGGCCTTTGCAAGAACCTCTCTGCAATCGGCCGGTATGTCGTATCCTCCAAACTCTAGCGCTGCAGGAGCCAGGCCTGCAAGTTCAGCGACTTCGGGTCGTGGTGGAGGATGGCGCCTCCTTCCCTGGAGAGTAGATCCGCGTCCGCCGGCAGCTTGATCGGCGGGGACGCTGACAAGTCCAGAAGGTCCGGGAACCATATCTGCCTCGGCCACGCAGGTGCGACGAGGATCATCCTGCACCGTGACCTCTTGAGCTGGTTGACGAGCCGGATTAGCAGAGGCAAGGGAGGGAACGCGTAGAGGAACAGGCCCTCCCAGGGGAACGAGAAAGCATCGCCCATGCTCCTCGTCTGGGGAAACCTGCTGGCGAACCTCCGGCACTTGGTGTTCGTCGCCGTCGCGAACAGGTCGATCTGGGGTGTGCCCCACCGTCGGAAGAGGCGATCCACCAGATCCTGCCGTAGTTCCCACTCGTGGCACGAGCGCAGCTCCCTGCTGAGTGAGTCGGCGGTGGTGTTTTTTATCCCTGCCAGATGAAACGGCACCAGAAAAATCCCTTGGGCGACGGCCCAATGCCACAGGTCCTGCGCCTCCTTGGACAGCGCTGGGGACCTGGTTCCGCCCTGTTTCCTGATGTAAAACATGGTGGTGGTGTTGTCGGTGAAGATCCTCACCACCTTGCCCTTGAGGGACGGAAGGAAGGACCTGAGGGCCCAAAACACTGCACGGAGCTCCAGGACGTTGATATGCAGGGACTTCTCCGTCGGGAGCCAGAGTCCCCTTGCGTGCAGATTTTCGGTGTGCGCTCCCCACCCTTCCAGGGAGGCATCCGTGGACACAGTCTCCTGGTGGGCTGGGGTCTGGAAGTCCATGCCCGCCGTCAGATGCGCGCGGGTGCCCCACCACCATATTGCTCGTCGGAAACTCCCGTCGAGCTTGATCCTTTCCTCGAAGCTGCCCGTCGTCTGGATCCAGCGCGCATCCAGGAATTCTTGCAACGGGCGCATCCGGAGCCTGCACATGGGAATGAGGTAGATGCAGGAAGACATCATCCCGAGGAGGGACTTGATGGACCTCACTTTGGCCGCGTCGGCCACCAACATCCGTTGCACCTTGCCCAAGATGGTCCTGGTCCTCTCCTCCGACGGGGAGGCCAGAAGGGACACTGTGTCGAGCCTCGCTCCCAGAAACAGTGCGACTTGCGCGGGCACCAGGTGGGATTTGGCGTAGTTCACGGAGAATCCCAGGTCCGTGAGGAGTTGGACGGTCCTTGCCGTGTGGACCACGGCGAGCTCCCTCGTCTTGGCGCGGATGAGCCAGTCGTCCAGGTAGGGGTAGACGTGAATCCCCTCGCGGCGCAGCTGCGCCGCCACCGGTGCGAGGCACTTGGTGAATACCCTGGGTGCCGACCGTAGTCCGAAGGGAAGGGCTTTGAACTGGTAATGACGCCCTTGGACCACAAATCTGAGGAATTTTCGGTGCCCCTTTTAGATGGGAATGTGGAAGTAGGCATCCTCCAAATCCAACGACGATAGGAAGTCTCCTTCCTCCAGCTGACCCAGGACGTGCTGGAGGGTGACCATCCGGAACTTCTGCGCCTTGATGAACTTGTTCAGACGTCGCAGGTCTAGGATGGGGCGCCATCCTCCCGTCTTCTTCTTCACGAGGAAGTATCTCGAGTAGACTCCGGAGCCCCGAAGCCTCTTTGGGACGAGTTCGATGGCGCCCTTTCTGAGCATCGCCTTTACCTCCAGGAGAAGTTGAGGGAAGTTCTTTCCTGGCCACGGGGGGGACGCGCGGGCACCTTCTTTGAAACTCGAGCGTGTGGCCCCGGGCCAGGGCGTCCAGCACCCAACGGTCGGTGGAGATGGACTCCCACACGCTGACGAAGCCCGCCAGCCGGCCTCCCACCGGGGTGCTTCGGTGGGGGCCCGACCCCACGGCCGGTTCAATCCTGCTTGGACGCGGCCTTGCCGCCTTGACCTCCTTGGCGACGACGGCGGGGTCCGCTAGACTTGCCTCGTCCTCTGTAGGCCTCTTGCGACGACGAGCGGGCCGCTTGACGGTAGGAAGCGAAACCGCCGCCGGAACCTTTGGAGGCGCCCTTGCCTCCGCCGCTCCGAAAGGGCGTCCGTCGTTGCTGCAGGACTCCAAGGGCCCGGGCCGTCTCAGTATCCGCCTTGATGGCCTGAAGGGAATCGTCCACTGTCTTCCCAAACAGGTTGTTCCCGTCGAAGGGCATGTCCAGGACTCTGGTCTGGACGTCCTGCCGGAAGTCCGTAGCTTTGAGCCATCCACGACGTCGAAGGCAAACGCCGTTGCCCAGCTGGCGGAACCCAGTGTCGCCGATGTCCGTCGCCACGGTGATGGCGTGGTCCGAGGCCACCTCACCTTCCTGCAGGATCTCCAGGGCCTCCGCCCTCTTGTCGTCCGGCAGAAAATCCAGCAGGGGAGCTATCTTGTACCAGAGCTCCCTGTCGTAGCTGGCCACGATAGCCAAGGCGTTGGCCGCTTTAATCGTCGTCGCTGCCGACGAGATGACTCTACGTCCCATAGCATCCAATTTCTTTCCCTCGCCGTCCGGCGGGGAAGTCGATGTGGAGGCCGCACCCCCCCCCGCTTTCTTCCTGGCTGCCGCGGAGACGACGGAATCCGGGGTAGGCTGCGCCCGGAGGCATAGGGGGGCCGTGTCCGGGACCCAGTACTTTTTCTCGTACCGGTCTCTTCTAGCTGGCGTCGTGGAAGGGTTCTTGAGGAGGGAAAGGCCCTCATCCCAAATGTCGTCCAACAGAGGCACTGCGAGGACCGTCTTCCTCTTGGCCTCGCGCCGCTGATAAAGGAAGCCTTCCTTTTTCTTCTCCTCAGGGCAGAGTTGGAAAAGCTCGGAAGCCCTGGAGATCATGGAGTGGAAAGATCCGATCTCGTCGGGCGGAGAAGCCCTGGTGGGAGGCGACGACGGAATATCCTCGTCGTATGCCTCGTCGTCCGTACCCGTCGCTGCCGTGTCAGTCCCCGTATCATCCCCTCGGGTGGACGGGGAGGAGGGCTGGACGGGGCGCGACGGTTGAAAAGGAGGTGGTGGATGGATCCTTCTTTTCTTGGTAGGGGGAACACCAGAAGGTCCCGGTTCTGGATCCCCCGACGGGAGAGGTTCCTCCGTCGGTAACGGTAGCCTCGTCCTTATCTCGGAGCATAAGGACTGTATGGCCAACAAAATGGCCGCCGAGTTGTCTTGCGGCGCTGGCAGAGGGGAATCCGACGGGCGAGCAGGGGCCCCGTCGGTATCCTCGATGATGTCGTCGTCGTCACCTGCGTCGGGGTCCATTCCGACGGGCTGGCCTTCTTCCACGCCTAGGCCGTGGCTTAAGACCTCGATCAGCTCCTCTTCTGAGGTTGAGGCCGAATCTACGACGACGCCCTGCCCCCCCTTCTTCTTCCCCACGGAGGGTTTCACGGGGGTCCTATCGATGGGCACAAAAGAAGACTCCCTCCGAGGAGGCAGGGAGATTCTGGGCCCTGAGGTCGCCACCACTGGTGCAGCCTCCACAGGCTGAGCCAGGGCCGCCGCGACCGTTTCGATAGAGGGCTTGGTCGGATGGATCAAGGCCTTCACCACCTTAGGTGCGCTCACCGCCTTATCCTTGAGGGAGGGGGCACTGCCACGCTCCTCCTCTGCCTTAGAGCTCGACCGGGGCCTCTCCAGGAGCTTCGCCGGGTGCTCGGCCTTCCTCTTACCCGACCCAGAGCGTTGGCTCGTGGTTGATGGTGCCGGGGAGGGTGCGCCCTGCCTGGCGCCCGTAGAGCCCGACCGTTCGGCGCTGCCGGTGCCAGCGGACTCGCGGTGCTTGGCCTTATGTTGGGCCCCCGTCGCCGGGGCGCCCTCAAAGGTCTTAGAAGACCGCTCGGATTTCTTCTTCTTCTCGCCAGACGGGCTCTTACCCTCCAGCCAGTTGGCGAGACGTTGATGGCGGTCCTTCATGGTCCGTTCCGACATGTTGCCGCAAAACGCACAGTCCTTCTCCACATGCGTCTTGTCCTCATGAAGGCAGTAAAGGCAGAAAGAGTGTTCGTCCTCCTTAAAGACGTTCTGCAGCTGGCATCCAGGGCAGACCCTGAACAGCTTTCCGGGCGTCGAGCTTCCCTTCTCCTGGGCCATCTCCGAGACCGGGCCTGAGAAGCTTCTGGAGTCCTCCGAAGTGTAGCTCGACGAAATCTTCACCCTTGAGGGGCACAGACGAATCCGACACGGGTCCCCGTTGATCGGATGTAGGATCGGTGGAGCTCGAGGCTCTTTTGACCGAAAGAATCGAAGTTTTTTGTGAAAAAGCGCGAAAAATAGCACTAACGCTCGAGAGCAATAGCACGAGGATCCCAACACATGAACGTGCGGTAAAAATCTGAAGATGGCTGCCAGAGGCGGTGCTTAGGTAGAGGGCAGTCATTGGCTGTGGTCAGTATGACGCAGAGACCAGTGATTGGTTATTACTACGAAAGACAGATCAGAAACGAAACTGATACTGGTTTTTTCTTTACCGAGGATTCCCAGCCTGACGACGGGGAATATTCATGAGCATGTGAATCCATGCCAGACCCCATGCTGGAGAAAGTGGCGGTAACTCTGTTACAGCCAAATTTACCACTAGACTAAATCACGGGTTTGGGCATGGAGATGGGTATATTCCTCCAGGAAAATCCTGGAGGTAAATCGTCCAACTCACCGCAGAATAATCGGCAGAATCGACGGAATTACAGCAGTGGAAATTCTGATGCAGTAATTCCACCAAAAAACCTCCTCGAGTCCAATGGACTCAAATTAAATGGGGAATTACACCGCCACCACCATTTGGTAATTCATTTGGGCGGTATTCTGGCAGATTTACCGCTCGGATACCGACCAAATCGTAATGAAGCCCAGTGTCTTGTATTTTCTATTTGTATTTTTGTATTTATTGGATATCTGTAAGATGGCAACACACCAAATGGTGTCTCAAGGCACCACAAGACAAAAAAAACGGGAGGCGAACAAGAGAGAATGATAACAATAACGGTCCTAGTAGGCCTTGTGACATTCACATCGTGCAAGTGCAGTAATAAGAAGTGCGAGGGAGAAAGGGGGGGGTGCGGGAAGGGGGGCGAGTGCCGGTAGGGTGAATGGCGAAGTGCTCGGGTAGGAAGGGATAAAGAAGAGAGAGTGCAAGTGAAAGAGGGGGTACAGGAGGGGGTGGTGAGGGAAAGTGGGCCACAAGAGCTAGGTAAGTGCTAAGGGTAAGCCAGATGGGCAAGTGCCAGGGATTGCATGGGTTGCTGGTCCACATGCTAAGTGCGAGGAGGGGGGGGTAGACTAGGCAGGGGGGCCTGGTGTAGAACGAGGCAGCCAGTTACTGCGGCAGATGGGGGTGTTAGCAGGAGTGGGGGAGAGGGGAGAAGAAGAGAAAAGTAAGATCTTGAGGAGCTTCTGGAACTTAAGGAGACCCGGCTCAAGCCTGAGAGGGGCATGGAGTGCAATTAGAGGGAGACTTCTGCGGATGAAAGATCTACCCCCCATCTCTGCTTAGAGAAGCATCTGATCTGCAGGGAGTTGGAGCTAGAAGATCGAAGGGCTCTAGCAGTGAGGTATTTAGGAAGAGAGTTAGATGTAGCGGGGTCCCAAGTCTCAGAAAGCTTTTTGGATGATGCAGAGGGTCTTGAACTTGATCCTAGCAGCAACCCGGAGCCAGCGGAGAGATTTTAGGGGTGGGGAGATGCAGTCCGTGGGCTTGAGGCCAAGGATAAGTCTTGCAGTCCTATTCTGGATTAGTTGAAGGGGGCGAAGGGAGGCTAAATGAAGATTGAGGAAGAGGATGTTGCAGTAGTCCAGCCTAGAGAGGACCAGACCTCTGCAGACCTTATGTTTCTGGAGGAAGGTGAGGAAAGGGAGAATGCAGCTGACAGTGGGCCTTCTTGGCAAGGTCCGCGATGTGAGGAGAGAAGGAGAGAGAGGAGTCAAAGATGGCATCAAGGTTTTTTTGCCTCACACAAGGGTGAAGGGAGGGGACCCATAGATGGTGGCCAGAGGATAGGAGGGAGCTCGGGTCTCAATGAGATGGATCTAAGGACATTAAGGCAGAGATCATTGGCAGCACACCATGCCTGAAAAGCAGTCAGACAGTCAGGGATGAGAGAGGAGGAAGACGAGGCAGTAGAGGGAAGCTTGAAGGAGAGCTGTGTGTCGTCTGCATAACAGTGGATGTGAGGAGAGAAGGAGGAGATCAGGTAGGCTAGAGGGGTCCCATGTCTTTCTCTTTGAGAAAGACATGATGTCCAGCCCTAAAACTATCGTAAAGACTGTTTGGGCTAGTGCAGAGACTATGTTCCCAGTTTGGTGATGTGTGGTGCTGCTCAGGGGCCTGTATCGCACTATCATTGGTCCTGTGCTTCATCTGACGAGTCTGTTCATAAAAAGGTGGGACTGGCTCTGTTCCTGGGTGCACATGGCCACATTTGGGCTTAGGGGGCCAGACCAAGCCTTCATCTGCCCTGTCCACCATCTGTGATTTCCCTCTACTTCCTACTCCTCTTTGGTGCTGCCTGCATAGGAACCCCAACAGTATGCTCGAAAATCCATTGGTAATCTTTTAAAAGCCACTGAATGTAAAGTAAACACTCTGCAGAGAGGCACACATTGGTAACTTGTATCAAATATGATACAGAGACTGCATAAAGTCACTCTATATTTAATTTTCACAAACTGTTGATGCAGAGTCCTCAAATGTTGAGCAATGGTTACAACCACGTCACAATAACCTCAAATGTTATTATACAGAGTCCTCAATCAAAAGTTGGACAATATTCACAAACAATTCATAGTCACAGCCAACACGTGTTTTGACCACCGGTCCCTGTCAAGGCTAACAAATGGCACAAAAGCCACATCTATCTCATGCACCACAGTGAAAATAGTAAATCATACATACCATAATTACATCATTAAGGTTGGTAGATGACATTAGAGTCATTGGATTGCAAAAAGTCAGGTGTGGCAGTCAAGGGGGGTGACCAGAAATTGCTCCCAAGACAAATGGAATCCAAGATGATTTGTAGATTGAGATGTACCTATAGTTAGGACTAAATAGGATTTCCCTATAACTGTATTAAACCTGTATCTTAAATACTGAGCTGTGAATGATGAACTTTAACTATATGGCTGGACCTTTAAGTATAAAACACCACTGTAACACATTATATAAGGGGAGAAATGAATCTGGACTGTCCATTACAAATAGCGCCTCAGCTACAAACATCATGGGAACTGTAATATTTTATTCAGGATCTTGATTATAATAGGGGTTACTCTGGGGCATGAGAATGAAAGGGGAGGAAGGCGGGAACTAACAAGGAAAGGTGGGGGACAGGCCACAGATTCACGATAAGAGAAGCGCAGGCTCAGCTGATCGCCAAGGGAGCAAAGGGGACGGGCGAGGACAACATGAGGAAGTATAGTGGAACAACCAAGACCTGGGACGGGGAGGGTGGAAAGGAAGTTTTGTTAACGGTTTGTTTTTCTTTTACAATTTGTTTGAACAAAATGCCAATTAAAAAAAATGTACAGAGGAAGGACTAACCTTTAATGGAAAAGGAGGAGCCTAGGAGATATGAACGCAGAGCCATAGTGAAGCCACACATGGGAGCCTGGAGAACCATAGTCAGGACGGTGAGTGGCCCTTCCCGACCATACGAGCAATGGGTAGGCAAGCCACCAACCCGGACCGAAGAATAAGAGCTCCAGGCAGTGGCGTGACCCAAGGAGGATGGACCAGCTGGTCCATAAACGACGATGATACTGCCAAGGCCTCAAAGGAAGGGGAATACCACCAGGAAGGAAGTCGACAGAGCAGCGGAATGCGTGCAGTGGAGAGAAGCGGCCTGGACCCCACAGGAAGACCCAGTGACACTTGCCCTCAAGAAAGAAGGTAACGGGCATAGGGAGAGAACTGGGAGGGGGCCAGGATATAACTGCAACAAAGTTGCACACCCTCATCAAAGTAGTGACTCCTTTGAAACTCAAGAGAAGTACAGGAGTAGTCTCCCTCGTTACAGTGGTGACACAAGGAGAAACCACAGCGGAAGCATGCAGGATAGCCTCCCTTATTACAGCAGTAGTTGGAAAAGCTGACAAAGTCAAGAGTGCAACAATAATGATCTTCTTCATCACAGTGGTGACAGTGACATTTATAAAAGCCAAAACTGCCTCGGGATTACTCTCCCTCGTCACAGTGATTACATTAACAGATGTGCAAAGAAGAACAGACAACCAGAGCTGTTTAGAGAGAACTTTCAGAGTGGGAAAAGATCAAGAAGGACCATTAGAATTGTGGAATAAGTCTATAAAACTAATTTGAAGGAATTAAAGGGGCTTTTGTAGACTATAGGTTGGGTCAGGAGATGGGAGTCATTCTCCTGCCCCAGAACCCTTTGTTGAATTAGAAACTGAAGCAAAAGATTGAAAAGACTGAACCTGTTTACTAGCAGAAGGGAGCCATTCTCCTGGTACTTTCTTTTCTATAAAATATAAACTATTTTTGTAACTTAGTAGTAGGGTTATAGAAGGTTTCGGACAGAGGCCAGAGACCTTCTTTTGACCCCCACCCTGACGATGAGCACCGAGTTATCTTAGAAATAGGTAGGGGTAAGCCTGCAAAACTAGGGAAAGTTAGACACTTTTCCTTATTATTTAATAAAAACTCTGGGAACACTCTACCTTGGTGTCCGGTCCTTAATCCACCTCGCCACAAGACGCAACCGATATGGTATTCAGTTGCTGGTAGGAGAAAGAACCTCTGGAAATCTCATCTACCGTTTTCCTCAAAAGTTCAAAACCATCATGAAGCAAGTTAACAATCTTCACTTTCATTTCAAAGCAAAGTGTGGCTGCCTTTATTGGGTTTTAAGGTCACAAAACATCCCCAGTGGTCATATTGCAGACGTCCACATGAGCTACATTCACAGACAAATCAATGAAATGATGGAAGCTATCTCACCCTTTCTAACGATTAGTCTTTAATCTGATCGAAGGTACTTGCAGCACATCCATCTTGTGCAACATCTCGCGATACCATGAGGACATGGCCATTGCATCAAGTGCTATAATGGAGTACAGAAACAGTGGAAGAAACGAACATGCAAAAAGCATAAAATTTTAGGCCATCCTGGTCAACAATAACTGTTAAAGTGCTATAGAATTTTCTGAGAGTTGTTGCTGCTATGATGACCCAATCTGGCATTGAGTAACACTCGGGCATGAGAGGGGGAAAGACATCATCCAATGGTTTGTACTGTTTATCAGGGTGTGCAGTAGTATGGCTAGTGGTAGATTTTTTAAAAATGCTAGTCTGCCTCACTTATGTGATATAGAATTGTCGCTGTAATCTCAAATTCCGTCTGTTAACCTCAGTGTCGGGGCAGAATTCCATTTGGGGTAGGGAGAGAGTTTCGCTTTCCTATTTTATGAATCCCCTAAACTTTTCATGTTGCCGCTTTCATTTTCTAAGATTCTGGACTCATTATTGTTGTCAGTAGGACTTACGTCCTCCTACCAGATTCTGCTGCATTAGAATCCCAATCTACTACTGTAGTAGCCAATATTGCAATCATGGATTTTTTAAGACCTACTCTCAGCGATTTTGTTTTGCGATATTCCTTTGTTTAGGGAAACCATGAGGCAGGCCTAAAATGTCTGATGTGCAAACATGGCCTCACTCTGAGGCAACCCTGCACCTTCTGTGGTGGCTTGGACTGGTTTAGACTGGCCCCTGGCCCGAGGCAGGCCAGTACACAAATTGTCTGGGTGGACCTGAGGGTTTGGCATGTTTTTGAGCCAATCTAACTGGCAGCCCACCAAAACCTTTGTCTGCAATTGGAGGGCTGGCTTAAGCCAGCCCATGAGTGAATGGGTATGCCTAGGGGAGACCCTGAGCTTTCCTCTAGTTTTCTGGGATGTTACTGGTGTACTTATCAATATTCCTGGAAGATTTTGCAATAAAGCCTTAATCCTCCCGTTCCTTCTCACAAGATGGACCATGTTGGGGCTGTTTCTAGATTTCAGATTTTACTTCTTTTGCGTTCAAGTCCCTGCGACACCTAGAAAAGAAGATTTTACTTACCAAGTTGTTTCACAGTTCCTGAGTAAAGTCCTTTCAAACTAGAGTTGTGACTACTTACCTCATGTGCATGGTCGTGAATTCCTGCAGGTCCCCCTTGTATCTCATATTGCAATAAGCTTTCATTGGCCCAAATCCTGCATTACTTCCTTTTTTCTGGGGCTTCCGGATCTCAAAACTGGAACTCTCCCCTGGCCTCCCCTTGGGTTAGTTGCTGCCTCCTCTGTAGAACTCAGACTACCTAATGTCTCAATCACTGTGGCTGGAGGTACCTATGAGGAACGTTAACCACCTACAAGCTCCTTAAGGGTAGCTTTGGAAGGGACTTACTTGTACGTTGAAAATTAAATTCCGGGTACCCAAAAAAAATGTCAAATACGTTTTTAGCTTGCATCTTTAATTTACTACTAAGTTTAAAATCTCTGCATTACACTCCTGCCTAGGGAGATGTGTTTACAACCTACCTCTCGGTCAATTTGTATCACAACATTTCTGGTAATTTAAGGAGACCTTATGGGTCTGGTATGGTGAGCCTAATTGTGAGCTAACTTGGTGGCCATTGTTGGCTAACCGTTTGCCACTTTTTATTCCATCTAGTTGTATGTAATATATGGTGCACATATAAACATTAAAGCTATGCCTTAGAGGTCAAGGGTAGTAGTGAGATTATTCACGTGTGGCATATTGGATTCAGATTATGACTCTATAAAATGTGTTATAATGTTGGCTGTAGTTCCCTTTTTCTCCCACAGTTAACCTTGTGTGAACTGGCATACCACAATGCAGCAGGTGTGTCCTATAGCGTGTCATGCATACCTTAGTTGGCCCTTTTAGATATTCAATGTGTGATTTGATGATTAAGTATATACTTTTCAGTATATCAGTGTAGTGTATGGTCGGGGGACAATTATGGTGGAATAACTATACTTCACTGCCAGACTGCCTCCTCCCTTGAGTTAAGCCTGACTGCTCTGCCACAGATACCACTTTAAAGAGGTTGGTATTTTACTTTGGTTGGAAACTTTGTCCTGCCTTTGGGCTGGATGGTGTCCCATCCCTCACCAGAGGGCTCTGGAAAATCTCTGCAACACTCGGTTGTATAAGAAGTATTTTGTTACATCAGTGCTGAACAGAAGGCGATTAGCTTGTGGAAAGAAAGGATGTTACCAGACAGTGGGACCCTGGAAGTGAGCCACAAGATCAAGGTTAAGGGAAGACGTAATTGAGCCATTTAACCTCTTAATTACTCAACCATGTGTAGTTCACCTACTTACTCCCCCTGAACGTTTTCATCAGGATACAGTTCTAGCCCTTGGTCCTCTTGCTCACTAAATTTGTCTGTACTAGCATCATCTTGTAGTAACTGGGAGAATACATCCTAAGGCTTTGGAATGGGAATGAGGCTGCTGGGGAGCAAAAAGGCACTCACTGTATCCCTTGGATGTACTCGTGCCACTAAAAGATTATATAATGAGTGATGATTTATGGCTTGTGCATCATTCTGCATGTCTACCAGTGTTGATCGAACAGTGTGTGCCTTGTAGGCACATTCTCCTCCTCCTACTCTTCCTCCGAGTCTTCAGCATCAAACCGGGATGCAGTTCAGGGAGAGAGGGGGCAGGGGGTTGAGGGAGTTAAACTCTTGGGTGATCTGCTGCTGCCATAAAATGAGAATGTATCTGCTGAGAAGTGCACAACTGTCTATTACAGGAAGTCTTCAAGTATTGTCTGCAAGTGCCCAATTGGGGATCACAGAGCAGAAAGTAATAATATCTTTAGTTACCCAATGCTACTCAGTGTATCGAAAAGTGCTGAATCGGAGCTGCCGGATTCAAATTTGCAAAAAGCAGGCCTGTCCCATGTCAGAAGCAAGTGCTTAATCCATAAACGAACCACCAGTCTTGCGATTATAAAAAGGTGATGAATTTAAAAGCCATTTCATTTTCACAGCTCAAATATTTCATAACTACGCTTTAAGGAAGTAGCTTATGAACATTTTATGGGTGTAAATGAACATGAACATGCTGATGAGCTCATCCATCACACAAAATTGACTATTCAAGACAAAAGAATGGCACTTAGTTTGGTTATGAAAGACGTAGCATACAGAGAGTACATCACCAAGAAACCAACATGCTTCCATAAGGCCATTAGGGAATACCAGTACAAATATATTACCATACCCGCTTTGACTTTCCAGACACTCGGTTTTGTAGTCGGCAGCAGTTGGCACTTATCTGGTAATTAATTTTCGTAATTGTTCTTCCACTTCGAAGAACAGGATGCGATTCCGCCAATGTAATGATGCAAATTCTGTGACAAGAAATCATATTAAGATTAGGCTAGATTTGTGGTGAGCATTTTGGATTGTTTGACCTCTCATGTAGAATGCAAATGATTTGCAGACCCTTTATTTTATTTCTATGTTTAACATGTGAAGCATTACCAAACAAAATAACAGTAAGACCTGTGACAACGTCCCCTACATGACTATGGGGACATCTAGTGGGAAACCACCAGGGCCACGTGCCTCCTTGAACTAGTGGAAGAACCAACCCCCCCCCCATGACCTCCCCTCACCCGCCATGGGTGGTATGGTGAGGATTCCCTGATCACCCTGACTTAGTCCTCATCACTGGGCAGGGGACAATGACATGCAGCCTCTGATATGATTGTGTATAGGCGCTATATAAATAAACTATGTGTTTCAAAGCGCTTCAAGGCAAGGGAGGAAACAAGGGAAAATACAACCACATTCTAATAGACCATGAACAGTAAGGATGTGAAATTAACTATCGTACTCGGCCTGACGACATTTCAGATAGTGCAAGAGCTAAGACATAGATAAGGAAGGGAGGGGGAGAGTGGGAAGGAAATGGAAACAGACAGGCGACTACCGTACTAGGCCTGACGACATTTCTGGTAGAGCCGGAGAAAAACAAAAGGTGAGGGAGAGGGGTGCAGAAAGGGAGGGGAGGAACAAAACAAGCGACTATCATACTAGGCCTGATGACATTTCAGATAGTGCTGGAGGGGTGGTGGGGAGGAAAAAAACAGTAATAGGAGGGTGAAGGAAACAGACAAGGTTGCTATCATATTAGGTCCAGGGACAATTCTGATAGAGTAAGTGCATAGAAGAAAGTAAGGGGAGGAGATAGGAAAAGGGAGAAGGGAAAGGAGGAGAGAAAAGAGATTAAGCAGTCAACAAGAGTGGAGAAGCAAGCGTGGAGAGCGAATACAATTGCAGAAGTCAGTAGTAACACATAATGTTGCAAGTCAGGATACAAGATGAAGATGGGAACAGCATGATTCAGGGTCACCATGAGTACAAGATGCAAAGGAAGTCCAGCATGAGAGTTGAGAAAGAATGACGCACCGTGAATGAATGAAGTCCATAAAAGTCAAATCCAGCATTGGCCACAAGACAGTGATGGTGAAGGAAGGCACCAGGTGGGCGGGGCTTGCTTAGTGGTGAAAAAGAGCAGCAGGCAGGAAGGTACCAGGTGGGCGGGGGTTAGGCCAGGTGACCTAGATCCACTTGCACCTGCTCCCCATCTGCAAAGGAAAAGAAGCTGGAGGGCTCCTTAAGTGGTGAAAAAGAGCGGCAAGCAGGAAGGCACCAGTTGGGCGGGGCTTGCTAAGTGGTGAAAAAGAGCGGCAGGCAGAAAGGCACCAGGTGGGCGGGGCTTAGGCCAGGTGACCTAGATCCACTTGCACCTGCTCCCCATCCTGGTTTCCAGCCAGATAACATCAGGTACAGCCAGATTTTACTCCCCTCAAGATACTTCTGCCCACAGATACCAGCAAGCTAAACTTGGTTACAAAGACACTGGCATTTAGAAAACAGCTTCCATTACAGCGTCTGAAAGTAACAGAACCCTCTCCACATGTGCAAAAAAGGAGGACTTCTTGGATTCCTGCCATATATAAATTCATGGACACTGCCTTTTAAACACTGCGAGTAAGGTAAGACACAGTGGCGTAGCACAACATTTGGGCCCCTTGCCCTAAAACTTTTGGGCCATGTTGGTTCTACCTTGCTGACCTACAGAGCCGTTGTCGGACAAAACAGGAGACAGATGTTAAACAGCGCCTGGTTTTCACAGTTAACATAGGCCTGGGAATTACTCATGTAAAGCATTTCACTGTTAATTACCTGCATTCAAATGCATAATTCTTTAGGCAATTGAAATCGTGATGTGGGTTTAGTACTTGGATACCAGGGGAGTGATTGGAAAGGTGGTGGGGGGCAGGAAACCCCTCATTCTCACAGTAGTCCTTAGTTGGGTGCTTTCAGATTTAAAGGGGAGAGTTAACTGCGTCTAACATGGAAACTGCACTAGAATAGTCTAATTAGAATGCATAAGGAGGTTCGATGCCCCACACAAATCAGTTTGACCCTCCCCCGCTGCCCTTGAAGTTAGCAACTCTCCCTACATTTGAAGGGTTAATCCCCCCCCCGAAATGTAGGTTTTGTTGCACCCCTGAACACAAGCACACACACCATACACACGCACACCCAGTCACCTATACTTTTACGTGTATACACTTTCACCATACAATCACACAGGCACACCCAGGCAGCCACCCATACATCATGCACTCACTCATTCATGCACATTATATTATTTACATTCTGTGAAAAACCTGAGGGTTTTCTCACTTCTACTCCCCCTGGATACTCTTCTCAGGTGGCCAGGGAAAGGCCATCGCTTAAGCAGTCCTTGTGGATTCGGAGTGGGGTGCCCACAGGCGATACATTGTATCCCCCTTTTCATATCACAAACCAACCAAACTCTCCCACCGACCTTGATGGGCTACTATAAAACAGTTCCCCACATTTCACATCTGAAAGTACTGGGACGAGGAAGGGGCGACTAGGAGTAATGAACACTACACCTTCATTTCACCACTTTAGTACTGGGATGAGGAAGATGCCTGCAGAAAACCGAGGGTCAGGCATGTATCTTTCACTATGGTCAAGCAACTCTAATTAGGGATCAACACCTGCAACCTGTCAAGGGGCTGCAGGTGTATAAAGGAAGACCAGGGAAGCAGAGAAAAGAGCAACAAGGAGGCCTGTGTAGGAGAGACCAGGGGACCCTTTCTGTGAAGAGGCAGCTGTGGTGGGACCTGAAGAGGAGCCAGGACGCTGGCAAACATCCCTGAGGTGTAGGAGCCTCTGTAATGGAGATCACAATGTCTTGCTGTTGTGGCTCAGAACTGGAGGTGAACTTCCAGCGATGGCTTCTAGGTGGAATTGTGGAATGTGTGGCTTGGCTCAAATTAACATTTCCTAATGAAAGCGTAAAACAGTGCTAAACTACATATATTGACTACCGAATTGACTGAACACCTACAATCAAAACATGATGAATACTGAGTTGAAATATACCTTCACAGGCAAAGCAAATAATGAACGAAAGTTCAAAAGGAAAATACCCATATCAAAGCAACCTATGGGGAAAAGAGCTAATGTGAAGAAGTACAAAAGGTGGGGCATGAATAAGACCACCACAAACTGAATCTTATAAACAGATGTAGTGCAGCAAGGCCAAAGACTGACAAGAGGTATGTAATACAGTATGGCAAAGCCAGGAAGCTAACTAGGAAAAGCCAGAAGAGTAGAACACTGCACATAAAGTAAAGAGGCTGACAAAGAGGAACTAAATGAATAGAACTTTGTACACAGGGGCAAATGCATGTGTGGGTTAAAGAAGGCTAGGGGTCCTGGTTGCGCGACCTGTGATGGGTGGACCGCATGGTCTGACAACTGCGCCTAGACCAGTGAGCCCTGCATAGTGAAAGACAAAGATTGTGAAACCAACCAAGAAGGAGTACTACATGTAAGATGGTGATGCAAACCAGAAAGAGGGTCAGGTTGACCCAGAGTTGATTGAAAGACTGAAACGCATATTGGTTGCTAGGTTGAAGTTTTGGGGAAGGGATCCCTGAGACTTGATGAACTTCAAATACTGACAGGGGGACAGGGCCTCACGGCCCTTTTTTAAATTTTTTTTAACTGTGTTACTTTGAACTTGGGGAAGAAGCTCAGAACTTTGTATTGAGCACCATTTATTATTGACATCCCTACACATTGTTTAGCTTTAGTTCTGAAGGCAGGTATAGGGTTTGGACACAGACTTTTAAGTTGAACTTTTTGACTCAGACTTTCGTTCAGCTAGGGAAATTCCACCTTAGCATAGGGCAAGTTAGACCTTCTACCATCCTAACCATTTTATTGTGAACTTTGAATCTGTTGTATGTGTCTTGCTTCATGATGCCTCCAGCTCCCCCCCACCCCTCCTCCCAGGACACGTAGTGGCAGGGGCCTCCACTACGCCAATGGTAAGGCACTTAACAAAGGCAACAAAACCATTTGTAGTGTTAGTAAATACCTGTTTACACAAAGTGTGACATCAGTAACCTGACCTTTTGTCATTAGGGGATAGGCACCACTCTCAGCATAGAGTGAGAGTCCTACCAGTGTGGAAACCAGTCAGTCCTACCCCAGAGAGGGACAGTGGCAATTGGGAGGGGCCCAAAATCCTGTCCCTCCACAAGTGCCTGTTAATACTTGGACAGTGCCCATTTGCATTGCCCCATGCCTCAGGTCACCAATGCTCGGCAGGTTCTTTCTTTCAGTTTGAGAACAGCTGGCACGAAAGAGCAACAGAAAAAGCACAACCCAGCAGTGCTCCAAGCCATATGCCTTGCAGCTATAACAGGCAAAGCGAGAGAGAAAGACGGGATGGAATATGCAGCGCAGAACTTACATGTCTGCCTGACATGCTGCACATTGCTGCCCACCGCAGAACCAGCGAATAAACGCTACCACCAGGAACTAAAACCATGATCTCTACCACCCACACACACACACACCATACTTACCTTGCGAGGCCAGAACCGGACCCCCTAACTAATTTGGACACTATACAACAGAGACTGCCATTGTTGCTCTAATGTGGGCCCTGTGTGGTGAAAAGGGGTGCGGCTTAATACACTAAAACATTTGTTGTAACATCTCCCAGGATGGAAAGCCAAGGCCAGATTGGCCAGGGCCAGGCAACCAACCGGAGGACAGAGAGAGGAGTAACAGAGACCACAGGAAACATGACATTTTGGATATTTTGGGTGAGGTCAGAGGAGGAAGAAGTGGAATGGATGGCAGGCCAAGAGACCAGTATTAGGAAGGACAGTGGGTAAGAGCATGGAGGTGAATTGTAGAGGAGGTGAGGTATTGGTTGGTCAGTACAAGTGGTACTGCATTGCACGTGTGCATGTGAGACTCATCATCCATAACTGAATCACCACAACCTTACACAGCATCATACTGAGGACATCTTTTAAAACATGCTAAATGGTTCACCACCAAACTAAACCATATGGAAAAAAAACGGTTAAATAGGACAAATATGGAGAAAAATAACCTGCTCTCATGCATATTTGCCTACCATCAGCAGCTATGCGCTTATATGGCAGAAGTGGAAGTCAAGAAAACAAATTCCTTGCTTTGCATAGAATCTGCACAACACAGCAAGAAGGAAGCAAAAAGTTACTTAACTGTAACTCTTGTTCACCAACATTGGTATCTTTCATAGATTCACATGCTGTTTGAATATTACCATGACAGGCTTGTAATCCTCAGTAGAATATAAGCAGTTTACCTTTCATTTTTAAACTACTCGTCACTTTAGTACTCTGTTAGAGTCATTAAGGGTCACATTGCCCCACAGCCAATGCACAGGCCTCCTTTAACCCCAACCGCTGGAGACCATCTTCAGATTTGGCATAGTGCACATAAAGTGGCACTATGAACCAAGAAGATGCATGAAAGATACCAATGCTGAAGAACAGAGTTCCAGGTAAGTAACTTTTTCCTTCTCCAGCATTGGCTCTTTCATAGATTCACATGCTGCCTGAATAGATTATAAAGTGGTACACATGTAAAAACCACAAGGGCGGAGGTGTAGCTCAACTGAAGGAAACAACTCTCCTCAGAAAACCACTCAACTCAACCAAACCCGTCGGCTAGAGCTGCCTGGTAGACCCGGGAGTCCACGTTGGAATCACTATTGATGCAGTAGAACCTTGTGGATGTATGGACAGACCTCAAGGTGACCGCTCTGCAAATGTCCATCAGGGGAACACTGTATAGGAGAGCTGTAGTAGCAGTAGCAACAGCTTTCATCTAGTGCGCCCCAGGCCTGCCCAAAAGGAACCTGTATGCCAGTCGATGACAGTGTGAAATACACCCAGACAACCATCTTGGGATGGAAGATTATGAAAGGGTGTTGCCCTTGCCAGAAGGACCAAAAGACACAAGCAATTGGGAACACTAGCAGAGGTCCTAAGTGCGAGCCACATAGAACATTAGGACCCGGACCACATCCAGAGAATGCAAGGATCGTTCGGCAGGAGATGAAGGAAGTCCAAAGAACACAGGCAAAACCTGTGGATCATTAAGGTTAAATAAAGACGGGACCTTTGGCGTGAAATAATTATTTGTGCGAAGGACAACCTTGGATTAAAGAAAAGTCAAGTAGGTAGGCTCAAAGGAAAAACCAGATTCCTCCCACTCGCCTGGCAGAAGTGATGGCAACTAGAAAGGCAGTCTTCCAGGACAAAAACTTCAAAGAGGCCTTGTGCAGAGGTTTCGAAGAGAAGACTTGAGAAATTCCTTCTATAGTCTGTGAGACTACAGGGAAGTGTGCTGACAAAGAATGAGAAGTCCGACCATGTGGATTGAGCTTTTGGCTATAGACTTTTATTCAAAAGGAGAGATAAACCTATCTGTCCTTAACTCGAATGGGGTTTCCCTACCTAAACTAAGATAACTCGGGTGCTTGTCAGGATGTCTGTGAAAGTCCAACTCAAAGACACCATCCCAGTCAAAAAGCTCCTATGCTATCACTGTCACTGCTATAACGAATAATAAAGTTTGGGTTCTGATCAGGAGAATGACTCCCTTCTCCAGGAGAATGACTCCCTTCTCCTGGATGCAAAGGACGCAAGTCTTGTCAAAGTAAAAGTTCCAAGCTCTTCAAAACAAACAGTTCCACAGGATCCTTGTGGGGCTAGGGGAATGACTCCCTTCTCCTAGCTGATTCCCCAATGATCCTTATGGTTTTTTAATAAAACAGTTCTTTCCCCTCTTTTGTTTAGAAAGAAATCCCTTTGCTTTACGAGGGAAAACTAGGGGGATGGGGAGAATTTGACTCATGATTGATCCGGTGTTGACAAAAGACAGACAGGAAGGTCACTAGGACCAATTCCCAGGGGGTGCTGGTTACTCTACTGGGGTTTCCCATGGTAAGGCGGGAACTTTTCTTGAAGGGCGTGGCCCTTTGCAGCTTCGGAAAGACTCCCCCCTCTTCATACCAGGGAACTTCCCAACAATGCAGATCTCTGCTTAAGCGTGGTGCTTTACCCACTTTGTTGGGATTATTCGCTTCTAGGTTATGCCGTTTTATTGGTGTAGGCTGAAGTGTCCCTCGAGGAACAATTTGCCTACGCCGCCATCATTCCCAATGCTTTGGGTTGAGCGCATCTGAAAGGGAGACTTCTCCCAGTAAGTCCTTTACTTATGTCTTTTGAAGCTCCCCGGCCCCCCTCAGGTTTGACAAAGAGTGGGTTGCCTGGGTTCCAAGATTGTATCTTAAGTTCCTTTCGGGCCACAAGTACACTTCTTTATCGATGCCATTGTTGTTCTCGAGTTGGACGTACTTGCTCTAGCGGTCACTTGTTGCTGTCTCAAGCTTCGGCCACCCGATACATTCGTCACAGGTCACACCACTGCGTGATTCACCTTCTGCTCATTTGCCTTTGTGGGAGGCTCTGCTTGACAGTCACTGAGTAGTTGTCAGACTGCACGGTCAACCCATTACAGATCATGCAACCACCACTCCAGTTCCACTCTTTCTCTGCATTGGCCTCTAGCCTCTATGTGAAAAGCTTTCCTCATGCCTCTCGGTTTCTCCTTCTCCTTCTCCAGGTCTCAAACTGCCTCATTGCAGCCTCACTCTGTTTGGATTCAGATTCCCAGACAAGTTTGGCCGTTGACCGATTGTTTCTTCTCTCAATCGGTCCACGACTTCAGTTTTACCATTTCATCTTCTGCGACTAAATCGGTTCTCTTCTCCAGTTTTCACTCTGCTACTTCTCCAATTCTGAAAGCCGGCAGTCATCTTCACCACACCTTACTCTGTCTTCAGCTATCAAGATCTGTCTTCCTTCTCTGGATCTGGAGCTTCCGGTCCTTCCTTGCTGTTCAGTTTAAAAAGCAAGGACATCCCCAGCGTAACATCAGTCCAATTGACAGCAGCTGATTGAGCCATCCCGCTCGTTTGTAGTGTTCTCAAGCTCTTCTTCGTCCCTGTGCATACGACATTAGCGTGATTTGATATTTTACAATGACACATAGTTTTGGACGTGAGCTTATGTGTAGAAGGTTTGGGCAATAACATCAGCCTGTGCGTTTGGAGTTTAAAGGGGCTGTGTCTCCCAATCACGTCCTTATCCCCAAGAGAGGAGTCCCTCATGAGAACCTCATGTTACCACCTGTAGGGGGACTATTGTTTAGCGGCCTCACCTCCCTGGTGTGAGAAACCAGAAGGTGTGACTCACCCACTAGTCCCTGCGGATCTCTCTCTGGTGGCCAGGGCAGAGCCATCGCCTTTGGATCCAGAACCTGGGGGTGGAACAGTGCAGGAGGATCACATGGGTGAGGGTCTTCAGGGAGTGGGACACCAGATGGCGAGACACGGTATCCCTACCCCTGCAACACCTTTACCCTCATCCTACCAGGTAGGATATGTGGGAACCTGACTCCCACAGACCCTTTCCCTTCTCCAACACATTCACACGGATAGTCCACTCTGGGAGAAAACAGACTCACACCCGAGCAGGGTACCCGACATGTCCTGCTACTATGGTCAGGCGTAGTCAGGCAATTACTGACAATCCCTCACACCTGACTTCCATTAAACTTCGCCACACGGATAAAAGGAGGAGCACACTGAGCGAGGCAAAACACACAAAGGAACAGCAATTTTGAATCGGCAGCTGAACAAGGGGAGAAAGACAGCAAACCCAGAAGGGTAAGAAGGGAAACACTGTTGACCTTTTCGGCAAGCCGATGTTACTTTCAAGAAACCTTCAAGGCAGAAAGCATAAGGCCAGGAAACCAGACTACAGAATCAGCATTGTGTGTCGAGGATACCGAGGGCCCTCCCACGTTGCTGACCAAGGTGGGGAGGGGGAGCAGCAGCCGTCATGGTATCGTCCTTGTCTCCAAGAACAAAGAAATGCAAGAGAGTTGGGGAGACCATTGCAAGACCAGTCTGTGTTGAAGTCAAAGTTGCAAGCAGCAACATTGTAGAACAAGCGCTGGAACGAACATTGTTAAATGCGTGTGATGAAAGACACGAGTAAAGCTAAACTGCTGAATGTTTGAACTTGAAAATGCAAGATACGATACTGTTGGCAGAGTGGTCAGGCATCATGAATGTGCTCAATCGAAGGTCTCTGTAAGGTATCCAGCCAAGAGAAATTAAAGTAGAAGATTGAGAAAACCAATTGTGTGAAGCGAATCGGAGTGGTCTTGCGACGGTTTAAGCAAAACCTTAAATTTTGGTAAAGAGAGGATCCAAGCCCGAACGGAGGAGGTCCAGGGTCCAAGGGAGAATTTGTGCATGTAAAAATCCTAACAGGAATGGAACTTGTTACGACAGACCCTCTGCAGTAAGAGGCTGTTATTGGAAAAGAGGCTTTGGCAGAAGGCCCTGATGTTTGTGCTTTGAACTGTGCCTAGTTGCTGAGAAGCCCGAGTGTGTGCGAAGCTCGAACGTGCCACCTTGCCCCATGCTGAAAACGTGGGGAAGGGAAGCCAACTGCTCAACCGTCCTGAGATATTATTTCTTGAACACTTTTCTTTTTGCATAAACCCTTGTCCCACACCCTTTTGTATTTATAAGTAAGGATTGCCAACAGGTTTATTAGTATAGGCCCTTTTATTTGAGAGAGACTTGACAAGGACTGCGTTATTATTTGATGATCGAAGCCTGCTCCCATTCTTAAATTTAGGTTTTGATAGGTGTTCAACCAAACCATTTGAAGTTCAATAAACACGCTTTAACTGTGATCACTTGTGTCTGTCTTCACTGTTTGATACCATGCCTTCCTTACACTAGCCTCATGGAAAGGGGTTCCCCCTGGGGAGAAGTGACACTATCTGAAAGAAGTCACAAAAGGCGTACCTGGTGATCATATATAATGGAAATTGGAAACCAAATGCACCTTTACGGAGGAATGCACCAAACCCGATTTGGCCAAAGGCAGGAGGTACAGCAGGATTTCCAGGGCGTGTACATGGAAAGAGTGGAGATGCTGATCAGCCCACCAGATGGCGAAGCGCCATCATTTGCTCTTGTAAGAGGACAGGATAGATGGCGCACAGGGCCTGGCTATGATATCCCGGCCGTCTGGAGGCAGAGGCACATTCCTAAACTCTAGAAATGGAGGAGTCAAGTTGAGGGAGGCTGGATCGTGGCGGAGCACGAACACGCCATCTTTGGAGAGAAGGTTAAAGAATGGAGGCAACCTAATGGAAGGGGTTGCTGAGATTTCCAAGAGATCAGAGTATCGTGGCCAGGCTGTTGCACCATCTCCGACTTCTACAAAGATAGTAAACTTTCACCTGAATGCCACTCTCAAATTAGTACAACACCCACCCTGAAATATGGCATTGAGTGAAAAGACAGGATTCAAGGACAGGAACTCCCCACGCTTGCAAGCTGGAAAAGAAGGAAGAAAATCAATACCAGATCCATATGGAATTACCGATAAGGCACAGAGTCGTGAAAACCAGAGTCTTAACGGGGAACGTAAAGCAGAGCGTCAGATCAGTAAGGAGACACAAAAGCAATTTGAATAGCGATTAGAGTGTAACAGTAGATGGTCCAGAGGTCGGAAAACCACCAGAACGATCCCCAAACCAGGACGCACTTGTGTGAGAAACCTGAGGGTATTCCTACTTCCACTCCCTTAGGATCTTCTGCACAGATGGCCAAGGAAAGGCCATCACTCTTGGATCCCGACCCTGGGGGTGGACAAGCAAAGGGGGGTGGGAGGGGGCAAATCACCTGCATTGGAAGTGGGGTGCCTTTGCACGGGATGCAGTATTCCCCACCTCCCTTCAAGGGAGAAACCTTTATTCCAGGGACGGTAATAGGGCATTGCTATCCATGTCCCATTGACCAGAAAAAGGATAGGATATGCTCTCAATTCAGACACACTGGAAGAAAGGCTAAATATAAGGAGTGGAGAGTCTGTGGGGAGTGGGATGCCCTTGGGAGAGACATGGTATCCCCTTTTTCTACTAATGACCAACCCTCCCCATCTTCATGGGTTATTACAAATCAACTCCCCTGACTTCTTCATATAGAACTACAAAAAGTACTGAGGCAAGGAAGAGGCAACCGGGAGCAATGAAGACTAGTTGCTTTCCCCACTTAGGTACTGGAACGAGGAAGAGGCCTGCTCAGAGCAGTAGAAGTCAGGCATGTCCCCTTAAGGATGGTCAGGCAGGGCTAATTGTGAACTTGCACCTTCAGCCTGTTAAAGGGCTGCAGGTTTATAAATCGCCGGCGGTGACATTACAGCCACAGTAGAGAGGCCAAGAAGAACAGCATGGAGCAGTGTGTGCAGCACGCTTATGGTTCAGGGAAGAGTGACCCGAGGGCCAGGGCTCTGTGGAACCGAAGGAAGCGTGAAAGTAGAGCCATGATGGAAGACTGCGCCTTTTTTTATTGCTGAAGGTGCTCGTTCTCCTGGGGCAAGAAGCCGACCCAGGAGTGCCTGAGGGGCAGGAGGTGGAGACCTGAAGCAAAGACCAGTAGGCCGGGAGATCTGTGCTGCGGGAGCTTGCAGCGAAGCAACTGATGAGTTTCTATGCAAACAGAAACCTGGTATGCAAGTGTTTGATGCTACACGCAAGGATATTTTGTATCGGAGTGGTTGCGTGAATGGTGAGACATGTTTTCAAAGGTCTCTGATTAGAATTCTTGAAACCAGCAACAATAAGACTTAACTGTGGAATAAGAGTGAATTAATAAAAAAATTAAAAATGTTTAATGATTTTTTATACTCAAATCAGAATAAAATAAAAATAATGATTTGATCTTCATAATCTTCTGCCTTTTTTCATCAGTCTCTCTCGCTACCCCGGCACCATTCTCTGTTTTATTATATGTCCTTACCTCAAGGTGCCAGCGTTTGTTGAGGTTCCCACCGTTGGGTTTGTTTATTAGTAATAAACCAAGCCACGCTGTCGCTCTCCTTTTGATCCCAACTGGTATAATGTTTTCAAAGTCTCCTATTGTTAATATTTAGTTATTGGTTAATAGGTTAGGAATAGACCAATGTAGTTTTTTTTTTTTTTTTAAAAAAAACATCAAATGACACTTCCTTGTTTCTTTGTATCAAATTTATATAAAAAAAATTGTCACCAATGACTTCTTAGTGAGCAAGCGGTCAAAACATCCTAAAGTATAGACTTGCCAATGCATTTCGGATAATATCTTCTTCATCAGGGCGAGTCAAATACTGAATACAAGAAATTCATCAAAAACATGGGTAAATATGCCATTTGTGAAAAAAGGATAAACATAACACAACATACCAATTGCAGATTGTTTCAATTGCCGTCAGTAGAAAATGGTGAAAAAGAAATGGTGAAAGAAGCAAATTAGTGAAATGAAAGAAATACAGTGAAAAAAATACAGTGAAATTAAGTCTATACTTCAGGATGTTTTGACCGCTTCCTCACTAAGAAGTCATTAGTGACAATTTTATTTTTTGGAAACTCACCTCTTGCATATAAATTTGATACAAAGAAACAAGGAAAAGTGTCATTTGTGATGTTTTAAAAAAAAAAAAACTAAGCTACATTGGTCTATTCCTAACCTATTAACCAATAACTAAAAATTAACAATAAGACTTTAAAAACATCATCCCAGTTGGTATCAAAAGGAGAGCGACAGCGTGGCTTGGTTAATTACTAAGCCTTCTGGTATGCGCGAATTTAACTGAACTGCCATTTTCAACTAAAAAATGTTGTGGTGCAAAGACCAGCCATATGCAGAGGGTGCAAGTATGGCACAGAATTGGGAAGCACCATCATATCAAAACCTCACTGAAATGATATCTTGGAGAAGGAATCCCTGAGGTTGGAACTACTTATTGTCTTGAGGACGGAGCCTTGGGATATTTCGTGTTTTGAACTGTGTTATGGAACTTGGGGAAGGGAATCGCGAGTATTGGTCCATCTTATTTTATTCATTTTGCAATTTGTAAAGCGCTCCTAACACGGCGGCATTTGGGCGCTGGTCTTGAAAGTTAAAAACAAAAAGGTTATATAGTTACACATGTTAAAAAGGCATAAATGTACAAGCAGTTGGATTATAACTTCTTAGGTTACAGTGATCATAGTTGTTAACACCATACTGAATGCTGACCAGTATTTATTTTAGTATTTCCTGTGCGAAGAGCCAGGTTTTCAAGTGTTTGCGGAAAGGGACAAAAGGAGGCTTCAGCCCTTAGAGTGGCTGCAAGTGTGTTGCAATGTCTGGATGCTTTCTGAAGTTTGAATCGAGGGGTGGAGAGCAAGTGCAGGTGTGCAGAACGCGTCAGCCTGTTGATTGAGAGGTAGTGAATTTATCTGTCAGGTATTTAGGGGCTAGTTTATGTATACATTTGTGCGTTAGGGTAAGAGTTTTGAAGAGGATGCGCTCTTGGATAAGTAACCAGTGGGTAATCCTTCTTGTCATGGAGATGCAAGTATTTTTCAAGATCTTTAGAGCTGCTCTCAGAGGCCGTTATTTTGGATCAACTGTAGTTTAATATTGCGTTTCTTGGTTCCAGCGTAAAATGCATTGCAATAGTCCAGTCTGAACAAAATTAGGGCTCTCGCTAGAGTGATGCAGCTGTCAGGTGATAGGAAAGGTCTGCAAGCATTAATGAGTTTAGATGTGTAAACTGTGCCGAGGCTGTGGCGTTGACTTGTTTGGTTAGAGTAAGAGCTGGGTCTAGATAAAAGCCGAGGGTTTTTACTTCCTTCGAAGTGGTTGATGGTTATGCCGTCTATACTGAAGGAGTTGTCAAGTTTGTTAAGGCGGTGATGTGATACTATAAGTTCGCTTTTTTCATCATTCAGGCATAATCCGTGTTAGGGAGAATTCTCTCTTTAGGCTGAATTTCCTAACCTAGTGAGTCCCCCAGCAGCTTTGCTGGATTTCTGGAGTTTTTTTTTTCTCCTGCCAAGTGTGAGACTCTTTTTCTCCCACTCTTGGACATGATTTATGGTGTTCCTTTGACTGTTAATGTGTTTTATGGGCTATGGGGTCCTTTACTCCATAGGGTCTCATGTGTTTTTACTATGTGTGTTACACAGCACCCTGCGTGCAGTGACGCAGGGGTGTCATAGTGACACCCCACCATAGACTCCATACCCTGGGACTGACTACTGTCTCCCAGGGCATGTAAAGTCACCATTGGCTTTACTAGTCACAAATTATTAACAGAAACCAGTACAAACCATCATATTGTGGAGGTACTGGTCGGGGCAATTTCGATTGCCCGGGGTCCGTTAGTCGAGGGGGCACGTCTCCGTCCCCCCTGATCGAGATTTGGCTGGTGGCAGTGGATACTACTTTTTATATTCGACCGCAAATATATCCCTATGGTATTTTCCCATTGTTCGAGGCTACCAACTTTAATTATTTAATTCTCATAGCCTCGAACATACCGCCGGTTTATTTATTTAATATTAATTCGCCGGTTAGTATTTTTTGCCAGGACTCGATTCTAAAATGGCGTTTGTGTTCTCTTCTGTGACTCCAACGCAAGTCGAGCCCTTTGTTCCACTTTTTGGCGGGCTTCTCCACAGAAGCCTCCAAAAGTGGTGCCACTCTGTCTGGGTACCACAGGGGGTATGGGAGGGGGTTTAGGCACCCTGGACTGAGTTACCTTGGTAACTCAAGTCGCACTCTTGTGTGATTGGCCCAAGTGGTGAGCAGGTTTGAATGACAGCCAGGATGAGTGAATGGGGGTGTGCTGCATAAAAGCAGGGCTTTGGGGACTGGAACTTCAGAAGTCGTCACAGGACCTGAGAATCCGACGAGGGAGAAGCTGAGCCGACCTACCACGACGACACCACCGGTGGAGCCCTGCAGAGCCGACTCACCACTTCCCAACGACAGAGAAGATCTCCCGGCTGGAGAGGCTTCTTCCCCTGACTGGTGGGCACAACCAGTTTACCTTCTACTCTTCGCACCCCAGACCGGCTTGTGGTCGAATTGCCCGTGCCAAGCACCCCGGCAACCGGATAGCCACTTACCACTGGACCGCGAACCAAAGGACCGCTCCTTTTACCTGAGAAACTCTGCGGCTGGTTTCTTCCCTGGCAGTGCAACAGACTTCTGTCTTTCTCCCCGACGAGATCCTCTCTTCCCCCGGACGAAGCACCGACTTGCATCCGCTGCCAGGAACAACTGTCCCCGCTGGAGTATTCTCACCACTTTAAAGTACCGTGTCTGCCAGGCCTCCCTTTCTAAAAATTCCTACAAGGTAATAATAACCCCTTAACCTTCTGGACTGGGCTGGCCGCCTTGACCTTCTAACTGGTCCCTTTCTTTGGTCCAACTCCTTTTTCGAACCGTTACAAGACTTTTGTGCACTGCAACCGTGTGACACATTTCGTTTGATTCTCTTAAAGTGGATCCAGCCTACTGAACTCTAACTTCACGGTGTTTCTTTGCCTTCCTCCCTTGTTGTGTTCGTGGAAAAGTGTTGGGATCTGTTTCAATTTATTCTCTGTTTTTCTCTCCCTTTTGAAAACGAATTATTAGAGTGCCATCTACGTTAAGCGCTCACTACTGTCTGAAAATAAGTGGGGCTTTACTAAAGAATTGTCTAATATTCTTTTAAGGGAGTGTATATCTTTTAGTGACCGTGTTTCTGAATTGCTTACTATTAGTGCCTGTGTGTTTTTCTAGATGTGGTTTTAAATAAATAATTATATCTTTTTTTCACCAGGCCCTGATCAGTGTTTACTTGTTCTACTATGTTCTTTTGACCTATTGTGAATACTCTTTATACTGCCTAACTCTTCTTGAGGGAAGTCTGACTGCTCAGCCACAGCTACCAAGTGAATCTGTGTGGTACAGACTGCTACCAAGTGTGTTTACTGCCAAACACCTGTAGTCTTAAATCTTTTGCAGTGGTCCCAGAGGGAACTGCACAGGTTTCTGCCTAACAATCCGTGTTGGGCCATCCAGGTCTGGATGGTTTGATATATTACGTTGAGTGATGCAGAGTCAATGTCATGGGAGCCCAGGATAGGAATGAGGATTTGAGTGTCATCTGCGGCAGTCAAACAGAGGTTTTGTGAAGATATTATAGAGTGTAAGTGAGACACAAGAGCCTTGTGGTACTCCACAAGTGACTAGGGCTGGCTGTGCTGCTGCGCTGGGTGAGAAGACTCATGTTTCTATCTGAAAGGAAAGATTGTAGCCATGGAATGGCTTTCGGTGAAAAGTGGGCCGCTGACGCTAGATGATTACAGAGTATTTTATGATTGACTAGGACAAACGCTGCAGAAAGGTCAAGTAAGAGGAGAAGGGATAGTTTGCCTTTGTCTTTAAACTCATCCATTTGAATTTTCATGCAGAGTAGCGCTTTTTCCGTTCCATGTCTAGGGTGGAAGCTTGATTGGTGTAGGCCAAGAAAGTTGTTAGTTTCTGGGTAGTTTTGGATCTGAAGGTACGCTGCTCTGCTTTGAGAAGGAAGGGCACTGTGGTTATAGGTCTGTAGTTTGTCGGTATGTTAGGGTCTAGAGAAGGATTTTTTTGTAAACAGAGGACCCAAGCGTCTTTGAGATTTGTTGGGACAGTGCTGCTTTCAAAGGAGGCATTAATTAGTCTTGTGATGAAAGATGTCAGTTCAGGCGCACAATCTTTGATAAGCGAAGTTGGCCATTGGTCACCTTGGCATCTTGAGGGAACTCAAAGTAATGCTAAGACTTTTGTTAGAACAGCTTTATACCTGGGGAAGGGAGCTGTGAGCTGGACCAAGCTCCAAACTTTAAGCTGAACATAATTCTGTTTGTTGCCGACATCCCTACATGTAGTAAAAGACTAGGGCAATTAAAGGTTTTGGACACAGACAAATTCCCAAGTTGAACTTGTGGACTTTGATTTTCTTCAGTTTTGGTTTGGTAGGGCAATCCCAACATAGTATAGGGAAAGATAGGCGTTTTTCTATCCTGATATTTAAGTTAATGAAAGTGTTTGTTTTGAACTTTGAATCAGTTGTCTGTGTCTTACTCCTAGATGCCCTCACACTTGCCAAAAGAGTTGAGTTTGCAGTGTACCAGACACAATCAAACAAGGACACTACTAAGAAAACCTGAGACTCCTTCCCAAATATGGTAAGTAACCATCACTGGACATTGCTAGTTCCAAGGAATGTGCAAAGATCCACTGGCAAAGGCAGGCCGAAGGTTAAAAAATAAAATAAAAAAATAAAAAACACAAACGATCCAACAGGATACCAGCAGGCGACAGAGCCAAAAGGGGAAAGACAGGGCAGTCCAGGTAGACGATCGAAGAAAGAAAGAAAACAAAGACAGTAAAAGGAAAGCACGTTACTCGAGGTTGAAACCAATTGCGAAGTAAAGCACAGTGAATCCAAAGGCCTTACATTTCCAGGATGCCGGTGAAGCCGCAACACCATTGGTTAGCGTTCCAGAAGTCGTGTGGATGTCACGCAACATCCAGGATGCCAGAAAGGAAAGCGCAGCAAACGTCAGACCCTGTCCTGGATACCGGAGAGGGAGGCGCTGCACTGCGCAGGCCGGTCCAATTCTTCATAGCAACTGCCAATGCCTGTGCAGCGTTTCTGCAAGCAGACATCTAAGAGACCTGACACAGGCCGGGGACACTTGCATCATCCTCCATTTAGGAACATTCCTTCCCACAGAAATGAAAACACTTCTCCCAGACTCATTCTTTGATGAATTCTGCTCGCAAATGCTTTTAACTTCTTGTTTGTTACAGTTGCGAAGAGGTCGACGTCAGGAAACTCCCACCAGCAGAACATGTGGAGAACCTGGTCTTGCAGAAGTTTCCACACGTGACAGGAGGAATGTTCCCTGCTGAGGGAATCTGCCACCATACTGTGGTTGGTAAAATGGGATAAGAAGCATTTTGTGTGCACCTGGGCCTCCGTTGACAAAACAGGTGAGAGGGTGCCGCCCTGTTTGCGAATATAAAATCATAGTGGTTGTATTGTCTGTGAAGACCCGAACCACCCGGCCCTGCAGTTGAGGCCTGAAGGACTTTAGGGCCCACAACAGAGCTTGTAGCTCCAGGACATTGATTTGAAGCTTCTTTTTGTCTGGTGACCAGAGGCCACTGGCATGAAAATGACCTGTGTGAGCTCCCCAGCTCTCAAGCAAAGCGTCCATCATCACCGTGATTTGATGGTCTGGGTGGTGTGAGAAATTAGAGGGTATTCTACGGGTAGACCTCGAGAATACCTTAGTCAGGTGGCCAGGGAAGGGCTGATGCTCTCATATCCCAACCCTGGGGACGGATGGGCGAGGGGAGCATCACCTGGGTAGGGGAACCCAGGAAAGTACCCCAGGTGAGACCCAGTATTATACAGTGGACGAAGAAGAGGACGAGGTCCACAAGACTTCATAGGCTGCATTAAATCTACCTCCCTTGCACCCAAACAATCCCCCTTATCCAACAACCACAACCCCTCCATCTCCGATACATCCCCTAGAAGCTCAAACCCTGTTGCATTTGCAAACCACATCTCCCAGAATCCCTGTTTTCCTGTTTCCTACCCAAATACTCCCACTCATTCTTGTCCACATCCCCCTGATTATTATCTTCTACTGTTCCCACAATCCCCCTTATTCAGCTCACCCACTCTACAAAACTCTGCTTTCCGAGTTAACCAACCACCCCTTTCCTTATGACACCTTTCCCCCATCCTATCCTGTAGGATATATAAAAGCTCTAAAGCCCCTTTTTTTTAACACATACACTTTCTTACACTGTGACAAACAACAGACTAATACTAAAACTGTTTACCTGACATGTCCCAACCCAAGGGCCAGGCAGAGTCTGGCAATTGACAATCATGCACACCTGACGGCCCTTGGGTTGGATAAAAGGCGGAGCACGACAGCACACTATGAGCAAGGCTGAACCCATGAGGAAACAGCTACACTGAAAGGCCAGCAGTTCCAACAGAGGAGAAAGGCGCTGAGACCATGAGGGACGATGAAGGGGGAATTGCCCTTGTCCTGTTCAACTCAGACCCACGAAGCCTCCAGAAAGGGAATTACAAGACAGGGAAACATAGCCGACGCGTGGAGCAACAGATGTCAACGGTGCACGGGGGCCTCCCGCGTTGATAACACAGAAGGGCAGGCATACTGGCTAACGTGGTACCGACTCCAGCAGCAAGCCAAGCGGACTCAAGACAGTCGGTGAGTCGAAGGAAGCTGATAAACTGAACTGTGTTTGAGCCCAAGGTTGAAAGTGGCAACATTAGATGAACACAATAACTTGAGAACAAAGTCAGACGCTGTAGGAGTGCTCAGGCGAAAGACTCTCTCTGGCCCATGTGTATTGAAACTGCAAGTACCAGAAGGCCCTAGAAAAGGGCATTGTGAAGTGTTGCAGTGGTCCTACAAGGGTCACGTCAAAACCTTATACACTTGAAAGTCTCAGACCCATTGCCGAGAGAAAGCTAGGGGAAGGGAACTCCCACTTTCTAAAGAGAACAGATTGTGAAATAAGGCAAGTGTGAACCCGATGAAGGGATGCCGAAAGAAAGCTAGGAAAGAGGAAACCCGGGTTTCAGATGAGATGAGCAAACCATCAACTGTGTTAAAGATGGCTATGTGAACCCGACAGGGGGATGCTAACGGGAAAGCTAATGAGAATGAATCGCGCATTTTGCTAAAGCAAAGTGAACTGTATATTTGGCAAATGTGAACCCGACAGAGGGATGCCTGCGAGTTGGGGTGAAGTGTAACACACCCGTGAACATTGTGTCGACAAACGTAAACCCAGTCGAGGGGCGTCTGCAGTGGGGAGTGGTTTAAAAAAACGAAGCCAGGGCCAGGGGCGAAGAGCAATCATCCAAGGTGCAAGATTACCGAAGGACCTTTTGTTTGTTTGTTTGTTGTTTTGATCTATCAGGCATTCTAAGGCAAGAGACTTTGTAGGAAAAGAGACTTGGCCCCTGAAGGCAAGGCCAAGGAGTGTGCTGTGCTCAGAAGTCCCGCCTTATCCTGTACTAAAATCGTGGGTAAGGGAGACCCAGCCATACCATCCTGACTTATCATTTTGTAGACACTTCTTTCTTTTCTGGTGAACATTATCCCACACTCTTTTTGTTACTTAGTGGTAAGGATTGGCAATAGGTTTTTTAGTATAGGCCCTTTATATATGACAAGACGCCACTAGGACTGCCTTATTATTATTTGATCGTCGTAGCTTGCTTCCATCTTAAATTTAGGTTTAGGTAGGCGTTTATCTCACCCATTATAAAGTTCAATAAATACCCTTGAACTGTGATCACTTGTGTCTGTCTTTCCTGTTGCCACCATGAGTTTCTTAAAGGGTGTTCTTGAGTGAGATAGAGGTGAAGACTCCACCAATGGAGAGTGCCGCGTCAGATGAATCTGATCTTCCCAGGATCCCGATATACATTGCCCACGGACACCCATGAACTACTGAAGAGGTCTCATTCGGAGTCTGCAGTGTGGCATCAAGAGGACATCATTCCCAGCAGGGATTTGACAGTGTGGACTGAAGCAACTGACAGCCGTAACAACATGGAGACCTTTGCTAGGATGGATTTACCCTATCCTCGGATGGTGTGGGGACACAAGACAGCGTGTTTAGATGGGACCCTAAGAACAGAGTGTTCTGAGATGGAGTCAATTAAGACTTTGCATAGTTCACAGAGAATCCAAGAGATGTCAAGCAGAGGAATGTCACCTCCCTATGTCGAATTGCCAGTGTGAGTAACACAGCGCTTACCAATCTAGAAGTGAATCTCGGAACTACGGAGGTGGGCTTCGACTCGCGTGAGACACTTGGTGAAACAAAACGGAAATGGTGTCTCACAGGGATCAATCAAATAATTTCAAAAGCAAAAAGAATGTTTTCATACAACAATAATTAATTAATGGGTTCACAGGGAAGAACATTAAACAAATGCAGAAAAAATATATATACATTAATTTCTATAAACAATTAAATTGATGTGCAAATCACAACCTCCAGTAAGACATGTTTATGAAAAGATGATATCAAAAAAGGAAAGAAAAAGGATAAACCAACATACAGCTAATTGTTCAAATATTATACAATTGTAATTGTAACAATCCCTCATAAATACTAAACCCATTGAATCATGCGCATGAACATCTAACATCATACAATTTCATCAAAAACGAAGGTGCATCTAATTCGCCCTTAGGCATGTAAACAGTATTCAAGTCAAATTATAACATTCAATTTAACACACAGAACATAATTAACAAATGTGTAAATGATCATTCACCACTACTCTAGGTCTAAGGTCCGACAATTTGCAGCGGAATACGGTCGAACTTGGTGAACACCTTGGGTTCTGATTTTAGCCCGAAGGGCAAAGCTTTGAACTGGTAGTTTGTTTGTTTATTTATTTATTTATTAGGGCGCACCAAACCCGTAAGGTAGCTGGGCGCAACAGGTAAAGAATACTCTCAGCTTAGTTACAACATAGTAGAACAAGAGCCTCTCTTACCTGGTAACGTTCTTTCGATGGGATGGTCCGACGACGTATTCCATATCTATGACAGTAAACACCACAGCTTTGCTGCTTCGGAAAATCTTTTGGCGTCTGCGTCCTGTGTCGATGACATCGATACGCTGTCCTCGAGGGCCTCCGTCGAGCTGACGTCACCGGATGTTATAAGTAGGATGCACGACGCCCATAGCCTCAGTTGTAGTTTTTTCCCCAGAACATGTGGCACCAATCTTCTGCCAGTATGACCACAGAAAGCCTTGCGGAAACGTAAGCTGCAATCGCATAAGAAATTCTGTAACGGGGAAGGCAGGGGGGTGGAGCGATATGGAATACGTCATCGGACCATTCCATCGAAAGAATGCTACCAGGTAAGAGAGTAACTTGTTCTTCGAGGGGATTGGGTCCTCCGACGCATTCCATATCTATGACATACTCCCAAAGCAGTACCAACGTAAGGAGGTGGGAAAAGAATTTAGAATATACAAATTTAGAATGCCCAATCAAATTGCAGAGTAAAGGACCGCCTTGCCAAAGGCCAGATCCTGCCCATGGATATAATCTAGGGAGTAGTGACATACAAAAGTATGAACCGAAGCCCAAGTGGCTGCCACACAGATGTTACGAATAGGAACACCCCTCTGCAGGGCAGTAGAGGCAGCCATACCCCTAGTCGAATGGGCCGTAAGCCTACTGGAGGGTCCTTACCCGCCAGGCGGTAACATTCAGAAATTGCCAAGATAATCCATCTAGACAAAGGGCCTCTTCACGACTTTGGCGGTAACCCTTAAATCCGGCGGTAGCGCTATTACCGCCGGATTTAAGGGTCCGCCAAAGCAGGACTTCGGCGGATTTCTCCCCAGCTCTGAGCTGGGGGGAAATCCGCCGAAAATTCGCGCTATTACCGCCGGCGGGAAATCCGCCGGCGGTACTAGCGCGAAATTTTCCCATTGAGCCCAATGGGGAATGGGGCATTCCCGAATGGGCTCAATGGGGAATGGGGATTGACATTACCGCCGAACTCGTGATCCGGCGCTATTAGCGCCGGGGAGTTCGGCGGTAGGGCTAATACCGCCCGCGCTAATAGCGTTACCGTTACCGCCCAAGTCGTGATGAGGCCCAAAGTCTGCTTAGTCACAGCTTGTCCCAAACGCCCTCCAGCGTAACCAATAAAGAGCTGATCGTCCACTCTGACCCGGGACATACGTGAAATGTAGAAACTTAAAGCTCTCCTGGGATCTAACCTATGAAGCCTCTCCTCCTCCTTACCAGGATGCGGAGGAGGATAAAGTGCCGGAAGAATGACCTTCTGGCTCAAATAAAAATCCAACACAACTTTCGGAAGAAAAGAAGGACGAACTCTAAGGACAACCCAGTCCTTATGAAACACAGTGAAGGGTGGCTTAACAGACAGTGGCTGTAACTCACTCACTCTGCGAGCGGAAGCAACCGCAACTAAAAACACAGTTTTCAGGGTTAACAGTCTCAAAGGACAAGAATGTAAAGGCTCAAATGAAGCACCCATTAGAAACTTGAGAACAAGGTTCAAATCCCACCCGGGCACCTGGAAAGGTGACGAAGGGAACACATTAGTGAGCCCTTTCAGAAACTGAGAAATTAAAGGGATTTTAAAATAAGAACACTTCTCAGACGAGCGCTTAAATATGGACAGCGCCGCCAGGTAACCTTTAAATGGTACCCACTTGCAAGCCCCCGTGGGCTAAAGAAAGCAAAAAAGACAGAACCACAGGAATGTCACATGGAAAAGGAGCCACATTCTTAACCCTGCACCAGTCGCAGAACCTTCTCCAATGGCAACGGTACAGGGACTTTGTTGCCGGCCGTCTGGCCAAAAGCAACACCTCCATCACGTCTTCAGGGAGGTCCCAATCCTTATACCTTAACCTTTCAGAAGCCAACTGTGAAGGTTGAGGGATCTGACCTCTGGATGGAGAACCTGACCCCCCCCTCCCGTGAGAGCAGATCGTCTCGGTAGGGAAGACAACGTGGAGGGCAGATGGACAAGTCGAGAAGGTCCGGGTACCACGTCCTCCGGGCCCATGCCGCAGCAATGAGGTTCATCCGGGAACCGAACCTCTGTAACCTCTGCAGCACTTGTGGGATGACGGGGACTGGAGGAAACGCGTACAGCAGTAGGAAGGACCACTCCACCACGAACGCGTCTCCCAAGGCTCCTCTTGGAGGAAATTCCCGCGAGCAGAAACTTTCGCACTTCTGGTTGACACTGGAGGCGAAGAGATCCACTTGAGGGGTTCCCCAAAGGGCGAAGATCTCCAGGAGAATCTACTGAGTCATCTCCCACTCGTGAGAGATCGCGCTCTGCCTGCTCAGAGCGTCCGCCGTCTGGTTTTCGTCTCCGGCCAGATGAACTGCAGTGATCGAAATTTCCTGCTGGATGGCCCAGAACCCGAGCTGCATCGCCTCCCTGCACAGAGGAAGTGACCCTGCCCCCACATTTTTGTTGAGGTAGTGCATGGCCACTGTGTTGTCCATCAGAATCAAGACATTCTTTCCTCGCACAGTCGGCAGAAAAGCCTTCAGGGCAAGCCTGACGGCCCTCAGCTCCAACAGATTGATATGGAGTCTGGACTCCGACGGAGACCAACGACTGCCGACTTCTCAGCTCGTTGGCATGAGCTCCCCATCGATTGAGGGACGCGTCAGTCACGATCGTCACCTCCGGCCAGGGCAGCCAAAACGGAGCCTGCCTCATCAGATTGCCTTCGACGGCCCACCACAGAAGGTCCTGGGCGACCGAGGGCGGCACCTGAACGGGGTCCGACATCCTGCCGGAGGACTGACCACTGGAGCTTGAGAGCCCATTGCAAAGATCTCATCCGCAACCTGGCCTCTGGCACCAGAAGAATGCAGGATGCCATGAGGCCGATCAACCTCAAGAACTCGAACGCTGGGAGACTCTGGGCATGTTGAAACTTGTGCACCATCTGCTGAATGTGGTGAGCCCTCATCTGGGTAGGAAAACACTTCCTCAGGGACGTGTCGAGCACTGCTCCAATGTACTGGAGACGCTGAGTTGGCGTCAAGTGAGACTTCTTTAAGTTGAGGGAGAAGCCCAGCTTGTGAAGGGAGTGGAAGGTAACGGAGAGAGCGCGCTCTGATCAACCAATCGTCCAGGTAGGGGTAGACGTGAATCCCCCCCTTTCCTGAGATACGCTGCCACCACCACCATGAGCTTCCTGAGGAGCTTGTTCAAACCACGGAAGTCCATGATGGGTCTCAATCCTCTGTCTTTCTTCGAAATAAAAAAATAAGGGGAATACCATCCCTTGTTTCTCTCCGCTAAAGGCACCAGTTCTATGGCGCCTTTCTCCAGCAGGGATTGAATTTCCTGCGCAAGGAGCGGATCCGGACTCTTCAAAGAGAGATTCCCTGGTGGATTGTCGTGAAGCCTCTGCCGGAAAGGAAGACAGTAGCCGTGGGCTATGATCTCCCAAACCCACACATCTGAAGTAATGGCACGCCATTCTACAAGATGCTGCGCCAGCCTTCCCCCAACCGGAGAAGCATGGGCCTCATGACTGAGCTGAAGCGGCTGCGGCAGTGCCTGAGGGCAAAGAGGCAACTGCTTGCGCGGCCTTGGCACCTCGAGAACCTTGTTTTCCACCTCTGGCACTCCTACGGTTGCACCTTTGACTTGCAGCTCCTCTCGATTTACTAAAGGATGAGTAATATCGAAAGGAACCTCCCCTCCATTGCTGTCCACTAGGACGAAAAGGCGCAGGTTGGCGAACTGCAGCGCCCAACAACTTTGCTGCAGCTTTGGAGGTCTGCAACCTCTCAAGACTCTCGTCAGCCTTGCTGCCAAAAAGATGGTCACCACCAAAGGGCATGTGGAGGAGCCGGGCTTGCACATCAGGAGCAAAACCCGACTCCCGCAAGCACGCAAACCTGCGTATTACGGTGCTCGCCGCCATGGACCGGCTGATGCAATCAACCATGTCCAGACCCGACTGAATGGATTCACACATTGCATCCTTGCCATCCTGCACGATAGCAAGGAAACCATCCCGTTCCTCCCCTTCGGGAATATGATCAGCCGCTAGGGAAATACAGTTCCACAGAGTGTGCGTGAAACGAGACAAGGCACAAACGGAGTTGGCAGCCTGAAGCGCCATACCCCCAGAAGAAAATACCTTCTTCGCCCAGCCGTCAAAACATTTATCGTCCCTAACAGGAGGGATGGTAGGGTACGACGCCTGCTTTGCCGGGGCCGCAGCCGCCTGCACCACCAAACTCTCCGGTGTAGGGTGCGTGGTCAAGTAGCAGGGGTCGCCACTGGCCTCGAAAGGCGTCGATGGAATCGGCGTTGAGCGCGGCGCCAACAGCTTTGACGCCGTCGACACAGGCCTCGAGGGCAGAGCCCCGAGCGTGTCTCTCGACAGCCTGGGCGCTGATGGCATCGACGACTTCCTCAGAGGCGGGGCTTCGAGAGAGTCCGTCGACGACCTTGCCGCCGCTGCCGCCGGCGTCGATGTCTTCCTCGAAGACTTCACAGGTTCTCGCGGTCTCGAGGGCATCGAGGACCGGGACTTGGAACGGGCATGTCTAGAGCGACCATCCTTGTCCGACCGGGACCTTGAAGGCGCCCGGTGGTCGCGACGACTGCTCGAGCCCGAAGGCGTACGAGCGGTGTCTCTAGCACGGCCACGACCGGCATCATCAGACGGCGCGGACAGACCGGAGCCCTGCGATTGAAAATTCAGAAGGAATCCCATTCCTCAGGAGTGGAATGCTTGTTGGGACAAGCAACCCGCCAACAGGCGGAGTCCTCGGAAGAGGACGGGGAAGGCGACCTGTGACGGCGCTTCCTGGAATGCCTCGAAGAGGCAGAGGAATGGCGGGACCGACTCCCAGACTGAGAACCCCCGGACTCACGATGACGATGCGGAGAGTTGCCCCTCGAATCGTCCGTCGAAAGACCAGTGAACGCAACTTCCGGGGCTTGGCCACCTTACCGACCGACAGCTTCTTCTTACGCTCCCGCAAGGCCTTCGATGTGAGCGATTGGCAGTCGATACAGTCGTCCGTATCATGATCCTCCCCGAGGCACCAGAGGCAAGCGTTGTGCTTATTCGTCAGCGAGATCTTGGACCCGCAAACCCGACACTTCTTAAACCCGGACCGCGGGGTGGAAGAAGCCAAAGACATCATACGATAGCAATGAAGAAACAGGTTTGAAGAACCGAAAGAACAGGATTCAGTAGAATCGAGACGCGCCGATATCTCTGAAGCGAACACGTTCGTGGAAAAAACAGAACTGAGGTTACGGGCGTCGTGCGACCTACTTATAACATCCGGTGTCGTCGGCTCGACGGAGGCCCTCGAGGACAGCGTATCGACGTCATCGATGCAGGACGCAGAAAGATTTTCCGAAGCAGCACAGCTGTGGTGATTACTGTCATAGATATGGAATACGTCGGAGGACCCAATCCCCTCGAAAAGGTAGAGTACAGCAACATAAAATATTTACAGTATATGTAAAGTACAAAAAGATAAGACTAAATACAATAGTAATTACAGGTGAGTGAGAAATAGGGTGAAGGAAATAGCAAGAGATACAAAAGTGAAAACAGATTAAAAAAAGAATAATATCAGGAAAGTTTCTCTAGATAAAAGGATGTCATAATAGGTAAGTTGGATATGCCTTACTTTTCCTGCTACTGTCAAGTGAAGGAAATGCCTGGGTCAACGATGGATTGGAATATGGAAGTATACGTCCTCAAAGTCCAGTGAAGAGAAGAAGTCTCTTTTTTGCAGCTGGCTCAAGATGTGCAGGAGCGTTAACATGTGGAAGGTCTGGGACCGGATAGACTTGTGGACTATAGGCCTCCAACCCCTCGACCTTGAATGTATCCGGGGTGTATACTCCTGTTCCTTACAGTTGAGTTAGAACTGACTCTATTGCTCCTTCGGCAAGGAGGGATAGCACATTACACAGAAGCCGCGGTAGATGTTTTTCAGTCTTTGGAACGGGAGGGATGTAATGGGGATGGACAATGTACTCCAGAGTTTGGCCATGTCGAATGAAGGACAACACCCAATTGTATGTGGTAATGAAGCTCCACTGCGTGACAAAGTTGGAAAGTCGCCCTCCCACTGGGGTGTAGAAGTGGGGGGGCCACAGCCGAGGCCTAGTCAGGCCTGTTTTGGGACCTGGATTCTGAGGGAAGATCCGGGCAATGCTGATTTCCTAGATAGGCCTGGGATCTTCCTTTATAACCTTGCTGAGTGGTGCCTGAACAACATGTCTGGGATCAATAGGAGGACCTATAGTCCCCGGAGGTCCTGGGAAAATGGGATTTGTTGGAGCAAAAGGACTGGTGCTGCAGAGTCCCCAGAGAACGAGCACTGTTCGTATCGGCCTTGACGGTGAGGAGAGGGTTATTGACTTTCTGGCCAAACAGGTCAATACTGTCGAACGGCATGTCTACAATCTTGGACTGCACCTCTGGGTGGAAGTTGGTGGCTTTTAGCCAACCCCGATGGCGAAAGAAAAAGCTCCATTACCCAGCTGCCTGAACCCTGTGTCCGGTATATCCACGGAGATTGAAATGGCATGGTCTGAAGCAACCTCGCCTTCACGCAAGAGTGTTAGCACTTCCTTTCGTTTGTCGACAGACAAGAAAGTCAAGGGTAGGGCACAACTTATACCAGAGATGCCAGTCCTAACTGGCGAGCATAACCATAGAACTTACTGCCTTGTTAGTGGTAGCGGCAGTGGAGATGACATGCTTTCCAAATGTGTCCAGCTGCTTTTCTTCCTTGTCCAGAGGAACCATCCAAGGGGAAGAAGTGTGGGTGGATCATTTTCTCGCCTCTGCGAGAATACTGAACCGGGGGCTAGGTTGTGTACAGAGACATTTTAGAGCAGATTCAGGAGCTTTATACTTCTCACAAAAGGACTTTCTTGGGTGGTGCAGTGAAAGGATTTTTCATCACTATCAGACTGTCCTCCCAAATGTCTTCCAGGACAGGGATGGCCACCACAGATTTGCTTGTGGTTTCTTACCGTTGATAAAGGCAACCTTCCCTTTTGTGTTTCTCAGGAAACCAATCCAATAACTTTACCGCCTGAGACACGAGGGCGTGAAAAGAGCCAATTTCATCAAAGGGATAGAGGCAGATCACTTGGCTTGCCATCCCCTGTAACTACATCATCAAATTCATCCACCGTATCGGTGTACGTAGAGCCATCAGTAGGACAGGCGTCGTCATCCATGTCGGTATCTGTGAGTTTGGCTGGTGAAGGAGGAACCAAAATACTGAAGTGGTGTCCGGAGGGTGGCAGTGAAACTAGCCCTTGGTCTCCAGGGAAGGCACAACTACTTTGAGGAAGATGCAAAGACTGAGTAGGACTGCGGCGGCTCAGATACCAAAGTCTGCAAAATGAAAAAATGTACCTGCAGAATCTCAAGACCCCAAAAGAATAGGGGCTTTTAAAGCCCCTTGGAGGAGGCTCTGCAAAGGTGCAGAGCTTGCACTGAGAGATGGTTCCAGATGACTAGGAACATGTCTAGACGTGAGCCCTGTGGGGGGTACTTTTCCCTATAACAATTACATGGACACCACTGCTAAATGGTATCATCTTCTACAATTACGCAGACCACCCAAACAATCTACTTGGCTCCAGTTTGCTTTCAGGTTCTGCTGCCACGTGGAGAATACGAAACTGCTCAACTTGCTCCTACTGCTGTCTCCTTGTCTTCCTTCTTCTCCAATGGCCTGCGCTTGAGGGGGCTCGTCATGCCTGCCAGTCCTACTTGGGTATGGGTCATTCTGCCTGATTAACTGCAACCTGCAGGGCTTGTGCCTCTGCAGTCCTCATCTCAGTACTCTGGGAAATATGGGACTTGAAGTCCCCAACGTCAAGTTGGGATTTAACAGTGAAATTAACCTTTTTAAGTTTACTACTCTTCCCATATATATTAACAAATGGAATCCCATAATGGCTACACAAAGTTTGTGGTGTTATTAAAGAATGGGATTTCGCAGGATTTAAATTGGTGGCAACTACAGACTGCTCTTGCTTATTTCTCTGGGGCTTATAAAAGCTCATACTTGTATAAATGTCAGTAACCCTTAAAGGATGTTTCTTATTTCTAAGACATGACTGATTACATGGTTTTTCACCCCCAGTTTGACAGTTAGATCGAGAGAATCAAGATTCTTGCTGACAAGCCATTACATATTCTGGTATTAGAGATACTTGCTTCCTTGAGGAAGACAAATACAGCGTCTCATCCCACAAAGTCCTCAGATTCCCCTGGGGTCCTTCTCCTTCCAGGTGATCTACCCGGCTAATACCACCCCCAGGGTCAGGATCAGGAAGAGTCTGCCTTTCCCTGGCCACCTGGGAGGAGACTTTAGGTAGGGTTTCAGTGAGGACCCCGCATGATTCATCACACCACCTATTAAAGGTCCCTTAATAATTTCACTGGATCTCATTTTAATGGGAAAACGTGCCATGAAAAAAGCAAAAAAGGGAGGGGTCAGTGGGTATCCCTGACGGACCGCTGTCGTTTACTCAATCTGGGGAGATAAGCGTTAATCTTCAGCCTCTTTGTGGTGTTACTTCAGGTCGCATTAACCCATCTCAAATGTAGGGCCAAAACCTTCCACTTCAGATATTAGTCTGTGAAGAGCACGTTGTAATGAAACCGGTTTGGTCTTGGTGTAGAATGAGGGGGGCCGTCTGCTAGTTCGGTGGCTGTACATTTTTTACTTCTATATTTAGGAGAGAAATTGGTTGATGTGAAAAGCATTCGGCTCGCCCTTGACCATCCTCAGAATTAGGGAAGTCAGGAAATCTGCCACTGACGGCAAGACAGTTTAAGAGTCCTGGAAGAAATTAAATAATTTACTTATATGTGGTGTAAGAGGATGTATAAATATTTTGTAAAATAGGAAGTGAACCCGTCCGGTCAGGGAGCTTTGTGAGGGGGTAGTTGTAAGGGCTTCTGATGAGTCATATTGGGGTCTTGTTAGATGAAGGAGAGTGAGGTTCTGCAGCTATACGCAATCTAGGTGTGCTAGGGGGTTACCCGACATTTGGGTAAAGAATTGATATGCTACATCAGTTTTTGAATCTTTGTCATAGTGTAAGTTCCTGTCAGGGTCTTTCAGTTTGGGAATAAACTTCTGATTTTGGGTTTTCAGTAATATATAAGATAACAATCTATTGGCTTTGTTACCTACGGTGTAGTATGTCTATTTAGTATAAATCAATGTTTGTGCTGTTCATTCAGAAAGAAGGGCCTCTAGTTTTGAGCAAGTGATTTTGAGGCTTGTCTGTGCCTTAAAGGAAGTTTGATTCTTAACAGCTCTCTTGCATCCCTTGACTACCATTTCAAGTTCGCCAAGATCAGAATTTCAGACTCTAAATAAGATTAGCCCTGGGTTCTGGCTACCTTCACAATAGTTTTTTAATTGAAAGATAGATATGCACCCTTGCAAGTACATTTGGTTCCTCTACTTTTGAAATGTGGAGTAGACAAAGTGTTTGGTCTAGCTGAAGGAGCTCATTTCCAACTGGTATAAGATTTCACGGAAATAGTCTTGGATGTAAGCTTCAAGGTTTTCTTCCTGAATGTCTTTGGGTACAAGCTGAATCCGGAGGTAATTTCTTCTCAAACAATTCTCAATGTCCTCTTTTGCCAGAAGGGATTTGCCAAGTGATTCGAGGGTTTCGACTTGGTTTGTGAGCTGAGAAATTTCATAGGTTTGTTCACGAGAGGAATTTTCCATCTCATCCACTCAGTTGTCCACCTTCATGAGTTGCACATCTAAGGAAGTCACTTCTTGAGATAGCTCTGCGACACGGTTATGTAATTCTGTTTTGCGGTCTGTCACGAGGGTCTCTTTTCGTAGCTGGAGAGTACATTGGTAAGTAGCTTTGTATCCATGGACATGATTGCCAACACATTGCTAGATTTGAATTTTTTGGTGTAGTTAGCCATTTTGTTTTATATATTTCAGGATCACACAGACACAGTAGTATGATATAATATCACAGTGTAAAGTGAGATCCGATTTCAGTTGCTGAGCAGCGTCTGTGTTAGACAGAGACCCATGCGAGGCAGGTGTTTCAGGGTATTGGATTGAAAATATATCTTTGAATTACACTAGGTCAGTATTTGGCAAGGACCCCTTAGCATTAAAGGTAACATTCAGTAGGTAGAGAAGGGATCGGGTGGTAACGTTTCTGGAAACAGTCATGCATGTGCGGAGTACTTCTCACCTGCATGAAAGATGATTTGCTCCTTGGCTCTCATTCTGCTCCACACATTATGCCTGAAGGGCCGCTCGCACCTGCACCCTGGGGCATCGGGCACCACTTTGCATCAGTAAGGGGGATCTCCCTTCAAGCTCCAGTGTAGGCATGGTTCAAGGGCACAAAGAGGCAGGAGCCATTTGTGGCCACCACCGCAGGTGAGGGTGGGGGGTTTGTATCAGTAAAATCAGTCCCCCTCTTCAGATCCAAAGAGACGACTCTCTCTTCCTGCAGAGTTACTTGATGGTCATTGTCTCCATGTCAGCCTCCGATCCTGAACAGCGCAATATGGCAGCGAGCTCCAGCAGAGACCTCAGTGTTAGGAAGAGCCATCTCCAGCGAGATTGGCGCGGGCATGTGCCTCTTGGTGTCCTCCTAATCGAGCTGTCTCACGATCAGACCATGGCCCATACTTGGGCTGGCACAGCAGAGTTCGGTCAAGAGGCGTCCGCTTCTTACCTTAGCCAATATTCACACGCAGAGCCATGGCTCTGATATCACTGGTCCCAACAGGACTGAACTACCCAAACAGACTGTCAGATTCCCGGACAACGGCATGGATCCACTACAAAGAGTCCAAAATGCAGCAGCCACACGCATCCTCAGGAACGAAAGGTTTGAACATATTTCCCCAGCACAACATATTGTCCACTGGCTTGTGATCCAAAAAAAAAAAAAAAACGAACACCACACTTCAAAACCCTCTGCATCGCCCACCGTGCATACCATGGGAGGGGCCCCATTATCCTTCATATTGGTATTGTAGCAGTACATGCCATATAGCACTGCTCTAATCCGAATACCTACCTTCAACAAGACGTGACAAAGAGCATAGTCTTTCTCTCTTCTGGCAACCACACTCCGAAGCACCCTACCCAAGAAGCTTTGCCTGGAAGCGAACCACATGACTTTCAGGAGACAACACAAGACATGACGTAATGGGGATGTGAAATGTCAAACCATCAACTACCCCTCAGCAAAGAACCTCAAACCTACCAAGCTTGCGTATGCTTGTTCCTCATGTTGAGACAATCAGTTCCCTGTTCCTTCCTCACATTAAAATAAACTGGCACTACAACTGAAAATCTAGTAACTTCACAAATTACTCTTTAATCCTCACCCAGAGTACTACATTGAACGCAATACTTATAGGTCAACTCACGCGAGCACTACAGAAAATCATCTATCAGAGACCCATCGAGACACTGATCTTAAATATGACAAGACAATGAACCAGAACTAATACTTAAAAATGATCATCAACAACCAAAGCCTATAAACAAACTGGCACTCTACCCCACCACTGACCCACCCTCTAATCTGCCACCAACTCCGCACTATTAGAATCTTGCAATCCTACGCCTCACTGCCCATAAAACAACCTACAAGGTGCAAGTTCCTACCTTCTTCTATCAACAACCCCAACACCACACTGATCGCTGCATGTGCAACTAGGTAATTGCCTGTATGGCTAACCTGCCCCAGAATACAACCCACTCCAAAGAACCCAGAGCTTTCACACAGGGACACTGGTGATAAGTATTTCCTACTTGCACTCAAATAGAACAGGCTTCTGTTCCCCTATCCCTACAGGGCCACACACAGTGAGGTCCACATTATTGGAAGAAGGGCGATATAGAAAACAACTTACAAATATTCCTGGCAACACCATTAGAAAACACAGAGGTAAACCACAGTTTACTTCCAAGGAGGTCCTGTTCTGTAGGGAGATACTCCCCTCCATCTATAGACCTTTCAGTCAAAAGCACCTGGACTAACCACGTATCAAACCTCCCAATCAATTGCATCACAAGGTCCAGTATGGCGCTCTGCCTTTGTCTATCGAAGAAGGCTCAGGCATCACACACAGGAACGAGCAAAACCCACTGGCCAGGCCAGTTTGCATGTAAGGGAACGGTGGCAGGAACCAGACCACACAGAAGGAGGCGATCGGGGGAGCAGCAGCAGCACCACAGGTGAACTACATAGACAAGTATTCATGAGAGAAACACAGGCTGGTAAACAAGCTCCAGGAAAACAGAAAGACTTTTAGAAAACTTAGAGAGGGATGGGATTAGCCACAATATACCAGTCAGAGAATTCAGCAGCCACAGATATGGACCTCAACGACAAGTGAAACAATTCAAGTTGCAATCTATAAGCAAGCCATAAAAAAAGTCACTTTCCACCTCAATTCCATACATACACACAGCACACCATTTCTTACTCGCCAAGTGTCAAATATCAGCAGCCATTGGCTAGTGGCGAGTGCAAATTGTGTACCTGGATTATGCCAGAGAGAAGCCAGATTGCTGATACCATCACGTACGAGGCGAGACGTTACTCTCGCCGAGGACACGGATACAGACGCCGGAACACTCTGTAGTGTTGCCAGAGGCCCCATAGTAGAAAGAGGGTGCACACAAGTAAAGGGAGTCCAGGGGAACCCTGTGGGAGCCCGGGATGGTTTGCAAAACAAACCATTGAGTACTAGGCATGGCCCTCTCCGAAGCGCTTTGCCCAAAATCAGAACTCCAGCACGCAAGAATCTTAGCCCTCTAGCCCTCTTGCCATCAGTTACAGTTCAAATTCACCAGCCATTGGTCACCTTCTCCTTCACAATGCAGCATGTCACTCCAGTTTAAGCCTGACAAGCTTTTTCAAAAAAGGACATCATTGTTATCGCCAACCCTGAAGGTAAAATGGGCACCAAGTGCAATGGATCCTTGGAGAACGTTTGGGCCTGTGACTATCATCTGCTAGGTACCAAGTCACCTCCTGTGTGTCATGAAACAATCCCATTGGTCACCGCCATGGCTGCCCTTTCCCTTCACCCCTTTATATCAAGTCTTCCGTGCCACAGCCCTACTCACCTGAGTGATTGGCTTGCTGATCCGGGTTCGGAGTCACACTTAAGGAGATCACTGGAGTTCCGCCTCATCCAAATGCTCCATGGCACAGCAGCCTGCTGGGCCAGGGCGGTTCAAAAGGAGCAGAGACAATTCAGGGTCTGCAAACTTCCCATCCTCAAATGGGAAACTGGGGCACTCAGGCCTATTTTGTATTTACTGCCATCGTTTAGTGATGCCTGGATCCCCTGGGGTTCTATATCCTTTCCTTAATGCTGCTCCAGGTAGCACTCTCAGAAGGGCCAAGGAGGCCCCAAAAGAGGAACCTTCAGTAGAGACCCAAGAGGAGCCTTCCGTCATGCAGAACGGTTGACAATGCTGATAGAACATACAAGCTTAACTATAAATGCCAGATGTTTTGGCTTTCTCACTGCTAATTCACAGGTCTATAACTGAATCATGTGCCACAACCCAAGTTGCCATGATCATCCTGGTTCTTTTTGTTTTAGTTCAGAGCCTGTTGAGTATAGCAATTTTAAAAGGCTTTGAATAATTTTTTACTTTGGGTTTAACTAGGCTGAATCCTCATGAAGTTCTAAGGCAGAGCAAGTTTTTTAGTCACCCACCCTTCAGAATAAAATCTAATGGGTCCATTAAAAATTGTTGAGCGGGTTTAAAAAAGAAGTTGCGATAACTGCTCAAAAGACAAAACTATTTTACATTTTAGCCACCTTTATGCATTAGGAGATGGATGTATAGCTTTCAGAGCATTGGTGAATGGAGAGCATAAGGTCTAGACTGGAGCGCAACCCAGGAAGACGTCTTTTCCCCATAGAGTAGACTCCAAAATGTTTATACAGTGCTGCATCAAGTGTCGCATAATGAAATAATAAGAAGTAGTTTTTGAAAACATTTGTTACTTTTCTTTCCCCAGCGCACACACTGCTTCCCACTTTAATGCAGAACTATGTACATCTTTAGCATGTACATTTCATTGTTATATACTTGCCTATTTGAATGTTGAAGTACACAATGGTCCTCACAAGGCTTCCCTTTCATATCTGAAAAACAAGGACAACATTAGCAAATTACATGGTCAAAAGACTGAACCTATCCAGAGCTGATGTATGTAAGCATATACTTTGGTTCACACCGAAAGAATTAGGATGGATTATTAAATCTAATCATTTATACAGAAGACTAATATCAGCAAAAAGAGTTTTCTCATGACAACGACTTACAGACTACAATTTAAAACCAAACTTAAGTCTGAAAAACAGAATTAATACCATGCCAGTTGATCATTTTACCTGCGCACATTTCTATAGTATGGCACCTGAGAGCAAAACTAATGGTGTATGTTGACTCAGATGAGTTGCACATCGAATACATTAGCTACCACAAAGTGTCCTCGATGACTCTACCAAAGTCCACATACAGCAAGGTGGTGATGTAAAGATTCCGTGCCATGCCCCTGATCAAGGATGGCAGCTATGGAGGAGAGTACGAAGTCCTTTAATCGCAGGAAGAACATTTTTTGCCAAGGTTTTTATAACGAAAAAAACTCATCAAAATGTTTGGGGGGGTTAGAAAAAAATATATATATGCAGTGTGGGTGTTCGGGAATAGAGGGGATGGGGGATTAAGGGGAAGTGTGTCAAGGAGTTCCCCCCTTCTCACCTGAGTCCGATCTTTGCTGGATTTCTTGGTCGATGCCTTCTTGCGGACAGATCGGGTCTACCGACTCCAGCGTGCGTTTAAAGTTCCGGGATGCAATGATCCAGGAATCCGGCAAATTAAGAAAGTGCACTACACATCACACGAGTCCAGGAAGTAAGAAAGAAAGGAGAGGGACAAGGAACGGAGTTAGCAGGGACAGAATCAGGGAAACAATACCGCGAGCTACAGAGCACAGGTCTGGTCGCTACTTCGCAATAGCATTGATACACGCCGAGCCGCGGGGGGCGTGGTCTATTAGTAGAACACGCTACGTCCAACGTGTAGAGCGAGGAAGGTGCTTCAGGCTGGACGGCCATCTTGGGAGTACCAGGGAGTGTAAGCCCCGTTGAGACAAGGACCAGGAAGTCCAAAAGGGGCGCGTTCTGTAGGTCATGACAGCATGCCTCCTCCGAAGACCCGTTCCTCCAGGTTTGCCCGGGTGTATGAGGTGAAAGTTTCTGAGCAGTCGAGGGGTCTTGAGATTAGAAAGTGGTTCCCAGGTTCTTTCACTAGGAGGATATCCCTTCCATTCAACCAGGTATTGAAGCTGACCCAGTTTATACCTGGAGTCACATATTCGGGACACTTCATATTCCAGTTGGTTGTCGACCAGCAGAGGAGGGGGTCTAAAGGATTTCCGGGAGGATCGGATGTAGGGTTTTAATAAGCATGTGAGAAAAACTGGGTGAATTTTCTTCCAGGGGTCTGGTAGTTTGATCTGGTATGAGACTGGATTTATAATTTCCTTGATGGGAAATGGACCATAGTACCGAGGGGCCAATTTGTTTGGCCGTAGATGTCGAGGTAGTAATTTCGAGGACAACCAGACTTGATCACCAATTTCATAAGAAGGCCCTGGTCTTCTTTTGGAATCTGCACACCTCTTAGTCTGTGTTCTGGCCTTCTCTAAGTTTTCTTTGGCCTCCTGGTGTACGTTGATGAGGGTTTCGATCCAGGAGTCGACAGTAGGTACCGGTGTGGGATGAGGGAGAACAGAGGGTAGAACCGATGGATGGAAACGTTGGCTACAATAAAAGGGACTGGTCTTAAGTGCTGAATGATCGGAATTGTTGTAGGCAAATTCAGCCACGGGTAGCAGGAGCGACCAGTCATCCTGAACCTTGGTGGCAAAACATCGAAGATACTGTTCCAGGGTCTGATTAGCATGTTCTGTGGCCCCGTTGGTTTGGGGATGATAACCTGATGAGAGGGCGCGTTGGATTCCTAAAATGCGACAGAGATGTTTCCAGAATTGTGAGACGTATTGAGGTCCTCGATCAGATATGATCTTGGAAGGAAGTCCATGTAGACGGAATATGTGTTCCAGAAAGATTCCAGCAATTTCGGACGAGGATGGTAGCTTACACAGGGGTGTAAAATGAGCCATATGAGTGAACAAGTCAATGGTAACCATAATGGTCGTGTATCCTCGGGAAGGTGGTAATTCCACAATGAAGTCTGTAGCAATGAATTCCCATGGCCTTGTTGGCAGTGTAGGTTGCAGTAGAAGACCCGCCGGTCTCTTGTTATGTTTATTTTGACTACAGATAGCACAAGCTTGGATGTACTGCTGTACATCGGTCTTCATTCCAGGTTATGCCACGATGTCCGGAGTGAAGGGTATCATGACAGAGGTTTATTATTCTTTGTTGTAATTTGTGTGGGAATGACCAGTGCATTGTCCTTGAATAAATATCTTTCCTTGACTCTTAGATTCCATTGACTCTTCCTTGAAATATCCTTCCACAGATCAGAGGATTGGGTTTGCACTCGAATTTCTTCCAGGAGATTGACTGCTTGAGCTACAAAGATCGTGTGGGGAAACATCTTAGGGTAGGCCCTATCTTCAGTAGTTAAATAGTCAGGACGTCGAGATAAGGCTTCAGCAATCAGGTTTTGTGATCCGGGAACATGAGCGATGTGGAACTGGTACTTGGCAAAGAAGTAGGCCCAACGCGCCTGACAACTGTTCCTACACTCCAATGACTGTAGAATTTGAAGATTCCGATGGTCCGTGCGGACCTGAACTGGATGTCTAGCACCCAGAAGTAGATGTCGCCATTTAGTGAAGGCTTGGCGGATGGCTAACAGTTCCTTTTCCAGGACGGAGTAGTGTGTCTCACTTGGAGTCAGGGTTCGTGAAAGGTATGCAATGGGGTGTTCCAGTTTATCCTCAAATTCCTGCTTCAACACCGCTCCTATGGCGTAGTTAGAGGCATCCGTTTCCACTAGGAATGGTCGATTTATGTCGGGTTGGGCTAAGATGGGGGCTTGCGTGAACAATGCCTTTAAATGTTGGAATGCCTTATCTTGCGGTGTAGACCAGATAAAGGGGGTGTCCTTCTTCAAGAGAACTGCGATCGGCTGAACAATCTCGGAAAAGGTGGATATGAACTTCGGGTAGAAATTGGCAAGCCCCAGGAAGGATTGAACTTGTTTCACGGACGTGGGAGCGGGCCGTGCCAGTATGGCCTTTACCTTTGAAGGGTCCATACCAATTCCTTCTGGGCTAAGAATGAATCCTAGGTAGTGAACAGAAGTAACGTGAAACAAGCATTTTTCGTGTTTGGCTAAAAGTTGGTGTTGACGGAGTCGTTGCAATACTGCCTTTACATGTTCTTCATGCTTTAGAAGGTCCTTGGAAAAGATCAATATGTCGTCCAGATAGACAATGACGAAGAGGAATAACATGTCAGAGAACACCCTATCCATGAAACATTGAAAAACTGCGGGGGCATTAGCTAGTCCAAAGGGCATGACTAGATATTCATAGTGACCAAAGGGTGTTCTAAAGGCTGTTTTCCATTCGTCTCCTTCCCGGACACGGATCAAATGGTAGGCACACCGGAGATCCAACTTCGTGAATATTACGGCGCCTCTCACAGCTGCCAGGATATCCGAGATCAAGGGCAATGGATACCGGTCTTTGAGGGTGCATTGATTTAAGCCACGATAGTCGAGGCAAGGTCTGAGTTCCTTGGTGTCCTTTTTGGGAACAAAGAACAACGAAGCACCTGCTGGAGATTTAGAAGGTCTTATGGTGCCATTTTCAAGGTTGGTATCTAGGTATTCTCGGAGGGCCTTTTTCTCAAGTTCGGAAAGGATGAACATTCTGCCGAAGGGAATCACTGCTGAGGGATCTGTATCTATGGCGCAGTCTTCAGTTCTGTGAGGGGGGTAAGGCCTGGACTATGGCAGTTGAAAATACATCAGCATATCCCTGATAGGCCTCAGGGACTTGTATGATATTGGAAACCATGAGTGGTGTTTGCTGGTCTCTTGGTGGTTCTTTAGGGGGTGTCAAGGAGGGATCCAGGAATGGATAGCGAGACATACAAAACTCTGAGCCTAGGAATAGTGATCCTGCTGTCCAATTGATGTTCAGATTGTGCTTCTGTAACCAGGGCATACCCAATACCATGGGGTAATGAGCTGACTTAATGATGTCGAATCTAATCCGCTCTTGGTGATGGTTTATAGAAAGCTGGATCTCTTTAGTCTGCAGGCTTATGGGCCGTGAAGTGAAGGGTCTTCCGTCGATTGCTTCCACCAGCTGCATGGTGCTTCGTGTCTCGTATGGAATATGACTAACAACCCAATCTTGATCAATGAAAATTCCCATAGCTCCACAGTCTACCAAGGCCAAAATGGAATAGGTCTTATTCTTGGAGGGCGATAGGAAGGCCTGCACTATCACCAAATTGTTTTGTCCAGGAGAGTTCAAGGATGGAATTGATGTGGAGCAAACATCTCTCTCCCGAAGCTCTGCTCCATCTAGGATCGGGAGCTGGCGTTTCCCGAACGCCGAGGAGGAACTAGAGGACACTCCCTAACCAAGTGTTTATCTGAGGCACAATACATACACAACCCCATGTGAATCCTTCTCATCCTTTCTTGCGGGGATATAGGTCCACGGAAGGCTCCTATCTGCATGGGTTCTGGTTCAGTGACTGAGCCAGGGTTTGTGTCCGTCTTGGTGGTACTCTCAAAGGACACTTTCGGAGGATTTCTTCTCCTCTGCCTTCCTTTCCTGGATTCGAAAGTCTATTTGCATGGCAAGGTCCATTAGTGCCTGGAATGAGTATGGGCGAGCCACTCTGGCCAACTCATCCTTAATCTCCTCATTCAGTCCTCTCCTGAAAAGGGTAAAACTCGCCTCAGGGGACCAATCAGCTTATTTGGCTAATTGCTTGAATCGGGTTACAAAGGTGAGCAGATCCTGGGATCCCTGCTGAAAGTCTAACAGGCATTCCTGGGCACTATGTCCATATCGAGTTCGTTTGGGTGGCGTCTCAAACTGTCAAGCAGTTCCCCCCTTCTAACCTGAGTCCGATCTTTGCTGGATTTCTTGGTCGATGCCTTCTTGCAGACGGATCGGGTCTTGAATAAGGCTGAACGAGTCTCTTCCGACTCCAGTGTGCGTTCAATGTTCCGGGATGCAATGATCCAGGAATCCGGGAAATTAAGAAAGTGTACTGCACAGCACACGAGTCCAGGAAGTAAGAAAGAAAGGAGAGGGACTAGGAATGGAGTTAGTAGGGACAGAATCAGGGAAACAATACCGCGAGCTACGGAGCACACGTGTAGTCGCTACTTCGCAATAACATTGAGACACGCGGAGCCGCGGGGGGCGTGGTATATTAGTAGAACACTCTACGTCCAACGTGTAGATTGAGGAAGGTGCTTCAGGCTGGACGGCCATGTTGGGAGTACCAGGGAGTGTAAGCCCTGTTGAGACAAGGACCAGGAAGTCCAAAAGGGGTGCGTTCTGTAGGTCATGACAATGGGGAGGGAAGCCCCCCAGAAATAAAAAAAATAAAAATTCGATGAGTTTTTTCGTTATATCATCTGCGGAAAAACCCCACGCAAAATTTCAATCCTGCGATGAAATGACATGGAACCTGGTGGAGATGGTGTCTGTCCGTTATGTCTAGGGGGCATCGGCCCTCCCGCATCAGTAGGCATGCTGGCCTTTAGTCTCGTTGCATGGCAGCGCCCCTTTGGCAGGGTTGGCGTTTGCCATGGCAAGGAGCTACCGCGTCAGTTTCCATGGTGCAACCATGAAGGCTGCGTCACATGGCAGGTCAGCTGGGCTCACCCGCGACTCTGCGTCACAGGCTTTGCCTCCTCAACAACGTTTAAAGGCTGCGTTTCCTTTCCGAACGCTGCTTCTATTCGTAGCATTTAACTCACTATTATCTCGTCTGTATTTGTTCCTGGTACGACTGCAGCTTGTTCTACGGACTCCTTTTGCCCAACATCTTGTAATCATCTGTTGCCGACTCGGATTGTGTATCGGACTCCTGTTGTCTAGTGTCTTGCAACCACTGCTCCTTCCTGTTGCCGACTTTCAGCCTGTCTCCTAGATTCCCATTGCCACACGTTTGGTCTTCTCCAGCTCGTACGTACCGTTACCGACTTCAGACTGCCACCCGGAATGATTACGCTTCCTTTGGGTACCTGGTAAGCCCTTTGCTGTGCCTTAACATTGCAGCTGAGCTCGGTGAGTGCAAGGCCCTCTTGGTGAGCCTTTTTTGTTATTATTTACTTGGCCCCAAGGTCCCCTGAAAACCCCCCGCAGCCTACTCCCACCCCGCGCCCTCTTCCCGTTTCACTTCCCTCCCGCCTCCCGACCCACCCACCCCCGCTCTCATTGGTCCTTAGGACCGTGCTGTGTGCAATCTAGTCACTCGACTAGAAATCACCGGCTCCATTTGCAGCAGAGCTCGGTGAGTGCAAGGCCCTGTTGGGGAGTCTTTTTTGTTAATATTCTCTTGGCCCCAAGGCCCTCTAAAAACTCCCACCAGCCCCTCGCAGCCCGCTCCCACCCCGTGCCCTCTTCCCGTTTCCCCTTCCCTCCCGCCTCCCGACCTGCCCTCCACCCTCCCATTAGCTCCCCTACTGGTCTTAAATGGCCCCCCAGGGCAGCCCCCTGCCCAGCACCCTCCTTCGGCTAAGGACCCTGAGGCAAAGGACAGCTCCTACAAAAGACAGCTCCAGACCGTATCTGCAGGAGAAGCAGGAAGCCAGGACCCACCAAAAAGTATGTGTGACATGGTTGGGGACTGAAGCAATTACTTAATTCCAGACAACTCTACCACTCAAACCTAGAAGCCCTACTGTTCTTATTTTCTTCCACCCAGACTGTACTCGCAACAGCACTGACCATGCCCGACTTGTTTAAATGAGCTTAATACTGCATATAGACTGTCTGCACAAACCTCACGAAATCAGAAAGTGTGTCTAATAGCATAACCGTGGTCCAGTTCATTTTAGAGTAGTGTATCTAATATCATCACTGTATCAAAGCTGAAGTTAGAACGGTGCCAGTAGTGCAGCTGTGAACTAGCTCAATTTGGAGAGTGTACCTGATAGCATGACTGTAGATTAATTCAATTTAGAAAGTGTCTAATAACCACATTGTGCCAAAGTTGAACTTAGAAGTATGCATAATAGCGTAAATGTGGTCTAATTCAATGTAGAGAGTGTACCTAATAGCGGAATAGTGGTCTACCTCAATTTTCGAAAGTGTGCCTAAGAACTTAACTATAGTCCATTTCATTTTAGAATACATGAATACTCCCACCCTATGGCATAATCGAACTTAGAAAGTGGGAATAATATCATCCAGTGGTACAGATGAACTTTAAGGTGTGAATATTACCTTGCTGTGGTGCAACTGAACTTAGAAACTCTGAATAATATCAACCTGTGCTACTGCCGAACTAGAAAGGGTGCCTAACTGTGGCATAGTTAAATTCAGAAAGTGTGAATAATTCCTCCTATGGTTCAGTTGAACTTAGAAACCATCCCTAACTGTGGTATAGATAATCCTAGAGAGTGTCAATAATATCTTCTGGTGGCTCAGTTTGACCTCGAAGCTGTCCATAACTCTGGTATAGATAAACTTAGAAAGAGCAAATAATATCTTGCTGTGGGTTTTGCTGAACCCAGAAACTATCCCCAACTATAGTACAGGTAAACCTAGAAAGTGTGAACAATTAACATCCTGTAGTATAGTTGAACTTGGAATGTAGGAATGAAATCATCCTTTGCCAACTATAACTCAGTTCAAACTTAACCACGCCATGAGTCCACACAACCTACCAAGGTCCGTCGAAAAAAAACCTGCTCGCGCCCACACCCCTTCCCTTTCGCCCTACCTCCCACCCCCCACCTCCCCTAACCATCCAACCCTCCACCACATCCTCAGCTCACTCCACATACAACCCCCCAGCCAGAAGAACCACCCCATCCCATTCCCGATCCAAACACCAAGCCAGAGGAGCCCGATGGCGAACCAACCACCCTAAAACCCCTGCCACTCCCATCCTCTCCACCCACCTGACCATTATCACCATACCTACACACCCGGCGCCTCCTACTAACGGCCCGCCCAGCCTCCCAAGCACACCCTTCCCCTCCACCCACCTGCCCACTATCATCATATCCACACCCCGACCCACCCAGCTAAAGGCCCGTCCAGCCTTCCAAACACACCCAGCCCTGCAACCTCCCACCAGCCTTTCCTCTCATCAACTCCCACCAACTTCCTCCCCCGACCCCACTCTTTCCCCTCCCTAAAAACTGCACGTCTCACCCTGGCAAGAACAGTAGCCGCAGCCATTTCACCCTCTGACCACCCCCACCCTCTCTCACACACCCACCCCAACAAAAACTCTGAAGAGAAAACGTACCTGGTCTCCCTCAATCTTCCAGTACTCCTCGCCACTCCTATCTCGACCCACCACCTCAATCTCCCAATATCGATCATCACCACCCTCCGCCTCACCTTCCCTTAAACCCCTCTCCCTTGAATTCTCACCAACCACAACAGAAACTCCCGACCCAAACCCATCCAACTCCACACACCCGTCCAACCCCTCCCCCCCGCACCCACCACCTCGACCGCCCGCTTACTCTTCCCATCGTCTCTCTCTCTCTCTCTCTCTCTCTCTAGTTTCCACTCTCTCCCACCATCCCCCTCCACCCACCCCCAACCACCCATCCGACTCACTGTCCCCCCCCCACTTCTGCACCTCCCACATCATCCTCCTGTACCGAAGTAAGATGCATCCTTTTTAATGCCCGATATGTAGCAACAAAAAAAACACAGCATCTTTGACCTCCTCACCTCAGACAAATAAGGCCTAGTCTTTATCATGGAAACCTGGTTCTCCGACGCCTTTGGCCCCATCGCCAATGAAGCCTTTCCCCCAAAACAACTCCCTAATCCCACTAAACCGACCCTCTAGAGGAGGACTAGCAATCGTCTTCAAGTCACACTTCTCCACCTCAATCATCGACAACCAGCCAACCATCCCTTCCTGCGAATCGCTTCTCGTAGAACCATCCCTCCCCCCTTCCTTCTCCCACAGCTTCCTAATCATCTACAGACCTCCAGGCTACGACTGACAATTCTCAAACCACCTCTGCGACTCGATAGCCACCATCCAATTAAACCATCCCACCCTCACCCTTCTATGAGATTTCAATATCTGGCTTGACATCCCCACCAACCCTATGACCCACTCTCTGGTCGATTGGCTCGACGCGATTAACCTCCATACCCACACAAAAGGGCCAACTCACTATAAAGGACACACCCTTAATGCCATCTTCAGCTCCCACGACCAGATACATCTAAATACCCCCCCACCCCTATCATCTGGTCGGATCACTTCATTGTCTCTTTCACCATTTGTTCACCCACACCGCTCCCTGTACCTGAACCAGAACCCCCAAATTTACACAAATGCTGGAAGAAACTAAAAATCCATCCCGACCTAGCCGACGTGCTGCATCAGTCTCCTCCCCCTACCTGCCCACCCAATGAACACCTAACCTCTGACGCCTTTGACTCATGGCTCAATACCTCATTAATCCCACTCACCCCCTCTTGGAAACCATCAGCTCGCCACAACCCTTTTCCTGGATGGTTTACACCAGAACTGAAGACCGCAAAACTACTATATAACGCCCTCGCACGCAAATGGCGGAAAGACAAAACCCCCCTGAGCAGATCCACCTTGGCCCGGCACCATCGCCACTACAAAGCCAAAATCCAGAAAGCAAAAAAAGCCCCCTACGACTCCTAAATAATGAACTGTGAAAACCCCAGCAAAGAACTCCACAAAATCATCTCTGAATTCACCAAACCACCACCCTCGTGCAGATAGCTCAGGGGCAACGTACTCGCCTTGGAAGCGAGACGACACGAAGCAACACACGTTCAAACCCCCAGGTCCGTGCTTAGAAACCTCTGGGTATTAAGCGCATTATAAATAATATTACTCATATCACCCAATCAACCCCCTCACAATCACTCTGCGACTCACTCTCTCTCCACTTCTACCCCACTGATCTCGAAAGAACAAATTCTCTAACCAACAAACTGGCCCTCCTCCACCCACCACACAATCAACCCACCCTAACCCCCACCCCACCACCTGCAACTGCCACCCTCCCGACCTTCGACTCTTTCACTCCACTATCAACTGACCAATTTCTCAAACTTCTCTCTGCCTGCAAACCATCCGGCTCCCCGCTAGACCCCTACCCAGCCACAACCCTCAAAGAAATATTTGCATCTACCTGCGCAGGAGAACACGCAAGAGCCATCATAAATGACTCCCTCTCCTCAGGAATTTTTCCCGACGCGTTCAAAATCGCTCATGTCAAGCCTCTTCTAAAGAAACCTTCCCTCGACTCTCTCGACCCCAAAAACTACCGCCCCATCCCTAACACCAGGTTCCTTGCTAAACCCAACCGCCTACTCCCAACTAAATGCCTTTGTCGAAGCCAACAATCTCCTCGACCCCGCTCAATCAGGTTTCAGACCCCGACACGGAACCGAAACCACCCTAACCTCAATCTGGGATGACCTTAAAAACACTGCAGACTCTGTGGGATGCGGTGCACGAATCCTTCTCGACCTATCCGCCGCCTTTGACACAATCAACCACTCAATTCTCTTCGACCGCCTTCACTTCCTAGGAATCTGTGGAAACGCTCTCAAATGGATAGCATCCTTCCTCACCAATAGGAACCAAATAACCCTACTCTCCTCCTATGCTTCCCCTGCCCGACCAGTCAATACCAGAGTTCCACAAGGAGCGTGCCCATCAGCCCTCCTGTTCAACCTCTATATGTCCACCCTCCCACGAATAATCACAATATCCTATGCTACAACTACGCCGACGACACCCAACTAATACTAAAATTCCTTAATTCAAATCCCAACTACAAACCCAACCTCGCTGCCTGCCTCCTTGACATCGATCACTGGATAACCACAAACCACCTCCTGTTAAACCCCTCCAAAACTGAAATCAGGGTATGTGACAACACCGAACTTCTTCCGCACCCCCTACCCTGCCCATCTGCCATGGGCAATTCCCCCGACAACCTCAACCTCAGTAACAAACCTTGGATGCACTCTCGACTCTGACCTAACCCTCTCGCACCAAGTCAACAACGTCTCTAAGTCCTGCCACTACCACCTCAAAATTCTTAGGCGCATTTTTCAATACCTCTCCTTTCCCAACAGACTCTCTGCAGTCCAATCAATTGTAATGTCAAGACTGGACTATGCTAACCCCCTCTACCTCGGAGTCCATGCGTACCACCCGACTAAACTACAAAGAGCACAAAATGCCGCAGCCAAACTGCTACTAGCACTTGCCCAAGAGATCACTTCTCCCCAGCTCTCAAAACTCTGCACTGGCTTCCGGTTGCCCGAAGGGTGACCTTCAAAACCTTATGCATCTCTCACCGAGCAATGCATAAAACCGGACCACAATATCTTCAGGACAAACTAAAACCCTATCATCCACCACGCACTCTAAAATCAAGCTCTGCTCGACTCCTAGCGATACCAAAAACTAACTCAGTCAGGTTAGGTGGATCATCATTCTCAGCCATGGCCCCCGCTCTATGGAGCTCTCTTCCACCCCACATCTGACTCGCCGAAGACCTCATGTCTTTCCGCAAATTACTGAAAACGTGGCTCTTCCCCTAAAACACCGACTCTTAAACACAAACAGTGTAACAGCAACAATAAACAGTACCTCAAGATGCCAAACCAAAAAAGCATCGAGACCTGATCATGATAAACGTAAAAGCTAAAATGCCAAGGTAAATTAAAGCAGAGAATCTAAACAGAATGGAATAAAATGGATGAAAGAAATGAAATGGATGAAACGAATAAAACGGGTGCAATGGGTGACAGAAGATGGAGCAGATGGAATCGATGGAAAAGCCGGAGTGGATGGAATGGACGGAGTGGATGGAATGGACAGAGTGGATGGAATGGACAGAGTGGATGGAATGGACAGAGTGGATGGAATGGACAGAGTGGATGGAATGGACAGAGTGGATGGAATGGACAGAGTGGATGGAATGGACAGAGTGGATGGAATGGACAGAGTGGATGGAATGGGCAGAGTGGATGCAACAGATGGAAGCAACGGATGTAAAGGACAGAAAAGAGAGTGAATGGAAACGATGGAGTGAATGGAAAAGACGGAGTGGAAGGAAAAGACGGAGTGGATGGAAAAGACGGAGTGGATGGAAAAGACGGAGTGGATGGAAAAGACGGAGTGGATCGAAAAGACGGAGTGGATGCAACTGATGGAAAGGATAGAAAGGATAAAAAAAGATGGAATAGATGGAAAGGATGGAAAAGACGGAGTGGATGGAAAAGACGGAGTGGATGGAAAAGACGGAGTGGATGGAAAAGACAGAGTGGATGGAAAAGACAGAGTGGATGGAAAAGACAGAGTGGATGGAAAAGACAGAGTGGATGGAAAAGACAGAGTGGATGGAAAAGACAGAGTGGATGGAAAAGACAGAGTGCATGGAAAAGACAGAGTGCATGGAAAAGACAGAGTGCAAGGAAAAGACGGAGTGGATGGAAAAGATGGAGTGGATGGAAAAGACGTATTAGATGGAATGGACGAGTGGATGCAACTGATGGAAGCAACGGATGGAAAGGATGGAATGGATGGAATAGACTGAGTGGATGGAAATGATGAGTGGATTGAGTGGGAGCAACAGATAGAAAGGAGAGAAAGGATGGAATGGATAGAAAAGATGGAACGGATAGAATAGATGGAAAAAAAAAAAAAAAAATCGAGTAGATGGAAAGAATCGAGTGGATGGAGTCGATGGAGTCGATGGAATGGATCGGGTCGAGTGATGTTTCGGATAGAGGGGACGGACTGGATCTAACTGACAGAGTAGGAACAATGAATGGAGTACATGGAACAGATGGACTACACGGGACGGACAGAATAGATGGAGTGGATGGAACGGACGGAAGTGATGGAACGGCCTCAATGAAAACTACCATATCACACTACCACGCTTACTCTCCTATATGCCACCATTCAACTAGAACACAGTGATACTATGACACATTCGGTATAGCAGTTCTCATACTAACACTTGCCTCTTACTCCGCAACATCCTAATTAAACTCAGCCAGCGGAGCACACACCGCCAGCCTAAGCGCCGCCTCAGGCCTAACGCAGCCAGAAATCACTCTGGGTATCAACCCACCAGAATGAACACATATTCCTGACCTCCCAACCATCACACCTACCGCTAAGAAGCAGCTATCCTGCAAATGCCACACCAGCTGCACACATATCCGGTGCACCCACGCACCTTATGACTCTCTCTCTCTCTCTCTCTCTCTCTCTCTCTCTCTCTATACTGACTTGAACTACGGTTCCCGAGGGCGTTAATCTACCAGCGCTTCGAGATCATACCAATGATACATAAGGCGCTATATTAATGCAAAGTAACATAACATAACAATATTCAGAACTCTGCCATCTGTGCCATTGTTGGGGTACGTACTCCTTGCATCCAGGTAAAACCATTGTCGGAGCTCATACAGTTCTATTCCGTATCGGGGGTTCACAGAATCCTTGTTTCCTTACTATCACTGCCATCCAGTGGCCAACTACAATAACAGACTACACCTCATGACATTAGTCTCTTTGGTCCACGAAGGGGATATTTACAGCTACCGGACCACACCAAACCATCATGTGCACTCAGAACGCTCTGCAGATCCAGTGCACCAACCCGGAACTAGCGCGACCCTCATGCTGCTCGGGGTTCATTCCCGTACTAACTTTCCTATTTGTTGTTTTCTACCCGTCATTATTACTGGACTAATCAGTCATTCAAGAACCAACTATATCCCCGCTGTGGTAAGCTTGATTACTCTCCTTACAGCTCTCCTCTCCTAGTATAAAGGGGGTAATACTAGTTCTTGTTTTGTCCTTAGGTCCATATTCTCTCCAAGCCCTATCAACCAATAACCAAGGTGCTACCACGGAGGGTCCATAGACTAACTATACCTTTTTCATTGCCCACCTATATTAACCTGTTTGTTTCTTCCTTAGAGCTCTTGTTTGGCGGTGTGCGCGTTCTCCGCTCTTTTATTTGATTTACTCCTCCGTCTGTCCATATCATCCAGCAGAGGGGCATATCATGGAAAAGCGTTCCCTCAAGTTGAGGAGGTCCAGATTCTGGGAGAACCTCAGCTCACGGTTGGAGTCCCAAGGGATTGCTGCCCTTTGGCCTTCCCTCCGGCCATCTGGAGGTACATCTCTCGACCCGGCCAGTGTGGTGAGGAGCAACACTGCCCCGGCGTATCCACGCCTGCACTACATCTCCCAGGATTCACTGCTGCAGAGCACTACCAGCACATCTACAGATGCAGAGCGCTATGGGTCACGGGATGCGCTATGTGGGTCGGCCGGCGGATAGAAGGGATTCACAGAGGAAAGCGCATCGCTCAACAACATATCAGCGAGTTCTCAACATGTTTTGCGTTTATTCGTTGTTCTGTCCCTGTCAAGAGACTTGCCTACTCCCGTGTACCGAAACTCTTCTCCTATCCCTGGACTGCCTTACCTACTCCCTGGTTATTACTGACCCGTGGGTCTAGACCTATGCCTTGTCCCTGGAATCTTCTTGTCTGTTTCTCCTTGGGATTTGGATTTCTCGTGTACCCAATTCTGTTTTTTTTTCATTGGACATCTGCTTTTCTTCCTGTTCTGGATTCCGTCTATTGGACTTTTACCTGCTGCTTTTGCGTTCTTGTGTCAGGTTTCCTGATCCTATTCCTGTGGACTCTTCTTATCCTTTAGGATATTTCTTCGTTCTGTGTTCGAGCAATAGAAGGGTCGGCTGAATACCATTCATAGAGTAACCCCTCGTTTGTTTCTTCCCTCCAGATCTTCCTGTGTTCAGTTTTACCCACCGGCTCCATTGGTGGGAATCCTTCTGTATATTGGCGTTCTAATCGGGGGAGATGGTAGGGGATGGTCCACAGACACACACAGTTTGATTGGGTTGCCGTAACAGGTGAGGTTGGCAGCAGGGAGGCTTTGTCACTCATGCTGCTGGCATAGAGCAGCAGAAATGGAGGGCCCTTTCCTGCCCAACTGCTTCAACGGAACTGGGCAAAGAAGCTAGTCATGGTGGTGCGCAGGGAGGTTGTGCCCATGTTCTTTAGCCAGCTCCTCCACAAATTACGTCTAGGGTATACAGAAGCATATCATTACTACACCCTTTCCGGCACACTGCAGGCAGTGAGATGTCTCCTCAGGAACCTCTCACACCAGAGTACCTAGGAATGTATTCACAATACCTAGAAAATTGTGCAAGGGGAATAGGCATTTCATGGCAAATCTTCGCATTGTATGGTTTCTTGGGAAAAGATAGCACTTCCTGGCAATTTTTGCGAGAACCTGTGCATATAGTGCATATAGTGGAAGCACCAACTATATGGTTAGCAACAATTGCCATATGAACAGAGTACCAGGGTAAATCCTATCCAGACCAAATACTCAGTGTACCTTGGCATATCACTTCAACACCCGACATAAAACAGAAATGGCTAACAAATGATGGCAATGTCTGACAAATTTTAACAAAATTCGACAATCAAGGGCGTACCAGGGCATATGTGTCATGAGGACAGGACGATGGAAGTGTTGGACACGGTGGAAGCGCCATTAATACACCCTTCACGGCGCCCTGTGCAGCGTTCTAGCTGTTACGTTCTGTGCTCTTCATATTGAGGTTAGCCACGCCCCCTCCTTGCGTTGCAACTGTTTCCTGTTCTTCGCTACACTGGTGCCTTTGGTTCCCGTGCCCTCTGTGTATTTACCTTCCGACTAGAATTCTCTCTTCCATAGCGTCCTTGTTCCTGAGCCTTATTTTTTCGCCTTCAGCGGTACTACTCTCGGCATCTTTTTTCTTTCTGTTTTATTCCTCCGTTTCTCTGCCTCCGCTCGGCTTTTCACTTTCAGGTAACTCCGCCTCCTTTTCTCTGCATTTTCGGACTGCCTTTCCTACGGGGCTTCGTTACTTTCACCCTGCCATTTTCACAGCTCCTTCTAGCCTCTGGCTTTTTCACTTTGCATTCCTCTCCGAGTTTCTTTTTGATTCTACTTTCTTTCTCTCCTAGTAAACATTTGGGTGAGTTCATCTGGATTCTACCTTTTCCTTTTTTTCTATACTTATGGTCCGCTCCTCTGTTTCTATTCATTCATGCTGCATCACGTCTAGTTTCACGGCTTCTGTTTGTTAGTTTCTTTGGTCTTTCTCCAGTTTTCCCTTACACCCTCCCTACAGCCCATCCTTTATTGGATGGATGAAAGAACCTGGTTTCCCGGCCTTCTTCTGTCGGATACTGAAGCTGGATCTGTACCTGGGACTTACCGGATCCTCTGCTGCGGACCCTCTTGTCCTTATTTCCTCGTAGCGCTTATTCTAGCGTGCCTCAGTGACTGTATTCTTCCCGGAACTGAAAGATCTTTGGACGTCCATCCAGCCCTGTGCACATTCAAATAATTCAGGGGTTTTTTCTGCCACTGGCTTTTTCCCCTCAACAGGCTGTGCAGGGAATCCTCTGCCTTGGTTGCTGTCTGCCTTCTTACACAACCACTGTGGCGAGTTCCCGGAACAGACCGTATCTCTTCTCTAAAAAAAAAAAAGACTCCAGACCGGACTACGCCATCTGCCGAGGCTGAAATATCTTCCTGCGAATCAGACACCGAATCACAGGTGAGCCCCACTATTGACAATATGATAGCAGTATCGGTATAGGATAACAATACCTGCCTTATGATGTACGAAGAATACAAACATCTCCCAGGACCAGTATTGCACAGACCATTTTGACGTCATGAATCTGTCAAGGGGGAGTGGACACTGCTCCCAACTTGGGGGTAGGTGACCTGCCAGGGCGAATGCCAGAACCAATCATACCCTAAAGGCTAAAGATGGGATGAGGGAGATGGGAGGGCAGTCCCTGAACATCCCTGCCCGCTGTCGCCGAAATGTGTCTTGTGCTGTAAGACTATTAGTACTGCTGTTTCTTCACCTTCCCTTACAGCTTCTTTTCGGGCCAAAGCCGTTTTCATTCTATGAAGAACTACAGCATCTATTGGTCGCTGCAGCCATGCCAGAACGAGCGGAGGGGAAGAAGGTATACAAGCTGCGAGTCTCACTCCTCTAACAATTGCCATAGCACCTGTCATGCCGCTGACTTCACCAGGCTTGGGGAAAGAGCAGAACGCAGGGATATCAAGCGACACTGAACCTGCCAAGCTGAATGAATGCAAGAAAAATAATAGGGCTGGCCCTAGAATGGACATTAAAACTATTGCTGCGAAAACACAGCCCCTCAGAGAAAGCACAAGGTAAGATTGGTCAAAATGGAGAGGGTACCCTAAAGACCAGTTTGAAGGAGAAGGAGGTGAACATCGGGAAGGCAGGGCTATAAAATCCCAGCACTCAGATCCATGAATGAGGGGAGGTCAGGAAGAGAGCTGGCGGACTGAGAGACCAGGCAGCAGAGAGATGAAGGTGGAGCAGATTGCATAGGATTCTTTGGAAGAGTTGGATGAGAGTGCATGGGAGATATTGTGTGTGAGAGCACTACCAAGCTTGAGATACTGTAAGGATTGTGGTGTATGTGGCAAAGTAAGTGAGGAGAGAAGGGTGTGGGAAAGAGGGAAGTGGTGAATATAGATAGTGGAAGGTGAGTATGGTACAGGGAGGGAGAAGTGAGGGGAGGTAACAATGGGAGGATAAGGAAGAGAGGAGAGGAGGAGGAAGAGAGACAAGGAAGATATAGAGGAAGGGGGCTGTGGAAATTCCCTCCTAACATCATTGAAACACACCTTGGTAACCTTCAGAGTATGGAACCCTTAGGAAGTCCTGGATGACGGTAAGTAGATCAGGCTCTAGTCTTTAGGCCCTCAATGAAAGACTAAGTTAAAACCAGACAATAGGAATCACCTGTGACACGAATCTGGACAATTTTCCACTTCTTTGATGCAAGGAGTGTGCGTCAGCTACGCAAGTCCCTCCCCTACCGGTCTGGGCAAGTGGGTCTTGACTGGGAGTGACTACCCGCTTGGGGACAAGGACTCCCATTCCACAATGAACTCCCAGTCCAGACCACCTTTTGTGCCTACATGGATGTTTGAAAGACTTGGCATCTGCTGTAATGAATATGTTTAACAAAGATCCTTCTTTGTCTCGAATGGCTTCAGACTGAACATCGCCTGGATGCCATGATCAAGGAAGAGGAACACAGTTCCTTTTGTTCCAATGACGTGTAAAAGTAGAGAGACTCCTACGGAGGGAGGGGAGACTACTACGAGGATGGAGAGTAAGTGCTAGACAGAGGCGAGCTTCTGTAGCATCAATGTCCTGGAGGGGCGGAGCAATGTCGAGCTGCGGAGCCAGTAGTGGCATGACAGAAGTGAGACCCGCTAACTGGACAGTGGGTGACTCGATCTAGCAAGCAGCTCCGGTCAAGGAGAAATACAACCGTCTTCTCGGGTGGTGTGACCATGTAATTGCAGTGGTGGGCCTGGCAGCCAGCAAACAATGCAGAGACCCGAGAAAGGAAAGGAGCCCGGGGTCCTGAGCTCCACCCGGCAAGCACCTTTCCCGCCGAGAGCGGTACAGATGGGGAAACAGGAGCTACCAATTTGCAGAGGTGAGCAAGGCCTATGACTGCTGGTTTACAGGAGTACCAAAACAGACGCAGGTACTAGAAACAGGAGCGATGGCAATGGGCACAAGGCCCCACTAAAACAGAATGAAAGAGATACAAACACTGGAATAGCCACCAAAAGTACAAGAACTTAAGAGAAGCTAACAGCATACAGCCCAACTAAACCAGAGTGAGAGAGATACGAACACTAATTCAAAGCTGGAATAGCTGCCAAAAGTCCAAGAATTTAAGAGAAGGTAACAGGCCCACGGCCCCACTAAACCCAAGTGAAAGAGATATGAACACTGCATATTAAGGTTGGAATAGCCAACAAGACTATCAAAGGACAGACATAAGTCCTATGCTGAAACAGAGTGAAGGGAATGTGAATGCTCTGCCACATGGATGGCAAAGTGCATGAGACCAAAGCTCCATTACCCAAGTGGGCAGACGCACAAAGATGAATTTTGTGCGTGAGAAATAGGATACGTTTCACATAGCGACAGGACTTTGGGGAGTCCCAGTGCCACGAAGGTGGGAAAGTGGCTTTTCAAGTAATCCTGGAGAGATTAGAATGTTTAAATAAGAGACAGTCTTCTTTATCATGAGAGACTGAAACCCATACAAAAGAGAATTATGATTTTACCCAAAGGATTCGATACGAAGGTTGTGAAGACTATACCATTATGTTATAAAGAAACTTTGAGACAGAGTACGTCAATTACAAATTGGGCCACACAGAAGCTCATACAGAGGCTATTGTGCAAGCCTCACTTTCTTTTCAGTTTGGCGTTTTCTAAAGTGGTAGGGTGAATTAGTTTGTTAGGATTCGGACATAAAACTTTATTTTGGACTTGATGAACACCCTTCGCTTTAGTTTTGTTAGGTAAGGAACATCGCTCATAGCGATAGGGCTAGTGAGGCGTTTTAGGTTTTTCTTAAAATAAACCTTAACTATGACCCAATGTAGTCCAAGTCCTTCTTCTGGTTCGCCACACCTATTTCTAGTCTTTCATCACATCCTGTTAGGGAATAGGGACCCCTGGGCTAGTGCAAAGGGAGCCCACAGGAAGGGCAGGGGTGAGACAAGCACCCCATTAGTCTGGCCTGCCTACCGTCATTCAACAGTCAAGCCTCTGATATCAAGAATAAAATAACTAAACTTTATACCTGGGTCCTCGAATTATTGAAGCTATCTGTGATACTATACTATGAGGCAATTCCAGGAGGCTCCTTCCCAGACACCAGGAGGCAAGCTGTTATTACAGTACTCTATAAGGAGGGCAAAGGTGAGAGGTAAAAATTAATTAAGTGCAATACAAATACTGGTACACCTGAATTAATGTGCTTGCGTACCAGTTCAAAAATCCAGCTATAAAATCAGTGAATACCGATGATGGTGTTGGATGATTTGGAGGAAACCATGAAGGCGCAGTGATAGCCTGACTGGATGCGGAAAAAAGGTATGGAGAAAACAAGATGGTGAGGATTAAGCTGCTCATGTTGTGACCATTTAGAGTATATTGTCACAGATGTCCTCAAGAACACATCTATTCTCTGAGACAGTTCAAGGTTTTTGTTTTTTATTGAGTTGCGCAGTCATGAGGCTCTCCAAGGGCCATTCCGCTCTTTCAGATAGAGTTGGATGTTTCCTCCCTAATCCAGGCATCCCATAACCCCAAAGATGGTCACTAGAGATCGGGAACCCCTACTATCCAAGATCTATTTTGTCTACATGGGACGGTCCAATGGCAGAACGATTGGTCTATCTAGGTTTCCCCTCAGGGAACAATCAAGGTGGACCCTATTCTAACATGCCCAAGATGACTTAGGCCAGATTTGGTGTGCCTTTCACAGAGACTCGGGTACCGGCTCGGACTGGCCTATATGGCAATAGGGCAATGCCGAACTAAAAATACAAAATGCTAGTGTGGGTCAGTTTTGTGGGTCAAAGTGAGCCACTTTTTTGACCCATGTGGGCCAGTTTGATAATTTACTTCACCATGTGGCTAGTAGTTTTGACCAGTGAAACTGAATAAATATTCTTTAAAATGCACAACTTGCATCACATTTTATCCCAAATCTCCCCTGGGTACTACTCAAATAGTCTGTCACAAAAAGAAAATAATTGCCATTTGTAACTGTCGGCTACTTTTTCATTGGTGCCCGAGACAATTTTATGCCCCAATCCGACCCAGTTTATGCCCCACTTGGGCATACCAACCTATTCCTCTCCCTAAATTTATATTACACTCTCCGTGCACCCTGCCTACTCTCCTCCCTCCTACTCCACCCACAGTCTCTCCTTAGCAATTCCTTTTCTGTCCCACCCATGTTCTAATATCTACTGCCTACCTCCACCCTTGTACTCGTTACTACTCTCGCCTCTCCCCTACTTTTACTACTACTCCCCTCACCACACTACTAGTCTCCCTCTTCCACTCTACTACTCCCTCCTATGCACTACTAAACCCTCCTCCATTCTATTACTCCACCGACAACTTCTTCCTCAATCACTCTCACTCTCCTTTCACTTCCCCAGTCACCTTTCCTTCACCTTCTGCAGTACATCTTTCTCCCACCAAACAATAACTCACCTCACACATGCCTCTCATATGTCTTCTCAATGCTTCACTGCTATGCCCTTCTTACGGCTAGTCCCTTGACCATACCCAAACACCTCCCCATACTCCTGCCCTCCATTTTGCCCTCCATTGGCCATCGTCCTCTGCTGGGCTGTTTCCCAGGGGCCAACAGCTGACTGTGTTCATCCCGGAGGAGGTGTTACAACTTTAAAATGGGGCCCACCCGTTTCCGTGCGCAGGTCGGCCAGCCTCCCGCAATGGCAGCCCACCAAAGAAAATGTCTCAGTGCGTGTGAGGGTCTCCCGGCAGAGAAATGCTGGCTCGCTGGGGGTGCCATGTCACGATCAAAACATAGGTGAGTGAAATGCCCTTTAGTGGGAAAACACTGCTCGGCACTCAATGCCCCACCTCACACTGGCTGGGTGTTAGTATGAACGGCTGTCTCTACACACGCTTAATCGGGGGTCATTCCACATTGATCTTCCAGCATCCTCTCTGCCTGGCTGTCTGGAAGTTGTGCTGCATTTAAGGCTTAAGACTTCGTAGTTTCCAGAAGACAAAGAAAAAGACACTGGCCAAAATGGGGCTGTGCAGGCATGGGGTGATAGATTGTGGTACTGTTGGCATGCAACCAGGCACATGGGTTAGGGATAGGAACTGGGGTCTCAGCTCCCACACCCCTCCTTTGGGGGAAGCACTGGCTCCGACAATAAACCCCACCCCAGGATGAGAGGAGTCCCTATCGCCACCTGAGACCCATCTCTGGCCCCTTCACAAAATATAAATTCAGATTCCTAGCGCAGTTATTTTTTTTATAGTGACTGAACCGCTACGATAACTCTGTGAAGGGTGTTCCACAACTCAGGGATTACATTGTCCCAAGCAGTTTCATGATATGTTGACAAACAGCTCTATATGCAGTATATCCATAGCTTCCCCAGTACACCCGTACCCGAGTTGCTTGAGGCAATGGAGCAAAATTGGGGAAAAAGTGGTGCCTATTTCAAGTGGACAGCTATGGAAACATGGATGGTGCTCGGTTTGGTATTGACATCTTTCAGATACCTCTGAATAATCATACACACATCATCACACTGATCATGATTGCTAGAGAATGTCCTAAGCAAAACAGTGTTATGAATTCCACCCACAGCATCCACAGCATCCCATGGCTAGAAAAGGTACTGGGACTATGCCACGGATCAGGTCTACCCTGGAGAATGGGGGAAGGGGGAAGACTTTGTTCCACACAACCATGCACATGCGCACTTCCAATTGCGCCTCTGGCTCCATACCAGCAATGGACTCTAAACTATTTCATTCCCCCTCAATGGTCACCCAACACTCCACAATGCTGCCCAGTTCCACTGCACGAGTGTTTCCTTTCTTCTTGTGAATTTCCCGGTTCATGATATCGGCTCTTTTCCTCAGATTGTATCTGCCTACCTCTACATCTGCCTACATCTACAATCACCTTCGCCAATCCACGGTCCTTGTTCACTGTAGCCATCCCTCCTCTGCACAAAGTTATGCACTTATAGATATGGACTGGCAGAATTGCTCATTAGCAGCCCCTGCAAGCAGGTAGCCTTGAACATTATATGCCCTGATAAAGCACAGTGCCACAAACTACCACACCCTACACACATTGCTGCACATTGAGAGCCCCTGCAAGCTTGCAGCTTAGAGGTTAGTGGCTGCAGACAGACCTATGTTATTGCCCTTTGCTTAAATGGTATCCCTGACAATAGAACCCCCCACAAGCAGGGTATTAACATTGGTGAAATGGCTGCCAAGGGCATAAGCAGCTCCGATAAGCTGGTGGATGTGTGCATTAGCAGTCCCTAAAAACAGGGTGCCAGCCCATTAGAATACCACGCAAACTGGCAACTAACTACCTTTGCACTGTAAAATGGCAGCCCTACAAATTGACTGTTCAAATTAAGAGCTAACACTGCACAGTGGGACTCCACAAGGACATGCATATGTCCACATTAGCAGACCACCAACAACAGTCTCCACCGGTTAAGAAAGGGTTAGGTTCAATAAGTCATAACTTGAAATGTCGTGTGTATCTTATGATATCACAATGACTCTGAAGAGAGCCAAAACAAATTTTTGGAAGCCATCGAATTAGTTGTATCATAAACTAGGTGAATGTATTCAATTTCAAGAATAATAAATAAATAAATGGAATTGTGATAGACTTTGTGACAACAGAAATTTGTTTGACATAATAAAGTACATATTTGAAAAACTACACAAAAAAAGAAGGGAAACATGTATTGGAACAATTTATCAAAATCACACAAACAAGTGAGAAACAAGTTGTATAAAATGAAAAAGAAATTGTATGGAAACAAACGATTTTCATGAAAGAAAGAGATCAGGACTTTCTAAACATTGATTTTCTTGGTTTGACTAATCAGTCCTAAAGCAGGTCTGCCTGTGTGCTGGTGTCCAAATGTCAACAATGCCACCTGCTGGGCGGCGAGTTAAAAAGAGGACTTCCTCAGGGCGACAAAACAACTGGACCCTGTGGGGAAGCAGACACAGAAGAAGACAATGAAGTCTACTGATGGCTTACAAAATGAGTTTGGCTATTCTTGTAATTAGTGATTTTTCTTTATTAGACTGCTTGATTACTTAAAGTCCCTAATGGACAGCTTACCCGAAATTGGGGGCACATTCTTTAGGGAACTAGCCGGGGGTAACCTCGGAGGTGCAGGAGGTGCAGTTCGGAGTGGAACACTATTTGCAACTCTTCCATTATTTGTTAAAGAATCTAAAAACAGACAAAATGGGTGTCCAAGGCTAACCTAGGCTCCTGCTAATATTTTTCACTGAGAACTAGCTATAGCACAAGGGAATTGGAAGAAAAACTGTTGTTACTGTACCTCCTGGGTATTTTGTCCAAGCGTGTACTTTGGCTTAGGTTGCAGTTTGTGGAATAGCAAGGCTATGTGGGAAGGGCTGAGACCAGCGGGTAAACATAAAGGTAAATATGTCTGTGTCTAGCTGAGTCACTTCTTATTTCTTAGAAGTACCACACAGCAAATTGTAGTTGTGGAAGATTTAAGCATACCTCCCCCACCTTTTGTATGCAAATTTTCAGCAACCTGTTTGCTTGAGGTTCTAATACATGAACCCAGTAAAAAATGGGTTCTCTGGCAACATATATTTGTATCCAAGTCCAGAGCTTTTGTTTCCTTTTCCTTTTTGACTGCCCTTAGCCGTTTGGCTTTCCCAGAGGTACATTGGTGCATGACGGGGGGAGCATTACAACTCAATTCAAACTAAATCTCTTTTACATAGAATGGCTGAAAACCAGACTTTTATTTACTCACTCGAACAAACAGCTTAAGTTATCAGGGGCCTATCGATCTTTGATCCTACTGGGCCAAATCTCGGTGCAGCTCAGACAACATGCTGTGAGGATTTGCTAAAATTAAAAAAGAAACATTTCTGGGGCACTTCCTATGTGAATACTTAAAGACAGATACTATTCCAGCTAGTATGATTGTTCGGAATGAACCTTGTCTTTCTTTAACAGACAAGGAATGCACTACAACATTCAGTCATATTGCAATCAAGTGCAGCCGGGACCTCATGGTCCTAACTATTATGACTGCTCAAAGACGAAGCATTGATATTCAGAAAGAATTAAATATAGAAGAAAAAAGTGGTTCCTCGAAAACACAGCTATCACCAATGCTCGTGAACAGCTTAAAGAAAATAAAGTATTTGACGAATTCAAATCAGCAACAGTTACAAAAAAAGACCAAAAAACTACACAAAGATATTCAAGACTTCAAATTAGAAAAAATATTTCCCACCACCACAGATGAGTTTATAGATGCTGTCAAAAAACAAGCCACGTCACAACAACAAAAAAGCAAACGGGAGACGCCGATGGGTGTCCTTTTCCAACTCTAGCAGTAGTAGTTTGGATGATCAATCAAGATATCATCAGCGACAAACTTTTGGAAACTATCCCCCTCCATCCCCTTTTTTAGGCAGAGGAGGGCAAGGAGGCCCGTACTGGGGGCAACCATGGTTCCCACCTTATTTTTTTATTTATTTATTTCTGCATTTGTATAGCGCACAGGCAGCCCCAAGGCATCGTGGCACTGTTACTTGTAATTCAACTTAGTTACAGTACAATACATGTATTATGATCCACCATGACGACAAACGTGCGGAAGGAAACGCCGGACCCGATCATTTGTGGTCAAGACAAAATGCCAATTTTTTATTTGGCGAACCTGGACTTGACCTCGCCACAAATTTTAGTTCTCTCAAAAGGATTATCATTTGTACCCACACAAAATATGGACTGGTTTCAAACAGAAATGGAGATAGGCCGGTTTCTTAGAACCGTACGCCTTAAAGTGGTTTTTCAAGTTCTCCCTGATCAAGAACCAGACTTAGACACAGGCTTACGTATACCATCCACCTTCAGACCAGAAGATAATGAAATTCCTAAAGAGATCTTAACCTTCGAGAAATGCGTTTTAAGAGATCTCAAAACACTCAAAACCAAAGCAAGCTCTCCCAAATACAATCTATCTCGGGAGGAAAGCTCTAACGGAACTAACCAAAAACACAACTATCGTCATTAAACCAGCCGATAAAGGCAGAGGCATTGTCATTATGACTAATGCCCAATACTTATCAATGATGAATGAGTTGTTTCAGGATCAAAAAAGCTATAAGAAACTTAAGAAAGACCCTTCCAATGATATCAAACTAGAGATAGAAAGTGCAGTACAATTTGCTCATGACCGCAATTGGATTACTGACAACAAATCCAAATACCTTATCACAAGCCAAGGTCATACACCCACCATGTATGCCTTACCTAAAATATCTACAAATTTGGATGAATCTCTTGGAAGACCCATAATATCAGGTTATGGATCTATACTTGAGCCTTTATGCAAAAGTATTGATATTTTCTTAAAACCATTGAGTGCACAAACTGAAACATACTTAAGAGACACGACTCACCATTCACATTTTTGAGAACCATGCATTTGACCCCACCACCCAAAAACTAGTGACAATGGATATTAAATCCCTGTATACAAGCATACCCCAAGACAAGGCTCTTATTTGTATGCAGGAGAACCTAACTCAATTTGACTCACAAGAACGCGTCCCACATAATTTCATTTTGTAACTCATGACCCTAACTTTGTGTAAAAACTCTTGAGTTCGACGACAATTTTACCTACAGATAAAAGGAACTGCAATGGGCGCAGCATTTGCCCCAGTCTAGCGATCCTTTTTATGTCCAATTTTGAAACAGTCAATATTCTCCTTTTTATGACCAATTTTGAAACAGTCAATATTCTATCAGAGACCGATCCATACAGTGAACACATAAGAAACTGGAACAGTCAATATTCTATCAGAGACCGATCCATACAGGGAACAAATAAGAAACTGGAAATGGTATATAGATGAAATCATCTTCATATGGAATGGGCCAGAGTCAGAACTAGAGTTGTTTCTTGTTTGGTTGAATAACGTTGACAGGAACATTCAATTTACGATGGAGTTTAGCGACAAAGCCATTACTTTTTTTGGACCTAACAATCCAAAACAAAGCTGGCAAACTCCAATGCAGTCGAGAAACTGCTGCGAGAAACACACTTCTACATTACTCCAGCAATCACCCACGCCATCTTCTGTATAATCTGCCCTACGGCCAATTTCTTCGCACAAGAAGAAACTGTACTGATCTATGTGACTTCTATGATCAATCAGACAAATTAAGTACCCGCCTTATTGAAAGAGGATATCCTAAAAGACTTGTCAATCAGGCAAAGAAAAGAGCACAAAACACAGACCGCAACATCTTGTTTTCTCCCAATACCATGCAGAAGAAAACCAGTAAAGAAGACAGGATAACTTGTGTGATCACACATGGCCCACAGACATTCCAAATTAAAAAAAGTATTTCAAAATATTGGTCAATCGATAAATTTAGCCTTCTTGATACTCAACTGCCAAGGTGCGCTTTCAAAAGAGCCAAAAATATCCAAGACAAACTTGTACAATCAAATTTTTAAAAAAAATAGCACTGAGAATGGGAGTTTGGGACCCGAGAACTACGATTGGCCATTTCCCATGTAGCTCTGTTCGGTTTGCCACTTCACCAAAAAAATGAAAGATTTCACTATTGGTACCAAGATTTGGACTTTCTCCACCCTTACAAACTACAAAAGAAAGCCGGTCATTTACTGTATTGAATGTCCGTGTGGCCTGCGCTATGTTGGTCAAACTGCTCGCCCAGTACATATCAGAATTTCAGAGCATCACTTCCGAATCGGGTGCAAAACACCATCTGCACCCCTAGTCAATCATTATATGAACTCACGCCACGCCGCTAATGACATTCAGTGGTGGATTGTAGATGTGGTAAGAAAGTCTACACATGTTTTATGGAGTCTACTTCATAAGGAGGCAAGATGGATCCATAGACTGTCTGCCTATACCAGTGGTTAGAGCGAAGAATTTTTGTCCCCTGTATGAACCATCATACCGGTCCCTGAGAATTGTATTTGCCTTCTATTAGGTTTCTATTAGGTTGTCCCGTGTTTGCATACACTTGATTTTTTCGTACCTCTGGCTCAATGAACCCAAGTTTTAAATCGTTGTCCAGTTGGCGAGTTCTGGTGTGATTACACTCTTAGCAACATGTTTCCCTTTCCTTTGTCTCATATACCATGACAGCACCCGTTTACCTGGTATGCACTGCTGTCATGATTCCTGCCCCTCATGTCCACAGCCCTCCAAGATGTCAGGCTGGAGCCAGGCCACGATCACCTACATGGCCCTCAAGGGCCTCTCCATCCCTCCAAAGACCCACTTGGAGTCAGACTTGGCGCTTGTGGCACCAGAACACTCACTCCCATAGGATAACATTGGGGATTGGACTTGTAGTGCATTGATGGGGACAAGATGAAGGCCCCCACATATTTTGGTTCCCAGAACTGCATGTGCGGTCTAGTCTTTTGGGTGTGGTTCAGCCCAGAGACACCTGGGATACCCAGAGACTATTTAAGCCACACCCAGGCTGAGAAACATGCTTTGCGTTTTCTGCACCTGCAGCGTGACACTCACCGTGTTCGGGTAGGCCTAAATCTTTCTTCTGCGCTCAGCTTCTGCAAGAACAAGAACACCGTTAGGAACAGCCTTACCTTGCGGCGCTTCTGCCTATCAGTCATCGCTCCTTCTGTTCTGCGGGCATCTTCGGCGGTGTCATTCCCATCCCGGCACGCCGCTTCCTAAGGAAAAGGGAAAAGAACAGAAAAAGGCATTAGTAAGCATTCTGCAAATCTTCGCTTATTTTGAAATACTGTACGAGCTTCAAACGCTTAACTGAATCCCAGCCGCTCTGGGGGAACTCTGTCTCTGGAACTTCTCATCCATCTGCAAGAGGGAAAAGACACTCCAGGTTAGCGTGGAAACATCTAGAGGTGCCGCATACCGCGCTTACCCACCGCATTTGCTCTTCATAACCGGCATCCATGCTGAAAACGTTGCGGCACCTAAAAGACACAGAAAAAGAACTCAGTTCAATGCAAATACGAAAGGGGTGCATCGCGTATCACGCTCTCACTCACCTCCAGCGCTACTCATCTCAGCAGCACGCCCCCATCCCTGGACGCCATCCATCATCTAAGGAAGGAAAGGAACGAAGTTAGAGAACTGTTCAAAAGACTCTTTATACTTACCTGTCGGACTCTTGCCAGTGAAGTAACTAGGCAGAAACGAGCCCACATCAATCAACGCGCCCCTGCGCTGAAGGCAGGACGGAGAGCACACTATCCAAGAAAACAAGGTAAGCTGTGGATCAAAGGGAAGGGTTGGACCCCGGGGAAGAAGGGGTTCAAGCACACAGGGACAATAGGGAGTTAAACTCTACCAATCCTGTTTTTCAGGGCCAGTCTCCAGTCGAATAGCCTCCAGGGAAGGGTTCAAGGTCGTAAGAGGTCAGAACAGGCTGAGTGACGTCCCCGTGGATATCAGGTGAGCGTTACAACTATGAGCATCTGGTTCGGCAGTGCTTTGAAGCCAACATGGCGTTATACAGCTGACATTCAGCGTAACTTTAAGAAAAAGTTCACAGCCGAATATAGAAACCACTACTTAGCATCAATACTCTTTCGCAATACTTAGGTATTCCTTCTCGTGTACATTTCGGCACATAACCCACCAACAATTCCTGTTCTTAAAGGGGCTCGACAGAAATCAGCCTATTACAATGCAGTATTCCTTTTAGCAATCTGACTGTCCCCCCCCCATGTCATTGGGGCATGGCCCACAACAACCAATCCGCGTCCTTGCACTTGGACAATCACAGGCTACATGCCTCATCGTAGTAAACTTCTAGAGAAAACGGACGCCCTGAAAAAAGCACAAAATGGTCTGCTTCTAATTACTACTTTGGAACCAACACGCTCCAAAATAATGCACAGATCTTTCTTTATGCGCACTCAAAAATAAATAAATATAAAGAATAAAAAGGATTCCTGTTTCACAAAGGGCTGGACTGACATATAACAATCAGAACAGAGCTCCACACTGAGTAATCTGACTGCTTGCCTACGTCACAGGGAGATGGCAATTTAGCAACCAATCCCAACCCCGTATCACGGTCCGTTTCTCAGGCCATTTTTCACCCGAATGCCATGATTTCAAGACTTATGCAGACACAAAAAAAGACAGGTAAGCGTTTTACTCGCTGTCGCTGCATACACAAGTAACGGAGAAGGACTTTCTCCCCGGTACACTTTCTTCAAATGTCCTCTCCTTTACAGTCCAGCCGCCATGACGATCGCATCTTGAACTCATTCACATGCGATGATGCACCATCTCTGGACAAACTGTTAAATCCAAACTCGAGCTTTCCGCACGACATCCCTCTAACTTACAGCCCTGCTCCATATGGTATGCTTAAATCTTCTGCAACTACAATTTGCTGTGTGGTACTTCTAAGAAATAAGAAGTGAATCAGCTAGACACAGACACATTTACCTTTATGTTTACCCGCTGGTCTCAGCCCTTCCCACATAGCCTTGCTATTCCACAAACTGCAACCTAAGCCGAAGTACACGCTTGGACAAAATACCCAGGAGGTACAGTAACAACAGTTGTCATAGCTAGTTCTCAGTGGGAAATTCTCCCAGGAGCCTAGCTTAGCATTACAAACCCTTTTTTCTCTTTTTCTGTTTTTAGATTCTTTAACAAAACATAGAAGAGTTGCAATCAGTGTTCCACTCCGAACTGCACCTCCAAGGTTACCCCCAGCTAGTTCCCTAAAGATTGTGCCCCCAATTTTGGGAAAGCTGTCCATTAGGGACTTTAAGTAATCAAGCAGTCTAATAAAGAAAAATCACTAATTACAAGAATAGCCAAACTCATTTTATTAGCCATGAGTAGACTTCATCGTCTTCTTCTGTGTCTGCTTCCCCACAGTGTCCAGTTGTTTTTTGTCGCCCTGAGGATGGCATCTTTTGAACTTACTGCCCGGCATGTGGCATTGTTGCCGAAACGTGTTGTGGATATCCATTTGGACACCAGCACATAGGCAGACCTGCTTTAGGACGGAGTAGTTAAACCAAGAAATTCAATGTTTAGAAAGTCCTGATCTCTTTCTTTCATGAAAATCGTTTGCTTCCATACAATTTTTTTTAATTTTATACAACTTGTTTCTCACTTGTTTGTGTGAATTTGTTAAACTGTTCCAATACATGTTTCCCTTCTTTTTTTGTGTAGTTTTTCAAATATGTGCTTTATTATATAAAACAAATGTATGTTGTTACAAAGTCTATCACAATTCCATTATTATCTTTTATTTTTTTATTATTCTTGAAATTGAATAAATTCACCTAGTTTATGATACAACTAATTTGATGGCTTCCAAAAATGTGTTTTGGCTCTCTTCAGAGTCATTGTGATATCATAAAAGATATACACAACATTTCAGTTATGACTTATTGAACTAACCCTTTCTTAACCGGTGGAGACTCTTTGTGCTTAGATTTGTGTCCTACTCCACTGTGCTTAATAGGACCTCCCCCCTCCCCTTTTGTATGCACATTAGCAGAACATGCAAGCTGGTATCCGTCTATATTAGTAGTTCTGCAAATTCAAAGCCCCTAGCAATCCCTGCATGCAGACATTTCTGTTCCTAAGGACAGGTTCAGGGCTGTAATCAACAAGGTGCAAGAAAACCAAGTTGTGTCAGAAGACCACAATTAAATAATACTATTAAAGTTTGGTTTTTAGTTTGTATGGCTGTGTAAATACTTCTTTAATTAAAAAGGCACATTCACATTGCTGCATAGGTATCTTTACACACCATGCAGGTTTCTAACCAAAAATAAAATTGTCGTCATGATTGGTCGAGTACATTACCCCTAGGTCGAGTAGATACATTAAAGTTACTGGACCTGCAGGTCCATTCGATTTTTAAAGATTTTTTGAGGCCTGAATGGTACACTGGTAGCCATTGGGATTACCAGGATTCCCAATTTGAAAATGTATTTAAAAATGCCAGTTAGTTTGCAAAATCCTCCAGCAAAAGGGAAACTGTTTCTTAATACTCATGTACTCATGTTGAGTCATCACCCCGTGACATGTCGAAAAGCACAAATATCTTTAAAGAGCTGTATTCTCAATTCTCTTGTGTGGGCTGGGAGTTTACAGAGAATCAAACTAGCAAAACCTATGTTACTATATGAAAAGGCTGATCTGTGGTTTCACAGACTATGAAAACAGCAATTTTGACTTGGAAATTCAAAACACCACCAACTGACATTGATCGGGTGAGATATCAAACTCCAAGATGGTGGGTGTATAATGTGTTGGGGATTGGCGCTCCAGATCCCTCACCTTTGCTGCTGAATGTGAAGACTCCTGTTCTATGGTTGGTAACCTAAAGAAATTAGTTCTCGAGAGAGCATCTACTGACTCAACGCTTGGATTGATTGGAAGTTTACCCACAGATTATAGGAAATTTCAAGAAGTTTTTGAAGAGAAATTGGCTGAGGTATTGCCTCCTCATCGTCCCTACGATTGTCAGATTGACTTACTTCCAGGAGTTCAACTTCCTTGTAATCGAATATATTCATTAACAGAGAAGGAGGATGCCCATCTGAAGAAGTATCTAGACCAGTATTTAGCAAATGGGTTCATTAGGCCTTCTAAGTCCCCTGCTGCCTCTCCTCTTTTTTTTGTACCGAAAAAAGGAGATCTCAGGACTTGTATTGATTATCGTGCCTTAAACCAGATTACAGTCAAGAACCGGTACCCCATTCCCCTCATTTCAAATTTGTTAGATCAAATCAAGGGCGCCCAGATCTTTACAAAATTAGATCTTCGAGGTGCATACCATCTCATTCGAATAAAGGAGGGTGACGAATGGAAGACTGCTTTTCACACCAAATATGGCCTGTTTGAGTACCAAGTGAGGCCCTTCGGATTGTGCAATGCTCCGGCAGCATTTCAATGTTTTATGAACAATGTCTTAAGGGATCTGTTGGATGTATGTGCAGTGGTCTATATTGACGATATCCTGATTTTTTCCAGAAACCACCAAGAACATGTGAAACATGTTACAGCTGTGCTTCAAAAACTACAAGAAAATTCTCTTTTTGTGAAGCTAGAAAAATGTTCTTTCCATGTTTCCGAAGTCGAATTTCTTGGTTTTGTACTATCCTCTCAAGGTGTCAAGATGGACATGCGAAAGGTGGAGGCTATACTCACCTGGCCGGCTCCAACGTCTGTGAAAGGAGTCCAAAGTTTTTTGGGTTTTGCTAATTTCTATCATCGCTTTGTGGATAATTTCTCCCAATTGGTACACCCCGTTACGTCCTTGCTTAGAAAAAATAAAAGATTTGAATGAACCAAGGAGGCTGAGGAAGCCTTTCAGAAATTAAAGACCAAATTTACTGAGGCTCCAGTACTGCAACATCCTCAAGCTGACTTACCATTGGTCGTGGAAACTGATGCCTCAAATGTTGCTAAGGGTGCCGTCCTGTCGCAGCGCAATCCAGAAACCCAGGTCTTGCACCCAGTGGCATTCTGGTCGAAGAAACTCTCTCCAGCTGAACACAATTACACCATTACTGACAAGGAGTTGTTAGCCATCAAGAGTGCCCTGAAGGAGTGGAGACATTATCTCTTGGGAGCTCAGCACACGATTACCATCCTCACTGATCATAGAAACCTCCAGTATTTACGTTCCGTTAAGGCCCAATCTGCCCGCCAACTGCGATGGGCCTTGTTATTCGCAGAATATGATTTCATCATCACGTTTAGACCTGGAGTACGGAATGGGAAGGCTGACGCGTTATCTCGAATTGGCAATGGAGAGGAAGCGTTTGTCTCTTCTGCTCCCATGAACGTCATCGCCGGAGAAAGAGTCCTGGGTTTATTGCACAATGAAGAACCATATTTCGAGAACCTGAAGAAGGAAGTTAAAGAAATCGTTACTCGAGAAGAGCTGCTAACATGGGTAAATCGAGGAAATCCATTTGAGGTCCAATATGAATTACCTTACTATCAAGATCGAATGTATCTCCCTACTGAGACAATGAGAAAACAAGTAATTTCCAACTACCATGGCTCCCTCATTGAGGGTCATCCCGGAGTGACCAAGACCTTGGAGAAGATCAAGGAGGTACTACTGGTGGCCAACTTGGCGTAAGGATGTGACTCATTTCATTCAGACTTGCGGAATTTGTGCACAAAACAAGAATTCAAAAAAGAAACCAGCCGGTCTTCTGCAACCTTTAAATGTTCCACCCAATCCATGGCATACCATATCTATGGACTTTATCACAGATCTGCCGCCATGTGAAGGTTACAATACCATCCTGGTGGTGGTAGATTTATTTTCGAAGATGGCTCATTTTGTGCCCCTACAAGGGATTCCCACCGCTGCTGGCCTGGCAAGGAGTTTTTTTAGAAAATATTGTCAAACTACACGGGTTTGCTTCCATAGTCGTTTCTGACCGGGGGAGTCAATTTGTTTCCAGATTCTGGAGAAAGTGTTGTGACCTGGCCCAGATTGATGTTAGACTATCCACTAGTCACCACCCACAAACGGATGGTCAAACAGAGCGCACTAACCAGACCCTGGAACAGTACTTATGCTGCATGCTTCATCAAACTAATGATTACTGGTTAGACATTTTGTGGGTGGCAGAATACGCTTACAACAATTCTATCCACTCTTCTACTGGTCTCACACCGTTCTATACCTTGCATGGTCTACATCCTCGAACATCTGCATTTGACCCTCCGGATCCACTAGAAATGCCGGCAGTTAGGAACCTTCACGACAAGATTGTAACCGCAACCAGGGAAGCCCAAACTAACTTAGTGACGGCTAAGGAATCCCAAAAGAAGTTCGCTGATCGACATAGAAGTACTCCTCCCAGTTTCCAAGTTGGTGACTCTGTCTGGTTGTCTTCCAGAAATCTGGCCTTAAAGGGTTCTAAGAAGTTTCTTCCCAGATATTTAGGACCATTTGTCATTGAAGCTGTTATTAATCCAGTGGCTATGAGGTTGACACTCCCGAAGAAAATGAAAATACATCCAGTTTTTCATGTCTCTCTATTGAAACCGGTAGAAGCAGAGACACGTTTGCCACCAGCCCCACCCCCAGTGGAGGTTGAAGATGATCAACCAGAATTTGAAGTCAGGGAGATTTTGGACTCCAAGATAATGCGTCATAAATTATTTTACCTAGTAGATTGGAAGGGTTATGGTCCCCTTGAGAGATCTTGGGAACCTTTGGAGAACATTCATGCCCCAAGATTGTTAAAAAGATTTCATCGTAACCACCCAACCAAGCCGGGAAGGAAATCTTTGAGGGGGGGTACTGTCATGATTTCCCAACGAGTTCCCTGATTAAACCCATGTTTCCGTAGGTTATTATTGCTCTGTCATTTGAGAGAAGGTATTGTTCCCATTCAGATCCATATAGTAAGTCATGGAAAATTGGGATTCCAAAATGGCCGCCTAGTGGTGTAACCAGGAACTAATCTGTAGGTCTAGTCTTTTGCGACCTCTGTTACAAGTACTCAATTTCTGAGGAGACTCGCGCTTCGCGTTGCTGACTGCCTTGCAGTACGGACGCTCATCGCAGTCTCTGTAGATTTCCAGTCAGAGTTTCCCCGCCTTTAAAATTTTCAGTCAGAATTCCTTCGTCCTGTCCCATAGTCTCCTTCACTGCTCTCAGTCAGTAGTTTTCTTAGTTACCGTGTCCTCAGTTCCAGTCCGAAGTTTTCCTGTCAGAGTTTTGTGAGGAATACATCTTACACACACGCAAGTACCAGTTTCAAGGTTTCCCGTGGGTTACCAGTGTTTAGTTGTTCTTTGTTGTGAGTTTTTAGCAACGGATTAGTCACTGTGCATTTTTTCGCATTTTTGGTTTATGCTATACGCAGTTGTTCCGTGTGCCAATGTTTGATACTCATTTGCTGTGCCAGGTTGTTGTCACACTGCCCGAAAATTTGCCAAGTTGTGTAGCTGTTGTAGCTAGTTCAACATTCATTTTGCAAGAAGGGGTTCCATCTCATTCCGCATTACACTCTGCTGGTAGTTGTTTAGTTAGTTCCCTATAGGACAGCGCTACACCTCTCATACGGAATAGAGTGTCATTTATATTTCCATTTGCCCTCCAGTTTGATTGTACTAAGGCCTTCTCACAGCTACACTCATATATGACTAAATAGGCATTATCTTCCCCTTGTCACTAGTCTCCTTTATTCTTTTATATAAGAATACTATTGGCATCTAGACTACACCGTTTTCTTCAGGACATGCGCCCCTGTATGAATGCAGGATGGAGGGCTCACTAAAAAAGAACCTTAGGTGAGTTTTCCTGATGTTGGTTATCATTCTATTTTCAGTACTGGAGAGTTTTCTCAGAATAGGGTAGGAACATTATTAAGGAGGGTTGTTATCTTGTCATCCTTTCTACAGGGATTGTGATTTACTGAAGTTCCAGGGAGTTCTTCTGGCGTTCCCGCAGATTGACAGGTGAGCGTTACACTCGGGGTCGATCAAGTGGGTCCTCACCATGAGACCTTTGGGGACAAGGACTCACGTTTCCGTGAGGAACATCCTTAGGCCCTGTACGTGATGGCTTGTATGGACCTCTATAATACACCAGAATGATATCAGTTTTATGAAGATAAAGCAAACCAATATAATTAACAACAAGAAACTGAGTATATCCCTTTAGATTAGACTCTCCAATGGATTGTATGGAGGCGGTTGTTAAGGGATGATATACCAGAGAACCAAAGAGAGAGGGCGTAGAGCCGAGAGAGAGCCAAACGCTGAGAGAACTAGGGGAGACCCCGGTATGCAAGAGAATGGAAGAAGGCAGGACTGTCGTAGAACAGAGCCTGCGCAAGCCAGAGCAGCTCAGACGTGAAACGCTTGGAGAGCGACATGCCAGAGCAAAGGAAATCCAAGTGCGGTGGAAGAGAGAGTTCAGTGGTGGTGTGACCACAAAGCAGTCGTGGCAGGCAGTCTGCCTGTACAACAATAACAATAGCACCAGCGGGAGGAAATCGCTTCCGATCCAAGTCGCGTCGCCAGTGACATTTAGAAGATCAGAGCGAGGCATAGAAGAAACCGCCGCCGCCGGCAAGAAAGCCGCTGAGCTACAAAGCAGATGAAAGTGAATCTGATGTCCACCAACCGGCACTGTTGCCTCTTGTGAGGACTCAGGAATGAAACTCTGACCAAGTTAGCCATGATTTTGGTTAAAGAATTTTATTGAAAATAAATGGGTTGGGAAAAGGCCTCTCTGACCCTGCTTTAAGCGGAATTTACCTACCTAAACCAAAACTAAGGATGTCTGCGTCAGGATGTTAAAAACAAAACTCTGTGTCCAAAGTTCTATTCTAACCCCCACACTATAAACTAAATTCCTAAGGGTCCTTGCTCTAGAAGGTGGTTCCCCCCTTCTGGGTTTCTCTTCAACACAAAAGTGTTTAAAGAATAAAGGTCCTTACTCCATTTTCTTCACCTGGATTCCTCTGTACTCTCTGAAGTTTTGCATACAGCAGTTCCTTATGCCTTTCTTGGCCCACAACAATATTGACCTACAAACTTGTCTGACTTGGCCATCTTGTCTCTTTCAGAACTCCTAGTATACTTTTCTTCCTGGGCTCTGCTTCTGCTCCCCTGGTTAACGCAATTCCTTTTCTAGTCGTGATGTTCCCTTTCGGGGCCTCTTTACATCACACAGTTCTCGATGCATGTGTAAGGAACTCATGGTGGCAAAGGTGAAGCAGACATCAGACACAAGTGATCACAGTTCAAGGGTGTTTATTAAACTGTATATGCGGGTTGGAAAAATACATAATCTAAACCTAACTCTAAGATGAGAGCAAGCTACATCCATCAAATAATAAGGCAGTCCTAGTGGCGTCTTGTCAAAATAAAAGGGCCCATAGTAAGAAAAACCTATAGCCAATCCTTACACTAGCTACAAACAAAGAGTGTGGGATGAGGTCCAGAAGAAAGAAGTGTTCATAAATAATAGTCAGGATGTGATAATCGGGGTCTCCCTTCCCCACGTTTTGAGCACGGGACAAGGTGGGACTCCAGAGCACAGCACACGCTCAAGCTTTCCCAGCACGAGCCAACAGACCTGATCTCGGCTATCGGAGCCTTCGGCGGTTAATTCTCTTTTCAACAAAAAGTCTTACCTCCGAGGACCTGATGTATTCCAAAAATAACAAACAAAAGTTCCTTTCTGCTTGTATGTTGGTGATGCCTTCTCACCCTCGGATCCCCCTCTTCTGGGCTCAGATCCTTCTTGAAGATTAGCTTCCCTCCGTCGGGTTTACTACGGTTTTCAATTAAATCTCATCTGTAACATTCACTACTCTTAATGTCTTTTTAAACAGTTCACTGTGGACATCCCTCTGCCGGGTTCAGTCTTGTCAACACACTTTGTATCGGGACTTTTGGCTTCGCCCCCTCTTTATCGGCATCCTTCCATCGGGTTCACTCTTGCCAACCTTTATCAATCACGCAGTTTCTTAAACAGTTCTTAAGATGCGCACCGCCCTTAGCTTCACAATCATCTGATGGTCAAAGACTTTCCACTGTACAGAGGATTTTACGAGACCCCTGTATGACCACGTTGACCCTTTTAACACCTTTTGCCAAGGCCTTCTGGCAGCGGTAGTTTCAACAATAGGATACTGGCCCAGAGTTTCCTGAGTGAGCACCCACCTGGTGCCTGACTCCTATGTAGCTAGTTTTCCCCTTTGGTATCAACATTTCTTTGTACTTTCTCCTATTAGCCGCTTGCTACTTTCTTTCAACACAGTTCGGTTTCTTATCAGTTCTCCGCACGTCTCACCGGCTGTGATGAACGGCTTGACCTTCCTTGCTTCTGGAGTCAATGTTGGTACCATGTGGGCAAGCGTCTCTCCCCGGCTTGGTTATCAGCGGAGGAGGGCCCTGTGTACCGTTGACATCTACTCAACACATGCTATTGTTTGCGCTGTTAAAATTCCTTCTGCAGAGGTTTCACGGGCCTTGGTCAGAAAGGGCAAGGTGGCTTCTCTCCTTGTCACCCTCTCGGTCTGCTCTGTGTTTGTCCTCTTCTTGAACTGCCGTGCTTAGTTAGCTCTCTCGCCGTGCAGTCTGCCTGCTCGTCTTGTGCTCTCGTGCTCCACCTTTTATCCCTGTGGGGAAGGTCAAGGGCTGTCAGGCATGTGTGATTCAGGTCAATTGCCTGACTTTGCCTGACCCTTGTGGTGGGACATGTCAGCTAAACGGCTGTGGTGTTTGTCGGTCTTCTTTCGTGGTATGTGCGAAAATGTTCATGTGGCGGAAAAGGGGGAGAGGGTAGGGTGTCTGAGTATCTCATGGGGTAGGATAGGGCAAAGGTGTTATAAGAAGGGGATACGGCATCTCACCCGTCGGTGTCCCACTTCCACTCCCTGGAGACCCCCCTCCAGGTGATTTCCCCCCCCCCACCCCCTGTCAGGGATGGCACTCTGTCAAGAGTGGCGCCGGGCACCCAGGTAGGTTTTGGGTGGCTGTGCTGCTGTAAGGTGACAGATAAGCACACACAGCAGGAAGCTCAACAAGAAAGAAGAATTGGTAACAGTAGCTGTGAATAAAAAGGGCAAGGTATACAAAGGTGCAGACTAACTGGATTCCCTCTTGGGGTGTATGCAGAAATGGGAAAGAGTGTTCCACAGACCTTTGGAAACTCCAGCCTTCTGCACAGATTGCAGAATCCCACTGTGTATGTTCATGGCTGGGAACAACAGCTGTGGGTGTCTGTACAGAAACAGTATAACTGAAATGGATAACCTAAGGGAGGACAAAAGACTCAAGGAAGAGAAGGACAGGGATCAAGAACAGGGGGTTGCAAACAAGGAAGAGAGTAAGGGAGCAGTAGTCAGGAAACGGGGGGGTTGCAAACAAGGAAGCAGCGCTGGAGTAACGGATGGCACAAGGTGCAGGCAAACTGTTGAGGACTGCAGAGGACTGTAGTAGGCTACAAGGCAGGGAGTCTAGAGGAGCAGGACAGAGAACTGTACTAGGCTGCGGACAGAGAGCCCAGAGGAGCAGGGCAGCAAGGAGCAAGCCCAGAGGAGCAGGGCAGCGAGGCATGGAGCCCAGAGGACTAGGGCTGAAGGCAGAGGAGTGTAGCAGGCTGCAAGGCAGGGAGCCTAGAGGAGCAGAGCAGCGAGGCAGGGATCCCAGAGGACTAGGGCAGCGAGGCAGGGAGCCCAGGGGAGCAGGGCTGAAGGCAGCGGAGTGTAGCAGGCTGCAAGGCAGGGAGCCCAGAGGAGCAGGGCAGCGAAGCACTGGATCAGAAGCAGGAATAATACGGCAACAGGAACAGCATACAAATCGTGGCTCAAGGCAAAAAGGTGCTGGGAGAACTCTTAATGCATGCAAGAGACTGAGCTCCTGCAGGCAGCTGCTTAAATACAGCCCTGCCCTGTACTGAGGCAGGCTAATTGGCAGCACCTGGAGCAGCCCACCTGAAGGTAATCTGCCTCCTCCCTCTCTGGTCCTGAGAAGGTGGAAGCAGCACTGATCGCTAGGGCTTCTGGGGATTGTGGTTCCAATACTGATGTATGGGAATAGCCAGGAATTGATAACTGTAACAAGGTGCATTATGGTACATGTAGTTAGCTGAATTAAATAAGAAAGTACCAAAGTCGTGCAAATGGAAATTAAGGACCAAAGTGTGAATAGGGGTTGTTCAAAGAGTATTATGAAGATAAATGAGTTCAAAATAGTCCATGATGGTTGCCAATGTGTGTGCCAGTGGCACAGGCATGACCCCCCCCCCTCACTGGTCCACCCCAGGAACTGGATCCAATAGCGATTTCCGTGTTCTGGCCACCTGGATGACAGATCCCTGGTGACTAGTCGGGGAGACCCCTTGAGATTTCTCACACCTCGTATACTCTCCTGCCAGGGCTTCTTGTATTCACACACTTGTTATTGCCTGGTATTCTCTCCTACCAGGACTTCTGTTCACACAGGTTTTCTGCCCCTTCCCAAAGCTGCACTAATTTGTTTGTCAATATGTCCTCCGGATATATTATCCGGTCCAGGTTTCCCCTATACAGGATATATTTGCTTGTAAAGGTTTGATTTGTAGTTTAATTCCCCATTCAACATTAAGTTAATTCCCTCGTTTTCGGTTTCTTGTGGCTTCATTATTTGCACTCAGAGTAGCCGCTGATACGCCCCGGGGTCCCTGCTGCCTCTGGGTGGACTCACAAGCCCTTGTTGGCCTTTCTAGATTCTCCCGTGGTCAATCGGAGAAGTGTTTCCATCTGCTTCCCTCTCGTGACTGCTTCCTCTTGGTTTCTTCATCTCTCACGGCTTCCACTTGACACTTCTGCTTCTTTCCAGGCTCCGGTAAGTGACGCGCTGCTCTCTGTCCCCTATGAATACCCACAAGTCTCTTGCTGGCTCCTGGCGTTCCTGCAGAGTGTCCTTCTCGAGCAGCAGCATCTTCATTCTTTGCTGGTGAGCCGCCTGGCTCCACAATGCCGGTAATTGCCTGTCAGTTTCTTCAACCTCTCGGAGAGACACATCTCTCGCCCGCCAGACGCAGACATCGATCCCCCGCTTCATCTGCCTTTTTAAACCGCCCAGGAACAGGTATATGCGAGCAACCACTAGAGTGCTTGCTGGGTTTGTGGCGTCCTTAGTTCTGTATTGCTAGATACCACTTCCTCGTTCCAGTATTTTGGTCATTCTGGGAAAGGAAATACAGTTTCGAGAATTGATTCTGAAAACTTGAATACACATTTCCTGTGGTCTTAAATGGTGAATGAGTCCTGGATGATTGATAGGTGGAACTGGAGAGGGTGATTTCCCTATTCTTCATGGGAGAAGGAGCGGATGTACAACAATAGGCCATGAGGTTATTAGATATGGGAGGGTTATTTTCAGGAGAAAATGGGGATCATGTCTCACCTGATGAAGCCATGACCTCTCCCCAGAGTTTGTCTTGCCCCATGTGATCCTCCATCATATAGCCGCCGTCAAGGTCTGGGTCAGGTAGCGGCTACTGTCCCTTGGCCATGTGGAAGGAGGTCACCGCTGGGAAATCAGTGATGACTCCATCAAATTCATCATACCCTGAACACAGAAGGTAATACAGGGAATGGGTATACCGGAAGGGCAAGAGGGGCTCAATGTAAAGCAATCAAAGCTTGTCCCCATATTGTTGGAAAGGGAATTGGATATGAAGTACCAGAACTGTGTTGATGCAATAGAAAGAAACGCAAGTTCTACAAAGTGTATTGAGAAGATTGCAGTGTAGCATGTGCCTTTTTTCTTGTTCTTTGTTGCGGATCATTTCTTGCCTCTCGTAGAGACTTGGTGAGGGAAGCAGAGCTACAAGGCAGTGGGGAGCCAACAAAGGGGGGTGTGTGTATCTACAAGCAACGAGATAGCAGGGGTGGAAACTAGGGGGCATGGGGGCAGTAGATCACCCATTGTCAAGTTAAGAAGGGAGTGGGTTTGTGAGCCCAGGTGTTAGGGAGGAACAATAGCTTGAAGAGGAGGGACTTGAGCTTCTTCCTGAAATGTAGAAGCGAGTGGTATGGTGTTGGTATCTTCTGCACTGCCTTATATATCCTGATCTATTGGACTGGTATGAGGAAGAGGACAAAAAGGGCAATGCCTACTCCATCCTCAATTATTTGAGACCTGCTTTTCATAGCCACCAGTCCTATTTCTGGACACTTGCCCCCCAAGCAGTTATATTGACACAATTAGATTACTGCTTGGTATGTTACAGGTATGTTCTTGGAAGGTGATGCTCCTATTCATCTCTACCCCATGGGGGGGTGGAGTAAGCATAATCCCCATTTTGTATTTAGCACTAGGGTGCCTATTTCACATGCAGGGTTACTTACGTTGTTTGACCTGAAAGAGTAGAACTCTGTTAATGAGAATTACCGGTAAGTCATCTGGGAGCCAAACTTTTCTGGTGACTCAGCTTTGGGATGAAATATTGATAGATTGTACAATTTATACCTTAGCGTAGTCCGCCCTTGATTAGCTAGCATCCTAGATCAGCTTCCTGTTTTTTCTTTTTCCAACAGCCGATACTTCATTGGTAACAGTGACGGGTCTTGAACACCATCTAATAGTTGTAAGTAATTTAGTCCTGCCACCAGACAACCTCACATAAACAACACTTTCAACAACTTCCAAGTGTTGTTTATCTATAGTGGGATTGTGTTTCTCGAGCCAAGGCATACCTAGAATGATTTGAAATTGTGGAGCACTTATAAGGTCGAATGTTATCCTCTCTTTATGACTTTCCTGGCAAAGCATGATAAGGTCACTCGTACATTGTGTGACTGGCCCAGAAGCTAAAGGAGTACCATCCACTGTAGATACATTGTCTGCTTCGGATTTGTCCACAAGGAAGAGATCTAACTTGCATGCCAGTTTAGAATCCATGTAGTTCCCTATGGCACCACAATCTATGTAGGCTTGTAAAGCATGCATCTTAGTGGGCTGTTCTGGACTAAATAAGATAATTGGAAAGACAAAGTGAGAGGTCATTACTCCCTGTTTCATGCTCGACAAGCTGACCTCTATACTTGCCGGGCACTGGAGTTTTCCGAAATCTGATTCGCTGTTTCCTGGTTGATGCCTCCAATAGGTTTTCTTGGAGGTTTCACAGGGCAGTCTTTTAGGAAATGTCCAGGTTTGCCACAGTAAAGGCACAATTGCTGTTGTCGCCTCTTGTCCCTCTCAGCCTGCGAAATGGGCCCCCTAACAACCCCTAACTGCATCGGTTCTGGGCGAGTATCCGGGCCTGCTCTTACTGGGTTTTCTTTTGGGCGCACAAAATAAGTCCGACTTTCGGAACGAGAACGATCCCTTCTTCTATCTTGCAATCGCTGGTCTAACTGGATAGTAAGGTCAATAAAGTCGGCAATACCATCTGGCGGATTGACTACTTGAGCCAAGACATCTTTTAATTCGCTTCGCAATCCTCTGTGAAACAAGGTTGTTCTTTTTTCATTGGGCCAATTGGATTCTGCTACTAGCCTATTGAAGGTTGCCACATAAGCCAACAGTTCTTGGTTTCCCTGTCGGAGAGAGAGCAGCTCATTATCTAGGGCCTGACCCTGGGTATGTCGTGCAAATCATTTTTCCATTTCTTTCTGGAACTCTGATAGATTCCTCAAGATTGGGTTGTCTCTACTGACTAGGGGAATTGACCAATCCGCAGCATAACCACCCAGGTAAGATAAAATAACGGCCACCTTGGCCTGATCAGTGGGAAATACTCCTGGACGACAGAGGAAATGTAACCTACACTGATTCATAAACACAGCAAATTTCTTAGAATCCCCCAGAAAACGCTCAGGAGGAGCTAAGGGAATGTTTCCAGGAACGATTACTTGGACTGGAGCTTGGGGTGTAGCGGGAACAGGGGCTGATGGATTAGCTGCGGGTAAGGGAACTTGACCAGCCTGTGTTTGTAAAAGTTGGCGTGGCAATTCGTCTGTACGGTCCCTATTAACCACTAGCTCCCTACGCAATGCACACGTTTCAGAACGTGCAGCATGAACCTCCGCCCTCAATTCCCCCAATAACTGAGCCAGCTGGTCCACCTCAGGAGTCTCCATGGCGCTCAGGCAGATATTTTCAAAATGCGGCTTTGCGTTCTGTAACGCTCACCTGTCAATCTGCGGGAACGCCAGAAGAACTCCCTGGAACTTCAGTAAATCACAATCCCTGTAGAAAGGATGACAAGATAACAACCCTCCTTAATAATGTTCCTACCCTATTCTGAGAAAACTCTCCAGTACTGAAAATAGAATGATAACCAACATCAGGAAAACTCACCTAAGGTTCTTTTTTAGTGAGCCCTCCATCCTGCATTCATACAGGGGCGCATGTCCTGAAGAAAACGGGTGTAGTCTAGATGCCAATAGTATTCTTATATAAAAGAATAAAGGAGACTAGTGACAAGGGGAAGATAATGCCTATTTAGTCATATATGAGTGTAGCTGTGAGAAGGCCTTAGTACAATCAAACTGGAGGGCAAATGGAAATATAAATGACACTCTATTCCGTATGAGAGGTGTAGCGCTGTCCTATAGGGAACTAACTAAACAACTACCAGCAGAGTGTAATGCGGAATGAGATGGAACCCCTTCTTGCAAAATGAATGTTGAACTAGCTACAACAGCTACACAACTTGGCAAATTTTCGGGCAGTGTGACAACAACCTGGCACAGCAAATGAGTTTCAAACATTGGCACACGGAACAACTGCGTATAGCATAAACCAAAAATGCGAAAAAATGCACAGTGACTAATCCGTTGCTAAACACTCGCAACAAAGAACAACTAAACACTGGTTACCCACGGGAAACCTTGAAACTGGTACTTGCGTGTGTGTAAGATGTATTCCTCACGTAACTCTGACAGGAAAACTTCGGACTGGAACTGAGGACACGGTAACTAAGGGACAGCAAATAATAAAGAAAACTACTGACTGAGAGCAGTGAAGGAGACTATGGGACAGGACGAAGGAATTCTGACTGAAAATTTTAAAGGCGGGGAAACTGACTGGAAATCTACGGAGACCGCGGTGAGCGTCCGTACTGCAAGGCAGTCAGCAACGCGAAGCGCGAGTCTCCTCAGAAATTGAGTACTTGTAACAGAGGTCGCAAAAGACTAGACCTACAGATTAGTTCCTGGTTACAGCACTAGGCGGCCATTTTGGAAATCCCAATTTTCCATGACTTACTATATGGATCTGAATGGGAACAATACCTTCTCTCAAATGACAGAGCAATAATAACCTACGGAAACATGGGTTTAATCAGGGAACTCGTTGGGAAATCATGACACCGAGGGAGGGTGTTGCGGAGCAGGCTCACTGCCCTGGCCTTACAGGCGGGGCTACTTCTTGGGAAGAAGTTCCCTCAATTCGTCAGATGCCCAAGTGAGAGCTAGGCAAATGCTGATCAATGTACCTCTCTTCAACGGAGTCAATGAAGTAGCTACCCCTTCTGGATTGTTCCTGAATGCCTCTCATGAGAGATTATTAATTGCCTTGCAAGCTTTAGCAGTGGTGGCCCTGACCAAGCTACTGAGTGTGGAAGTGGAAGGTTGTTCTCCAAGTAATCTGGTCCAATGCAAACCACTGGGCATCCTCCTAGCGATTGCCCTCTGTGCAATCAAGGCACATATTTACCACCCCTTACTACGTCCAATTGGTGAGGGTCTGCCTGAGGGAAATTATGAATGTTACCCACTAGTGCAGCAAGGAAGAGTACTTCCCACAAATGGAAATAGGAAATTGTCATAAGAGAATTTCACATCAAGTCATCTGGGACAATGGTGAATGGCCAAAGCATGAACAAACCAGGCATCCACCCAATACCACATCAAGATGTTTCTTTTATGACACAACCTAAAATTACCTGTAACGGTTCAAATGACAGATTCAAGGAACCCCAAGGTCTAGGGTTAGATCCCATTCAGTACACAGTTCCCAGGATGTCCTGTCAAGTGGAAACCCTTAAGCAGGGGGGAAGAAAGTGCTTCAGCCTCAGCAATACCCCTACTTCCCCTGCCAATGACTCTGCAAGGGCTCACAAATCCACAGTATTGCTTTTAAGGGTAGAGGCATACAGCACCAATTTAAACCCATTGTTGAGGAAGTAAATAATCCCAAAGGTGGGCAGAAAAGAGAATTTTAACTTGCTTGATTACACCCTTTATCTGAAGGAGTTTGAATGTTTAGATTGGGCTTCTATGGTGGCCTGTTTTCGGGAGTTGTTGATTGAAATGTGTAAAGGCTTGGAACAGCCCAGGTTGATCAGTCCACTTTGTTCAGTTGTCAAGCCAACCAGTCATGTACAGTTTTCCGAGTGGCAGAGATGGAAGATGCAGCTATGTTAGAGGCTAGGATTGAAAGGTAGCCCAACTTACGGGGGTACCCCCTTAAAAATATTGGGGTACACACCAGAATGAATGCACCACTCTAGCGAATTCAGACCAAGAGTATATCTTGCAATGATAAACTTTAATCTGTACAAAGAGGAGATTGGGGGCAGAGGACTCTGCCCCCCCGACCAGCATTCTGTCTTTCGTGGCTGGCTCCTGCAGACTGATGGCAAGCAGGCGCCTTTATATGCTCTTCGACTTGGTCACTGGATACTGGCATAGCGCATGCAAAACTGTTCTTCTTGCCATTCAAGGGATTCTGCAGTCACCCTTCTTGCAGGGCCAGGTTACAACCTACTTAACATACTGCTGCCTCTGCAGGAATACATTGTAGCTCTTGTTTAGCATATTTTTCTATGTTATAAACATTTATATATAAGCGCACCTTCCCGCCATACACTTCATTCAATATTCTTATATTTTATCTGGTCCAGTAATACCCCTATAAAAAATGTGTTTTCTTTGTAATCCCTATGTCGTGCATTTAATCTTTTAGTCTCCATTGGCTTTTGATGGACAGCGAACAGCTGCCGAGTTACCTCGTGTGCTCTGTCAGCCTTGGCCTCGGTGACGCAATGCCTGTAGTCTATTTTTAGCACAGGCTGCATTCACCGTGCTTTGAGAAAAGCCAACTACAATTTAACAGTTTTCCAAATATATTCGGCTAAATATTTATTTGCACCTTATATTTGAATCCTAACCATCGTCATTTAGTGACCCTCCTCCCCCCTGGACTCTTGTAGTGCTTAGAAAACAGTTAACAGAAGGCTTGCCCAATTCTAAAGAGCTTGAGAAGCTTGCGAATGAAGAAAGGCACTAGCTACTTCCCAACATTCCCCCCTTTCGTTACTTCTACGGTCACAAACTCATCCCCATCCGACATATCTACAACCCCAGAAAGATTAGTTTGAGTTTCGCTGTTTATTGTATGGCAAGGTGTTTTAGATACCCCAATTGATACCATCACCTTTGCACTATTAGGGACTATGTGAACACATCATCGGGGACCCAATTGGCACGTGCAGAAGAGAAACAAGAAGAACACAATCACAGACACCAGTAGTTTTACTACTGTCCCCAGCCATGACCGGACCCATTCAAAGGCAAGCGATAGACAATCTGTGTTCTGAACTCCACCTTCTTTCTTCATTTGAACACCTAGATTGTGCACCGCCTTGATGACATGGGATAGTAACCCATTCTCAGAATCCTCTGCGGGTACAAAAGTGCAGCAGCTTCTTGTAACCCAGGAGCCAAAAAAGAAAGTCTCTGCTGAGCTAAAAAGGAGCAGTGTGAAAGTCTTTTGGAGACAGTTTAAGCTCTTCTTTCTTCCCCGCCATTGAAATCGTCCTTTTTCCGGAAGCATACCAAATTCTTGTGTGATCTGCAAGCTTCTTTAGGTGCTAGAGTGGCTGTTGGCACCTCGACCGGCATTTCTTCTCCCTTCAGGTGTTCTTCCAGGATTACTAGTAGCACTGAGTACAGAGTGGCCAGTGAACACTTGCCCCTCCAAGATGGTAGGAGATGCAGGTTGGCTTGTCGGCCACAAACCCAGTAGTAATCCATCAGCGCTGCCGTACCTTTCGTCATATCAGGGATCACAAAAGTGTGGTTGCACTGTGTGCTTGCGCCACCAGGAACTGACAAGTTTTTGTCTCCATCTATTCACACTGACTTCTTCATTGTTGCAATCCATGTCAGCCTTGTGATGTGTTGGGACCATATTTTCGCACACATAGTCTCTATTTGGGATATTGCTTCTCCACTGTACTCGATCAGTCCATCTGCCAGGCACACCTGCCATTTGTCATTGTCATTTGAGTAACTTCCCAGTCATTTGAGTAACTTCCCAAGGAGAAATATGGTCCTTGTAGACACTAGCGGTATTTCGTGTTGCCATTGCATAACGCTGGGTCTAGATCAATGCTCCTAAACTGCACACTGTGTGCCTGGAATGCGCCCTTTAACCCCTATAGTGCAAGATGTACCAAGCGTTGTGCCTCTGTAATTGGGACTGGATGTGAAACTAAAAATCTTAGGAGCCCCTGATGTGCACGGGATAAGTGCACACACGTTACAGCTTTCAGTGTACCAACTATTCAATGTTTCTAAATACTGGATGTCAGAAATAGTGTCAAATCCCAAATCCTTATATAAATCATACGTCATTCATACTTCCCGTTTCATTCATCTAAGAAAACTTGTAGGGATGGCCGGCAAAAAGTGAGACATTTTTTATTTCCTTTTTCTGTAGACGTATTCACATTATTTTCCAACTGTCCATGCCCCCCTTAATATGGCCCCCCATAAAACAGACATACCTTCATCCACTCCAACAACCACGACCAGTGTCATACAAAACATCATAATACTAAAAACACACACTCAAAAATGCTCTGAGACAGCAACAGTCCCCTCATCATGGAAGAAGGCGCTTGTGGTCCCGATTTTTAAAACGTGAGCCAGGGACAATCCAAACCACTACCGCCCTATCGCCCTCGTAGACTCAATAGGGAAGAACTTTGGTTCCAGGCTTTTGGACAATTTTCAACTATGGACAAAAACTTCAAAAATGGCAGACCCACTCCAAGCGGGTTTCGTAAAAAATCTGGGCACGACTGCGAACATACTTGCTATGAGCACACTCAAAGCCAAGGTTCTGGAAGGACGACTAAAAATATACATTGCATTCATCGATCTGGTGCAAGCTTTCGACCAGTTCCCCAGATAATAATGGTACAGTTGTAATATGGGTAATGCTGTGTTTGGAACTATGGTCTTGGTTTCTCTAGGGGGTGGTTGTAATTTTTCTCCCCCTTTACGGTGCCCCACTACCGCCCCGTGTGCTTCCGTCCTGTCCCCTGGTCAATTATTTATGACCCATCAACATTTAATATGTCTCCTTCCATCAATGCATGAGCCGTTCATCAGAGTGGGAAAATAAATAAAACGCCTGTATATAACCCGGAGTTGCTAAAACAGGGGCCGTGCAAATAGCTTAAGTCCTCAAATTGTCTAGTCATTTTGTAAGTGCATTCAAATGTACTTTTAAGTCCACTGTCCTTCCCTGAAACTTTGTAATAATGGCCTTGTGTAGACTGCGTAGTCTAGGATCCATGCCCTACAATATTTACATAAGCCCAGAAAACGGCTACATTTCCTTCACAGTACTGGGCCTAGGGGTGGCGCGTACTGCCGCCGCCCTATCTGGTAAAACATTTCCCGCATTGCAAAAATGAATTGTCCTATAGTACCTCCTGTTGGCTGTATTATAGATTCTTTTCATCTGCCTTGTACCCTTTGTGAGCCAGCAATTGCAATAATGCAACAGAACTCCTCCTGGGCTGATGTTCCTTTTCACTACGTACCAACCGATCATCCATATACTGGATGATTGTGCTAAGCACCTGACTTCAATGTAATCTGTACTGGGGTCACCTCTCTCAGTAACCCAACATCATGTGAATTATCAGTCCCTACTTGTGCTGACGCATTTCACATGTCCTCCTCGAAAAATAAAAACTGGGTCACCACTGCCTTCAGGGGGCACTGTACCTCACTATGCTGCACCATATCACATCACAGGGGAATAAAGATTTCCAAAATAATCTTCCCATTTTGTTCACGGTCCTCAAATAACTACTTATCAGTCATTTTCTTTCATTACACTGTCAGTTCTATACATAATATTGTGCGCCACTCGCACCCAACATGGTCTGTTCCAATCAGGACTACTCTTTTGTCTGATACTACTATTCCTTATAAATCTAATGACAATATTGCCCTTGCCATCATCTTGGGTGGCACCATGGGTTGCAAAATAAAATCTGTAGGTACTTGCCAACATTTTGTCGCAATTGGAGACACTAAATATATCTGGGACCACAGAAACCCCATGTACTACTGTCTCCCTCACCATTGCAGTGATTATTACTATTGCTTGAGCTACACACATCCCTGGAGCGGAACACACTACCCTTTGATCTGTGAATGATATAGTTATATTTCTTGTACTGAGCAGATCCCTACCCAACAAGTTCACAGGGGAACTCTCTGAATGTAACAAGGGGGCTTGTACTACTTCCCCTCCTATTTTTATATCCAGCTCCTCAGTGTATGGAACTGTAGAAATAGCTCCAGAGAATCCCTGCGTCTAAAGAGTTTTACTTGATAATGGAAAGTTCCCCTCCATAATGTATAATTTAGTTGCACCTGAATCTACCATAAATATAAATTGCCTGTTTCCTATTTCCACCTCCACCAACGGCTCCTCTTCAGGGTGTGCAGTTATCAATTAGGTTTGGACATGCAAGTGCTCTCTGTGGGCTGTCCTAATTAGAATATGTATTTGTCCCGGGGACTAAAAAGGGCCGCCCGCCATTGCAACTCCTTGGAATGGGGTCGCCTGTTCCCCCTGCCATCCTGTTAAACTAGGTTTCCTCACCCTGCTGTAGTAGTTGCCTATGTTGCCCTTACCTGACAGCCCCATAAGGGAACTGATTTTGACCCCCTCGCCAAATTGCTGTCTCCTTCCTTGATGCCCTTGGAATCCATGCCCTGGAGGGGATGGCCCATAATTAAATCTCATCCCAGGCCTGTTCGCGCACTCCCTTGCGAAATGCCCCTATTTCCCGCAATACCAGCACTGCGATGTTCCCCAATCCTCCTCCCAGAGGCCCCACCCCCCCCTCCAAAGCCTCCTGCTCTTGTTCCTCAAATTCCTTCTTTTCCCCTAGGTGCTGCTTCATACTGGCTCTGTGCTTTGGGGTACTATTTCCCCCACCCCATTGTCCCCGTCCTCCTTCACCCCATTGTGCCGCAGTTGTGGCATTCCCAATTTGTTGAGTGTCTCCTGTCCTTTCCCCCTGACACGGTGCTGTCACTGGTGCTTGGACGACAACCTTATTTAGTTTCTTTTCCACTAGATTTGCCTCGTCAGTTTGCCACTTCTGGACTGTCTCCCTGTCCCGCTCCTTGATTCTCTTACAACTGTGAGCTATTATACTACGTATCTCTGACCACCCTTTGGCTTCAACTCCCACAATTGTATCTAGTGCCTTCTCGACCTCTTTTGATAGTCCCCTCTTTACAATAAAATAGAAAAATGGTACTGTCTCAACTCTCCACATTTCCTGTAACTTAATAATAAACCTAACTGGATCCTCATCATCACACATGGTGCACTGCATTAAAGAATTTTGGTCAGAATAAAGAGCCATGGACTGACAATAGCCTATACAGGCAGAGGGATATTGAATTCACTTTGACAAGAGTGTGGGAGGATACCATGTCTCACCCAAAGACGTCCACTCCCCAGGTTCCCTCCACCCAAGAGATCTTCCCTCGCATATCCACCCCCAGGGTCAGGTTTCAAAAGCAATGGCCTTTCCTTGGCCACCTAAGCAGAGAATGCGGAGGGAAAAGAGGTCAGGACACCCTCAGGTTCCTCACACAGGGTACATTTGAGACCCGCCGCTTGCAGAGAGATTGCTGCAGCAGCAGTATCAACCAAATGAGGCATTTGTTCTGTGGATTTGCCTCCTTGAGGACAGGTGAAAAAATAACTTTGACTTCCTCTCCAGGATAGGATACTGTTCAAGACTGCAACAATCATCTACAAAGCCGTTACGAATAGCACACCAGCATACCTGGCAGGTACAGTCCACAATCCTGGTTGTGCACGCTTCTCGCGCTGCAAATCGACAAACCAGCTCAAATCACATCTCGTCCTCAAAGAGAGGAGCTACAAAAGACCCTTCTCTTGCCATGCACCCAGCCTCTGGAACTTGATCGCGGTATCAGCTCAGAATACCACAATTCTCCAGTTTTGAAAATCTCTCAAAATGTGTTTTTTTTTCAACAACACCTGCCCAAGGACTAATCACAATAGACGTACAGACAGCAACTCACAGTACTGTGCTACTATTAAATGATTCCAGCCCAAACTCTGGCTGCCCATACCAAGTACAGCACTCTGCTGCTCCCGAGCTAAATCTGCGCATTAAATAATAAAATAAATGAGAAATCAGAAATGCAATTCTGGAGGGGGTGAAAGGAGAGTAAAGCAAAAGGTAATGTAAAGTAAGTGAGTTTGGTATTATTTTATTGTTTAAAACTCAGATCTAGCTCGAGAGCAGCGGAGTGCTGTTCAGAGTATGGGTAGCCGGCATTTTGGCTGGAAGCTTTTAACAGTGCAGTACAATGAGGTCTGTGCGTCGCAATGTGCATCCATTGGAACTAGTCCTTGGTCAGGTGTTGTTGAAATAGCCATGTTCTGAGAGATTTGCAAAATTGGAGAATTGTAGGGGTATTCAGAACCAGCATAGCACAGCTTATTTTCAATTTGGGAGGCCTTTTTGCACTACAAAAGTGATGGATGTAAGACACTGAATGAATCCTGAATCCTGAAAGATTGCTCTTCCATGCCATCATTGTTTAGCCTGTCTCATTACAGAAGCACACTAGACACTCAGTTGCAAAACAGCCTTGGCCTTTTCAGTAATGTGTGAGGTATAAGGTTGCCCAGAGTAAGGCTGAAGGTTAGGATTAATTAGAAAATGTTCTAAACTTTAGTTTTTAGTTGAGGAGGAAAGGGGAATTGCATTAAATTTAAAAAAGCCAGTGCATCACTCATGAGCGCCCGCATGTGATGTCACTTCCCATGACATCTTATTGGTCAAAGGATGCACCACAAGGTTCATCGCTCTGCCCCTTCTCGCATCCCAGTAAAGTCGTCACTAGTGGCACAGTAGATCCGCTTGGCATCCCTGCTAGCCCGAGGAAGGGAAAGGTGTCAGGAGAAGGAAGGCCGCCTTCTGATGGGCACCTGGCTAGTGCATGTTGTAAAAGTAAAGCAAATGCCAAACTGTAAAGTAAAAGGCATGATGGCAAAGACAGAGGGGAGGAGTAGATAGATTATAAGGAGCTCAGCAAATGGTAAAAAGGGAAGCCAGATGACCAGTTTGCTGAGTTAAGGAAAGCAAAAGAGCAGACCATTAATGGCCTGAAAAGTCGTGCCTTGAAACACACCTCAGCCCGAAGTAAATGCCACCGTTACCCTACTCCGGCTAGGTAAACAGGGGCGTGGGGAGAAATTAAATAACCCCCATTCCCTTACTAGAAATGACTAGTAAACTGTATTGCAGTCTCAAATAATGATGAGTGATTTGAATATGCTTGCTCTTACCTTAAACTTATCCAATATAAGACGAGATATACAGGTACTTAAAAGATTGCAGCAATGGCTGTTGGGCCCAGAAGAAACTCTAGTATAACAAAACCCTTGAAATTCAGTGATTTTTTGATTTTTATTTTAGTTCAGAGTGTTAAGGTGATCAGATTTAACGCAACAAACCCTTGAAATTCAGTAGATGTGGGAAATGATGACCATCTTAACTCGGCACTCTCAACCCCTGTTGCAAAGTGTAGGGGAGCAGGTGGATGCCTCTCCTCTGGTCCCCGCCCTCTCACCACCGACCTATTGGAGCAGCAAACGAAGAGCTACAATTGGGAACCCATGCCATGCAACATTCCTATACCGAGTTGAATGTATGAAAGGCGATATGCACTTAGGCAGCCATTTAGAATATACCCTCACATAGAGGCAGATGAAGGATGCTACCAGGAAGGATGTCCCCTGCCAAGATGCCAGAATGCGGCTATGGGTAATATGGACTAACTCCAAGTAAAGTCTGATGACAACAGAATGATGTCATAAAGAAGATGTGTGAACCTATGGCGAAACAACATGAAAATACTTAAGACTGACAATATAACGGAAGCACTAAGAGAAACATGTATCTAAAGATTAAGTAATCGTGAATACGCTGTAATGCAAGGTAGAAAAGGTACATAGAAGTTTGCTAAAAAGAGGTATATACCAATGTTTAGGACGGCCATCGGAAGAAAATGGACGACAGCCTGTGTTAAGCAACCCTGCTACCTCAAAAGACGAGCCTAGGATTGCAAATTGAATAACTGATGAAGAAGCTGCTTTTGTGTGCAGAATAAGGGAGTAACTTGGCCTGGGATCAAGGAGGCCATTTCGAGAGATGGGTGCAAGGCACAAGGAGTCGAATGAACAGACCATGTGCATAAGACATATTTCTGCTAAGATTAGGAGAGACAAGAACATCTGCAAGTGCCAAGTGTTGAACAACCACAAAGGCAATAGCCTATGTGAAGTAGAGTGAGCAAGTCTAAGGACAGAAAGGATAATGACACCCTGTTTAATAAAATATAATAGGACTAAATGAGAGGCTGAAATGGACAACATCCTTGTCTCCTAGCACGTGACTCAGAAGTTGAATACAAGGGATATTCATTACAAACCCAGATGGAGATAACAGGCTGCTCATACTCCCTTAATGTTCCAAGACAGTGAGCAGACTACGAGGTCAGCTACAAACAGAAGACCTTGGCTAAGGATCAGGTTGATGGCATACAATGGACTAATTGGGAAAACAAGAAATGAATTGATGCCTCTCGAGCACCTAGGGTTCATTTTCACTCACGTGCTGCTTAACAAGCTGAAAGTCCAATGTTGGATGGGGTGCCAACCAATCATAAAGCCTGCCATGCACTTTTACATACAATGTTGCATTTACCAATCTGCTGCCATATTCTCTGCTATAATCAGTATATTACATATGTAGAAGTAGCCAAGGGCGTGTCCTACAGACAAGGGGCAGCCAATTATATATTCACCCATATATAATTCCTTAAGTATGTGTGTTCCCTAGTTCAATCCCTCCCGTTAATAGGTTTTGCAAATGCCACGTAGGATGATGTCATAAATGACGTATGTAAAAGTATATAAACTCTGTACAAGCAACAAAGTGTGAATACGCATGCATCTATTTTGATAGGTCTGTCCAGTTATTTCATCGAAGCTATTTACTGGCAATTCCATCTAGTGCACAGAAGACGGTTCAAAGTTCCAGAGTGCAAAATCACGATCACATACATAAGGGATTCACAATGAGACACAAAATGACATCATGATAGACATCAATGGGAGGCACAGAGTTCCCACATTCGCTGAATTTCAAGGATTAAATCTGATCACCTTAACTCTCTCTGAACTAATGCATTTTCACTGAATCTGTACATAGCCAAGCAGAGAGAACCTTACACAAATATGTACATTTTCCAGTTAGAGCAACAAAACAAACAGTTACTATTACCATGGTTTATCATGGTACTAATTTCATGGGGCTTGGAGGAATAAAAGAACTGACGCGGGTATGTCAATAATAAAAAAAGGTTTGTAGATTGTGTACATAAAACTGAGGTTGGTACAGAGGAAACTAAGCTACGTGAAGGGGCATACATATTTCCCACAAATATGCCAGAGCAGCTCAAGGAGCCCAAACCAACCAAGAGGGCATTGGGAGACACTGTGTGTTTCTGTGAAAATATTGTTTTTGCAGGTTAACTCCAATGCAAAAATGCAATGGACTCAGTCACCAAGGGTGCACACAAGCATTTCCCAATGCATTTTCATGATGCTATATGCCAGTATAAAAACATGTTCACACTGGCTGCGCCCATACATTTCCATGCTGGCTGCACCAATATATGCCAGTGTTCCCATATAAGAAAAAAAAAAGTTTGCTTTGTGCATAATCCCAGTAATGATACGATATGAAAATATGTTCAGACTAGTTCTGCTAATATATGCTAGTATCCTCACGCAGCAACATAGTCTTGTTGGCTTTGACCTTAAAAATGGCATGATACAATGTGAAAATGTTTTGAAACTGGCTACACCAAAATGTCAGTCTAGCCACGCAATAGCACATCATTCTTGCTTTATCATGGATGCCAAGTAAAAATGCAATGTATCAGTAAGAAATAGCTAGAATGCCTGCTTGAAAATGCCACTCTAACCGCGTACTAACACGTACCGTGCTTGCTTTATTATTACAGATTCCCAGTAAATAATGAAATGCCAAAAGAATTGCTACATTGGCTGCCCCAAAATGCCAGTCTAGCCACATAACACTTGATACATATATATATATATTTTTTTTTTAAAGAAATAAACTGCATGTTTTACGCGCACACACACACACACACACTTCTCTCACTCAATCACATGCAGCACTCACTCATTCACAAGCTCACTCATGCATCATAAACTTGCACATTAATAATCAAAATGTAAAAAAATGGACACCGGCATACATCCTGGTCTGGACTCTGCTCTGCCGTCATAATGAAAACCTATGGCTGCCCCACAGCACAAAGAGGAACCAGGAAGCAAAGAGCGCTTCCTGCACATGCACACAGTAGCCAGGGCCCTGATCCGTTTGAATGTGCGGGGAGAGAAAAAGTACCCCAAGCAGGTGTGAGAATCAAGAAGCCCCAAACTGGGGAAATAGAGAAGCAGCCTCATGCCTGAATGAGAATCAAGCAGCTGCAAGTCGGAGTAAGGGAGAAGAAAAAGAATCCAAAAGCTCCAGGACAAAGATACAGAGAGAAAAAACAGTAAACAGGGGTGGAAGACCCGAGACCCCAAGACGAGGTGAGAAAGACTATACCCCAAGCAGCGGTGAGAATCACAGTAACCCAAGGTGGAGCATAGGCGAGAGATGCCAAAGCACAACTCTGAGTGAGAACTGGGGAACCTAAGGCATGGGTGAGAGGTTGAGTTCACCAGCGCAGGGTGAGATAGATAATATCCAAGCCAGCTGAACACCCAAGAGATCCCAAGTCAAGACGAGACCCAAGAGAACCCTAGAAGGGGTAAGAGGCAAGTTACCCCGAGACAGGATGTGACAACCAAACCCCAAGGCACGGTCCGAGAAGCAGAACACCAGGGAATGCTGTAAACAAAAAACCTCCCAAGCAGGGAGAAGGATCAGATATCCTAAGACAGGGTCAGTATAGTTCAGGACTGATAAATTACAGGCCAACTCACAGGAAAATATACTGTTACCAGAGAAGGAGAGAATGAATACAGAGAAATTGGGCAAACCTGCAGTATGAAGTGGGAAACCTGGCATACTGTCTTGGAAAAGGTATAAAAGATAGTTGGGTGGGTGCCAGCATCAAGCACCACTTGGGAAAAAGGAAGACTTCAAAGACATTCTGAACTGTGTAATCAAGCACGTGGCTAGAGAGAGACCAGAGAATTATTTGGGTGGGTGGTCAGAAACCAGCCACCATTTACAGAGTTGGGACAGAATACCTTGAAGACCCTTCATGTTGAGTTTGTTACTTTTCTGTATTTGTGGTAGGGTCAGATGCTATGGTAGATTCGTTTTGGATAGAAGACGGAGTTCGGTATTTTAAAGACATCCTGACAAGCAGAATGACAATCACAAAACAAAAACACATGCAAAATACAATTGAAACCTCACACTTGCATGCACAAACAGTGAAGATTATTAGAACACATCAACGCCAGAACCATTGGCACCTAGCTCACCTTCCTCACCGCCTTCCTCATACTTTAGGTCTCCTACCCACATAGCAGAACTTTAGCAAGATATTTGCCCCTCCTCTACTTCCCCGGAGGCCTCCATTACTGTGCTCTATGAACCGAGTGCGGCAAACCACTCCAGCTGTTCTTTTTGCTGCTGTACGAATCACAAGCAAGCAGGCGGCAGGCTGATAATGCCGGCATGGAAGAGTTCATCGCTTTTAGATGGGTGAAGATTGGCTGGTGGGTCCATGTCTGTGGGCAGTAACGGTTAGGGAATGCTGTCAAGTGAACATTAAGGTACACTGCATGCAGTCCTACGGACTGGGCCTGACACTGAGGCTGGAGAAATTGGGCAGGAAGGGGCAGGCAGGGCCCGGACCAATGTACCTCATGGCAGCCACGGACATGGTGACGTTGCTGTAACATGTAAGCCTTGTGACTACAAGATGCTAGCAGGAAACAGGAAGGTGTCTGTGCTTATGGCTGTAGAATGGACAGTGCTTTCTGACATCCTGTAATACAAGGTTCTACACAATAACTATGACTAACTAATACTGCAAATCCTTGCAAGTGGTGGTGTCAGACAGTTCCAGGTCCCTGTTCCCCATGCACAGAAGGTACTCAACTAGGTCTGCTTCTGCTCGATGAGCATCAGAGCATGATGGGGCAATGAGCAAGGGAGAGGACGCACAAGCTCACAAGACGATTGAAGGACGCTTTCTAAATCCAAGGAGGAACTCTGGCTCTTCGTGGATACTGCCAGTGCTGAGGCATTAGAAATGATTTGCTTCAAGAAGATGGATAAGGCCACAGAAGACTTGGATCCCAATACAAAGGCTCAATTTATATCTAAAGAAGCCCATCCAGCTTTTGCTACAGAGAGAAATGTTGATTCTGCCTTTAAGAAGAGGTATGCATCATAAAATCTGGCTCTGTGGTCCAGTATCTACCAGGTGTACACTGCACAAGCCATTCTTAAAGATCTGCAGGCAATATATAAGACAACAGAGATGGAGGAGGACTGCAGCAAGGAATTGTATAATATTAAAACAAGAAGTTCAACTGATGCCAGATACCGCTATGGATGCATTTAAGCAGCTGCTTGCATGCACAGTGCTAGCACAGCAGCAAGGCAGCAGATCTATTTCGGAGACTGGAAGGCGGATGGTACCAAAAATAAGTGTGGTGCTACACATACCCTTACAAGATAATTTGGTCCAAAATTGGAAGTCACGGTTAAAATGTCTTATGAGGATTTCATAAGATTTCACCTCTGCATGGGAAACCACTGAAGAAGCATTAATAATAATGAAACACTGTGGAGCCGCCTCTTAGCCAGTGCTCATGAGTCTATTATCGTAGCTCTTGTAAATCAATTAAGCAAATGTACAGCATGTTAGGCAAAACATTCATATAGGTTACTAGCTTTTTTCATTTCAAGATGCAACATTTATTATGGGATATCCGACAATACTGGATCGTAACTGGTATGCAATTTATATAAGGATGATCTATCTTTTTTGCTGTTTTATTAGGTATTCATGGTCAATTATTACTGTGATAAATTACATTTTGTATTAAACATGTAAGGTTTTGTAAACCAAATCATGTAATAAAAAATCCTAGAACAGAATTTAGCAGGAGTCCATCAAGAGGCTTTCCCCAACGCAGGCCAGGTCTTTATGACAAACATCAGGAGGGCAGCCCCTTCCACGTCATCGGCCAAACCACAGCCATCCTGACTGTCTGGGAGTTGGGACAAGGGATTTCTGCCTTCTTTGTGTAGGGTACAGACTAGAGCTCATTCTCAGGAAGCTGAACCGAGTGGACCCAGACATGCATTTCAAGATGGAGTCAATCTCCTAAGGATATCTTGCTCTTACTCTGTTCATGGCTATATTGGACAGCATTGGACCTGCAGAATGCATTCCATAACATCCAGATAATTCCAACACACTGACGATCTCTCTGTTCATTGATGCTGATTAGCATTTTGAAGATCCAATTCGATCTCGGGTGAGGTTGGTTTGTCAAATATGTAACAGACGAACTGCAGGATGAACATAGACAAGAACATGCAGGTCCTTCTGCAGTCCCAAACTATGTACGTACACCCCCCAACTTTACCTCTCTGGGACCTTTTTTAATGCATTGGTCTCAAAGCAAAGTGTGTAAGATTTCATTGCATAACAAGGGAGTGTTTCAGTCTTCCCTCATCAACACAATGGGTGGCTCTGTAAAGTCAGACCACCTTAGACACAAAGTCAGTTTCAGGTCTGCATGAGACAGCTCACATATCTATGTACATCAAATACAATTAACGGCAATTGACTGAAGCAACTTTATCAGTGTATGCTGTGAGAAACCTCAAGGTGTCTCACCCGCTGGTCCTGAGCGATCTGTTGTCCTGGTGGCCAGGATACGGCCACCGCTATTGGATCCTGTTCCTGGGGGTGTTCCAGTGGGGGAGGATCACCTGGACGAGGGGTCTTCGGGGAGTCGAAATGGGACACCCAAGTTTGAGACGCAGTACCCCCTTCCTTGTAACACCTTTTCCCCCAACCTACCCTGTAGGATATTTAGAAGCTCTACCTTCCCTGCCCCTTTTCTAACACAAACACTTTCTTACACTGTAACAGACAACAGACTAACACCAGAGCCTTTTACCTGACATGTCCCAACACAAGAGTCGGGCAATTCACAATAGCCATGCACACCTGACGGCCCTTTACCTTTCATGAAGGGTTACGTTACACCTTCTCCCTCTGGGAAAGGACAAGGAGCCTGCTGAGTCCCCTGAAACCGCTGCTGGACTTGTGGATGGTCAACCCACATGAGGAACAGCCACCCAAGGCTAGGGACATCACTGAGACCATCCTGGGGCTATGGCTAGGCAGCATTACAGAGTTTGCCCCAGGGAATGGATGGGGACCCTGCCAGGGCTCCCTGGGACTGCCTTTGGACTTGTGGACGGTCAACACTTTTTCTTTTCTGCCCAGGTAGGTGCACCCACACATGTGAGGTACTGTTTTCATCTAGACACCTGTAGGACTGTGGGAACGTAGGACATGTGTTGTTGGAAGTAGTTTCCAGGTGGGAAATGTCTGAAAATTGTGTTTTTTCCCTAAATTTTGCAATTTGCCGGGGCTTGTGGGTAATAAATTCAAGGGTCATTCGCCCAAGTCAGACCTCTGTGGATTCCATGGGTTTCTTCTTTTCAGAAATGCATGGGGTTCCCCGTTTTCCTTGGTGGCTGCAACAACCCCAGGCCCAAATCTGTAGAGCAAATTCCTACAAAATCGCTTGGGGTTACCAGTGGTTTAGCCTTTTCCCATTGCCCCCAGGTAGGTGCACCCACACATGAGGTACCGTATTCGTCGGGCCACCTGTGGGAACGTGGGAAGGTAGGACATGTGTTATTGGCTGAGTGTTTCGGTGGTTTCCTGGTGGGAAATGTCTGGAAATTGGGGGGGAAGGGGAGCATTCCTAAATTGCGGACTTTGCCAGGGCTTGTGGTAATACATTTAGGGTGATTTGCACAAGTCAGACCTCTGTGGATTCCCACGGGTGTCTTCTTTTTAAAAATGCATGGGGTTACCCGTTTTCCTTGGTGGCTGCGACACCCGAAGCCCAAATCTGTGGGTTGTCCACAAAGCCAAATGCAGTCTTCCCCATGGCATTTGATGTACCAGTGGTTTGGCCTTCTCCCTTTGCGCCCAGGTAGGTGCACTCCCACATGTGAGGTATCGTTTTCATAGGTACACCTGTGGGAATGTGGGAAGGTAGGACATTTGTTGTTTTCCCTTGGTTTCCATAACGTTTTCATACATTTGCTACTGCACTTTGTTACACAACCCTTTCATTTCCCAAATGTGACCACATTTAGTCGCTGCTTTAAGCACTGTACCGTTCTGTAACCTGCACATGTCACCTACCCTTTATAAGGTTTGCCTGTGTTCTTTCACAAAATGTATCCTTGCCATTCCTCACCACATTTGTTTTCCTAATTTGCACATGCTAAGAACATCCGTTTGGGCCGTCAGCATTGAAATCTGGTGTACCATTGTTCCGTTTTTGGCTTGTGGTATTGCTTGTTTTGTGAAACATTACGAAAAGTTTGTGATTGCCTAACTAGAAGAATCAGGGGAATGTAGCGGTGCGTTCGTTTTCTTAATATTCACAGAAGCCGTTACCTTACAGGCAGTGCTCCAGATAAGATTTTGAGGTGGGAGTATTATACGAATGATTTTTCAAATTAGAGTGTAAATTCAAAAACAAGAGTAAAAATGAGTTTTCTCCTCTGCAAGAGTGAACGAGCGAGAGAGATTCCGCTACGCACAAATCCGACATTGGCTATCTCATAGAGAGAAATGCTCCAGAGAACTAACAGCATTGGAATTATCCCTCACAACCCCAACTATCAAAGGCAGAACCTCGACTCTTTACCGACTCCTAGATAGGGCCGACCCATCCCCAAAAGAAAGGTACATGCTTAAATAAGAAAAGGACCTGGGCAGGGAAATCGATATCGAAAATTGGGGGAAAATCTGGACTAGGCTGCACAAAAGTTCGCAATGCATCACAAACAGGGAGGGGGGCTACAAACTTTGCTACAGGTACTATATAACCTCTGCTCAAATCAACAAGGCCAACCCGAACATCTCTGGTTCATGCTGGCGTGGGTGTGCGACGCCAGGCTCCCTATTTCACATGGTTTGGTCCTGCCCAAAAGCCGAGCGATACTGGAGATAAATAAGTAAACACATCATAGACATCTCCGGCCTATCCATTCCCTGGGACCCTGGAATTATCTTACTGGGCGATACTGGCGAGGGCTCTCGCCCACTCTCGGGCCGCATCCCCCGGCTGTGCTCTCACCTCCTCCTAGCAGCGAAAGTCGCTATGGCCAGGGTTTGGAAAGACAAAGATGGGCCTCAGTGGCACTCTGGTGGGCGAAATGCTGGGACATAGCGGTCGCAGAAAAAATCACCGCAATCCGTTCCGGCTCTCTGAACAGAGCCTTAAATATATGGGACCCATTCATGGACTATGCTGCCAGATATCCGGCCCTCACCAGAAGGCCCCCATTAACCAGATGGCTGCAAATGACCCCACTACACTAATCACCAATTAGGGCCCACCACAACCCGGCCCGCCGAAACCCCCCCCTTGGCTATCCTGAACATTTCGGCCCTCGAATTTGATCACTCACACCACATAACAAGAGACATTGGCATGCTCCTTGATCAAGATTGTTGTTCTGTTGTTTTGATTCATGATATAATGATGTAATGCTTACCTATGAAAACCCAATAAAATGTTATGAAAAAAAAAAGTATCCAACACATATACCCAATGCAGAGATAAAATCAGACTCGTAGACCAAAAGAGTTGTAGATCAAAGTTGTCTGGCTTGCGCAGAGCCCTTCACGCCATATGCAAACGGCACATCCCGTCTGAGCACACAGTAACAGCACATCACTCCACTTGATAATAGCATACATCCTCCCTGAACATACTAGCTACACATCTCCTCTTGACACATACTAACGAGTATGACACGTACTCTGTGCACATAGTAAAGGAACATCTCCTTTCATCATTTTCAGAGATGTGCTGTTAGCATTTGAAGAGCAAATTTGTGTCATTTGCATGTGTAAATTGTACCTTTACACCGTGCGCATGCTAACAAGCACATATCTATGCATATGCTAATGGCAGACATTGTTTTCAAGTATTGATAGAACACGTTCTGTTCAGCAAGCCTGATATCTGCACACTAATGACAGGACATCTGTACCCATAGCGACCTCAAATCTCTTATCTGCACATGCTATTGGCACATCTCTTCTCATCTGCTAATGGTACATCTTCTCTGCGCACATACTAGTGGGCCAGCTCTCTGTACATGCATGCTAACTGCACACATGTGCACAGAGATGTGCATGCTAATGACACGCCTTCTCTATGCACATGCTAATGGGACATACCCTCTCTGCACATGCTCTAACTGCACATCCCATCCCTGCACGTACTAACTGCACATGCTGGGCAGCGACGGGATGTGCATTTATCATGTGCAAACTCCACATCCTGTCCCTGCACATCTTGGCTCTGGATGCTAATTGCACTTCTGTTCCATACTAATGGCACATCTCTTCTTGGCACATACAAATGACACATCTTCACAAAGTACGTACTAGGGGACATTTCTTCTCTGCGATTGCTAACGTAGCATCTCCTCTGCCCATGCTATAATGGCACATCTCCTCTCTGCCAGTCTTAATGGCAGGGCTCCCTTCTACACAGGCTAATGTTGGCAAAGCACATGCTAAAACGTTGCAGCCAAAGAAAGGCTGGAAAGCTACCGGGCAGGAGGGCAGCCTGCACTTCCCAAGTTCCAATTACGTGGAGGGCTGACGCAGCCTTGATGGGTGTGGCACAGAGAGAAGACCGCAGAGGAGTCGCTTCTTTCTTACAAGACATGCAATAATGAAGAATAACCGTTCACACAAGTTACTATCGGTGCTGGAAATGGACAAAATGTACTGGGGCCAAATGTACCCGATTTCCCCCCTCCCCTTTCCTTATTCAGCCTGACTCGAACACGTCCTCACCAGCCCCCACCACAATGCCCAACAGTGCTCCCCTGGCATTCTGCTTGGTTTTGCTCTAATAAAATTCCAACTGGGATAATAACTGTTACCACAGTGCTTAAACGCTGAAGGAATTTTGCTAAAAGCGCCATTGTAAGAACACATACTCCCTTTCCACATGTCATTGGCATAGACTCCGTACACATGCAGCAGCACATCTCCTATCAGCACATGCTAACTGAGCATCTGTTTTCTACATGTGCAGTGACAAATGGCCTCCCGGCATGTGCTAATGGCAAACATATTCAGTTCCCGGGCTGCCCCGCATCTCTGGTGCAGGGTAATGGAACCATTCATCCCTGCATGGGGTAACGGCCCATCCATCATGGTATAGCCCACCAGCAAGTGCACGTCTTACTACAGCCAGCATAACTTTATAAATTATACATTACAGAGTAGGTTTGCAACGGGCCATGGTGCAGCAAGTAAAGGAATTATTGCAGATATGTTGGCTCCCGCCCCTTTATTTCAGCACTGTGAGGGGAGCGGAGGGGGTGGCTGGTGGCTTGTGAGAGTGAGCAGACCTACCTGACCTCCCTCCCCGCAGGGGTGCAACAAAACCTACATTTGGGGGGCAAGGGGGTGGGAGATTAAGTCGTGATGGGAGGGGCCACTATAATAGGCAGGGCAAACTTGGAGGATCTGCCCCACTGTTCTACCCACCTCCCCCCATGGTCTGGTGTGAGGACCATCTATTGATTAGTATATATAAAGCGCAATATACAGAGAGGTGATGGAGGACTTTCTTGAAAGTAACAGCTTTAAAGTTTTACTGCGTTTGTTCAAGTACATTTTTCTGAACAAACACAGTAAAACTTTAACACTGTCAGTTTCGGGGAAAGGCTCACCTCTCTGCCTAACAAAATGCAAGTGCGCCCATCCAGGAGTGCACCTAGGCTAAAATGTAGGGGTGGGCTAACCCTTCAAATGTTGGGAGAGGCACTAACTTCAGAGACTGTGGAGGAGTGGCAAACTTACTTGTGTAGGGGCATCTACCTTCATTAAATGTTGTAATAAGACTATTCTAGTGCAGCTTTAATGTTACAATCAGTTAACTGCTCTCTCCGTTGAGTCTGAAATACCCACTTCTTGCAGATCCTGAAGGTCCTAGAAAGTGTGAAAATGGCAGATGGTGTGCAATGAAAGACTCAATATCATACCATAACAGGACATTGCAGAGTGTGGGGCAGTACTCTGGACGGCCCAAGCAACTTCAGTGGCTGGGGGCAACAGGGGAGAAAATGTAATGTTGGTTCTATCGCAGTCCGCTATAGTAGAATCTCTGGTGCACTGACTGGCTGGTGAGACTATGTCGGCCTGTCAAATACAGTGTTACAAGACTGGGGGAGGGCCAGTTCAGCAATAATGCAATTCTATGCAACAGCATTGGACCCACTAGCAGAGGAGCACCAGGATGCACCAAAGTGTCCCTACACTTATTAAAGCGGTCCTGTTGTAAGGTTGTAAACTTTATCATTTATAAGCACTCCAATTTTTGCATTTGAAGTCAGGTTGAGATTACATTATTTGCCCAGAATCACACAGTTACGCTAAAAAGCAAAGCTTTGATTTTAACCCACTCTTTCAATTTGGGAACAGCCACATTCTTCCGCGTTTTACTTGGAACAAAAATGTAAGTTTTGGGTGTCAAGACCTACAGTAATACTGTCCTATAGAGTTTACTTGCAAAGTAAACAAATTGCATAGCAAAGCATCACAACAACATGTAAATCCTTATAGCAGCATGTTGGGCCGAAATAATATCACTGTACCTTTATTTTCCACATCCTGAATGGAAAACTTTCAGATGCAAAAGGCAAAACATCCTGATTTACCCACTTTATTTCAGCGCTTTAAAAACACACAAAAAAAATGAAGTTCTGCCATAAACTCACTTAGGTTTGGCGATTTGTCACAAACCGCCACTGTGTTGTTATGTGTGGTTAAAGAACATTCAACTAAAGACATCGAAGTAAACTTAACTTTTTAGCATATGAAGCTGTTAGACTTTATGGGCAGTGCTCCAAATAAGGTTTTGAGGAGGGATTATTTTACTCCCTGATTTTACAATAAATGCAATTTCAAGCAAGTAAAAATGGGTTTTCTCTTTCACAAGAGAGTAAAATGTGTCTGAAACGTTCAGACATTTGGGGAATAAAACTTCAGTCCCTGCATTCAGCCAGTGATAGAAATGAAGACTTAAGGCATGATTGCAGGCCTTGACTAACCAATCAGTCAGCACTGAGATGGTAACTGGACCATGGAGTGTGGGGCGAGGTGTGGTAAGCTGCACATTGGAATAGTTCCTGCGCCAACAGCATGCCTGAATTCATGGAAAGGCACAGTGTGTGCAGCTTGGGTACACTGTACCTACCAGCTCTGCACACAGACTTAAGCAACGGTTTGTGGTACATTTTAGTGTGGTGCAAAGCTCCAATGAGGAAGGAAAACAAACTAACCAGAGGGGATTTTCATTTTGAATTATTGTGTAAAGGTTACCGAGGCAAGGTTTCCCAATACAGAGAGGAAGCTAGCGCTTTTAATGATAGGAAATAAAAAGCAGACTCATCCTTGCCAAGTTTCAAACTCTGATAAAACGATCTCTGCAGCAAGTGCCTTATCCCATTCGGTTTAACGCGTACCCTGCTTCAGTAGTCATAGTGCATGCAATACCATTCTAGACAGACACACACATATACATGCACTTGCCAGTGTACCCATTTGTCTGGTCTCCAAGTCGTACCAACTGCCTGAAAGTGGACTTTATAACAAAGCCCTTCTATCCGCTGGCTTCAATTAATATAGGAATCCCATTGCACTTTGGTACTTAATGTCTCACCTGATTCTTTAACAACACGCGGTATAGTAATAATCAAAGATTAGAAAGATGAAAGGCTGAGCCAGCATTGAGGGCCTAGACCATGCGACCTGCAGGATACATGCAGCTGGCGCTACACCAATTTAGCTGTCTTACTGCATTACAAACAGGTGCAGCTTCTCAAAATACCTTTGCTTTCTAGAGCAATGCTGTACAATAGGGCACATCTTCTGCTTCAATCCTGAAAAGATAGTGTCTCGTGTCCAGCAACAAGTGGCAAAAGCACTACAGAACATGAGCTCACTCACGGTATCTGGAGACCCGAACCTTGAAGCAAAATCCTGTCACACCTCCCCGCTTATAGTTTTCTCACCAGGTTGTGTGAATGATCAACTGATACACAGTGAAATAGAAGAGCAATACAATACACTGGAAATACAGCGAAAAACAAATGATGGAGTACTGATTGTAGAAAATATTAAATTACCTCTTGTACAGAACCTGGGGAATGCACACCTCCAGTGAGGGAGCATCCCTAAGGGGATACAGGGAGTCGAGGCATCTCCTGTTACCTCCATGGCCCCGGGTGTCTGGCTGTCCACTGAACTCTGACATCTTCTGGAGCACAGTTTGGCCAGTGTTCGAACTTAGTATAAATATATGCACAGTGCATTATGCACTGTAAGAACACAGAGGATGCCATTGCCAAGTAAGGCCAGTATTTCCCAATGCAGGAACACCAGTGCTGCCTGAGCCCAATTACGCCATTACTGACACTATAAAGGACACCCTAGTGAAAGGACTTTGTATGTACCACCAACCTTGCCCATCCCACTGTGTGAACACTTGTGCTGGATGCGCTGCATATGGGCTGCACATTCTACTTACTGTAAGAGAACTTGTGCTGTGTGAGCCCAGTAGTGCCGTTATTTGCCTCAGTAAGAACATGCATGCTGCCCCTTTCCCTAAGCCTCTCTTAAGGCCCCGGTCAGACATTTGCTGCCATGGTGGCATCACCTCCCATAATCTGCTGTCCTAGGTGCAGGGTACTGCCCATTCTACACAACAATTCGATTCAATCTTCAGTTCCACCCTTGCAGCTCATCGACCTCTCTTTCACCCGCTCTCATCCACACCAGCACTCCTCCCTGCTCCCTCTTGCACCTTCACTTGCATGTATCCTTGCACTTTCACATCCTTTACACGCCTGCACACTCACACACCCTTGCTCATTATCACACTTGTGCTAGGTCTCACGTAGCCTTGCATCTGAACACCCTTGCACGCTCGCACACTTGCTTTTTATTACTTATGCTTTTCTTACATACCCTTGCATCCACACACCCATTTTCAGACCATTGCCGGCTAGTACAAATTGAGCTTTCAAAAACGCTCTGACAAACAGGTTTATTAATTTCCATAAACAGCAGGGGATCAGCACACAGATGACTGTCGGCCCTGCAGAGTGTCCTGTACAGGAGAGTAGCAGATCTGAGTGCTTTGGCTCCGAGATCCTTTGTCTGCTGGCACAAAAATTAAATTTAAAAAATGTGCCATTTCAATTGGGAGTGAATAGGCGAGGGCCCCGGTAGATGACCTTGCCACTAATGGTAACACAAAAACAAAGTTAGTGTGAGCTGATTATAGATAATGACAGTTGGTAATGCTTAAAGTTCAGATCACCATGTATTCCTTGACAAATGCTGACAAGTCTAAAATAAAAGGGGGTTGGGTACTTAGGGCCGAGTAAGAAAATGTTGCTTATTTCTACGCAGCCCACTAAGTCCAAAGCAATTTCGGGAGTCTTCTCACGAAGCTCGTGTGTGCATAAACTAATGGTTCATACTGCAGTGCCATCTACTGGCAGAAAGAGGAATTTTTTAAATGAAGAATTACAGTGACAATCCTGCGTAAACAGTATGCATTTAAAAGTGAAATGTGGCGTACTGACAAGAATTAAATGTGTAAGAAGGCCCTTACGCCCCTTATCTGGAGGGCTGCTTACAGGTACAACCATATCCAGCACATACCTTTTTTTCCTGTCATTTTTTTTTTCCAATATTTCCCCAAACTATGGGAGTTTTACCTACATAGTTGTTGCCTGATGTTAGGCAGAATCCTGTGCAGTTCCCTTAGGGAGCACTACAGAAGATTAAGACTACAGGTATGAGCAATAAAATCCCCTTTGGTATCAGTCCGCACCACAAAGATTTAGTTGGTAGCTTTGGCTGAGCATTCAGACTTCTCTAAAGAGGGAGATGAGCAATATTCAGGGTTTACACAATAGGGCTTCAGTACTATGGCACAAGGAAACACTGACCAAAGCTTTGTATTAAAAAGAATATATATTTATTTTACACACTTCTAGTTCAACACATAAATCACAGTTATAAAAGCAAGTTAAAATCAGTCAGGAAAAGTATGCACAACTCCCTAGTTAAATTGTAGACAAGTTTGAGCAAGACTGCAAACTGAGCAAAACAGCACAGTGAAAACCAAACACAAATGGCACTCTATCAATTTCTCAAGGGAGGGAAAGAACAAGTTATACTGGAATTTACTCTTAGGCACCCTAGTAACACTTCCCAATAAGATTGTGAACAAGTTTAGGCAAGGCAGTACTTTAGCATGTATAATACTGGAGGTGAAAACCGAGCAAAATGGCACTTCACAAGTTTAAAAAGTGGGAAGGAAAGGTGGTTATACGAGTTAGGTGCACCAACACATTTCTAGGTGAGAAGCAATCTAGAGAAGGCAGTTGTAACAGATTTAGCCAGAGTCAATAGGCCTGTGCCAGAGTCAGTGGAACAGGGCAAAGAGCCCAGGAGCAAAATGTTCTTGTAGCTGCAGTCAAGTCTTTGTTAAACGATTCGAAAAGGTGGTTGCAGGAGGTGAAAGACAAAGTTAGAGGATAGGGGCGGCCAACCCAACAGGTAGGTAAAGGATTTAAAACACCTTTAGCGCTACCAAACGAAAAGGGAGGCCTGGCGGAACAAAGTACCTAAATATTTAGAAGAGGTTCCTGCGGTGGCAGTTGTTCCTGGCAGTTCGGGAGATCCAGGCAGTTCCTGCAGTTCGGGTTATCCAGCAGAGGATGAGAGGCTCTCGTTGTGGAGGAAGGTTCGAGTTACTGCACTGCCCAGGGATGAAACCACCCGCGGTGCTGCCAAACGAAATAAAGGTACGCTCCTTTAAATCGCGGTCCGGGTGGACGGGTGCCTGGCTATCCGGTCTCCGAGTGCAGGGCACTGGCGATTCGACTAAGGCAGGTCCGGGAAGGCGATTTGCAAACTGGTTGGCCCCACCAGCTCAAGGGACGAAGGCTCTTGCAGATGAAGATCTTCTCGCGTCATGTGGAGAAAAGTGGTCAGACGCTACAGCAGGGCTTCACCGGTGGTTCAGTTGATGAAGATGTCTTTGGCTTCTCTCCTCTTCGGCTTCTTAGTTCCAGTGGCAACATCTTGCTCTTCCAGTCCTCAGGACCCTGCTTTTATGCAAAAAGATCCCCATTCATACAGCCTAGCTGTCACTCACACAGTGGAGTGGTCATCCTGGCGAGAGACCCTCCAGCCTATCAGGGAAGAGTGCGACATGGGTTGCTGAGGCAACCCTGTCCAGGGGTCCTACTCCCCCTCCCACACAATGGGTCCACCCCAGACTCAGTGGCGCCAAAAGGAGGGCTTCTTGGCAGAAGCCCGCCAAAAGGACGAACAAAAGGATCCCCGACCTGGGTTAGGATCTTAGAGAAAGACACGAGAAAGAATTTATATAAAAGTTCAGGCAAATAAAACCTACCGGAGTAAAGTTAATATAAAAATAAACTGGTGGTATGTTAGAGGCTGTCAGTAAATGTGGTAGCCTCAACAATGGGAAAATCCCATAGGGAAATATTTGCGGTCGAATATTTTTGGTAGTAACCACTGCCACCAGCGAGAAACCTTTGAGAGAGGGACTGTACGGTACCCTCTCGAAAATGAACATAAGGGGAAAACTATTAACCCTTGTCAGTACCTCCATAGTAAGATGGGTTGTACTGGTTTTGTTCATAAAGATTGACTAGTAAAGTCAATGGGGACTTTACATGCCCTGGGAGACAGTAGTCAGTCACAGGGTATGGAGTCAATGTTTGGGGGTCGCTACGACACCCCTGTGTTACTGCACGGAGGGTGCTGCATAACAAATGTATATAAAGATGGTTCCTATAAGGGTGAGATAAACCCCATAGACATTAAACACAACAAATAGCCTAGAACACACATAGAAAACATGTCTAAGAGGGGAAAAAAAGAGTCTCACTCTTAGCAGGAGAAAAAACAAACCCTTCAAATCCAGCCAAGCTGATGCGGGACTCTATAGGTAAGGGAAATTAGCCATAGAATGAGAATTCTCCCTAACACCTGACCTGCACAAATGACCCCTACCTAAACTTGGAATTTTGTCTACTTTTCAGAAATGTATACCTTATCTTCCCTTTCAGCTTTCCGACCCTCCTCTTCCATTCCGTCCAAGCATGTCGAATTGGAAAAAAAAAGGGAAAAATTGCCTACCTCTCACAAAACTGATTGTAACCTTATAGAAATATGTTTTTTGGTATCCACTCAACCTGTTCTGAATTCGCCATTTTTTTTCCAGACTTTCAAGAACAGCAAAACATTTGTTCCTAGCTCTTACAAGGAAAAAAAACACAGGCTTTTATTGCCATTTTCTGAAGAGAAAAAGAAAAAAAAAACACAAATGTTTCCCCCTTTTTGGTTATTTTCTCTCACCCCCATACAGAAAACTAGGATTCCTAGTAGGCGGTCATAATGCCACCAAGTGGGAAGAAAAGGGGCCAAATTTGGCCAAGACATGTGACAGAAAGGTTACAAGGGATTGCATAGCGACATACCGAAATCACCAAAAAAGGGCTTGGCACTCTGAAGGAAAACCATTGCCAGTATGGGTTAAAAGACATTAAAACTCGGGAATGTTGCGAGCTGCTTTTCAAAAGGCAGTAGTGAACCCAACAGAGGGAGACCCACTTTGCAAGGAGGATCCGAGCCTGGCAAAGAGCAATCGCCCAGGTGCAAGAACACAGAGGGAACTTTTTGTTTGTTTGTTTGTTTGTTTGTTGTTTTGAACCAGTATGCCTTCTAAGGAAAGAGACTTTGATGAAAGAGACTTAGCACCTGAAGGTTCTGGTATTGTTGAGCTAGAATTGTGAGCCTTGTGCTAGAGAGGCCAAGGAGTGTGCTGTGCTCAGGAGTTCCGCCTTGTCCCGTTCTTGAAATGTGGCGAAGGGAGACCCCACCATACCATCCTGTCTTATTTTGTGAACATTATCCCACACTCGTTTTGTAAGTTAGTGGTACAGTTGGCAATAGGTTTTTTAGTACTGGGGCTTGACTGCCTTATTATTATTTGATGGTCGTAGCTTTCTCCCATCTTAGCTTTAGGTTTAGTTTAGGCATTTTTCTCACCCATTATAAAGTTCAATAAACATCCTTGAACTGTGAAAGCTTGTGTCTGCCTTTACAATTGCCACCATGTGTTCCTTACAATGCCAATATATTTTTAGCAGTGAAAAGTTCCCTAAATATATTGCTGGTTGTGATGGACCCTGTGGAATCATCACTAATTCCTCAATGGCAGGCTCCTCCTCCATGGCCAGGGAAAGGCAGCCGCTACCTAATCCTGGGGGTGGTATCAGGAGGGATCATGGTGGAGGAGATGAATACCGGGTAGAGGTGGTGGCTCCAAAAGGAGAGACGCAGTATTCTCCTTTTGATGAGGAGGAAACCTTAAGTTCAGAATCTTTGATGGCATATTGTTGTGAAAGCATCTGATGTTTATGGCAATTGTAATGTTGCAACTGTTTAACCATGTTTTGTCAAATTCATTGAAACTTCCTTGGACTCTGTGTACTGTGAGTACTGTGGTGAGAAGGAGTAAGGAGGTCATGTGGAGGAAATGTGACTTGTGACTGAGAATACTGTGCAATCTAGGTGTTACAAATCTAATCAGCTGCACTGGATTTTTAAATCCCCATATCACCTGCAGTTGATGCAAAGTGGATGGAGAGAGAAAGCAGGTTGCAGAGTGCGCAGAGCGGGAAGCCCGACCGGTGCCAGAGGAAATCCTATGAAAGACTGCGGGAAGAGAAGCTAGCTGAAGGGGGTCGCGGGATTTGAGTATATGCTGAAAAGAATGTTAAAAGTACTTTTGAATATCGACCTAATAGAACTAAATGGAAAAGGCAAGTGTTGTGCAATTCTCCTGACATGAGATGTCAGTTGGGGGAAACATGAGCATTGGCGAAGCCAAACGACATTGCCAAAAGAACAATGGGCAAATGTGGTGCAATTCTCCCGACTTAGGTCAGTTGGGGGAAACCTGGAACAAGCATTGCCAAGAGAGATTGTTGAAAGAAAAAGCTTGAACAAGCCCTCAGATATTGGATGTCAGCTTGGGGGGAATTGGTACAAGTAACAGTTGAAGTCAACAAAAGCGTGCCAGTGAAGAAGCACAGTTGTGTCATATGTAAGGAGAAAGTGAATGTGCAGAGAAACCTGATAAGGATATCAGGTAGTGAAACATTTCTGTACAAGTATACCTGGCGTTAGAGTACACCAGGGGATCTAAGTGAACCTAAGGGGGGATATTCCAGAGTTTTCCGTTGATGTGTTTTCTAGCAGGAGAGTGTACCTGGACACTTACTTTGAATTGGTATGTTAAAAAGAGACTTGGTCATATCATGTTCTTGTTTCCTTTGAAGGTTTTGTCAACCAGAACCTTCAGACTTGCCTTTTGCCATACTTAAATGTTGTTCTGAAAAAGTCATTTGTTTTGTCATCGTAAAAAGTAGTAAAGACTTATCTTTACCTTATTCAAACCAACACTGTGGGAAAGTGTTTTACCATTTTTAAAGACTAGAAGAGACGTTCTCCTTTCCAAATCAGTTTTGTGCAAGGAACCTTTGTTTTGTCATCTTGGGGAGTGTATTGGGTAAAAAAGGCATGTGTAATGCGTTTAAGAGACTTCTCTTTACACAGAACTTTGCGAATAGTTTGCCTGAAATAATCCAGCGGAAGGGGACCAACCCTTGGATACAAGAAGTGTTTTGGTTGAAGATATACATGTTTGAGTTATTACACTTTTCTGTTGAGTTGAACTTTGAAACATGTACCTTGCACATATAGTTTGTATGCATTTGTGCAAGGGTTAGATTGAGTTTGGACATATGGTCCTCCTGCTTTAGTTTTAGTTTTATAGCAAGGGGCACTCATTAGAATAGGGAAAGTTAGGCCTTTATCCAATCCCCTTTCTGTTAATAAAATAGCTAATGTTTAGAATAATACCCCTTTGTGTCCGCCACTCATTTCTGACCCCTCACATGTTTATTGCCAAGCTACCTTTCTCCATTCTATCCTCAGGCTCACACTATCAAAATCGATTATTTCATCTGCATTTGGCCTACTACTAATATTGGGGCCTAATCTTTCTCAGATCAACAAATCTTTTTGCAGTTCCATTAAACTCACATCAACATTCTTAATGCATTTATTTGCATTTTTGCCTGACGGTATGCTTACGGTTCAAGTCAGCACCTCGCAGTTTTACCAAGCTGGTTGGGGCATATGAAAATTCACATCTGTCCTTACCTGGACAGCTGGTTGTTTGTGACCAACAGCAGGAAGGTGTCGGTTTTCCATACCCAGAGTATGTCAGATGTTGATATGTTGGGATTTCTAGTCAATCAGAAGAAAATCGCATTCGGTACAAAGTTAAAATTGGACTTCAAAGGACCAAAAACAGCAGCAGATCAGGGAATTGTATTCTTGCAAGTGGCAAGAACTTAGAAATTGAGTGTCTCCCTGTGCCAGTTGTGGCCTTAGAGGAAGAAACAACAAGAGAATGGTTGGGGGTTCAAGGGCAGATGGTCGCAACAGTGCTGTTAGTGCTCGGGCGTGTTATCTGAAAAACCTGGTCAATTTCAGCCTGTCCCAGTAGTCCCCACATTCAGGATGCGAAGATAAATTGCAGTATACCCAGTGATTTGGGCGGAGGCTCGCTTTGGAGAATTTACAGCGGACAGACATCAATGACATCCTAATGTCCCATCAAGTTGACAACTGACGCGAGTCAGATAGTTAGGGGGAGGGTGCAACACTGAAGGACCAGCAGGCACAGTGTTAAAGATAGCATCACGAGGGCGCTGCGTACCTGTTCGTCGGGTTTGGGGTCCGAAGATGATGCCAGACTGTCTGATGATCCGTGGAGATGTAACTGATGACGCGGGAAACCAGCCCAGCTCCAGCCCGAATGGAACCGGATTGGAGGTGAACCGGCTCCCAACGCCACGGGTTCGCTCACCCCTGATTAGCGTGGCGTCGGGACAGTGCAAGCACTGACAGGGGGAGCCTCCTTGTAGATAGTTCTGGGTTCACAGAAGGCAATAGGATCCGGATGGATGTTGACGAAGACCAGAAGGCTTGTGGTAGAATAGTTCTTCCAAGTATCAGCAACAGGCAGCAAGTGACAGAGGCAGGCAGGCAAGGAGAACCAGAAGGAGCAGTTGAACCCAGGTCCAATGGGAAAAGGCCTGCGGGGGGGGAACCACCCCAAAACCAGAATGAGAGCCAGGAAGAACAAGGAACCCCAACCCCAGGAATGGAAGGAGAAGGGAACAGGGGAGGCAACTAGAAGGGAACCAGAAGGGAAAAACAGGCTGGAACAGGGCAAGGCAGAAGGACTCACGAAACAGGTAAGTAGAACAAGGAACCAGAGTAGACACGGTCCGAACCAAACTGCGTTGAGACGCGGTTTGAATAAGGGCCGTGGCTCCTTATATGTGGCCACCAACACCTGGGAGGCTTGCCACGCAAGCCGTACTGTCTCCCAGGCATTGGTCATCCCACAACGAGGCTTGGGCCGCAGGATCCCCAGAACCGAGCACTCTGCGCACTGCGCACTGCGCATGCGCGGAGAGCGGCCGCCCGCGCATGCGCCGAGCAACGCGCACAGAAGACCCGGAAGTGCCCGAAACCCAAGACAGCCCCAGGCCCCGAAGACGGAAGCGCGGGTACAGCCTCCAGGACGGGGAGCGCCGTAACAGGTAAGGAAGACCCAAGACAGGCGGCGTGACACACAGGGAATATGGCAGGAGTCATAGTATGAGGTCATCCAACTGGAGGAAATTGGCAGCTATCCTTCAGACCCTGAGATGTAGTTCTGTACACGGAGAACCAGAGAGAATTTAGACAGTCAACATGATGACAAAGCAAAGGCTTATATAAACAGGCCAAAGGGCACCAGATGCAGGTACTTGCCACTGCTGGCAGAAAAGCTATTGTCCCTTCATCAGAAGCAGTACATATCCAGTGAGTGTCGAATATCAACACAGGTCGAGAAATAGTTTTCCATCTTCCATCAATCTTCGTCTTCATCCCACAGTGCCTTCTGTATAGTATGTAGGAGGTTTGGCACTCCGGAGCTATAGATTTATGTCTCCAGGGCTGTTAAGAGTGGTTCTAGCCTTTTGTGTGATTTTTACCCAACATTAATTCTGGTTTCTACTTGAAACAAGAAATATTTTTGCCCATATTGGGTTAAGCAGACCAAGAACAAATACTGCCAAACAGCCGGTTTGTTGGAATATGAGTGAGTGGGACCACATAACATGCAAATGGAAATACCTCCTCTGTGAAATGTACAGTCAGCTAATACGCGATTGTCGACCCTGCTGGAACAGCCCATAGAACCAATCGAAAGATTGTCACGATTCGCTCCCTTCGCTCTCATTCCTGCCACTTGGGGGCCTGCTTTGGGGTTTATTCCCTGTTGGACTTTCCTTCCAAAACCTTACTATACAGTGCTGTGGCGATTTGGGAGGGAATTCTAAATCCATATATTCCATGTCACTTCCCTTTCGGATCCATTCCAGGTTTTTGGCAGCCGGTATGCTGCTTTGATCAAAAGACTGCTTCCCAGAAAGCCTGGCCCGCTGCTTCATCTCCACCCTTGCAGGTCAAGGTTGGGTGGAGGAAGTACTAGCAAACAGCACACCTGAGGCGTGTGCTTGTTAGCCAGCTTTAAAAGCCTGTGTTTGCTTCAGTCCAGCGCTTGTCCATGTTGCAGTGTTCCTGTTTGGGACTGCGCCCTTGTTCCAGGTTCTAATGCTTAGTGGTCTGGTTGCTAGTTTCGTTTCTTGTTCCTGGATTTCAAATTTAGTGTGCTTATTTGTTTTTTCTCCTTCCTGGAATCCCTTTCTTCTGCCTCGGTTTGCAGTCAGCACTTTCTCGTGCTTTCCTTTTCCTGTGCAGCCCAGTTTGTCTGTGTTCTTTATCCCTTTGCCTTTTCCCTGTTCTGCAGTGTAACCTTGATCCTTTAGACACCCCTCATTGAGAGGTTTCCTATTTTGTACGTTTTCCTTTCCCTCCCTGGATGGGGAGGAGGGAGGATTTGCACTTGTAATTTCGTTTTCCCTGTTCCTGCTCCTTTATTTTCTCTTGCAGTCTGTTCCTGGTTTCGCCTTGTGTTGCTCTCTTTTTTCCCTACTGATTTTTAGGTGAGGTTTGGTGTGCTGTTGTATCCGGCTCTTGAGCAAATGCCTATGTTTTCCTCACTATTCTGTAAGCACTATTCCTACTTGTCCCTTGTCAAACGGCTTATATATTAAGTAATCCTCCTTTTGCTGTTATAGCCTTTCTGGGCCCTGACATTCCAGGTGGTGTTTCTCGTCCTCGTGAGTATTGTCTTTAAGTTACCTTATACGATACCGTCAATGGTGTTCGCTCACAGATCCCGTCATTCTTAGCGCTCACAGTACTTGTAACAACAATTGTGGGTGAAGAGTACTTGTAACAACAATTGTGGGTGAAGAGCTTAACGACTTTCTTTGCAAATCATCAGGAGCTTCGAAGTGCCTATCCCACATCCCTTTTCATATGTATCACATTCCACTTGCACATCCTGTGGTTTGATACGGATTTCTCATGGTGCTATCTTGTGCACATTTTCTTGGCCCTATCCACACCCCTTTGTCTCCCCATGAGAGCCATGTTTGTTCTCATTAGGGAGAAGAGGGCGCTCCCCATTTTTGTAAAATAAAGGAGGAAAGGAATCTCTTTTATATGTAGGGCTGGATTCTCTCAAGACATGCAACAAGTTGTTTGGCAAGACTAGATTCTGTTGTAAGCCACCTATATCTTCCGTGAGTTGTTAGATTAGGAATGGTATGTCCACGGATAACAAACAGTATAGCACTACTTTCCTTCCATCATGCAGGGAAGGTCCACTAGGGCAGTGTCTGCATCCTTAGCTGAGGCCATGGGGGGTACCTCTGGCCAATATCCCAGTGGCTACAGGAACATCTTGGTCTTCATTCATAGACCATTATAGGCTTTCTAGCTCCAACGTTGGAGAAAACCTAGATCAGAGCTTCAGTGATGAATGTGGTGAAACACAAGTAACTTCTGTGATGTATTTTATTTTTTATTTTTATTTTTTTTACAACAAAGGTTTTGCATGTCAACTTGATGTACTGTGTATTTCAACCTGTCCACAGAACTATCTAAGGTATGTCCTCAAGCATGAGGTAAGTGATGAGGGAGGTGAGCTGGGCATTAATGCCATGATTATGCATGGTATACCCATTACGCCAGCTCTACTCCCTCATCACTTTACTCAGACTCAACCGAAACGTGGAGGGGCAGCAGAACGCTGTGGGAGGTTTATTACAGATAGAGTACTGCTGCCAGAGACCATGGTTATGAGCTACGGCAGTGGGAAGGCCTAGGAGCCTTAGAGGAAAGGCAAAAATGGTGTTAGAGCTCCATACGTGGGTAAGTGGCCTAAAAACCGGTTCCATGTGTTAAAAATGAGGCAAGAAGGGCAGTTTACACAAAACAATTGCGGCAAAAAGGCTGTGGTTTTGCCGCCACAATCCATGTAATGGAGGCGGGGGACACCCCCGCAACCTCGGACCCATTATACCATTTAAAAGGTAGCGGGCGACAACCCTGCAACTCCTGCTTCCCTAAAATAGTATAATGGGTACTTTCTTTTACAGATTACATTTTTGCCGCAATTGTATTACTACTACAGACCTAAAAAATGAGGACTGTGACAAGGGAGTAGAGCTGGTGTGAAAGGGTTGATCATGCATAACGATGGCATACACAGACAAGATCCTGAATACCACCCTCTCCCCTGCCGACCTCCCCCCTGCCTCCCGCAGGGCTGGTGCTCCCAGCCCTGATTTGACCAAACTTAAAATTGATGAAATAAATAACAAATGGTGCACAGCGCACCCACATGAGCGGAACAGCGCACCCTAGGTTGCGAAGATTGATAAAAGGCACGGCACCGGCATTCTAGTCCTTCCGAGGATCACTGCGCATTTAGATTTTTTTCCCGCCATGTACCAAGTGTTGCACTTTGCTTGCTACCGTGTGCGTCTCTGCTACCTGAAGAGAAAAAGAAAAAACCTTCAAAACATTTATTTGTTGACAGCGCGCAGAGGTATCACGATGCTGGTACATATTAGAATAGAAAACAGGCACCATAGGTAGGAGCCTTCGACATATTTGATGAATAGGGTTTTCAGTCATTTTCTAAAAGTTAAATATGAGGGTTCATCTTGGCTGCAGGGTGGTAGGCATTCCACAGAGTGGGAATCTGCGACAGAAAAATTGGCTCCTCCAGCTCTTCCTTGTGAATCTTGGTATAGTTAAGGCCAGGGCAGCAGCGGAGCGTAGGCAGCGTGGTTTAGATTTCTTGCAATTGTGCTGCTAGAAAAAAGGCAGGTGCAGAGTTGTGGATGCACCAGTGGGTCATCGATAAGACTCTGAACTCAATGCGGGCTTTGACAGGAAGCCAATTGGCCTCCCGCCTCACTTGCAAGATGTGATCAGTTCTCTTCATGCCCCAGGCCGCCCAAAGGGCATGGTTTTGAATCAGTTTAAGTTTAGATACGTTTTGGAGAAGGTGCCCGAGAGGATGGCGTTGCAATAATCCAATTTGCTGCCAATGATAGCCCTGGCTAGAGTCAAGGGTGTGATTCCCTGTTAGTTTCAGCAGCATTTGGGTTTCATCAGCAAAGTTTGTGTAGGGAATTTTAAGATTGTCACAGTGTTCAAACAGGGGCTTAGTGTACATATTGTAGAGAGTGGGGATATACACAAGCCCTAAAGGTCACTGTATGGTACGGGGATAGGATCGGCAGCTTCAGATCCAGCGAAGACCCCGGAGGAACGCTCATTGAGAAAGGATTTGACCCAAATGGTGGTTTCGCTGGAGAAGTTCAATTTAGTGGTGAGGTATTGAAAAAGTATGTCATGTTCAACGAGATGTGCGTTTTGTGTAGTGTGTATGTATGCTTTCATGTGTGTTTAAATGTAGTGTGTGTGTGTGTGTGTCTATGACTAATTGAGTTGAGTCTGTAGCTGTGTATGTATGTATGTATGTATGTATTACTTAGCATCAGAGTCTGTGTGTGTGTCGTGCCCCGCCCTAGCCCACTCTGAACTCCACCTTAATTATTTTGGCTCCCTACATACACTTGGTCACTCACACAACATTTTTAAGAAATAGTTAGTCCCCACCACTAAAAACATTCACCTGTCACCCATGAATCATTTAGAATCCTGGTGCTTCTTCAGGAGCTCCCGCTCAGCACCAAAAGTTGTCTTTCGCTAACTTCTTAGAGTGAGATGTGAAGTTTCTGCCCATTGTTTGGACTGCCTAACTTCTGCCTGGCTAATTAGTCATTTATAAAGCTTGACACAGTAAATGAGCAAACTGCTGCACTGGCAAAGTAAATTGCGGAGTTCATGTACACAAGCGTGCTTAGACAGATGCATTATGTAAAAGAGCAGAAAGAGTGGAAAGGGATAGATGAATGAATATGAAGTTTGATGATAATTGCCACTGAAGAAGGATGTGTGAATGAAGAATAACTAAGATGAACGAATAAGGATACATTGATGGGCAGATTAATGAAAGATCAAGGCCATACAATAGCATGAGAAGGCATGGACAGAAATGTATAGTGGCATATGCAAAATGCAATGAAACCACATTTGCCTTACTAATGGGTCATTATCCTCATTGTCTCTGTCTAGCATTGTTATTTACAAAGTTGATTTCGGTTATGAAGATCTAGATATCATCTCTCCCCCGTATGCACGTGCACTTTACATTGAATTTCGCATGAATTGCCTGAGACTGGGCACATTTACACATTCCTGGAAAGGTTCTAAAGTCAGGAGGTGTTTGATACGTGGAGCTGAAGGGGAGTCGAGAACCCATTTTATGTTCATATGTGATGCTGTGAGAAACCAGAGGGTTAGAATACTTGAAGCCGCTCTTCACCGCTTACCACATCTGTCGTTTTGCCCAGGCTATGCCTTTTAGAAAATCCACTTTGAATCTTAATGCTGTCCACTTTGTGGCGAAAAACATCCACTGTGCTTGGCTAAGGCGAGACCTGTTGACCAGAGACTTATTATGTATGTGGAAATTATTTGCATTAATTAAGCAACTCTCATGGATTTGTTGTGTGTATATCATGCTTTTGCTTTTCTTTGTGCAACTAATGGTCTAAGTGCTTTGACGTATTCGATTTTACTCTGTCTTTTGTATGAGTGACACGTTGTCCATTTGTACTCAAAGTATGTATTTTATGTTTTACCTAAAGTTTTTAAATCGAATAAAATGCATGATGATGATATTTATTGAAAAGTAAACTTTCTGTTTGTGCCTTAGTTGGAAGTGGCTACTGTCAATTTAAGAGTCCCAGATGTCTGAGGCTGGACAGAGCAATGTTTGTTTTGCTTTGACAGTATCCTCGTTTTGTGTTAAATACTTTAATGGCTCAGAGGATTGATTCACATAGTATGGCTGCCTCCCAGTTACGTCTGCAGTGAAATGCCACGGTTTAGCTGTACTAGATGTCCATGACGCAGGGGAAAAACACAGTGAGATGTATTACTTCACATGAAGTTGAATATGGTTGGTGGGCACAAAAAGTCTGAGATAGCACAGGAGTGTCACTCTATTTAGCAAGCCAATGTGCAGGGAAACTCTGCCCATCTCCCTGTGCGTGTAAAAGGGTGTGTGCATGCCCTCCATGCGTTTTGCAACCGCCTCAAATTATTAGCCATGAATTCTAAAGAAACATGCTTAAGATTGCCACATAAAATTAAAACCCCTTTGACATTAATGGGAACTAGTCACTATTGAACGCAGGCCCCCTGGCGTCAGACGCATCAGATCACATCACAAAAGAGAGGCAATGAAGTAATTGATGTCCTGAGTGAGTAAGAACCTGCCCGCGGCAGAGCACCAGTCAAAACAGCAGCCCCAACAGCTGGACAGGAGAAGCTGGCAAGAAAAGTTGTGGAGCGTCTTCTAAAATGAGGCAATGCATGCAGAAAATAGAGCCGAGACAATGAGTCCTACTGGGGTGGGGCGTGGGGGGGGGTAGGAGCCGGGGTGGCTCTTTTGTGGTGCCAACAAGGAATTCCTCATCAAAGCTATTCGACCACAGTGCCCTTACAAAAACCCTGACGAAGGCTCAAACGAGAACACAGGGGATTCTAAAGTGAAAAGTAGCCACCAAGCATGGGCGTAATTTTAGGGGGATACGGGGGTGTTTGTCCCCCCCAACTTTCATGAAACACCATTTTGGCCCCATCATTCATTTGGCTGGGGCACCTTTTCTTCAGATGTCATGCCCCCCCAACATTTTCAGCAAAGTTACTCCACTGCCACCAAGATGAACCAAAGTAACACAAGTATCCAAACTTACAGCCACCAAGATGAACCAAAGTACGCCTGTGTGAAAGAAATGGTTGAGAGCTATGGCAAGGCCAGACTACGGGGGTCATGGGGGATAGTCACGAATATCACACCAACCATAAGTGTTGGCTGAGGTGTCTTATTGAATGTGCTGGCCCGTGCTCACATACAGCACAGCCCCCACCCCCTACTTGCATCACTGTGACCCAATCTCAGTGACGATACAAAATTCTCAAAACAGCCTGCATATACATGCTTCAATACATTTGCGAGAGCAGTCCTGTTGCAGGTTATTATTTGCACTCTGGGGTGTGTCGTCCCGTATTTACAATGGGGAACGCAACGAACGCCGGGAAGCATCTCCCTAAATGGAAAGGGGAAAAAAACATACATGGACTTCCATCTCTCAAAAGTATTGGGGTATGTTGCCATACAAAGTCCTTCTTAGTGGCTTTCAATGCCAAGCTTAGGGTAGTTAGTTAACAAGAGAATAGATATTACCAACTCAGTTCCACACCTGAAAAAAAGGTTCAGACACACCTATGACTCCATACAATACTCACTATGATACAGCTGGATCAGTGCAGCACCACCACAGCAAGATGGCCCACAAGGAACCAGCAACAACCCCACCCACAGGTATACAACTCTAACGGAACCAGAAGTACCCAAAGCGGAATACAGACCCCACTAATCCAACCCTCAATCTTCTGCATACTTAACCCACACAAAAGCCACACAACCATCTCTCTCTCGCAGCAATCCGCACACACTTTACCACACCACATAAACATCACCTACAGCACACAAGGTCTCGCACGGTCCGCTACTGGCACCAAAGCCAAGCACTCAGTGTATATACGAGCTGAAGCTGCCAACAGCACATCACTTCTCCCACTCTCCTTCTGCCCTTCTGCCCTTCTCCCCTTCTCCCCACTAACCCTACCCGCCCTCCTTCCTGTTTACAGATCCTCCTGAGCGCCTGGGGACCAATTCCGTTGGTGATGGTGCGCTATATAAGCACCTTTAACATAACATAAGGAGCAAGTGTCAGTGGGATATGCAGTTACAATCTACAGTCACACATAGATTTATTAAAAGGCATATTATTGTAGATGCTCCCCTTTTTGGGTGCAGAACCACTGTATTGTCAGCAAAAACAGATGTCCACTTTTTTTCACCCCTCCGGCCCCCACTCTCAAGAGTACGGAGGCTTCCCTAGGCCATACGTTTGTGGGGTTATCAATTCCCATTGTTATCCATTTCGATTCTGGGACTTGTAGTTTTCTCTTTCTTATTTGAAATTTTGGAAAACTATAAGAATAAGTCCCAGAATGTCAAGCAAAAACAGGACTGGATTAATTTACCTCCTCGCGCATGGCCATTGGTCACGGGAACCCCGAGAGCTCCGCACTCTAAACTATGACTTATCCAATGCAAACTAATGGGCGAATACACAGTTATTGGTCTGGAATTGTAGTTCTGTCTTTTCCACTTTCAATGTATAGTTAAAAAGGCCAAGAACAATACGGCAAAAACATTACAGGCTCAATTCACTCGTGGCAGGGTAAAACTTAAGAAGTCCCCCTAAAAAGAGTGAATAGCTTGTTCCGTGTACACACTTCGTAGGCATTACATTTACCTGCTTTGTACCACCTGGTGTAGTACCGCTCCAAGAGGGAGGGCGTCTCGGACAGACTAGGTTCTAGCTCTTCATACATCTTTTTCCTGAATCCAGTTTCACAAGCGAACGAGCCTTTTTCTATGTCTACCGACTACCGCACAACCCAGAGCCTAAAACACTCGTTGGTAAACGAGTATTCTCTGTACTTTGACGCCCGAATAATAAGGTCCCCTTTTTTAGATTGTTGAGGGGTGGACACAGCAATAGACCTGAGCGCTGTGGAAAAACTGCCAAGTTTTCTATTCCGTTTCATTCTGAGCTTGGTGGGACTCGCCGATTTCTAATGGATACACTAGAGGGCTAACATGGAATAAAGTAAGGTAGCCATGGGCGCCATGTTGCTGTACGCGGAACTGTGGTTTTTGCAGCATATAATATGCAATCGCCGAGGAAAATATAATGTTTCTGTTTGTGCATGCTTGAAACTACACTTTACAAAATAGAACGCTACAATGTACCTTGTGTTTTTTAAAAAAAATGTTTTTAAAACGCGGCAATATATTCCTTTATGTTACTTAAGCTTCGGGGCTTACAGTGTGCCTTTAGCAGCGCTCGCCTCACAAGTTGTGTTTGATGGAGCGTGCGTGGCCGTCAATTCCATTGGTGAAAGCATGAGTGTTTTACCCTCATTGCCTTTCAACACTAGTTCCTCCAGGTCAGCCACGTCCTTGCAAAGAACGAATTATAGCTATACAGCAGGCATTCAGTGTTTCAGCTCCCTGCTGGCTCACAATCTCGTGATAATTGGTGGCTATTAGGCATACATGCCAACATTCAGATGCACCTGGTAGGGAGATTTCCACAGGGAAATCGGGAGAAGCATATTTCCCCATAGGAATGCATTGGGGCTAAATCGGGAGGGTTGGCATGTATCTATTAGGGTATGGATTCGACCGAGGTCAATACATTTGCGGCTGAATTGACTATATTCGATTTCACCGCAAATCTAGTTGACCTTTGCAGAACTTTCAACTCACGCTTTTGGCGGATGTCACCCGCCTTGTAAACAGCTGACTCACCTGCCAAGCCTCCTGAACACCCATTCGTTTGAATGGGCCTCTCACCCGCCAAAATGAAAATCGGGTGTTTTCACCCGCCTTTGCGACACAAATGGTTGAGAGCTATGCCTTTGGCCAAATAAGCCAAATCCTTGGCCCACCAGCAGCCCTATATCCACCCCCTCCTTTTTGCGTTCGCCAGCGCTTCTCTTACACATACATGCCAACTTTCGGGAGCCCCTGAGAAAGGGAGATTCTCCACAGAAATCGGGAGAATGTATTTTTCCCATAAGGTTTAATTGGCCTTATAATTATTTTAATGTGAGCAGGGTTTTTCTTAGGGCACAGCTCCCAACATTTTTTGCCACCTAGGCGGCTGAAAACACACAATTTTCTCTTTGGCGGGTGAGAAGTGAATGGGCGAATGAGGGACTTGGCAGGTGATTCATCTGCTTTCCCGGCGGATGACCCCCGCCAAAAGCGGGTAAGTTGAGAGCTATGTTAGGGCCCTGCGACCTAGTTTATCTCCGGTGTATGTGTGTCGCGTGAGTGTGAAAGGATTCCCCAACTTCCCCAACTCCGTGGTTATGTATATATTTGTTGTTTTCACACAATTCCACGTGCTTGATTTATAATTATTTTAAGCGGGTGACAGTAAAAAATAGCAATATTTTTTGTTGAAAAATCAGGAGTCTCCCGCCTAAATCGGGACGGTTGGCATGTATGCTTACACCCCTGCGGTGTAAGTTCCGTCCCTGCAACGCGGGTCGGAACTGACGCTGCAGGGTCCCTTTTTGTTTTCTTATTTTTTTTAAAAAGTCCCCCACTTCCAATATCCCGGAAGCGGGGGACACCTCTGCAACTCCCTGTTCTCATTATAGCGAGCAAAGGGTGCGGGGTACCCACCTGTTCCCCTTGTTCGCTATAATGGAACTGTATGGCCTAGTTGTATGATTTTTTTAGGTTGTACGATCATTTCGTACAGCCTAAATGCAGTCAACTACGCCATACATTAATTTATTTTTGGTCAAATTGGTCAAATTGGATAATTCCGGCTATTAACCATATCTTTATCTACATTATAATGTATGCACCCACAGGTGGCTCCGACTGCTTTCTGCTCTAAGCAAGGTGGGTCCCCCCAACCATCATGTTGAAATGGGCCCCGCACATTTTCAGCCATGCCTGCCACCATAGAATCTGGTCCCTCAACCGCAAATCTCCTTGCCCGCCCATAGGCATCGATGGAGATTTCACCTGTAAAAGTGAAATCTTAATTTTTCACCCTCCTTTCCGTTTGAAAAGGTTGACAGGCATGCAAATGCCTGGCCTCTTGACTGGTATAATTAAACCGGCAATGTTGAGTAAATGCGTTAGGGACAGCCCAGGCGGCTGCCCTACAATTATCCTACAGGGGACTCCCCACGCATTCGCCCAGGGCGTCACTTGCCTCTAGTCGACCGCTCTTGGATCTGTAGAGGCAGGTGCATCCCTGCCGCCTCATAGGTCATGCAAATGAGTGAGTGTGCGATTCCTACAACTGATGAAACCACTTAGGCTTTCCTTTGCTGGTCCCGTGACCACATAAGTAACAAACGCATTCCAAACCAGCTGTACTTCACTTGTATATACGCGCTTTACAAATAAACAATTACAATATATGCTACCACTGCCCTACGGACATCCAAGGCATGCCATCACTCCTCCTCCAGCGAAGATGGGTTCGGTTGTGAAACCCCCCGAATGTGTTTTTAAAAAAGGGGGAAAGCGCATTTTAAAGGTCTCAAGAGAAAAAGATCTTTAAAATGCCGGTTTTCAGATCAAAAGAATATCGGTCAAAGTAAATTGGTGTTTTCTCTGGAGACCATTAGAAAAAGGTGTTTTCACATAGAACCGTAAAATCATTTAACGGCCAAACCTGTTCTCACTGGAGAAAGTGATTGCTACAGTGCACCTTTAAGAAATCTATAACTGTCTGATCCAGGCGCAGAGAGTCCAGCGCCGAGTGAGCCGCTTGAGGCAGACGTTGGAGGTAAGAGAACAGAAGCCCTAAGGGCGGACCGGGCCAGAATGACAAAAAGACACCCGGAGCAGGATCAGGAAGAGGGGAATAATGAAGAGAGACGGCTGAAGAGCCTACAGAGGGTTCGCATCACCTCGACGGAGCCTGTGTCTTCCCCAATCCCAGCAGGCTCTGGAGCCCTAAGAGTGCCGCCTATAAGTCCCAGACATGCGGGTAATCTAAATGAGAGTATTACACAATAATGACTCGCAAGTGCTTGACGGTCCACCGGACCCACAGTGTGTGCACCAACCTGCTCCTACGAGTCTCGCACTGGTAGACAAAATGTTTGCACCAGCACCGGGAGCGTGGCTGGAAGTGAGGTTGCCCAGCCTGGAGCTATGTGCTAACATGGAATGGGGAGTCATTGAAGAAAGCCCCGGAAACATAGTGGGTCACGGTGGTGTTAATGGTGTCATAGAAGCGCTCAAATGCCTGAGGTGCCCCCTCATAAAGCCCTAATGACTCCTGAGCATACGTTCGAGCAATTAGGTGGAGAAGGGCGGTATCAGATTAGCCCCTACCAAACCAAGGTGTACTTGGATGTCCTGGAAACGGTAGTTGACAACGTGTTGTAGGAGATGAATTCTACCTACCAGTGTACCCTTCTGATGTTTAAAGAGTAACACCAGAGGGATCAATTAATCGAAAGATGTGGAGGACACAGACTGGAAAACCCCTGGCTGAAAAGAAAAAATACTGGATCAATATGAGCTTCAAACTGGAAAGCAATGAACAACAGGTAATGGCAATGATTCTAACCTGTGGTGTTAATGAAGAGTTGAATGCCAGTAAAGTACCTCTGTGGAAACGGGATGTCCCCCTGTAACAATAACCCCAGGTAAGTGAAAGGGAATAGTAACCAATAGTAGGAAAATTACCTAATGTGGCTTTGTGTCTTACCAACAGGTGGGCAATGAAGGTAGCTGAGGAGCAGTCTTCCGTGATGTCCGAATGTGTCCCATGTGTCCCAAGATGACTCACAGATGATGTGTGTTACTCACCGGCCGGCGAGTAGTCTGGGCAAGCGACCAGGATGGTTGGACTGGATATTGCTTGAAGAGCTCGAGATGGAGCCTCCACCTGAGCCTCCTCTCTGTTGAGGGAAATAAGCTCTTTTTGATATGACTCTCTGCTGCGCTTAATCGCAGACAGAGAGACCGATCACCCAAAAGAGCGGGGAGAAAACACCGCCACGGACCCAGCTGAAAGAAAAAGACAAATGGTAAATACTTGGTGAGAGCAAAGACCACCACAAGAAAAACCTCACAAAAGCAGGAAGTACCTGGGTCACCTACTCCCTTTGTAATTGAAAAGAACAAGAATGGAATTTCCCCTGTAAGTACAGAAAAGATATTAGATTCTATTTTGATGGTTTCAGATAGGATATAATAAAGAAGAGTTAAGGAGGTCTTACCAGAACAGGAATTGAAATAACCTAATCAATCCAGGCTAGAAAACAACGGAAGTACAAAACAATAAACAGGAAGGTTAGTAGGGATGCTATACCCGGGCGGCACGAGGAGCGCACTAGATACGGGTAGGTGCACTTCTCAGCAAGGCGTCCCTGTGTGTACTTTCAGAAACAAGTCCTTGTGTACAATCAGCAGAGCGTCCTTGCGCACACTTGAGGAAATAAATCCAAAACAACGGAATGGAGTCGGAATCCACAAAAAGACACTTGAATTGAAGAAGGGTACAGTTCACAGTATACCTAAGGTGAAGTATTGCAGGAGGCTACACAAATAAGGTAGCCATGTTTCAGTAGCTCAAATGTTCCAAATAGAAATTGTAACAGGAAGAACTCACCCTCGATTTTTAGAGGTTGAAGCTCAGAACTTGGAGTCAGCTGGGAAGATGAGGAAAACCAGGTGAAGGCAGTGGTTGGGTAATTCAGGACAGAAGTTTCTGTACGGGAAGAACAGCGAAAGGCAATCCAGTGGACAGGCAGCGAGGTCTGGTACACAGGCGGGCTAATGACAGTACAGAATCAGGATGCAAGCAAACCGTAGGGCAGGCAAAGGTCCGGTACACGGGTAGGCAGAAGAATTGAGAAATCTCAAGGCAGTCCGTAAATGGAAAACAGGAACTGGTACACGGGAAAGGCACAGAAGACGAAACTTCGGATGCCGGTTGCAACGTTAATCAGAAGCAGCGTCCTTCCCGCTGCTGTGCCTAATATTACCCAGGAGGCGGAGCACCGTAAACCCGTCAGAGCTCACTTTCCACATAGTCGGAACTACACGCAAAAATTAGGTTTCCTGGGAGTTGTAGGCAAAGGCTGGGTTGTTGATACTTTTGATGTTGTTGAGCCCAATCTCCAGGGTAACCGCCACCGAGAGAAGTAAGGGGCTGAGAAACGTCGGATACTGTGGCGAAGCGTCACGACTTTGGTAGGTGCCTTGAAAGTGGTCTGTTTCGCCTGGCGTGACGAGGAAGCGAGCGGGTCATTCAGACCCCGATGTGTGACAGCATCCACCCCCCAAGGCAGCGCCAACCCCTTGTGGACATGAAAGCGGCGCAGAAGCACAGGAGATCAGATGTTCCCCAACGGTTCCCAGGATCTATCCTCCAGGCTGTACCCCTTCCAATCAACAAGGTAGAATGGACGACCCCTGCGCAGCTGGAAATCCAGGATATTCGCCACCTCGTATTCGACATCGCCCTCCACCCTGATCGGGGGAAGACGAGCAGGCAAACGAGTAGAAGGTGGGCAAGGCTTTACCAGGGAAACAGGAAAAACCGGATGCACTTTCCAAGATGAAGGCAGAGAAAGCCGCTGAGCAACCGGACTAATCACTTCAGTGATGGCATACGGACCCACGAACTTGGGAAGGAGCAAGCGCTTTCCAGGGATCTTCAGGTTGCGAGTAGACAAACAAACTTTTGCACCCACCTTATAACTGGGAGCAGGAATCCTATGCTGATCCGCATACTTTTTTGCTTTAACCTGAGCACGGAGGAGATGTTCCAGAACAGATTTGCAAACAGATTTGAGATCCCAAATACAAGCTCGTGCAGCCGGGTTGTCAATGGGAAGCATAGGATCCAGGGGCAAAGACCGAGGATAGTAGCCATACAAAGAGAAGAAAGGAAAAACACCAGAAGCCGAATGTCGCGAGTTGTTATAGGCGAATTCGGCGGGTGGCAACATCGCCAACCAAGATGACTGGAAATGAAGACAGAGACAACGCAGGTATTGTTCAAGAGTTGCATTGACCCTCTCGGTTTTGCCCATCTGTCTGCGAATGATAAGCAGAACTGAACCTGTCATCAACACCAAGAGACGATGTCAACGCCCTCCAGAAGCGGGATGTAAACTGAGGGCCGCGGTCAGAAACCACAATGGCAGGGAGCCCAAAGAATCGGAAAACATGCTTTAGAAACATGGAGGCCAATATAGGTGCAGAAGGCAGCCTGGAACATGGGATGAACAGTGCCATTTTAGTGAAATAATCGATGACAACCCAAATAGTATCAAAGCCATCCACAGAGGGCAGATCGACTATAAAATCCATAGAGACCATATACCATGGTTTATGTGATACCGGAAGAGGCTGCAACAAACCCACAGATTTAGATCTAGAGATTTTAGACTGAGAGCATAAAGAACAGGAGGCCAAATAATCAATTACGTCGCTGGACATAGAAGGCCACCAAGCACAACGGCGCAAAGAGTCAAGGGATTTTTGTTGTCCCGGGTGAGCCACCATCAGTGAATCATGAGACCAAGCAAGTGCGCATAGATGCCCATCACCAGGAGGTAGAAACAATCTGCCCTGGATGTAGGGCAAACCCTGCACTATATCGAGGTTCAGAGCCTCACAATCCCTTGCATGCCAGGAAACCCAATCAGATATCAGGGAGTGTAGTGGAGGCTAAGGGGTGCACCCACAACCACTTTGCAGGGTAGCAGGAGAGAGTGGTCGTTGGTTTTACCACCGGGATTGGAAGACAAACGTGACAGGGCGTCAGCACAAGTATTGAACTGGGCTGGCCAATAAGTAATGGTGAAATTAAATTGCGAAAAGAAAAGATGCCAGCGAGCCTGTCTAGCGGTAAAACATTTCATGGATTTGAACGCAAGGAGACTCCGATGATCTGAAAAGACTGTGAGAGGATGACACGCACCCAGCAAATGATGTCTCCATTCAGAAAAGGCGTCCTTGATGGCCAACAACTCTCTTTCCGTGATGGGGTAGTTCTGTTCGTACTGAGTCAACTTCTGTGAATGAAAAGCAACCGGATGGATCTCTCCCGAATCGGGACAGCGCTGGATAGTACTGCCCCTATGGCAGAGCCTGAGGCATCGGCCTCCACTAGGTATGGTAAGAGCGGATTAGGATGTTGCAGTACTGGAGCAGTCGAGAAGGCGGCTTTCAGAGCTTCAAAGGACTGTTGCGCCTCCGGACTCCATTGAAATGCCCGTTTAGAGCTGGTCAATGCTGTCAGAGGAGCTGAAATGGATGAAAACGAGTGAATGAAGCGTCTGTAAAAGTTTGAAAACCCCAAAAAGGATTGTAAAGCTTTGGTAGTAGTAGGCACAGGCCAGTCAGGAACAGCTCTAACTTTAGAACGGCTCATTCTAATTCCGTGATTAGTAAGGTCGTACCCAAAGAACTCCACTTCAGTAGAATTGAACACGCATTTTTCTGCTTTAACAAATAAATGATTGTCTCGTAGTCTCTGAAGCACGAAGCGAACATGATCAATGTGTTCCTCCATGGAAGAGGAGTATATCAAAATGTCGTCTATGTAGACAATGACAAATTGATCCAGACAGTCATGAAAAAGTTCATTCATGAATGCCTGGAACGTAGCAGGCGCATTACACAGCCCAAAGGGCATCACCAGGTACTCAAACAGTCCATACCGGGTCTTAAAGGCTGTCTTCCACTCATCCCCCTTTCGTATTCGAACAAGATTATATGCACCTCGAAGGGCCAGTTTAGTGAAAACTACAGAAGAACCAAGCAGATCCAAAAGAACAGATATCAGCGGAAGAGGGTATTGATTCTTTACAGTTATAGCGTTCAAGGCCCTGTAATCAATGCAAGGGCGAAGATCGCCTTCTTTCTTAGGGACGAAAAAGAGGGGAGATGCCGCAGGAGATCTAGATGGTCTGATAAACCCAGTGGTCAAGGCCTTGTAGATGTATTCCTTAAGTACCTTGTCTTCGGGCAGAGTAAGCGAGTACACCCTTCCTGCTGCTATCTTAGCTCCTGGCACTAAATCGATAGGGCAGTCATAAGGTCTATGAGGGGGCAGAACATCTGCACCCCCTTTGTCAAAGACATCCCGGAAGGCACTGTATTCTGAGGGAATATGGACTTCCTTGACAGTAGTAATGGCACCGATAAGTGCATTGGAGGCTGCCAATGCCTGACAAGAAGACACCGGACACACGTTCGAGTCCTGAAAACATTTCTCATTGCAGACCGGGGAAGGAAATTGGACAGTTTTTGCAGCCCAATCAATGGCCGGGTTGTGATAGCGTAACCATGGAACTCCCAGGATGACCCGAAACTGGGGTGCTTTGATCAAATTGAAGGAGATTGTCTCCACATGTCCGTCTTCTGTTTGCATGCGGACGAGAGACGTGTTTTGGGTTACCAACACAGAGACCAGAGAAGTGCCGTCCACAGCGTGGACTGCCTTTGGTTGGGCCTTATCTAATACAGGAACCTTGTTACTGATGGCATAATCATAGTCCATATAATTCCCCATTGCCCCAGAATCGATGATAGCCAGAGAAGAAAAAGAAGTGTCAGTAGTTGCAGTAAATACTACTGGCAAAGTGACAGGGGCGGAGGCTGTACCATGAGAGTCCAATGATAAGATTCCCGGCGTAGGGACTCTGTCTATTGCCGGGACTTGGCGTTTCCCGCCTTCTTGTTGGGTTTCTCTGGACAGTCTTTCAGCGGGTGTTCGGCTGAGCCACAGTACATGCATAGATTGTGAGATCGTTGATACGTTGCGCACGGGTTAGAGGGCCCCGCACCGCCCCACTTGCATTGGCTCTGGAGGAGAAGAGTGCGTGGGAACAGGGTCAAAGGTGGGAGTTATGTGTACTTGTGGCTTACGTTCCCCCTTCCTTTCGGACCTTCTGGCGTCTATCTGCAAGACTAAATCCAAAAGTTCCCCAAAAACAGTAGGAACCACGGAGACAGTAGCTAGGGTGTCTTTTAATTCCTCAGACAACCCTTTATAGAATACTGCCGATTCCTTCTCCTCAGGCCAATCTGTTTCAGCCGCCAATTGGTTGAAACGAGTGAGGTAGGTAAACGGAGAGGAAGTGCCCTGGCGCAGGTTAAAAAATTCCAGGTCTGTGGCCTGTGACTTGTAGCGGGTATCAAAGACCCTGTTCATGGCTGTGATAAGAGCATCACAGTCATATAGAACGTAACTGTTAGATTCAAGTAAAGGGTTAGCCCAAGCAGCTGCCGTCCCCCCCAGATGAGAAAGAATGAAAGCCGCCTTTGTCGTGGAATTGGGGAAAGCAGTTGGGCGGCAAAGAAAGTGTAGTTTACACTGATTAATGAACGTACGATATTGTTTTGGATCACCTGTGAAACGCTCTGGGGGGGCCAAAGGAAACTGTGTATCCATGAGCAGAGGGGTTGCAGAAAACCCGGAGGCGGCAGCTGTAGGGGCGCCAGAACCCAAAGCCGTAGCACCAGAGGAATCTATGCCCAGAGTCTGAGAAACTGGAAACCTCTGCAGGCTGTCAATCCTGTGATGCAATGCATCATGCGCTGCCGTCATATCCGTACGGAGTTCGGACACCAAGCGAACCAAAGCGTTCAGAGGGTCTGTCTCTTCCATGGCTTCTGATTTTGTTACTCACCGGCCAGCGAGTAGTCTGGGCAAGCGACCAGGATGGTTGTACTGGATGTTGCTTGAAGAGCTCGAGATGGAGCCTCCACTTGAGCCTCCTCTCTTTTGAGGGAAATAAGCTATTTTTGATGATATGACTCTCTGCTGCGCTTAATCGCAGACAGAGAGACGATCACCCAAAAGAGCGGAGAGAACACACCCCCACGGACCCAGCTGAAAGAAAAAGACAAATGGTAAATACTTGGTGAGAGCAAAGACCACCACAAGAAAAACCTCACAAAAGCAGTAAGTACCTGGGTCACCTACTCCCCTTGTAATTGAAAAGAACAAGAATGGAATTTCCCCTGTAAGTATAGAAAAGATATTAGATTCTATTTTGATGGTTTCAGATAGGATATAATAAAGAAGAGTTAAGGAGGTCTTACCAGAACAGGAATTGAAATATCCTAATCAATCCAGGCTAGAAAACAACGGAAGTACAAAACAATAAAAAGGAAGGTTAGTAGGGATGCTATACCCGGGCGACACGAGGAGCGCACTAGATATGGGTAAGTGCACTTCTCAGCAAGGCGTCCCTGTGTGCACTTTCAGAAATGAGTCCTGTGTACAATCAGCAGAGCGTCCTTGCGTACACTTGAGAAAATAAATCCAAAACAACGGAATGGAGTCGGAATCCACAAAAAGACACTTGAATTGAAGAAGGGTACAGTTCACAGTATACCTAAGGTGAAGTATTGCAGGAGGCTACACAAATAAGGTAGCCATGTTTCAGTAGCTCAAATGTTCCAAATAGAAATTGTAACAGGAAGAACTCACCCTCGATTTTTAGAGGTTGAAGCTGAGAACTTGGAGTCACCTGGGAAGATGAGGAAAACCAGGTGAAGTCGGTGGTTGGGTAATTCAGGACAAAAGTTTCTGTACGGGAAGAACAGCGAAAGGCAATCCAGTGGACAGGCAGCAAGGTCTGGTACACAGGCGGGCTAATGACAGTACAGAATCAGGATGCAAGCAAACCGTAGGGCAGGCAAAGGTCCGGTACACGGGTAGGCAGAAGAATTGAGAAATCTCAAGGCAGTCCGTAAATGGAAAACAGGAACTGGTACACGGGAAAGGCACAGAAGACGAAACTTCGGATGCCGGTTGCAACGTTAATCAGACGCAGCATCCTTCCCTCTGCAGTGCCTAATATTACCCAGGAGGCAGAGCGCCGTAAGCCCGTCAGAGCTCACGTTCCGCATAGTCGGAACTACACGCAAAAGGTAGGTTTCCTGGGAGTTGTAGGCAAAGGCTGGGTTGTTGATACTTTTGATGTTGTTGAGCACAATCTCCAGGGTAACCGCCACCGAGAGAAGTAAGGGGCTGAGAAACCTCGGATACTGTGGCGAAGCGTCACGACTGTGGTAGGTGCCTTGAAAGTGGTCTGTTTCGCCTGGCGTGATGAGGAGGCGAGCGGGTCATTCAGACCCCGATGTGTGACAACGTGAGGCAAAGTTTATCTGTGAAACAGGCACAGTCGAATACTGTAGTGTTGTGAAACAGGCAAGGTCGAAGCAATGGATAACATAGTTCAAAAGCAGACAAAGATACAAAGTAGCTACTGGACAAATGATCAGAAGCCCAGATCCGCTGCCTAGGTGCAGCTTAAATGGAGATCATATGACCACGCCGTGCGCGATTCTTGACCTAGGGCAAGTATACCAATGTTTCCATGGTAACTGCCATCGAGAACGCAACAATGTCTTGTGAGCAAATGACAATGTTGTGTTCCAAGAACGGAATCGTGTTGAAAAGGAAACAGAACGGTTTGTATTGGGCGAGGATCGGTGTGTCAAAACTTGCCGTTGTGAAAACCTTGTGTGTGCAGATGGGGTCGTGGCTACATGTGGTTTCCTGATAGGCAGGAGGGAGAGAGGGGGAGGGCTTGACAGACGGTCATGGGCACAGACTCAGCATGCTCATAAGGGCCCTGAAACCAACGTTAATATGGCGCCTGACGAAGAAGTGGAAGACAAACAAGTAAAGGGTTGGGAGAAAGAAAGAAGCCGAGATGCTCACTGTGTAAGCGTACCTCTACCCAGCCCCCGAAACATTTAAAGAACCTGGGAGTCCAACGTCTATTTGGCGAGTTTGGGTGCAGAAGCGGTGCCTGCCTTCTGAAACCGCGTCCTTTACTGACCTAAAAAAAAGGCAGTCGCCCCTTAATCAGAAAATATTGAATTTTACAATAAGCTTACCCTGGAACCCAGGTGGAAATGGAGGAATACAAGGGCACAGAGAAAGGAAAAATCACCAGTGCCATAGCCCCTGGAAGGGCAAGTGCTCCTTACTGACTGGAGTAAAGATGCAGGACTCAAAATAACCTGCACACCCCACTATTGCAAAGACCGAATTGCTGGAGGGAACCCTGTTGAGGAAAGTCTAATAAATAACACGTCACGCAAAATAAACAACATGAACCAACATAACACATCACAGGGGCCGCCGCCGCCTCAAAAAAGACACAGGCCCCTCTCTATAGACTTAGATCTAATCCCTCCTACATTATAAAGGGACTGGCAACTTCGGACATAACCCAAGAATAAAGGGGTCACAGAGAAATTTTAGAGTAACTCTGATGGGAGAAGAACCCCCAGTGAAAATACTAGTAAGACCCAAAAGAGCAAACTAGATTTGCAAAATGACATCGGCAGATTACGGGAAATGATTGAACAACTGGACACAAGACTTATAACAAAGTTGGAACTGGGGAGAACATATGGAGAACACAGCCCCCTTGAATGCCAAGGGACACAGTGATTGTCGGATGGAGAGTGGGGAGGAGTGTATTGTTGCAAGTATGCTCGAACTTAAACATAAGATGTTAGATCAGAAAGGGATAATCCTGTAAAGAGTAACTTCTATCCATGTATGGAGCTCACCAGAAAGACGGCTGTCCGATACCCCTGATTCACAATGCACTATACCATATCCAAGACCCGAAAAAACAAAGGATGAACCAGAAAGAAGAGAAAAGAATATTGGACAAGAAAAGGGTAAGCTAAATCTTTTTACCCAGATGTCAGTGATCACTATAGCAATTGCAACCTTTGTAAAATTATACAAAGGTATTAATGATACGCTAAAAGCCAATACTATACTTCTAGCGATGCTCCACTCCAAGATGATTTTTATCAAAGGCTTCATCACGGCGAGAAACACCTTTGCCTTTACTAAAAGATAAACATTGGGAGGAAAATTCAGACAGGCTATTCACTAGTCAACAGCCAATGACAACAATACCCCCTCTGGAGGGGAATTCCAGGAGACACTTGAGCGTAGCAAGTTCATCATCTCCAGACGGTATCGCAAACTCAAGCACTACCCCAGTTAAGAGTGGCCAAATTGATTTAGACAACATCATGAAGGCGACAACTATGGAGGGCTTGGGAAACCTGGACCCTGCACGTATGAACCAACTGTTGGAAGCCCATAAAGGATAAGACAAATGAAGAGTCTGCTCTAACAACGACCTATCCGATCTTTGTCACAAAGAAGATGATGATGCTGAAAAATGCTTTGAACCAGAAAGTGCAGGAAAACAATCCTCCAAATAAATCCAATGACTCCAGGAACTTCTTCAGAAAGATATTACTACTGCAACACAGACATCGCGAGTTAAAAAAAGTGGAAAATGAAAGGAGAAAAACAGTGAACAGAAGTCCAGTAGTGTGCATTCTAAAACCCATATAGAAGACCCAGTGGACTTGGATATCTCTGAATTTCTGAAGAATATATCAACCTACTCACCGGAGGAAGAAGTAACGGGAAGCTTTCAATCTAACATCTACTCTCCTATAAAGAACAACACAATAGCTATCCAAAGTGCTACATCGGGGGCTAAAGAGGTGGAACATCAATTCCTTACGCTGGCAAAAAAAGAGAGATAACTATCAATAAAATGCGAGCCTTTGACAACAACAAAAACCCTGAGTTTGACATAGATGAGAATAGCCAGAGGAAGACGGACTGGAATAGGTGTAAGGAACTCATGGTGGAAACAGCAAAGACAGACACAAGTGATCACAGTTCAAGGGTGTTTATTAAACTGTATGAATGGGTGAGAAAAATGCCTAATCTAAACCTAAAGCTAAAATGGGACCAAGCTACAACCATCAAGGAATAATAAGGCAGTCCTAGTGGCATCTTAGAAAATAAAAAGGGCCTCTACTAAAATAAAATATTGCCAATTCTTACCACTAAGTTACAATAGAGTGTGGGATAAAGTTCACCAGAAAAGAAAAACGTTTTCACAGAATGATAAGTCAGTATGGTATGGCTGGAGTCTCCCTTCCCACGTTTTAAGCATGGGACAAGGCAGGACTTCTGAGCACAGCACACTCCTAAGACTCTCCTTCACGAGGTTCACAATTCCATTCAACTATACCAGGACCTTCAGGGGCCAAGTCACTTTTCTGCAAAGTCTCTTGCCTTAGAAGGCCTGCTGGATCAAAAACAACAAACAAACAAAAGTTCCTCCCAGTATCTTGCACATAGGGCAATTGCTCTTCGCCCTTAGGATCTCCCTCCGCCGGGCTCGGATCCTTCTTGCAATGTGGGCCTCCCTCTGTTGGGGTCACTGCAGCCTTTCACGCTGAATATCAATACTATCACAGTGCAGAATTTACTTCTCTTAGCTTTTCACTTGGCCTCCCTCCGTCGGGTTCACATAGCCATCTTTTAACACAGTTCATGATTTTCTAACACAGTTCATGATTTGCTTAATCTCATCAAAAAATGTGTTTTCCCTTTCCTTAGCTTTCTTTTGGCATCCCTCTGTCAGGTTCACACTTGCCTTAGCTCACAATGTTCACAATCTCTTTTCCGAAAGTGGTGTTTCCCTTCCCCTACCTTTATTTTGGCCGGCAATGTGTCCTAGACTTTCGATTGTACAAGGGATTTGACGTGACCCATGTAGGACCACTCTGACACCTCACACCACCTCACACCGCCCTCTGGTACTTACAGTTTCAACACCAAAACAAAAGGGGCCAGCTAGAGTCCTTTGAATGAGCACTCCTTCGGCACCTAACTACTCTGCCGCTGGCCCTTCTCTGGGCTTTCCCAAAAGTTAAAACATATACAAGTTCTTTGTTCCGAAGTTTCTTGTATTCACATAATGTTGCCGATTGCAACCTTGGCCTCAACACAGTTTTCTCTGACTCACCGGCTGTGCTGAACCCATTAGCTTGTCTTGTTTCTGGAGTCAAGGACGCTACCATGGTAGCCAGCATGTCTTCCTGCCTGTGCTATGAATGCGGGAGACCCCAGTGCACCGCTGGCATATGTTACTCCACACATCAGCTGCAAATCCTGGTTTTATGTTCCCTTTTCCGGAGGCTTCCTGGGTCTGCATTGAAAAGGGCAAGGGCACTTCCCTCCTTGTCGTTCTTTCAGCTTTCACCACCTTTTGTCTCCATTTGAACTGCCGTCCTGGAATAGCTGCTTCCTCGTGCTCCGCCTTTTATCCCTGTGGGGAAGGTAAAGTGCCATCAGGTGTGTGCGCTTATTGTTAATTGCGTGACTCTACCTGACCCTTGTTTTGGGACATGTCAGGTAAATGGCTCTGGTGTTAGTCCGTTGTCTGTCATGGTGAAAGAAAGTGTTTGTGCCAGAAAAGGGGAGGAGGGTAGAGCTTCTTAATATCCTACTGGGTAGGATGGGGAAAAGGTGTCATGAGGAATTATATTATTCGTCCTAGGGGGGTAGGTAACTTCGAAAAGGTGAGATTTGTAAGGTTTGAGAAATTAATAGGGGGTATGGTGTTTGGTTAAAGCAGACTGGAAATTCAAGAAATAATAATCAGAGGGATGGGGAGGAGAATGACTGGGAGTATTGAGATAGGACACAGGAAAATAGGGATTCTGGGAGATGTAGTTTCCGACTGCAATGAGGTTTGGGTTACTAGGGGGTTTACCCTATACAGAGGAGTCGTTGGATCTAGGCAAGGGATATTCATTGGGTGGAAGGGAGGTAGGTGTGGTACAGCCTACAAAAGCCTCATGGACTTCGTCCTCCTCACCTTAGGTATAATACTGCATCTCGCCCGGGGGATTCCCCCGAGCATAACCCTGGGTTCCCCAATCCAGGTGAAACACTTGTCTATAGGCACGTTAAAAATGCCATATCATATCATATGATATATCCTCCCTCACTTGTCTATTTCCAGGTTTGGGATCTGAGAGCGTCAGCCCTTCCCTGGCCACCTGAATAAGGGATTCTCAAGGTCAACTTGGGAGAATACCCCCATGTTTCTCATATAGGACAGAAAGTATATCAGCCCTTAAGGTTCAAAATTTCGGACACAAACAAGGGGGAGTCTCTACAAGATCGAACTTGAAGAGACCCCCCCCCCGGGACGTCTTCCTCAAGGTAAAACGAAGGGAAATGTAATAACCATAAATAATTAAGTACAACAAGGCTACTTACGTGGAAAGGACCAAATAAATAATAACATAGATCCAATGATGAACAGCACTAGAAACAACAAGGTGTCTTAGATTGGAATGAGTGGTAGACCAGAAAAGGATTTCATTTTAAAAAGACATGACGTATTGACTGTCTTCCAGTGTATTCCGAACATACGACAAATAAACACTGAAGATATCCTTCTAATTGAATTTGCTCAAGAAGACCGTATGGACTTGGCTTACATACTTTTATGCTCAACCGTCATAACACACTTAATACTTAATTCAACCACAAGCTTTCAAATATTGGGGTTGAATAAAACAGCATTGACAGACACGGCATGGAAAAAATCAATGAGTGGACCCGGTTAACAAAGTACAGGCTGTAAACGTAAGGAACCCGTACCTACTACCGTCCACCCAGGAGGGGCTCCCATGGAAAAAGAAGTTAATAGGAACCCCACCGGTCACACAAGAAAGGTGGGTCTGACTAAACAACTTGGCATTTACAATAAGCGGTACCGGACGAAAACCCATCCAAGTGAAAGGTGGATTACAAAGCCAAAGCCACGGGGAACTACAAGAGGAAGACTGTTGGACCTGGTTGCCCGCAGCATTAGAGAGGGGGTCAAATAAATAACTAGACTTAAAAAGATCCGGAAAAATTAAAACAACTTTTATTGTCCTCGTGGAACACCAAAGGCCATGCACATTTATTAAAAGGAAGGGAAATTAACTAGAACATATATGATTTCATATGTCTTCAAGAAACTTGGATGACCTCGACGCCTACCCCTGACAGATATGTTACCTTCATGAACCCGGCAGTAATGGGGGGGAAAGAGGCCGGCCCTATGCCGGATTGTTGCCAATAGTTAGAAATTAAAGTACCTACGAACTGGTTGGTTCAAAGAACATCAGTCCCTATGTCCAACTAACTCTCCTTGTGTCAGAGAGGCATAGGGTCGAAAGAATTAAAGGGTGGTAGGAAACATCTTTATATAATTAATCTGTATTGGAACCCTAAGGCGTTAAAGAATAATACCTTGCTGGAGAACATCGTCAAACGGGCATCGACGAGGCATATAGTTTGGAGGATGCAATGCTCATAGTATGCAGAGATCTAAATTCACTATGTATGACACATAAGATGAACCTTCTATGGATGTAGTTAATAGAAAGTAGAGATTTGCATGTCTTAAATGGTCACTTTGAGGAAAATGAATGCAGTTAGCCAACTTGGGAGAGAGGCAAGCAATCCTCTGTGATAGATTATATATTCATAGCAAGAGACCTAATCGACGAAATAATAGTGTTCGAAATATTACTAACAAAAGTGAGCGACTACAACATTATGAAAATGACATGGCAAGAAGAGGTGAACAAGCAATTTATAATTTAAAAAAATGATGACGTTTGTAGAGTGTGCAAATAACGTCTGCCGCTTAAAAATGACAAAAAGAACTGGAGTTCATGAATGCCCAATACATAAAAATAGTAATGGAGCTAGGGGTACAAAGATCATTAGAGGTGGCGGATTACACTCCAATGCTTACCCCATTTATGATCCAAAATAAAAGAGAAGATGGGGAAACAAGTAGCCCATACAGACGCCTTTGATAACATTTTGATTACAAAAAGGTGTGAACTGAGAGCCGCAATTAAGCAAGTAAAAAGAGATAAATCCTTAAACCAGGAAAACAACATCAGAAAACTACACAACCAATACAAGAACTGGCTTGAATGGTACAAAAGTACATTAGTGCAACAAAACACAGAAAATATTATGAGGGCTAGCTCAAACAAAAACTCATCAGAGATCTGGGATTGCAGTAAAGTGCAAGGAAATCACCCAAAATCCACACAGATCAAGATGCCTGAAATATGATCAAGAGGACGTTGTGAATTTGACAACAAAAGCAAGTTCCTTGCATGTACCAGGTCCTGATGGTGTATCAAACCATATGCAGAAGGAACACCCAGACCAATGCGTTCAATTGAAATGCCAGACAATAAAAAACCTGAGAGAAATCCAACTATCGCCCTATTGCCCACTTGGATGTCATGGGGAAGATATAAGCCTCAGTACATCTGAGGAGGTTGAATGAATGGTTGTATCATGCAAAGATGCTGGGCATGTTCCAAAGCGGATTTGTAAAGGGATTGGGTACCTCCTCTCCGATCCTACTGTTATCACTAGTAAAAGAGAAAACCAGAAGAAAGAACACCAACATGTTCCTAGCGTTTGTCGATTTGGCAAAAGCCTTTGACACCATAAATAGACAGAGGCTATGGGACAAGATGAGGGCTTGGAACTGCCCAGAAGACCTAGTGGATGACATTAAGACTCTGTACACAGACACCACCATGAGAGTGTGTCTAAATTTGGAAGGTCAATTTACGGATGAGATTGAGACAGCCAGAGGAGTCAAACAAGTTTGTTCATTAGCCCTAACATTTTTTAACCTTCATCTCTCAGATTTGGGCCCTTTTATGGAGACTTGTAAAAGCTTCCCACCAAAACTGGGTGGAGTGCACATGAGCCACCTACTTTATGCAGATGACGTAGTGTTAATGGACCACACAGAGATAGGTCTGCAGAGACAGCTGAGTAGATTAGAGGAATACGCCGACGAGAACCGTTTACTAATCCACTCATTCAAACGAAAATTGCACATCTCAATGGTGGGAGGTGCCAGGGATACAAAGTATTCCATTGGCAACTCGGTGGCCTACCACTGGAAAAAGTAAACCAGTCTAAATGCCTGGGGATGATAATCAGTAAAAGTCCAGTGGAAGCTGAAAACATCCTAGCATTAAGAACTAAGACGAAGATGCTGGCGAACCAAGCCCTGGTTTTAAAATCGGAAATACTGCCGATACTCGCTACTCCCGCTGGTGGAGTTCTGTAAAGAAAAGGTGGTGGCAATAATGTCCTACAGGGCAGATACCTTGGTACAGTTCCTGAAGAGACAGTGGCAAATTCTGGAGGGTATGTTTTGGAAAAAAGTGCTGGGTCTCCTGGAATCAACACCCATTCAAGTAATCAGAAGGGAACTGGGGCTTACCTCGTTAACTGCCATGGCTAACTGGATGTCCCTGACACTCTACAGTAAATGTATGAAAGATGATGAAAGATGATGAGGCACCAAACCTGGCAATAATAAAAACTGAATTAGAGAAAGGATCGGAAAAAACAGTGCAACGATGGGTAAGCCAACAAATTACTCATGTGCTTTTGGAAGACTTATTTTATTTTTTATTTTAGAATCTGGCCAATGTTGCGCTAGATGATCTGTACAGAAATCCGAACAAAGTTTAAAATAAAACTGCAGGAACGCGATTGGATCCAAACATGTAACGATGCAAACCAATACAAATTGTACCCAAACTTAGCGCTGGAAAATAGAGCGCTAAGAACCATCCCAGGATATGGAAGAACATTTCCTGACCCTCATTACAGGACCCATTTGATGAGGATGAGATTAAACCTTCACGACAGGAATGAGGTCCGATCAGTAAGAAATAGAATGGGGCTGAGAGATGTGAGATGCAGATTTTGTAGTAGTAAAGGATCCCTGGAAGATCTGCAACACATCTTCACGTCCTGTACTGCACTGACAGAAATAAGGACAAGAAACTTTTCACAATTCTCAGAGAGCACACAAACACTCTCAGCGGAGGACTGGTGGAAGCAATTGTTGAGAGGGGAGAATACCCCATTGGTGATTGCTTCAATTACATTTTTAAAAGAATGTCTGGGAACTGTTGATAAAGTAAACCTATTGTAACAATACACAGCGTCGGGGACCAAAAGGACTAGATGATTTGGAAAGAAGTGTGTTCTTAAACTCCTGTTTTTGCTAATGGTTTGTATAAACTAAAATGCAATAATGAAAAAGAATAGCAGCCTCCAGGCCCACTTCAAAGACATCACGTCCACCCTTCCGGCCCCCTTGCTCAGAAACACTGGAGCAAAATAATGGGAACCGATCCAGGCTGGGAAATCCAAAACGTGCTTCAATCTTCCAGAATGCCTGTGCATCTCCTGAGAAGAGGGGAACACCTGCCTGAGCCGGTCTGCAGTGACATTATCCAATCCCCTGATGTGCACTGCTCTCATGGATTCTAAGTGAGTCTCGGCCCACATCCCTAGACCTCTGGCCAGAGCCCCTCTGATGATTCACATATGCCATATTGCCCGACTGTACTAAAACAGATCACCCCTACACCTTATTGGAAAATACCACCAGGGCTCTGGCAATTGTAGGTGGAGGACTGCAATTTCTGTGCTGGAGTCTGCAGCTCCTGGTGCTAAGCATGATTGGTACTGACTGGTTGTTACAATACGACTCCTTTACAAGCTCCTCTGTGGAGCAGATACAGGTTGCCATGGCGCCTGCACAAACTACGACAGAGTCCGTGTCAGCTGGCACGTCCTGTACGTGGAAGACGTACGGCAAGACACAACCCCTTACGGCTTTAAAACCACCGTCTTTCAAGGGGCTCGTTGCTGCTAATTAGCGTTACAAGCTACAGCGGTTACGTCCGTTTACTCCTTCGTGTTTCATCCGCACAAATTCCTAATCTGCTTACCTGGTCCTGACCCTTGCCTGGCTTCTGGATTGGCTTTCTACTGAACGCTACGTTTCTGACCCGGACTTCTCCTGTTTTGGCTTGCCTCCTTTAATCCTGTCGTGCTCACCTGGCTTTTGACACGGAACGTTATTGGATTATTCTTCCTGCTTCCTGCTGTCTCTTGCGGTACCTTATCCCAGCTAGTTGTTACCAGACACGGAACGACTTTGTCCTCCTTGCAGGTGACTTGCTATAAACCACCCGGAACTCTTCCACGCCTTATCTGGATACGTGTGTGCTGAGGTACCTATTTTAGTTGGCAACTCCATCTCTGCTATTGAATTCATTTCCCAATTGTCTTGATTCGATATTTTCCTTTTGCTGGATTTTGGGACACTGAGTGATCTACCCTGTCTTGTGAACTTGTCTTCAAGTGCATATAAACGCTTTGCTGATTCTGCACCAACCCGGCACTAGTGCGACCCTCGTGCCGCTCGGGTTTATTTCCCTATACTAACATTCCTGTTTGTTGTTTTCTCCTATCGTTGTCTCCTGTTTCCTGGACTATTATCCATCCTCAAAATACCCATATTTCAGGTTGGTTGTCATTGGTTCAATACTTTAGGAAGTCTCTTTAGAATTCTTTCCACTCACTGTGGTTATTCATATTTTCATAGATTCACCTCGGGGAAGCTCCACTCCAATACTTACCTAGGTATTTTCTGTATTATACTGCTGTTCTGATTGCTTGGTTTGTTCTCAACACTGTATAATATCTTTGTATTCTTTTGCAGCATTAGTATTGGCGGTGTGTGTTCTCCCCGCTCTTTTATTCAATTGACACCTCTGTCTGTCCCAATCGAAACAGCAGAGAGGCACATTGTAGAAAAGAGCTCCTCTTTGAGGAAGCCTGAGTCTTGTACTCAGGGGAGCTGGGATAGAAGGCTGAATATTGATTCTTGTACAATCATCATCTCCAAGGTCACTCATCCATGTCTTGGGCCTACTTCGGAGTGGTGAGTAACACTGGTCCAGAAAACATCTACTGAGCATGTCCAGCTCCAGCCACCAGAGAAAACTGTCCCTCTGGGCCAGGAACATTGGCAGCAGTGCCTCAAACTCCTATGAGGTAGGGTGCCAATGCTGATGGAGGTGCACCACTAGAGGACTCAAGTATCCCAAACACACAGATTGCCAAAAGACCTATAGTCCAGAGCAACATCCTGGCTGACACCACTTCCTTCTTGCACAACTGCAGCAGCAACCCCTGGAGACGAGTTGCACAATCCAATGGGATCACCCAGATCTATCCGGAACTGTACCCCAATAAACATTAAATCTTGAGAGGGCTCCAGATTGGACTTTGCTTGATTGATCAGGAAGCCCAGACCAGACAGACAGGAATCCATGGTTTGTACCCCTCCTTCCAATGTGACCCAGAGGAAGCCTTCACCAACCAATCGGCCAGGTAGGAAAATACCTGTATCCTCTTAATGTGTAGTGAGAACAACGCTGGGGAAAGGACATTAATAAACAACCTTGGGGCTGATCGTAGGTCAAACGGGAGATCCCTGAACTGAAAATATTTCCCCCCACTTCCAACCGCATGTGATAGATTTTAATATGGAAGTAGGCATCCTGCAGATCCGTGGATGCCAAGAAGTCCTCCCTCCTCACCTGAGGAATGATTCTTTGCAGAGTCTCCATCTTGAGCTGAAGCGTGGCCACAAACCTGATGAGCCTCCTCAAATCTATAGCCAAGTGGAATGTCCCAGGACCTTTGGAACCAGAAAGATGCGCAAATAGCAACATTGCCCCCTGCAAGACCTGGGCACCCTCAATATGGCCTTCTTGTCCGGGATCACACACTGAAAAGCCAGTCTCTTGGGAGTCAGCAAAGCCCAGACTGCAGGGGGTGTGCCAGAAAGTCTATTTCGTACCCCAGACTCACCACCTGATTGGCCCAGACATTGGACAACCACTTCTTCCCCACATTGCAGAAATGTTGCAGTCAGCAAACAGACTGCTGCTGACCGTCGGGACTTTACGACATTCAAGCTGAGGACGAAACGTGGAGACCTGGGGCTGCACCTTATCCTTCTTCTGCTGAGATTGAAAGAAGGTTCCGGCTTGCCAGACTTGTGGAATCCAGACCAATGAGATTACAAAGCCTTAGTCTTGTGTCTTCAGTTTATCCTCGTGCTTGTCCGCTTTCAAAACTTTGTGCACAAGCTCCTCCAGCCTGTCCCCAAACAACTTGGCCCTTACAAAAGGCAGTGTCACTGCCATTGTCTTTTAGGAACCCCTATAGTGCCAGTCACATAAATGTATGTCTCCCCTTCCGGAAGCCACAGCCCCATGGCCATAGCAGCCACCCACACCCCATCATAAGCAATGTTTGACAAGAACTGAATAGAGAGCTGCAAGTCTTCCAAAATGGGTGCACAATCTGTCCCAACCATAATTACAGAATCCAGCCTCTGGAAGCTCCGCAACACAGTCTTGGCAGCATACAATGGATACGTATTAGTTCTTTGAGCAAGATATACCCAGGTTTAGGACTTTTTGATGGCAGCATCAGCCTTTTAATTAACGGATCACGCACAGCTGCCTCCTCTACCACCATAGAGGAACAACACACCAAGCTGGATAAACTGGGATAAAGCTCTACCACCTCTGGCAAAGAGACTTCCTCCCCCTTCAAAGGGTACATTCTTGGACATAAACCGGGGCATGGAAATCAGCTCCGGATCACGCCATTCAGAAATAGTCTTGTCCTTGATCTGCGCTTCCTGCAAAGTTTCAAGGACAATGTTTATCATTCTCAGGCCAGAGGCATGCCCTTTTCATTCATGCATCCTCTTTGTCCAGCCCTGGACCAAACGAGGCATAGTAGAATCTGCCTCAGTCCCAACCTCCACATGTTTGCCTTTCCAAGTGTGCTTTCTTCCATCAAAAGCCATGACTCCAAGGAAAAACGTAATAACCAACACACAAAGCAGCATCAGGACCCCAACCCCTCACTGTCCAGCCACAAACCAACAGGCCCACATGAGCTCCTTAAGAATACTGCCAGTGTACACACCTGACAGTAGTTATAATTAAGGGGAATGGCTGCATGCAGCACACCCTCCTTGTGCTGCTAGTGGCCTGGCCCTTACACAGCTAGTACCCTGCAATATGGAATGGTCCATCGAGGCCCTACCCATGCCAACAAGTACATTTCAGCAAAGCAGAGCCTCCTACTTGTTCGGTCTCTGCAAACAATGCACCAGAACTTTTTTTTTTTTAGTTAACCTTTTTCCCCCATTATTTGTCCTGCTCTAACCCGTGCCAAACCAGCACATAGGAGAGAGAAAATAAACCACCAATGGAGAAGGGGACATCTGAGCGGGACTGTCTTCCTGCCCATTCTACTCACAGTCATCGGGTCACACAACCTCACCTTCATCAGCTGCCAAAGCCTCTGCTTCCTGCCATTAGCTGCAGCAAGGCTGAGTGGAACCAAGCCTAAACTGCGTGGTTCGTTGGCACGCACCAGCTGCCCCAACTGCTCTGCCCGTTGGCTGCACCCACTCATTCTGAAAATACATACAAATATGTATACACTACACCGGACAGAACCTAACGACGGCCCCTTGCCCCCCATATGTGCCCAGGCACGTGACGGCTTCCTGCAGGGGGGGCTGGGAGACATGCAGGCTGCTCTTCCCTAGCCTATATGCAGAGAGTGTACCCACACCTGCTAGCAACACTTCCCTCTCAAAGCCAGGCAGTGAGAGAATCAGGTTCCCTATCCAGAGCACCAGAACATTTTATAAAAGAGAGGGGTCTATAAGAGCCACACTCATTCTTAGCTTTATCTGGTTTCAACAAAACCATCATTACGGCTTATCTTAGGGATTCAGGAAGGATGTGACGTGGTAGAGACTCCTCCCATACCTGCAGGAGAACCGGCGACAGTGTTGACGCATATTCCTGATAGAAAATAGGGGCCTTACCCTTGGGCAGCATGGATATGACCTCCATTATCTCCTCTATTGTAATTGGAAGCTCAAGTTTATCTCTGGATTGAGCGTCTAGTGAGGACAGTGAGATTCCCCGAAGGAAGGTCCAAATTTCTGGTTCACCCGTGGAGATGGGGAGCTGAATATAGTTTATGATAAAAATCCCTGAATACCGCTACCACCTCAGATTCCGCCCCCATTGTTTCCCTGTGCATCAAGTATACATTACACCTGTTACCGGCTGTGCTCAGAGCGGACCACTCTCGCCAAGTTTCTTCCTGGTCTGTCTCCCTCACTTTATCTCCTAGCAGCTGCCAGGAGGGTAAAAAAGAGGGTTTCCCTGGTGACGTGGGTGTTACATTTCTCTAGCTTGCTGTGGATTCGGGCTAACAATGTGGGATCCGAGGTCCTGGAGTGTTCCTGTTGGAGGCTTTTAAGTTCCCTTTCAGCGTGATCAAGGTCTCTTTGAATAGCTTTGAGCACACAAGCCCCCCTTGATATTGACATACCCCGCATGTATACCTTAAAGGATTGCCACCTAGCATCGTGGGAGGTGGCATCCGGCATCGTGGGAGGTGGCATCTGGCTTATTAGTTTCTAGGAAGTTGTCTATTTTGTTTTTCAAGTCTGCATGGAATACTATTTCCCGTACCACCTTGGTTTTAAATCTCTGCGTGAGCCTCCCCGGATTGTCTTTGTATTTCAGGGTTACCAGCATCGGTGAGTGATCAGAGAGTGTGCAGGGTCCTATTTCCACCTTGAGTGTTTTCCCCATAATGAGCTGGAGCTTAAGAAGAGGTCAATTCGGGAGGACATATTGTGTGCCAAGTAATAGTAGGTATATTCTCTGGAGGATGGGTAAATGGACCTCCACGCATCGCGTAGGTCCAGTGATTGCATAACGGCGAGCAGCTGAGGGGCAGCTCGGGATTGTGGGCGGGGGGCTATGTTGGATCTGTCCAATGTGCGATCTAGTATTTAGTTCATATCCCCACCCCATATCAGAGGTAACCCATAGTAGCTCGCCAAGACGTCCTGTAAATTGACAAAGAATTCGGGGGGGGAGTCTGTATTCGGCCAATATGTGTTGACGAGAATGATCTCTACTCCTTCAAGGACGCAATGTAGTATTATATAGCGACCTTCAGGGTCAATATGAGACCCTGTCACAGCCAGTTTCAGAGATTTATGGATAAAGATGGCGACGCCCCTGGATTGGGTGGAATAAGATGTAGAGTATCTGTACGCTCCCCAAGTGGGAGCTCTGTTGCGACATGTGTTTTCCCTCACATGCGTCTCCTGTAGGAAGAGCATGTTAACTTTATGTCTTTGTGCGTATGCAATTATTTTGCAGGATTTTCTATACTTACCCAGCCCACAGGCATTCCAGCTCAGGATACTGACTTGCTGCGACATCTGATAAGTGTGGGGTAGTCTCTTACGTTATGTGCCATGAGGGTGATTATGTGTTTGGTGGGTGTATACCGTATCCTGTTGCTTCCGTCCACCAGTATTTTAGTAGTTAGTGACCAACCGCTTCTCTGTAGTGCACAGCTGGCGCCCACGTTTCTTCCTAATACAGATGGAGCCTCAATAACTGTTTTTCCGGATGGGGACAATGGGTTCTTCAGCCCTCCCCCCTACCTCGCTCCCTCCCCCGACCCAGCAGTGTATGCATGCCACCCATTTCTTCTGCCGAACTTCCCTGTACACCAACTGGGCGGAGGGAGTATCAACATTGAAATTCACACACCAGCAACTGCAAGCAGGAGAGCTGTTACGTCCGGCATGCGCCGCGGCCAGGGAGGTGAGATCCCCGGCTATAGCTAGTGTCAAGGCAGGCGGCTATCCAGTATTACTATCAACACATACCTTTCATGAGACATGGGATCGGAACCACATTGCATACAATACTTAGAGTCAATGTTCTTCCTCCCTAGGTTCTTCTTCACGGCTAGGAATAGGGATCTGCGCTTCGATAAATGTAACCGCTTCATTAGGGACAGTGAAAAAGTAAAGTTTGCTGTGAAATTGCAATTTCAGCCATGCAGGGAACAACATGGCATATTGTATGTTCCTTTCACAAAGCTTCTTTTTGACCCCAATGAATTGTGGTGTTCTAGTTGAACCTGGATGGAGAAGTCAGAGAATTTGCGTATAATCTGGGATCCCAGGCGGAGCTCTCTTTTCTCACAGGCTAGGCAAAGAATCGTATCCCTGTCGTGGTAACTCAAAATTTTAGCAATTATAGGGCTAGGAAAGTCTCAAGGATTCGGCTTTGGGGACAAGGCCCGAGGTGCTCTCTCAACGGCAAAGAATGGGGATAGAGTTGGTTGGTCCAAGAGGTCATTAAGAAGTTTTTTGATAGCCAACTCCATGTTACCCATCGGGGCATTTTCAGGGACTCCCACAATACGAATATTGTTTCTGCGGGAGCGCGACTCCAAGTCATTGCATTTGTTTTTGGTTAGTTTCATATCTTTGGAAATGGTGTCCACTGTCTCCTGTAGTGCACTAATATTGTCCTCGTTGGTGCTGATTCTCCCTTCCGTGTCTGTTATGTTGGCTCCTTCATGGGCCAGTTGGGATTTGATCGAGGCCACTGTGGCATTGAGGTTGTTGAGCTTCTCGTGTACGGCTGCAAATCCCTTCGCCATTGCCTCCATAATACCAGATAGGTCGAGCGCAGGTGAGAGTTCCAGGAATGAGGCGAAGGGTTCCGGTATGGGAATTCGCTGCTGATTCGCTCCGTTGCGCAGTGTAGCCTTTGCAAATTTGTCCATTGCGCCTGCTTTTTTTGTTGCTGCCGCATCCTTTGGTCATATTAGTTTATGGTAGGGGAGCTGGGGAGTTGGTTTGAGTAGGCTACAGCAGATCGAATTCAGCTGGCTCTGGGCCGGCTAGGATGGCTGGTGGGCGAGAAAAGATAATGCCCCCTATTAGTGTTTGTGGTCAGGGCTCCAAGTTATGATCTGACGGGGCAGGAGCACCAGTGTGGCAGTGCAGCATACACTTGGCACGTCGATTTGCAGATAAAGCAGGGGTGTGTCTTATTGGTCGTAAGTCGTGCCTGTTTGAATCAAGGGATATCAGAGAAACGGCTCCTCCACCATGTATTGATTGTTGGTTGCTTTATCTGAAGTGACGGAGCCTGTAGGTTCGTTATCCCTTTAAGGACAGTATTTAGCCGTAGCAGGCTGCCGTTGTTCTATCAACCAATGTTATCTACTCAAGCTCACGTTTGTTGCCTGTGGCAGCAGTTATCCCGGTGCCGGGGCCCTGCATATGCAGGTGGGCCAGGGTTCGCCAGACGTCACAGCTTGGGTATAGTTTGTTTAAGTTCCCAGCAACAATGATATAGTTCCAGGTTTGGTCGTGGCAGTTTCTGCAAAATATTGCAAGCCCAAGGCCGCACCGCTAGGGCATGCTGCGTGGTCGCAATTCACGATGTGTGCCTCAAGGGTGTCTAATTAGGCTCTGCAATGCAGGCAGTCCGTTGCGTGGCACTTGGGCCAAAGTCGTGGGGGCTGGAGCCTGTCGCATGTGCCGTGTGTGGAGCGAGGCATACTGGGCTGCATTTATCGCGTCTGCCCCAATCGTTTCCTCACTGTGGGCCCATATGAATCTGACTCACTGTGGGCACGTGGGTCCCCACCCAGGGCAGGACATCCGGCAGAGCACTCCTGGCTGGAAGGCACCCACTCCTATGAGTGCAGAGCCCTGTAGGTATATTATAATTATGGGCAATTAACTTCAACCGTCGGATGGGAGTGGTCCATGTCGGGGGGCTAACCTCTGCTTAGCCCGTTACAGGACCCGGATCCGCACGGCAGCCATGGTCAGCAGGATTTCTGATGTCTCTGGGACGTTCTGCTCAGTCCATCATAGGTCCGCATGGGTCGTATCTGCTCTGGTTGCGGCAGCTACGTAGTGAGGAGGTTGTTGGTGATGACCCAGCTTCTTCTGTGGGCTGACCTTATCCTCCTTGGATTTTAATATGGCGGCTGAGGATACGATGATGTAGACCTACATGCTTTTGACCGGGGAGCAGCCGATGGTATGCCCCCCCTGGAGCAGGGGGCGGCAGGGGCCCCACATGGGCTGCACTGCATGTCTGGGCTGAAGGTAGATCCCCCCCATGTCTGCAACGCAGGGGGGAGTGCAGTACCCCTTGCCGGGTCTCATTAGCAGGAACGGAAAAGCCTGTGCTCCTCCCTCGTCAGGCCGCTCTCGCTGGCCTCCTCCTCGGGTGTTGGCTCAGCCTGGGATCTGGCACGTGTATCTCGGTGTTCCAGTTCAATTGGACTCTGTAACTTCATCTCAGCTCGCTCGAGTCACTCAGCCAGCTTTAGCATTGATTTCTGCTCAAACAGTATAACGGAGCCGCCACCGTTCTGCCTAGTATTCCGCCGCGGGTTGGAGCTCCAGGGCTGCGCAGCCATATTCGTTGGCAGCTCAACAGCGCCCCAAATCCTATGTATTCTTGCGAACAAAATTCATAGTTGCGCTTGGGGAGTCCTCGGAGTGGCTAGTAGTAATGCCCGCCTATTTTCTTCAACAGGAGGGTATTCGTATGCCCTATGGAGTTAGGTAGGTCTTGGTTGCATATTATCTTAATGAGTGCTGCAAGCAAAGTTCATAGTACTCCCTCCGACTCACCGGCTGTGCGGACCTCCTTGTCATTTCTTGTCTCTGGAGTCAAGGACGGTACCACGGTTGCAAGCACGCCTCCCCGCCTCGGTTATCACTGCGGGAGGCTCCTGTGCACCGTTGGCATCTGTTATACCGCACTTCAGCTGTAGTTCCCGGTCTTGTGATTCTTTTCACGGAGGCTTTGCGGGTTTAGTTTGAAAAGGGCAAGGGCACGTCCCTCCTTGTTGTCCTTTCCCGTCTTGCCGCCTTCCTTCTCCGTTGGAACTGCAGTCCTGGAATAGCTGCTTCCTTGTGCATTTGTTCTTGCTCAAAGTGTGCTCTTGTGCCCAGCATTTTATCCCTCTGGGGAAGGGAAAGGGCCATCAGGTGTGTGTAGTTATTGTCAGTTGCCTGACTCGGCCTGACCCTTGTGTTGGGACACACCAGGTAAACGGCTCTGGTGTTAGTCTGTTGTCTTTCATTGTGTAAGAAGGTACTTGTGTTGGAAGGGGGGGGTAGAGCTTCTAAATATCCTATGGGGTAGGATGGGGAAAATGTGTTATAAGGAAGGGGGTACTGTGTGTCACCCGTCAGTGTCCCACCTCCACTCCTGAAGACCCCCATTCAGGTGATCCTCCCTCACTGGTCCACCCCCAGGAACTGGATCCAATAGTGATGACTGTGTCCTGGCCACCTGGATGACAGATCTCTGGGGACTAGCAGGTGAGACACCTTCAGGTTTCTCACACCAGGCAGCACCTGTCCCTTGTTTTCAGGTTCCTGCTGCGTGGCGTCCTGCTTGGGCTCCTCTGACTCTCTGGACGACCTTCTAATCCTCCTCTCTCAGCTCCCACTGTCGTCTGCATCCCTGCTTCGTCTTCAGTGATTCGGGCTGCTCGGCTTCCCTGCAGGAGGCGTCCTAAGTCTTCTGTATACTTGGTTTCTTTTTGGTTTCTCGTGGTCTGCCGGTTCTTAGCAGCACCCTTAGAGACGGCGGCTCAGCTCCACTGTTGTCCCAGTCTAAAGCTTCTTCCTGTGTCCCTCTGTCTGCAGTATTCAAACTTCACTCTTGGTTCCTCAAGGGCAGGCTTGGCAAATGACCTAGTCCTTCTTCTAATTTGTACTTTGGGTAACCAATAGGCAGTCTCCAGCAACTAGACTGCGAAGTCTCGTTCTTATGGGAATTCGTCATTGCTTCACTATTCCTCCTTGTCACAGTGCTGAACTGATGATCATCAAAGAGCACTCTTCTTCGTCTCAGTACTCTCTTGGGACTTGGTTTCCGCAACGCTACACAGATAGATAGAGGTGTGGGGGACCACAGGGAACTGAGTGGGGTGAAAGGAATGAGGGGACAGAAATGAAGGTGAATGCTGTGTTTTCCCATGGTGATCATCACTAATCCCATGGAGGGTTTCCATCCCCACGAGATCCACCCCCTGAGGAACACCCCCAGGGGGAATACAGGGTAGCGTCTTACCTCCCTGGCCTTATGTGAAGGGGCTTCCCCCATGGAAGCAGTGTCCATACCCTGGTATTTGTCACAGGTATTATCTTCTCCGTCGCCCAAAACACTTCTTTCCAGTTCCTTTGATTCACCTTGCTCTTGCATTGATACAACACTACCCTTTTTATGCTCCATCACTTTCCTTCCTCCGTCACTGTGTAGTGTTCGCCTGCTCTTTCCACTCTTACCGGCAAACTGTATTTTGACGTTTCTTTATTTCTTTTGTTTCAGATTTATCTTTACCAGGTTACGTGGTATTATCCCAGGGCCTTGGTTGCTTTTCTGATGTCATACCTTTCTTTACGTTGTGCCTTTTTTCTTTGCAGCTCGGTACCTGGTTTCTTGATATAGGGCAAGAGGACGATCTCTTATATCGGACAGCCATTCCGGCATTTGCCTCTTATACATTTTTCTTCCTCTCATTATCTCTTAAGGTGAAACTCCAGTGATGCTGTTGGGAGTAACGCTGTGAGCTGCTACCGCTTCATTCCACTGCTACCGATACCCATCCATGCCTGATGCAGCCACTGATTGCAGGTTTTCTTTAATTAACCTATTGGCCCTTTCAACCTAGCCATTAGCTTGAGGGTGGGAGTACACTATTTTGCACTGTTTTAAATTATTCAATTTTAGGAATTTCTACTTGTCATTGGAAATTAGTTGAACGCTGTTGTCTGTGATCAGTTAGGAAGGACATCCTTCTCTCCTGATGATATCAGACAAAAAAGCTAATTATTTCCCTGGTGAAAATGTTGTGCACAAATTCCATTTTGATCCACTAAGACATGCAATCAACAGCCACAATGCCATATATGCTGTCTTCATCCATCTGTTCCAATGAACCAATAAAGTTAAGGCCTACTTTCCTCCATGCCTGGTCTGGTGTCACAGCTTTTCTCATGGGTGCTTGTCTGGGTCACAGTCCTTTGTCACAGTCCGCGCAAGCATGGCAGTGCGACAGAGCCTGCTCTATGTCACTGTCCATGGTAGCCCACCTGTAGTTTTCACGTATCCTTTTCTTGGTAAGAGTCGCACCTAAGTGATCTTCATGGGCCTTCAATGTGATACCTGCCTGCATTCCTCTGGGCAGAATGAATCTATCCACCCTCATCACGTGCTGCCCTTGCACATAGATCTGATTGGCAACTTCCCATTAGGGTTGAGCGAATGACACAAGCTCCTTTCATCTGACCAGTATAAGTGTGCATCTGTACGAGTCTTGACACAGTTGTGGTAAAGTGGTTGGCTTAAACTTTTATTCATGAAAAAAAGGAAAGAAAAGACTGTCTTGCCCTACTTACTATGAGGGGTTGCCATACCTCAACAAAAATACTAAGGACCTGGTCAGGATGTTTGTGAAGTAAAATGTCCACTGTTCTGTGTCTAAACCTATTTCCGTACCTTAAAATTTCAACTATGAGAGATGTTCTAACGCATCTCAGCTCGTCTCCTCTGCAGGGCACTGTTTGTGGGACCTGATCCCCCCTGGCACCCCAGAGTGAGGAGCTGGCACCACCCCCATCCCACTGAGTGTGCCAGGCACCCCTAGCCCAAATTTGAGCCCCCGTGGTGGAGCCGTTCCGTAGATCTGAGCCTCCGAGTTTAGAGGGACTGAGGGCTCTCCCCCCTGCGGCGCCGCGGCTCCGAGAGAATCTATGGCGAGCCCGGGCCGTAGTTAGGCCTGTGGAAGGGCTTGACTGCCCCGACTGGCAGCTCCCCCCTCCTGCCTCGTGCGCGGCGATAGAAGCCAGACGCATCCTGGGGCATCCGCAGCGGATCCGGGAGCCGGAGGAAGCGCCACGAAAACACAGCAGAGTTGGTGGCCTGCGCGAGGCCTATAGAACAAGGGGAAGGACGGAGCGTGGGGGCCCCCACTGGAGTGAGCGGTGCTTGGGGTGATCATGTAGGGTGAACAGGACTGCCAGGAACTGGTGTTGGTAGTGTGCGGGAGGCAAGCGAGGCCTCTCACTGGCCTACACACGCAGCGCACAGACTCCCACAGGCTGAGTGGCAACTTGGCGCCAAGGAGGTAAGGAGGTGCTGGCCAGGTCTGGACTACCTCCTGGGGATTGAAGGTGCCACGGGAGGAGGCGGGAGTGCGGCTTGGGAGAACCCCTGGTATATTTAGGAGCCCCGGAGGGGCATTTGGCAGCGGGGTGTCCCCCGAGTACCATGGGTCCCAGGCAGACAGAACGGACACACGGGGCCCTGTTGGGAGAGGCCGGCTCCAGCGGGCCGCACTGAGGTGCAGACACAGGGGCCTTGGGATTGGTCCTTCCCGCGCTCAGCCACTGGAACAATACGTACTGCCACCGCTCCGACGGGAGTGAAGTTAAGCGGTTTGGGGGGTGAGAGGTGAGGTTGGAACCCTGGGAAGGAGAGACCTACACCTCCATGAGTGTATTAGTCGGGGACTTGGACCCCCGTTGCTGGGTCTCCGCTTCTTGCCCCTCTGCTGACATTGGCTCCCGCTCCCTGTGGCTTTGCCTGCGAATGTGACAGCAGGCCACCTTGGGCACAAGCTCTTGGGGGAGGCCCCCACGGAGCGGGGATGCTCGGAGAGATTCTATGAACTGGAAGGAATCCCTACAGAGGTTTCGCCGCGCGCCCCCCGATCCCCTGATACCCCCTGAAATGGCGGCCCCGATGCAGCAGGAATCTACTGATACAAGCACAGTCACCAGGGGCATGGCGGCCCTATTGGAGGAAATTAGAGGCTTTAGGGCGGATATTGCTCTACGACTGGACACCTTAGATAAAAAGGTGGACAATATTGATGACAGGGTTCAGGCGCTGGAGAACAATACAGCTTCAAGCGACATCTTTGAGACACAATTTGACATGCGCCTATCGGAACTCGAGAGGAGAGAAGAGAAATGCTCCTTAAAAATGGACGATTTGGAGAATAGGGAACGCCGCTGTAACCTGCGTTTCCTAGGCTTTCCGGAACACGAAGGCGAAACGCAAGCAGACATAATCAAGGCTGTCAATGCAGTAATAGGAGTGCTATTCAAGGGGGCCAACACCAACAAACCCACCATTGACAGGGCCCATAGAGCGGGCGCATCCTCCAGGGGCCCCAGGTCTGTTCTCGTTCGCTTTCATTACTTCTCCGAGAAAAGCAGGATCCTCAAACTGGCTCGCAAGAAGGGCCCGGTGGAGTGGGAGGGGGCCCAGATCTCGGTGTATCAGGACCTGTCGGCCTTCACCCTTGCAAGACGTTGCCTCTGTTCCCCGTTGACGAAGATTCTCCAGTCCAAGTGGGTCCGATACAGGTGGGGGTACCCATTCTCACTCTCTTTTGAGTTTGAGGGCTATAAGTATGCCCTGATCACTGAGGACGATATCAAGAGAGTGTCGGGCGAACTTTTGGACAATTCAAATACGGAGATGGGGGAGCAGGACCGGGAGCGAACCCCGACAGGCCCAGGGGGAAACAAAGCTCCAAAGGAAAGATGTAGAGTTCGAGGCCAAAGGAAATTTAGGAGAGTGGCCCCAGCTTCCCCGGAACTTCTGAGAAACTGAAGCGGGCTCCTGGCGCCCGACGAATAAGCTTGCATTTGACTTTGCAAATGAAGGGTGATGTAACTGTTTGTGATTTGCATTGATCCTGGGGGTGGGGGGGTTCGAGTTGTGGTTTATGAAGATTTAATGAGCCCGGAGGGGGGAGACAATGGTGGCCTGGCCTGGCGATAGGATGAAGCCATGGATCAACCAGGCGATCAGGGGGGAGGGGGGAAGGAGGGGTGAAGTGTGGGAGTTGGGTTGCTGGGGTTACAGTTATGGCGCGCCAAGTTTTTTGGTCTTTCTCGCACCCCCGGGGCTGTCTCGAGCCGTATGTGGGTTGCGAAAGCATTGTGGGAGCAACAACGCTTGCTGTTCTAAGAAGGGAGCTATGAGCCTTTACCTGTGCTTTAATGGATGATTCACCCCAATTCTTCACAGTGGGGTCATTGAATGTACGCGGGCTTAACTCGCCTACAAAGAGGTCTCTAATTGTGAGGGAATTTGCGAGGCTGCGGCTTCACTTTCTCTTTGTGCAGGAAACTCATTGGGTTAGGGGAAAGGAGCCTAAGCTCAAGGCCAAAACCATTGATCAGATGTTCACGGCTTCTTCCCAGGCAAAGAAGCGGGGAGTAGCTTTGTTGATTTCCCCGGGGCCCATTTTGTGTTTAAAGCCTCAAAAGCAGATCTCGCATAGACTACATCCTGGTTGACTCCTCGCTGCAGGGAGAGGTTTCGAATTCGGGAGTGGAGATCGTCCCTTGGACGGATCACGATATGGTAAAGATTAGGATTGGCCTTCCCCCTGCCCCGGCAACCGGATCCCGGTGGAGGTCTAATGACCTCCTCCTGGAAGATAAGGAGATACGCCAATCCCTCCTGGCAGCCATAGAAGATTATTTTACTCTCAATAATAACGGGGAGGTTGGTACTATGGGAGTATGGGAGGCGTTTAAGGCAACTATTAGAGGCACCCTTATTGGTATAGGGTCTGGGAGAAAAAGGGAGAGGGGTCGTGAGGAGAAATTGTTAAAGGAAAAGATAGAGGCTATCCAACCGGGGGGGAGTTGAAAACTCAGATGTTCCCCGGGAAATGGGAGGAACTGCAGATATTGCTATCTAAATTGGCAGACCTCCTGGTGGGACAAACGGAAAGGAAGCTCTCTTTTCTGAAACAGAAATACATGGAAAAGGGGGAGAAGGCGGACAAGATATTGGCCTGGAGATTTCGTGAACTTAGAAACAGTAGGAGGGTGAATTCGATACACACCCTGGAGGGGGACTCGACCGTGAGGGATAGTAAGATAACGGAACAATTCAGGCTATATTATGAAAAATTGTATTGCTCGGAAAATACGGGGGATGGGAATGACGTTGATGGCTTCCTGGACTCCCTTCCAATCCCGGGCCTTCATGCTGACAAAGCTGAGTCTCTCGAGCATCCCATTTCCCCGGACGAAGTAATGGATACCATATCCTCTTTAAAGAGCAGCACTGCCCCGGGGGACGATGGTTTTACAGTTAAGTTTTATAAGACCTACAGGTCCACGCTTGCCCCATTCATGGCTAAGATGTTCAATGCTGCGCTTGATCAAGGCACCCTCCCACCCACGATGATGTCTGCTTTAATCGTAGTCCTACCTAAAGAGGGCAAGGACCCCTCCTACTGCAAATCATATCGCCCCATATCCCTCCTTAACACCGATGTTAAAATATTGGCCAAGCTTCTAGCGAATAGACTAGCGAAACTCCTCCCTACCCTAGTACATGGAGATCAAGTGGGCTTCATCCCGGGACGCCAGGGATCAGATAATATAAGAAAAACTCTCGACCTTATGCACGAGGCATCTAGACAGGGGGTGGAGGGGTACCTTCTCTCGCTAGACTCAGAAAAGGCCTTCGACCGTGTTGAGTGGCCTTACATGGGCAGGGTTCTCTGAAAGATGGGTCTGGGAGACAATTTTTGTGGGTGGGTCGCAGCACTATATAATGGCCCCTCAGCGAGAGTACTGGTCAACGGCAGCACTTCAGAGCCCTTTTCCCTTTCTAGAGGCACCCGGCAGGGATGTCCCCTGTCACCCCTATTGTATGCTTTGGCAATGGAGCCCCTGGCCATAGCGGTTAGGAACGACCCGGAAATCACGGGAATACGGTGCAGTGATTGTGACTTTAAACTCTCCTTATTTGCAGACGATATTCTGGGCAACCTAACCAACCTTCAAGATTCCCTACCCTGGTTATTTGATCTTGTACACTACTTCGGCTCTTTTTCTGGGCTGAAGATAAAAGCATCCAAATCAAGCATCATGCCCATGGATCTGGGGGATCGAGACATCGGAGGTGACGCTGATATTCTGGGTGTTAGAATAGAACGGGAGTCCACTAGGTACCTGGGCTCCACCATCCCCAGAGATTTATCCCAACTATACCAGTGTAATTTCCCGGGGATCCCTGCTCAGGTTAGCAGCAACCTCAGACGGTGGGCACCCCTCACGCTCTCCTGGCTTGGGTGCATGGTCACGGTGAAGATGAATATCTTGCCCCGCCTCCTCTATCTCTTCGCTTCCCGTGGTTATACCCAAGACCTTTTTTGAGGTGCTTCAGTCCCGTGTCCTCCAATTCATTTGGAACAGTAAGAGGCCGAGAGTTAAAACCTCCACCCTGACCCTCCCAAAGCTTTATGGTGGTTTTGGTCTCCCCGACTTCCGGCTCTATTATAAAGCTGCCCAACTCCGGGTGATGTTGGAGCATATGAGGGATGACATGGGAACATATTGGACTTATGTTGAGGACATTCACACCCACCCGAAAAAAGTTAGAGATCTTTTGTGGTCCCCTCCTAAAGCTCTCCCCTCCCAGCTCAGAACACATCCCACTCTGGCGGCTCTGTGGGCAGTATGGAAGCCCAATAAAGCTAATAAACAACTGTCGTCTTGGCCTTCACCCTTGTCCTCGCTCTGGGGCCCCCCATTGACCTGGGCTCAAGGGGCTTCCGAGATACCCAGGCCTGGTCAGACATGGGCTTGGAGAGGGTCTCTCAGCTCTCACGTGAAGAGGGCTTCATAGAGTATAACAACCTGATCGAGGCACTGGAAGTTAGTCCCCCCACGGTCTTCGAATACTTACGCTTGAAGGGGATTTTGACTCACCCTCGGTGGGCCGACCAGCTTAGACGCCCCCTCACCCCTTTTGAAAATATCCTGGCCAAAAGTACAACTCGAAAGGGTTCCTTGTCTAAGCTTTATAGTGTTTTGATAACGGCGGACCTAGAGTCAAAAACATATGGGAAGAAAGGCTGGGCATGCCACTAGATGACCACACTTGGAGGGCTGTCTTCAAATGTATCTTTACGGGTTCTCCGTATACCGCTGCCATGGAACATAGCTTCAAAATCCTCCATTCGTGGCACCGCCCCTCGGCCTTGTTGTCCAAGATGTTTAGAGATGTGTCCCCCTCTTGCCCTAGGGGTTGTCACCAACGGGGAACCTGGTTTCACATGTGATGGGGTTGTCCTGTTATACAGGTTTACTGGTCGGAATTACTCAGCTGGATTAAAGCTATCGAGGGGTTTAACCTGTCCCTACAACCGTTGGAAATTCAACTGGGCACTCCCATGCCAGAGACAGAATCAAATGTTTTTCCCAAGGTCATTGGTGCCATGCTGCGAGCGGGGAGACTGGCGCTCGCCCAAAAATAGAAGAGCGCCATGGCCCCTGCCAAGGAGGAATGGCTCTGTAAACTTAGATCGATTTTTGTATATGAAAAACGTACTGCAATAACAAACGATACTATGACTGATTTTGTACAAGAATGGACAGAAGTTCTTCTCCATGATGATTGTATTTCCATGCGTTTGTAGAATGAATACTGAGCTGCTTTGATATGGTATGCGTTTTTACATCCCCGAAGGACCCGAGATGTTTCCTGTTCCGTTGACTTTCTGTTGGAACCCACTGTCTCAAGTGGTACTTTTAACAATCATGTGGTATGCAAGTGTTCTCCCCTAAGTTTCAATTGTTTGCAACACCTCAAAACTTGGCATGTTGATTTATTGTGGGGGTGGGGTGGGAGGGGACAAATGGGGAAGGGAGTTAATGTAAAAAAGGGAAAATAACACCGACGATTTGGTTCAGTTTGATGGTTTTGCTGGTTGGGTCGGCTCTTACGCCCAACCTTATATGTATGTTGTCAATAAAAACAAATAAAAAAAAAAAAATTCAACTAACTAATGAAAAACTGTATGTCTTGTTCACCCAAAAGGAGGCCCTTCTCACTATGTATGTAGACTCCATGGCACTCTTCGTGTGCAAAGAATACATGATTAAATGTTCAGACCAACAAAAGAAACACTGCACCTCACACTCCTCGGTGGTGTTGAATCTTGCTTCAACTTTTGAACGTGATATAGCTCCACAAATCATCTGGAGGAATCCTTTTACTCTCTTCCTGTTAAACCAAACACAATTCTCCTCCCGTTTGGAGGGAATATCTTTCTCTGTTTAATTTCCCGAGTCTTTGAACAAAACACAGCTCTCCCTTCTCCTGAAGGGGAAACCTTTTCTACAACCAATACACTGGTCGCCAGTCTTTTGGAGGGATGGGAAACGTTTTCCCCCCAAAAAAACCACACAGTTCCCCCAATACTCTGGAGGGAACCTCTTTTCTTGTCCTTTAAACAAAAATAACTTTCATAGTCTTTTAGTTCTCTCTCCTCTGGTGAAGACTTTCAACTTATAGATATTTTACTGATGGGCCTCACTCTCTTCTATTTGAGTGCCCGACCCTGCTGCATATTGGCGGGGCTCCGCCACTTTCATTTGGGTCCCAGACCCCTCTGCAATCCTTGGGATATGCTTATCTGCTTTACAAAGTTCTTGTCACTCTGTAAAATGCTGTTTTTATCCCCTGTGCTCTCCGGGATATATTTGTGTGGTTTACAAAGTTTGTATCAATTACAAGTCCTCTTGTATCCCCTTGTGCTCTCCAGGATATAGTTGCATGGTTTATAAAGTTTGCATCAATTACAATGTCTCTTGTAATTTGTAATTGTAATTGGTTATTTATAACGCGCTTAATACCCAGAGGTTTTCAAGCTGGTACCCGGGGATCAAACCTGTGTTTCTCCACATCACCTTGCTTCCAAGGTGATATATGCGTGTGGTTTACAAAGTTTGTATCAAATACAATACCTCTGGTATCCCTTGTCCTCTCCAGGATATAGTTGCATGGTTTATAAAGTTTGCATCAATTACAATGCCTCTAGTATCCCCTTGTGCTCTCCAGGATATAGTTGCATGGTTTATAAAGTTTGCATCCATTACAATGCCTCTTGTAATTTATAATTGTAATTGTAATTGGTTATTTATAACACGCTTAATGCCCAAAAGTTTCTAAGCGCAGACCCGGCGATCAAACCTTTGTTGCTCCGCATCAGCTTGCTTTCAAGGTGAGCTTGTTGCCCCTGAATCACCCTCCCGTATACCGCTCTTTGGGATACACTTGCATGGTGTATAAAGTTTGCATCAATTAAAATGCCTCTTGTATCCCCTTGTGCTCTTTGGGATACACTTGCAAGATTTATAAAGTTTGTATCAATTACAATGCCTCTTGGATCCCTTAGTGCTCTTTGTGATATACTTGCATGATTTATAAAGTTTGTATGAATTACAATACCCCCTGTGCTCTTTAAGATTTATTAGCATGGTATGTGTGGGTTCTCAGCTCCTCCAGCTCCTTTAATGCCTTAGCCATCCTTCTTCTTGTTCTACCTCTGCTGGTCTGGCTGCCTTCTTCCCTGCCGCCAGTCAGGTTTGCCTTCTCTGGACCTCTCTGGTCCCCACGACTCTCCGCGTCCTAGCACTCAGCCTTCGGGTGCCCTGCCACGTGTTCCTCCAGGGCTGGCTCGAAGGACCACTGAGTCCTTCTTCCCTTTTTATTATTGGGGCAGCCTCTTGAAATCTATACTGTGTATGTTAGATCTGTGGCGGGCCTGTACCTCTTTGTTCAGTCTTCTTCATCTCAGTATTTTTTGGCCTCAAGCTTGGGTAAGTCTCCCTCATCCTCATCCCATTCCTGTCAAGGATACTCTCTACCATCACGAGTCCCATGAAGGATTTCCCTCCCCATGAAAACTACCTGCTGGGTACCACCCCCAGGGGGAATATCGGTTAGCGGTCTCACCTCCCTGGCTTCATGGAACGGGGCCTCCCCCATGGAAATGGTGACAACACCCTGGGATATGTCGCACAGTCTCCCCTTATGCAGCTGATGTCTCACTCTAGGTCCCCATGGGGGTGGAGGATTAGGGTGTTGTTGCAGTCCCAGATAGGTGCACTCTGTGAGAACTCTTCCTCTTCCGAGGTTTCTGTATTGCTCTCCCCAAAGTGCACTGAAAACTCATAAATCACCAATGCAATTATAGAGCCAATACTTTGAACGCAGAATGACGCAATAACTCGCAACCAAACACTCTTAGAAGATAATCAGCACTTATACTGCTATTTATTCAAAGTTTAAAAGTAACAAGTAATAACATACAAATAACTCACAGAAGTAATATAGACATAAATCACAGAAGAAGCAAAGAATTCAAAAGGAAATACATCACCGTGAGCGTAACTGGATTCCTCATCTCGCCGAGAAGCGGCTGGAAGACTCCGGGAACAGCCAGGCCGAGAGCACCACAGCTCACAGGAATGCTGGTCGTAAGCGTCCTCCTCCGGCTGAAGTCTCACCTGACCACCCCCAGGGCCCCGCATATATGCACACTCCGAAAGGGGGTGGCGATTCTCGAACCTTCTGGAAATGGCACTTGCGCATTGATGAGCAGCCGTTGGTTGCCAGCTGGGTCAATCGACAGCCACCCTCAAGGAGCAGAGTGCCTCCCTCCTCTAAAAAACACGCTCATAGAGAGGGCGCTAGAGGGCCATCCAAGATGGCCGCCATGGCCTGAGCTCCCGCATATGCCCCGCATCAATCCTTAACAATCCTGCTGTTTCCTGCACTGCACAACCCCAACCCCTCGTCTCCTGACCCCCCTGATCTACCCAGCTGCCGGCCAGTGGTTTTCCGATGAGAATCGGCCTCTCTGGACCTGTTCGGGACCCTTGGGGCCTTGGGTCCGTGCCCCACACAGCTAGCCCACCGGAGCAGGGGACGCCGCAGCCCACGTCCAGCCGGCGGCCCGTGGGTGCCTGCGCCGCGCCCCCGAGGGGCCCGCCTCACTCAGCGTGGACCGTGCCCTGCGGAGGAGCCGGTTCCGGAGCGCGGTGCCCCACGGGCGTCGGCGAGCGACGGAGGCTCAGCGGAGAGGGTCCGACATCCGCCTCCCAGACGCGCGGCTACATCGGCGCCCGCCACCCGGCGGAGCCCCCCGGCGTTCCGCCGGAGTTCGGGGAAGAGAGGCCGGAGGACCAGCAGGGGCTCTGGGTGCGAGGCGGGGAGCCCTACACAGCTGGACCGCCTAGGCAGAGGACGCCGCAGACCACATCCAGGCACGGACCGAGCGACGGGGGCTCAGAGGAGCGGGCCATCAGCCGCCTTCCAGGCCCGCGGCCTACACCGGCACCCACCCACCACCCAGCGGAGCCCCCCGACGTTCCGCCGGAGTTCGGAGGAGAGGGGCCGGAGACCAGCAGAGACACCAGGTACGAGGGGGGGATCGCGCGCCGCGCTGAAGTTGGCTCCGAGCCGGCCCGTCCCACCCCCTCGCCTACCCCCCCCGCCCAGTTAGCCCCGGCCACAGGAGGCCACGATCGGGGGCTGTGGGGTATGGACCGGTGCTGCGGTTCTGGCGGACTGTCCAACACTCCTGTGGCGCTATTTCCCTGCACCCCACCGGCACCCAGACAACCACCATACTGCCAGTCGGGAGAGTTACTTCACCCACCTACGGAGGCTACAACATCAAGCCTGACAAGGCTCCTCACCCTCTGTCTCCCCACCGCAGTGTCAGAACTATCTCGGGGGGGAGTTCACCAGCGGCTGGACCAGCCGCCACAACTAGTCGCCAACCCCTCACCCACATCAAACCAGATCAGCCCCCGAGAGCTCGCAGAACACAACCCAAAAAGCAGGGCTCCATTTTGTTTTTTGAATTACAATCCGCCCAGCACCGAGCGGCACTCCTACCCACCCCAGACTTTACAAATACAGCGGCTCTCGCTTAAAGTGCACAGGCTCCATAGCAGAAATGGGGAAAAGCGACAAGTCTCAGAGGAAATTAACATTTGAGGGTGGCGCGACTCCAGGATCCCACGTCCAACGGGAAGACCAAATGCCCGCTCCCAGCGGTTCGCCCCCGACAGAGCCAGAGGGTAATCCATGTGAAATAAAAGAACTCCTTTTAGACCTGAAGGCAGGCATTGGTAACCTGAACAACAAAATGGATGGTCTCACCTCCAAGGTAGACCTACTTCAACACCGCATCGATACTCACGCAGAACGTCTAAACGAGGTTGAGCAAAGAGTGTCAAATCTAGATGATGGCACATCATCCCTCTCAACCAAAGTTTCGCAACTCGAAGCCCAAATGAAGGCAACAATAGCTAAATGCGAGGACCTTGAAGGTCGTTCAAGGAGGAATAACATAAGAATCGTCGGGGTGAGGGAACAACAGCCGCAAGGTAGAATGGAGGGGTTCGTGGAGTCGCTCTGCTCATCACTCTTCAGTAGAGATGCACTGTCTCCGATGTTCATAGTAGAGAGAGCTCACAGGATTCCATTGATCCGGCCGGCCCCCGGTGCACCGCCTAGACCTATTATTGCCAGGCTGCTCAACTACAAAGACCGAGACACTATCCTCCGCCTGGCAAGGGAGAAAGGCGAGCTGCTTCATGATGGGGACAAAATCCATGTCTATCCAGATTTCTCGCCCACGGTACAAACCCAGAGGAAATCATTCACCGCCATCAAACAAAGGCTCCGGGCCAATCAATTACCATACTCGATGCTCTTTCCCGCACGGCTCAGAGTGCAGCATGGGGAGAGGATCCACTTTTTCCAATCACCTGAAGATGCACGCTTGTTCCTAGATCAGATGGGCTGCCCGGACCTGAATCCCGACCGTCCCAGGCCCCAGAGAGACAGAAACAACAGGAATCCGCCATAACTCGGAGTGACCGGGGGCGAAGTGAAAACTCGCAAGTAGATACGTCGGAAACAGGCTCTACACATAGTGATTTTAATGCGGGGCAGGGAAGCCTGGTAGGCCCCAGGCGCCCCTAGCACAGCTCCAGTTTACCCCCCAGGGTGCACTCGGCTACCAGTGGGTCCCTAGGCTGAGTCCCTCGGGGGTACAGTTTATACAGCGGAATGGTTTCCAAATGTTACGCTGTTTGGTTTAAAGGGTTTAGGTGGGTTCTCTCTGTGGGCCAGTTGGGGGTTGCCCACCCGAAAGAGGGAAACACCATGGGTGTGTGGGGGACTGTCCACGGACGGTGCCCTCAACGTTCATCAGGAAAGTTCTGCGCCACCAGCTCCCAACCCCCCCCCCGCGCGCTCCGTCTCCTGGGCAGATTCCAATGTCGCCTATTCAAGCAAGTCACAAAGCTATCAGCAACAGAGCCAACAAGCCTCTCCTCGGTGCCTCTCCACGACCAACTGCAGTAAACGAAAAGCAGACAATTAGAATGCCTTACCCGAACCATTCAACGTTTTAACATGGAACATTAGAGGCGGCAATATTCCAGCCAAAACCAGGAAAATTCTCCAATACCTTAGGCGGCACGACATTGACGTGGCTATGATCCAAGAGACCCATCTTCTACCGGAGAGTGAGCACCAGTGGGCAAAAAGCTGGGGCTGTCACAGATACTACTCCTCTTATTCAACCTACTCCAGAGGAGTCACCATACTTATACACAGAAGGATGAGCTTCCGCCTGATACGCATGGCAAAAGACGCGGAGGGGAGAGCCATCATGGTGAGCGGGATCGTAACCGGACAGAGGGTGACCTTTGTCAACTCCTACGCTCCAAACACAGACGGCCCTGACAACTTTGGATGGGTACTCACCCAACTCTCCAAGCAGGACCCTGCGACCATAATCTGGGGGGGAGACATGAACACTGTACTTGACCCACTAAAGGACAGATCAAAAGCTTCACCACTGCCTTCCACCAAAGCCGGCCTCCAAATAAAAGAGATCTGCAACGCTTTCGGCCTGATAGACATCTGGAGGGTCTCAAATGGCGACTCACGGGAATTCACATTTCATTCACCTGTACACAACTCGAGCTCACGTATCGACTATCTCTTCGTCTCTGCAAACGGCCCCCTGACAGGTGATCGATGCTGTATACATCCGAGAACTCTCTCCGATCATTCCCCTATCGTCCTCAACTTAAAACCATCCACTCCGACACCACCGTTGCAGAGATGGCGCTTCAAGAACGGCGCGCTAAGGGATGAAGTGTTTGCTTCCGAACTAAGAGACGAGATCATGGTGTTTCTTGATGCCAACGCTGGCTCAGTTCCATCCGCAGGTACAATCTGGGAGTCACTAAAATGCTTTATTAGAGGAGTCTGCCACGCCAAAGAAAATGGCATCCACAAGCTCATCAAGCGCGAGCTCACAAACAGCGAAGGGAAACTAAAGAACCTTGAGCGCCAAGCCATTAACGGGGCGGATCCCAAAATATCAGCAGCTCTGAAGGAGGAACTGACAAAATTCAACCTCGCAGCTGACCGTGAGGTCAAATTCCTGAATCGTAATAGCCAAGCTCGTCAGTACGGAGAAGGCCAAAAGCCCGGGGCCCTTCTAGCAAACTTACTCAGAGCCGACAACAGACTTGCTCACATTGAGTCGATTCGGACCGCTACGGGCGAGACAGTCTACACTGATGAACAGATAGCGGAGGAGTTCAGAGTCTTCTATCAAGAACTGTATAGTGCTAAACTCAACAAGTCTTCGGCGGTTCCACTGGAGTACCTGGAGGACACGGAACTCTACTGGGTCGAGCATTCTCTCCGAGAACCTCTAAACGAAATGATCACGCAAGGAGAGATCTTAGAGGCCATAAAGTCCCTCCCCAGCTCCAAAGCGCCAGGACCCGACGGACTGATGGGTGAATTCTACAAGTCCTTCGCGGGAACCTTGGCCCCCCTCCTAGAGGCAGTATATGCGGAGGCGCTGGAAAAAGGACATCTGCCCCCTACCACCTGTGAAGCAAATGTTATTCTATTACACAAGCCTGGCAAACCACCAGAAGACTGCTCTTCATACCGACCAATATCTCTCCTCAATCTAGACAATAAAATACTTGCCAAGGTGCTGGCCAGGAGGTTGATGCCATTAATGCCTGCCCTTGTTCTGGCAGACCAAGCCGGCTTCATTCCAGGCCGCAACACGACGTTTGGCCTTAGGAGAATGTTCGGTGTCATGACCGCTCTAGATCCATCACTGCAAGCTGTGACGGTGCTTCTCGACGCCGAAAAGGCATTTGACTCGGTCGAGTGGCCCTTTCTGTTCACGGTGCTGTCTAGAATGGGCCTAGGTGCCCGATTTATTAACCTGGTCTCTCTCCTGTATACCAAGCCCTGTGCCAACATTATTGTTGGTACAGCCAAGTCAGCCCCAATAGTTCTGCAACGAGGTACGAGACAAGGCTGCCCACTGTCGGCCCTGGTGTTCGCCCTGGTGATGGAACCTCTAGCCTCCAATCTGCGGGAACAGAGACAGCAGAGGGGACTCATTATAGGCCCTCACAAGCTCATCATCTCGCTCTACGCCGACGACGTAGCACTATTCATCCGAAATCCGGAAGAAAATCTCAACCCAGTCATGAGGGAAGTCATCAAGTTCGGAGCAGCGTCAGGATTGAAAATCAACCACTCAAAATCCATCGTATTCCCCCTAACACCAGCCACAAAACAGTTCCTTGACGACTTCAACCTCACATGGAAGTGCTCCGGAGTTAGGTACCTCGGGATACAGCTAGCTCTAAAACGGCATGAAGTGTTCCGGGATAACTATGAAGTGGTGGTCAAATCACTTCAGGACAAAATCTCTCGTTGGAAATCTCTTCCGTTGACCCTCTGGGGCAGGATCTCCCTGGTGAAGATGGTGATTTTACCCAAACTATTATATCTCTTCAACAACATCCCAATGTCGCTGCAACAATCCTTCTGGAAAAAATTGAAAAGCCTGGTCCTTGAATTAATCTGGGCGGGTAAGCCAGCGAGAGTGGCATACACCACATTAACACTCCCAGTCACCATGGGGGGATTGGCTCTGCCGGACTTGGAAAGATACTATTGGGCGGCCCAAGCACAGTTCCTCAGCCATTGGTACGCCTCCCCAGCGATCCGACCTCATGTACAAGTGGAGCGAGCCCTTGCAACACCTAACTTCCTAACTGCAATCGTCCTTAGTCAATTGCCCGTTCCCAGCGCCACGATGAATGTGATGCTCATAACGTACAAAGTCTGGAAGACGCTGGCCCAGAAACTGGAGGTGCAGTCACGGTACTCCCCACTCCTACCCATCAAGTTTATTCCCGGAGTCCCGCTGACCTCGGAGACGGTGTTTCACAAGTGGGTCGACAAATTGAACATACAAACACTGGAGGATCTCTTCACAGAGGAGGGGTTTCTAACGCCACAGCAGGCAAAAAGTAAAGGAGGAAACACGGCCCTGGACGTATTCATCTACTTCAGAACTCGCTATGCCATGCAGACTCTACTGCCAGGCTTCCCTAGTCAGCCACCAACGTGGCAATTACTACACAACGTCATCCAAGCACAGGGCGAGGGCAGGCTGGTATCACAGATCTACAAGGCCCTCACCCCCCACACATCCGTCGCCAAATCAGGTGCAAAGGCTAGATGGGAGAAGTCATTACAGATTAAGATTTCTGATGAAGACTGGCTTGTGCCTGAAACAAACTCAAAAAGTGGCGCTAAACTCACGCCTTAAACTCATCCACTTCAACTTTCTCCATCAAACATATCACACACCGGCGAAAACAAACAAGCACCACCCAGACACAGAAGCGAAATGCATCAGATGCGGGTTAATCTCTGCAAACTTTACTCATCTAGCTTGGGAGTGCCCCGAACTCTCGCCTTTCTGGAAGCAAGTTCTACAGATGACAGCGGCTGTTGTGGGAGAACCAATACAACCAAGCCATACAGCGGCCCTGTTGGGCATGACTAGGCTGCTCTCCGCGCCAATAAGGAAACTGGCGGGGGTAATGTTGACTCTGGCCCGCAGGAGGGTGGCCATGGCATGGGGCAGAGGCCCCCCCCCGTCGGCCCTCGCCTGGCGCAAAGACTTGCTATATTACCAGGATGTGGAAACGGATTTCATTAAATTACTCCCTCTGCACGCCTGACCTCCAGACATCTGGGGGCCATTAACCCTGTTCTTGATGGGCGAAGCGGCTGAGCACACTGCTGCATCTTCAGACTCGGAGGACTCCCCCCCGGTGAAGTCTGGCCCAGGTTATTTCCACACACTCGAAGTGACTGCTGGAGGGGGCACTATCTCAAATAAAGAGGACGCTGGTTCATGGGGACGGAGCTAAGGTGGGGCGGGGGGGAGGGATAGTGGGAGGGTTCTGGGTCCAGGCGCAAAGTTTAAGTCCACCCTAATGTGGGTGTGAAGTTGTATCGTGATTTAAATACCAAAAATAAAGTTTTTTAAAAAATAAAAAACACGCTCATAACAAACCATAATAAAGTTAGCTTTCCGAGCAGAAATGTCCTTGACCGCATACCAGGTTTGGAAAGCATGTTTTCCTCAGCACCGTGAATCTAACACTCAGCAAAATGTGTGCAGCTTTTCACTGCGGCATGAAGTAAATATCCATCATGGCTCCGGCACTCCCAGAATGCACTGCGCACCAGCGCTATTTTAGTTCAAGCATAACAGTTTCTAGTAGAGAATAACCTGCAGTTGGCCTGTTAATTTATTTTATAATTTCACCAGAGCTTGGGAAGTCAGTTCCAATAATGATTTCTTCCGGTAATCTGGTAATGACTGCTGAATTTAATGTCTTTTGGACCCTGATTTTAATAACCATAGGAGTCTGGTGGTAAACCTCTTGAACACCATGGACACAGGTAACACTAAGGGGTTGACCATAGTTTAATTTGTCGATGCCAATCAAATCACTCTTTACGTCTTTCTGTTTGCTTCCTGAATACACTAAAGCCGATACCCAGATTCCGTTAACGGTAACCGGTTCATGAGTTTTGAAAGGGGATGTTTGGCAGAGATAATTGCTGGCAGTTTCAAAGACGGTGTCAGATTGCTATTCTGGATCCTGTCATACACCCTATTTCCATTGGCTCTTCTTTTTTATTAGAGGGACACTGTCTGACCAAATGCCCTTTTACTCCCCAGGAGAAACAAACACTGGGAGAAAGCGTAGTGGTTATAGTTTCCTCTACTTTAAACAGTTCCTTACCTCTCATTATAGGCTGTTTTCTTTCCTTCTTTCCTCCATCTGTGACACTTGGGCCCACATTTTATTAGGTTTGGGTAAGCCATGTTTTTTTTTCTCTTCCCTGGATGTTTATTTCCTTCTTCCCATCATCTGCTTTATGTAGAAGTCTCAGATTATTATTGGCTTCTGCGTGGTTTTGAGCAGTTTCTATTGCCATAAGCATTGTAGACTTGCTCATTTGTAGAATGGCCCTTTGAAGAGATGGGGTAAACTATTAACAAATTGTTCCAGGGCTAATGTTTCCAGCACCTCTGGGAGGGTCATCCTCATTAGCCATAATGATAGTGTGTTTTGGATTCTGGCTCCTACCTCTATGGGAGTCTCCCCTGGATTGAATCTAATCTCCAGTAGTTTGTTTCTATAAAAATGTTTTGTTTGTCCTACTCCGGGTAACAGCCCTTGTTTGATTTCATTGTACGCTGTACGTCCCAATGGATTGAGGCTCTGGTAGAAGGACTGTAGGTCCCCTTTCAGCAATGGCCCTAGATAACATGTTTTTAACTTGTCTTCCCATTGGAACTGCTAGGCCAGACGTTCGAAATTTAGAAAGAAGCTACCTAAATCTTCTCCTTCCCTATAGGTAGGGCTTCAAGATTTCATGTGGGAGGATGGGCTTTTTTTGGGCTGCCACTAACCTAGCAACACCCTCTTGGAATCAGGCTTCTGCTTCTACCTGGTGGGCTACGAGACGTTCCAGCAGAGCCTCTCAGGCTCTGGGGTTTGAACGACTCCTAGGTTGGTAGTTGATTTTGACCTGATTGGGCTTCTTAATGGTGATAAGTTGGAAGAAGAAGAAGAAAGCGTGGCTGACCCAAAAAGAAAGATTTCTTCCTCGAACTTTAGAGAGAATTCTTCACTCTCTAGGGGTTTGCCGGGTTGGATTGGGATGTTTTTCTCAATTTCTGTGAACCTCTCTTAGGAACGTGGCCCACAACTCTCAGGATGGATGTGTACTTTTATCAGCTCTCTTATCTATGACAATGTCTTTAAATTAGGTCTTATACCTAGACTTCCTAGTGGTGGGAGGTTTTAGTGATTTTTACCACACAATTTAGTTTTTGGCTGAGTTCAACTAAATAATCAGAAAGTCTCGCCCCATCAGCTAATGGCCTTCCTTTACAAAGGTACTTTTGGTGGGATATGGGGATTTTTAGCTTTGCCAGAAGTGATTGTTTAGTGGTATAAATGGGCTTGATTAGGGAAACTTTTAACTGAACCTCTTCCCCTTGGGAATCTTTGACTATTATGAACATGAGCAGAAGAACAAAAAATGTAACTGTCTCAAGAACCACTACAATTGTATCCAGTGATTTAACATCCTTCTGGTAGAGAAAAGGATTCATCTAGACTTTTTATCAAATATTGGATTAGGGGACTGGTCTCAGTCTTGATCACTATACAACATCTTGGGTCCCCCAGTTTGTGTCAACCATGTCAGATCCCATCCCTGACACCAAATGTAAGGGTGCAGAAGTACAAGTCTTCACACAGTTGTGGTAAAGTGGTTGGCATAAACATTTATTTACGAAAAAAGGAAAGAAAAGCCTATCTTGCCCTACTTACTATGAGGGTTTCCAATACCTCAACAAAAATACTAAGGACCAGGTCAGGTTGTCTGTGAAGTAAAATGTCCACCGGTCTGTGTCTAAACCTATTTCCGTCCCTTAAATCTTCAACTAACTAATGAAAAACTGGATATCTTGTTCACCCAGAAGGAGGCCTCACTTACACTGGATGTAGACTCCACAGCAGGGGAGTATCTAGGTCTGGAAAAGACCCTGGGCTACGCTGATGTCGGAACTGTTGGGACTGGGCTAGCTAGTCCTTTGGCTATAGCTCCTGAGATTCTATCCGGGGCCACAACCAAAAGATCAGGGGCTTTAGCCCCCCTAGCAACGCCCCTGCTCCACGGCACTGTTCTTGTACAAAGTATATATGATTAAATGTTCAGACCAACACAAAGAAATGCTGTTCCTCACATTCCTTGGAGGAACTCCTGGCCTTTGATCTTGCTTCGACTTTAGAATGTGATATAGTTCCACAAATCTTCTGGAGGAATCCTTTTACTCTGCTCCTGTTAAACCAAACACGGTTCTCCTCTCCTCTTGAGGGAAACCTCTTTCTCCGTTTAATTTCCTGAATCTTTGAACAAAACACAACTCTCTCTTCTCCTGGAAGGGAAACATTCTTTACAGGAAATACACTGTTACCCAGTCTTCTGGAGGGATGTGAAACATTTTCCCAAAAATAACACAAAGTTCCCCAATCCTCTGGAGGGAACCTATTTTCTTGTCCTTTAAGCAAAATTAACATTCCCAGTCTTTTATCAGGTCTGGTTCAGTAACCTGCCAGACTTGACTTTACAATATTTCAGTTTCAGGCATTGTTTGCTTTGGCTTCCTATTTTATTTCTCCTTTTCTAGTCGGGATCTCCCCAACTGTGTCTGGGCTCCAGCCCACTGATTATAGTTCTCTCTCCTCTGGTGACAACTTTCAACTTTTTGATCTTTTACTTATCGGGCCTAGTCCTCTTCCATTTGGGTCCCAGACCCTGATGCGCGTTGGCAGGGCTTCCACGCTTTCATTTAGGTCCCAGACCCTGTTGCTCTGCCTCTGTGGGATTTATTTCCCTCTCGTACCTAGTGTCTACTTGGACAGACCTGGTATATTCTCCTGCCAGGCTCTATCCCACATAGGTGTATTCCTCTATTGGCTTCAGCTTGAGTACTCTCTCTGTTATCCATATGCAATCTTTGTGATATCCGTATCTGTTTTACAAATCTCTTGTCATTCTGTGAAATGCTGCTTTAATCCCCCTGTCCTCTGCATGATAGATTTGCGTGGTTTACAAAGTTGTATCAATTATAATGCCTCTCTCTTGTATGCTTTTGTGCTCTTCGGGATATATTTGCATGGTTTATAAAGTTTGTATCAATTACAATGTCTCTTGTATGCCCTTGTGCTCTTCGGGATATACTTGCATGGTTTATAAAGTTTGCATTAATTACAATGGGCCTCATTACGACCCAGGCGGTAAGGGGTTATCGGCGCCGTAAAAGTTGTTGGCGCCGTTAAACCCTTACCGCCTAATTACGAGGTCCCTTTGCGGGTCCCGACCTTAATGGCTGGTTTTACCAGCCGTTAAGGAAGGAACCCGCAAAGGGACGTTCGAGGTAATTACAGTACCGCAATTTACGGTACCGTAATTACCGCCTTCCCCATTCCCATTCCCATTGAGCCCTATGGGGGCAAAAATGGGAATGGGGAAGGGCCAATGGTTAATGGGGAATTACCCCCCGCCAACCTTGGAATGGGGGGGTAATTCCGCCATTCACCATGGCGGAGTTGGTAAAATACCGGTGTCAACCATGGCGCTAATAGCGCCATGGTTAACGCCAGGGTCGTAATGAGGCCCAATGCCTCTTGTATCCCCTTGTGCCCTTTGGGATATACTTGCATGGTTTATAAAGTTTGCATCAATTACATTTCCCCCTGTAACCCCTTGTGCTCTTCGGGACATATTAGCATGTGTGGGTTTTCAGCTCCTCCAGCTCCCTTTCCCTACCTTTGGGAGGCCTCCGGGAGGTCTCCAGTCTCTAAGCATGGTGAAGCAAAGCTTCCCTGTTGCTGCCGCATTCAGTGTTCTCCTTCTCCTCGCAGATCGTCAGCTCAGGATTCTTCTTCTCGTCTCTGGCTGCCTCCGTCCTCCTTCTTGTTCTGCTTCTGCCGGTTTGGCTGCCTCCTTACCTGCCGCCAGTCAGGTTCACCTTCTCTGGACATCTCTGGTCCCTTCGACTCTCTCTGTGTCACAGAGCTCAGCCTTCGGGGGAACCCTGCCACGGAGCGAGCATCTCCCTGTGTGTTCCTCCAGGGTTGGTTCGACGGACCATTGAGCCCTTCTTCCCTTTTTATTATTGGGGCTGCCTCTTGATATCTATACTGTGTATGTTGGTTCTGCAGTGGGCTTGTGCCTCTTTGTTCAATCTTCTTCATATCAGTAATCTTTGGCCTCAGGCTTGGGTAAGTCTCGCTCTTCCTCATCCCAGTCCTGTCAAGGACACTCTCTACTTTACCATAACAAAGAGTAGTGTGCGGGACCAAAGGGATCTGAAGGGGGGATGAGGTGAGTGGGGACACCAGAAGGGTAAATGGATACTGTGTTCTCCCATCATCACCAGTTCCATGAAGGGGTTACCTCCCCATGAGATCCACCCACTGAGTACCACCTCCAGGGGGAATTTAGGGCAACGGCCTCACCAGCCTGGCCTCATGGAAGGAGGCCTCCCCCATGGAAATGGTGACAATACCTTTGGATATGTCAAATCAGCTTGAAGTAGAGTATGCCCTCTATATTGCTTCATGTCTGAGTCTTCTTTGACATGGCTCGCCCACGTATATTCATCAATGGTGGCATCACCACCTTCACGGAGGTCATCTATCGATGCTACAATGCACTCATCTGTCAAAAAGTACTCCTCACTTTTCTCTCCTAGTGCAGGAAGCTGCGACAGTCTGTTTGCCTGTTTTTCCATCATGGGATGTGGCCCACCTTACAGGAATAATCCTGCAATTTGGCCACTAGCCAATCTAGTCTGGGCGTTGAAGGCTTATGACTTACCAGTTGCAAGATGTTTACTAATAGCTTGTAGTCCGTGATGAGGCGAAAGGTCCTGCCCCAGAGATAGCACTGGAATTGCTGTGCACCCCACGCGCCTGCAAGCACTTCTCTCCCTATTACTCAGTAGTTTGATTTAGCCGTTGTAAGGGCTTTGGACGTATAGGCAACAATTCTCTCTTCCTGACTCTTGGGCTGCGTAAAAGTGGCACCTATGCCATATACACTGGCATCCACTGTAATACTTGTCTCCAGAGGTTCATCAAATGGCTTTATGCAAGGCGCCTTCACTATGTTATCCTTGACGCGATTAAGCAAGCACTGACTGTCGGTTGTCCACAGAAAGGGCATCCCCTTTCTTCAACAAATTCCTCATGGGTTCTCTTTTACTGGAAAAGTTCTTCACAACTTGGCGTAATATTCTGATAAATCCATGAATGACTTAAGCTGGTCTTTGTCTTCAGGCGCTGGCTCTTCTCGAATTGCTCACACCAAATCTTCTTTAGGGGTTATGCCGTTCTTCAATATGGTATATTCCAAGTATTCCACCATGATGACTCCAAAATAACCTTTTTCCTTTCCCAAAAGCTCTCCTGCCCAGCTTAGCTTTGAGAGAACGTTCTGTGGCGTTTGGTCATATTTAACAGCAGTGTCACCAAGCACACCAGGACATTGTCCTGAAAGTACCTGACTTTTTTTACCCCTTTTAATATTTTGTCCATTAACTGTTGAAAAACTGATGCCGATGAGGACAATCCAAATGGCATGTATGTGAACTGAACACTCCGAAAGGCGTTATGAATGCTGTTGACTCTTTAGGCCTGTCTTGAAAGGGTACTTGTTGGCATACGTTTTCCATATCCAGCTTTGAAAACACTGTGGCGTCCCCTATGACATGCATGAGTTCAGAAATGTCCAGCAAAGGATATCTGTCGATGACAGTGGGCACAATTCATGGAATTATTTGTGCGGGAAATCGTGAACTTGCGTGCCAAACTGCGTGCAAAATCCTGTTAGTCGAATTCATGGAATCGAATGAATGGGATTATCAATGCGTTGATTTTGTGGCAGCCCGGCACGCACCAGTGAGCGGCCAAGTGCCATGCGTGAGACACCACGCAGAGCGTGGGCATGGCTTGCGCAGAGGTCAGGGAAGGGGGCGGAACACTGAAAATGTGGAAGAACATACAAAAAGGTGGGCGTTACGCAGGCAGTCCATCGCACGCCCACAGTTGTACGAAACGACATGTATTCATGGACCCACCCCCGCAGCCGCTTGGCATGGTAATGGCCATGCAAAGCCCTCATAACATCCGCCACCCGAAAGCAGGCATAGAGGCACTCTCGCAAGGGAATCACCATGTAGAGCTGGGATTGCATGTTGTATTTGTGGGTGTGTGTATGCAGCCAGGGTTCTGATCTAAGAAAGAGTGAGCATACACAGTGTAGCGGTGTGAAGGAATGGATTATGGGGGTTCGCAGGCAGAATTTCTGTGTTTTTTCCAAATTACAAAAAATCCTACGTACGTTATCGGGGTGCAGTTGCCAGTTGTGAGGGACCCTGCGCAGGGTCCCCGAGGTGCAGTCCTGCTTGTTGAGTACCCCAGGCACTGTTTACAGGGTGAAGGTATGCGCGCCCGGGGAGCACGTAGAGGTAGGCGTTTCTGGCTGTTTTGGATTTGCGTGGGGGCGTGTCGTGGTTGTTCCGACCGCAACTTGTGTAGACGGTTAATTTGCATGAACAATTCCATGAATATGTGGAGCATGTAGAAAAACCTCTGCATGCAGGCTTGCTCAGAGTCGGTCTCGGGGGACAGGCTTTGCAGGATAAATGCACATTTTTCCATGAATCAGGCCCAATGTTTTTATTCAGGCTTCTGAGATTAACACATAAGTGCAGCTTCTCCATTTCTTTCTTTTTCGCCAGGGCCACGGGGCTAAGCCAAGTGTTCGCCTCAACCGCGTCAATCGTACCTTCCGCTCCCATATCATTTAGTAAGGCCTGTAATTCCCTCCTTGCCGTGACCGGTACAGGCCTCACCTTGTGCTTCATGGGGCATGCGTCCATCTTCAATATGATTTCATGTATACATTCATCTGACCTAGGCCTTTTTTAGATTTCTCTTATGAGACTGTAGAATCTTTTCCATGGTATATCGTGATTTTGTGTAAACCTCTTCATCTTTGCAGGGATCCAACTTAATTTTGAAGCTTCTCTGTTCATGGCACTCGAGGATTGGGCCCCTGACATCTGTGCAACCCTCTTCCTCGTGATCCCCTTTGAACGTCAGCTTGCGCCTGGTGTACCCTATCAACATGACCTTATTGCCACCATAGAAGCCTGGTTTGACGTCCGATGGTTTGATGCCCTGGGTATCTGGATGTATGCACTTCTGCAACAGTTTCACTTGAATGATTGTGAGATCTGACCCTGAATCTAACAGCATAGACACGTTCACTTCATTGGCCATCACGTCACAATAGGGTTTGGAGTTGACACTCTTCTTCAAGGCATGCACTGCCAAGTCTGTCGGTCCCTCAGTAACTTCTTCTTCAGAGTCTTTTGACGAAGAATCATGATGCTCACTTCCCGCCTTTTCCTGAATGTGCCGCCCTTCGTGAGGTGACCAAGGTTCTTGCATATCTCACTGGTCTCCTGTCTTGCGGGACATTGATCATCATTAGCTAAGTGTTTATCATTGCCGCACCTTCAGCACCTTAATGGCGGTTGTCACTTTTGTGACCTAGCGGCTTGCTTGCTGCTCTTCGACTCTATACTTCTTGTACTTGACGGACCTCAATATCATTTTGATTTCAGCGTGCTCTTGTTCCTCTGCAGTCTGTCTCCTTACTGCTGTCTCCGCCACTGCTTGAGCTATCGCTATAGTTTCTTCAGGTGTACGGTGCTTTGAGGTTATCCTTTTCTCTTGCATCTGCAAATCTCCAGGTTCGTCACCAGCATATCTCTAACTCTCTCTTCATTTGTATTTCCATAATCACAGGGGTTTGCCAATTCCTTAAGCACCACCACAAAGTCATTCACAGATTTCTCAGGACCTTGCATCCTGGAGTAGAATCTGGTTTGGTGCAACATTATGTTGTGAGTTTAGTTTAGTTTAGTTTATTATTTGTATAGCGCCGCCTGGCCCTAGGGCATCCAGGCGCTTGTGATGAATACAACAAGAATAATACAACAGAAATGTACAAACCGATTACATATTTACAAATTTACAGTCTTGGTGCATGCTAGTAAGGTAGGGCTAGGCATTTACGTTTCTTTGGATAGAAGCCAAGTTTTGGTGTTGTGTCTAAATCTGTGAAAGGAAGGTTCTGATCTCAGCTCGAGTGGAAGTGAATTCCAAAGTTTGGAGGCAAGCACGGGGAAGCTGGAGCCACCTGCTTTTTGGAGCTTAAATCTTGGGATATTTAAGCAATGTGTTTGAGCTGATCTGGTAGGGCGCGCTGGGGTGTGGTGATTGAGATTGTCGGATAGGTATCTGGGTGCTTGGTTAGCTAGGCATTTGTGTGTGAGTGAGATGGTTTTATATTCAATTCTTTGTGGTATGGATAGCCAATGGCAGGTGCGTCTGGCGTCCGAAATGTGTTCATGTTTGGGTATGTTCAGGGCTGCTCGCAAGGCGTTGTTTTGTATGACTTGTAGTTTGTTGATGTTTTTCTGACTGGTTCCCAAGTATAACGCATTGCAGTAGTCAACTTTGGAAAGGACTAGCGCTCTGGCTAAGGTGATGCAGTTGGATGGTGAGAGGTAAGGTCTGCTGGCATTGATGAGTTTACAGGTGTAAGCAGTGGCTGATGAGATGGAATTGATCTGTCTTGTCAGTGTGAGGGAGGAGTCGAGGTAGATTCCTAGGGTTTTGACGCTGTTAGAGACGATGATGTTGTTGCTGTCTATAGTGAATGCTTGATAGAGTTTGTCGAGTTTATTAAGTCTGGGTTGGGAACCTAGGAGAAGAAGCTCGGTCTTGTCGTCATTGAGGCATAGGCCATGCTTGGCCATCCATTCTTGGATAATGGAATAAATGTTGTTGAGAGCAGTGAGGTCGGTGGAGTAGTCGCCTGTTAAAGGGATCAGTATTTGGGTGTCATCTGCGTAGTTGGTGTAGATGACACCCAAGCAGTCCAATATGTCAAAGAGGGGTTTCGTGAACACATTATATAGAGTGGGGGAGACGCAGGAGCCCTGGGGGACACCGCAAGTGACTGGGGCTGGGATGGCAGAGGCTGTGGGTGCGTAGACTCTCATGGATCTGTTGTTAAGGAAGGAATGGATCCATGCGTTGGCGTTATCTGAAAATTTGGCTGCTGAGGATAGATGTTTGCAGAGGATGTCGTGGTTGACCAGGTCGAAGGCGGCCGATAAGTCAAGAAGGAGAAGGATGGCTAGTTTACCATTGTCTTTAATGTTGTCCATCTGTATCTTAAGGTCAATCAGGGCGGTCTCAGTGCCGTGTTTGGGGCGGAATCCTGATTGTCTGAGTCCTAGTAAGTTATTTTTCTCAAGGTGGTTCTGTATCTGAAGATAGGCAGCTCTGTCGAGGATTTTTAGTAGGAAGGGTACGGTCGTAATGGGTCTGTAGTTGGTGGGGACATTAGGGTCAAGGGTGGGCTTCTTAAGTAAAGGAAGAACCCAGGAGTCCTTGAGGTTGTTGGGCACTATGTTGGAGGTGAAAGATGAGTTGATGAGGGAAGTGATGAAGGGAGCAAGTTGTTTGGCTGCATCTTTAATGACTGGGGCTGGGCAGGTATCGCCTTGGCATTTGGACGGTTTAAGAGAGTAGATTATTTCTTCAACCTCTTTGATGGTTATGGTGGAAAACTCAAAGAGGTTATTGTCATCATTTTGGGGGGTGGTATGGGTGTGTGTAGAGGGGGTGATGTTATCAGTGAGGGTGAGGCTTTCTTTCTTTGTCTGGATTTTGGCTTGTAGTGTGGCAATTTTGCCTAGGAGTGCTTCCTGGATGCTCGTGCACCAGTGGATGTCTTTGTTACAAGTGTCTGGAGTGGGGGAGGGTGATTCGAGTTCTCTCAGGATATTGAAGAGCTCTTTGGTATTAGATTTGGCGTTGCTGATTCTTTCATTGTACATGTTTTTCTTAGACTGGATGATGGCTGATTTATAGATGTTCGATGCCAGTGCGTAAGATGTCTTATTAATAGTGGATGGTGACTGTTTCCATGCTAATTCAGCTTGTCTTTTGGATTTGCGGAGTGTTTTTAGTTTGGGCCCAAGAATTGAGGTGTGCTCGTGGTTTGGCTTTCCGAAGCTTGAGTGGTGCTATGGTGTTTATGGCCTTAAGGATGGTTGTGTTGTATAACTCTACTAGTTCAGTAGGGTTGGTCATGGTGGGTGAGAAGTCGATGATGGGTTGGAGTAACGGGAGGAGTTTCTCTAGTGTGATATTTTTGTTGTTTCTTGTGAGTGTGGGTGGGGCATTGGAGGAAGGCCCTGGTGTTTGAGTGCCTTTGTTGATGGTGAAGGTAATAAGGTGGTGATCAGTCCAAGCACATGGAGTGTTGGAAAGGATGGTAGTGTTGCAGTTGAGGTCAGCTATCCAGTCAAGGATGCGGCCTTTGTTGTGTGTGGGTTGTGTGATATGGTGGGTGAGTCCTGATTCTGAAATTGTGTTGGCGACAGCGTGAGCTTTGTCATCTTTCTCATCATTGAGACCTAGATTAAAGTCTCCTAGGATGAGTAGTCGAGAGTTGGGTTTGATATTGTCAGAGAGTAAAAGGGCTATGTCGTCATTAAAGGATAGTATAGGGCCTGGCGGTCTGTAAATGAGGTGGATGGTGATAGTGCTTGTGTGCGTTGTGTATAGTTTGAGGGTGAGTAGTTCCGCTGATGGCAGTGATTGGTTTTGTATGTGTCTTATGTTGATGGAGCTTTTTGCAATAATGGCTACTCCACCACCTTTAGTTGTTTGTCTGTCTGCACGGTAGATGGTATAGTCATTGGGTATAGCAAGTGATAGAGAGGGGCCAGACGCTGGGTGGAGCCAGGTCTCTGTAATAGCTATGAAGTCGAGATCATTGAAGGAAATAATGTCGGCTATGTCTAGGGCATGGGCGACTACAGATCTCGCATTGATGAGTGCACCTTTGATGGTTTTGGTGGTGATGCATGATTTTTTGATGTGGGTGCGGGGGGAGGGTACGTTCAGGCCGTGTGATATCTGGTCTGACGGAAGTGTAGGGCGTGTGCAGGGAGGGGCAGATTTGGTTAAGGTTATATTTTGTTTGTTACCTAGATTGAGGAAGGATACGGGTGTGTGTGTTCTGGATCTGAGTCGGGTGAGTCTCGATAAGCCTGAGCAGGGATAGGATTTGCTGGTAGTGAGGTTCGTGATAGTGGATTGGCCGATGGGAGTAGTTTGTGATGCTTCTTGGGGGCTGGAGGTGTCTGCTGTGCGATGAGAGTCGATGGAGGAGGTAGGCTGGAAGGGGTTGATGTTGGGTAGGAAGGGGGTGGGGCAGGGTATGGGATAATGTCTGGGGCAGGCTAGTCTGCTCAGGCCCTTGGGGTGTAAGCGAAAGTGTGGCCCTGTACAAGGGGTGTCATGGGGGACCAGGCAGAATGGGAACATAATGAGGAAGGTCCAGGTTATCATATCTGAATTTAGAGGGAACTGGCGCACAAAATCCTCAGAGAGACGCTAGTACGCAATGTTAGTGCACAATGGTGTTGCAGTGAGGGTACTAACGCAGAGAATCAGAGAAATGCTAGTACACAGTGCTAATACACAGTGCTAATACACAGTGAACTCTAAGCGACCATAAGGCACTACACAATGTCACAGTGGTCTCTAGGCGACCATAAGGCACTACACAATGTCACAGTGGTCTCTAAACGACCATAAGGCACAACACTATGTCACAGTGGTCTCTAGGCGACCATAAGGCACTACACAATGTCACAGTGGTCTCTAAGCGACCATAAGGCACAACACTATGTCACAGTGGTCTCTAAGCGACCATAAGGCATAACACAATGTCACAGTGGTCTCTAAGCGACCATAAGGCACAGCACAATGTCACAGTGGTCTCTAAACGACCATAAGGCACAACACTATGTCACAGTGGTCTCTAAGCGACCATAAGGCACAACACAATGTGAAAGTAGTTTGTGTTAGCCCGTACTGCAAAAACAGGGTTCAGTGAAGGCTTGAAGCAGTTCAGGTTGCTGGCTGGAGCAGTGGAAGAAAGGTTGCTGTAAGGGGCAGTATGCTTGCCCCAGAGGAGATGGGCAGGGGATCTAGCCCTATGCTCGATGGCGTATACAGGCTAGAGATAGGCACCGTGTACAGTGCCTTCGAGGTGGGCCGGTTCGAAGCCTGCTGGCTTGTGGTTGGCTCCCAGTAGAGGAGAGGGGCCAATCACGATGTTTGCAGGGTTGCGGGGCCGGGTGGAGGGCTGAAGATGCGACGGTCAGCCATCTTTAAATGGTGTGGACCTAGGGGCTTCAATTGGTGGCTGGATGCACTCTGAGTGCAATAATGGGGCAGATCCTGGCTGGAGAAGGCCACACTGGGCAACGCTTGAGCGGCGCAGATATTATTAAATGATCCGCCGCGTGTTGCCTTCAAGATGCACGCTCGTGCTGCGGCTAGGGACTCGTGACATACCTGGTGTCAGGCAGGGCTGGCTACTGCTCCAGCAGTAGATGGAAGGAGCTCCTGCTCATGGTGGCTCTGGAGTGGTAGGGGCAGAGTTCCTGGCCCTGGCTCCTTAGGCTCCGAACAGGCACCCAACAGGCCTTAGTGTGGCCTTTGTGAGGGCCGGTGAATCCGCCTGCCGGCGGATGCTCGTTCGAGCAAAGAGCGGTCTCAGCCTCGTTTTGGCGCCGCGCTGCGCCCGGCATGGAGAGGTCAGGCAGGCCTCTCAGACCTAGTCAGGCGGTCTCTGTGGGCCTCGTCTGTGCTGCTGGCTGCTTCGGGGCGGGGGAGAGGGCTCCTGCCCTCTTCCCTGGGCAGATGATGTGGAGTGCGGAGGCACGGGCACCCAACAGGCCTTAGTGTGGCCTTTGTGAGGGCCGGCGAATCCGCCTGCCGGCGGATGCTCGTTCGAGCAAAGAGGCGGTCTCAGCCTCGTTTTGGCGCCGCGCTGCGCCCGGCATGGAGAGGTCAGGCAGGCCTCTCAGACCTAGTCAGGCGGTCTCTGTGGGCCTCGTCTGTGCTGCTGGCTGCTTCGGGGCGGGGGAGAGGGCTCCTGCCCTCTTCCCTGGGCAGATGATGTGGAGTGCGGAGGCACGGGCACCCAACAGGCCTTAGTGTGGCCTTTGTGAGGGCCGGCGAATCCGCCTGCCGGCGGATGCTCGTTCGAGCAAAGAGGCGGTCTCAGCCTCGTTTTGGCGCCGCGCTGCGCCCGGCATGGAGAGGTCAGGCAGGCCTCTCAGACCTAGTCAGGCGGTCTCTGTGGGCCTCGTCTGTGCTGCTGGCTGCTTCGGGGCGGGGGAGAGGGCTCCTGCCCTCTTCCCTGGGCAGATGATGTGGAGTGCGGAGGCACGGGCACCCAACAGGCCTGAGTGTGGCCTTTGTGAGGGCCGGCGAATCCGCCTGCCGGCGGATGCTCGTTCGAGCAAAGAGGCGGTCTCAGCCTCGTTTTGGCGCCGCGCTGCGCCCGGCATGGAGAGGTCAGGCAGGCCTCTCAGACCTAGTCAGGCGGTCTCTGTGGGCCTCGTCTGTGCTGCTGGCTGCTTCGGGGCGGGGGAGAGGGCTCCTGCCCACTTCCCTGGGCAGATGATGTGGAGTGCGGAGGCACGGGCACCCAACAGGCCTTAGTGTGGCCTTTGTGAGGGCCGGCGAATCCGCCTGCCGGCGGATGCTCGTTCGAGCAAAGAGGCGGTCTCAGCCTCGTTTTGGCGCCGCGCTGCGCCCGGCATGGAGAGGTCAGGCAGGCCTCTCAGACCTAGTCAGGCGGTCTCTGTGGGCCTCGTCTGTGCTGCTGGCTGCTTCGGGCGGGGGAGAGGGCTCCTGCCCTCTTCCCTGGGCAGATGATGTGGAGTGCGGAGGCACGGGCACCCAACAGGCCTTAGTGTGGCATCTTCGCTTCCATGAACACACCCTGCGCCCCACCTGCGTTTGCCACTGTAAATACAGGAAGGCTTTCAAATATCCTGTGACTCTACGCCTAGATTCTTAAGCAGCATGGCCTACAGGCGAGCATCAGTATATTCTGCCCGATCCAGGGCTTCCAAGTATATATCAAACAGTTTAAGCCATTTGTTCCAGAGTATTCATGGAATTCCTGGGTTTGGTAGAAATGCAGGTGGAGGCTGTGCTCCATGCATTTTGTTATTTGCTCGTGTGCGTCATCGTCGCCAATGTGGTGTCCCAGCTTCACCCACGCTCAAGCATCTACTTCATCCACTTTTAGGAATGATACGTGACAGGAAGTGATTGGTACCAGCCTTCTTGTATTCAAACTGGTTACAAATCTGTATATATCATGCTGCTGTCATATTTTCATCCTGAGTGGAGAAGACAGCGCCCCTGCTGGGTGAGGGTTTGGGGTTGGTCTTCAGTGCTCTTTTCCTCCGCTCTGTCTCGCACTCTCTCAGCTTCTGGCACGCTCCTCGTGCATTGCTTCTTTTGGCCCTGCCCCCTACGCTTCCACGTAGAGCTGGAATTGAGCCGCGCGCCATAGTACTTTCGAATAAAAGTAACCTTGGAATCATTAATGAAGACCACGCACCAAAACGTGATGCTGTGTCTATGGACATTTATTTCAGCAAGCATATATGTGCTCAAGAAACTGACATATTTATCTTAAGTATCTCTCCCATGTGCAATTTCCTGCCAAGGAAGATGAATTGCTGGCACAAGTGTCTGCTTTTGTTCGCCTGCCTGATCCAAATGTCTGCGCGAGGTCTTTTCCCTGCCTCGCCCTCTTCTGCAGTGATGTATAATGTGCAGGTTGAGGGAAGACGTGATTCACCAAAAACTCCCTTTCTTGAACTAAAGAACATGAGAGAAGGGAAGAGGATAAATGGGCACATTAGTATAACCTACAAGCCTTAATTCTATTATGCAAATTCCTTGATAGCAAGACGACACGAAGCAACACAGGTTCGATCCCCGGGGCCGCTCGTAGAAACCTCTGGGTATTCAAGCGCGTTATAAATAGTAACTAAGACAAAAAAAACAATTACGCAACAAAAAAAAAACTATTCCTGTAACAGCGCCTCGATGCCCGCGGCTGTGTGAGCGCTTTAAAAAATGCAAAGAAATAAATTAAAAAAATAAATCTCTCTTCTCAACCTCTGCAGCTTCTAAGGAATTTCACGATGTTGAGAATGTCTGATGCCCTTATAGGTTACTCAAGTTCGACTGAAGAATTCCTTGCACCATTTTCTCCTGTCTCTGAACTGAAGCTTCTTGTGGCCATATTGTCTGACCAGTGTCCTTCATGTTCCCAACTCTGTTCTCCTTCATCGTGGGCATCTCCACTTTTGTCCTTTTCAACAGCACCCTCTCTCCATGTTCCAGCGCCTACTATCCTCTAACACCACATAATTCTCTCCGGCCTTAGCTACCAACTGTGGTTGACTGCATTTATATAATATATTCTTGTTCTTTATTGGCGATTTAGCTTTGACTCTGTCTTTCACTGAATGTCAGGCACTTTCAGGGCATGTTCAGAGTGGCATTTCCTTTTCATGCAAAGTTGTTTCTGTTTAATTTTCAACCTTATGTTTTGTATCTCAATGCCGTTGGGTTCAGTAGTTGCTAGCATCCTTGTCAGGAATAATTGTCGTCTCCCTCTGGTCCTCTCATTAGATTAAAAAGAGTGAGACTTGTAGAGGTAGGTGTCATTGTGACGGGTGCTATAGCCCTAGGGCTGTTTCTTTACCCGCTAGGCTAGAACCTAGCTGCAAACTTTACATCATGAATCTTTTGGTGCACTCCTACTGCCTTTTTGCCTGGGGGTGACAAAGAGCTATACGGTTGTGCTGAAACCTTTCACTTTTTTACATCTCCTGCAATGTCAGGTGTACTTCATTTATCTGTGATTATGTCTATTGGATATCCCTCCCTTTGGAATATGTTCTGTTTCAGTAGTGGTGATTGTGTTACCTGCAAAATGTAGCTCAGTACATTTTAACAGATTTTTCAACAGGACTATCCCAAGATTTCTCATTGTCACTGAGCTGAGCATTGTGCAAACTCGATCAGGCATAGGCATATCTATTTGTCCCTGGGGTACTTTTCTAGTGCATAGTCTTGTATTGCTTTGCAGACATGCTGCACAGTTTTTTACGTTTGTACTTTAACATCTGCCCCCACCCACCAATACATATCTTTCAGACTTTCTTTCATGAGAGTGGTTACTCAGTTGCAGACACCTGATCCGCTCTTTCAATTAGGTCCTTCTCAGACTCATGGGAGATAACAATGCCTCGTTTATCAGAGTCATACTTCCCTCTACATTGATTTTTTCACCCGTCTTCTATAAATAGGAAAATTGCTTTCTTGTGGCCAACCATTGTAATGTCTTGGTAGTTTCATTATGAAGTACATGATATTTATTTATTTATCTTTCCGTTTATAGAGTGCACAAACAACCCAGAGGAATTGAGGTACAGACCAAATCAAGGAGGCTCATTGGTTTACAGCGTGCTCTTGTTCCTCTGCAGTCTGTCTCCTTACTGCTGTCTCCGCCACTGCTTGAGCTATCGCTATAGTTTCTTCAGGTGTACGGTGCTTTGAGGTTATCCTTTTCTCTTGCATCTGCAAATCTCCAGGTTCGTCACCAGCATATCTCTAACTCTCTCTTCATTTGTATTTCCATAATCACAAGGGTTTGCCAATTCCTTAAGCACCACCACAAAGTCATTCACAGATTTCTCAGGACCTTGCATCCTGGAGTAGAATCTGGTTTGGTGCAACATTATGTTGTGAGCTTCTGCAAACCTCGCATCTTCGCTTCCATGAACACACCCTGCGCCCCACCTGCGTTTTCCACTGTAAATACAGGAAGGCTTTCAAATATCCTGTGACTCTACGCCTAGATTCTTAAGCAGCATGGCCTACAGGCGAGCATCAGTATATTCTGCCCGATCCAGGGCTTCCAAGTATATATCAAACGGTTTAAGCCATTTGTTCCAGAGTATTCATGGAATTCCTGGGTTTGGTAGAAATGCAGGTGGAGGCTGTGCTCCATGCATTTTGTTATTTGCTCGTGTGCGTCATCGTCGCCAATGTGGTGTCCCAGCTTCACCCACGCTCAAGCATCTACTTCATCCACTTTTAGGAATGATACGTGACAGGAAGTGTTTGGTACCAGCCTTCTTGTACTCAAACTGGTTACAAATCTGTATATATCATGCTGCTGTCATATTTTCATCCTGAGTGGAGAAGACAGCGCTCCTGCTGGGTGAGGATCTGGGGTTGGTCTTCAGTGCTCTTTTCTTCCGCTCTCTCTCAGCTTCTGGCACGCTCCTCGTGCATTACTTCTTTTGGCCCTGCCCCCTACGCTTCCACGTAGAGCTGGAATTGAGCCGCGCGCCATAGTACATTCGAATAAAAGTAACCTTGGAATCATTAATGAAGACCACGCACCAAAACGTGATGTTGTGTCTATGGACATTTATTTCAGCAAGCATATATGTGCTCAAGAAACTGACATATTTATGTTAAGTATCTCTCCCATGTGCAATTTCCTGCCAAGGAAGATGAATTGCTGGCACAAGTGTCTGCTTTTGTTCGCCTGCCTGATCCAAATGTCTGCGCGAGGTCTTTTCCCTGCCTCGCCCTTTTCTGCAGTGATGTATAATGTGCAGGTTGAGGGAAGACGTGATTCACCAAAAAACTCCCTTTCTTGAACTAAAGAACATGAGAGAAGGGAAGAGGATAAATGGGCACATTAGTATAACCTACAAGCCTTAATTCTATTATGCAAATTCCTTGATAGCAAGACGACACGAAGCAACACAGGTTCGATCCCCGGGGCCGCGCGTAGAAACCTCTGGGTATTCAAGCGCGTTATAAATAGTAACTAAGACAAAAAAAAACAATTACGCAACAAAAAAAAACTATTCCTGTAACAGCGCCTCGATGCCCGCGGCTGTGTGAGCGCTTTAAAAAATGCAAAGAAATAAATTTAAAAAATAAATCTCTCTTCTCAACCTCTGCAGCTTCTAAGGAATTTCACGATGTTGAGAATGTCTGATGCCCTTATAGGTTACTCAAGTTCGACTGAAAAATTCCTTGCACCATTTTCTCCTGTCTCTGAACTGAAGCTTCTTGTGGCCATATTGTCTGACCAGTGTCCTTCATGTTCCCAACTCTGTTCTCCTTCATCGTGGGCATCTCCACTTTTGTCCTTTTCAACAGCACCCTCTCTCCATGTTCCAGCGCCTACTATCCTCTAACACCACATAATTCTCTCCGGCCTTAGCTACCAACTGTGGTTGACTGCATTTATATAATATATTCTTGTTCTTTATTGGCGATTTAGCCTTGACTCTGTCTTTCACTGAATGTCAGGCACTTTCAGGGCATGTTCAGAGTGGCATTTCCTTTTCATGCAAAGTTGTTTCTGTTTAATTTTCAACCTTATGTTTTGTATCTCAATGCCGTTGGGTTCAGTAGTTGCTAGCATCCTTGTCAGGAATAATTGTCGTCTCCCTCTGGTCCTCTCATTAGATTAAAAAGAGTGAGACTTGTAGAGGTAGGTGTCATTGTGACGGGTGCTATAGCCCTAGGGCTGTTTCTTTACCCGCTAGGCTAGAACCTAGCTGCAAACTTTACATCATGAATCTTTTGGTGCACTCCTACTGCCTTTTTGCCTGGGGGTGACAAACAGCTATGCGGTTGTGCTGAAACCTTTCACTTTTTTACATCTCCTGCAATGTCAGGTGTACTTCATTTACCTGTGATTATGTCTATTGGATATCCCTCCCTTTGGAATATGTTCTGTTTCAGTAGTGGTGATTGTGTTACCTGCAAAATGTAGCTCAGTACATTTTAACAGATTTTTCAACAGGACTATCCCAAGATTTCTCATTGTCACTGAGCGGAGCATTGTGCAAACTCGATCAGGCATAGGCATATCTATTTGTCCCTGGGGTACTTTTCTAGTGCATAGTCTTGTATTGCTTTGCAGACATGCTGCACAGTTTTTTACGTTTGTACTTTAACATCTGCCCCCACCCACCAATACATATCTTTCAGACTTTCTTTCATGAGAGTGGTTACTCAGTTGCAGACACCTGATCCGCTCTTTCAATTAGGTCCTTCTCAGACTCATGGGAGATAACAATGCCTCGTTTATCAGAGTCATACTTCCCTCTACATTGATTTCTTCACCCGTCTTCTATAAATAGGAAAATTGCTTTCTTGTGGCCAACCATTGTAATGTCTTGGTAGTTTCATTATGAAGTACATGATATTTATTTATTTATCTTTCCGTTTATAGAGTGCACAAACAACCCAGAGGAATTGAGGTACAGACCAAATCAAGGAGGCTCATTGGTTTACAGTAATACGGTTTGCATTGGTTGCATAGATACATAGGGATTTAATACATATTCGTCATATTGTTCATGTTGATGTTTGAGAGTGAAAACTGTCTTGAAAGTGAGGGTGGGGGGCTTAGGAGAAGAGCTGCGTTTTGAGGGCTTTGCGAAAAACCCAAAAGGACTTCTCAGCTATCAAGGACGGGGTCATTCCATAGTTTGGCGGCACAGTAGGGGAAGCTGGAGCCTCTAGCTTTGCATCTTCTCACATTGGGCACGAGGAGTCTGTCCGAGTAGGGGGTCCTGGTGGTTCTCATGGACTTAATGATTCTTTGTGTGAGGTAGGGAGGCGCTGTATTGGTGAGGCACTTAAGGGCAATGGACAATGTTTTGAAATGGATGTGTTCCTGGATGGGCAACCAGGGACCCTCCCTTCTGGCCTTGGTGATGTGGTCTTGTTTTGGGATGTTCAGGGCTGCCTTTAGAGCGTTGTTTTGAATAACTTGCAATTTCTTGATATTTCCCGCTGAGGTGCCTGTAAATAGGACATTGCAATAGTCTAACTTAGAGCCAATGACACACCGATAAACCCATTTTCCCTACTAATGGCACCCCCGGTTTCCTGTTTGAGATTTTCAATCTTTGAAAATAAGCGTCCATCATTCAAGAATCCTTTTTCTTGCCTTCTATGTATTGAATGTCTGGACAAGCAGCCAGCCTGTTTATTATCTTTCCCTGGAATATATTCGTCTTGAAAGCTGAATTCTTGCAATTTTGCTGCCAGCCTGGCTGTTTCAGTCTTGTTTCCTCTGGGACTCACTACATTAATTGGAGGTTTGTGATAAGTCCTGAGCTTGAAATTGCTTCTGCAAAGAGAAGAGAGGAGGCATGCTCTGGTCCACAAGCAAGCATCTCCTTCTCAATGGCATACACTAATTTTTCTCTGTGGTGACAAGGCTCTTGGACACATAAGCCACTATTCTTTTATTCTGCATGTTAGATTGTGTCAAGTTGGCCCCAATCCACATGTACTGGTCTCCATAGTGAAGTGGGTCTTCATTTCAGACCAAAAGGTTTGCAGGCAAGGGGAACTCTATATAGAAGCTATTATGTCGAAGTGCCTGGCGCCCTTCATCAGACCACATCTTCTCTTCAAAAACATTCTCCTTTTCTCAGTATGGGTTGTGTTAAGTCTGACTCAGCAAGCAGAAAAAAGTCATGATTCTTAAGTCTTTTTCATTATGAAAGGAAGTAAAGAAACTCTTTTCCATATGTCTAACAGGGTCTTTGCCATAGCCTATTACAGGCATTTTTTTTAAAAAAAGGTGCTTGTCAGGATGTCTTACAATGGCTAACCACCCACACTAACGCGAGTGGGGGTTTAGATTCTATTAAGAGGCACAGAGGCGAGTATTATGCATTAAACTTCTTTACTTTTAACCAGCAGCAAAGATTGAAAATGTTTAACAAAACACTACAAGCATGTTTTCAAAACAGTATTTCTATGAACAGAACAAAATCACACAAGACCCCAACCCAAGATGGCGGTCCTGGCATGTCAGGCAATCAGGGTCTTCTTCCCCCTATAAAGGTCCATAACACTAGTCCATCATTCTATTCTGAAGCTGCTAGAGGAAAGCAGATATTGAGACTGCAGCCCAAACCAGGAGCGCTACCTAGCCTGAAATGAAATTCCACCAGAACGTATCATTCTTCCACCCGCATTCCTGATGTGTCACCTCCGTCTTTCACTCACACGATCGCCGGAGGAAGAGAACATAAAATAAATAAAGGGAAAGCGAAGGAGGGATAATACTTACTTGCATGTCTCTTAATACAATCTAAAACGCCCACTCACGTTAGCGTGGGGGTTAGCCATTCTATGTCGAGACCGGAGGCTTCCTATTATGCAAGTTCAAAGCTCTTGCTACACCACATTAGCTACATATTGAACCTTCCTATGATAGCCAGATTTAAACCTAGACTCCTTGGACCTGTCAGCTGCTCTTAGGATATCCTCCGACCTCCCACCAAGCAAGGCTGATTTAGAGGCCATAGCTACCCTTGCCGAATAAGCTCCAAATATGGACATATCTATCCCAGCCTCCTTCATAACCAAATTCACCCATCAAGCTAGGGTGGCTGAGCAAACTACAGCAAAGGGCCTTCTAAAGGAGACACATAACTGAGAGGTGGAAGGCGCCCGCAATCCATAAGCAGCTCTAATATAGGAATGCAGACAATGAACCACACACAATTTCTGATCCTCAGGAAAAGAAGGATAACAAATTGAGATAGATAAACACTTCGTCCCGTGTGAAACAACAAAAGTTACCCATTCTGGGTAAAATACTTAAGAAATTGAGATAGATAAACACTTCGTCCCGTGTGAAACAACAAAAGTTACCCCTTCTGGGTAAAATACTTTATTGTCTACATCTAATTATTTAACATCAGAAACTTTTCCTATGGAAACCAAGCATAACAACATAGTTAATTTTGCAGATAATTGTAGAAGCAAAAGATCATCATTAGCTGGCCATGATTGGAACAAACGGAAGATCACATTCACATCCCAGAAAACAGTATACTTATCCCTAGGAGGAATCTTGATCCTGATGGACCACAAGGCTCTTCTCACTAGGAAATGGCGATCCAACAGCTCTCCTTTAACTAAAATATGACACACTGAGATGGGCAAGTGAAAAATTATTGATTGTCCTATAAGCCTTCCCCTCTTTTAAGAGAGACACCAGGAAGTTAACTACCTCTACTGGAGCGGTAGAAAGGGGATTGAGATCCCACTCCATGCACCAGTCCACCCAGCACACCCATGCAGATGAATAGGAAATCTGAGTGGATCTAGCCCAAGAGTCTCTGATGACCTGACAAGCATCTCCCAAAAGGCCTGGAAACGCCCAGGAATCACATAAAATGTCCATGTCATGAAGTGTACTTGCCCTCGAAAGACCAACTCATGACAAAAATCCTGTTCTATGTTTGCTAACCCTTTTGGATCGAGTGCCTCCCAACTTGTTTATGTAGCGGACTGCTGACACATTGTCCATCCACAGAAGGAAGCAACAATTAATCTTGTGCTTGGCAAAACTCTGCACTGCAAAGGACCCCGCTAAGAGTTTGAGGCAATTGATATAGAGAGATTGCTCTTGAGTGGACCACTTTCGCCCCGTAGAAACCTTTTGCTTTCACACTCCCCAACCGGACAGACTGGCATCCGATTCTAACACCATATCTAGAGCGAAGCCAAATATAGCTTGCCCATTCCACGCTTGCATGTGCTGCAGCCAACAATGAAGTTCTACCATTGAGTTTTGTGACAGATGCACCACCTAAGAATAGGGGGCCCCTGACTGAAGATGCCAAGTCTTCAGCCTCTGAAGTGCCCTTTAATGGCACGGGCCGGAAAGATTGCCTGAATGGACACTGATATCATACCTATGATCCTGGCAAGGAGTCGGAGGGACAACACCCCTTTCTTTAGCACAGACTTGATCTGGGATTGAATACCCTGCATCCGCTTCTGCGGCAACCGGAGCTGGCACAGCTGAGAATCTATAACAAAGTCCATAAACTGCACACATTGTGTAGGCACGAGGACAGACTTTTCTTGGTTGATCACAAACCCCAGATCTTGTTGGGCACCGTCAACCGAAGTTGAGCGAGGAGCACACTCTCCTGCTGCTCTACGATGAGCATGTTGTCCAGGTAAATAATTACCCTTATTCCCCTGGACCATATAAAAGCCATCACCGGTCTCAGCAGCTTGGTGAAACACCAAGGGGGTGAGGAGAGGCCGAACGGGAGAGACACAAACTGCCAAAACCGATCCCGACACTGAAACTGCAGATCCTGTTGGTAAGGGGGAAAACCGGAACCACCAAATACACATCCTTCAAGTCGATTTTGCCCATCCAACCTCCCTGCAAGAGCGAATCCCTCAGCAGATGAATCCCTTCCATCTTGAAGCGGCGAAACACCATGAAAGAATTGAGGGCTCTGAGGTTGATTACCGGTCTGAACCTCCCATCCGGTTTGGGCACTAAATAGATGAAGCTGAGAAAAGAGGCATCTGTCACCACTGTGGAGACCACTGCACCCTTGCTTCTCCTGACTGAATCCTAGCGGCCAAGGACACACCACTTGAAAGAGGGACTGTAAAACTCTATGTGAAACCCCCACACTGTCTGTAACACCCAAGCGTCTGCTGAAAGGTGAGCACAATTGTGAGCAAAACTAGCTAATCTCTCCCCAAGCTCTCCCGAGGAAGAAACACTTAAATGAAAAATGCTCACCTGAAGAGCCTCATGCATGTCCTGCTCCCCTGTAGGAGCGGTCCCATCACTGCGTCCCTTGCTGTGAAAAGAAGGTGTCAGCAGTGCCTCTGGAGCTGAACCCGGAGCACCCTCATCTAGGGTCGAACTGTGTGGGGCGGAAAGAGCCCTGGAATGGCCGGCCAGAGAAGCAGGCTCTGCCTCTTCCAGCCTTGACAAAAACACCTTGGGTAAGGGCTTTTTTTAATGTTATTCTGCGCTTTATCTAAAGCTGTGAACTTGTGTTCAAATGAAGAGAGCTCCTTGACAAATCTCTCTCCGAAGAGCAATCGCTGGGCCTTATGCCCCACCTCCATCGGGGCCATGTTAGCTAATTTGGGATCTAAGCGCATCAGTAAAGCTTTGCGCTGCTCTGATGACAGAGCAGAGTTGGCGTTGCCAAGCAGGCACACCGAACGCTGGACCCAGCCCCTGAGGATTTTGACATCCAGTGGAGTGTCATATACCACACTTTCCTCTAGCATATCGAAAATTTATTTGAGCAAGAGGATCCAGTACATCCAAAAGTTTGTCCCTGGCAAGATCTCAGGGCTTTGTCTATTCCTTTCCTAGGGTCTTTACCTTTTTTTCAACAGAAAAAGGACCGTAGAATGGTCAACTTCAGTGGTTGCTGCCACCTTATACGGGAGAGAAGGGCGTGGGCAATCTGCCCTTAGGTTATTGCGCGCCTCTTTCTCCATTGGTTTCCTTGCCCAATAGGGCATGAAGGAGGATACAGCCTCCGATTGCCTCCACTCAGCCGAGGATGTTGAATGTCATCGGGATCAAAGAAAGGCGGTTACAAGTCTTTATACCGAGATATTGTATACCTAATACCCATATTTCGAAACATATATCTTGAAAACCTTAATATTGAATGCATTTTTTTTAGGGGGTCCCAAACACTTGTTTCTGACCCCGAAAAATCCGTCCCGACTGTTTCCCCCCAAATATTGACCCTTTATCCCACCCTAAATATTTTCGATATAAAGGTTTTCAAGACCTAAGTTTAGATTTATGTGGGATTCAATATACAATTTTTGATATAAACACTGTATACCAGAAAAGCTCCCCCAACATATCTCGGAGCACTTTCTTCCCTTCCTGGGGTACCTCCTTCTTCATCTTTTTCCTCTTAGGAGGGGAATCCAATCCTCAGAATATGAGGAGGATTTGGAGGAAGAAGAATCCACAGGGGAACCCTCTATCCCTGCTCCTACATCTCTTTTCCTGGCCTGAGACCCCTTTTCTACATGTTTAACATTTTGTGTACACCTGCAAGGTCTGGACACCTCCACTGGTACCTCAGATGGGCCAGCCAGACCCTTACCATGAAAATCAGCAATGCCATTCACCAACTGGTCAAAAGCGCCAGCTAACGTATTGTAACGATCCCATAGTGCATTACTAACTGTCTCCTGGACCACCCTCCGTAGTTGCTTATCACTCCCTTCCAACCTGTGTCCCGAAATCCCTTTTGGCTGGAATCTCATTCCTCTCTGAGGCAGTGCCTTGACTAATAAGGATACCCCCTTCATTAACCTCTGCCTGCAACTCTTCCCCTCTAGGAACTGACACAGTCTTACTAGTTACCACAGAAACAGGTGGGAGGGCAAGGTAAATATTTTAACCCATGCACAGTGAGCTCCAACCTCGAGCAGAGGTTACTCCTCACCTCAGTTGACTGTAAGGCAACCACACAGATGACAGTATAAAGGTCTGTCAGGTTGTGCGACCGACATACTGCCTACCCACATCGTTATGTGGGTGGACCGCTGTTGCGGTCCTTCTTCCTAGGGAGGGAAGTGACGTTGGGTTAGGGAGGCGGTTGAGGGGTTTCCGGCAGTTACTGCCGTGTTGGAATAAAGAGCAGTTGATGGGTATCTCGGCTCCTGCGTGGTATGTGTTCGTGCGGTTTGAGGCCCGAGTAAAACCTCACACTTGGCGACGAGGGGTGTTCGACACCCACCCGTGCCAGCCAGAGGCCCGCAGTCAGGCGGTATTGCGCGTGTGTGCACCTCGACCCCTGCGGCACCGACTCGCTCACAGAGGTCCGCGGTTGAGCGGCTTGGCGCGTCGGCGCTCCTCAGGTAAGAGCACGCTCCCCAGCCAGCACGCGTTCAGTGCTGGTGGCAGCAACGACCCGCATGCACAGCAGGCACGTCACCTGGGCCACACAGTGCACCGGAAAGGCCCCCATCAAGACGGGGAGGCCCCGCTCCCACACAGTGCGCCGGAAAGGCCCCCATCAAGTCCAGGGAGGCCCCGCACCCACACAGTGCGCCGGAAAGGCCCCCATCAAGGCCAAGGAGGCCCCGCTCTAGGAAAGCCCTGCCAAAAGCAGCACAGGACACGTGCATACGCACTGGCCCAGAGGGGCCCAGCCAGTAGGCTTCACAGTGGCCAAAGAAGGCACATCAAGTTCATGTGTGAACACACACGGTACCCATAACTGAATAACAGGCACAAAAAGCACTTGCCATAGGATCACAACGTGGCCCAGGAGCATTTCATCATACAAGGACATAAAAGTCTGAGGCACATGCAACACCAGAAGTGCTAGCCACCATGTCAAACCCATCAACCCCGGCGGCATCCCCATCAAGGGGAGGAGGTACATCAGCTGACGACACACAACAGGCGCAAGGAGCAGACGGCGCCTCACAGAACATGTCAAGGACACCTCCAACCTGGGACATAGGTGGGTCATATGGCTACGTGATTTCAAATTCTATGCGCGGGCGATCAGCCTAACAGACGATGCAAGGCTCAAAAACACACTATTTATGGCGTTAGGCCCAGCCGTCAGAGACATAGCAGGTGAACTATTGAATGTGGACACAGTAACCTACGGAGAACTACATGTTCTGATCTTGATGGTTGTGCAGATTAATAAATACCTCCGTCCCCAAGTACCACACAGGCAGAAAAACTAATCACTGCCTGTGCAATCTTTGAGGCCACAGGTGTAGTGAGCCGTCAATCTGGAACCAGGAACGCCGGAAGGACCCCCTGACCACTGTAAGGCAATGAGTGATACTTTAACAAGGTGCAATGTGAACAATATGCAATATATGAACAAGTCGTAGCAAGGCTTGCCTAAGTGTAATGTAATCAAGAGCCTTAATGGGATGATGAACAGCAGGGGACCAACAGCAGAGTCCGTGAGCCGGGTATCCAGTGAGGCTTGGGTAACAGATTAACACCTGGGCCAAGATGAATTGCACAAGAAGTAATTTGTAGCAGTCCAGAGTACAAAACAAGGTCAAAAGCCAGTGGATTACAGAGCCAAAAAGTTTCATGCAAAGGATGATCCGATATGCAGTCCGGTAAGCAGATCCGAAATCGAAAGCCAGTAGAATCAACAACAAAGTTCCAAAGCAATGGTGACAGGTGCAGGGAGAAGAAGAAGCAATCCGTGCAACAGTCCGTGGTCGTAGTACCTAATAATCCAATGATAAACAAAACGGCAAACAGTCCTTACGAGAAGCAGCTGTGAAGCACTGCTTCCGTGGCTTCCGATGCCTTTACCTGCTAGATGCAGTCATGTGATGAGCATCACGGAAGCGTGCGGAAAGTCACGTGATACAAGATGATGAACAAGGCTGTTGTGAAAGTCACATCACGTGACGCGTGAATCTCCGTGTACCCAGGCGGCGGCGTAGAACATGCAGGAGTTTCCATGGCAGCTGCCAACGAAGGGAGGGTCGGAAAACTCCCAGAATGCCAACCAGCGCTCTCCTTTGTCTGGTGGAATGTCGCTGCTTCTGTCTGCGAGCTTGTGAGTTCCGAGCACCCTGATGGAAGGTGACTGCTGTGCCAGGTAGGTGCGGGCTGATTGGTGAAACTGTAGAATGCCTAGCAGGGTGTGTACTGGGAGACGTGACACTACACGGCAAATTATCAGAATATTTTGCCCACCACACAAACATTGACTATGAGCGTCACGTGTTCCATACCACGAGACAAGAAAAGGGCGAGTCGTTGGACAACGTTGTGATGCGCCTACGCATCAAGTTAAAATCCTGCGAGTTTCACAAATACTCCAATGAAGAAGCGCTGACATCCCAGGTCATTTCAGACTGCATCTCTCAACCATTCAGGAAACAACTGCTACAAAAACAACGGTCTCTAGAGGAAATTCTTGTGCTGGCTCGCATGTAAGCGGCTGTAGAATCACAGCTGGACAGTCTAGGCAAAGTCACCATCCAACACCCAACAGCCAACACGGACACGATTAACAAACTATATGCCACTCCCACACAAGGTGGTAAACGCACAGACACCACATGTTATCGCTGCGGATATAAATATCTGCACACGGGAGAATGCCCTGCGATCGGACAACAATGCGCCGCATGCGGCGGAAAGGATCATTATAGAGCCGTATGCAAGAACGCACCAGGACCGGCACCCAGCAGGCAAAGACACCAGGAGAGACGGAGACGACTTAGCCCGCCTGGTGGCAGAGGCGATGGAGAACAGGGGGCATCAAGACGGGGAGACAAAACCCGAAGAAGCTCGTACGCGCTTATGACAAGAAGCCATCAGATGGCTCAAGACGGTCCCAGAGGAGGATTGCGGTCCTTCCTAGGTAGGGAAGTGATGTTGGGCTTGGGAGGGGGTTGAGGGGTTTCCGGCAGTTACTGCTGTGTTGGAATAAAGAACAGTTGATAGGCATCTCGGCTCCTGCGTGGTATGTGTTTGTGCGGTTTGATGCCAGAGTAAAACCTCACAAGGTCATGCAGGCCAGAACCACAAAACTTCTCAGGAGCCAGTGACAAACTGTCAAGCCGAACAGGCTTCTTTCCGACCAAGTCGGAGAAAAACTGTGAAGCACAGAAACAAAGTATCACCTCACAATGCGCACCATGAAAGAACAATGTTTCTGTGTCTCCTCACAGAGCGAGGAAGAGACAAGCAGCCCGGGAAGCCGTGAAGGCTTCCCGGGCTTACACAAATGAAATGCTTGCTCGCTGCAAAAGACACGCGGCGGGCAAAGTGAACTCAAAACTAAAAGTGCTGTGAAAATAAGGGACACAGCACCCACTTGCACACAGCAGAGCGCCAGCAGCACAGACTGCTATAAAACTATGAAACATTCATGTAAATATATTTTCATACACTGTAAACATTACAGCAAGCATTTAAATGAGCACAAAGCAAAGAAGAGGATGATGGACTACTTTTATAGACCTATATAGCTGGAAGAAGACCCTGATTGGCTGACACGCCAGGGCTGCCATCTTAGGTTGGGGTCTTGTGTGATTTTACTGTTCATGGTAATACTGTTTTGAAAACATGTTTCCAGTATTTTGTCAACATTATTCAATCGTTGCTGCTGGTTGAAAGGAAAGGAGTTTAATGCACAATAGGAAGCCTCCGGTCTCGACATAGAATGAAAATAAGTCCTCTGTCATAACTCGTCTACTCTAAGTCTGTTCCTACCATGAACAAGAACGTATTAACACAAAGAACAAGCCTGGAAAGAGATTTCTTCTCAACATATGAAGTCGTGGCTAGTGTCTGTCCCTGCCCCAAAGGTCACTCGGGTTCCTTTCCAGCTACACAGTTCAAAGTACCTTATGGAAATAATGTCTGTTCACTCCGTTTTCTACCAAGCCATCACACACCGTGGTTAATAAGCAGCGCTCAGGTGCCTGAGGGTTCATAGCGCTATATAAATGCAAATTATTATTATGCTTGGTTTTATAGTTCAAAATTCTGATTTGTGCTTTTCTCCCAGTCTTAGGTTTTGCTTTCCTCTGTTGTGATTCTCACCTCCACTTGGGGTATAGTATGTCTTGTACCTTCCTAAATTGTAGTATCTCTCAATCCCTCCTGGGGTCTTTGGGCTTCCACCCCTGCTTGGGGTACTTTCTCTCTCACTCTGGCCTGGGGTACTTTCTCTCTCACTGCAGCTTGGGGCTCTTTCTCCCTTAGACCCTGATTGCGGCACTATCTCTCTCATCCCCTGCTTGGTCTGTTTCCCTCTCACCCCAGCTGTTGGCCCCGGGATTTGTCCCAGTATGGAATTATTAAACTGCTCCAGGGTTAAAGCTTCCAGGACCTTGGGTAGGCTTTTCCTATCCAATTATTGATTTATTAGGTTTTGGATTCTCCAGGATAAATCCATCGGGGTCTCATTGGGTAGTAGTTGGGTATTCCAGCGCTTCCTTTGATAAAAGGAATCTGTCTGTCCTACCTTTCCTAGGAGGGATCCCTTCATCTCATTTGCATGAATGACTTGGTACGACAGTTTCAGTTCCCCCTTGAGCAAAGGGGACAAATTACATGTCGTAAGGGTGTCGTCCCACTCACACTTGGTGGCCAACTTCTCATAAATTACAAAAAAGGTGCCCAAGTCTTCTCCATCCGAACGTTGTATGTGATTTTACCGTTCCTGAAATACCGAAAGGGAAAAACAGTGCTGGAATACAGGGGCAAAATTCAGTGCGACCCAATGCATATAAAGGAGAGGAAAGTTACAGCAGCAAATAAATAAAAACTGCGTTTTGAAGAAAACACAAAAGTGCCTGATTGGAATGCTTGCACGCCCATGGTGATTCAAAGGGTGCTGGTGAAACTGATATGTCGAATCATTACAGAGCAACTATGGAAGGAGCGCCAAAGACAAATATTAGAATTTGAAGCATGGCACAACACCATTAGACAATTATACAGCACACTAAACGCAACACTGTGGGGGTTTCATAAAAGCCTTAAAAAAAAAGAACAATCTTTCCAACAGCTTCGAATTTCCCAAGCAATCGCAAGAGAAAAAACAAATGTGTAGAGATTGAGAATTTGGCAAAAGTTGACGAGCTAACATACAATGACGCGTGAACATACGTTAACATTATGTTGCATTGGTTTTAAAAATATAGAAAACATGGTTAGATTCTGAAAAAAGGCAAAAGAAATGTGTAAACTTACCGAAGATTGTGACCTGAAGTTCCAAGAAAAACCCAAATTCCAAAAGGCCCATCATTCAAGGGAAAACCACAGACACACGTTTGGGGTAGAGAAAAAAAAACATCCATTCCAGGCCAAATCAAAGTGCGAACAATTGACGAAATACCCTCCAAAACAGAAAGAAAACCACAGAAACATAAAAACCATCCAAGGTAGAAAGATCCAGCCACCCAGAATGTGTAAACAGTAAAATAAATCCATCTGGAAAAGTGTAATCCATTACCAAAGACTGCAGAAAAAGCAGAATAAACAGAAAAAAACATACAGCATAGTGTTATCCATTGATCCAAGGTCTATCCGGTAATTAAAAAAAAGCCAGGTATAGAGCATTCCAGAAAGTATAAAAAGAGGGGGCGCTGTGGGAAGCCAACAAACATGGCTGCCTGAGTGTGTAGCTGCGCAGCAGTACTAAATCCTTTCTGTCCCATCCTGTGGAATGGTATATCCTGGAAAGGCGGACTCCCGGAATCTGGTGGCTACTGGTCTTCTGCATCGATCGATATCTTTTGCGCCCCAAACAGTGCCAGAATCCTGGAGATGAACAACATTTGCTGAGTACAGGTGCGCTGGCCGTGCTGCCAATCCCCCACCTGCGACTCGGCTCTGCAGAGCTCCAGCCCGGAGGCGACGGCGGCCCCAGCCCGCTCGCGGATGTTGCATATACAGCAGCTGACCAACGAAGACTGAGTGCAGCGGCGGGACCGGAGGTGCTGCCAACTACAAGACATAGGTACGCAGTGCACTGCCACGACTCCCCGATCATTGAGCTCGCACGGGACCCCCTCCCCGGCACCCACCGTGTGCGCTGTGAGCTACGCTCGGGTAGAGGGAGGCCCCTGCTGACACTACGGATCCACAGAAAGGTATGTGCTGAAAAAGCTGAGAACTACCCCGGAGTCAGAACGCAGATAAACTATGCTGCACCCCGATTATAGGGTTGCGGCAAACACAGGTCTGCCATACTGAGACTGACGACTGGGGAGGGCGGCTGCTGTGTTGGGGAGCCCGCGACTCAGCAAAGTGAACACCAGCCCATTGCTGGGAATCCCAAGTCCCCACAGTCTGAGGACAGGATCCATTGACCACTGCCGGGAGACGTTCCCTGGGGTCCATATCCAAATCAAGCTAGAAGGACACATAACCCATTGCTCCAACTCCTTTACATAGATATGCCCAGGACCAACAAGAGTGACAGAAAAAGAGGAGGAGAGGGAAGAAGAGTATACACAGGCTCCATCCTCAGGTGGTCAGACCCCCACCGCCAATGCCTCAGACCCATACATGACGGCGCTTCAGGCTGGTTTTGCTGCGGTCAACAGCAGACTAGACGACATTGGAAGCACAATATCCTCCATCAAATCAGACCTGCAACACGTAAACACCAGGGTTACTGAGGCAGAAACCAGGATAGGGGAACTGTAAGACAACTCGACCAAGCACGGCAAGGACATTGAAGAAATCACTAGAAACCTGAAACTAGTCCAGACCAAGTGCGACGATCTAAATCGAGATCGCGCCGGAACAACGGCGGGGTTGTCGGACTGGCGGAAAAAAACCCTGAATGTCACGATGGAAATTTTCCTTGAGGAAGTGCTCTGTGCCATCCTCCCAGAGGCACACTTCTCCCAACAGTTCCTGATTGAGAGAGCCCACAAGTCCCTCGCTCCTCCCCTGAAACCAGGGGCCCCAACACAGACGGTAATAGCCCACCTGCTCAACTACTGGGACAGAAACCTCCTCCTGAGAGAAGGGGGCATTAACCTATGACTCCACTAGGCTTCATATATACCCAGACTTCTCCAATGGGGTGCAGGCGGCCCGACGGTCATTCAATCAGGCGAAGAGAGCGCTCAGGGCATGTTTAATACCATACGCTATGCTCTTCCCCACCAAGCTCCGCCTGCAGTTCTCTGGCAAATCACACTTCTTTGACACTCCTGAAGAAGCTATGGGCTACATCGAGCGTAATATCCCGCTACCACCGGACAAAGGCAATCACCCAGATGGTTCCAACACCTGATTGTACCAATAATCACCCAGATGGTTCCAACACCTGATTGTACCAATAAGACCGATGATACCTCATCATCCAATACAATTTCCGCTCAACTACTAAGCTGCGCGACAGCCCTCGGGGGGGTCTGTTTGAATTAAATTGGTGGCGCCCATAATGATCCACCCAACGTGTCAAATGTTGACATTGTTTTAAGGGGTCACACTGTCCAGTTGGGGGGATGGTGTGGGAGGGGGCAAGGGAGGGGAAAAGGCCTGTTGCCTTATTATAAATGGGGGGAAACCACACAACAATACTCAAACAAAATACCCACTGTTACTCACCGGAAGAGGGAGTACAAGGACAGGAAACCGGGAGTTCGGATTTGGAGAGAGTTGCTTGAAGAGCTTGGGTCGGAGCCTCCACCCGAGCCTCCTCTCTGTGAGGGAAATAAACTCTTTTTGACGATATGACCGCTTGCTGGATGTAGCAGCAGGCAAGAGAATCGATCGCCCAAAAGAGCGGGGAGAACACACCGCCACGGACCCAGCTGCACGAAAAGGACAAAGATGAGATTACTAGTGAAAACAAGTCAACCCCTTTTTTAGCCCTTCTAACTCTTTAGAATACCTGAACAGACTCCCTTTAGTTTGAGGAACAGAGTGGAAAGACCTAAGAAAACAAAACAGAATTAACTATAATCTAAACTACCAAAATATGTGAATAGTGATAGATATGGTACTAGAATTACCAGTGGATCTGGATGTGAGTTGACTGATAACAGCAGTGGACACAACGTCAGGTATAAAATAAGAAAAAGGGGAGGTTAGTAGGGAAGCTAAACCCATACGGCACGAGGGTCGCACTGCTTTCGGGATGGTGTACCAGCAGCAGAGCGTCCTCGTGTGCACTAGTCGATTCCACTTCAGAGAAGATGGCAAGGAAGACAAGCTAAACCAAATCCAATATGTCAATCCACAGTCACTGGGAGTTTCAGGTTCATTCAATTGCCAAAGAGCAATGGGTGTCAAAGAAGCAGGATTTGCCACAGGAGATATGAAGGCAGTATTTGAACGCAGAGAGAAATGGGCGCGCAGGCGGGTGGTAACAAGTTCACAATGTTGCTCAAAGGGTTCGTGCGCAGGCGGGTAGCAACAATAAACAAATCGCTTACCAAAGAAGCCCGTGAACAGAGGTAAAGATCCAATGCACTGACGGGCAGCAGAAGCGTTCAAAAATGCCTTCCAGAGAAGTCTGTGAAAACGTGCCGAGTTTAAATGCACAGGCGGGCGTTAGAAATGTCCAAAACGTTGTCCAAAGATATCCGTGAAAACATGCAGGGTTTCAAAGCACAGGCAGGCGGCAGTAATTGTCCAAAACGTTATCCAAAGCAGTCAGTAAGAGCAAGGGCAGATCGGTAAACAAGAGTTCAAAAGGATTGAAAAAATGCAGCAAGAAATGAAGACGTAACTTCAGAGTGCCGGCTGCAACGCTAAAGGGGCAGGACCGGAGGAAATCGAGGCTCTGGCTGGGAAACTCAGACTACAGCCGTGCCTCCGGATGTCTGGGAAATGTAGTTTGCAGCGGCTATTTTCCACGGGAGCTTCCATTGAGTAAGGAATCGAGCATGGGGGTGTCGCAACCCTTTCCGTAATGCCACTACTTTTCTTTTCTTTATTTTACATGGCAAATACGGCTTCCCAGCCGCCCTACTTGCATAGGGGGCCAAGGCGTTCTGGTGTGGGCGCTGACGCGGGCGGTACGGCAGACACCGAAGTGTAACAGCATCCACCCCCAAAGGCGGCGTCGACCCCCTCAAAGCATGGAAGCGGCGCAAAAGCGTCGGGGACCGTAAATTGCACAGGGGCTCCCAGGTCCTATCCTCAGGACCATATCCCTCCCAATCGACCAGATAGTAAGGGCGACCCCTGCGAAGCTGGAAGTCCAGAATGTCTGCCACTTCATATTCTAACTCACCATCAACACGGATGGGGGGGGGGCGAGCAGTCAAACGGGTGGAGGGTGGACAAGGCTTCAAGAGGCAAACATGGAACACAGGATTCTGTTTCCAAGAGTCAGGCAAGGAAAGGCGCACAGCCACAGGATTGATGATCTTCGTGATAGAAAAAGGGCCCACAAATTTAGGCAACAAGAGACGTTTGCCAGGTATACGCAAATTACGAGTCGATAGCCAAACTTTCATGCCCACTTTGTAGATCGGTGCCGGAGTCCTATGACGATCGGAGAAACTTTTTAGCCCTCTCCTGGGCATGAATGAGGTGACTACGGATTGCCCTGCAGACAGATCTCAAATCTCGGACACAGTCCTGAGCGGCCGGGTTGTCAATGGGAAGCGCAGGGTCCAGAGGCAGAGACCGAGGGTGGTAACTCTACAGGGCGAAGAAAGGTGAAACACCTGAGGAGGTATGCAATGAATTGTTGTATGCAAATTCAGCAGGCGGGAGTACCGCCAACCATGAAGTCTGGAAGCGCAAGCAAAGACAGCGAAGGAACTGCTCCAGAGTAGCGTTGGCCCTTTCGGTCTGCCCACCGGTTTGAGGATGGTAAGCGGAACTAAAACGGTCATCAATGTGAAGAGACGCCGTCAAAGCCTTCCAGAAACGAGAGGTAAACTGAGGGCCACGATCCGAAACCAAAATAGAGGGTAGACCAAAAAACCGGAACACATTCGTGAGAAAGAGTGATGCCAGAACGGGAGCCTAAGGCAAGCCGGAACATGGAATGAACAATGCCATTTTGGTAAAATAGTCTGACCACCCAGATAGTATCATACCCGTTCACAGGGGGCAAGTCCACAATAAAGTCCATGGATATCATATACCAAGGCTTGTGAGGCACAGGAGAGTTTGTAGTAAACCCACAGGTTTGGACCGAGCGGTTTTGCACTGGGCACACACAGAGCAGGATGCCACATAGTCAATTACATCACTTGACATAGTAGGCCACCAAGCCCAGCGGCGTAATGCCTCCAGTGTTTTTTGTTGCCCCTGATGGGCCGCCATCAAGGAGTCATGAGACCAAGCAAGGGGACGCAGACGTGCCGTCCCGGTGTTACTCACCACTCCGAAATAGGCCGAAGATGCAGAGGAGTGACCTTGGAGATGATGGTGGTACAAGAATCGATATTCAGCCTTCCATCCCAGCTCCCCTGAGTACAAGACTCAGGCTTCCTCAAAGATTGCCTCTTTTCCACAATGTACCTCTCTGCTGTTTCAGTTGGGACAGACAGAGGTGTCAATTGAAAAAAAGAGCGGGGAGAACACACACCGCCAATACCAATGCTGCAAAGGAATACAAAGATATTAGACAGTGTTGAGGTTAATGCAAGTAATTAGAACAGTTGAATTAAATGGGCAACTACCTAGATAGGTATTGGAGTGGAGCTTCCCCAGAGTGGATCTACAAAGAATAACACAAAATGAGTGGAAATGGTCTAATTCAATATCGATCCCAACTATATATAGAATGGATAACAACTAACCTGAATAAGGATATAATGAGGGAAGGAATCCAGGAAACAGAAGACAACGACAGGATAAAATAACAAACAGGGATGTTAGTATAGGGAAGTAGCCCCGGACGGCACGAGAGTCGCGCTAGTGCCGGGTTGGTGCAGTTTCAGGGAAGCGTTCATATGCACTTGAGGACAAGCTCACAAGAAAGTCCCTCAATGTCCCAGAATCCAACAGAAGACAAATATCCAAACAAGTCGTGGAGATAAATAGTAGCAGAAATGGGGTTAGCCAATTAAGTATGTACCTGAGCACACAAGTATCCAGAGTAGTTGTAGGAAAGTTCCGGATAGTCGACAGCAAGTCTGTACTTTTTTGGTTCCGAGTGCAGAAGTGGCAACCTGGAATGAAGTACCGCAAGAGACAGAAGGGAGCCGGATCCAGTAACGTTCCGAGTCAAAACAACCAGACGAGCACGACAGGAATAAAGGAGGAGACAAGGCAATCCAGTAGTCAGGCAAAGGGTCAAAACCAGGAGTTCAGATGAGGAATCGTGTAGAAAGATATGAAGAAGTAACGGACGTAACCACGTGTAGCTTGTAACGCTAATTAGCAGCAACGAGCCGCTTGGAAGACGGTGGTTTTATAGTCGTAAGAGGGGCGTACAAGACGTGTCAGCTGACCCGGAGTCCGTCGTAGTTTGTACAGACGCCATGGCAGCCTGTATCTGGTCCATAGAGGAGCTTGTAAAGAAGTCGTATTCTCCAAGGAGGCCCGCTGGGAAGCCTGAAGTGTAACAGCATCCTCCCCCAAAGACTCCGGCAAACCCTTGGCGGAATGGAAACTCCTCAGAAGATCCGGACAATGCAAATTGGAGAGAGTCTCCCAAGTACGGTCTTCAGGCCCATACCCCTTCCAATCCACGAGGTAGAACAAGGTACCCCTAGACACACTGCAGTCCAGGATACGCAAGACCTCATATTCCTCCTCACCATCCACCAAGATCGGTGAAGGACGAGTAGGCAGACGGGTCCCCTGATGAAAGGCTTGATCAGGGAGACATGAAAGACTGGATGTCTGCATCATGATCGCGGCAGGGAGAGCTTGACCGCCACGGGATTAATAACATCAGTAATAACATAAGGTCCCACATATTTGGGCAGAAGTGAGCGTTTGCCCGCAATTCGCAAACTACGGGACGACAACCACACCTTCATGCCACTGCGATAGACTGGAGCAGGTGATCGATGCACATCAGCATACTTCTTGGCACGATCTTGAGCTCGGAGTAAATGACAGCGTACATCCCGATGAATCTTATCGAGATCTCTCAGACAATCTCTTGCTGCCGGATTAATGGCCGGTAATACCGGATCAAGTGGGAGTGCCCTAGGATGACCACCATACAGGTCAAAAAAGGGAGAAACCCCAGTTGATGTATGCATAGAGTTGTTATATGCAAATTCTGCATAAGGCAGAGAAGTAAACCAAGACTGTTGGAACTGAAGGCATAAGCAGCGTAGGTACTGTTCGATAGTAGCGTTTGTTTGTTTGTTTGTTTATTAATTTGTATAGCGCACCTGACCCAAAGGTATATGGGCGCTTAATCTTCGAGTTACAGGCAAGGTAGGGTACAAATATACAGTGATGAAGCAAAGGTATACAAGACAGGATAGCAATTCGTGCATAGACAGTAATATAGCAATTCGTGCATAGACAGTAATATGCTGGCATGGTGCAAAATACAATCATGCAGGATGTATGCATTCAATCATGGTAGGTTAATTGTTGAGTAACCAGGTGATGACCTTAGTTCTGAAAGGTTGGAAGGTGGGTGTAGATTTGATATCCAGTGGAATGGTATTCCAAAGTTGTGAAGCCAGAACTGGGAAGCTGGAACCACCAGCTCTTTTGAGGGAGAATTTGGGCACAGTCAATTGTAGTGTATTAGAGGATCTAGTGGTTCTAGTGTTCTGTCTTAGTGTGAATTTGTTGGTGAGATAGGGCGGGGCAAGGCCGTTGAGTGCTTTATAGGTGAGGCAGATAGTTTTTAGATCTATTTTTTGTTGGATGGATAGCCATTTGCATGCGATTCTGGTAGCCGAAATATGTTCTCTTCTGGGAATATTCAGGGCGGCACGGAGTGCATTATTTTGTATAACTTGCAGTTTATTGATTACCGTTTTGTTGGCACCTACGTAGAGACTATTGCAGTAATCTAGTTTAGATTGTATAAGTGCTCTGGCTAAGGTGAGGCAGTTGTTAGGGGAGATCAGCGGTCTACAGGCCCTGATTAGTTTGCCTGTGTAGGCCGTGGCTGAGGCAGTCATATTAATTTGTTTGGCTAGGTTAGTGTTCGTGTCGAGGTAAAAACCAAGGGTTTTTACACTCTTGGCGATAGTGATGGTGTTGCCGTCAATGGTAAGGCTAGTGTAGCTAGGACTAAGTTTCCGAATGGTGTTGGGTGAGCCGACAAGGAGCAGTTCAGTCTTGTCATCATTCAGGCAGAGGCCATGTGTGGCCATCCATGCCTGAATGATGGAGAAGACTTCATTGATCCAAATGGCGTCCGAATTATAGTTGCCGGTTAAGGTGAGGAGTATCTGGGTGTCGTCTGCGTAGTTGGTGTAGGTGACACCCAGATGGTCCAGCTTGTCGAATAGGGGCTTTGTAAAAATGTTATACAAAGTGGGTGATACACATGATCCTTGTGGGACACCACAAGTAATAGGAATAGGGTCGGCCGCTGCTAGGGGTGAGAAGACCCGCATGGTCCTATTGTCCAGGAAGGATTGGATCCATGAAATTGCGGAGTGGGAGAAGTGTACTGCCGATGACAGATGGTTGCACAGGATTTTGTGATCAACCAGATCAAAGGCAACGGATAGGTCAAGAAGAAGAAGGATGCCAGCTTTACCTTTGTCTTTGAGGTCGTCTATCTGGCACTTGAGATCGACCAGGGCCGTTTCTGTCCCGTGTTGTGGACGAAAGCCGGACTGGCGAATTCCTAGTAGATGGTTTGTCTCAAGGTAATCCTGGATTTGTAGATAGGCCACTCTATCAAGAATTTTTAGTAGGAATGGGACAGTGGTGATGGGTCTGTAATTTGTGGGTATATCTGGGTCGAGGGTAGTTTTTTTTAGTAGTGGTAGGACCAGGATTGTTTTAGATTACTAGGGACCGAGTTAACAGAGAAAGACAGGTTTATTAATTTTGTGATGAATGGGGAGAGATCCCTTGCAGCATCTTTTATAATCTGAGCGGGACAGCTGTCCCCCTTGCAGTTCGAAGGTTTCAATGACGCTATGATTTTCTGTACTTCGGGTATGGATACCTTTTTGAAGGTGAATCCTGGGCTGGAGGCTGTAGGAGGGGGAGGGGTGGGACTGGAGGTCGGATCATAGGTGAGTTGTTGTTGTTTATTGTCAATTTTAGACTGGAGCCCTGAAATTTTGTTAACAAGGGCATTCTGGATCCCTGTGCACCATTGTTTATTTTTAGTGCAAGTATCCGTGGGAGGAATGGGGTTTTCTAGTTCCTTTAGGATCTTAAAGAGCTCCTTTGAGCTGGAGCTTGCCTCCGAGATCCTGGAGTTGAGCGATTCTTTCTTTGCGCGTATAATCTCATTTTTGTAGAAAGTGGAGATATTAGTGAGATTCGTTCTGTTAATTGCTGAGGGCGCTGATTTCCATAGTGCTTCAAGTTTACTTTTTTGTTGCCGGAGGGATTTAAGTTCTGGGGTGTACCATGTATTCAGGTGCGCTTTTGGTTTCCCTTTGCGCATTTTTAGTGGGGCAATAGTGTCAACAGCTATGGCCATGGAATTATTGTAGACGTTGACCAATTGGTTCAGGTCAGTTGTGGCTGGTAGTGCGTTCAGGATAGGGGTTACCAAGGGTATTAAGGCTTCCGCTGTGATGTTACTCTTTTTCCTAGTTAGGCAGGCTGGTGCGGTAACAGGCTTGTTATGCACTAGGCTGCTAGTGTTAATGTCAAATGGGAGGAAATGATGGTCAGTCCATATGAGCTGTATGGGATCCTTCATGGTAATGTTGCAGTTAAGGGCGGTTACCCAATCGAGGATTCTGCCCTTCGAATGGGTAGGTTTGGAGCAGAATTGTTGGAGGCCATGCTCCTCTAATGCTGTGGCCAGGGCAGTGGCTGGGAAGTCTCCTTGGTCATTAAACCCAAGATTGAAGTCTCCAAGTATAATCATTTGTGCTGAAAGTTTGGAGCTTTCGGCAACTAGTGAGGTGATGTCTTCCTCAAAGGAGCCTGGTGGGCCCGGGGGTCTGTAAATTAAGTGCATCGTAATGGTGTTCTTAGGGGACGTTTGTAATTTGAATGTGAGATGTTCACATGATTTAAGTGGGGGAGACGAGGCTAGTCTAATATTAAGCGAGGACTTGAAGATGATAGCTACACCGCCTCCTCGTGCGTTAGGTCTATCTGCTCTGAGGATGGTATAGTTGTCTGGTATAGCTAGGGTGAGAGATGGTCCTGCAGCATCATGCAACCAAGTTTCAGTAACAGCAAGGAAGTCCAAATTGTTTGTTAGAATGATGTCGGCTACTTCTATGGAATGGGCGACTAGTGATCTAACATTTAGGAGAGCTCCTTTAGGAGTAGAAAGGGTGGAATTGCTAGGTATTGCAGTGTGATTGATAGTCTTGCAGGGTCGCTTAACTAGGGGTATGCTAGTCTTATGGTGGGTTCTGGCACCGAGTCTTTTGTTCCGATCAATAGGGGTGAGGGTGGTGGTTCTAGAGACAGTAAGGTCAGCAGTTGTAGAGGTACTGGGACACTCGTTAGTTCTCTCAGTTTGCCCATCCGTTTGAGGATGGTAAGCCGAGGAGTACCTGTCCTCAATACCCAGAGATGCTGTAAGAGCCTTCCAGAATCGTGACGTAAATTGTGTGCCACGATTGGAAACAATAACCAAGGGTAATCCAAAGAAACGAAACACATTCATCAAGAACAGTCTCGCCAATTCTGGAGCCGCAGGCAAACCAGAGCAAGGTATGAACAATGCATATTTTGTGAAATAATCAACGATTACCCAAATAGTGTCATGGCCTGAACGTCAGGAAGTTCCACAATGAAATCCATTGACAGCATCTGCCAAGGTTTGTACGGAACAGGAAGACGTTGTAACAAGCCGACTGGTTTGGCTCTAGAGGTCTTACACTGAGTGCATATGGAACAAGTCAAAATGTAGTCCTTTACATCACGAACCATGGAAGGCCACCAAGCCCAACGCCGTAAGGCTTCAAGAGATTTTTGACTTCCTGGATGTGCAGCAATCAAAGAATCGTGAGACCACTGAAGCGCTAAATCTCTAGCTTGACCTGAGGGTATATCGATGCGCCCTTGAATGAATGGCATACCCTGAATTACTTCCAGGTTGAAGTCCGTGATCTCTTTTGGATGGGTTGAGACCCAATCAAGGATGATTGAACGCAAAGAGGGCTGAACCGAACAACCACAAACAACTTTGTTCGGTAGAAGAGGAAGTGCTTCGACCTGTTGAGACTGGCCATCCGCATGAAAGTGAGAGAGAGTATCAGCCGAAACTGGAGCTTTAGTAAGACAGTAAGTGATAACAAATTGATACTGTGAAAAGAATAAATGCCACTGCGCCTGTCTAGCTGTAAGACATTTCATAGATTTGAAGGCTAACAAACTGCAGTGATCCGAGTATGCTGTTACAAGGTGTTTAGCCCACAGAAGGTGATGTCTCCATTCCAAGAATGCGTCTCTGATGGCTAAAAGTTCTTGTTCTGTGATGGAATAATTTCTTTCGTAAGCTGTCAATTTACGAGAGAAGTAAGCAACAGGATGAATCTCTCCCGAATGAGGACAGGTTTGAGACAACACCGCCCCAAGAGCATAACCTGAAGCGTCAGCTTCAACAAAAAAAAGAAGCTCGGGATCCGGATGTTTGAGGACAGGGGCGGAAGTGAAGGCTGATTTTAATTGATCAAAAGCTTTCTGAGCTTCTGAAGACCATACAAATGACACCTTGGCACTTGTCAGAGAGGTAAGAGGTGCAGAGATTTCAGAAAAACCATTGATGAAGCATCTATAAAAGTTTGCAAATCCCAGGAATGATTGTAAGGATTTGACTGAATTGGGCACAGGCCATTCCAGGATAGCACTAATTTTGGACTGACTCATGCGCACTCCATTGTTAGTAAGATCATGTCCCAAAAATTCCACCTCTGAGGCATGAAATATGCACTTTTCGGTTTTTACAAACAATTTATGATCTCTCAGGCGTTGGAGTACTGTTTTGACATGTTTTTCGTGGTCTTCCTGGTTTTGTGAATAAATCAAAATGTCATCCAGGTAGACAACAACAAACTGATCAAGAATGTCATAAAACAAATCGTTCATGAATGCCTGAAAGGTGGCCGGGGCATTACATAACCCAAAGGGCATGACAAGATACTCAAATAGACCGTAACGTGCTTTGAATGCGGTCTTCCATTCGTCCCCCTCTCTCATACGGACGAGATAGTAAGCTCCTCTGAGATCGAGCTTAGTAAATATTTTGGGGGATCCCAATTGATCAAGGAGGACAGAGATCAGAGGAAGAGGGTACTGGTTTTTTATGGTTGCCGCATTCAAAGCACGATAATCAATACAGGGACGTAAATCCCCTTCCTTCTTAGGAACAAAGAAAAGTGGTGATGAAATTGGTGATTTGGAAGGACGAATGAATCCCCTGGCCAAGGCCTTGTCTATATAATCTTTAAGGACTTCATCTTCTTTAAGAGTGAGGGAGTACACTCTTCCGGATGGTAACTTTACTCCCGGTATTAGGTCTATTGGGCAATCATAGGCTCTATGTGGGGGTAGAGTCTCTGCCATCTTTTTGTCAAAAACATCTGTGTAATCTGCATATTGAGAAGGTATCACAGAGACAACATTTTTAGAAACAGCTCCAATATGCTTAGTAGGAGAAATCAGTGCCCTGACCGGACTATCCCGGGTAATACCGAGTAATGTAGTACATGGAGTATTGCAAATATTGGAAGGGAACTGAATCTGAGATGTCGACCAGTCAATGGAAGGATTACGAAGCTTCAACCATGGAATACCCAGAATGACTTTGTAAGCTGGTGCTTTGATGATATCGAATGATATGTCTTCAGTATGGCCTTCATCGGTACTCATATGTAGCGGAACCGTTTGGTGAGTTACCATTCCTGAGACAAGAATTGAACCATCCACTGCATTCACTGTTTCAGGTATGGCTTTGCGAACCAGTGGTATTCTTGACATAGAGGCAAAGCATTGATCAACATAATTACCTGTTGCACCTGAATCAATCACGGCTGTGGTCTGGAATGAAACACAGTGATCTATGGAAAATGTAACAGGTAGGCGGACTAAATGACTCGGATTCTGTAATGTAGAGTCCAAAGGTGAGTTTCCCGACATAGGGACTCTGTCTACTGTCGGGATCTGGCATTTCCCGCCTTTCTTTTGGCCTTTTTGGGACATTTAGGCAATAAGTAATCAGAGGTCCCACAGTAAATGCAAAGATTGTGTGATCTACGATATTCTCGTTGAGCTGGGGTAAGTGGTCCCCTAACCACACCAATCTGCATAGGTTCTGGCGCAGGAAGTGAGGAAGTCGAGGCCTCTGCTGAAACCGTGCTGAACAATGTTGGTTTCTTTTCACCACGTCTTTCGGATTTACGGGTATCAATCTGAAGGACTAAATCTAGCAGTTCCCCGAATGCCGTGGGGACTACACAGGAACAGTGGAGAGGATGTCCTTTAGTTCATCTGAGAGACCTTGATAGAAGACGGCTGTCTTCTTTTCCTCAGGCCAGTCAGTTTCTGCTGCCAACTGATTGTACCAGGCCAAATAGACCAATAAAGAATTGTTCCCTTGTCGATGCTTTAAGAGTTCCAGGTCAGTAGCTTGAGTAGTATAACGAGTATCAAATACTTTACTCATCATAGCAAGAAGGGCATCACAATTGTAGAGAACATGACTATTGGATTCCAACAATGGATTAGCCCATGCGGCTGCAGTGCCTCCTAAATGAGACAAGACAAAAGCCGCTTTAGTTGTAGAAGTTGGAAATGAAGCGGGGCGACACAAAAAATGCAATTTGCATTGGTTAATGAATGTTCGGTATTGTTTAGGATCGCCTAGGAAGCATTCAGGAGGAGCTAGAGGGAACTAGGTTGTAAGCATGATCGGGTTTGATTCCTGCTGTGGAGGTGGAAACCCTGAACCTGATGCTGTAGCACCAGCACCGGCCATCTGTGGCGCTGGTGTGGTAACCAAGGCCTGAATGGCGTCCATACATTGGCGCAGTGCCTCTTGTGCATTGGTCAAGTCGGTACGTAGATCCCTGACCATTTGGACGATTTGATTCAAAGCATCACTGGCCTCCGTGGACATTTTCGTTGGCTGCTAATTCTGTTACACACCACTCCGAAATAGGCTGAAGATGCAGAGGAGTGACCTTGGAGATGATGGTGGTACAAGAATCGATATTCAGCCTTCCATCCCAGCCCCCCTGAGTACAAGACTCCGGCTTCCTCAAAGAGGGGCTCTTTTCCACAATGTACCTCTCTGCTGTTTCAGTTGGGACAGACAGAAGTGTCAATTGAATAAAAGAGCGGGGAGAACACACACCGCCAATACCAATGCTGCAAAGGAATACAAAGATATTAGACAGTGTTGAGGTTAATGCAAGTAATTAGAACAGTTGAATTAAATGGGAAACTACCTAGATAGGTATTGGAGTGGGGCTTCCCCGTGGTGGATCTACAAGGAATAACGCAAAATGAGTGGAAATGGTTTAATTCAATATCGATCCCAACTATATATAGAATGGATAACAACTAACCTGAATAAGGATATAATGAGGGAAGGAATCCAGGAAACAGAAGACAACGACAGGAGAAAATAACAAACGGGGATGTTAGTATAGGGAAGTAGCCCCGGACGGCACGAGGGTCGCACTAGTGCCGGGTTGGTGCAGTTTCAGGGAAGCGTTCATATGCACTTGAGGACAAGCTCACAAGAAAGTCACTCAATGTCCCAGAATCCAACAGAAGACAAATATCCAAACAAGTTGTGGAGATAAATAGTAGCAGAGATGGGGATAGCCAATTAAGTATGTACCTGAGCACACATGTATCCAGACTAGTTGTAGGAAAGTTCCAGATAGTCGACAGCAAGTCTGTACTTTTTTGGTTCCGAGTGCAGAAGCGGCAACCTGGTACCGCAAGAGACAGAAGGGAGCCGGATCCAGTAACGTTCCGAGTCAAACAACCAGACGAGCACGACAGGAATAAAGGAGGAGACGAGGCAATCCAGTAGTCAGGCAAAGGGTCAAAACCAGGAGTTCAGATGAGGAATTGTGTAGAAAGATACGAAGAAGTAACGGACGTAACCGCGTGTAGCTTGTAGCTTGTAACGCTAATTAGCAGCAACAAACCCCTTGGAAGACGGTGGTTTTATAGTCGTAAGAGGGGCGTGTCTTGCTGAACGTCTTCCACGTACAAGACGTGTCAGCTGACCCGGAGTCCGTCGTAGTTTGTACAGACGCCATGGCAGCCTGTATCTGGTCCATAGAGGAGCTTGTAAAGAAGTATTCTGCAAGGAGGCCCGCGGGGAAGCCTGAACTGTAACACCCGGGTGGCACAAATAAACGACCTTGGATAAATGGCAGACCTTGTACAATGTCAAAGTTTAGTGATGCACACTCTTTCATGTGCGAAGAAACCCAGGCCGAAATCAGTGCACGAAGTGAAGGATGAGGAGTGCAAGCACAGACTACGCTGTTAGGTAATAAGAGAGGGTGGTCGTTAGTAATATCGCAAGGAGTGATGGAATGGCGTGACAGAGAGTCCGCACAAGCATTAAAACAGGCTGGTCGGTATGTAATAGTAAAATAAAACAGAGAAAAGAAAAGATGCCAACGGGCCTGCCGAGCCGTAAGGCATTTCATAGACTTGAAAGCGAGGAGGCTCAGATGATCTGAGTAAACCGTGACCTGATGTCGAGCACCCAAGAGGTGGTGTCGCCACTCCAAAAAAGCCTCCTTAATGGCCAGTAATTCTCGTTCCGTGATAGGGTAATTGCGTTCATATGGAGTTAATTTTCTCGAAAAGTATGCAACAGGGTGTATTTCACCAGAGTCGGGACACCTTTGGGATAAAACTGCTCCCACAGCAGAGCCCGGCGCATCGGCTTCTACCAAGAAAGGAAGCAGTGGATTTGGATGTTGTAATACCGGGGCGGTTGAAAATGCAGCCTTTAGTGTCTCAAAAGCTAGCTGAGCCTCGGGTTCCACACATAGGTTTTTTTTTTAACTTGTTAATGCCATTAGAGGGGCAGAGATTGCCAAGAAAGAATGGATGAAGCATCTGTAGAAGTCTGAGAAACCTAAAAAAGACTGTAGGGCCTTGGTGGAAGTAGGAACAGGCCATTCCAATATGGCATTGACATTAGAACGACTCATCCGGATACCTTGACTGGTAAGGTCATGCCCCAAGAATTCCACCTGATTGGAATTGAAAACGCACTTCTCTGCTTTGACGTAAAGATGATTTTCTCTTAACCTTTGCAGAACGAAACGTACATGTGCTGTATGTTCCGCTTTAGTGGAAGAGTATATCAATATATCGTCTAGATAAACAATAACGAACTGGTCCAGGCAGTCATGAAAGATGTCATTCATGAATGCCTGAAAAGTGGCTGGGGCATTGCAGAGCCCGAACGGCATCACCAGGCATTCCTATAGTACATACCGGGTCTTGAAGGCGGTTTTCCACTCGTCCCCTTTTCTAATCCGAACAAGGTTATAAGCACCTCGGAGGTCAAGCTTGGTAAAAATCACAGAAGAACCAAGTTGGTCCAAAAGTACTGATATCAGTGGAAGAGGATATTGTTTTTTTTACCTTTATAGCATTTAAAGCCTGGTAATCGATACATGGGCGGAGATCCCCCTCCTTCTTTGGGACAAAGAACAGGGGGGACGCCGCCGGAGACCTTGATGGTCTAATGAATCCTGTGGCCAGGGCTTTGTCAATATATTCCTTTAGCACTGTGTCTTCTGGTAAAGTCAGAGAATAGACCCTGCCAGATGTTATCTTAGCCCCTGGTATGAGGTCTATGGGGCAGTCGTAGGGCCTATGAGGCAGTAGCAGGTCGGCTCCCCCCTTATCAAATACGTCAAGAAAAGAGTGATATTCCATAGGCATTTCAGTTTTACTGCCATGAGAGATGGCGCCGATTACTGATAATGAGGCCACCAAAGCCTGGGATGAGGATTCCAAAAACATATTGGTGTCCTGGAAACACCTCTCATTACATTCAGAGGAAGGGAACTGTACACTCTTGGTTACCCAGTCAATCGCAGGATTGTGGTGTTGCAACCACGGGATACCCAAAATGACTTGGAACTGAGGGGCCTTGATCCAATCAAACAAGATAGACTCTGAGTGCCCGTCCTTCGTTTGCATGCGAATGAGGGAGGTGCTTTGTGTGACCAGGCCAGAAATCAGGGAGGTGCTGTCCACAGCATGGACTGCTGTCAGTACCGATATGTTGTTGTTGGTGGCGTAATCATAGTCCATATAGTTTCCGGTGGTACCTGAGTCAATTACAGCAAAGGAAGAGAAGGAAGTATCAGGAGCGGTGGTGAAAATCACCGGCAAACTAACTGGAGCAAAAACAGCACCTTGTGAGTCCAAAGAAAACACCCCTGTGTAGGGACTCGGTCTAGCGCCGGGTTTTGGCGTTTCCCGCCTTCTTGACAGGTTTCTTGGGCCAATCCTCCAGTTGGTGTTCGGCTGACCCACAGTACATACAGAGGTTGTGTGATCTACGGTACTCACGTTGTGCTGGTGTTAAGGGGCCACAAACTGCCCCAACCTGCATAGGTTCTGGAGTAGACGTGGAGGGACTGACAGAGTCTAATGCGGCAGGTATGGTAAACAGCGCTTTGCGTTCCCCTTTTCGCTCTGCCCTCCTAGCGTCTATTTGCAAGACCAGATCCAGTAATTCACCAAATGTGGTAGGAACCACAGGGACCGTTGCTAGAACGTCTTTTAGTTCATCTGAGAGTCCTTTATAGAACACGGCTGATTTTTTTTCTCTTCGGGCCAATCCGTCTCGGCAGCTAACTGATTGAATCTCGTTAGATATGTGAACAGAGAAGAGGTGCCCTGACGTAAGTTCAGAAATTCCAAATCCGTAGCCTGAGATTTATAACGGGTGTCAAAAACCCTGTTCATGGCTGTAATGAGTGCATCGCAATCATAGAGAACATAACTATTAGACTCAAGTAGAGGATTGGCCCAAGCTGCGGCTGTTCCTCCAAGAGGGGAGAGGACAAAGGCTGCTTTTGTAGTAGGATTTGGGAAAGCCGTAGGGCGGCATAAGAAGTGCAGTTTGCACTGATTTATAAAGGTTCGGTATTGTTTAGGGTCTCCCGTAAAACGTTCAGGGGGGGCAATGGGAACTGCGTGGCCATAAGGACCGCAGCGGCAGTAAAGCCTAATGCAGAAGGTGACGTAGTACCAGAACCTGATGCAGTAGCTGCAGATGTGTCAATTCCTATAGTTTGGGGAGTTGGAAAACTCTGTAAGGTATCGATCCTATGATGGATGGCCTCATGTGCCGTGGTCATGTCGGCTCGGAGTTCGGACACCAGACGAACCAAAGCGTTCAACGGGTCCTACTTCTTCCATGGCTTCTGTTTTTGTTACTCACCGGAAGAGGGAGTACAAGGACAGGAAACCGGGAGTTCGGATTTGGAGAGAGTTGCTTGAAGAGCTCGGGTTGGAGCCTCCACCTGAGCCTCCTCTATGTGAGGGAAATAAACTCTTTTTGACAATATGACCCCTTACTGGATGTAGCACCAGGCAAGAGGACAGATCGCCCAAAAGAGCGGGGAGAACACACCGCCACGGACCCAGCTGCAAGAAAAGGACAAAAATGAGATTACTAGTAAAAACAAGTTAACCCCTTTTTTTAGCCCTTCTATCTCTTTAGAATACCTGAACAGACTCCCTTTAGTTTGAGGAACAGAGTGGAAAGACCTAAGAAAACAAAAGAGAATTAACTATAATCTAGACTACCAAAATATGTAGATAGTGATAGATACGATCCTAGAATTACCAGTGGATCTGGATGTGAGTTGACTGATAACAGCAGTGGACACAACATCAGGTATAAAATAAGAAAAAGGGGAGGTTAGTAGGGAAGCTAAACCCGTACGGCACGAGGGTCGCACTGGTTTCGGGATGGTGCACCAGCAGCAGAGCGTCCTCGTGTGCACTAGTCGATTCCACTTCAGAGAAGATGGCAAGGAAAACAAGCTAAACCAAATCCAATATGTCAATCCACAGTCACTGGGAGTTTCAGGTTCATTCAATTGCCACAGAGCAATGGGTGTCAAAGAAGCAGGATTTGCCACAGGAGATATGAAGGCAGTATTTGAGCGCAGAGAGAAATGGGCACGCAGGCGGGTGGTAACAAGTTCACAATGTTGCTCATAGGGTTCGTGCGCAGGCGGGTAGCAGCAATAAACAAATCGCTTACCAAAGAAGCCCGTAAACAGAGGTAAAGATCCAATGCACTGACGGGCAGCAGAAGTGTTCAAAAATGCCTTACAGAGAAGTCCGTGAAAACGTGCCGATTTTCAATGCACAGGCGGGTGGTAGAAATGTCCAAAATGTTGTCCAAAGATATCCGTGAAAACACGCAGGGTTTCAAAGCACAGGCGGGCGGCAGTAATTGTCCAAAACGTTATCCAAAGCAGTCCGTGAGAGCAAAGACATGTCGGTACACAAGAGTTCAAAAGGATTGAAAAAATGCAGCAAGAAATGAAGATGTAACTTCAGAGTGCCAGCTGCAACGCTAAACAGAAGCAGAGTCTCAGAAGGACAACACTGCTTTAACAAGAAAGGGGCAGGACCGGAGGAAATCGAGGCTCTGGCTGGAAAACTCAGACTACAGCCGTGCCTCCGGATTTCTGGGAAATGTAGTTCGCAGCGGCTATTTTCCACAAAAGCTTCCATTGAGTAAGCAATGGAGCGTGGGGGTGTCGCAACCCTTTCCGTAATGGCACTGCTTTTCTTTATTTTACATGGCAAATACGGCTTCCCAGCCGCCCTACTTGCATAGGGGGCCAAGGCGTTCTGGTGTGGGCGCCGATGCGGGCGGTACGGCAGACGGCGAAGTGTAACACCCACGTTGCCAGACCTATTATGAAGGCCTCAGGAGTATTGACAAGTTGGGAGAAACAAGAAAAACTGACAAGTGCAAAGACTACACGATACCAGATCCGATGTACGATATCGAGAAAACAGGGACAATACATCACTAATGGCCACACCAGGGAAACCATAAGGGGTGAGACTCCTGACGTGGAACGTTAGAGGCCTTGCTCACCCGATCAAGGCGAGAAAACTATTAAGCTACGCAAATAGGCACAAAATTGACATTCTCCTCCTACAGGAGAGCCATGCAACAAGGAAAGTGACTGATGCATTCGCCCTAACTTGGGGCCCCACGAAAGCCAGAGGAGTGCTCGCAGTAGTGCACAAGCGAATCAACTTTCAAGTCACCAGGTCCGAAACCGATGAGGAGGGCCGCTATGTAATCATCTGGGGTACACTGTACAACAAAGAAACGATTATAATCAACACTTACGGCCCTAATACTAACTCTCCGGTTTCTATCGAAAGATCCTTGCATTGACATCCCCGGCAGGTCACGCCAATGTACTATGGGGCGGGGATCTCAATACGATTCTGGACCTGAACGTAGACTGAACTATGTCCACACTCCCCCTCGCAGATGCGTGGAGAGAACTACACCCACAGGAGAGGGAATACACCTTCTACTCCTCTGTACATGGCTCCTTCTCACGTATAGACTACTGGCTATGCACCCCGGACCTCATTTCAGAAGTGAGCACTTGCATGATATACCCTCGCACAATGTCGGACCACTCCCCGGTCCTCCTCAAACTGACACAGTCTACCGCAGAAAATACTGCCCGGCACTGGAGGATGCCCCCTGCACTACTGAGGGATGATGTACTGATAGAACTCCTCAGAACGTAAATAATAGACTTCCACGTATTCAACTCAGACTCCATCAAGTCTAAGGAAACGATCTGGGAAACCTTCAAGGTCTGGCTGTGAGGGCAACTGATGGCACAGACATACAGAGCGCTCAAAGCAATAAGGAGGGAACTAGACGTCTCCGAACGAGCACTGAGAGACCTGGAAAACACACATGCTCTCTGCAATAGCAAAGACCTTCTGCAAAAAATCTCAGAACATCTGATGGAATTCAGGTAATTCGCCGAACGAGAACTCTTCTAAGCGACGCAACCCACGAGAGCCAGGAGATATGGCGAAGGGAACAAAGCTAGCCGAACACTGCTAACCTCATTAAAGCTGAGCAAGGAATGAGACACATAGCCAGCATTACGGATGCGGATGGGAATGTACAGACTAAAGCTGCTGATATTAACAAGGTATTCCAGAAGTTTTACAACAAACTTTACTCTAACAAAGACCAGGCATCCCCTGGAGAACTACGAGAATACTTAGACTCATTTCCCCTGCCCAAACTGAGCGAAACCGAAAAAGCGACCCTGGACCTCCCTCTAACCATCGAAGAGATAGAACAAGCCTTAGCGGACATACAAGCGGGCAAAGCCCCCGGATTCAATGGTATCCCAGTCGATCTATACAAAACATTAAAAGCAGAAGTGGCCACTTTACTACTGGAGGTTTGGGAGGAGGCTCTAGGAAGAGGGGCACTGCCAAATACTATGAAAGAAGCAATAATAACAGTACTCCTTAAGCCTCACAAACCGCCTCAAGATCACACGTCCTATCGACCTCTATCCCTAATCAATTCGGATGCTAAGATATATGCCAAAGCAATCGCAAACCGCCTTATAAAAAACTGATCCACCCCGACCAATCGGGATTAATTCCCACCAGATCCACTGCGTTGAACCTCAGGAGGTTTCTTCGCCATCACCTCTCAATTGGACCCGAAAGCCAAGACAATAGCGGTCACTCTAGATGCTGAAAAAGCATTTGATTCTGTATCCTGGAACTATATGTACGCTATACTAGACAAGATGGGGTTTGGCCCGGTATTCATTAGATACATACGTGTCCTATACTCCGAGCCCAGGGCAATGGTTAGAACGAACAAATCCCTATCTCCAAGCTTTGCACTTGGGAGAGGCACCAGACAAGTCTGCTGCTATCCCCCCTCATATTTGCACTCCCCATAGAGGGCATGGCAGCTAAACCCAGACATGAACATGCACGGAGGGGCATTCGCATTAGGGGACCTCCCCAGTTTATCTCACTCTACGCTGATGATACAATGCTATATACCAGAGACCCTGAAACCAATCTACCACTGGTAATGAAGGAAATCATGACCTTTGCTAAATACTCTGGGTACCGAGTTAATCAGGCTAAATCAGAAATCATTCTGCTTACACCCACCACAGTGCAATCCTCGGCCACCGCACAATTTAAATGGTCGCCCAACACCGCCCGATATCTGGGAATCATAATGGCTATTGACAAACAGACACTGTATATTAATAATTACGAACCATATCTAGTACTCTTAGAACACAAACTTAAGGTATCCGACAAACTTCCAATATCGCTATATGGGCAAATATCGCTACTCAAAATGGTAATAGTGCCAACGTTGTTATACCTGTTCTGTAACATCCCAATCTGGCCAGGCAGACTGTTCTTTCAAAAACTACAGAGACTGGCACCAGGTTTTGCATGGGGAGGGGGAACCGTGAGACTCCAATGGCCCAAGATGTGGGAGAGGTACGAAACGGGGGGCTTAGCATCCCTGGACTTTCTACTGTATTTTCAGGCAGTCCAAGCTCACTTTGCAAAATATTGGTCAGACTCGACGGAAGCATACACACACATACAGGCTGAAAAGTTTGCAGCGGCCTGACTCAGCTTATGGGCAATGCCCTTTTCCAAGGCGCGGAGAGCCCAGGGGGAGGTTGACCCGGTGGGCACTACAGTGCGATCCTGGTCTGGTTTTCTAGAAAGAGTGGGGTGTGACAACCCATACTGGCCACACACCCCGCTATGGCACTACCCGAATCTCGAGCCCACCTTCGACACGACCCGCCAGAAAAGGTGGGACCCAGGGAAGGAAATGCGTCTGGGAGACCTATATCCAGATGGGAATTTGCGTCTCTGGGGGTCGTCCAGGCGAAGGTTGGGTACCGGGCTGGTCATGTCACTACAATACTACAGGTTAAAGTCAGCGTGCAATAAGCAATGGCCCTCCTTTCTGGAAGTTCCACCCACTCACCGATTCTTAACTGATACCATGACACCCGAGGGCTTCACAGGTGGAATTTCTACCCTTTATAAAGCGGACCAACTACATACCCCCTCCAAGAACACAATGAAAGCCAAATGGGAGAGTGACCTAGGGATCTCTATTGAGGATGCCCAATGGGCAAAATACTGCCAATTCACAAGGTCTGTCTCTATATGCACCAATTTTAGACTGAGCCAATTCAAGATACTGAATCATTGGCATATTACACCCAGTAAAATCGCCAATTTCAACCCCACGTCAAAGCCAGAATGCCCTAAATGCCAGGCCCAAGGGGCGAACTCATTTTACAAGTATTGGGACTGTCCCCCTGCTAGGCCATAAAGACCACATATGGAAACTAAGGCACAATAACCATATATCCAAGTGACACGTCAGACACGAGGTTCGTTTTCCAAACAAGTCTGGTTTATTTCAAAGTATTCCCAGTCGGCCGACCAGGTCTCAAGACCTCACAACGTGTGTTCCCAGACCTTGTGAGATGCGAGAGAGCGAGCAACGCTCAGGCAGCAATATATATACATTAGACAATAATCTTTACGAAGGCAATTCGATCCGCCCACAACATATCGTACAGGCTAGGGTTCATTGATTGACATTTATGACAATTATGACACATTGTGACAAGTCTTCATTCAGTCTAAACATAGTTATTCTAGCAAAGGCAGCAGAGACAGCTTTCTGATATGGGGAACATGGAGCTTCTGGCTCAGCTGGCTCAGAAAGGATATCGTGTTCTCAGCAGGGAAAACATTCCTTATTATGTTATCTATGTGTCTCGGTTCACGAGCTAAGGGTCAGACAGTTCTGAAGCAGAAAATACCACTCTCCGCGAAGGAGCACCGCTAGGAGACTATAGTTCATGGTTTAACTGCCTTTTACTACAGCGTTTCCAAGACAACCCGGCATCTGGTCTGCTGATTAGATGTGGCTTCTGCTCGACTTCAAGGACTTAGTGAGAGAGAAAAACAATGTATTTCTGCACAGTTTGACATTCCTGTCTGTGTTAGTCTTTCAGCGTTCAAGCCGTGGCCTTGCACGTTGTGCGAGTTCGAAGCATAGAATAAATTTGCAAATCGTTTTGACAGAGAGGAAAAAAGCAAATGGCTGACATAGCACAAAATGGACGCCCTCTGGTTACATTGACGATTCTCTGACCGCGATGTTTGTAACATGATGCGATTGGTTTCTGGCCAACATACTATAAATACTATAGGGTTGTTTCTGGTCTAACACCCTGATCAAAAGTTTCTGGTGCGAAGTGGCCAAGACAGTGAGTGACATTATCGGCCTCCAAATCCCGGCAGCTCCATTGAAATACCTACTTGGCGACATCGGGAAGGTCTCAATTAAAAAACATCAACTTGTTGCAATCACAGGGATGGTCGCCAAAAGGTGCATCCTTTGTGCCTGGAGGGCAAGAACTCCTCCCACCCGGCAAGCTTGGTTAAGAGACCTAATACATGTACAGGAAACTGATGAATTATACGTTCAAAATGTTGTACCCACCTGTAGACCAAAAGATATATGGGCCCCCTGAGGAGATATCTGGAGACATCCCCCGACGCGTCAGATAGTCACTCAACCTGTTCTACCAACGACCCGGCCGATATGCCTACATGAGTATCATTGAGATCAAGCAGAGAACACGCAAATAGTCACCTAGACAAACAATACAAAGTAGACCCTAACTCGATATTGCATATTCTGATGTATGTTGAATCTGTATACTTTCAATACATGTCATGTATCTGAAATGCACTTGTCAATCGCAAAATAAAGGTTTAAAACAAAAGAAAGTGAAAAAAGAAGTCAAAATTAAAAAAATCCAATTGTAAAACAACACATCCAAAGTCCATGAGCAGGGTTATAATCATTCCATGAAACGGGAATCCAAAGGTCCAATGGATACAAAATAATGCCAAAAAGCAAATCCAAGCATAATCCATCAGAAAAGAAAACGTTCCGCAACAGAGGAATCCAGCTGTGTTGTTAGGGACGAAACGTTGACTAGAACAGTTTCCGGAAATGTAAAAAAGGGCAAATGCCTCCAGTGGCTACTTAGAGGACCTTTTATATAATACAATTGAGCAAGGTGAGGGGAACCCACAGAAAGGGACAACACTACACCTGACGGTCATTCAACAAGCAAATGGTGGCATTGACTACTGCATGTGATTCAATTTTAATACATCAGCACATAAAGTACGATTACTAAGGGTTAAACGAGTGAATAAAAGCCAAGAGTAAAGAACCTTAAATGAACGCTGGTGAACAGATGACGGTTGTGATAAACTTTCATTACCTGACAGAATCTGAAGTCAGACCAAACGGAAAAAAGTACACTGCAGCTACTTGACGTATATACAGGTAATATTAAATAAAAATATAGACATTATTATATGGTGTAATAAGATTAATCTGTACATAATATATAGCAAAAATAGCGAAATGTTGTTTTCGTTATTTTAGATATAAAATGAGCGACAAAGTCGAATATGTGAAGTCACAGAGAGGAGGAGAACAGTTCATTCATGAGGGCTACGTATACAACAGAGAATTAAAAGAAAAACAACAAAACATATTGGAAGTGCACAGAATATCCAAAAACAAAGTGTACAGGGAGAGTGATAACAGAAAATACAATGGTAAAAAGAAAGGGGGAACACAACCATCTACCGGACAGAACCACTATACTGGTAAAAAAAACAATGAATGAACAGAAAGGAAAGGCTATGGAAAACCTGAGTGAGGCCAGTGGGTCTCTGATAGCTCGAATATGCAACAAAATTCCATTGCACGTAGCGGCACAAATGCCAGCGGAAAAGCATATACAGCGTACCATAAACAGAAAAAAACTACAAAAGGAAAATCTACAGATAGCACCCAGAGGATACGAAGAAATATGCATACCGGAAGTATTTAAAAAAACAGACAAAGGTGAACATTTTCATTGCATGACAATACAAACAAAGGAGGAAAAAATTGTAATTTTCACAACAAACAGTAATTTAAGGCAGCTTGGTAAATGTGACATTTGGCAAAGCGACGCCACATTCAAATCGTGCCCACAACCATTCCAGCAATTTTACAGCGTACATGGGTCGATTAACAACAACCTTATTCCACTGATCTTCATTTTAATGCCAAAAAACCAGAGGAAATGTACAAAATAGCATTTGAAAAAATTAAAGAGGCCATACCTGAAAAAATGTCTACCACCATCATAATGGATTACGAAACCAGCACAGATAAAGGCATTCACCAGAATATACAAACAAACCAGTATACAAGGATGTTTTCTTTCCACTTTACCCAAGCAATTTGGAGGAAACTGCAAAAACTAGGGCTACACACAAAGTACATAGAAGATAGCAATTTTCAACATAATAAAAAAAAATGTTCACTTTAGCGTTTGTAAAAGAAGACAAAGTAATTACATTTTATGAACATTTAATAGACACAGAATACTACAAAAACAATGAGGAACATACCACAGATTTAATGGATTACATGGAAAGCACATGGTTAGGACAATTAACGAGAAATGGAACAAGAAGGAGACCGAAATATCAGATATCATGGTGGAACTGTTACAATGCAGTAATTGAAGGAAGGGCAAAAACCAACAATATGCTAGAAGGGTGGCACAACAGAGTGAACAGAAACTTTAATACCAACAACCCAACATTATGGCATTTCATGAAAGACTTAATAGTAGAACAATCAGCACAGGAATTTAAATGATCCCAAACCAGTTCCCTTGAAAATGCACAATTAAAAAAAAAGAAATATAGAGACTGCGAACAACGGATTCAAAATATAGTAAAACAGTTTGAAACTCAAGAAACATACGACTATTTGGAAGAAATTGCATATAATCTAAAATGTTAATGTACTCACAGTTTGGAAAATCCTCGGTCATCCAAAAAATCCGAAGTAACCAACAATCAAAAAAACGATGCCAAACAGTTCCAAAATTAAGTAAAAATAATCCACTAAGCGTCCAAAAAAAAATCCATAGTGCGATCCAGCCAAAAAAAGTTGCAATCCATAATCAATTACATGGTCGAAAAGTGAAATCCGGATGTGAAAAACAAAACAATCCAAGGAAAAAACCATAGTCCGTTCCAGGAATCCCACAATGGAAAAAAAAACAATCTAACGAAAAAAACACAGTCCATTCCAGAAATCCCACGATTCATTCCAAAAACCACATTGAAATCCCAAAAAAAGCAATAAAAAGAAAAAGAGCAGCAACGAATACACCCGACCGGAACGAAAGACCGGAACAAAAGGACTTCAAAAATGGCGCTTACGTACACGGAACGCATACGTTAAGTTACCTAATGAACTTATATTATGGTAAAATATGTTTTGTTATACAATTCCACCATCTAGTGGTGAAAATAAATAGCAGTTGAAACTAAAACTAAAACTTTTCACTTACTGTTTATATTACTATTACTATTTAATACAATATTTAATACAACACTTACCTTGTATTTCAAATTATTTCGAATTAATTCGATTTATTATTATTTGACATAAAATATTTTCGAAATAATGTTTTCGACATATTGACTTTCAAAAATATTACATTCGAAAATATAACTGGATACCGCGTTGTTAACGATTCCATGTTTCACTTCATGTCTGTGTTGCTGAGAACCGTTTGTCTTCCCACTGCTGGTGAATGATCATTGTCTTGCTCAGCTGCATCACGTGGTTGGGGACCATGGAATCGAGCTCTCCGGTCTGCAATTTATGAGAATTAATCCTGTTTTTCTGCAGATGGCTCCTTGTTGTTTTAGGTTTGGAATGTGCTGCTTGTCTCTGACCTTGGCTGCGAGCCCTGGCCTGCTATTCTGTGCAGCCTGGCTCTGCTTTCCCTCATCTCTCGTGCTGTGGCTTGTGGCCTCATGTAATCCTCATTATAATTATGCTATGATTTCTACATATCTATACCGTGCTATGTTTCCCATTGGTTAGTCATATTTCAGCCTTCCAGGCTCCTTATATGATCCTGTAGTTCCTTAGGGTTAGTTGCCATAAGCGGCTGCAAGCTTGCTCTGCATCTTTTCGTTTGCCTTGTGTTCAGCGTTTCTACACTTGGCTAATGAGAAAAATAATGAAGGTTTTTGACAGTATGTATATGTATCTGTCCTCTATCTACGGAACTGAGTAAGCATGTTCTTCGTGTGTGCACGTATATTTTCATGTAACTTCGTGCATGGCTGTGAGTTTACTTTGTGACAAACATTGCTATGTCGTGTTGTCACTAATGATGTCTGCACACTGGTTTCTCTGCATTAGTCGACATCATCCATCGAGGCATCTGGGTCCAGAACCAGTGTCGAGGCACCTGTGTCCAAAAACACATTCACTGGATAAGGTTTGTATAGTTGTCTAAGAGGGTATCTGTCTGCATATGTGGATGCTACTGGCCCTCCTGGGGCCTGTCCAAATAGTGAGTTTCTTTGTGCGTTCTTAATTCTTCGGGATGTCATGTTCCTGGGGATGAGGAGAGCATTCCAGGGACCTTATCTGCAATACCCTTCACGATAAAGTTTTAGTACAGCACGGGGGAGTGCCCGATTACCTGCTACTCCCCCTAGTCAGTCAACAGTTTCTTGATGGCACTGATCTGCCCTCGCATGACTATCAAATATTCTCTCTAAGAGTGATTCTAGAAATGGAGGAGATGCCATATTCAATCCCAAAATCCCTGGGGCAACATTCCAGACATCACTACCACCAATATTTTAAAACATTTCCTGATGCAAGGACCCAAGTTCTTCCTCGTTCTCTGAACCACCTGGGGGTTCTCTAGTCAGGAGAGTGGCGAGATGGGTCTCTGAGGAATTTCCCATAATTAAGGAAGGTTGTTTTCTGGTCACTCCTAGGGATGGCTTAATACCCCACTTTAGACTATTGTGATTCTCACCTCCACTTGGACTGTAGTAGATCTCATGCCTTCCTGGATTGTAGCATCTCTCTGTCCCTCTTGTGGTTTTAGGGCTTCCACCCCTGCTTGGAGTACTTTATCTGTCACTCCAGCTTGGGGCACTTTCTCTCTCACCCCGGCTTGGGTCTGTTTTTCACTCAACCTTGCTTGGGGCTGTTTCTTTCTCACCACGGCTTGGGACTCTTTCTCTCACCCCTACTTGGTGCTTTGTTGATCCTCTCCCCCATCCACCTGTTTCACTGATACAACTAGGTACCTTGGTTGCTGCAGCGGTGTTCCTCCAGGAAGGCTGTCTCTTTGCCAGGTGTGGAACTGTGGCTCAGGTTCTTTTTTTACTTTGTGTCTTTTCGTCATATTCAGCACATTCCATCGATACTCGACGGACCTTCGTCATCGTCTGTTGCGGTGCTGGTTAGCCAGCTTTGGCATGGTCTAAGCCCCTCTTCACGTGCCGTCGTTCCTCCTTGGCCGCATAGGGGAGAGCAGTGTTACACAAATCCTAGAGCTTCTCATCTCTGCATTTGCATAGGGCGCAAGTATTCACTGAGGCCTAAAAGATTCTACCTTGTGCTTATTGATTGGCTTTGGGGTATTGTTGAAGGCTTCCACAACATACCTCGGTCTATGGAGAAAGTACGAAAAGACAATGGGCCTCATTACATGGTAGGCGGTAACCATGGCGCTATTAGCGCCATGGTTGCCGCCGGTATTTTACTGTGTCCGCCTTGGTGGATGGCGGAATTACCGCCCTACTCCAAGGTGAGCGGGGGCGGTAATTCCCCATTCACCAAGGCACTTCCCCATTCCTATTTTTGCCCCCATAGGACATAATGGGAATGGGGAAGGCGCTAATTCACTGATACAAGTAGGTACCTTGGTTGCTGCAGCGGTGTTCCTCCAGGAAGGCTGTCTCTTTGCCGTAATTAGCTCCAAGGTCCCTTTGCGGCACCATACTTTAACGGCTGGTAAAACCAGCCGTTAAGGTTGGGTCCCACAAAGGGAACTTGTAGTAAGGCGGTAAGGGTTTACCGGTACCGGTGCCCTTACCGGTACCGGTAAACCCTTACCGCCTAACGTGTAATGAGGCCCAATGTAACAAGACGTCCTGGAGCAATAGACTTAAAGACAAAGAACAACAGAAGAGTGGGAACAGCGAGGACTTGTATAGAACTCTGGAAGAAAAACGGAAGGCATTGGAGCCTCGTCTTCCAAAGACCGTAAAGAAAAGAAAAGAGAATATTCCTCCCCTAGACAAATGTGGAAATGGGCATTGCCCTAGACGGCCTAGACCCTTGGAAAGGAAGACTGAGATCAAGATTAAGCCTGCGAACCCTCTTGGTCACAGTTGCTGCAATAAAGTTAGAGAACGGAGTAGAGATCAAGCAACGCGTGACATAAGAGAGGACCAGACAAGGAGTTCTGTGAACAAACGCATTAAGAGTAACTGTAACATTTTCCAAATGGAGAGAATAAAAGAAAAATCAGACGGTTTCAGGCTAAGTAGGAACTCAACGCTGGATATCTTTGACCAAGTACCGAACTTACGTCAACTGACCTCACAAGACTTAAAAATCATTGAACCTTGTGAGAAAGGTCGGAAAGATCGGGCCTACTTACACATATCATCTGCAACAGTGACAAACATCTTAAAGAAAGAGAGACATAACTTATGCCACTTGTGCTAAGATTTGAAGGAAATACAGGAGAGTGGTCGCCGAGAGAGAAGGAGATGCAAAGCCGATCAAAAAGGGGATAATCCTCAGACAATGAGAGAGCGATGTATGGACAAAACAGGTCCACCAGAGACGACGATAGAATTCAACAGAGTAGTAAAAATCCACCACGAGTAGAACAGCATGACCACCGGTGGCAGAATAAACAAAAGTCACATAGAAAGGAGTCGGGGGGGGGGGTGGTGGGCGGGAGAAATCCCACAGAGAAAAAGAGAAATTCATGGAAGCAAAACCATCGAGCAAAACGGAAAGATGGCCTAAAGGTCCTGGGGGAAAAAATAAGGATTACAGTAGTACAAAGCCCCCGAAGAAACACTAGGGCTGAGAGTGGAAAGAAGTTCGGCTCCACAGCCGAAACGGACATGGGTATCTAAAACGCAAAAATACTCAAGTAAGAACTAGCAATTAGTGGACAGAAAACCCTTGATGAGCCAGTTGGACAAGCCACACCATCGGACTATGGGCTCATGGAACACACAAGGGTTTTCCCACCTGATGGTAACATCAGACGTGAACGTGGGATCATTCGATATCGTGTGCCTACAGGAGACATGGCTGGTGTCGAAGCCATACCTTGACGTTTATGTTCTAACTTTTACCCCCGCGCAGAAGGGAAGACCGGACGGCCGAGGGCCGGTCTCCTGACAGCAGTAAGATCAGGAAGTGGATTAGAACGTCAGGCAGAACTACACCTCTCTCCCTTTATCCAGGCTACCAGAGTAGGGTGGCAAATTAATACTGGAGCTGTCAGTCTGAAAAACCAAATCCTAACCATCATCGTCTTGCCCCCCCCGGGCAAGCATGCTCTGATCCCCTAGGGGGTTATGGATCACTATACCCCCCCCCTGCTGCATTCGTACCTCAGGCCCTATGTGTACTGTTACTCCTATCTTACTACTGTGGACGCAAATAACATAAGACACACATAAGAAAACACATGAATTGATTCAATTATAACAATGGAATACATTTATTTATGCACACACAGCTGAGCATAATAATGCAGGCGATCCTAATACTATTGGGAATGTCCAATTTGCACCTTTTATACTTCTGGTGCAAAGCAGATCTACCATGCAATAACTATAAGCCTTACAGGTTTCTAATGCACATTTCTGATGCAAGCCTGTGATTCTAATGCAGTCTAAATGCAAGCTTCAGCATCCATCTCCTTCATGCAGGATCAAATCCACACCAATCCCTCACACTCTCACTCTAAACAGTCCCTGTCTGATTTCCCCTTCTCCCCTTATGTGAGTGTCTGTTCTAACCATACTTCCCATTTGCTTCCCTTGGTCTCCGGCTCTGTCTGCCAGGGCTCTCCTCTATCCACGACTTTGCAATCAGTCAGTCAGTGGCAGGCCTCAAGATCTGGTAACTGCCAAGCTCTCCAAGCTCTCGATCTCATCAAAGCCAACGGATTCTGCTGCACCAAGACACTTCTCTCTCATTGCATCTAGCACCATCACCAACAGCAACTCCCAGCCACACCTCAGCAACTAACTCCTGGAACTCCCTGCAACTCTTTCTAGACAGTCCCCTCTCCCCCTTGGTTATACTCTTCCAATGACGCACTCATCTCTCCATGGTTACTCACATTCTATAAGCTAAGAATGTCTGTCTGTCAGCGTTTAACAAATGCCTACCAGTCTGTGTTTCGTTCTCTTGTCACTGTCTGTGCTGTGTCAAAGTGTGTCAAAGTGACATTGGACATCATATCGCTTTCATGGCCATCTGTGTGCGCAGTGCAAAACACCATCTAATTCCATCTATTTCCCCATTCACTTCACTGTTGGCATCACAAAATGCTCTCTCTGTCCAGAAAATAGGCCATCTCTCTCTCATACAAAAGGCACTTCTCCCATCTCCCCATGTCGCTCATGGCACAGCCCGCACCGTTTTGCTGTCTCCGCGGCACACAAGCTCAAACTGATTAGCCTCCTTCCCTCTCCCCACTCGGACAAGGGTGACTTCTTATCTGTGTCTGCCTGCCAATGTTTACGAATTCCTGGTACACTGTTAACCATAACATCTGTGCGCTGAGCCCAGTGCATACAACTTCTGTGTGTCTCCATCAGAAATGTCTCATAGGCCTTGTGCTAAATGCTTCCTAGCGTTTACACTATTCTTCTCGCAATGCAAGCGCTAACTATATACAAACTCATTCTACGTGCATGCTCAACATGCATACATACGTGTCAAACATATCTCTAAATGTGTAACTACAAAGCATAACAATGTATCATCATACTAAATGGCTCTTCATATATGCACTGTGTCATTTCTAGGCCTCATTCGTTCTCTCTCCTGCAAACAATAAGTTTCTCTCTCAGCCTAAGCGCCTTAATGCATAATACAAAACATCATCTCTACATGTCAAATATACCGTGTCTCTAAAGCACTACATGGCACTTCAAATACGTGCAAGTGTCATTCTATTGCAAATGGCAAAGTGGCAGTCTAATATATGGATACTATAATGATGCTACTTCTGCAATGTACAATGGATAGCTAAACAGGATGCAATCATTCTTAAAGGGTTAATACTGGGTAATGGTTCTCTAACAATGGGTACTAATGGGTATTGGTTCTGTAACAAAGAGTACTGATTCTCTCCAATGGGTCTAATGATTCTCTACCAATGGGTCTTATGATTCTCTAATGATAACAATCCAGGCATCTCATTTTATCAGATTCCACAGAGCAAGGGAAAAGAACCTCCAAAAGAAAATTCTAATCATCAATACATATTGGAATCCAGCAGAGATCGACACCGACCAATACCTGGAATATATTGACAACCTGTTGGAAGAAGAGCGTGAAAACCATCAAATGAACCATATTATAATAAATGGTGACTTGAATTGCACATTGGAGGTCAGTGACACCCCACAAAATCGGCTAACCTGACCTGCTGGGGAGATAGGTAAAAGATGGGAAAATCAAATGGACAAATGGGACCTTCACAACTTACATTGGTTGAGATCCAAGAAAAACAAGGAGATTCCCACATGGCAAAGAAACGATCAAAAAATGGACTATTGACCATACAATTGTATCTAAGGACCTCTTGAGTCTGATCAAATCTTTCAACGTGGAAGAAACGAACAATAGCGACCACAACATCCTGATAACTACATGGCACCCACAAAGACCAACGCAAGAACGTATGATACAAGGGCTAGAAACAAGCCCTAGAGAGAATCGTCTAAAGCTTATGGCCAAAAGTATCAGCAAAATTACGAAGGCATATAACAACAATCTCAAGGAAACCACCAGTAAAGTAAATAAACCCACAATAAACCCACAACTACGTGCCACTACTGGAAGCATATCGCACAACAAAGCCTCCAGGGGGTTTAAACCGAGAAGCACACAAACATAGTTATAACAGAGAGCTGGTTGTGCAAAGAGCCATCCTGAGAAAATTTCAACGGATGGCGAAAAGTTCAAACTCAATTAAGCTGCACAAAAGATACATCAACTCAACGCCATTACAAAATCTGGCAGAGGCAGCATCGTGCAAGTCTTTTTCAACAGGATGCAGAAAAAATGCTGCAAACACTTGTGACGAAAAGCAGTAAAGAGTTCTGGTCACTAATCAATCTGACAACTACAAAGACTAAGGACAACCTACAGACGTTAGTGAAGAGCAAGGGGTGTATTTCTTTGAGACTTCGTATAAAAGTCCAAAGAGTGAGTTTTTTAAAAGTCCTCGGCAGTGAGTGACAGCGTGGGAAATCCCATGCAACCTGGAGTCAATCAAAGTAAAAATCATCAAACTAAAAGATTCTAGAGCCCAGGGGCTGGATGGCATCTCCAATATTGACTTGAAGACTAAAGTGGATACTTGGGCCACTTTCATCAGGCATATTTTCCAGAACTGTAATTCAAGCAATAGGGTTCCGCCCTCATGAAAGACCTCAAAAGTCATCCCCATCTTTAAAAAAGGAGACAAAGACGATCCAAGGGACTACTGCCCCATAGCGCTCTTGGACGTTATTGGTAAGGTCTTTGGATCATGCGCTTTGGATGGCCTTAACAGCTGGCTAAAAGACTCTACCCACACAGATCGGTTCCAGACCGGTTTTGTGCGAAACATCGGCACTACCGCAAACATCCTTCTGCTATGCTCCCTTAAAGCAAAAGTACAACAAGGAGCCCCCTGTATATTCATGGGCTTCGTAGACCTCTATGTTACGCTCACCTGGTCTCCAAAGGGGCGCCGAACGGAACTGGACGGACCGATGTTGATTGGCTCCACGTGCCCCCTCTGTTTGCCCCTTCTGTCACAAAAGCAGATTTTCCTAAAATATTAAGACGAAATGTTACCTAACCGTAAGGAGGAGAACAGACTCCCACCTCCTGGAGCCTCCTTGTGCACCCCTCTGCTATGTCTCACCTTAGTGTTATGAATGGCGAGCTCTCCATCCTGCAACTGTATGGAGGGGTGCGTAGCAGTTCAAGGATCTAGTTACTTCACTGATCCTGAAGAGTTCCGGGCAACTATGACTCAATAAGTCTTTATACTAATGGTATGAATTGCTTTAGAGTTCAAGTTGCCAAAAGTTCACTCCTGTCCCTCTTCTTTGCAGGTTTCCTCTTGGAGCATGAAATGAAGTGGCCCCCTCCCAGAAAAGTTGAGCGGAATTCTAAGGTAAGTTTCCACGCCAACGTTATGCGATAATGTCTTAACATACGGTATTGTTCTTCTTCGCAACTTACCTGCTGTTCATTTTTCTATTCCGCAGGTGCGGTACATCTGGGGAGGAGTTTGTGTGATAATGTCTTGAGGGGCCGCAAGGAAATGCAGCCTCAGTTGAGTAGTAGCACTGCGCAAGATTTAAATGTCTTTAATGAGGCCTTTCTCCATTGCACAGCTAACCTGTTGCCTTGTTTTGTGTTCGACAGGTGCAGCAGCTCCGGAGCGGAGATCGAGTGAAAGCGATTCAATGGACCACAAGGATGAGCAGCCTTCTGGTAAGTATCAGCGTTGTGCAGCGTGGCAATGTCTTTAACGTGGTCTGCGTGGCTAACCTGATGTTTTTCTTTTCAGCTCAGCAGAGGCAGAGACTCCAGAGCGATTGAGCTGGAGCATCAGGTAAGAGTCTTGTTCTGTTTTCTCCTCTCGCTTCCTTTCCTTGCAGGCAGCTCGTGAAAACCTGGACGGCATGAAGACTGGCCTGAAGTTAGCAGACACGGTGAGCGTTACGCTGCAGGAGTGCAGAATAATGCGAAGCGTGTTCTGTTCTGCGGGCGTGGTTTATATAGCTTTCAAGAAGTAGTCCCCAGGTTAAGTAGTCCCTCCAACCACACCCAATCAAGTAGTCCCCAGGTAAAGTAGTCCATTCAACCTGCCTCAGATTGGTCTGCACGTGGTTCTTTTTCCTTGTAACCTGCCTTGCTTGAGAGGGCAGCATGAGCCTGGCGCTAACAGCACCAGGACCGAGTCCAGGAAGCCCTTAAGCAATCCTTTGGGGCCTTAAAGGTCCCCATGGGTGCCAGTACCCTGGGCAGGCTGGTCTGCTCCTGATGTCTGGGGGCAAGCACCGTGACAGCAATCCCTCCCAAGGCTCCTCCCAAGGTGGTTCATCTCGCTGGTCCAGGCTTGGTCGGGTAGTTTCGATGGAACCGGTTTACTAGACGTGGCGCATGAACATAGTCACTTGGCTCCCACAACCTTTCTTGTGGACCATAGCCTTTCCAGTCAACTAGATAGAAAGGTTTCGATTTGACCAACTTTGAGTCCAGAATTTCTTTAACCTCGAATTCTGGTTCACCATCTACCACAATTGGTTTCGGTGGTTTTGCTATCCGAGTTCCTGGTTGTACTGGTTTCGAAAGAGAAACGTGAAATACGGGGTGGACTCGCATGCTGGGAGATAACTCCAATTTTACTGCCTCTGGATTGATGATCTCCAATCTGGTATCTTGGAGCTTCACTCCTATGTTGATCTGCGGATTTCTGTATCTTTCTTTAGGTGGCTTTAAATGTTCTGTTGCCTTTTTGAAGGCTTGTGTAACGGTAGTGTGCAGACTGCTTACGGCTGGCATCTCCAAATGTTGAGGTGGGTCAAGTTCTGAGGTTTGTGGATGCATTCCATATATTGTGTAGAATGGACTCTGCCCAGTGCTGGAATGCAAAGAGTTGTTATAGGCATACTCGGTTATCCATAAAATGTCCATCCAATTGCTTTCAGTTTCATGTAACATGCACCTTAGGTATTGCTCCAATGATTGGTTGGTTATCTCGGTTTGACCATCCGTTTGAGGATGGTGGCTGGTTGAAAGCCTTACGTCAATTTGGGTCAGTTGGCAACATTTTCTCCAGAATTGTGAGATAAACTGACTGCACCGATCTGAAACTAGGACGGAGGGGAATCTGTGTATCCACACAATTTGTTCTAGGAATTCCTTCGACAAAATTGAAGCTGAGGGCAAACCTTTTAATGGAATGATGTGGGCCATTTTGGAAAACAAGTCTACTACCAATAATATGGTGTTGAATCCATTACAGAGAGGAAGATCTGTGATAAAATCAAGGGACAACGTATGCCAGGGTATAGGTGGAACATCTAGAGGTTGTAGTAGGCCCGATGGTTTCTTTTTCTGGGCCTTGTTTTGAGCACAAATGCTTCATGATAGAACAAATTGTTTGATGTCCTTACGCCATGTTGCCCACCAAAAATGTCTCTTGATCTTGGCTTCGGTTTTTGCAATTCCAGGGTGGCCTTCCACCAATGACTCATGATAATGTGAGATTACCTGTTTCTGAAGTTCCTTACTAGGTAAGTAGAGTCGTCCTTGGAAATAAGGTAAATGATCAGTAACTGAATTATATCTGCTTTTAGTTGACCAGTCCTTTAAGGCCATGGAATCAAGGAGATGCAAAATTTCCTTGTGGATCTCCCTCTTGGGATAATGGGTACAGGATCCGTATTAGAGTATGCTTCTTCTATCCCTATGCGGGACCTAGCATCAGCCTTGCCGTTTCGGCAACCAGGTCGGTAAGTAATCCCAAAGTCGTATTCTGTAAAAAATAACACCATCGGAGTTGACCAGAGGACTGAGCTTTGGCCATCTTTAGATATTGGACATTTCTGTGATCAGTAATCACAGTAATGGTGTGTCTGACCCCTAGGAGATAATATCGCCAAGCCTTGAATGCTGCCTTGATGGCCAGAAGCTCTTTCTCGGTTACAGCATAATTCAGTGCTGGTGCTGTGAAGTTTTGTGACCAAAAGGCCACTGGGGGAAGTTTACCTGTCTCAGGGTCTTTCTGAGAAAGGACCACCCCCATTGCCAGACTGGAAGCATCAGTTTCTACCACATACGGGAGATCTGGCCGAGGATGTTTCAGGACTGGGATGAGGGGAATTTTCTTTTTAAGTCTTGGAAGGCATTCTCCGCTTCATCCGACCACTGAATGTGTTTGTTCTTGCGTAATAAGGATGTGATGGGATGCACCAAATGCAAAAAACCTGGGATGAACCTGCGATAGAAGTTTGCAAATCCAAGCATACTCTGAACTCCTTTGATTGAAGTTGGAGAGGGCCACTTTAGGATGGCGTCTACCTTCCGCGAATCCATACGAACACCACATGGAGTTAGAGAACGAACGCAAGAAACTCGACCTCTGTAACGTGGAAGAAACATTTTTCTAATTTGGCATACAGTTTATGTTGCCGGAGTTTTTCAAGTACGGCGCGGACGTGTTTCACATGATCCCGCTCGGATGCTGAGTACACCAGGATATCGTCAATATATACGACCACACAAACATCAATCGGCTCGCAAAGGACATCGTTCATAAAATATTGAAATGCTGCTTGGGCGTTACAAAGCCCTAAGGGCATCACTTGATATTTGAATAGCCCATACTTAGTGTGGAAGGCAGTCTTCCATTCGTCCCCCTTTTTGACTCTCGTCCCCCTTTTTGACTCGTACAAGATGGTACGCCCCTCTGAGATCCAACTTAATGTAAATTCGAGCATCCTTTACTTGGTCCAGCAGTTCCGGGATTAGAGGCAGGGGGTACCAGTTTTATACTGTCACTTGGTTTAATGCGCGGTAATCGATACAAGTCCTTAGGTCCCCTTCCTTCTTAGGGACGAAGAATAAGGGTGAGGCCGCCGGAGAATTGGACAGGCGAATGAAGCCGTTAGCCAAGTATTGATCTAAGTATTGTTTTAGATGAAGATTTTCAAGTTCTGTGAGGTCATAAATTCTACTGCACGGGATCTGAGCACCAGGTATTAGGTCGATCTGGCAATCATAGGGTATATGGGGTGGTAAAGTATTGGCTTCGTCCTTATGGAAAACATCCTAAAAAATCCTGGTATTCCTGGGGTAGCAGAGTTGCCGGACTCATGACTGTTGCGATTTTCTTGGTCAGGGATTCTTCTGGATAGCAGGTATGAGCGCATTCAGAGAAGGTCAACCTCTTATCACGCCAGTCTATACAAGGATTATGCGTTTCCAAACATGGCATTCCCAGAATTATTTGGAATTGCGGGGCCTTGATTAAATCGAACACAATAGTTTCTCGATGTCCGTCTTGGCACAACAGCATCATCTCTGTTATCGAGTGTGTTACAGGACCAGAAGAGATCTCCGTTCCGTCGACGGTGGTGACCAAATCAGTTGTTGCCTTTTGACAAAGAGAAAGACACATCCTTAAAGCCAATTCTTGATCCATATAGTTACCTATGGCTCCGCTGTCGATGTAAGCTCTAACTGCGTGCATACGAGACGGGTGCTGGTGACTAATGAGGATAATTGGTAAGGCTAGATGCAAGGTCTGGGAGTCCTTCTTCTCGCTTGACAAGCGGACCTCTACACTTGTCGGGCGGAGTAGTTTTCGACTCTGGTTCGGCGCTGACCTTATCGGAGACCCCGAATGCCTTCTTGGGTGGTTTCACTGGACAGTCTCAGAGAAAATGGCTGGCCTTCCAGCAAAATATAAACACAGTTGTTGTTGTCTTCTCTTATCCCTCTCGGATTTAGATAGTGGGCACCGTACACCTCCAATATGCATGGGTTCAGACGTGTCTGTGGTCTTGGAGGTGTTGTCTCTCGGACGCACAAACACCGATTCTCCAGTCTAGCTCGGTCAGCTTTCCGGTTCTGCAGTCTGTGGTCTAGTTGTATCACTAAGTCAATATATTCCGCACAGTCTCGGGGTGGGTTGACCACTTGAGCCAAGACGTCTTTCAATTTGCCTCTCAGCCCACAATGAAATAACATAGTTCTTTTGTCTTCTGGCCAACTGGATTCCACCACTAATCTGTTGAAGGTTGCAATATATGTTAACAGATCCTGGTTCCCTTGACGAAGAGACAGTAGTTTGTTATTGTAATGCTCACCTGGTATCCACGGGGACGTCACTCAGCCTGTTCTGACCTCTTACGACCTTGAACCCTTCCCTGGAGTCTACTCGACTGGAGACTGGTCCTGAAACACAGGATTGGTAGAGTTTAACTCCCTAATGTCTCTGTGTGCTTGAACCCCTTCTTCCCCAGTGTCCAACCCTTCTCTTTGATCCACAGCTCACCTTGTTTTCTTGGAAAGTGTCCTCTCCATCCTGCTTTCAGTGCAGGGGCGCGTTGATTGATGGGGGCTCATTGCTGCCTAGTTACTTCACGGGAAAGAGTCTGACAGGTAAGTATAATGAGTCTTTTGAACTGTTCTCTAACTTCGTTCCTTTCATTCCTTAGATGATGGCCGGCGTCCGGGGATTGCGACGTGCTGCTGAGATGAGTAGCGCTGAAGGTGAGTGAGAGCGCGATGCACGATGCGACCCTTTCGTATTTGTATTGAACTGAGTTCTTTATCTGTGTCTTTTAGGTGCTGTGTCGTTTTCAGCGTGGATGTCAGAAATCGGTCCCAGGTTCGCAACATCCCTCCAGTTACCTTGTCCGCTCGCAGGCAGCAGCGGGTGCTTTTACCGGATGAAAGACGGGGGGCGGTGGTGTCTTGTCCACGAACTGCCTTTTGCAGACGCGTTCGTCGGAAACCGTGTTTCCGACGCTTTGTGTGGAAGTTACCATGGAGACTACGGCAGTGGGCGCGTAGTTTCCCACGTGATTCTTTACGCAGTGGGTCACGTGATCGACTTACTGCCGGTAGTTCGGTATTTAACTCTCCCTCGCCCTCCAGTCGCTGCTTCTGATCGTGTTTAACAGCAGCTTTTGTTTATGCTTGGATTTTCTGGTACCTTCTGACCTCGGATTACGTATTTTGGATTTCTCGCCCGGATTGCCCTTCCATATAGCTTCTAGGAATTTTGACCTTGGATCGTTCTAGGATATTCTTGCCCAGTGATTTTGTGTTGGTAGATTTTGGACCTTGGAGGCTGGTGACCGCTTCCTCTCTGATACGTTCTTCTGGTTTCTCCTCTCCCTGGGTATTGTGCTTGCTTCTTGTTTTCTTTCTCTCCTATCTTTCTTGTACCACTGTCCTTTCTTTCCCGTGTTGTCCTTAGGCGTCCTCGTGCCGGCGGGCACAGGTTAGGTGCTGGACTAGAGACTTCCCTAGCACTCTAGGCGTCCTCGTGCCGGCGGGAATAGGTTGGGGTGCTGGACTAGAGACTGCCTTGGCACCATAGGCGTCCTCGTGCCGTCGGGACAGGCGATTGGTGATTTGGACACAAACCCTGAACTGGAGTGGAATCCTGAGAGACGACAAGGACAAGTACTCGCCTGGGGTCTCACACATCCTGAGAACACTGGTAAGAAAACTTTCACTTCTCTTGCCATTTCTCTGTACCTCTTGTTACCTTTTTGCTAAATACCTTTTGTTTTCTTGTGGTCTCCAGAACTCATCAGTCTCGAGGATCAATTTGTATGGAACTTCTTTGCTTAATGCCACGTTTCTCTGCAGGTTAGTCTTTTGATTATTGTAGATCATTATTAGAGGGTTTCAATATTAGCTGGTAATTAGTTGTACTTCTCTGCAGTTAACTGGAGTACCTGGATATCCTCAAAATCGTGAAGCAGTTGCGGTTCCAACGAATTTACAACATCTTTCGATCAATTAGTTTCTCAGTCTGTCCTCTTGTACCCCTGAGAATCACATTGATAGGAAGAATTAAATACTTCACGACGTGTCAACAAGGAGCACTTCGTCTAAGGGATCTGACAGAATCAGAAGCCTTCCTTATGGATACAACTAGTGACCCGTTGGCCGCCTTAGTACAATTAGTGGCCGACCTACGTGCTGATATGACAGCTGCCCATGCTGACACCCACCGACGCATTGATGCTATGCAGGCTGGGATCAGGGAAGTGGTCGTAGGTTCACCGTCTTTGGCTTCCGCGGGTACCTCAGGACAGGCAGGGTCTTCAGCCAGACCAGATTCTGCACCTGTTTATATGGCCGCCCAGTTTCCGCTTGCTCCTCCCGAAAGATTTACCGGAGATCCTAAAACCTTTCGGACCTTCATTAATCAATGTAGGTTACATTTTTTGTGCCGGCCTACCTCGTTTCCTGATGCAACTACTAAAGCAGCCTTTGTTTTATCGAATCTCGGAGGTATGGCCGCAGTTTGGGCGAACCCATTATTGGAACAGGGCAGCCCGCTATTGTTTGATTGTGATGCTTTGATACTTGCTATGAGTCGGGTATTCGATACTCGGTATAAGACTCAGGCCACCGATTTGGAGTTATTAAATCTCCGTCAGGGAGAAGCTCCGTTGTTATCTTACCTAGCTAAATTTAATCAGTTGTCTGCTGAAACCGGGTGGCCAGAAGAAAAGAAGGCAGCCTTGTTCTATAAGGGGTTATCAGACTCATTGAAGGATACTATAGCCACGGTTCCGGTGGTCCCTACATCTTTCCCTGACTTCCTATATTTAGTACTCCAGATCGACGCCCGACGGGCCGAAAGAAAAGGGGAAAAGAGAGTAACCCTGTCTAACCCTGCTGGTCTTCCGGTTCCCGTAACTGGCGCTGAAGAACCCATGCAAATCGGTGCAGTTAGAGGCCTGTTAACAGTGGAAGAGAGAGAAAAACGGAGACAAAACAATCTGTGCTTTTACTGCGGTTCTGCTAACCATTTACTTCGTGCATGCCCTAAGAAGCCCCGCAAGTCGGGAAACGCCAAAGCCCGGCAGTAGAAGGAACCCCTACTCCGAGCTGTTCTATGCAGGGTTCCTGTATATCTATGCCCTTTTATGTTAACATTACTCTGAGCTATCAACAGGCCGTGCCATGGAGTTCTGAAGCTGTCTTAGACTCCGGGGCTACTGGAAATTATATCGATGCTCAATATGTCCAAACATGGGGTATACCTCTTCTACCGAAGAAAGTTCCAGAGGTGGTGAATGCTGTTGATGGTTCTACTCTTCTATCTGGACTAGTTACTGAACATACCATACCTTTGCAGTTAATCATTGGTGTCGACCATTCGGAAACAATCATCTTTGACGTCATTATGGCACCCCAATACAAATTGATTTTGGGGTTACCTTGGCTCAAGCTCCACAACCCGGTAATCAATTGGGAGTCTGGGGCTATTGCCTTTAGCTCCCAGCGGTGTCTTCAGGTTTGTAACTCGGCAGGTTCTATACTTGCAGCTCCTAGTCGGGCCCTATTGGATTCCGCAGTCACTGTTGGAGCAGTTGTAAACACTGTCCTGCCTGTCGAATATACACAATACATGGATGTATTCGATAAGGGTAAAGCTGAGAAATTGCCTCCTCATCGGCCATACGATTGTCCGATTGATCTCAAACCAGAGGCTAAGGTACCATCGGGACGCATTTATTCTCTTACCCAAAAGGAGGATGCCGTCCTCAAAGAATACTTGGATAAGGCTCTTGAGTTAGGTTTTATTCGTCCTTCTCATTCTCCGTTTGCTTCCCCGTTGTTTTTTGTGCCTAAGAAGGAGGGTGAATTAAGACCTTGTATAGATTACTGCAAGCTTAATGCAAGTACTATACGAAATCACAATCCTATTCCTTTGATATCTGTCTTGCTAGATCAGTTGGGTTCTTCAGAGTTCTTTACTAAATTGGATCTTAGGGGGGCTTACAACTTAGTGAGGATTCGTCGGGGTGATGAATGGAAAACGGCATTTAAGACCAGATATGGCTTATTTGAGTACTTGGTAATGCCATCCGGGCTTTGTAATGCCCCGGCCACCTTTCAGAATTTTATTAACGACGTCCTTCGTGACATGATCGACAGGTTTGTTATCGTTTACCTCGACGATATACTCATTTACTCCCCATCCATGGAATTGCATGTGCACCATGTTTCGGAAGTTCTACAACGCCTGCGTGATCATCTTCCTTTTGTGAAGTTAGAGAAGTGCGTTTTTCATGTGACCCATGTTGAGTTTCTTGGATATGATATCACCAATAAAGGAGTGCAGATGAGCAGAAATAAGATCAAAGCTGTACTAGATTGGCCCAAACCTTCTACCAGGAAGGAGTTACAGTCGTTTTTGGGCTTCTCCAACTTTTACCGTCGTTTCATTAGACAGTTCTCTTATATATCCGCGCCACTCACTGAACTGACCAGTAACAAGAAACCTTTTCTATGGAACAATAACGCTCAACAAGCATTTGAGTCGTTGAAAGCAGCTTTTACCTCTGCACCTGTTTTGTTGCATCCTAGCGTCAAACAACCTTTCTACGTCAAAGCAGATGCTTCTGATGTAGCTGTAGGAGCTGTTCTATCCCAGCCTTGCTCTGATACAGGCGATCTGCATCCAGTTGCCTATCATTCACGGAAGTTAACACCTTATGAGCAAAACTATACCATCACTGAACATGAATTATTGGCTATTAGAGACGCATTTACGGTCTGGCGGCATCACCTTCTTGGTACTGAAATACCGGTCCAAGTATATACCGACCACAGAAACCTGTTGGCCTTGCAATCTCTGACTTGTACTACTGCCAGGCACGCCCGCTGGCATTAATTCTTTTCTATGTATAACTTCACCTTGACTTATCGTCCAGGGGTTCTGCATTCCAAGGCCGACGCTCTATCCAGAAGCCTTGGGGGTTCTGTTTCACGTCTACAGGATGGGTCTTTGATGTTACCAACACAAGTGGTGTGTGGATGTGTATTACAGCCCACTTTGAAGACGACGCTCCAAACCTGGGTAACTAAGGAGCCAGCGGAATTAGCAGAATACAACATGGACGTTGTACATGGTCTGCCTTACGTCCAGGGTCGCGTTTATATGCCCGATCATGACACTCGCTATGCGGCTATTGCATTATGTCATGACGCTGCTATTGCAGCTCATCCTGGTTCACAGAAAACACTTGAACTTCTCAAACGTTGGTGCTGGTGGCCTTCAATGCGGCGAGATGTCTCGCAATATCTATCGACCTGCGCTATTTGTGCCCAATGTAAATCTCACTCGGCGAAACCTATGGGGCTACTACAGCCATTGCCAGTACCGGCAAAACCATGGGCGATGATCACTATGGATTTTGTAGTAGAGTTACCCTTGATCGATGGTTATGATACCGTGTGGGTGGTGGTGGACAGCTTTTCGAAAATGTCCTTGTTTGTTCCTTGCCAAGGTCTGCCTTCTGCTTCTAAGCTTGCAGAATTGTTTTTGCGACACGTATTTCGATTTTTTGGGCTCCCTGAAATCGTGGTTTCTGACAGGGGGTCCCAGTTTACGTCTCGTTTTTGGAGGCATCTCATGTCCTCATTGGGGGTCGATGATCGATGTTCCACAGCCTTCCATCCGCAAACGGATGGCCAAACTGAGCGTGTTAACGCTACTATGGAGCAGTATCTCAGGTGTCTCATCCTCCAGCATCAAGAATCTTGGTTAACGGTCCTTCCCATGGCGGAATTCGCATATAACAATTCGAGTCATTCATCCACAGGAACGTCACCTTTTTTTGCTTTATATGGGCAACACCCTCGCACTCTACCTCTGGACTGGGAACTTCCTGCAGATTGTCCGGCTGTGCAGTCCTGTATCAAGGATCTGTCTGTGGTCCATGCTAGTGTTTTGGAACACCTAGTACAAGCTCAGAAGCAGGCCAAAGTATACGCAGATCGTAACCGCCGAGATTCACCCGAATACGTTCCAGGCATGCGGGTCTGGCTTTCCACAAGAAATCTACGCATCCCGGGGCGTCGGTGTCTGCTACCACGCTTTGTTGGTCCTTATGTCATCAAGGATGTCTTGAGTCCGTTGGTGGTCAGATTAGACTTACCATGCTCTTGGAGGATACATCCAGTATTCCATGTATCCATGATTAAACCTTGTGTCGACCATACTAGGATTGTTACGCCACCGTCTCCGGTGATTGTTCAAGGTGTGGAGGAATATGAGGTTAACGCTATACTTGATTCTAAGATTTCTCGTGGGGTCAGGTATTTTTTGGTGGATTGGAAGGGGTACGGTCCGGAAGATCGTACATGGGAACCGGAGCGTAATGTGCATGCCCCTTTGTTGGTTTCCCAGTTTTTGGCCTCTCGGAAGCATGGGGGTCCTTTGGGGGAGGATACTGTCAGAAATCGGTCCCAGGTTCGCAACATCCCTCCAGTTACCTTGTCCGCTCGCAGGCAGCAGCGGGTGCTTTTACCGGATGAAAGACGGGGGGCGGTGGTGTCTTGTCCACGAACTGCCTTTTGCAGACGCGTTCGTCGGAAACCGTGTTTCCGACGCTTTGTGTGGAAGTTACCATGGAGACTACGGCAGTGGGCGCGTAGTTTCCCACGTGATTCTTTACGCAGTTGGTCACGTGATCGACTTACTGCCGGAAGTTCGGTATTTAACTCTCCCTCGCCCTCCAGTCGCTGCTTCTGATCGTGTTTGACAGCAGCTTTTGTTTATGCTTGGATTTTCTGGTACCTTCTGACCTCGGATTACGTATTTTGGATTTCTCGCCCGGATTGCCCTTCCATATAGCTTCTAGGAATTTTGACCTTGGATCGTTCTAGGATATTCTTGCCCAGTGATTTTGTGTTGGTAGATTTTGGACCTTGGAGGCTGGTGACCGCTTCCTCTCTGATACGTTCTTCTGGTTTCTCCTCTCCCTGGGTATTGTGCTTGCTTCTTGTTTTCTTTCTCTCCTATCTTTCTTGTACCACTGTCCTTTCTTTCCCGTGTTGTCCTTAGGCGTCCTCGTGCCGGCGGGCACAGGTTAGGTGCTGGACTAGAGACTTCCCTAGCACTCTAGGCGTCCTCGTGCCGGCGGGAATAGGTTGAGGTGCTGGACTAGAGACTGCCTTGGCACCATAGGCGTCCTCGTGCCGTCGGGACAGGCGATTGGTGATTTGGACACAAACCCTGAACTGGAGTGGAATCCTGAGAGACGACAAGGACAAGTACTCGCCTGGGGTCTCACACATCCTGAGAACACTGGTAAGAAAACTTTCACTTCTCTTGCCATTTCTCTGTACCTCTTGTTACCTTTTTGCTAAATACCTTTTGTTTTCTTGTGGTCTCCAGAACTCATCAGTCTCGAGGATCAATTTGTATGGAACTTCTTTGCTTAATGCCACGTTTCTCTGCAGGTTAGTCTTTTGATTATTGTAGATCATTATTAGAGGGTTTCAATATTAGCTGGTAATTAGTTGTACTTCTCTGCAGTTAACTGGAGTACCTGGATATCCTCAAAATCGTGAAGCAGTTGCGGTTCCAACGAATTTACAACATCTTTCGATCAATTAGTTTCTCAGTCTGTCCTCTTGTACCCCTGAGAATCACATTGATAGGAAGAATTAAATACTTCACGACGTGTCAACAAGGAGCACTTCGTCTAAGGGATCTGACAGTGGATGCCGGTTATGAAGAAGAAATGCGGCGAGTAAGCGCTGTATGCGGCGCCTCTAGATGTTTCCACGCTCACCTAGAGTGTCTTTTCCCTCTTGTAGATGGGTGAGAAGTTCCAGAGACAGAGTTCCCCCTAGAGCGGCTGGGATTCAGGTAAGTGTTTGAAGCTTGTACAGTCTTTAAAAAATAAGCAAAGATTTGCTGAATGCTTACTAATGCCTTTTTTCTGTTCTTTTCCCTTTTCCTTAGGAAGCGGCGTGCCGGGGTGGGAATGACACCACCGAAGATGCCCGCAGAACAGAAGGAGCGATGAATGATGGGCAGAAGCGCCGCAAGGTAAGGTTGTTCCTAACAGTGTTCTTGTTCTTGTAGGAGCTGAGCGCAGAAGAAAGATGCAGACCTACTGGAGACCGATCCGAACACGTTGAGTGTCACGCTGCAAGTGCAGAAAACACAAAGCATGTTTCTCAGCCTGGGCGTGGCTTAAATAGTCTCTGGGTATCCCAGGTGTCTCTGGGCTGAACCACACCCAAAAGACTAGACTACATATGCAGTTCTGCGAACCGAAATATGTGGGGGCATCCATCAATGCACTACAAGTCCAATCCCCAATGTTATCGTATGGGAGTGAGTTCCAAGTCTGACTCCATGTGGGTATTTGGAAGGATGGAGAGGCCCTTGAGGGCCATGTAGGTGATCGTGGCCTGGCTCCAGCCTGACATCTTGGAGGGCTGGGGACATGAGGGGCAGGAATCATGACAGTTATCTAAAGCTTGGCCTTGGGAGTGTCGGGCAAACAGCTTCTCCATGTTCTGTTGAAATCCCTGGAAATCTCGGAGAAGGGGGTCATCTTGATTAACTAGTGGTATGGACCAGTCTGCAGCACTGCCACTGAGGTATGAAAGAACAAAGGCCACCTTTGCTTGATCGTTCGGAAAGGCCCCTGGCCTGCATAGGAAGTGCAGGCGGCACTGGTTCATAAAAACCGCTAACCGTTTAGGGTCTTCCGCAAAGCGTTCTGGTGGAGCCAAAGGTATGGCTCCGGGAAGGACCACCTGCACTGGGTTGCTTGATTGAGTTGGGACTGATGCCCCATTCCTGGTAACGGCGTGTGGCCAGCCTGGGCTTGGAGTAATTGTCTGGATAGATCATCGGTACGCTCTTTTGCCACAATCAGTTCTCTTCTTAGAGCGTTAGTCTCCTGACGAGCCAAATGCACCTCCGCTCTCAGTCCCCCCAAAAGCTGGGCTCATTGGTCAGTCTCTGAAGTTTCCATGGCACCCAGGTAGAGGTTTGTGTGAAGGCTTCGCGTTCTGTTATGCTCACCTGGTCTCCACAGGGGCGCCGAACGGAACTGGACATACCGATGTTCATTGGCCCCACGTGCCCCCTCTGTTTGCCCCTTCCGTCCCGAAAGCAGATTTGCCTAAAATATTAAGATGAAATGTTACCTAACCATAAGGAGAAGAACAGACTCCCACCTCCTGTGGCCTCCTTCTGCACCCCTCTGCTGTGTCTCACCTTAGTGTTATGAATGGCGAGCTCTCCATCCTGCGACTGTATGCAGGGGTGCTTAGCAGTTCAAGGATCTAGTTACTTCACTAATCCTGAAGAGTTCCGGGCAACTATGACTCAATGGGGTAAGTCTTCATACCAATGGTATGAATTGCTTTAGAGTTCAAGTTGCCAAACGTTCACTCCTGCGCCTCTTCTTTGCAGGTTTCCTCTTGGATCTTGAAATGAAGCGGACCCCTCCCAGAAAAGTTGAGCGGAATTCTAAGTTAAGTTTCCACACCAACGTTATGCGATAATGTCTTAACATACGGTATTGTTCTTCTGCGCAACTAACCTGCTGTTCATTTTTCTATTCCGCAAGTGTGGTACCTCTTGGGCGGAGATCGCGTGATGATGTCTTGAGGGACCGCAAGGAAATGCAGCCTCTGGTGAGTAGTAGCACTGCGTAAGATTTAAATGTCTTTAATGAGGCTTATCTCCATCACGCAGCTAACCTGTTGCCTTGTTTTGTGTTTGACAGGTGCGGCAGCTCTGGAGCGGCAATCGAGCGAAGGCGCTTCGATGGACCACAAGGATGAGCAGCCTTCTGGTAAGTATCAGCGTTGCGCAGCGTGGCAATGTCTTTAACTTGGTCTGCCCGGCTAACCTGGTGTTTTCCTTTTCAGCTCAGCAGAGGCAGAGAATCCAGAGCTATCGAGATGGAGCATCAGATAAGAGTCTTGTTCTGTTTTCTCCTCGCTCTTCCTTTCCTTGCAGGCAGCTTGTGAAAACCTGGATGGGTGTGGCTGAAGACTGGCCTGAAGTTAGCAGACACAGGTGAGCGTTACGCTGCAGGAGTGCAGAATAACGCGAAGCGTGTTCTGTTCTGCAGGCATGGTTTATATAGCTTTCAAGAAGTAGTCCCCAGGTTAAGTAGTCTCTCCAACCACACCCAATCAAGTAGTCCCCAGGTAAAGTAGTCCCTTCAACCTGCCTCAGATTGGTCTGCACATGGTTCTCTTTCCTTGTAACCTGCCTTGCTTGAGAGGGCAGCCTGATCCTGGCGCCAACGGCTCCAGGACTGAGTCCAGGAAGCCTTTAAGCAATCCTTTGGGGCCTTAAAGGTCCCCATGGGTGCCAGTACCCTGGGCAGGCTGGTCTGCTCCTGATGTCTGGGGGCAAGCACCATGACACTCTATGCTCCCTTAAAGCAAAAGTACAACAAGGAGCCCCCTGTATATTCATGGCCTTTGTAGACCTCGTGCAGGCCTTGGATCGAGTTAATCCAGAACGGTTATGGACCAAACTAATGTGCAAGAAATGCCCGGATAAAATGTTGGCTCCAATCAGGCTCTGTACGAGGACACCACCATGAGAGTCTGCCTGAGTGGCAAAGGGGCCCTATCAAAGGAAATCTGTACTGCTAGGGGAGTAAAGCAGGGCTGCCCGTTAGCCCCGGCCCTTTACAATGTGCATATAGCAGACCTGGGAGAGGAGTTTATTACCACCAGATGCTTTCCCCCATCGTTAGGGGGTGAGAAGATCAAGAGACTCTTGTACGCGGATGATATCATCATGTTAGACCAAACAGTGGTGGGGCTACAAAGAAAACTTGGCAGCCTGCTTAAATACTTAAAAGAGAATGACTTCAAACTAAACAAGAGCAAAACCAAGATCATGGCATTCGAAACATCAACCAGAACAGCAAATAAAGAGAAATGGAACGTGGAAAATGAAAAAATTTAAGTTGTGAAGAGCTTCAAATATCTGGGAGTTAGGTTAAGTAACAGCAGCATTGAACTACCAATGCAAGAGTCATTATTAGCCAAAATAAAGACCTTGACATCCATGACTAGGATGATTGACAGGGAGTTCGGGAAATACTCCATGATCCCGCTCCTGTCCTTCTTCAAGGCCAAGACTAGAAGGTCTATTCTGGAAAAAAGTGCTGGGACTTCCGTTGTCTGTTCCAATCTGTCTAATCAGACAAGAACTATGCTTACCCTCTCTGAAGGGGACTATGATGAGGAATACCATGATACTCTTTAGAAAAGTTATCATGGAACCTACAGCGCCCGACTTTGAGATCTTGAGCAAAGAACTAGGTAGTGGAAAAAACAAAACAGTAGCAATCTGGGCCGACGGCTGTGCAAAGCTTCTCGATGAGGTAGCCCTGACGAGGGCCATATTAATACAAAATCCTACGAAGGAGGCGAAAAAATTGGTCGAACTGGATTGGATCAAAACACAAGATAAGGCAACGTCCTACAAACTAACTTAGAACTTCCCTTATTTTATTTTTTTTTACTTGAATTTAATCGAAAAGATTTTAGCGATTTTTACAAGAACTTTCTTTCTTCTTCAGATGCGCCTCAGCGCTCTAATGCTGTGTTTGTGGAGAGAAAAGTCTCGAGTTAGAGTCATCTGATCCTTATATCTCTAGATTGTGTACCCTCTTATCTGTTTACCGATAGAGAAAGGTGGGTTGGAGATGTTGATATCACAGCCCACTCTAAAGCAGATATGTTGGTCGGTGAGTTGGCAATCATTTCAAAAGCTAGCTCTATTAATTTCATCGTTGCAATGGTCCATCTTGTTGTCTCTCCCGAGATTAACCTGTTCCACACCGCCTCTTCGTCTAGCGTAATCTCCCCTTGCAAGCAGGATTGAAGATATTTATCTCTTATGTCCCTAAAAGAATTAATGACGTCAGAGGATATCTGAACAAATTCCCTGACAAACGTCTGTGCCACACTTTCCTCAGAATTAGACTGAATCTTTTAAAGACCAATGAGATTCAGTTCAGAAGAGGTATCTCCGTATCGGACAAGTGTCGTTTCTGTAATACTTACCATCTGGAATCAATTCGACATCTTTGCTGATGTGTAAGGGTACCAAAGGGTACCAAAGAAGCAAGACAAACTTACCTAAGGAAATTCTTGGGAACCTCAATCATAGTTGAGGAAGATGAATGGTGGTCTCGTTTGATGGGTGGGGAGAAAACTGAATGGGCAGTGGCTGTGGTCCTCTTTTTCAAACAAATTGGATTTATAGAGTACAACACAGTCACTAAAGGGACTTGAGGACATCTATGGAAGTTAAGCACAGCTGAATCTCAAAACATTCACAGACACTTGAAGAAATAATGAAAAGAGAAATCTGTTTTTTGAAGAGTGGATTTTCTTTTTGTAAAAATCATATTACAATAAAAAAGATTTTTTTTAAAAAAGAAGGCTTCCACAAATCATTGTTTAATTTCACTCCTTCTACTGATATAGTGCATCTTGGATAATCCACTTGCCTTTGGAAGAAGCTGTATTTTTCCTTGTGTAATCTTAAACCTTTGATATTCATGCTCTTTAAAACTTGAGTCAATGCACAGTTGTGGTCCTGTGCTGTTCCTATACATATCAGCACATCATATTTAATGTTTAAGTCCTTCCTTATTTCATGTGAAGATGATGCATTATTTTCTGGTTGCGGGGCTAATGAAAGTCCAAACTGCTCTCATGACCAATAAGCTGTTTAGAATCTGGATGTAATTGAATCTGGTGACATTTTGTAGATCTACTTTCGTGAAATGATTTCCTCTCCCAACCATTAGTATGCGTTTTGTTATTTTGGATAGTGGGTAATTGTCAGTAACTATTTCTTTTTTAGGGCTGTGAAGGTCTGTGCAGAGTCTCGTCTCAGTGGTGCCTTTCTTAACCATCTGAATTCATCCGGGGCTGATATGGTGAAAGGCCTTTCCGCATGTATTATAAGGACCATGCCTAGATTTAGCTTGATGATACGCAAATAGCTATTTACGCATGCCAGGTCTTTGCATAACACATCCTCATTTTTTTATGATTTCTTCCCATGTGTTTACTTCCACGGAATAATATGCCTCTTCCATTCTGCAGGGGTAGTATGGCTTCATTTTGAGGGACCACTGCTCACGCCAACCCAGTATGTGGTCGCATGTATCAGTGGCTTACATTATTTTGCTCGCAGAACAATTTATGTTTTATGTAATCTAAAAATCGAATTTTCTTGCCCAAGTCTACACCGGGTCTAACATCATATTTATGTAATTTTATTTTGTCCCGTTGGATGGGTGTTTCAATGCATACACAAGCCCCCAGCTACCTGGTCTTCCTGCTTTCAGTCTGTCCCTCTAGACCTCTCCCAGGTGTGTGGTTCCTCAGAGTTCTCTTCAGGCTTCACCTTGGCCAGACTTAGCTTGTACTGTTGAATCTACTTCTTTCGGTGTTACCTCTTTGACAGGGTGCACTTGGACTAGGTCCAGCACAGATGTGTGGCACTACCTGATACACAGGAGATCGTGTTGCGGGATTTTCTAAATGGCTACTCGCTTCTGCGCTTATGTTTACCATTGACTCATGGTGCACATTGCTTAAGGTTTATGTTAACTGTCCCCACCTAGTGAATTATGGGCAATGGGACCCAAAGTACATAACCCCCCGAGTTCCCCATTGGAGAGAGTCTAAAGCACTCTGAGCCAGTCCAAAATCTCTGATAAAGAAGAGGCAAGCTTTCCTTTTAAATTAAACTCCTTTTGTTTGTCCAACAGAGGTAGATGGTACATTGCTACTGTTAACAGTTCACCTGGCACATCAAAGGAATTGTGTTTACAGATTCATGGAACCCTCGACAAACATTGTAACACAGCAAACTCAATGTTTCAAGCAGGAAACATTCTGTAAGTGGAGAAACTGTAATTGTTCTGCAAATCTCCCGTGCAAGGAATATTGTATCACTTAACAGGTGTTAAAAACACTATACAAAGGCAGGGTCGGACTGGCCGTTTCGGTCTTTCAGCCTGTGGCCGAATGACTTTGGGGTCCCCTGGGGCCGGTTTTCCGGCAGCCACCTCTGGGCCGGTTTTTAAAAAAAAAAAAAACTTTTTTTTTTATTGGCAGGCCGGGCTGGCGGCCCTGGGCCTGGCCTAGTGTGTGTGTGTGCGCCCTGTGCCGAGCCGCATCGCGAGTATTCGCGGCCAAGTCAGATGGGGGGGGTGATGAAACTCCTGCGCTGGGCGAGCCAGTCAGTGGGGCAGAGCATGGCAGGGAGCCAGCAGGGGGAGGCGCCGCGCGCCGACGGCACTATGAGTGAGTCTGCACAATCATCATAGCAAGGTAACACTAGATGTTACCTTGCTTTGATGATTGCATCTGCATCATGCATGCATCATAATTTATGATGCATGCAGGTGCAGATGCATGTGCATAATTCATTCACGGGTCACGGCGTCGTCGTGTCGGTGGGCCTGGGCCACCAGGCCGGCAGCCGTGCCGCCAGTGCCACTGCAGGGGGGCCGGTGCGCGGCCTGCCGTGTGTGTGTGGCTTGTGCTCGCCGGCTCACGAGCCTCTGGCCTGCGGCGGCCAGCAGAGAGAACGTTACTTGTTTAATCTGTGTGGGAGGGAGGCAGGCTGAAGCAATTGCAAACACACACCAAACAAAGCAATTGTAACACCTGCCTCCCTCCCCTCCGAGTCCTGACCCTGGCTGGGGGTGCAGCCTGCCTGCAGGGCTGAGGGCTCCGCTGAGCTGGGGCCGGCACTGTAAGAACAACACAGTGATACATTTCACACTTGCTTTCAACTTTGCAGGAAGTAACACTTCTTTGCAAAGTTGGAAGCAACTGTCTTCAACTTGTGCTGGGGGCTGGGCTGGGGACGAATAACCCAATGAAAATTTGGCTGGGCAGGCTGTCCCTGCCCAGCCAATTTGCCGCCAATTCAAATCGCCTATGCATTATGCTGCTGCTATATGAGCCCCCAGTGCAAGCACACACCGTCACCACCAGTGCACCTCGAGTCGAGACCGACAGTGCCAGTGCCCATACAGGAGGACCACAAGGCAGACAGTGGAGTGCCCAGTGCCAGTGCCGGCCACAGCCCACAGAGCAGCCAACAGCCAGCCAGTCACTAGGTAAGGAGTGGAGTGGGGACTGCTACTGAGCAACGTAAACATTAGGGCAAAAACATGCATAACAAGTGCATGTGTCTCAGCCACACCATCCCTTTTCAGGGGCTTTCCCTGCCATGCCATGTGAGTGTGCCTGGGGTGGGGGTGCAGGTCTACTGTGCCAGTGATGCGCACGCACACGCACACGCACATCCCGCTCCTCAGACCCATCCCTCATTACCCGCCTCGTGCCACGGAACTCATTGGCTCCTTTCTCATTTTCTGAGCATCTGGGACTGGGCGCTATGTTGCCGCACGCAAAAGGGGTGACCGTGTTCACTGGGCACTGCAAATGTGCCCAGCCCCATGCCATGTGAGTGTTGGGGGGGGGGGTGCAGGTCTGCTGTGTGCCACGGCGCAGCTTCCTAAAAATGAACTTGGCTCGTATCGTGACTGGTCTCGCGGGACAGACACGGCCAGGGCCTGTAGCCGACATCCTATGTAACCGAGTGGCCAGTAATGCGGCCCGCAGCTGATACATAACTTACCTCACACGTGTCTCTATTTATTTGGGAAGTGATGTGTCAATTGGCTCGAACAGGGCTCTGATGGGTCCATTACCCCAAAGCAGGGCTAAACGGATTTCTACTTCAAGTCACCTGTTACATCCTGGTTAATAAGGCCCCGAAATTAGGTTTATTAGGCAATCTCAGCTGGTAAAGTCATTAGCAGCCAAGGGAGGTGCCTCTCCGATTTTTCAATAGTTCTAATAATCTTTTGCCCAAAGCATCATCTTTGGCCATTATGATTTATAGAAAAACATGTTGCTAAATACATTTTAAAAAACGGCTCTGCAGCTGTTCTGAGCTTTGTTACAAATGATGCTAATGTCCGTGCGTAGTAAACCCGCGGAGCGGCATCTTGTATGTGCAAGGTGATCTGCCAATAATTGCATTCTGCCCAGTGACCATCTTCTGCAGTGCCTTGTGGTGCCAAATGCAGAAGGAGCGCCAATTCAATCTCACCCTTGCTGCTGTGCCAAGGGCGTGGGGATCATACAGATGTGACCTGACCAGCAACTGAGTGAGGTACAGCGGTGCAAGTTTGGCTGTGCCTGTGAGGCAACTCTTGGCGCCACCTAGAGTGCCACCAGAACTGGCACCACTCCGCCTAATGGTAGGTTTTGCACATTATTACACTTTTATCTCAAATGTTTACTTAATGTGTTCCAGTGAGGCGCACAGGCCCTCCTGCTGCACTGAGCGCACGGGCTCCCCTCCCCGCTCAAGTGTCGGAGGCCGAGGAGGGCTGAGTTGCCCAACCAGGAGCCCCTTCCGCTGCCAGCATCTAATCGCTCCCCTCTCTCCCCTCAATATAAAGCGGCGCCTTCAGCGGTTCAGGGAACTGCTAAGGTGAGAGGCACTGCTGCCCACTTCTGCTGCCTCTGAACCTCTGATCCTGGGGTTACCCACTCCTCCTTACGATAGTTATTTTATTTCTGAAAGCATGCATGCCAATTTTCAGTAATTCCATTCTGGAGATGATGGTCCAATCCTAGTTATAACTTTGCATTCTGGGACTTGTAGTCCTGGATTGAATGGGTAACTATAGCTCTACAACGTCAAAATGCAAAATTATAAAAAGGAATGGACTAGCATCTGCCAAACGGAATGGATAATGTTGGCATGTATGGAGCGGGTGCGTCCGTGCATATTATTTTAAGATATAAAGCATGCTCTTATTTTTCCGGCATCTGATTTGTATGTTTGTTTACGTTTTTTCTATGGAAACCCTACACATTTAGGCAATAGGCTACGTACTTTTTAAGTATTCCTGCCTTGCCTATAGGTTTTTGTGACAGACCCCAACCTATTGATCAGTCAGAAGTGGTTATATATTTGTACACCAAGCTCCTTTAAATGGTCTGCGAAGTGCACGTTAAGCTACTGAGTGGGTAGATAAAAGTTGTTGATACCGAAATTGTACTTCTTTATCTGACACATCATTTACACCCGACGATTCACTTATCTTGCTCCCTGCTTAGTTCGATAGCGTTATCTTGTTTTTCTGAGTATGTAAACCTATTTTGATAGCGAGTTTCTGTTTGTTAACTTGTTTAACATCAGATGTGTATCTGAAAATGTATTTCCTGGATGGCACCTAAAATACAGGGATGATTTAGGCAGTAGGCTACTGCTTTTAAAGCAGTCCTACTGCCTACAGATGTGGGTGACGTCACGTAGCCTACTGTTTTTTACATGGGCAGGCAGGTAATTTATGTGACTCCAAGGCAGGCTGCTTGAGACCGGCCCAGGACAAAGCATGCAACACATTAGTTAGTTTGTCTCTGCGGTGGGCGGGTGATTACTTTGAGTGATGGGCTCAGACCAATCCAGTGACCTGATAGCTAAATGACTCTGCCCTGCACTCTGCCGGGACAGGCCTAGGTGAACCACCAGTGTGGGCAAGGGGCAGAGCGTACCACCATCACACAGCATCTGCCTATAAGATTGCGGGGGTATCAGGCTCCATCATGTCATTCAGTGTTCATCTTGCACTGCAGGAATAAATATGTATTGCCCAGGCTGCTATTACAGAGCAGTGGAAAACATTGCCTACCAACTCTGTGTGATTACCTTCTGTGAAGTTAGGTAATTGAATTTGGTGTTAACTTACCATTCAGAATTATACATTTTAAACATTTGAACATCTTTCCATGATGTGCTGTTTCATGTAATGTGTATTTTAGAATGCTCCAGTGGTGCCAACAATGTATGTTTTGTATTTTCCTGTGATGTAATTGTTATGCAAAGCATTAGTTTTGAAACTTGAAAAATCCTACATCTTTTTGGCCACACAATGTTGGCAATGGCAAGTATGCGTGTGTACCTTCTGCAGACCCCTGCAGCCTGACACGGGGTGGTACCTCTGCCCCAGGGGCTCTCCCCGACACCGGAGCCCCCCTTTCCTCCTTGTTCTCTTCCCCCTCTCTCTCTATTACCTTCTCACCGAACAAACAAGTCGAATCTTCCCGAGTCCGGTAATTCCCCAGTCCTGGTCCCAATTCCAGCTCAAGTCTTTCCATATTCTTTGACCAAAGGCTTTCTGTCCATTTGTTTTAAAATGTTCAATATTCTTCCTTTTCTCTCATCAAATGTTACTCAGTTTCCTCTGCACACCTGCCTTTTATAGTTTCCAGCGTCTTTTCATTTCTCTCTCTTCAGACTCACCTTTTTTTGTCCTTAACCTATCTTGCAAACTTCTGTTTCCGTTTATTTTTTGACTTTTACCTTCTCTTTTGTGTTAATATTTATCAATTTCAAACTATTTTCCTACCCTGCTAAGTCACCAAGTGTTTGTTTCTGATTTCAATTTCCTTTCATTGTGTATATCCCTACTCCATAGTCCAAACTTATTTTTCTTTAGACCCCACCCTTACCGTACACTTCCTCTGCCTGCATACACCCGCTCTCTTTTTGCCTCCTGCCTGAGTACCAAAAGCATACCTGTGTTATTCCCCAGCCCCCACCAGGGCCCATCAATCGCTCTTTTTGCACTTGTTTGCCCCTCTAGAACTTACCTTCCTCCCCAGGCTGCATCTCAGGTTCTGCCCTTACTGGCCTGCCTTGCCCCAGCCCACCTCCCCAGGCTCCATCTCTCTTGCTGCCCTGGTTGGTCTCTTGTGCCCCAGCCCACCTCCCAGGCTCCATCTCTCTTGCTGCCCTTGTTGGCCTCTCGTGCCCCAGCCCACTTCCCAGGCTCCATCTCTCCTCCTGCCCTGGTTGGTCTCTCGTGCCCCAGCCCACCTCCACAGGCTCCATCTCTGTCCCTGCCCTTGTTGGCCTCTCTTGCTCCAGCCCACCTCCCCAGGCTCCCTCTGTGTTCCTGCCCTTGTTGGTCTCTCCCGTGCCCCAGGCTCCATCTCTGTGCACCTCAAATGTTGTGTATGTTTGTGTGTGTCCAGCATGGACTCCGCTATGTTTACACTCTGTTTCCATCATGTGACAAGCTGTTTCTGTAATTCTGCGCCACATTGTACGTTTGGCGGTATCAACTATGGTAATACTGCTCAACTGAATTCCTCTTACTGCATGCGGCTATGATAATACTACAACTGATTTAGGGTTGGTGCCAAGTACAAGTTATTGCCCGCTTTTGAGGCCAATTGAACTGCATTGGGGACATGTGGTAATACTGCATGGGGCAAGACCGCCATTGAAGATGAGGCAACAAGCAGGCAGCATATGCATGGGCTGCAAAGGCCATTATCATGTGTTTCGGCAAGATAGGCGCTACTCTGGAATGCCACCTGTTACCACCATACTTATAGTGAGGCGGACAGTGGCAGACTGGCCCATAAGGAACTTGGGAACACTCCCGAGGGGCCTATGCCTCTGAGGACCTGTCTGGGGCTGATCCAGTTACGAGCTTTATTTTTCCACCATCCGACAAGTATGTCATAATTTTTTCACTGGTCTATTGCAAGACTGAGCTCAGCTGTTCTTGGTGAGGGCAGCAGTCAGAATTAGGTGGCACAGCCATGGGCCAATGTATTGCCCTACTGCCATGCTTTCATGCTTAGTCTCCCTACCTTTCCGCATTCAGTTTCCAGTGTTACATGCCTTTCGAAACGGAGCCTATAGTATGGACATTGTGAGCTAAGGGGTGTGGGGTGGGGCTGGGCATGTTGAAGGCTATAGCAGTACCAGTTCCGGTGATGAGTGCGAGGAGTTTGGGTTGTAAAACCTACTGGACCTGAGCAGTAGCTCGCTGTCCCTATTACTGGAAATGGTGTTACCTTGCGCTATCTATTGCCTGACATATGTGGGAATTCGCTCCTCTACCTGTTACTAAATGGGTACAGCAACGTTCACAGAGAATGATCAGGAGCCAATTGTGTTTGAGCTGGCTTAACCATAGCTGGGAGCAGGCTGTACCAGTTATGCTGTACGGCCCCTTGGGCATCAGAGCTGGTTGTATTTGTTACTGGGCAATGTGGGCATGAGCGAAATGTAACCGTATCCGTTTTGGAAGCTGGCTGTACCTGTTCATTGGCATGAATAGTTAGGTAAAGAGTATTGCATGCTGCTACATTGCTCTCCTTGATAGAGATGGATTGTGGCCCTGCCCATGGTAAAACATGACTTTTTTTCTGTGGGGAGGGGTTGCAACTGGGGGAAAAGTTGAGGGAAAAAGTGTCAGTACTGAAAAGTCAGTTGAGCTGGGAGCAGCCTCGGACTGGCCTGTAGGACAATAGGCCCAGGGTCAACCAAAAACACAAAATGCTGGCGTGGGACCGTTTTTTTGGCCAAAGTGGGACCCTTATTGGCCCATGTGGGCCAGTTTGATGAGTTAATTCACACTGCGACTAGTAGTTTTGACCAGTGTTGCTGAATAAATATTCTTTAAAATATACAATTTGCATGTCACTTTATCAAAAAGCTCCCCCTGGGTACTATTCAAACAGTATCACAAAAGGAATGAAAAGCCATTTGCAAGTGCGGGCCACTTTTTCTTTGGTGCCTGAGACAATTGCATGGCCCAGTCTGACCCCGGATGATAGCTAGCCTTTGTTGCTGACTGTGTGCAGTTCGGAAGCACCCCACAATGTCTTTGTCGAGGGCATAGGGGCATTGGTATCCCGAAAGGGGCCAGGGACAGGCGGTGATGTGTAAATTGGCTGTAGAGGCGCTGTCTGGAGGGAGGGGTCTGATGTTACTCTGTGAGATGCAGTAGTTGTTCTTCGAAGAGTGTGATTGGACGTGAAGTGTTGGGGCACACAATTAAAATAGGGTGCCAAGGGCAAAAACCAGTGGCACAACCATTACACCAGGGCAACAAATTCATACAAGCCCACGAAACTGTATGCAAAGTAATGTTATTTTATGAGTTGTGTTGTAATGTAACAGACACATGAAGCCTCGATACGTAGCATTTTCTGACCTCTCCCTAAACCTCATTCCGGTTTCCCTACCCCCCTCCCCTCCTATCCAACCATCGTCACCCCCACCCTGCTTCCCTGCTGGGGTTGCGGAGCCCTGTATAAGCATTGACTTGCAGCAGGTCCCAAAACCGCAGTGGGGGGTGGTTGGTTCATGCCACTCCTGCGCCTCGGAGCTGTGGACCTCAATATGTAGCATTTTCTGTAAAAGTCAAGAATTGACGCGATTCACGGATGATGGTTTGAGACGAGGGGTGGGCCACTTTTTTGTGGCGAGGGGTGGGCCACTTTTTCGAGGGGTGGGCCAGTTTTTTGAGGCGAGGGGTGGGCCACTTTTTTGTTGTTGTCCGGGCCTATTTCTTGTCCCAGTCCGACCCTGTACAAAGGTTAAACACTTCCAAGAGGAGGCATAGGATGTACGCCATATGCTGAACACACCATAGCTCCAACCTCAATGTAGGCAGCCTCAGGAAGGGTCACAGGGGGCAATCTCAAATTTAAGATGGTGGAGTCAGCTCTAGGTAGGCTCAAGTGTGGTAGCCAATCCAAAACTTTACTCGATTACTGCTCACAGGTGCAGACCCTTACAAATAAGCACACACAAAGGGAGGGAGGAACTCAGAATAAATGAGCCAGCCCCAGTTGCTGCGTAAGAGTTATTGGAGTAGGCTGTTGGAGGAGTTATGAATATGATACAAGAACTGTGGGGGAGTTGAAGCTGTTTGAGGCAAGAGGGGGAGAAAGGTGCAGGTGGTTAACAGTTAGAGGTGGTGATAATTTGAAAGAGATGGTGAGAGTCTACTGGAAGTAGTAACATCAGGAGAAGATCTGGAGGAGGTGATCATACTAGGAGAAGGTGGTGAAAGTCTACAGCAAGAGGAATGTCAAGAGTAGTTGGCAAAGACCTGGATGAGGTGGTTATAGGGGGAGATGGAGGCAGAATTGTGAGGAGGTGACAACTTAAAGAGAGGGATGTGGAAAACCCAAGGAGGTATTTATAGGAGCTGGAGGAGGTGGTAACAAGGATATGTGAGAATTTGTGGGAATTTGTCACTTCTCCCCAGAGGGGAGCCCGTCTCTGTGCGGCTAAGGAGGTGAGGCTGCTACCCAATTGTCCCCTTAGGGGTTATGGAAAGAGGGACCTCACAGGGAGAGACTCCCCTCATGAGGATAAGGACTCCTATTCCGTGAACAAACTCCCTGGCCCATTTTCCCTTGGGACCAAGCCCTTGTCAGAAATCCCTGAATACACTACTGTCTGTTATGGTAAGGCTTCTTCGGTCTTTGATCTACAAATCAATATGACCCAGACGAAGAAGAACCAAAGAGATCCGCAGAGTAATAACATAGGGCCTCATTACACGGATTGCGTTAAGGGTTTACCAGTACCGGTAAGGGTACCAGTGCCGGTAAACCCTTACCGCCTTACTACGAGGTCCCTTTGTGGGTCCCTACCTTAACGGCTGGTATTACCAGCCGTTAAAGACGGGACCCGCAAAGGGACCTTGGAGGTAATTACGGTACTGCAATTTGCAGGACCGTAATTACCGCCTTCCCCATTCCCATTGAGCCCTATGGAGGCAGAAATGGGAATGGGGAAGTGCCATGGTGAATGGGGAATTACCGCCCCCACACACCTTGGGATGGGGCGGTAATTCCGCCATTCACCATGGCGGACTCGGTAAAATACCGGTGGCAACCATGGCGCTAATAGCACCATGGTTACCGCCATGGTTACCGCCTTCCGTGTAATGAGGCCCATACTGTCTCAATGCAGTAGTGAGAAGTGTCGGCCCCAAGGAGGCATAGAGATCAACTCAATCACTGATGATAGTACTGAGAAGTGTTGGCCTCAAAGAGGCATAAAGAGTGTCTCAACAACTAACTATAGTACAGAGAAGAGTTGGCCTGAAGGTGGCCTACAGATCACACCAACAACAACAAAGAAGGACTTGGACTTTTCGCTGGAGAGGATCAAGCGCCAGGAAATAAAGACTGAGAAAGGACTAAGCAGAAGGGAGAGCAGTCGGCGGGAATCCACCAAAGTTCGAATCTGGGACCGTGAAGCTGCAAGGACTCCGATCCCCAGTGGTGGGGACCTCGAGGGACAGTCAGTAGAGCATGAGGTAAGAATAAAAGCTCCTGACTAACCAAAGAGGCAGAGAGAAACCAGCGGTGGCATGACCTCGAGGAGGTGGATCATGTGGTCCTGCCACTGCACCGGAACCGTGTGGTCCAAGTCTCAGCCGACCCGCAAGGATGAAGCAGGGAGCATTGTGAAGAAAGTAGAAGACGCTGAAGCTACTCGAGTCAGCCTAGCACCCCGGGAAGAACTGATGATGCAGTCCTGACATATTACAGATAATGGGAACAGTGGGACCCAGTAGGGGTTTGGAGCATCTTCAGAGAACCTTGGGAGCAATCTCCCTCCTTGCAGTAGTGACACCCAGAGAATCCAGCTCAGGAGTAATCTCCCTCATCACAGTTGTGACACCCAGAGAATCCAGAGAAGCTCAGAGTAATCTTCCTGGCCACAGTTGTGACACCAGGAGTCCAGAGAAGTTCAGGAGTAAACTCCCTTGTCACAGTAGTGACACCCAGAGAATCCACAGTCTAGAGAAGCTCAGGCGTAAACTTCCTCATAATAGTAGTGATACTCAAACCTCAGGAGTAATCCCCTCATCACAGTAGTGATATCTCAGGTTTCAAGAATAACAAGAGTCAAGAGAAACTCGGGAGTAATCTCGCTCATCACACTAGTGATACCCAGTGAACCAAGAGTAACTCAGGAGTAATCTCCCTAGTCACTTTAAAGCCTTGCACCTATGTGGAACAGCCCCGGGGAATGAAGAGGGTAGCAAATGGCCTGGAAACCAGATGGGGCCAGGACCAATAGGAGGGTGAGGAGGAGTATAAAGGGAACACGGAAATCTGGCCAGTGTGGGTTGTTCGAATGAGTTAAAGGAGGGTGGAGGCAGCCCAAGTGCAGAAATGTGCAGCAGAGCTTGGAAGAGGATCATAGACAGCGTGGGTGCAAGTTGATGTATTGGTTGGTGAGGGAAAGTGGTATTTGGATCTGAATAGAGATAGTTGCCCCACAGGCAGCACACACCGACGGGCATATCTTATGTCACTAGTGCTAACTGGGAAGGCATAAGTATCCATATTGTGAGCAGATGGCTATAAAAGACCAGACTGCCCCTCCGGTAGTTTGATTGATATAGGAGCTGTAAATTATATTCCTGCTTGTCTTTGAGGGACCCGACTAGATGCTAAATAGCTAGACTAGCCAAAGCCTCACAGCCTTATTTTGAGGTAGCACGCGGCTTCCATGGACCACTCTATATAGGGTATGCAAGGCTGTGTTCTCATACAATGACAAGGAAACATTAATGTTTTAGTGATTTGGTCTCAGCCAATTGCACTCACTGTAACTCCACATGAACCTTGATGGTCATGAATTGAATCCAACTATAATTTGTATACATGCTGCCAGCATTTACATTTATGAGACTGTTCTAAGTTATGCATAGTACAGAAATAGAACACCAATCACGCCATGGGTTGTTTTAGTTAGTGGTGTGACAGAGGGCCTCATTACGAGGCTTGTGCTCCCGTAATGAAGGGTGCCGGTACAGGACCGGCACCGTTCATTACAGGATTCCTGATTACGAGGTCCCCTAGCGGGACCCGGAACAGCCGTCTGGTAAAACCAGACGTCCTTTCCAGGTCCCGCGAGGGGACCAAGGAGCTAATAACGGGCCCATTATTAACGGGCCCGTTATTAGCTCCATCCCCATTCCCATTAAATGGTTTTGTGCATGAGGAATTACCGGGTCCTCCAAGGTCGGAATGACCAGTAATTCCTCATTCACAGAACCCGGTACTAAAACCCAGTATGGAGGCCGCCATGCCCTTATTAAGGGCATGGCTACCTCCATACTCGTAATGAGGCCCAGAGATTATTGTAACATATTCGGTTAGGGTTTAACCCTCTAGGACTGGTTTTCTATAATGGGCCAGTGCGAAGGAGGGACTGGGCACCTGAAATTGGTCTGCACTGAGGCAATGTGACCATCCCTTGCCATGTATCGGGGGCCATGGCAAGGTGGCCAAGGGATCCCCTCCCATTAGGCCTTCAGGCCCAATATCCACTGGCTCAGGGTGGCAGCCAGCCCCCTGCATCGCCTTCCTGGTAGCCCAAACAGTCAGACAAGGGACCTAGTCATAGCACTCTGTGGATCTAAAAGTTGCTGCTCTCAGTAATAGTACTCATTTCATTCTGGGCCAATACCTTGTGCTGGTGGGCTGCTACTGGCTATTAAAACCCGTCATCTCTACCGTTATCAGCATATTACATCCTGGGGAATGTCTTTAACAGGTTTTAACGGTTTGAGTTTCGAGCGCAAGTTGCTCTTCCAGTTAAAAAAAAAAAATACAAACATGATGGACACCATGGAAGCAGCTAAGGTCCCCTTATCCACTTTCATGGTGGGCAAGCGAGCGTCAAAAGAGTCAGGGAGCCAGAGTGATGAGAGCAAGGCATGTTTAGAGAAAGTGCACTGGAGGCAGCTGATGGTGAGTGGGAGGCAGGGGAGGAGGGAGTATGGGATTCCTGGTATAGTTCCTATATGCAAGAAACAGGCTTCTATTCCCTGGTACCACCATCACATGGCAAGTATAGCTTCATTTGCCCAGCTACAGCCTCAACTCGTCTTTCAGCTCTTCTCACCGTACGGGGTAGCACCACAATGTCATGGGCCAATGGCCTATGGGCACACAGAGCTCAAAAGAGGCACCCAGAGCTCAAAAGAGCCACACAGTCAACATATGTCACAGATATTCTAACTTACTGAACATAATGCAGCATAGTAAATAGTACTTCCTACCTCTCTAGCACCTTCTTCCTATCCCATGGCCTTGTCAAGAGGGGATGGGAAATCCATTCAGCTGGGATAGGGAGGCCTGCCAGGGAGACATCCAGTGACAGCCCTTCACCTGAAGAGGACGGTGGCAGTTTAGAGGGTCCCAGTTCCTACTAGCATACTGTTATACGGTTCCATGTGTTAATATCCCCGCATAAATATTGTGATACAAATATAAAACCATATTGTTGCTGCGATATTGACCCATGGACCCTGCGGGGGACACCCCCACAACCCCTGCATTATTTTAAAATGTGCGTGGGACACCCCCACAAACCCCGCTCGCACAAAATATCCCCCCACAAATTATCGGCGAGACAAACGGCCATATGTACGGCAATATTTTTGGTGGGGATATTTTGTAGGGATACCTGTTATACAGTGTCAATATCACACCATACCGTTTCAGCAAAAGGCTTGTCAGTCTGTTTCTATTTGTTCTAGAGACAAAGGACCTGATTTGAGGCCAAACAAACAGCGGCAGAGGAAAGGCAGCTGTCGCATGATCCGCGTTACCTATAGTACAACAGCAGAGATGTGGGCTCACCCCAGAACACATGATCCTCTGGTATCCCTCACAGGGTACGTTCTGCCACTGATGATACAGCATAACACAAAAGGAATCACCAGCACCACGTCTACGTGGCGGAGAGAGCGATTGTACATTGATCCCCAGCGCATGCAGCAAATACAAGCAAACAGCTCCCTAGACCACTAGGGCGTAAACAGTGAAATATGCCCAACAGTATGGACAATACTTACCTTATGGGAGCATGGACAAACACCCCCTAACAGAAACTTGGACAGTTTTGTTCCTGGTTGGCCATTGCTACAACGGAGTAAGCCTGAATGGAGAAAGTGGGTGAGCCTTAGCCCACTATTTATGAAAAGCACAGGAAGTTGTGGGTTGTTCGGGTGCGGTTGGTGGAGGTGGCAGACCAAAAGACCTGCACGAGGGCAGAAGGAACGTAGAGGCAATTTCTGGACAAGTTAAGGTATTGGATACTGAGTGCAAGTGGTACAGCTGTGTGCGTGATTGTGTGGTGAGTGTGATTAAGTGAGACAGTGTAAGGAGTGGATGTGAAGTGTATGTGACTGAGTGAAAGGAGGGTATCTGAGCTGGAGGAGGTTGGAGACGAGTAGTACTGTGGAGGAGAGTAGTATGGAGGAGGAGAGTAGTAATATGGAAAACATAATAGGAGTAAGGAGGAGGGAGAAGTAAGCCTCAAAGGGTGGCAGCGATGCCTAGAGGAGTGAGACACATTGGAGGGACAGAGAAGGAGGGTGGGGCGAAGTAGAGATGGGTGGAGCTGGAGGAAAAGAGAATGTGAGTGTGGTAGATAGAAGACTGAATGAAACCGTGTGTCTGTTTGGAACAATCCCGTAGCCCTTTAGAACACTAACAACTGGATAGAGTAGGGAAAGCAATTAAGTTCATTTGATACATGATACGTGGAACAGCCTCCCTGCCTCCCTGAAACTTGAGGAGTATCATCTCCGGTTTCCGGAACCACCTCAAAACCTTTCTCTTTGCTACTGCTTTTTCTCCTCCTCTCCCCTGCTGACTTCCTGGCTGAAACTGAAATTGCACTGGTTACCTGACTGCCCTCTGATCTCAGGCCCAGATCCCCTCCCCCGCCAGTCGCACCCCTGCACCGCCTTCCTGGTAACCACCACACTTGGGGACTGTTTCTGTATCCCTACGGTCCCACTACCTGCACTTGACACATGCTGTCTGCACTTACCCTTGCACTTGCCACCTGCTGGACGTACTTTTACTCATTGTTATTTATTATCCCATGTACTTCACTGCCCTCTCCCCCTTCCCATGCACTCTCGCGATCTGAATGACATCTGGCCTAGTAGGATCATTGTCTATCTTCCCTCTGTTCCCCCTCCCATGCCTCGTCACGCCTTGAAACACTTGTGTATAGGCGCGTTATAAATGCCATATCATATCATCCAATTGTATACAAATTAAAATGTGTATATACAGTCATTGAATTAAGAGATGGCCAAATGCACATTTAAGGAGCATTTGGTTGTACATTCTTTAAATTAAGAAATGACTAAGCGACCACCACATGTTTTCTGCGAAATACAAGAAGGTCCTAGCTCTAGCCGGACCGAGCAATACACATAGTCCCATCTCAATACATATTCATAATTCTTTCACCCAAAGGTTTGTATAGGATTTGTATTACTCTAATAGAGCAAGTATTACAGTGGTTTAGTTTCCCACAAGAAGGCGGATCCAAAATTACCTGCATTTATTTGTGTCAAAATCATGTATCAAGGTCCCAAATAGGTCCCTAATAGGTCCCAAATAGCTTGTGCCTAGGTGTATAGATTTTGTCACAATCCACAATTAAATGTTGCCAAGTTTAAATTACATTGGGACTTTTGCAGAGGTGACAGACGCTATTCTTTTGTCTATCCCCCGCTATAACCCATAGAGCCCAAAGTGCACAATATACCGAAGCAGAAACACATAAACAAGGCCCTGGGTTTCTGATCTGGGAATTAATATATGTAGAGAGTAAGCCATCTAAGTTTCTCATTAAATTTACATAATGTGGGTGCAATCATGCAAACGCATTTTCTGCTTTACCTTATTAGTGCTACTAAGTAGATCATTATACTTCATTCCAATTTTATTCATATACAGGGAACACTCAGTTATAAGGTTATCAAGGGGTGATGACAAACCATTAAGAACTGCACAATTTAGATCTTCATACAGTGTGCTTTTTATCAGAGAGGGGGCCTTTCAAAGTAACATCATCTTTTTAAAAACACAGAGTGAATCGCCTGGAGACCAAGCTCTGTACAAACAAGGGGAATTGGTAAAGATGAGGGTAGATTTAAAATTTGTTTCCATATTTTCCCCTCTAGTTTGTCTAGCTCTTTCTGACTCAGAGCATTAATTACTTCCAATACATAGAACAAATACGGAATATGGTTCTCTTTATAGAATTTGATCAATGGTGTAATTGAGAAAGCGCAGCACTCTCATCTGGGCCAGCAAAGGGACAAACTTGTAAGAATATGGAAGAAACATCTTTCACCTCAAACTTCTCAAATAATGGGAAGCTTAGATGGACAAATTGGGCAGAAAGGGCTTTCTGTACATAAACCCTGTATGCATCATAAGCTTTCTGTCACTTTTATAAATCATGATTACAGACTTGTTGACATTAATAAGTATGGATAAAGGACTATAGCTGAGCATATTAACGCTGGAATCCTACAGGCGTATTCTCAAAAACCATTATGTCGTCTGCAAAGATCAATGACCCGATATGAAAATGACTAATCTTAGGTGGAATAGCAAAACAAAAGAGTTGATGGATGGAATGTTTAGAATTAATCTGAACCTCTGACATTGCTCTGGGCAACTCTCCCCTCCAGACCACTGTTCTTTGCCAGCCAAGCCAATACAAAAGGGGAAAGATCATATGCAAATCAATCATTGTCTCACCCCAAGAGGGGCAGTCCAGTCCCTTCTGTACAAGACCACAAGGATCCCAGACATGTTTTGGCCGTGAGGAGTAGCTTGGGTCTCTAGGCCCAGCAGGCACAGGGCCCACGTCTCGGCATACCTGTCCCACGCATAAGAGTTCTATGTAGCTTCACCCAATTTTTCTATTTTTGTAGCAATAGGCTTTTTTTGTTTGTACAATGGTTCAGCCAGAGGCTATAGGTAGTTGAGGTATAATCAGATCAAGAGTGAAGAGTAGGCTTGCATGATCACTTCTATTAGTCTGCTCGGATGTATATGATTTGCCAAACGTTAACACCCCACGGCTCCCAATACATCCCCCCACGGACCTCCTACTTAACCTTTGATGTCTGGTTTTCTTCTGACTCTGCGGCATCAGTTCTGTCCATTCTACGCGGTTCGGATCTGACACCGCAGGGTCCCCTTTTCTTCTTCTTTTTTGTTTCCTGTCCCCCACCTCCAAACCTCTGGAAGCAGGGTACACCCCTGCCACCCCCCAAAGGCCATCACTACCAAACATAGGGAGCTGGGGACACCCTCACTGCCCATGTTTGGTAGTGATTACCCAATTTGATTGTTTTGAATCAATCGAATGTTACTGGCTGAATTCGGCTAGATGTACCATACAATCAATTCAAAAGGATCAAATTGGGTAAATCCGTCTCCTCCACACTTAGGGACTGCCCTTTAAAAAATCGCAGGCATGGTAGCATATATGTAGTCAATCATTCTAGGACATGAGCCTTTCTGCTAAGTAGAGTGTCCAGGAGCATCCCCAAGAACATTGCCATTCAATTTCTGTAAATCCCAACACCTCATAAGATCGGACCACTTAGACCGTCTCTGTTGAAGAGGGGAACCCCCTATAAATTCAAAGATCTGCAACTTCAAAGCATCCACTATGGGCATATACAGTTTAAGTCACCAGTTATAATCATCCAGTCAGACTGAGTTAAATTATACCACTCCAAATCTGTGATAAGAATATCCTTTGACATCTTGATCGGGTTCCAGTAAATATTAACAATTAGTAGTTGGATATCACCCCAACTCATGCTCGCTGCCATTAAGGCATCTATTGATGTTTGCCACTCCTGCAGTGAGAGGATAGTGGAATTATCGAAAGCCATTAAAAGACAGCCAGAAGGGCGGCACAATACTCCCCTGCTTGCTTTCTTTACAAACAGGGTATAACTATCCAAGGTTGGAATTTCAGTTCCCCAAACCTCTTGAAGTAAGAATACATGAAAATCATAAAGATTAAACATTTTTACATAAGCATTCATAAAACTATTATAGTTCCAAAATAGTATTCTTAGTTCAAGTTTGTTAAAGATTATGAGATCTTTTACAGATTCAATCCTAATATAAGAGGGCTTGTAGCCATGGCCACTCCGGGTGGGCCGTTTTCTACATTGGTGTCTTGAGCCCTACTTGCACGTATCTGCAACCCTTGTGTCTCAAAGTGCACTGGAGTTGGGTTTTCAGCCATTGGTCCTCCTTGACTGATGGAACAGGAATATAAACAAAATATGTATACCATTAGTAGAAATACTTCTGTCTCATTCAAAATTAAATTATACATGATTCCATAGTTAAGATGGACTGCTAGTAGATCAATCCTTGTAATAGCCACAAATTATATTTGGGCAACATCAAACGAGTCCAATAAACATAAGGAAGAAATCATAGAGAACAATAAAACTGCAGTCATATTAAGTGCCAGGGTCTGAAGTCTGTGGACCATTTGGTCTTCCTGGCACCTCTCTCCCCGATTATGTCATGATGCCTACCCCCAGAGCACCAGGCCAGGCCCAGCACCCCTGGGAGCAGGCATCATGCCCCCGGGTAAAAGCCCAGCAGCCCCTTATAGGGGCTCTTTGGACTCTGTCCTGGCGCCTCTGGCGCCAGGCTCATGTTGGACATCAGTCCTGGCGCATAGGCGCCAGGCTCATAAAGGAAGGTGTTTTGTGCACTTACCTGATGCAGAGTGGTATCAGGTAAGATTCAGGTCTCCCTGAGACCTGAAAGGGACTATTTTTTCATTGGGACTATTTTGCCACTCAGGCATGGCCGGGGAAGGATACTTACCTGGAACTACTTTGGGGGGCTATTTAAGCCACGCCCAGACAGTAGTTCACGCTTCCCGTTGTTCTGCATCCAAGCAGCTGAACGCTCACCGTGTCTGCTCCTGCATCTGGTCTCCAGCCACGCCCGCCTCGATCCTGGAACACCTGTAAGGAAAGAAGAGAAGAGAAAGGTGAAAACCAAGAATTTTATCAAACTTCGTACCTGCATCCGGAACCTTCACGCCAGCGTTCCTGAGAAAAGACTTTCATTTAAAAGCACTGCGTTGCTCGCTGCAGCGCCGCGCATCACTCACCTGTCCTCGGGAGTTCTTCTGGCTCCACCGCGACTGTCTGCACTGGTCGCCACATCTCTGCGCCTAGGGGAGAGAAGAAGAGACAAAAGGTGAGCAGAAGGAACATATGAGGAAAGCCTAATTTTCCGCCATAACACTTACCGGCCTTCTGTTGGTGGACCATTCCTCATTTCTGGTCGACGCCACTTCGTTGGCAGGTACCGCACCCCGGCCCCTATGGGGAAAGGACAAAAGACATTACTGGAGGAATATAAAGACATTAAGAGGGATCGCCGCCATCGCTAACTCACCTGAGTTTACCATCGGCAATTCAATCCCTCAACTCATCGCCTTCATTCTGCACCTGAAATAAAGGACAGATCACAGGTTAGGAAGGCAACTGAAAAGGAGGCTCAACACTTGAACTTTTGTAATCTTCATACTTACGGCGTTCCGCTCGGAAAGTCAAGTGGATTTTGCCAGCGCCATTCTGAAAACCAGTGAAGTAACTGGACAAACACGCGCCCCTGCACCAGAAGCAGGATGGAGAGTTCATCCTTTCAAACCATAAGGTGAGCTTCAACTGGGGATTTCGGACGAAGTTAGAGAAGAACGAAGGGGGGAAGGGGGTGCAAGCACACTATTCTGCAGACTGTTAATCCCCTTTCTCATCTGCAGAAGGATATTCCTACGGGCCTGACAAGCAAGATTTGAGGGTCCTGTTCAGTCGGTGTTCCGAGTTCTGCGCATCACGCTCGAAGAGGCCACAGCAACCCAGATTAGACCAGCGCCTCCATGGGAGTCAGGTGAGCGTTACAGATTATGGCATTCAGTGACTACTCCCAACATTGCAGCTGCAAGTCCCATGCAACGGTCTAGCCTTGCAGAAGTCTTTGTCACTTCCACTTCCGCTTCCTGTTCTGCTTTGCCAAATACTAGCCTTGTGGAACCAGTCGTTGCTTCTCAACGCTAGGATTTCTACCTAGTTCAGCGCTCTGGTAATTATTTCCTGGTTTTTGTCCCTCGTCCTGTCAGCCTGTTGTTCCTTGTCTTCCCGTCTCCTCCCTTGCTCCTCTTGCCTGGCTCCCATTCTGTGCCTACCTTGCTCCGGTTCATTCCGTTGCCTGCTTACCTCTCTCTGCTGTTTTTTCCAATGTGCTCTTGTCCCTCTGTGCCGGTTGTCCAATCCTGCTTGTTACTGGATGCATTACTGCGTTAAAGGTTTTATTGGATCCTGGATTTCACATTGCTCATTGAATTCCATTGAATTCCACGCTGCTCATTGGCTTCCGCGCTACTCATCTCAACTAAAAAAATATACCAATCACATTGAACTGCAGGGTTTTTCCCTCTTGTGGGGGATTTTTTTCTGTATTCCTTGGCGGTCTCTCCGGGCGGTATTCTGCTGGTATCCCTTTTCGGGAACTGGGAGGTTCCTCCCTATCTACAGGACTCCCGGACCCGGCGCAAGGCATGATGGACACCATCTCCAACCAGTTCCACCCGTCGGAAACATAAGGGGAGCCCTTCAACCCAAGGAGTCTGACAGTTTGAGATGGCAAGAAGACTCTGAAATGGTAAAACAAATGCAGGAGTTAATTAGGGGCATGCAGGCGCTGGGTTCCAAAGTTCAAAACTTAAATGCAGAAAACGCGGCTCTTAGACAATTGGTTGTAACTCGGGATGCTCTCACTCAAGAAGTACCAGCCATGGTAACCGTCATTGACAAATGTGATGGCCCCTCTGGGAAATTATGAGCATTCCTGGACACTTGCATGATCCAAAGTGGGGTTTTTGGTGTCATATCTAGTCGGCAACGCTTTGACCTGGTTTACCCCTCTTGTTTCAGGAAATGACCAAGTACTGGACAACTATGCTGGGTTTGTAACGGCCTTTAATGCCATGTTTGATTGCTCTGAAGTCGTATTCTACACACAAGAGAAACTGCTGGACTTTCAACAGGGTTCACTAGACATGCTCTCCTACGTGACCAAGTTTAAGCAGCTAGCTAAGGACACAGATTGGTCACACAAGGCATGCTTTACTCTCTTTCAAAGGGGACTCCATGAAGACGTGAAGGACGAGCTAGCCCGAATACCCTGACCCCCTAGTTTTCAAGCACTACTTGACATGGCTCTACAAATAGTCTTTCGCTCACAAGAACGCACGTTAGAAAGGCGAAAGATGAGGGGCATGTCCCCAAGATTTCCTCCAGCCATTGTTACACCACCCTCCTCCATGTCAGGGACATCTGGGTCATCTTAAGCCGAACCGATGCAGTTAGGAAACCTTGGTGGTCCCCTCACTAAAGAGGAAAGGAAAAGAAGGGTGGAGAAGGGCCTGTACATTTTATTGCACCTCTCCGAATCAGCTGGTACGCAATTGCCCAGTAGCACCCCCCAGAGGTCAGGAACTGCGAGTTCCTGTTCCTGAATGGAGCCAGGGACAGGGAGTAAAGCAGTAGCTCCAGTATTCAGACTACACACGTTCCAAGTAGGCCCTCGCTTGTCATCCTCAAGATTTGAATCTTGTTATCTGAGTCAGAACCCCTTCAGACATTGGCACTGATTGATTGCGGTGCCATGGGTCTCTTTATCGATGATGAATGGGCCAAGACTAACAACATACCATTGCAAACAAAATCCCTGGTACAATCAGTTGAAGGAATAGATGGCTAGCCTTTATCCTCGGGCCCGATGACTGAAGAAACTAAACATATCGGGATGCTTATAGATCATCATTCAGAAATGCTTCGTTTCGACATCATTAAGACCGCACATTACCCTATGGTATTAGGGGTTCCCTGGTTGCATCACCATAACCCATACATCAATTGGACGGCTGGAACACTTTTCCTTGGTTCAGAATTTTGTACTCAGCACTGTTTACAAAACATAAACAAAATTCTGTTACACACCCAAGAACCCAATGAAAATCAGAATCTTAACCCGTTGGCTCATGTTCAACACAGTCTAGGCAGTATGCAGAATACCAGGATGTATTTTCTTCATCAATATAGAAAATCTTGCCTCCACATCGTCCAGAGGACTGCGCCTTTGATACCATCCCAAATACAATCATCCCATATGGAAGAATGTTCATATTATCTGCTCCCGAGAAAATGGCCGTACGTGAATATCTGGATCTCAACTTAAATAATTGTCTGATAAGGCCGTCCAAGTCACCTGCTGAGGCATCATTATTTCTGTGCCTAAAAAAGACACCGCCGAATGACGCCCCGATTTGGATTATTAGGGGGCTAAATCAGGTCACTAGAAAGGACAAATACCCCTTACCACTCATAACAGATATTCTAGAAGTTCTTAAAGGAGCTATCATTTCTCCAAACTAGATCTGAGGGGGATTTACCACTTGGTTCGCATCCGGGCTCATTATGAGTGGAAAACGGCATTCCGAACTCCATTCGGACACTTTGAATACCTTGTCATGCCTTTTGGACTGATTAATGCCCCAGCAGTTTTCCAAAGATTACATCTTAGTATATTCCTGAAATTGAAGAGTGGAAGAGGGTGCACAGCTATTTCCAATATTCTAATAGGATTGATTTACTTAATGTTTGTTCGGATGTAGCGATGCTTAATAGGGTGCAGCCCACTATAAAGTGCCTCCGTGCTGGGCTTTCGTTATGGACTGGAAAAGAAAGGACCTAGGCTAATTAGCCATAGGTGTGGGCCGCACTCCTGTAATTCCCACTGGGGGTTAAATCACTTGTCATTTCTCTTTGGAAAAAATAATAATAATAATACAGAAAATCTAATTTTCAAAATGTTGATACATTTATTCGTGAAAATGTCCTTATTGCTTGTAATGGCAATTGGTAAACAATCACCAAGTTATTTTGTGCTGATATGCTGGCAAAAAAAACCTGAATGGCTAATGCATTTCAGAAATTATTTCCTTCTTCACAGCCGGGTTTCACTACATAGTATAACTGTTAAAGTATTCATCAAGCGTGCTACTCCTCAGTTAATTACACAGAAGTGAAATAACTGAAATTGAAGAGTGGAAGAGGGTGCACAGCTATTTCGAATATTCTAATAGGATTGATTTACTTAATGTTCGTTCTGATGTAGCGATGCTTAATACGGTGCAGGCCACTATAAAGTGCCTCCGTGCTGGGCTCTCGTTATGGACTGGCAAATTGGAAGGTTATAAAACAGATCTGGAAGCAAGGAAAATAAGGAAGTTCAAACGAGATACAGTAGATTATCTAAGAGACGTGGTTTACACCTGGGCCGACAAATATCAGAACCAACCACAACACCCAAGGAATCCCAACCCCAATTCAGAGAACAGTAGTTCGGACAAAGATTCCAGTAGAGACGGACAGAATCCAGAGTCAAGACAAACAGTAACAGAAACAGAGGAGGGTGCAAGTGGACCCTCAAGACCAGGCACAAGTGGTATCACTCCGCACTCATCTACTTTTTTAGGCGAAAACCAAAGAGGAAGCGAACGAGGAGCGGGAAGAGGAAAAGGTCCCAGGGTAACGACGAGATACCAAGCTCGAACAACCTAGTGGTCAATATATCCAACCGTCTGCTGAGCCGACAAGAAGAAGCAGTACTGCAAAAAGGATTGAAATTTGTACCTACCTATAGAACCAACTTGTTTAACACTAAGGTCGAACTCCACAAGTTAACAAGAAAATTGAAATTAAAAGTGTTCTTTGCAGAAATGGAACAAGAAAATACTGAACGTGAATTAACAGAACTAGTTGAGTTTAAACCAAAAAGTACCTTCATACCGCCTATCAGCGTACCTGCAATTGATATTTTTGAAAGAATTGTAATTTCTGATCTGAAAAAAATCAAATATGGAGTACCTCAAAAAAGGAACTAGAGTAGAGGAGAAATGGCGATAGTAAGACATTTATATTCCGATAACAGTATGACAATAAGACCAGCAGAAAAAGGGTGGAGCGTTGGTGATTCAGAACACACAAGACTATGAAAAGAATGCAAAAGACAACTGGATGACCACACAGTCTTTTTGAGAATCACACACGACCCCACCAATGACATTAGTAACAATCTGGCAATTCTTTTAACTAGAGCAGAAGAAAGAGAAATGATCACAAAAAAGACTAGAGCATTCTTGCAGACACCGAAACCAACTACTCCACATTTCTACCTCCTACCAAAAATACATAAAGGACTCACAAATCCTCCCAGAAGACCAATTGTGGCAGCAACAGGGGGTATTTTGCAACCTCTTGGAACTTATATTGATTACTTTCTCAACCCCATAATACAAAAAACAGAATCCTACGGTTAATGATAGTACACACTTCCTGAACATTTTGGAGAATACACAATTGACTGACAAGGATATCCTTTTTACAATTGATGTGGTAAGTCTTTACACGAGTATCCCCCACGACTTGGGTCAAGAAGCAGTTGAGTGGCTCCTCTTACGAGAAGGCGAGATAGGGGCAGTTAAGGAGTTTATTCTGTCCCTATTGATTTTCATTTCAACAAACTCTTACTTCCAGTACAAGAACGACTACTATATCCAAACATCTGGTACTGTCATGGAAGCGACCATGGCACCGTCATACGCTAACGCCTTTATGTACCAATTTGAAACCACCCACATTTTACAGAAAGCACAGTGGAAGGATAAACTAAAACTATGGGTACGGTATATAGATTACATTTTCAGGATTTGGCAGGACACAAGAGAAACATTAGATGAATCTCTTCAAGATATCAATAGCATTGATCACCGTATACAATTTACCTCTGAAATAGGAAACCCTGGCATACACTACTTGGATATCAAAGTCAATGTGCACAATCAACAGATAACAACATCCTTGTTCACTAAACCCACGGACAGAAATAATTTGCTACATCGGATGAGCTTTCATCCTCAAAACACCCTCCATAATTTACCTTATGGACAAATGCTTCGCCTCAAAAGGATTATCAGCGACCAGAGCGAATTTGCGCAAGAATTAATCAAATTGAGCAAGAAACTGGAAGAACGTGGATATCCAGAGGAAGATGTTAAAGTAGCAACAGCTAAAGTAGCAACTAAAACAAGAGCAAGTACCCTCAGCCCTAAAAACCAGTCAACATCACAATCATTGGTATATCTGTCCAAATTTTCAACAGAAAGCATGCAAATCAAGAGGTGCATTAAGAAACACTGGCAGATCCTCACCAAGGACAAGAGAACAAAATATCTGTTTACCGACCCACCAACATTTGCTTACCAAATATCCAACAACCTGAGAGATCTGTTGGTGAACACACGCGATGACAAACCAAGAAGTAGCAACTCAACAAAGAGAACCGGCACTTACCCCTGCCATAGCTCTCAACCATTTCTGTTGCAAAGGCGGGTGAAATCACCTGATTTTGTTTTTGGCGGGTGAGACGCCCATTGGAATTAATGGCCGTGCAGGAGGCTTGGCGGGTGAGTCAGCCCTTGACAGGGCGGGTGACACCCGCCAAAAGCGTGTGAGTTGAGAGCTATGCCCCTGCCTTAACTGCAGTAACTGAAACAATATCATAAAAGGAGGCATTGTGTTAGATCCTTACACCAGAGAGAAAATTACAATAAGATGCCACGCCACCTGCAATACAGAGAACTGTGTTTACTGCATACGCTGCCCTTGTGGAGTGTATTATGTGGGAGAAACGGGCCGCAAGCTACAAATTCGTATCAATGAACTTAAATCGTGTATACGCAATAAAAACACAAATTCAGCTGTGGCGAAGCATTTTAATGAGAAAAAACACAACATTTCGAGCGGGAAGACCCGTGGAGTCATGCCAAAAGTGCGGCTATGACCTCCCCCACTCATCTGAATGCATGGCAATGGGGAAGATCTGTGGCCGCTGTGGGTTACCCGACCATTTCTCGAGGGTATGTCGGGCGGCCCTACCGGTACTGACTCCGAGAGGACAACCCCGGCCTAGGACTCCTCGCCAGAATCGGCCGCCCAATGTGGCTCAAGTGGATCAAGCGGAAGAGGATGCTCCGGCGGAAGACGCTGGGGAGGAGGAAGAGGAAAACATCTTCTTCGTCTCCTGCATGGAAGTCCTAAAAGGGAAGAGCAGGAGACAACCGAGATGCGTCGTGGAAGTGAACTGCTCGCCTGTCCCGCTGCTGGTCGACACTGGGGCATCAGTCAACGTAATGGCGAGAGGACACTATGCCGCGCTTAAACCACCACCGAGTCTGGCGATGCCGAGGACCCGCATCTTTGCATTTGGTGGGCGGGAGCCCTTACCGCTGGATGGTGCATTCGTTGCAAAGGTAGAGCATGACGGGTCCATGATCAAGGCCCGTTTCTACATGACTCCAGTGAGCAGCAACACCCTGTTGAGTTGTGCGGCGGCAGAGGCTCTTGGCATCGTGAGTTTCGCATACTCAGTTTACTTAGAAGACATAAAAGACCTGTTGGACAAGTATGCTTCCATCTTTAAGGGCATTGGAAGGATGAATGGTGACCCGGTGAGGCTCCATATTGATGAGTCGGTGCAGCCGGTGGCTCTGAAGCACAGGAGGATCCCTTTCCACCTGAGGGACCAGGTTGACAAGGAATTAGACAACCTGGTGAACCTGGACATAATCGAGAAGGTGGAGGGCCCAACACCCTGGGTGTCCCCCATCGTGGTTGCGAGGAAACCGAAACAGCCAGATTCTGTCCGGATCTGTGTGGACATGAGGCTGCCCAACAAGGCCATCAGGAGGGAACGGCACCTGACCCCGACCATCGATGACATAATTGCAGAAGTTCAGGGGGCAAGGTTCTTCTCCAAATTGGACCTACGAGCAGGATACCATCAAGTTGTCCTCCACCCGGAGTCCCGCTATATCACGACCTTCACCACTCACCGGGGACTCTATCGGTACAAGCGGCAGAGCTTCGGAGTATCATCAGCAGCCGAAGTGTTTCAGAACATAATTCGAGGCGCCCTCGCAGATCTGGAGGGTGTCCTCAATATTAGTGACGATATCCTGGTCTTCGCTAAGACTGAGCTGGAACATCTAAAATGCCTTGCCAAGACCCTCGAGAGGCTACAGACGCTGGGACTCACCCTCCACAAGGACAAATGCGAGTTCCTGCGCCCGACCATTGAGTTTTTTGGGTTCGTGTTCAAGGAGGGCGGTGTGTCACCGGACCCGAGGAAAGTCTGTGACATCAAGACGGCACAACCGCCTGAATCGGCATCAGACGTGCGAAGCTTCCTGGGTATGGTGACATACTGCGGGCGCCTCATCCAGAACCTGGCCTCGAGGTCGGAGCCACTCAGGGCCCTGACAAAGAAGGAAACAGCTTGGCAGTGGGGTCTGTTGGAGCAGTCGGCATTTGAGGACATTAAGGGTGCCCTGACGGCAGAGGACACCATGGCTTTCTTCGACCCGGCTCTTGAGTCGGAAATTGTTGTGGACGCAAGCCCATTCGGTCTGGGAGCTGTGCTCACTCAGGTGGGCCGAGATGGAAGGATCAGACCAGTGGCCTACGCCAGCAAAGCCCTCTCCGAAACAGAACAGAGGTATTCCCAGATAGAACGCGAAGCCCTGGCTGTCCTCTGGGGCTGTAGGCATTTTCGTCTGTACGTGCTGGGAAGACCTGTAACGGTGGTGACTGACCATAAGCCGCTGCTCCCGATCATGGCTGGATCATCATCGAAGCCGCCGGCCAGAATCGAGAGGTGGATGCTTGCCCTTTTGGAATATAGCGTCACCCTGATATACCGGCCGGGTGCCAACAACGCGGCTGACTATCTGTCCCGACACGCGGGAGGGAGTGGAGGTCCATTGCAAGACACCTGCGCCGAAGAAGCCAATGACCACATCAGGATGGTGGTAGAGGGTGCCACTTCCAACGCGATACCGCTGCCAGAATTGGAGGCGGCTGTGGCCGACGACGAGTGCTTCCGAATATTGAGGAGCTCGATGCGGTCGGGATCCTGGAAGTCCGTGCTGGAGTTGCTGGCGGGGCGCACTCAAGAGGCCAAAGTGACCCTAGAGCAACTCTGGAAAGTGAAGGACGAGCTGTCCTTCTCGGAGTCAGGCCTTCTGCTGCGGGGCGATCGCCTGGTGGTGCCGGGTTCCAAAGTCAATGAAATAATCAATCTGGCACACCAGGGACACCAAGGAGTGGCCAAGACGAAGGCGAGGCTGAGGCTGAAGGTGTGGTTCCCCGAGCTAGAGCGGAAGGTGGACGACTTCGTGGCGGCCTGCGTGTGGTGCCAGGCGGCCTCCCCGGTGCAGCGTGAACCTGAGATCGAGGTGATGCCACGAGGGACCCGGCCGTGGGAAATCGTACATGCGGATTTTGGATCCACAACAGTGGGCACCCACTTCCTGGCCATAGTGGACGAGTACTCCCGGTACCCCGAAGTAGAGTTTGTTGAGTCAGTGGCATTTGAGCACGTGGTGGGAGCAGTGGAGAAGATCTTTGCCACCCATATGGTTTTCCAGTGACTCTATGCTCGGACAATGGGTCCCCCTTCCAGAGTGCACGGTTCTCGGAGTTCCTGGAGAGCTGCAGAGTGATACACAGGAAGGTCTCCCCGCTGTGGCCCCGTGCGAACGGGGACGCGGAACGGCTGATGAGGACACTGAATAAAACATTCCGGATAGCCCAAGGGCAGGGCCAGCCCCTCCAGCGGGCACTATATCAATTCCTGAGGGTATAACGCACCACCCCACACGCCTCGACTGGGGTTGCCCCAGCTGAAGTGATATTCCGACGATGCCCCCGAGGCTTCCTGCCGGAGGTACAAGAAAAGGAGCCAGGCGTGATAGATGATCAACGGGTGGAGGCTGAGCGACAGACACGGACAAATCAGGAGAATCTGAGGCGGGGTCTCCGCCCGCAGCGGCTAGAGCCGGGTGACGAGGTACTGATCCGGAATCGACATCCTCACGGCAAGCTCTCGCTCCCGTACGAACCGGAGCCACTGGACGTGGTAGCCGTAAAAGGGTCTATGGTGACGGCCTCGGATGGGAAATCGGCCGTCACTCGGAATGTGAGTTTCTTTAAGAAGCTGGGTGACTCTCGAGCTGAGCTCCCGCCGGACCCGGATGAGGTGGACCTCCCGGATGAAGCCACACCCCGGGGTGTAAACCCGGTGTCGCCAGATCGAGGGACTGGAACGATGGGAAACCCTGCGGTGGAGGTAGGTGGGAGGTACCCCCAGAGGGCTGAGCGAGGGAAACCTGCCTACCTCGGGGACTATGTGCTAGGCCGATTGTGTGCATTCCGGAGTGAGGGGACCCAGGTGGCTGCTATTAAGGGGCATGGGCTCTGAGTTGTCAGTTGTTGTTTTGTGTGCAGTGCAATATTTAGAAGTGTGTGTTATTGTTGTTCCTACCGAAAAAGGAGGAGTGTGGCGTTGCCCCGTGAGGGCCTGCGCACGCGGCGGCGTGACGTTGCACGTCGCCGCGAACGGCTTAAATAAACGGGGCGTTCCCGGCCGCCGCAGACCGACCGGGGAGCCCGAACTGCACAGACGTGTGCCGAGTGAAGTCTGTGGGTTGAGGGGCTCACGGGCACGCATGGGGGTGCTGACCGACCCTCAACAAGTGTTAGAAGTGATTGAGAGCACTACAAAGGACATCAAGAAAAAAAGACAGCGCGAATACTACTGGTTTGACAGACTAGAAGCATTCTCACCGCGAGGAATGAATGATGAGTTCGATCTTAACTGCTTCTTATAACATACCAGGCTTTCATTTGTGCTGTTTAATCCATAATGTACTGCTTTATGTACTTTGTTCCAGTAAGTCTCTCTTTTTCACACACAAGCATCAAGTCCAGAGAATATTATCAGCCATGAGATGCCCAAGTTGGACTCTTGCAAATCATGCAACATACATCATGATACTGACAGTATGCATCGTTATGCATCGTTAATAATATACACACTGCTTTTCTATTAGTTGATTTATCTAATATATATCACCACGAAACACATTGAATGACAATCATTTTTCATAGAAGTGTATTTTGAGTTAAATCCTTTTCCATTTACAGTAACAACTGAATGAATAAGCATTCTGTATACATCGCCCCCTTTTGCATCTCAAATTTTTCCATTTATTTATTTTTTCATACTTGATTATTGTCATTTTATTGTTCCACAAACAAATATATGAGTGTCACTCACACGCTTTCCTAAAACATATCATTTAATAGCAGAATCGTAATCATGCTGTTTTTAGTACAGCCACTGGCATTCTTGCCCACACCAAGATGGCCGGTACGCCTCACAGTGAGCCGCCATTTTACACACAAACGTTGCCACGGCAACGCCTATTTTGCACACAGTGACCGGACTACAGAACTGAGCTGAACGCCTCTGGAGAAAGAATCACATCAGCGCGGCACACGCACTGAAGGTAAGCGTAGAGAGCATGTTAACAGAGGAATGACAGTAATTACTCTGTTTCACACAGTTAAGCGACCGATAGATTAGTCGATCTAGGGCCAGCTAAGATGCAGATTCACGAGCATCACAATTCTTTCATTTTGCAGCGTTCTGCGAACGCACACCTATTCCGAAGTCTAACGCTGACCCTGAGCAATGAAACCATCTGCCATCAGGTCAGTGCCAAAACAGGGTGAAGGATGGTGACTTATCAGGCGCAATCTTGTCATTTTTAAATAGCACCAAGCATCTTTATTAACGCGACACGATGCAACTTGTTTACACAAATGATTAGCTACACATACTAGCTAAGGCATAATCAAAAGGGAAATCACAATAGTGATGTGTTAAAATCACGACATCTGGTTTAATACTAACACACTAATATGGAAAACATGTAGCTCTTCTTGCCAAAGTTACTGACAGTCTGAAATGTTCTCTTTTCTCTGTGTTACATGTATGTTTGTCACATGTGGGTACCCCGTTTTGCAAAAATTGTAATGTGCTTATGCTTCATGAATACTTTAACAGTTATACTATGCAGTGAAACCCGGCTCTGAAGAAGGAAATAATTTCCGAAATGCATTAGCCATTAGGGTTTTTCATTTGCCAGCATATCAGCACAAAATAAGTTGGTGATTGTTTACCAATTGCCATTACAAGCAATAAGGACATTTTCACGAATAAATGTATCTATGAAAAACATTTTGGAAATTAGATTTTTTGTATTATTATTATTATTATGATTATTTATTTTTTTTCCAAAGAGAAATGACAAGTGATTTAACCCCCAGTGGGAATTACAGGAGTGCGGCCCACACCGATGGCTAATTAGCCTAGGTCCTTTCTTTTCCAATCTTAGTATATTCCACCTGCCAAGAAAGTCATCAAGGACATGTTCAAGCAGTTATTTCCAGGCTCTGTCAACATCATCTACTGGCCAAACCAGAGAAGTGTGAATTCAATCGTTTGGAGGTTCAATACTTAGGCTACATAGTAAGTAGATCAGGACTCTCCATGGATCCCCGAAAGGTGAATGTAATCACTGAACGGCCACAACCAACTTCCGTCAAGCAAATATAAATCTTTCTCAGCGTGTCAAATTTCTAACGGAGATTCATTGCTGGTTTTTCTCAGATAATGTCACCCATAACATACCTCCTTAAAAACCGGTACAGTTTGCCTGGACAGAAAAGCAGGAGAATGCCTTTCTGCAATTGAAACACTTGCTCACCGAAGCCCCCATCCTGCGGCAGCCTGACACGTCAAAGCCATTCTTCATAGAAACTGATGCATCTGACGCTGCCTTGGGAGCGGTCTTACTGCAGCAGCAGTCAGATGGACAAGAACATCCCTTGGCCTAACTATCATAGACTCTCAGCACAAGCGAACGGAACTATTCCATCTTAGAAAAAGGGTTACTGGCTATCCGTCATTCGTTCTTAGAGTGGCATAATTTGTTATTGGGCGCTTTGTTTCCAATACGTATTAGAACCGACCACTGCAATTTGCAGGTACTACAATCCATGGAGTGTAAAAAATAGCAGACAAGCCAGGTGGACTTATTTTTTTGTGCAATACCAGTTTACCATCACCTACATCCCTGGAACTCAAAACCTTATTACCAACGCTCTCTCCAGAAGACCAGACCTTGGTATATTTAAAGAATTGAAACCACCTAAACTCCTCCAGGAAAAGGTGTTTCTCTGCTATATTCACCAATTTCTGCAGGTCGTCAAACAAGAAATATTCAAAGGCTCGGGCAGACAACGATTCCTCTCAGCCAATACCTGGCACTTAATAGAAAAGAATGATCTTCTCTTGAAAGATGATCAGTTGTATCTGCCAACCAAAAAAGTACAAAGGATGGCCTTGGGTTATTGTCATGATCAAGTCACACTACCAGTTGCACCTCCTCAGAGGTATACTTCCTTTCCTCTCCTTCCCCCAAAAGCTCACTGTCTCCAGAGCCCTGATTCTCTCTAAGCTGGACTATTGCAACAGCCTCTTTCTAAATCTGCCTGCTTCTACTCTCCGCCCTTTGCAACTTATACAGAACAAGACAGCGAGACTTGTCCTTGGCCTCAAGCCAAGGGATTGTATCTCTCCAAGACTGAAATCTCTGCACTGGCTCCCAGTGGCTGCGAGGATTAAGTTCAAAACCCTCTGCATCATCCATAAGGTCTTCTGGGGCACGGGCCTCAATACCTTCAACTTTCTCTCCCTAAACACCTTCTCTCTCTCGAGCTCTTCGCTCATCTATCTCAAACTCCCTCAGAGTCAGTCGCTTCTCCAAGCAACAAGTTGGTGGTAGATCTCTTTCTTCGGATTGTGCCTCTCTCTGGAACAGCCTCCCTGCCTCCCTGAAATTTGAGGAGAATCGTCTTCAATACTGGAAGCACCTTAATTTCCACTGGTTACCTGGTCACCCTCTGATCTCGGGCCCAGGGCGCTTCCCATGGCAGTAGCACTCCTGCACTGCCTTCCCGGCTTCCCCGGCACTTGGGGACTGGTTCTGTATCCCTACAGTCTCACCACCAGCACTTGACACCTCATGGCTGCACTTTGGGCCGTACTTTTACGTACTATATATCTTTATTTATTTTGTTTGGTTCTTATCCCATGTACTGCACTGTCCTCTTCCCCTTCTCCCTCGCACTTCTCCTCCTTCCCCTTCCTATGCACTTGCGCGATCTGAATGACACCTGGCCTAGTAGGATCAGTGTCTGTCCTCCCTTGTTCCCCCTCCCATGCCTCATCACGCCTTGAAACACTTGTGTATAGGCACGTTATAAATGCCATATCATATCATATCATATTCTCTGCAAGCAGGACACAGAGGTGTAAATACCACCTTAGGTACCTTACGCCGATATTTCTGGTGGCCACAAATGCCCAATGACGTCAAATAGTAAGTTTCAGCCTGTCAGGTTTGTGCCCAGAACAAGTCAGCTCATAAAAGGCCGGCTGGGATTTTACATCAGCCTGACCTCCCAGATTGTCCATGGGAAATGATTGCCTCCGACTTCATAGTAGACCTCCCACCATCGAGAGGCTGCACAGCTATAATGGTTACTGTTGATCTCTTCGCAAGGATGGCACACTCTTCTCCACTAGAAAAACTGCCTTCTGCCACACAGACGGCCATGGTTTTTCTGACAGATATCTTCGGTTTACATGGACTACTGTCAGGATTCGCCCCTGGATGTTATGGAGTACATGGTGACTCTAACTTGATTTAGTTCCCATTCAGGTCTAGTCCTCACTCAAGATGGCGCCCTTTCCTTTAAATCAGGACCACGCCCTTTCTCAGCGCGTTGTATCGGTTTCTTCTCAGCCGACTTCAACGCTGCTGCGCTTTTGGCTGAGTTTTTGCCCTCCTTTGGATCCTTCCTGGTCGCCTGCATTCCTTCCTGAATTCCTCTGCGTTCTGCTGTGCTTGCTCCCATTGTTCGTTATTTCCTTTCTTCCGTCTCTGTTTATCTATCGCTGTCTCCCCCTACGCCCCACCTGTGTCCTAGCCTTCATTGTTTTCTTTGCACCTTAACCCTACGCTGTCTTGTGTAATTCACTCTTGTGGTGTCATCGGCTCGTTTAGCCGCTCTGATTTCCTTTTTCCCTTTGTGGTTGCAGTATTGCTTTTACTTTCCCCACGCCACGGCTCTTGGTCTCCGCGCGTGGTCGCAGAGCTGCTTTCACTTTAACTGCGGCCGCGGCTTTGTTGCCCTCACTCCCCCCGGTTTCAACTGTTTACCAGGTATGTGGGACTCTGCTATTACCTCCTAGTCTGACTCATTCTCGCTCCCTTTTACCTCTCTGTTCTTACGTTCTCTTCCTGGAGCCTCTTCTATACCCATCTTTCCAGACATCTGTACTACTCTCCCGGATTCTACGGAATATCAGGAATCCTGTCTATGAACTGCCTCTAGACTGTCTCATACTTCAGAGGACTGATCACCCTTTCCAATACCTAAGCCTTCTGCAACTTCCGGCAGATCCAGCCCAAGGAAAGGATATTATCTGCACTACCAGGGTTTTTTCCGCCTATCGGGCTTTTTCCCTGTGATTCTGGGGGTTGGCTCCTCGGGGTTCCCCTTAGACAAGTTCCCACTCCTGTCAAGGTGGCCTCTGAGGAAGCCAGGCCTTATTTACACAACAAGAAGAAGAAACCTTACCAAACAAGGTTGACTACTGAACCCAAGAAATCCCGAAGAAAGCCGACCCTGGAAGCCAAGGACAGTTCATCAGAAGGCTCAGGTGAGGAGGAGGTTGGGAAGGAAGGGACCTCACCTGGCAGTCTTGACAACTACTGACAACCATTATCTCGGATCGAGGTACCCAATATGTTTCCAAGTTCTGGATAAGTTAAGTAAAATGCTGGGAATCCAAAGAGCTTTGTCATCTGGATACCATTGTCATGCTGAGAACCTGGTGTCTGCAGAAGCTGCTGAATCCCCGACAATCCACCCAAAATGTGGCACTCTGAGCTGACATATATATATAACTGCTCAGTTTACCTCACTTTCAGGGGAAAGGGGGAAGGGACAAAGAAACAAACACCAGGCTGGAAGCTATCAACTCGCTGGTTCTTCACCTGTAGTTAAAACATAAACATGCAATACACCTCATTACTCATGGGTTACTATACTAACCTTAAACTCTATATCCTTTACCAAAATAGTTTAAAAACCATACCTGGTACTTCTCTTCAGAATGCCCAGAGAAGTGATAAGCAGACAAGACTTCCTTACATGTGGACCAGAATCTTATAGATCATTCAGCCTTCTCAGTAGGTCCATGAATGTAATTTAACTTTGTAGTTATCTACTGAGTGAGGAACTTCTTGAGTGGGGACCTCATAAGGTGTACTCTCGCGACCCGTATGTTAGTGCTATTAAGGTTGGCAATGGTTTTCTTATTTTATTATTTTATTCTTGTGTTGCAAGGATGTAGGTCAACACGGAGACATAGAGTCCCTCAGCTCCGTTTGTAAAGTAAGCAGTAGTTTGTTTGTGCCTACACCTCTTTGCGCCAAATTTCTGTTGTAAATGAATAAAAGTACGTAGTCAAGTTTCTTCAAGTATATTTTCTTAATTTATTTGATATATGTTCTGCCCATATGGATGACACGTGTTTCGGCGTTTCATTGGCGCCTTTTTCAAATCCGGGCTGAATGCAAGCGTAACAGGTAATAAAACAAAACACAAAATATAACATATGAAATAGCATTTTAGCTTATTTTGTAACACATTTAGTAGTTAGAATAGTGACTTAGGCTGTGTAGTATATCCTTTTAGCATTCTCAAATTGCATGAACACCTAAAAGTGCAGCACCTCTTAGTTACCTCAAATGGTTAAAACTAAATCCATTACAGTGACTATGTTAGTTTTTTAAAATTAAATTTGTGCAATCCGAAAAAGTAGTAAGTATGGGATGGCATGGACCTAACAATTTTTGGCTGTCAGAAAAGCAAGTAAATTTGTTTTCTTACCCTTATTGAATGTAGTGCGAATCTCCCTTTCCTTATTTCCGGGAATTAGTTTTTAGTTGAAGTGTATCACGGTAGTTCCAGGGTTAAATCCCACCTAGAACAAATTTGGTTGTACTATTATGCTAACATTAGCCTTTTAACCTTCTATCGGATTGATTCTTTGTGCATGATTCCATGGCATATATTTAGACACATTTTAAACTCTAGTAAGCATGACTATTAACATCTTTCTCATTGCATTTATGTAAAAAGTGCTATTCATATTTGCAATCCTCCAATCGCATTACATATCCTTGGTCTCATGCATTCTGTTACTCTAGCGGTCACTAGGAATTACTTTTTCAGTTACAATGACTGGTAACCGATTTGCTCCCCATTTGTGTTTACCAAAACACCCTTTCGCGTGCGTTTGAAATCCCAACCAAAATATATTTTGTTTATGCTACTCGGCATCAAGCGTGCTGAATTCTACATTGAGCATGCTTGTAGCGGTGGTCTTTCCACCCCTTAAAAGTGCTTACCTACAAAATTCTCTTGCTCATGCCTCAAGCATCGGGGGTCCTGTTTTGTTTCTGGCAAATCCTTGTTCATAAAGAGTTACAGATTGCTAGTCCCTCTTTCCTTTTGTTCATTTACAAAATTCGGCGGCCATACTTTGGGCTGAGTTTTAGTACGTAAGTCCTTTTTTCCTTTTTGATGTTTAAAATGATCTGTTGCATTTGTGTTTAGTGTAACATTGATTTGAATTTAGACTTCCGTATTTATCTTGCACGGCTGATCTGTTACTTATTATTATGTCCAAATTTACAAAAATTAAAGTTAAAGGAGTAACTAATTTTTTCACTATGTTTATTAGTATTTTATTCCTTCCCCCCCGCAATCTCTTTATATTATGTATACCTAAGACAGTTTCCTGTTGGGAATGGTGCATTATGGTAATGTTAGTTTTCTTCATTGACCATTATTTTCTCACTATATTTTATTAGCATTCTTTTCACAATTTCAGAATAGTGCATTGCGGTACCTGTGGTTTGATGTTAATTTCGCCTCTCTCATCTGTTTAACTTTCATCTGATTAGCGGTTTCGCCCATATATAGGATCTCCCCATGTGTATATCTGAAGCATATGTTTTAACATTGCAGTATTCAATAATATTTTTCTATGCAACAAATTATAATTGAACAAAATAGAAACAGGAAAAAAACATTTTTGTAATTAATAAAAAAATTTGCAATATTCATAACGAGTCCTGTAAATTATCATTTTTTTGGTTTTGTTTCTGCTATTTCTCTGCTACTTCTCCAGCATCACAAAAAGTGAATCATTTCATTGTCTGAATTTAATCCATGTTCCAATGTTTGAAAATGACAGATTAATCTGGCTTCTTCTTGCCTTAAGCAAAGTTCTTGATTTCCTCCTCGTTTGCCCATTTTGATTCTTTTCAGTCCAATAAATCTAATTTCTTTTTTATTATGCATTTGGTGTTGGTTTTGCCAATGAACAGATAACGGGAGGTTTTTGTCTTGACTTCCTATGGCTGAAATATGTTTTCTAATTTTAGTTCTTAACTCCCGAATGGTGCTCCCAATGTAGAGCAGATTACAGACACATATCACTGCGTAGACCACATGTTTGGATCTACAATTAATTTGTTCCCTAATCTTTGTTTTGACACCTTCTTGGTTCGTAAAAGTAACTGTTTCTTGTAGTGCATAGTGGCACATCGAACAGAAGCCACATTTCCTGAAACCTGACTGTGGTTGTCGTAACCATGTTTGTGATCTTGTTTCTTCTTCTTCCTCTTCGGACATCATAGAAGGACTCAACATGTTTTTCAGAGTTCTGGCTTTCCTATAAATTATTGTTGGATAATCTTGTATGTGTTTCTCGATATGTGGGTCTAGTTTTAATAGATACCAGTTCTTTTTTAGGACTTTTTTAATTTCTTTGTTGTTTGGACAATATGCCGTAATAAAATGAATAGTACCATCTGGTTGTGTACTTTTGCTGCTTTGAGATAATGTTGATTGTCTGGTCATGTTTTTGGCTTTCATTTTTGCAGTCAATTAAAACTGCAAAAATGAAAGCCAAAAACATGACCAGACAATCAACATGATCTCAAAGCAGCAAAAGTACACAACCAGATGATGCTATTAATTTATTACGGCATATTGTGCAAACAACAAAGAAATTAAAAAAGTCCTAAAAAAGAACTGGTATCTATTAAAACTAGACCCACATATCGAGAAACACATACAAGATTATCCAACAATAATTTATAGGAAAGCCAGAACTCTGAAAAACATGTTGAGTCCTTCTATGATGTCCGAAGAGGAAGAAGAAGAAACAAGATCACAAACATGGTTACGACAACCACAGTCAGGTTTCAGGAAATGTGGCTTCTGTTCGATGTGCCACTATGCACTACAAGAAACAGTTACTTTTACGAACCAAGAAGGTGTCAAAACAAAGATTAGGGAACAAATTAATTGTAGATCCAAACATGTGGTCTACGCAGTGATATGTGTCTGTAATCTGCTCTACATTGGGAGCACCATTCGGGAGTTAAGAACTAGAATTAGAGAACATATTTCAGCCATAGGAAGTCCAGACAAAAACCTCCCGTTATCTGTTCATTGGCAAAACCAACACCAAATGCATAATAAAAAAGACATTAGATTTATTGGACTGAAAAGAATCAAAATGGGCAAACGAGGAGGAAATCAAGAACTTTGCTTAAGGCAAGAAGAAGCCAGATTAATCTGTCATTTTCAAACATTGGAACATGGATTAAATTCAGACAATGAAATGATTCACTTTTTGTGATGCTGGAGAAGTAGCAGAGAAATAGCAGAAACAAAACCAAAAATAATTTACAGGACTCTTGTTATGAATATTGCAAATGTTTTTATTAATTACAAAAATGTTTTTTTCCTGTTTTCTATTTTGTTCAATTATAATTTGTTGCATAGAAAAATATTATTGAATACTGCAATGTTAAAACATATGCTTCAGATATACACATGGGGAGATCCTATATATGGGCGAAACCGCTAATCAGATGAAAGTTAAACAGAGGAGAGAGGCGAAATTTACATCAAACCACAGGTACCACAATGCACCATTCTGAAATTGTGAAAAGAATGCTAATAAAATATAGTGAGAAAATAATGGTCAATGAAGAAAACTAAAGTTACCATGATGCACCATTCCCAACAGGAAACTCTCTTAGGTATACATAATATAAAGAGATTGAGGGGGGGGGGGGGGGAATACTAATAAACATAGTGAAAAAATTAGTTACTCCTTTAACTTTAATTTTTGTAAATTTGGACATAATAATAAGTAACAGATCAGCCGCGCAAGATAAATACGGAAGTCTAAATTCAAATCAATGTTACACTAAAGACAAATGCAACAGATCATTTTAAACATCAAAAAGGAAAAAAGGACTTACGTACTAAAACTCAGCCCAAAGTATGGCTGCCGAATTTTGTAAATGAACAAAAGGAAAGAGGGACTAGCAATCTGTAACTCTTTATGAACAAGGATTTGCCAGAACCAAAACAGGACCCCCGATGCTTGAGGCATGAGCAAGAGAATTTTGTAGGTAAGCGCTTTTAAGGGGTGGAAAGACCACCGCTACAAGCATGCTCAATGAAGAATTCAGCACGCTTGATGCCGAGTAGCATAAACAAAATATATTTTGGTTGGGATTTCAAACTCACGCAAATAGGGTGTTTTGGTAAACACAAATGGGGAGCAAATCGGTTACCAGTCATTGTAACTGAAAAAGTAATTCCTAGTGACCGCTAGAGTAACAGAATGCATGAGACCCAGGATATGTAATGCGATTGGAGGATTGCAAATATGAATAGCACTTTTTACATAAATGCAATGAGAAAGATGTTACTAGTCATGCTTACTAGAGTTTAAAATGTGTCTAAATATATGCCAGGGAATCATGCACAAAGAATCAATCCGATAGAAGGTTAAAAGGCTAATGTTAGCATAATAGAACAACCAAATGTGTTCTAGGTGGGATTTAACCCTGGAACTACCGTGATACACTTCAACTAAAAACTAATTCCCGGAAATAAGGAAAGGGAGATTCGCACTACATTCAATAAGGGTAAGAAAACAAATTTACTTGCTTTTCTGACAGCCAAAAATTGTTAGGTCCATGCCATCCCATACTTACTACTTTTTCGGATTGCACAAATTTAATTTTAAAAAACTAACATAGTCACTGTAATGGATTTAGTTTTAACCATTTGAGGTAACTAAGAGGTGCTGCACTTTTAGGTGTTCATGCAATTTGAGAATGCTAAAAGGATATACTACACAGCCTAAGTCACTATTCTAACTACTAAATGTGTTACAAAATAAGCTAAAATGCTATTTCATATGTTATATTTTGTGTTTTGTTTTATTACATGTTACGCTTGCATTCAGCCCGGATTTGAAAAAGGCGCCAATGAAACGCCGAAACACGTGTCATCCATATGGGCAGAACGTATATCAAATAAATTAAGAAAATATACTTGAAGAAACTTGACTACGTACTTTTATTCATTTACAACAGAAATTTGGCGCAAAGAGGTGTAGGCACAAACAAACTACTGCTTACTTTACAAACGGAGCTGAGGGACTCTATGTCTCCGTGTTGACCTACATCCTTGCGACACAAGAATAAAATAAGAAAACCATTGCCAACCTTAATAGCACTAACATACGGGTCGCGAGAGTACACCTTATAAGATCCCCACTCAAGAAGTTCCTCACTCAGTAGATTGTTACTAGGGGATACAGTACCACGCAGACCAATTTGGGAAAACGAATTCAAAAAATGGCAGAATACATGGAGAATAGAGAAGAAGAAGCAAACAAACTTTTCTCTGCCAAAGGGAATAACACCCATGCTTTCACTTCAAGTTTTCCGAAAAGAGAGGACCTCAGATATAAATTTGTAAAACTAGAGAGGGCCTCTCGCAAAGAAATTGATAAGTATTGGGAAATAATCTCTCTGAAAAATTATGTATCAAAGGACCAGATCCCAAGAGGACTTCGCATTTTGATCTTTCCAGATTTCAGTAAAGACGATGATAAAGATTTGGCTAACAATTGGGAAACAAACCTCAATCAATGTTCAAAACACATGTTAGAAATGCTAATTGAGCATGCACAGAGAGAACACAGACGAATAACTGATCAAATTGAAAATATAAAAAAGGAAATTAAAGAGGCAAAAGCCTTAGAAGTGACTAAAGAAAAGAACTTTTTGAAAATGCATGAAATTCTCAAAGAATATCAAGACGAGATAAAATTGAGAAAATTCTATCGTGATGACAGAGATTACCAAGAGGATAGAGTATACACTTTCCAAGAGAAATATAATAAAATCAAACCAACATCAAGAGAGACTACTCCCAACACTTCACCGTCCAGTTCAGAGGCAGAGGAAGAACCCGAAAATGAGAATGACGTGGAAACAGTATTAGGAACTGCAAAACCGAAGGGACAAGGATTTCTAAATCAAATCAAAAGATACAAACAAGGAAACAGAAACATTCAGACGAAACAAGTCCGTTTTCAGATCAGCAAAGCACCAGACACCTCACAGAAACGAGTCGGAGAAGAGGTAAGAGAGGATCAGGAGGACCCAGAACATCCAGACGGCTCAGACGCCTATCGACGATTAACACGGGCGGCGTCGAAAGAAGCTGCCAAAAAACAACAGAAATAAATAACTTGGTGATGAACATATCGAACCAAATACTAACTGAAGATGAAATTAATGTATTGAACAAAGGCCTATCATTCGCCCCGACAACTGAGTTTGAACCCATAGAAATACATGTGGATCTTTTCAAATTTGTTCGGAAATTAAAACTTAAAAATTTTTTTGCGACTCAAGTTAAAAAAAGGAAAAAAACATCTGAAACCATAACTAGAAGTGATATAACCATAGAAGAACTAAGCGGTATTCACCTATTACGATCCCTACAAGAACCAGGAGACTATCCAATACATCAAACCATTCATGAGTTAGAAATACAGCCAACTCCTTTTTCCATGAAAGAATTGAAACCCAAATCCAGGTTCACACCCCAGCTATCACCAGATAACATGGTGGACGCATTTTACAGAGCCGTCACACAAGATTTATACTACTTAAGAAAAAGACCACAAATAAAAAACAAGACTAATCTCAAAAATCTCACAGCAAATGAAATTCTTGCCATAAGAAAAGTACAATCAAATCATCAATTGGTTATCAAAGAAGCGGACAAAGGTGGCAACATTATAATAATGAATAGAGTGGATTACATAAAGATGGCTATGAACCACTTGGAAAATCCAGAATGTTATGAGAAATTAATAGGAAATCCAATACCGAAAATAACACAAGATTTGACAAGCCTTATTAATGCCTGGCACCAGCAAGGACTAATAACTGATGAAGAGCAGACACACCTACGGGTAAATAAACCTACAATTCCAACCATATACTTTCTTCCGAAAGTTCACAAGAAATATGACACTATCCCAGAAGGAAGGCCTATTGTAAGTGGCATAGGGTGGGCGACAGAACCTATAGCGGAATATATTGACAATATAATAAGACCTGAAGTACCTAAAATACTGGCATATCTGAAAGACACAACAGATGCCATTAAAATTGTAGAAGAAATTCAGTGGCAAGATACATACTTATTAGCAACATGGGACGTCAAGGCTCTATATACATCTATTAAATACGAATTGGCCCTGGAGGCAATGGACTATACTTTCAAAAATAGATCTGCGTCATTTTTCAACTCTGCATGCATGCTTAAAGAAATGCTCATGACAACTTTAGAGAATAATGTTTTCATTTTCAATAATCAGTTTTTTCGACAAATACGTGGAGTCGCAATGGGCGTTAAATATGCCCCAGCCCTTGCCAACATTGTAATGGGAATGTTCGAAGACCTACACATATACCAAATACCTGAGTTCAAGAACAAAATAATCAAATGGCTAAGGTACATCGATGATGTACTAATTATTTGGAACGGTACACCGGAAGAACTGGAGTCTTTACTAAACCAAGCAAATAACAATGAATTTGGCCTAGAATTTATTGGGCAAAGCAGCAAAACGGAAATTAACTTTTTGGATCTAACCATCTTTGTATCCACAGGACAATTACACACAAAAACATTCAGAAAAGAGACGGAAGTCAATTCAACATTGTATGCGACTAGCTGCCACCATAAACCGGTTATCTACAACATTCCGAAAGGAGAGTTCATTAGAGCACGACGTAATTGCACAGAATTATCAGATTTTGAGAGTGAATGTCAACTGTTATCAGACAGATTTAAGGCCAGAGGATACTAACAAAAATCAATTAAAACTGCAAAAATGAAAGCCAAAAACATGACCAGATAATCAACATTATCTCAAAGCAGCAAAAGTACACAACCAGATGATACTATTCATTTTATTACGGCATATTGTCCAAACAACAAAGAAATTAAAAAAGTCCTAAAAAAGAACGGGTATCTATTAAAACTAGACCCACATATCGAGAAACACATACAAGATTATCCAACAATAATTTATAGGAAAGCCAGAACTCTGAAAAACATGTTGAGTCCTTCTATGATGTCCGAAGAGGAAGAAGAAGAAACAAGATCACAAACATGGTTACGACAACCACAGTCAGGTTTCAGGAAATGTGGCTTCTGTTCGATGTGCCACTATGCACTACAAGAAACAGTTACTTTTACGAACCAAGGTGTCAAAACAAAGATTAGGGAACAAATTAATTGTAGATCCAAACATGTGGTCTACGCAGTGATATGTGTCTGTAATCTGCTCTACATTGGGAGCACCATTCGGGAGTTAAGAACTAGAATTAGAGAACATATTTCAGCCATAGGAAGTCAAGACAAAAACCTCCCGTTATCTGTTCATTGGAAAAACCAACACCAAATGCATAATAAAAAAGACATTAGATTTATTGGACTGAAAAGAATCAAAATGGGCAAACGAGGAGGAAATCAAGAACTTTGCTTAAGGTAAGAAGAAGCCGGATTAATCTGTCATTTTCAAACATTGGAACATGGATTAAATTCAGACAATGAAATGATTCACTTTTTGTGATGCTGGAGAAGTAGCAGAGAAATAGCAGAAACAAAACCAAAAAAATGATAATTTACAGGACTCTTGTTATGAATATTGCAAATGTTTTTATTAATTACAAAAATGTTTTTTTCCTGTTTTCTATTTTGTTCAATTATAATTTGTTGCATAGAAAAATATTATTGAATACTGCAATGTTAAAACATATGCTTCAGATATACACATGGGGAGATCCTATATATGGGCGAAACCGCTAATCAGATGAAAGTTAAACAGATGAGAGAGGCGAAATTAACATCAAACCACAGGTACCACAATGCACTATTCTGAAATTGTGAAAAGAATGTGCACTGTTAAAGCATATGTTTTAGATATACACATGGGGAGATCCTATATGGGCGAAACCGCTAATCAGATGAAAGTTAAACAGGAGAGAGGCGAAATTTACATCAAACCACAGGTACCACAATGCACCATTCTGAAATTGTGAAAAGAATGCTAATAAAATATAGTGAGAAAATAATGGTCAATGAAGAAAACTAAAGTTACCATAATGCACCATTCCCAACAGGAAACTGCCTTAGGTATACATAATATAAAGAGATTGCGGGGGGGGGAAGGAATAAAATACTAATAAACATAGTGAAAAAATTAGTTACTCCTTTAACTTTAATTTTTGTAAATTTGGACATAATAATAAGTAACAGATCAGCCGCGCAAGATAAATACGGAAGTCTAAATTCAAATCAATGTTACACTAAACACAAATGCAACAGATCATTTTAAACATCAAAAAGGAAAAAAGGACTTACGTACTAAAACTCAGCCCAAAGTATGGCCGCCGAATTTTGTAAATGAACAAAAGGAAAGAGGGACTAGCAATCTGTAACTCTTTATGAACAAGGATTTGCCAGAACCAAAACAGGACCCCCGATGCTTGAGGCATGAGCAAGAGAATTTTGTAGGTAAGCGCTTTTAAGGGGTGGAAAGACCATCGCTACAAGCATGCTCAATGTAGAATTCAGCACGCTTGATGCCGAGTAGCATAAACAAAATATATTTTGGTTGGGATTTCAAACTCACGCGAAAGGGTGTTTTGGTAAACACAAATGGGGAGCAAATCGGTTACCAGTCATTGTAACTGAAAAAGTAATTCCTAGTGACCGCTAGAGTAACAGAATGCATGAGACCAAGGATATGTAATGCGATTGGAGGATTGCAAATATGAATAGCACTTTTTACATAAATGCAATGAGAAAGATGTTACTAGTCATGCTTACTAGAGTTTAAAATGTGTCTAAATATATGCCAGGGAATCATGCACAAAGAATCAATCCGATAGAAGGTTAAAAGGCTAATGTTAGCATAATAGAACAACCAAATTTGTTCTAGGTGGGATTTAACCCTGGAACTACCGTGATACACTTCAACTAAAAACTAATTCCCGGAAATAAGGAAAAGGAGATTCGCACTACATTCAATAAGGGTAAGAAAACAAATTTACATGCTTTTCTGACAGCCAAAAATTGTTAGGTCCATGCCATCCCATACTTACTTCTTTTTCGGATTGCACAAATTTAATTTTAAAAAACTAACATAGTCACTGTAATGGATTTAGTTTTAACCATTTGAGGTAACTAAGAGGTGCTGCACTTTTAGGTGTTCATGCAATTTGAGAATGCTAAAAGGATATACTACACAGCCTAAGTCACTATTCTAACTACTAAATGTGTTACAAAATAAGCTAAAATGCTATTTCATATGTTATATTTTGTATTTTGTGTTTTGTTTTATTACATGTTACGCTTGCATTCAGCCCGGATTTGAAAAAGGCGCCAATGAAACGCCGAAACACGTGTCATCCATATGGGCAGAACATATATCAAATAAATTAAGAAAATATACTTGAAGAAACTTGACTACGTACTTTTATTCATTTACAACAGAAATTTGGCGCAAAGAGGTGTAGGCACAAGCAAACTACTGCTAACTTTGTAATTAGTCTGCTCAACCCTAAGATTCTTGAACAAGGTCTTCAAATAAGTTTAAGGAAGTTCTTTTAAGTTCTTGTATTTGTTTTTCATATTTTCTTTGTAGAGTGTCTTTTACTCAGGAACGAATTTAACTTGCGATGGAATCTTCATGTGGAAAGCCAGCACACGTGCTAAAATCCAAAACCGCGGGAAAAAAATCACACGCGCTTTTCTCCAAGTCGCGGGAAATTCGCACACGCGCTGACAATCCAAATCGCCGGAAAAGAAACACACGCGCTTTTCTCCAAGTCGCGGGAAATACGCACATGCGCTGACAATCCTATTCGCGGGTAAAACGCACTCGCGCTAAAGTCCAAGACGCAATAAAAAATTACACGTGCTTTTCTCCAAGTCGCGGGAAATACGCACACGCGCTGACAATCCAATTCGCGGGTAAAACACACTTGCGCTAAAGTCCAAGACGCGATAAAAAATTACACGCGCTAAAGTCCAACTCACGAATAAATACGCACACGTGCAAAAAACCAAATCGCGGGAAATAGCACACACGCTTTATTTTATCACGCAGAAAAAACCCTCGTGTAAACGAACAATAAACGCGAGTCCAAAGTTCACACTCGCACTTCACTCTCACGCGCTGAGACACACGCGCGGGCTCAAAGTAACGGGAAAAAACTCACGCGCTAGTTTGAATTGACACGTAGCGATAAAAACAAACGTACGCGCTTCAATCTTTTTAGATACAGATTTGCGATTTCAATCCCTTAAATAAATATAACCTTTTTACAAAGTTCAACAAAACTGGAAAGTCACTTATCTTGTGATTGAGACTTGAAAACTTCTTTTCTCAGAAAATTGGAAGTTTCTGACTCCTGTCCTGTGTCTCCACCAAACTCCATACACGACTCCTGTTATACTTTCAGATTTTCCGCTCAACTGCTAGAAACTTGTCACCCTTGACCAAGTTAAGCAGGAGCTACAAGGCACACGACCTCTCAGCTGGGCAAGGACGATGAAAGGCAGTTTAGAATGTTCATTGTCCTCCCTATAAACAATCTCCAGCCAATTAGAATTTAGACTGAGAACCTCCATCTTGGCTTGGGGCAATTTCCATAGACTGCAATGAAGGTTAAGGGCAAAATTGGCTGTTTAAAAATATAACCCATAATAACTTCCTAAAACCTTTCTATACTAAATATGTGTCTCCCCTGACCCAATGTAAATGAGTATATGATACTGTATGTAAAGAATATGTCACTCCAACCTGACAGTACCTGACAACCATCCACAAACCAAATGGCATCACTGAAAGAACAGATCAAACTCTGGAACAGTACCTTCGATGCTTTTCTGCACAAGTACATAACGACTGGTCCATTCTTTTGCCTATAGCAGAATTTGCTTATAACAATTCTGTTCATTCATCTCTTAACACTTCTTCGTTTCATTGTACCTATGGTTTCCACCCATCCGTGTTTCCCTCTTCAGATACCAGAATCTCAAATGTTCCTTCAGTCGATCAATGGCTCCATGATCTTCGTTCCACACAAAAAAGAAAGTCAGATACATCTAAAGAAAGCCCGACTAGCCATGAAACAATTTGCAGATAAAAATGAAAGCCTGGTCCTTTGTATTCTATTGGAGATAAGGTTTTGCTCTCCGTTAAATACTTACCCAAACATTTATCTCCTACGAAATGTTCACCTCGATTCTTCGGACCATTTACCATTCAATGGATAATTAACCCAGTGGCTTATTGAATATCTCTGCCTGCTACTTGGAAGAGGATTCATCCCGTCTTTCATACCTCTTTTCTAAAACCATACAGGTCTTCGCTTTCCGCTGCTGTATCTGTTCCGTCCCCGGGTCTTTCTGATGATCAGCACCTGGAATATGAGGTTTCCCGGATTTGTGACTCAGATTTCGACGGAGTTGACTTCACTACCTGGTTGAATGGAAAGGGTATCCCCACCCAGTGAAAGGACTTGGGAACCCTTAGGGAACATCAACGTCTCTCTACTTCTGCAGCGGTTCCATCACATGCACCCGGGTTAGCCGGGTGGAGCCGCTTATCGGAGGGGGCATACTGTCAAGGTTCAGAATCTGTGGACCGTTTAGTCTTCCTAGCGCCTCTCTCCCTGATTGTGGCATTCTGTGACTGCTCCCAACATGGCGGCTGCAAGTGCCATGCAACAGTCCAGCCTTTCAGAAGTCTGTGTCACTTCTACTTCCGCTTCCTGCTCTGGTTTGCCAAATACTAGCCTTGTGGAAGCCATTGTTGCATCTCAACGCTAGGATTTCTACCTAGCTCAGTGCTCCGGTACTTATTTCCTGGTTTTTGTCCCTCGTCCTGTCAGCCTGTTGTCCCTTGTCTTCCCATCTCCTTCCTTTCTCCTCTTTCCTGGCTCCCATTCTGTGCCTACCTTGCTCCGGTTGATTCCGTTGCCTGCTTACCTCTCTCTGCTGTTTTTTCCGATGTGCTCTTGTCTCTTTGTGCTGGCTCTCCAATCCTGCTTGTTACTTGATCTGTTACTCCCTGAAAGCTCCTATTTGATCCTGGATTCCACGCTGATCATTCGATTCCACGCTGATCATTCGATTCCACGCTACTCATCTCAACTAAAGAAAACATACCAACCACATTGAACTAGAGTTTTTTTCTGTTTTGTGGGGATTTTTCCTGTAATTCTTGGCAGTCTCTCCAGGGGGTATTCTGCTGGTATCCTTTTTCTGGAACTGGCAGGGTGGCTTCAGGAGAGGCTCGTCCCTATCTCCAGGACTCCCGGGCCCTGCGCAAGGCACGAAGCACTCCATCTTCAACCAGTTCCACCCGTCAGAAACATCAGATGAACCCTTCAACCCAGTAGTCCGACATTAAGAAGAGTATTCTCTGAATTTTTAAAAATGTAGCTCATGATTTAGAAGCAAGAGAAGTTGGTGCTGTTAGCGCCAAGGAAACCCTTGTTGGTTTAGGGTATTAGATTACTTCTGGTGATGGTTTCTTTATCTGAGATCAACCAGAATCCAGGTCTGCTGCCTTGTACACGATTGTATCTGCAATTTCATTGTGTACCACCTCTATTGAATGAATATTATGATGAGAAACAACACTGGTCACTTTGAGATCAGCATCCAAGAGGAATAAGATGTTCGTATTTAATACTTGTGAATGAGCTTTGGTTTCAACAGTTGTGTTTTTTTCCAAAAATGGGAGTATAGATGGATTTTTCTTTTTTTTTATTCTAATCACTTTTTTTATTACACTGAATTGAGGAAATTATCTTGTTGGCATTTTTCTTCTTGAATTTTGTTTGTTCTTTAGTTTTGGAGAGGATTTGTCTTATGGAATATTGTCAGAATGTGCATCTCCATGTAAGACCATTATTACGTTGGATTCAGTTTTCAATGATCTCAGAAACGTTGTGGAACTGCATTTCTTTGATTGTTGGGACTTAATTATCTTCTCCAAACATTTCCTTTTCTTCTGTTTTTAAGGTGACGGGAGTTAATTTGTATGCAACCTGATTGTTGTGGGGGCCTCACCTTCTTGAAGTTGAGGAGATAAAGTAGACAAATTCACATCAATCTGGTTCACAATCACTGGTCATTTGTCATCCACTGTAGAACCCTGGACAGCCTTGTTTGGACAAGAAAGATTCACTTGAAAAAGTAGAGCGAGCCAAAGATTCCAAGTCTCTTGTTGGCCCGCCTATTTCAATCAAGGAGATGTTTGATGGATTTTTTACAGTCATTTTGGTTGCGGGCTACCCCACTAACAGCTCAAGGTGACGCAAACATTTTCCAAAGTATGACATTTTGGACTCATGTTGAATATCGTCAAAGAGCTGGACTCTGGTTTTGAAGATGTGTTACCCTCTGTACCTGCAAAGACCATGGTAGAGTTGTTTTGGGAGGGTAAACATATTGAGGGAGACCAATTAAAGATGTATGGAGTTTTCAAGAGATTGCTATCTGAATTTGGGGCCCCTTCTTTCTCCATAACTTTGCAGAATTGTAAGGAGTCCTCATCAAAGTCGAGCTGTGTGACATTTCCCTTGTTAGAATTGCCCACCAGAGATTCTGAGATCGGAGTCGGATCTGGAGAATTAACAAGACTATTAGAAAGCACATTATGTTACAATTTGAAGTTCTGGCCACGAAGTTAAGTATTGGAGTTTGATTAGAACAAAATAAAACTAGAATAAAATACAAACAATACTAACACAGAGAGGTTTATATACCACTGTACAAAATATAAGATGTTCATCCAAGCACTATGTGCTTGAGAATTCCTCACCCTTGTAACATTATGGACATGGCATTCATGTGCTGGCATCAAGACCACTTATGAATGACAAGGATACACATAGAGGCAAAAAGACAGCCGCAGCTCATGTTCCTGTATCGGTTCCATCTCAGAAAGAGCTTGGAGTTCAAACAGTGTTGTTGAAACAGCCGTCTTGGGTGAGAGAGAAACAAGAGCAAAATTTTGAGGTGTCCCTTGCAAGTACATAGATGGTGCTTTTCCATCACCATTAGTTTTGCTTCATAGGTGGCTGCTTGGCAGCATCTAGTGAGGCTATATAATTGTGTCTTGCGGGTGGCACTTTAGCATTTATGGCACATAGTTGGAACTCTGGTGGCTCCTAGTGAGGATACATAGGTTTGGCCCCCAAATGCTGCGTTAGTGCCACCATTCATTTTGGCTTACATGTGGTGCCTTATTTGCACTTAGTAACACTACATCGTTTTGACTCACACCAGGCACTGAAGTATCACCTTTCGTTTCAGCTCCTAGATAGCACTTAGGCACCAAACAGAGTCAGGGGTATTCCCAAAGATATAATTGATGTGGAATGAAAGGGACAGTGCATGTTGAAAGACACAGGGGAGGTGGCTGGAATCGAGAGAGTGCAATTCTTTTCAGGGATGTTGCTTCTTTGTTCATGCAGGCCACCACCCTGGTCTGTTTGCCTGGGACCTAGGAGGGGGTCTCCTGAGATGGAGGAACCCCCTTCAGTAAAACCAAACTATTGGCTTTGCCACCGTTTGTTTTCAAAAGAAATAACAACATGGCTATGACAGGAAGTCTTATTTAAAAAAGTAAGCAGAACAAATACTTTGTATGCATAAATTAATTTCATAAGTGTAATGAACAAGTACAATGTGGAATCCTGAAAACACAGTGGACCTCATTATAGGTATGACAGTGAAGTAAAATTGAAGGTAAAGTACAGTAATTCTGTTACTGCCACTTCAACGCTGCATTACCACACCACACATTATCAGTTGATGAGTAACTAATACGAGGTGGCACTCTCCACCTCAGATTGATGCTAATCAAATGAGTACCGCTACACTGAATATGTAACCAAGTAAACTTAAACTATGTAGCTCTAACTAATGTGTATATAATATGTAATCTGTTGTTTTTCTTTTATATGTATGTACCTTGAATGCCACCAAAGTATATTTAAGATGTCTGTAACTACGCCGTGATACCTCAGGGTTTGGGCGTAAAACAACTGCAATAAATACATAAATGAAATAAACTGTATCATAGGTTTGGCGGTAGACTGGAGGGTTTGCCTCGAGAATTTTGCTGGAGGTACATCTGCATCTTTACTCCCAAAACTCAGCGACTGCAGTACATTGTATTTGCACTCATAGTAAATCCATTGAAAATCCCCATTGGACCCTATGGACTCAGAATATGGGGATTTACAGTGCCATAGCACCACTTGTAATCACGTGGTAAATCCACAGGACTGCTAGCAGAAACAGTAAACATGTTTGGCAGTAAATCGGCTTGTAACAATGCTCAATGTTCGACTGTTCACACCAGACCCATGAGCGGGGCTCCCTTTCAACATCATCATTTTTCCTGACACTGTAACTGATTTTACATTACCCGTTATCAAAGTTTTATGACTTGTGCAAAATATTAAGCGCTAGCAGATAATTTCCTGGAGAATATTTTTTTATCCTTTTCACGATTTCCAGTCTGTCTGAAGAGGGATATCTATCAGCCAGAAGTTATGACCAACAAGGCCAAAAGAAGTCCTAAACTGAAGGGGTGGTGCCTGAGGCCCTGAAATTATCAGACATAGTTCAGCTTTTAAAAAAGTCCTCTTTACACCCTGATGTGTTTAGTAATTTCCAATCGGTTGCTGTGCTTCCATGGGAAAACAAGATTTTAGAAAAAATTGTTAAAGGCCAATTTCAGCAATTTGTGGAAGGAAACACCTTGCTAGACGAACGCCAATTGGGGTTCCGACAAAATTATGAGACTGAAAACTGCCTTGGTCCCAGGGTGGGATGAAATTTTGCCCAATGCAGATAAAAAATCCCATGCTGTACTTGTTCATCATCATGTTTATTCGGATATGCATGAACAATCCATAAAAACAGTACGCAGTAAAAAAATATCTTAAAATGAATACACAATAAGATAAACATCCATTAAAAAACACAACAAGTAATAACATCTAAAAAAGATTATTGGTACAATTCATTGAGTAGTGTTTGTTGACTCGTTTCAGGGTACCATACTCATCAAACATTTCCTTTGATATAATGCTTTTTTCAGAAATGAAAGTAGCGACCAGTACCAAACAAAACCCTGTTCCTGCAATAAAGGTCGTATAAGCCACCTTCTGGCCTGAGCACAGACAGGGCAAAAAACGATCTGGCGCGCTAGGTCTCATAGGGAGCACTACATACCGGACCGGATCGGTCCCCTCCTACCCTGGACCATCCTGCCACCATGGCTCTAAGATGGATAAAGTTAAACCTTGCCCTGGATACCAGGACACGCCTGCAGGGAATTGTGCCCACAGCAAATAACAATGTACGCCCAAGGTCATTGGGGTCATCAGACCACGATTTCTGGGTTTTGCAATTTCGGATTCTTCTCTATCTAGTCTTACAGATTCAAATGGACATACTGTCCAATGATTTCTCTCTCTCCTGGGGAGTGTACTGCTTGGAAGGTACAAATGCGTGGTATTAATTCCCCATATTTTAATATTGCGCAGCCATGGGATCTTATCTCCCGGATTCATACCCAGTAGAAAGATTATCAGTTTGTGCGTTAAGGTGGCTTTGACATTGCCCCATAACCTCAGCCAGTGTAATACCAGGTGCAACAAGATCGTATCCCCAATTAGTGTGCAGTCTAGCTCCACGGGTACCCCAAAATTTGGAGCTGAGGTGGGCAACCCCAGCAAATTCTTGAAAAATTGATTTTCCAGTGTCTGGACCGCAACCATATTTGAGTCACCCTACAGTTGTATCCCAAATCTTGCCACCAATGCTGCTTTTTCCCTTGTATAACTGCAATAATGGAGCAATTGGTTTGTCTTTCAACCTAGACATAGCCCTAGACACCCCTGTACTTGTAATGTTAGATCTGTCCTCTTTCTTTGACACCGTGGACCATTATATTCGTCTTTCACGTTTATGGAATCCAATGGGCACCTCGCAGGTTGCTTTGAGGTGGGTCCACTCATCTCTAAATGCACTTATGCAACACGTAAATGATGAGACCATGGTTGTCCTTCAAGTAACAGGGGTTCCTCAGGGTTCCCCTCCATCACCACTATTGTTTAACATTTTGTGGTAGATCAGACATAGGAGACTAATAAGAGGACATGGTTCAACATTGTTTTTGTTTTTATTGAGAAAAGTAACCGTCTGTACATCCCATTTTTATACCGGTGTCTCGCTTCTAAAAAACAACAAATGGGTGCTCATCAGGATGTCTTCCAAAAATAATTTCTGTCCTCAGCCCAAACCTAACCTACTCTAGCCTAACCTCTGTCCTACCACTATGAAGAAAAGAAAGTTGAAGTTTTAACACACACTGGGATTACTTCCCCTCTTTACTGAGTTTAGGCTAGTTTTCTGACCCCCACCAAAGAGCTCTTAGATGTTCCTTCAATATGATAAGGATTGTCCAAATACCAACCAAAACAAAGTGTCTTTTGGTTTACCTTATTGGATTATCATACAATTCTGGTCAAGTTTTTCTTTATCTCTCCTCCTCGAAAAGCTCCTCCAGAGGAATTCCTTGTCACAGAGGAAACACGATTCACAGTTATTCCTTGTCAAACAGTTAACCTTCTCAGCCTCTTATAGGCAGAGAAATTTGGGTAGTCCGGGTTGCTATACTCTGTCCTAGAGTCACAGGTTCTTCGGCTCCGGTTGAGATATGGGCCTGCTCTGCCCGATTTATTTACCAGTTTTTTTTAACTCCTCCTTGGGTATTCATCTGTTTGGCACGACATGGCTTTTGGCACCGTTTAGGCGGGTCTGCTGCCTTGTTTCTCTCAACCTCTCCTGGGGTACCCCAGTGCTCAAGAAAAAAGAAGAAAAACTTGTTTCCTAAAGCACATCTATGAAGGCAGTGTTCTCAGTAAGTCTTTGATACATGAATTATGATAATTGAGGCTGCAGGTAATAACATCCCTGGCACATGTGGTGAAAATCAAATGTGACCTATATTAGTAACCTAGAATTACAGATAGTCCTGTCCCCTGCACACCGGTTAAACTGTTATCAGTCAGAAACTTGAAAGTGAATTTTAAAAGTTTGAAAGTTATTTTACAAGTTGAAATTGTTGTAGTAAGTAACCTTCTGTAAATTCAATCCAATTAAGAGTATGTGCCTTATCAAAGAAAATAATTATTAAAAAGTTTTGCTTGGTACTTGCAGAAGGGGCGGGACTTCGATTAAAGTTCCAGAGAGGGATGGGCTTACGTTTAAGACCCTGACAGAGCGTGCCAGTATATGATCAGTTCAGTGAGTGGTTTTATGTAAACTTCACCCAGGATACAAGAATCAGAAATCTACGTGGAGTTGGCTCGCCTGAGTTGAGAGCAGTCTACGGCAGTCCCCGCCGTGCTCGCAGTCTGTCCACAGTTGCTGCTATTTCAAGGGAGGAGCTGTTAAAACCCCTCACCTAACGCGAAGCGGCACGCAGAGTTGGCTCACCTGAGTTAAGAGCAGTCTACGGCAGTCCGCGGCAGTTACGGCCGTTATGGCCACCCCAGAGACTCTGGAATTATCCACACTGGCACGCCAAAGAGGGACCCACGTACAATCGGCCCTACCATCAACTCCCCTCGGCCGTGTACTACGCAGTCAGTACACCCGCCTGGAGCACCTCGAGCGGCGGAACAAAAAAGGAAAAGGAAACCTTCGACCCCATCGAAAATCAAGAAAGGGGGAGATTACACACCGATCATCATCTTCCTCGCTGTCCGCGTGAAGCCTGTCGGACGCCCCCTCCTCCCGGCGGCGGCACGGACAATTTCAGACGGTGAGGAGGGGAGCGCTGGGCTCCCCGCCCAGGACCTTGGAGCGGAGCACCTGACTGATGAAGTTTTCAATCAAGCTCCCTCTTCTACCCCGTCCATCTTGCACCCTAATTTCTGCGCAAACGTACCTGAGTGCATCACGGGGAGCGGCTTGATGACGACCTGGTGACGAGTCCTTCCGACCGGACCGCCTCCGCTGCGGTGAGTGGGATCGCTCCTGACGGTGCGGAAGGGCGCCGCCGGTCTGACCCCAGCGGCCCGGTCCCGGACAAACCACAGAGTGCTGATAACTCATCAGAGCCACCCGTACTGGAATTGCACGAAGAGCGAGGCATTCATACACCATCAGTACAAATTGTACACCAAGAAAATGAAATGACTCAGCATCGTGTTTAAACAGAAAAAACACCATTCATGTGGAATTGCATTTAAAGCCAAGTTCTTTGAAACCAGTTGACTATGACGAAAACACAGAGGCTCTTTTTGTCCAACTACCACACCCGCCTCCAAGTCCATCAGCACCAGAGAGGTTGGCAGGTCTACCGGCCTCAACATCATCGGGGGTGCAGTCCGCACTCCCCGCTGAAGTGACAGTACCATCAGTCCACCTGAAAAGACCGCCAAGCGAGCCTTACGCCCACCAAAGACAAATTGCTTTAGCAATATTGAAAAAGAAAGCCCTGCACCAAAAGAAACCACGCGAACATGGCGCACAAACGAGCGCAAAGCACCACCAAAGGAAACATCGAGCAACCACTAAGAAAACTGAGCCTGGGAAAATCTTACTTCCTAAACCCTTAATGTCCCATGCGCTAAAAGACTTCTTCGCCAGGCAGACAAAGAGAAAATTTGAGACTGAGGCGGAGCTCTCAGAAGCAGAACTACTGGACGCGGTGGCATAAATTCCCTCTGCCCCCAAGCAAAGAAAAACACTGGACGTCAACTTAGTGAACCTATCTTTAGACTGCCCACATCCTCCTCCAGCAAAATTGTTGGACGAATTGCGTAAACCCGACCATCCACATCTGAATCCTTTAAACGTGACCGTACAAGAGGCAGCTCTAGCTTCATCTTTAGCCTCCGTTGAGACGCCCGCTACACAACCAGTAGGAACTATTCATCCGGAACTAGACAAACGCAACCTATCAAGTACCATTATTTCGGATGAAGTACTTCGAAGAAACAATACGAATCTAACCATCTTAAGTCCTCGGCTCCCACAGAAAAGACAAAAACCGAACACAATCGACCAGGACTTATCGCTGTCACCAAAACAAAAGTACCCTCACAGAAGTACCTCCACTCCTGTAAGCGATAGATGTTTTGACAAGTTTTCACCAAATCAAGATCACGGGTCAAAAGGAAAGACCCCCCGACATGTTTGCAATGATGTCAGCAATTACGGTGGGCTTGACCCCCTTTGTAAAGCTATACGAATCAATCAACAATTCGATGAAAGACTTGTTCGCAATATCAGTCACGACAAATTCAAAAGTGATCTTCCTGGACGGTTTCATCACCGCACTTGACCACAAAAACATCGAGCGAGAACGCCTTTGGGAACAAAGAATGACCCGCCTAGAAGACCAAATAAGACACCAACGGGAAAAATAGTCGAGAAACGCAAACGATTTCTACAACTGAGCTAACAAAGATATGCGGTGACCAAAAAGACCATGAAACGTGGCCACAGGAAACGTGGCTCAACCTAGTAAAAAAACTGAACCTTGCGTCAACAACGAGAGGAACAAAACAAAGAAAGTGGCAACTAAACTCGCAAACATTTTCAGTTGTACCAAATCAGGTTCCGCTTCACAACCTAAAACAGTGCCACTTCATGGTGAGGTATTGAGCATACCGAAAGATGCACCAACGCAGGCGAATCAAACAATAATTGAGTTGGACAATTCACATACATTACTTCACACTCTCTGGTAGACTCATCCTTAATGAATCTAACAGTGCACTTGGACCAGGAGGAAGCCATCGATTCACATTCTATTTTGAACCATCCTCCAACTTTAATATCAAAAAATGCTCTTACCTCCTCTTCCACAATGGGTCTCATAAAAGTGACCTTGACATCACCTAGATCAGTCACACCGACCTTAACAAACTCGGTGCAAGACCCACTCCCCGAAGAAGTGTCTGGTAATAAACAACCTATAGACGCTGATAAGCCGATCCATTGTGAAAACAACCTTCGGTTAATCAACAAAGAACACATCCAAACAACGACCCAAACAAACTTGAAAGATCATAAAAGATCAAACCATACAATGCTTCATGCCTATAGCCAGAGACAAAACCGGCTTTTCAAAATGGAACTATCAGTAGGAAAGAATTTCCTAATTTTGAACAGAAAAACAGTCTTAACCACATTGGCCGAAGTGCCCAGCTTGACCCACCTGTCTACTACAGACTTTGGGCCTCATTACAGGGATGGCGGAGAACCATGGCGCTATTAGCGCCATGGTTCATGCCGGTAAAATACCGGCACCGCCTTGGCGGAAAGGGGAATTACCGCCCCATTCCAAGGTTGGCGGGGCGGTAATTCCCCCTTCCACCATTGCCCTTCCCCATTCCCATTTTTGCCCCATAGGGCATAATGGGAATGGGGAAGGCGCTAATTAGGGTACCGCAAATTGCGGTACCGTAATTAGCTCCCTGGGTCCCTTTGCGGGTTGGTTTTTAACGCCTGCAAAAAGCAGGCGTTAAATTCCCCAACCCGCAAAGGGACCTCGTAGTAAGGCGGTAAGAATTTACCGGTACCGGTAAAATACCGGTACCGGTAAATCCTTACCGCCATCCGTGTAATGAGGCCCTTTGTCTTAATCGAGCCTTATCATAGGCAAAAAAAGCCAAAGCATATTTACACGTGAAGAGTCTACCACATGAGCCAACTAAAGACACACTTGAAGCACTGAAACAACTCGGCTTTGGTCTTTTAGAAATGCAACTCTCCCAAGCTTCTCTAGCAACAGGTTCAACAACAAATAAGACAAATGTATCAAGTGAAAGCTACAAGCGAAATGCTCAAGCCCAAAATAATAACAAACGTCGAAGTCACCCAATAGAAACGGGTGAATATCATCAGGAAAGACCTCAACACACTCCACGTGTTAGGATAGGCAGAGCTCATCCATTCAGAACCGAAGACGGGGAAAATTGTAACAAAAGACGTCTTAGGTTAGACAGAACCCACGTAGAAGAGTCTCTCTCTAAACACAAAGAATCTCCGGAGCGATTCCAGAGACGAGCCCCAACAGGCCCATGGTCCTGGCTAAAAAAAGTTCTAAAGTCCAACCCTCAAAACTAGCAACGAAGCAGCAAAGACCTTCGACCTACGGACCACGTATCCCAACTATCAATTGAAGACGCCTGCCAACCTATCTCAATGTGCTCTTGGAACATGAGGGGCCATGATCACCTGCTAAATCCTGAAACTCAAGACCTAGCAAAATTCGACATAATATGTCTTCAAGAGACCTAGCTGAGGGAAAAGCCAGTCCTAGACGGATACAACACCGAAATATCACCAGCGATGAAAGGCATCTTAGGCAGACCGTCGCCAGGCCTTCTAACCTCAATCCGCATCGGGTCTGGAATTACCGTAAAAGCAAAGATAGCTGAAACCTACGGTGTGCTAGCTCTCCAAATGGAGTGGTGCCACCCAAAGGCAACTTTGAAGGGAAACCGAAAGTCAAATCTCGCTATCATAAATACTTATTGGAATCCTCAAAGATCCACCAACAAGGAATTCTGTGATAAAATTATGGACTTACTAGATAAATTCACAGCGGAATTGCGCACGGACCACATAATCATTTGCGGTAATTTGAACGCCAAGTGCAACTTATTCTGTCGCACTTTACCCACTACAGCAGCAATCGTGAGAGGAGATCTCTGGTTAAACCTGATGGACGCCAGAAACTTCCACAATGTGGCAAGGGTACGGGGCCAACTTCCTTCTTTCCCTTCATGGGAGCGAGTCTCTTCAACAGCGACACTCGATTACATTTTTATATCCCACGCCTTACTACCACACGTAAACTCATTAGAGGTACACAAAATGAAAGAAAGCGACCACAACCTCGTGGCAATGGCTTTCGAATCCACAAACGTCCAGAGGCCGATTTACACAGCCAACGTGGAACTGGCAACTAACCAAACGCAGGTGCAACTGACAGCAACAAACATCAGAGACCTAACGGAAAAATATGACGAAGATCGGAGAAACTGCAGTGGTGGCCTTATAAGGCCGAACTACCTTCCTCTTCTCCTACCACATAGGCAAAAACAAAAGAACTTCAGTGCCTCAACAAAAACTGACCATCACGAATATGACGAATTACTAGTGCAAAAAAGAAGAGAGCTGAGAAAGCTAAGGCGTACGTGTAGAACAAACAACAACAATATCCATAAACATCTGTTGAGCTCTGCCACGAGAGCTTACAGATCCTGGCTAAGACAATGGAGGGCAGCAACCTACCAAAAAGACGCAGAACAAATGCTGAAAACCTTATCCTCGAAGAGTGTAGGAGATTTCTGGGCTTTCATAAAAAAACAAAGGCCATTACACCGACAACCAACTCTCCAACTCTATACCTGAGTCAACTTGGATATCCTTCTATTCGGCGCAATTTGCCCCTATCTGTTCGCCAGCAAGCTCGGCCACATACCCTAACGAAACACCATGGGTAAACTTAGCAGTCCAAGAAGAAGTTACATCAGCAATCTCATGGTCTGACCAACATAGACCTGAAGCAACATCCAATCGAATGGTCCTTCCTGATAACCAAAATCTTCGAGGACTGCAGAATCACCAAACAAATTCCCGCAACATGGACTGAGGCGGTCATTGTCCCTATTTTCAAAAAAGGAAGCACAGATAACCCGGCAAACTATCGGCCAGTAGCCCTTTTAGACATCATGGGAAAAATATTCGCAACTCTACTCCTTTCAATATTCCAAAAGTGGGCAAGAACCTCTCCATCAACAGACCACTTTCAAACAGGATTCCTAAAGTCTGCCAGTACTAGCATCAACATCATGATCCTGAATATCATCAAGGAAAATATAAAAAAAATGGTGCACCGAAAGTCTTTCTAGCGTTTATTGATTTATCCTAAGCTTTCGACAAAGTAAGTCGGCAAAGACTATGGTCCAAACTGACCAACTTGAACTGTCCAACAGAAATCATGGATCCAATAATTGCTTTACATACAGACACAACCATTCGAGTCCGTTTAAACCGACAAGGCATGCTATCTGAAAATTTCAAATCAGAACGAGGAGTCAAACAAGGCTGCCCACTAGCCCCGGCCCTGTTTATCGCCTTCTTGGTGACTTCCAGTACACTCAACCATCGGTTAGAGCATTTCCACCTAAAGCAGGAAACACTCCAGTATCCAGACTGCTTTATGCAGACGACGTGATTTTGATGGACCAAACACAAATAGGTCTTCAGCGTCAGCTGACAAACCTGGCTAAATATATATCTTCAAATGATTTGGAAATAAACACTGAGAAATCCAAAATCTTGATCCTGGAAAACAATCGCTCGAAATCCAGTTATTGCGGTACCCGGTTCTTAAACAACGCAAAGATCAAGGCAGTTACAAACATAAAATACTTGGGCATAATGATTGATGAACTAAGATCCGAGAAATCAACGTACATGGCCCTTTGGACCAAAATAAAAACGCTGACCACACAAACAAGACTAATCGACCGCAAATATGGAAAATTCTCCCTTATACCGGCGATCCAGTTTTACAGTCAAAAGGTGGTCCCTTCACTAATTTATGGAATGGACGTGGCTCTCAACATCCAAGATTCAATAGGGCCGAAACTGGAAGGTTACCTTTGGAAAGCGGTCCTGGGCCTGTCCAAATCTTCGTCCATCTCAGCTATAACAGGCAAACTCGGCGTACTTTCGCTGATGGCCTCAATAGAACAAAGTCAAATGAGAACACTGAGGAAAATCATAAACCCAGATACACTTCCCATCTATAAAATGAACCAGGAAGAACTCTGCCTTGGCCGCTGCAAAGCTCAGATTTCTTGGGAACAGAAACTCATGGCAAAACTGAAAGATCTGGCCTGCACCCAAGAGGATCTAATACACAACCCTGGAAAAATCAAAACCAAAGTGGCGCAAGAAGACTGGATTAACACTGGCAATTTGGCAACTGCAAACAAACTTCTCGGCCAACTACCACCTACTACAAATAAACAGAACCTTCCGTTGAACTATTGTATCAAATTCCCAAACAAGACTCTGCAAAAACTCTTTATAAGAACAAGATTAAACCTGATGCCAACCCAAGAAATTCGGGCTATTCGAACCCGAACCACAATTAAAACCTGCAGACTTTGTTTGAACTCGGAAATGGTAGAAACAACAAGACAACTGCTCTTGAACTGTCCTAAAATGGACTACTTGCGCGAAGCCTTCTTACTACCACTATTCCACGATGCACCTCTGAGAGAAGAACTTACATGGTGGTACAGACTGATTGCAGGCGAAAAGACGAAATGGGCCCTAGTCACAGTCAAGGTGCTCGACGCGGCTTTAAAAAAGGCTACTGAGTCTAAAATCAAACCTATTTTAGGCTGATCTCAGGACTAACAACCCACGTTGCCATACTTTACTAACGTGACACTTCATTTTCATCTTGTAAAAATCAATTCTTATTATATTGGTTATAATCAAGTAAATAAAAAAAATAAAAAAATAAAGCTTGTTGCTGAAAAATTCAATCAAGTTTACAAATTTGTATTCCATCAATTTATTCTTGTAGATGTTCTGCTCAGCGCGTTTCGTGACAATTCTATTCCCTTCATCCGGAGCGAAATTTAATTGCTAAATAATCCAACATATGGATAAAATAGTTATATGGATTAAATATTATTCAAACATATTACAATCGCTCTTTAGTAAACAATAGTAAATGCAGACTTTTTAAAGGACAAGTATCCATATTTATGAGTAATGTTAATTCAACTTGTCATATTTGTATAACTATCTAATGGAATATTCAGGAAGGGTACATGATGCTTTCCTAGGTCAAAATTGTAAGTGTTGTGGATCAATCAATCCTTCTCTAAAGGTATCTGTAGGAATATAAATTATTGTTTAACTGAAGTAAGACTTGGAAAATACTTCAAATAGAAAATCTGTGTAGGGAATTAAATAAACAAAAATATGTTACCTCTTAATCCAATCTGGTAGTCACATTGATGATAAAATATCTTCAATATACCTCTGAAAAGAGTTTTAGTTATTTAATAGGACACTGATATGAATAGAATACTATCTCCAATTTAAAATACACCAATCTTTCTGTTTTAAGTATTTTGCAAGTCTTACTTCATTTGGCCTCCACAAATAAACCACAAAGAAAGGTTGTCAAGCAGACCAGGCCATAGTTTGCCAAGAATCTCTTCCTTATTCAGCATGACCAAAGATCCACACCATGTTTGGGTATGTAAATAGTTTAAAATTGAACCAGAGTATATGAACTGCAGAACATGTATAAAACTGTTTAATATCCTTCTTGAAATGTAGCAGAATCGTTTTTTGTATCATCATTTGAATGTCAAGGATACCGCTCAGTATATCATATTAACTTTTTTAACTTTTTTTATTAATTGGATATAGTTTATAAATAAACTTTACACATATAATACAGAAAAGAAAAGAAAACAACATATATAAAATAAATATACTACTTATCACAAACGTCATTACGTTACAAATCATCCACATTAAAATCTTCAAAGGAAGATAAGATTCTAATCAAAATATCAACAATTTATTAAAATTAACTAATAATCTAGACTTCATCATAGTCAAAAAGAAATGAATGTTAACTGACTTAACCCCAGAGAATATCAATTGTCTGTAGCTAGAGTTCTTCAAATTAAGATCCCTAGAAGGTTTTCAATAACTAACAATACATTGTACATTGCAATAAAGACCTTGATGCGAGTAGTATTGATACTGTGCCAACAAAAGTCTGCCTACGCTATATTTTCTTCATGATGTACGTATCTGCCATACTGGTTATTATATATTTGTACCATATTGGAGCACTTTGTCAATGCATGTTTCCCAGTCTCAGTATGTTCTTCTTTCTTGCATATTCGGCAGAAACGTTCAGTGAGCGGCAGCTGATTCATTATTCCAGTAATTGCTAGTACCGGCAAGTGGTTTAGTCTAATTAATAATATGAAGCGTCTTAACTTAACTGCCGGGCATAAATTTCAATACAGCTGCAATGTTTAAAAAAGTATACAGCATATATGACACATAATGATAACTCCTCAGTCTTTCAAGATAGGCGTAATTTTCCAACCAATCCCCATAGATCAGCTTTTTTTGATAGGGCATTTTTTGCTGCTAAAAAAGAAACCCCCACCTCGTGAACTCCAACCAATCTCGTTGAGGTAGTTAATTATGTTGTTTTTTTAGCTTTGTGCTCCCTGATCCGTCCCGGTTGTCCTTTCTCAAAGATAACAAGAGTTGATTATCCTTAGGGTCCAACATATTCAGGTACAATTCTTCCCTTTTCTTAAGCATATATCATATTAGCACATTGAAATAGTCATTGACCTCTTTTCAGCCACTCAGACTGTACGAAACATAGTCAATTGGGGTCATTACAAGTTAGGAGGTAACCATGCGGCTATTAGCAGCATGGTTACCGCCTTACCGGGTACCGGGTTCCTTGAATGAGGAATTACCGGGCCATTCCGACCTTGGAGGGCCTGGTAATTCCTCACTCAAGGAACCCATCCCCATTCGAGCCCCCATAGGGCTCAATGGGAATGGGGAGGGAGCTAACAACGGGTCCGTTATTAACAGGCCTGTTAGCACCCTGGTCTGCTCGTGGGACCCGCTAAGGGCGCCTGGTATAACCAGGCGTCCTTAGCAGATTCCCGCAAGCAGACTCGTAATGCAGCGGTAAGGGGTTGACGGCTCTGGCACCTTTACCGGCGCCGTTAACCCCTTACCGCCACACTCGTAATGACCCCCAATAACTTCTGTAATTGACTGCATTCCTGAGATCTGGGTTCAAAACAGTCAGGAACTGAACAGAAAGCTTATGTCCGCATTTAAAAAACAGCAATACAATGTTGGCGCAAGATTTCTTTAAATATGACGAGCCAACCTCACTTAACATGGTAAAGTAAAAGTAAAAATATGGGGCAAAGTTTTTTTTAAAGAAACCACGTTCACTTTAACATTGAACCTAATGTAAGCTCTGCTTAAAATGATCCCATTTCAACCAAGGTTACAATTGTATGCTTACCTTATAAAGACAATTTACGTATTTAAACATAACAAAACCACATTTCATGTAATATGTTTTGTGGGCTATAATCAATATTAAACAAACACGCTTTACTTGGCCACCCCAACTCTAAATCCTGTATTGCTATTACCAGCATATGGTAACAGCCTTATAGACCTCGGGAGGAGGAGTTATGGCTTGGGATAATGACCCATCACTAAGTTACAGCCCGAGGCAAAGTAACAGAAATGAAGCCCTTTCTTGTTGTACTAACCATCGAGGTTCACTCTGGGACACACAGTGCAAACTTTTCTCAAGTGGGCTGGTGTAGTGCAGCTTTAAAAATGGAACAGTTCAGTTTCTAAATTAAGTCGAGGATTAGTTAGCACATGTGTCAGCAATGGAAGATATGTGGTGAAACGGATACAACGGCCATTTTTAATGAACCATGCAAAAGGATTTACTGCTATCAGAGCACAACACACAAAAGCCGGCCTGTTTGCTTCACTGCATGACTGACCAGGTAAGTTTTACACTTAAAAACAAACCAAATATATGGAAGAGAACAAATGTACATAGTCCTGTCAAGGAGTAATGAGCGATTAACCCTGTTAAATGACACTAACACGTTCTGAACCATGCTCTCTAAAAAGAAAATAGTTATTGGATTTGCTGTTTCTACGGTGAAGGGGTACACAGTTAATTTGTTTCAAGGTTCATATGCGATTAAGTAACCCCTACTGTTACAATGCCAGACACCCCTTGGGCAGTGCGCAACTTTCGTTGGTATGGTTTTGTAGCTCATCTTTTGATTAGCCGCCGATTATTCTGCTTCGGGAGCAAGAAAGCTTGCATCCCCAGCTCTCACGTTGTTCCTCTTCTGTCCAAGTGAAGTTTGAATTGCAGAGATCAAGGTTGTTCCGGCTCTATGAGAGTGGAGCTTGCACTGCTAAGGCCCATGCTGTACCTGTACTTTGTAAGGGGAAACTGCTGAAACACGAGGGGGTAGGGGAGCTTTCACTGGTTCAGCAGATTGTAAACTCTTCTAAGAGAGTCTAGCATCAGTACTGCTAGTCATGCTGAACTGATCTGGGTAAGAGGGAGCTTGCATTTCCGAGGCCCGCAGAGATCTGTTGGATGATGGGCAAGGTTGCACTAAGGCTGACCTGTGGGTATGTGTTTTGCCGGGGTTTCTTGCGGGTGCATTGCTGCTGCCCATCGGGCACCATTTGCTTTTGAGGAAATGTTTCATGGAAACTGCTCAAGCTGACCAGTACCAGTGCTGTGCTTTTGAGGTTACCCCTCAGTGCTGGTGTCCATGCTGTGTCTGCTTTATGTGTGAGGAAGAGGCAGGTTGAGTTGCTCAGCGCATGGCCCAGCCTACATAGGGGGGCGCTAAAGAGACAGCCGGCATAGTGGCCCACCCGTCTGGCTCCCTGCGCCCGGCTCGCCTCCTCTCTCCTGAAGGAGGCAGAAGGGGCGTGGCCCCAGGGATCAGCTGGAGCCAGCTGGCCCTGAGGAGGCACATAAAATGGGCCCAGCTGCAGGAGTTCACCCTCTTTGCAGCGTGGGTATCAGCAGTAGCAGGATCATCGTTCCGATCTGAGGAAGGGAGCTTCTTCAGGCATTCCAGCCATCACAGGTATGAGTGAAGTTGAGGGGGTCAGTCGCGGGAGACGCCCACCATCACCAGGAGGCCTTTATGGCGACTGGCGCTTCCTCCAGGGTGTGGAGGCTTCGGGCTCCAGGTGGCTGCAGGGGCAACTGTGGCTGCAGTACTTTGGTATGCGGTTTTGTTGCGTCAGGGAGGATGGTGGATCGCTCACGGGATCGGATTGAGGATCTCTCGGGTGGCGTCCCTGCACAGCCTTAATGAGGAGTTCCTGGGCTGCGGCTGCTAGCAGGGTTGCCAGCAGTTCATGGCGCGATGCTGGTTGCCAGCGGTGGATGGCGCACAATGGCTGCTAGAGTTGGTTGGAGCTCATAAGCTGAAGAACAGCTAGACATGTGGGACACAAAATCTATTTGTACTTATCATACTAAAAAATAATACATCACCCAAAGACTTGTTTTGTGATGGCAATAAAAAGGCTGTGTTTTTTTTATTATACATAATACTAATAAACATAACTGAGTATTATGGATATTCCCTAAACAAACAGGTGTCCAGGGTCTTATTAGTTCTGTACTTTTGGGCACTTGGGCCAGAAACCGGAAGTTGCCCTTCCTTGCTCACAGGGTGCCCCTAGCGGGAGCTCACAGGTCTGTGTATTTGGGACCTGTAAATTGGCTGGTACAGCACTCATGTGGTTTATAGTGATAGCATTGAATGCAAAAGCATTGAAAAAAATGCATCGAAAAAATGAAATTTTTCATTTTTTTTTAATGGGGGGGTCCCCCTAACCCCCGTTTTTGTACCCCTTAAAACCCATTATAATAAAAATAAAACCTTTACCTTTAACCTTTAAAGAAATGTATTTTTTCGATGCTTTTGCATTCAATGCTTTGTATTCGATGGAATCACTGGATACCCACTCCTGTGCCTGATGGCAGATTCCTTCCAGACCCATGCCGCCATCTCTGTTCCACGAATTGTCAGACGTCCATTGTCCTGTGCTAGCCCAAATGCACCTTCTTCAAGGGCAGTTAGGATCTGGGCAAAGAAGTAGTGTTCTGGTTATGCAGAATATGTTGCACTCCGAACTGAGTGTTATTTATGCAGAGTTGCTCCAGCAGCCCTGCATTTATAGTAAAAATATGGCCTGTGGCCATGCATATGTCTGCTGGCTCTGGGCACCAATGGACCGGCCGACGTGACAGCCGCTTCACACCTAGGTGTGTGGCTTCCTATCTCCCTCCATCCTATTTCCTATTTGTTCTCTTCCCCTTTGAAAGGCGTGGGGAGATGCTGGGGGGTTTGGTGCGGGCACCCACTGCCCATTAGCACCTTTTGGCTCCCCTCCTAAGCCCATTGTTTCAGACTACACCTGAGAGCCAGCAGAGGAAAGAATGGCGTAAGGAGGCTTCTTGCTTTTCTGCCACCAATTCAGCTGATTGGTCAATGCCGAACGGCATTTTCCTTGCTTCTTTTTGGGAACCAGTACCAGGGGTTAGCAGATGAATTTGCTGAAAGGTGGGTCTCCCCAGGGTCCACTTATCCTACCCATCTATAATTAGATTTTTGCTCTTACTGCTTCTGTAGTGTTCTACGTACACTGTTATTTCTGCAGAGCTACTCCAGCAGCCCTGCATATATAGTGAAAATATGGCCTGGGGCCATGCATATGTCTGCTGGCTCTGGGCACCAACTGGCCGGAAGATGCCGACAGCCACTTCACAACTATGTGTGTGGCTTCCTGCCTCCCCCCCATCTTATTGCCTATTTCTTCTCTTCCCCTTTGAAGGGGCGTATGGGGAAGAGATGCTGGGGGTTTTGGTGTGGGTGCTCACTGCCCATTAGGACCTTTTGGCAACCCCTCCCCAGCCCATTGTTTCAGCAGAGGAAAGAAGGGGGGGGGAGCGGCTTACCTTTCTGCCACCTGCCTCCCTCCTTCCCCCTCAGTGTCCCAGCAGTCAGCTCCCCTAGCTTAAGGGCCTGTGCCATTTAGCTGCATGGGGTGCCCCCATCCCACGGCACCGGACTTATAATATGATATATGATATGGCATTTATAACGCACCTATACACAGGTGTTTCAAGGTGCGACGAGGCAAGGGAGGGGAACAGAGGGAAGACAGATAACGATCCTACTAGGCCAGGTGTCATTCAGATCGCGCAAGTGCATGGGAAGGGGGAGAAGTGCAGGGTGGGAAGGGGGAAGAGGACAGTGCAGTACATGGGATAAGAAAATAATAACAATAGGTAAAGTACGGCCAGCAGGTGGCAAGTGCAAGGGTAAGTGCAGACAACAGGTGTCAAGTGGGGGGTCCCTCCAAACAGTGGTAACACTTTCTCATGCCACCCACAATCTGCTTCATGGAAGTCCGCCATACCATTTGCCCGTAGAACTGCATTACGCTTCTGTTGGTAGTTGCCATGGAGACGCTGGTTCTCGAAACACGGATTGCAGCGCACACCGTTGAGCATGAGCCGTGGTCAGCGTCAAGTGACTTTATTTTCATTTAAGCTCCGCCTTCACTGAAGGTCGATGCTTCTGATTGTTTCACGGAGCTACCTTGTATCACGCATTTCTTGAAACTCGTTCTCTGTGTACCGACTTCGTTCTTGTTATACGGACCTTACCCTATCTCATGCCTGAACTAGTCTGTATATCCTGGTCTTCGATGCTGCTTTGTTTCACTGACTTCTTTGCCTCTTGCTTTGCACCGGGACGCTAGAACCCCTCGGACTTCTTTTCCCGGATTGCCTTCGCCTCTCATTCTGTCATTGTCGAATACACTTTTCCCGTTTGGACTGCTGGTTGCTCTACCCCTCTAACCCGCCATCTGTTTCCCACTTCCACCCAAATACAGTGCACGGACTAGAGACTGTCGCATGTGCATTTCCTTACCTGATCCAGATGTCCTCATGCCTGCGGGATAGTCTTCCTGGAGTTCTACAGACTGCAAGAAGGATCTTCACCATCCTCTTCTATCCACACCTGTGGTAAGAACCATCCCCTGTTGCCATCTTTTTCCTCCTTTGTTAGTGTTTTGCCACACTTACCTGGGTTTGTTTTTTACAGGGGACTGTACATATTTAAGAAAAACAAGGGCATAGGCTGCCCCACCTGTCTACCACTGGCCGGCGGTAGAAGCAGCACACATTTAAAACCTCATACAATGGCTGTTTTCATTTGTTTTTTTCACAGTGTGGGTTAGTATACAAGTTGACTTAGAATGTGGTCGTGATGACCAAACATCTGTCTAGTCTTGACTAGACAGATGTTCGGTCATGAAAATGAAAACAGCCATTGTATGAGGTTTTGAAAACACCGTAAATAGGGTGCTTCTTCAGTAACAAAAGGTTACGCTAATAGTCCTGCAAGGCTATTTTTAAACCACATGAAAAATAAAATGTTTTAATGTGTTACATACAAATTGGGTGTTGCTCTCTTATGTACATGTCATACGTGATGATGTGTTAAATGTGTGCTGCTTCTACCGCCGGTCAGTGTTAGACAGATGGGGTAGCCTATGTCCTTGTTTTTCTTAAATTGTTATATTTTCCTCATGACATAGGTCCCCCTTATTAAAAAAAGAGGATAAAATACCCCTCTATATTGAAAACGTCCAAGGGGACTGTACATATCCATATCAACAAGGCGCACTACAGGTATCCCTTTCTTGCATATATACCAGGTGAGAATCTTGGGTAGCCGCCACAGTATTGTCTCACATGTATTGTACCAGTGCTGATATTGATTTATTGTCCTTTCTTTTGCAGCCGATGGTGCTCCATTTGTGTCCTCACATCTTTCGATTAATTGAACCCTCTGCTGGTAATATTTAGCTTATCAGAGGGTTACTTTAGTAGGAAGAATTCTTCTCCTACACTACGTGTGCAACTACCAGTATCAGTATTACGGCATTTCCATTGGTACGGTAGGGGCTACTCTGACAGAGGGCAGCCTAGTAACGATTGCTCCATTACTGCCAGGGAGGTCTTCATTGGCTTGGCACATTCCAAAGCAGGTAAAGGAGTGCATTTGGGCAGAGGAGTATTTTTATTTGTTTTCATTATTGTCGCTGGAGGCAGTGGGTCTCGACATTCAAATAACCGAGGAGGACGATAGGAAGAGGCAGAAAGGGTATAGGCTGGAGAAGACGATTGAAAACTGGATCAAGGCATTTTCCTTGTTAGCTGCTGTAATAATGGAGACGTTCCCTGTACAGGGAAGTACAGGGACACAATTGTGGATGATCACAGGTGGTATGGTTCAACAGGTTGGGTTGATTATGCCTGTGATTTCAGGTCCAAGATGGCTCAGGTCCCTGGAATGACATGGGATCGAATGGACATGGAAAGTTGGGTAGCATTCACGGGGGGGTGGAGGGAGAGAGGTCCAGTCCGCCGAGGAGGGTAAAACACCCTGGCAGGCTTGGCACAGTAAATTTGAAGAGGAGAATAAAGAGCTGGCAGCCCTTTCGCCAGGGCAGGCAGGTCGTAAGGGGTAAGAGTGGCTAGCATGGTGCCGGCAGGAGGAGGGAATAGATCCTGCACACTCTTTAATCGAGGTTACTGCCACTGGGGCTCGAATTGCAGGTCTTCCCCCAAATATGGAAAATGTAGAGGGGGCGGGGGGGGGGGAACACACATTCACAGCATACCACAAGGCCCAAAGGTCCCAGAGGGGCATTGGACAGCCCAGTGGGGCACGATTAGGGGTGGCTGGTAAAGGGCACATCCCCAGTTAACAGGACTGAGCTTCACATATTATTAAATGATTACCAGAGGGAGGAGCATGAATTATTGTACAAGGGATTTTGAGACGGGTTCCGAATTCCTCATGAGGGGCCCTTGACAGTGAAGATGGCACAGAAATTGCCATAGGCAGACAAAGTACCGGGCATTGTTACTGAAAAAAATGAAGAGAGAGAAAGATCTTAGGAGGCGGAGAGCCTTTTTGCGACACCCCTCTTGAAAATGTCATTAAATCCCTGCTACGAGTGGTTCCTAAAAAAAAGGAACAAGGGAAGTACAGACTGATCCACCATTTGTCTTACCCAAAGTGAGAGTCAATGAATGACCAGCTGGACCCTGAATACTGGCCAGTGACACATGCTTCCTTTGACTAGGCGGTGGATTTGGTAGAGGAAGCGGGGAAGGGAACACTGCTGGTGAAAGTGGACATAGAATCAGCATTCAGACTGCTGCCAGTTCACCCAGAAAGTTTTCACCTGTTGGGGTTTCAGTGGCAGGGACATTTCTATTTCGGCAGATGCATGCCCATGGGCTATGCAGGGTCATGTACATTATTCAAGCAATTCAGCTTGTTCCTGGAGTGGGCTGCACACAGGAGGGGGCAGAGGTGGTGCACTACTTGGACTATTTCTCTTTGTAGGGAGGGAGGGGTCCGGGAAGTGCGCTGCCACACTGGCCTCATTTCAAAACTTGATGGGAAAGTTGAACATACCACTGGCCCAGGAAAAGACTCATGGCCCAGGAGAAGTGATCACATTTCTGGGCATTGCAACACCATAAAAGGTGCTTGCAGGTTACCCAGAGATAAGGTGGAGGAGCTGATGGCCGAGATTGACAATAATTTAGCGAAAGACAGGACCACCCTTGGAAAAAGTGCAGCAACTGCTAGGCAAACTTAATTTCGCAGGCAGTGTGTTTGCTAGGAGGTTGGCAATAGCAACAGCGGGTGTCGCCTTGAAGCATCATCACATCACGTTAATTACACCCATCAAATAAGACCTGCGCATGTGGCTAAATTTCCTGCAGGGGTTCAATGGCATAAGGTTATGGAAGGCCCCGTGCGCCACCAGCCGGGAAATACAAATGTATTCAATGCGTCATGTAAGGAAGGTTTCAGGGATCATTTTGGATCCAGAATGGTGTGCACAGAAGTGGCCTACACAAAGGCAAAAGATTGGGTAACATTATGGCTGTCAAACTCTTCCCAATCGTGATAGCCCTCCTGTTGCGGCAAGTTGAGTTGTGCAACAGGAGGGTGCATTTTTGGTCAGATAAGAGAGCAGTAGTGCAGGCTATTCATTTACAATCTGCCTCATGCCCGGTGACCATGGGTTGGTTAAGGAAGGTAGTTGAGGTTTGTTTGTACCAAAATATCGAGGTTAGGCCATGCCATGTTCAATGTTCATGGTGCTCGCTGCTCTTAAAGAATCGGGGAAATTGGAAGGACCAAGGAAAGACTGTTGCATGCCCATTGATTTTGGAGTACTGGTGAGGTTAATGGGGGCGCTGCAGGGGTTATGCTTCAATTGATTTGAAGTAGCACTTTTCGGGGCCGTGTTTGCAGTGGCATTTTTTGGGGCGTTCTGAGTGAGCGAACTTGTCGCAACAGAAAAGAAGATTAAATCTGGCAGGGCCCTTGCACCGGGGGAGGTGTGTTTCACCAAGTTGGGTGTGAGAATATGATTAAGAAGGTCCAAAACAGATCAGAAGAGGAAAGGGAGGTGGATAGATTTGTACCATGCATCGGACCAGGAGAGTTGCCTCACCAGGCTTCTTTCACGCTATATGGAGGCTAGGCCACGCGGGGGGGGGGATACATGCTAGCACACAAGGATGGGTACCAACGAACACAGTTTCAGAAGGTGCTGGTATGGTCATTAGGTAAGGTGGGATGCCACGGGGGAGGTTGGTCCTCGCATGGCTTCAGAATAGGGGCAGCCATGACAGCATTGCAGCAGGGAATGTCCCGAGCAGCGATAAAGTGGGATGATGGAAATCCGACCGGTACAAAATATACATCAGACCAGGGGTGCCAGACGCGAACGTGCTGGCCCCTCAGTAGGTGGTTCACAGGTGAACAAAAGGAACGTGGTGCAGCTCTGGAAGGGGGAGCACACAAATGTACATGGGATTTGTGAGAATCATGTGTGTGCAGTAATTTTGAAGAGATCCTTTTTAAGTGGAGAATTAGTAAATGTTGTTTGCACCAGCAGGCCGCACAGTATGAGTCATTGGCCACTGCATCACACAAGCACAGTTCAGAGCGCAACAATGGCCGCATAGAGGTGGCAGCATGGGACTGAGGAGCACCAAGGTGGTGTGGCTGGGCACACCGGGCATGCATTGCACCCCTGTGTGCGCAGGCAGCTGGAAAGGATGGCAGCACCAAGAGTACTCATAGTACGCCACAGGGGAAATTAATTTGCAGACCTCGGTAGAGGTTCTTACTAAGGAACATGCAGGAGGGGGATCAAGATCTTGGGGACGACGCTCCCAAAGACAGATTTGTTTGCTCAGAGGTAGTGCCACGAAGAGTGTTGTGAGGTGCAAGGTCCATTGTGGCCATGGAAACATCTAGGAAATGGGTGAACAAGAACATGGAGAGGTTTGTAAGTGATTTCAATCTAGCACTTCACCTAAGTCAATGCCTAGCGTGTAATGCACAACTGAAACCCTTATTTATTTGTGTTTAAAAGTTCTTTTATTCTGAACGATGTACCACTTATATCATGCCCCTCTCTTGGAACCCCCCCCCCCTCGGTCACACTGAACCAGGAATCAGGCTGGTTTGCAAAGTTAAAATATTTATTTATGTATTCACAATATAATCACACTATGTTTAATGGTTATACAATGATCACCAATGGGGTGAGGTAACACTAAGCAATCTCTTTAATTACAAGGAGTAATAGTGAGCAAAACAATCTAGCACAGAAAGAATACTTTTGTGTATGTTCAGATCAAATGACAATGTGGTTACTATTTTCCCCCTGCACACCCCTCAAACCTCCAACAAGCAATGAAAAGAGATAGAAGGAGAGATAGCAGGTATTCAGGAATGCAGAATTCAAACAAAATGCCAATCCCAATTTCCCCCCAGCAACACGAGAGAGAAACAGAATTGATTGGCAAACCTTCAAAATGGTTTTAAAGTTATCTCAGAATGGTATTTGGGTCTGGAAAGCTGTGGATGTGAGCTACAAGCAGAAGTTGAAATTTCTTTTCTAGCATGAAAATTGAGAAAGGTATGGGCGTTTTAGTGGAGGTTGTTTTTCTGAGATAGGCACAAGAACAGGAAAACAGGGAAACGCTTTCAAAAGACAAACGGGGTATTTTATACTGATTATGACTATAAACAACGAGAATGCCACACATGAATCTCCGTCAATCCTGGCCAGGGACCCTTCATATGGTAGATAATCAATTTCTTTTTGGGATTCAATTTATTTATTTATTCACAATACAAATGATTTATGATTTTAGAAAATAATTGAGAGAAACTACGCGCAAGAAAAGCTCTGACAATTCAACAATACTCCTAACACTACCGGTTCTGAATATAAGAGAGAATGGGTTTAATACAGGGATTCCTATGGACAGTACATAGGCTAGTGACGCAGTCCTATTCTATAGATACTCACTATATGTTTTGAATGGAACCGTCAGTGATTCTGGTCCGTCAAGATTTCTGGTCAAGAATTCTGGTTCTGGGACAGACTGCTGGGCACACCAGATTGGACTGGGTCTGCAATGGTTCTGGTCACAGCTCGGCACAGGACTGGATCGGGCATGCAATGGTTCTCTGGTCACAGCACAGCACACCTGGATGGGATCTTTTGGTTCTGGTAAGGATTCTTTTAGCAGGAAAGCAGTTACAGCACAGCCCGGCTGTTTCTTTTGTTCCCCTTGGATTTCTGGGGTTCTGGAATTTCAAGGCCTAGTTGAATATGGTTCAACTAATGGAATGGGCCTTTCTGCTTGCCAAGTTTCTGGAGTCTGGAGCATGGAGTCTGGATGGTTCTCCTTCAGGGTGCTTCGCCAGGATCAGGATAAGGGTGAATCTGTGTGTCCTTCTAAGTCCTCAACTTTCCCTATTTATGCATATGATAAAGGGGGTGTGTGCTGGTTTATCCTAAGCTCGCCCCTTTAGGCAGGCGATAAGCTAGAGTTTCTTCTCTCCCTTGATTGGAGAAGAAAACAGGGCGTCACCATGATGATGTGGGTTTATGAGTCAGAGGATCCTCCCCTTGTCCCTTTGAACATAAAATCTACTTCTAGTAAAATACATATTTACATGTGTGTAATCTCTATAACAATCATATATACAGTTTACATATTTTGTGTAGCATCCACTTCTCCAATCCCCATCGTTGTAGGATCTTGTGTCTGCTTTTGACAGAATTCTGCCCTTTTTGTCCGGAACACAATATCCAGTTCATCAGAAAATTTGTTCAAATGTGTGCATTGCATATGGGCATAAGAGTATGAAGTTTCGTGCTTTTGGCATGAATACATTTGGGTAAAACCATATTTTCCGCTACTACTTCCCACAGCATCCCACAGAGTTCTGGCATCTCTTAAACCGTGCATCCAAAAATCACATTAACAAATCTGTTGACATATTTTTCACAATTTTGCACAGTAATTTATCAGTCTTTTTAAAAATGTACTTTTGCCTTTGTTAAACAGCACATGATAGTTTGTCCCCACCTCCTTCTCCTTCTGGCAGCTCAGAAGCAATCTCCGCCCCCTTCCTTCTGGGAGAGGCCGTTTATGACTCTTCACACTCTGCATATCCTTTCAGCCAGAGGAAGTCCATTGTCCTCTTCCCCTGCAGCCCAAGCTCTCCTCCCCTGATCTAATCATCACAGAGGTGTGATTTCCTGGTGGAGCAGAAGGGAGATGCCTGGCCTTTGTGGTGGGAAGCTGTGGACTGGTTTGATTGTTTTTGGGCAGGCTCAATTTAAATGTCATTCTGTTACAATTTTTTACTTGGTTTAAAACAAACTTGCAATTTTCAAAACAAGCATCTAGAACACTTATTCCAGCTTCTAAACCATGGGATTTAAATAGCTACAACCTAGGTTACTCTTAATAACAGGTCACATAGTTTTCAGACATTTGATTTCAGTTGCACAAGTTTAAATCTTCTGAGGCAAGCTACTGACAGCTGTTATACAGGCGGCCGCACCCAGCTTTTGACAGATTTCACAGGCAGGAACATTTTTGCTGTGAATATTTTGATGAAAAATTCAGCTTTTCAGGACATTGTCTGTTCATAATGATTTCTTGAATGAAGTGACTTGTAACACCCAGCAAGAATATCGGCTGTTTTATGGTGTTTTGGACCGGCATTCTGCAGTTTCAGCAACCAAGAAAAAGATTTCAAAGCAAGATTCAGGATTTCTTTCAGTAAAGCACTGCTTTTCATGCACACTCCATTTTTACATGTTGGGCAGCCCAGTGACATGTTTCAGCAGTGAGGTCTCTGTTCCACCACTGATAACATGCATGGTAGATTTGGCAGCCATCTTTTCTTGTTGCAAAGCGTGATTTCCATACGTTTTGGCGCGCATAGGGGTTTTGCTGCCATTTTGATAATTCTGGCACCATCAGCACACAGTGATGAAACAGGGCAGTGCAGAAGTGGGTTGATACATCCCACAAACCCCCCCCTCACGACTCTTAAGTTTGACTGCCCGTCAAGGGGAAGTCGGGAGATATGGGATGTAAATCTTTCTTTTTGGTTCAAGTGGAAACATTTGTCTGCTTCTCCCATCAGTGCTGGATCGACAGGTTCTCCTCGCCGGTTCCGGATGGGAGTATGAAGTGATACCCCAGGCCCCTTGCGTCTTTCCTTCCGGTCCCCGAGTGGTCCTCCTTGGTACTTGCAATTCTTGGTTTCAGTGCTAGAAGACAAAACAGAGCATGTTTGTGGACATTTCCCCACCACTATTCATGTAGTGGGGCAGATGCATACATTTGACATAATTGACAATCCTTCCCGCCTGTAATTAATACTGATTTTAACATGTGGAATGGTTTTTAATAGTTGGGATTTTCTAGGGGTCCGGAATGTCCCCCTCTGGGTTTCCAGATGGCTCCTCTAGTTGCTGCAGAGTATGCCTAGGATGGCAACACTTCAGCTGGTTGATGTGGATCCACTTATCTTCCCCTTCTGCCAAACTGCCTTTGAGGATATGGATTTTGTAGGCGACTGGTGAGATTCTGTCTACAATTTCAAAAGGACCCCGCCAGCTAGGAAGAAATTTGCGCTGTTTGGCCTGGTTCCTTCGAAAATTGTACAAGTAGACCCGGTCTCCTACTTGGTATTCTTTTCTAGTTGTCTTAAGGTCATAGTGGGTCTTCATACTGTCTGCATATCCTTCTAGATTTCGCTGAGCATAGGCAAAAGCATGTTGAAGGTGTTTTCTCAGATTCTCAACATAACCATGAGTTGTGGAGGCATTTATCAAGGTCTGCTCTTGGGTTCTGTAGAGCAGATGCTGGGGAAGCACCATCCTTCGTCCAGTCATCAGCTCAAATGGTGACATTTCTGTTGCAGAAGAAGGGGTAGCTCAGATGGCCATCAGGACAAGAGGTAATCGAATGTCCCAACTTGGCCCAGAATCTGCCACAAACTTTTTTAATATGCTCACAATTGTCTTTTTGTATCTCTCAACTCCACCACTAGAGGATGCGGTAGGCAATGTGTAGTATCCTTTTGACCCCAAGTATCTCCCACATCTTTGTCATCACTACGCTAGTGAAGTGGCTACCTCGATCTGACTCAATCCTTTGGGGTAGTCCAAAACGCGAGATGATGTGGTTGATCATCAGGGCAGCTGCTGTTTCTGTTTTGCAATTTGGGGCCGGGAGACATTCCACCCATTTAGCGAACAAGCATGTCACAGTCAACATGTACTTGTTCCCCCTAGAGGAGCGAATCACGGGCCCGATAAAATTGACTTGTAAATCTGACCAAGGCAGGCAGTGTCATCCCCCTCGTTTGGAGGGGAGCGCAGTGTGCGAATGATGTTGGCTGAAACGTGAGTGCCCATCTTTGCAAGGCCCAAGGAGACAGGCCTGCTCCCAGCTTGAGGGTGAACCTCCTGGGAAGCACAGGCTTTTATTGGCAAGGTGGACTCCTCTACAGTGAGCCCACAGAAGGAGACCATAGTAGGTTGGTGGTTCCCCTTCATGTAAGAACCTTCCTCTTGCAGCTGGTGCATGAAGTCCCCCTTGCTGGTCACCTTGGCATCAAGAGAACCAAGCAAAGGTTAGCCATGCAACTATATTGGCCCAAGATGGGAGTGCAAGTAGAAAGACACTGCAGGAGTTGTGCCACATGCCAGTTATCTGGGAAAAGTGGCACAACAATCCAAGCTCCTTTGGTACCACTCCCAATTATGGGCGTACCATTTGAAAGGGTAGGGATTGACATAGGTGGTCCTCTTGACCACAAAGATCCTCAGGCAGTAGGATTTTCCTGGTGCTGGTCGACCATGCCACCAGGTATCCTGAGGTCATCCCATTGAAAACTAACTGCCAGGTCAGTTGCAGAAGCTTTACTTGACATATTCACTAGGGTTGGCTTCCCTAAAGAGGTTGTGTCTGATAGGGGCATCCAAGTATATGCAATCCATGTGGAAGGAGTGTGGGGTTACCTTTACATTTTCCTCAGCATATCACATCCAAACCAATAGCTTGGTTGAGAGGTTTAACAGAACCCTCAAACGCATGAAATAGCCCCAGAGGAGAAAATGGGATCTCCTTTTCCCATGCTTGTTGTTTGCATACAGAAGTGCTTCAAGAGGGGGTTGGCTTCAGCCCCTTTGAGCTTCTTTTTGGTCACCCTATAAGGGGACCCTTGGCTATAGTCAAGGAGGGGTGGGAGATGCCTACTCCCCCTAAAACTACCAATCATGTGGACTGCGGTACCCTCATAGAGAGAAGAGGTGCTTTACGACCCCTGCGTGTAGTCGCCATTCGTGTTCCTCTGGTAAAGGATCTCTGCTCAGTCAGCCAGAGTTGAGGTCGCCTGGAACATGGCGAGACGATAGGAATATCTTTTGTTTGAGTGCGCATCTCCAAATTTGTTGCACAAGCTTTGACAGATTTAGAGAACGTGTACCCCCCTGTTTGTTGATGTAAAATATTGCTGTAGTGCTGTTGGTTAGGACTTGCACCGATTGCTTCGCTAAGTGAAATTCGAATTCCTGAAGAGCCTTGAACACTGCCAGTATTTCCAGCAGATTGATGTGGTTCTGTGCCGCTGCATGAGACCACAGACCCGGAGCTGTGTGATGATGGTAATGAGCCCGGACCCGGCGAGTGAGGAGTCTGTCGTGACAATAGCTTGCACCTCTGGATCGTGGAAGGGTTTTCTCTTCAATAGATTTCATCTTGTCCACCAGCAAAGATTTTTGTACTAGTGTTGGCGAAACGACCACTAGATCGTCCCACTGATCACTTCCCCCGAGACCACTGTTTCGCCAACCACTCCTGCATGGATCGCAGGCATGCGTGAGGTACCAGGTACATGCAAGATGCCATCATGCCTAGCAAACGCATTGCTTTGCGTACGCTTATATGGCAGATGGCTTGATAATGCAGTATTTGTAGTAACATGTTTTGGATTCTTTCCTCTAAAGGAACGACCAACCCCTCTGTGTTTATAACAGCTCCTAGGAACGGTTTGGTTGTGCATGGCACTAGGCTTGATTTTTCTTGATGGAGAAGTCCAATTGAAAGGGAAGGTTGATAGTTCTTTGAATGTTTTGTCTGCAAATTAGGGGAGACTCCCCTGTAATCAGCCAGTCGTCCAGTCAACGGTACACTGGGATTGCCTACGTGCGCAGGTGTGCTGCCACTATTGCCAATACCTTCGTGAATACCCTTAGAGCAGATGCTATTCCGAAGGGCAGCACCTTGAACTGGTGGTGCTGGTTCATTATCTTGAAACGCAAGAATCTTCTGTGCGCTGGGAACATTGAAATATGAAAATAAGCATCTTTCATATTCCGTGTTGCCATGTAATCCCCTTTTTTAGCAGAGGGATTACCTCTTGTAGCATAGTCATGCAGAACTTTTGTGGCTTGACATTTGTTTGCACGACACAAATCTAATATTGGGCGCATTGTTAGATCTTTCTTTGGCACAAGGAAAGTTGAATAAATACCCTCGTTTACCTTGTTGGCCGGGACGATTTCTATGGCGTCCTTTTGGAGCAGCATGACCATTTCCCTCGAGGAGGATGCATTGGTCTTCTTTGGAGTGGGTTTTCTGGCATTGGGGCCGATTCCGAGGGTTGCTCGAGAAGTACTATACAATATCCGCCCACTACGGTGGACAGCACCCATCTGTCAGCGGTCATTCCCTGAAGTGGGATGCCACTGCTTCTGGGGTGGGGTACCACCTCTGGAGGAGGGACCCCTAACCCGACCGCCTGATCCTCTCCGGTAATTGAGAGGCTTGACCTGGATTGTTCCCCCAGGCCATTCCCCGATTTTGATTATAGGAACCCCTCTGGGAAAATTGTCCACGTGTGTGACGGAAATTGCTGTTTCCTCATTGGCCAGGTTTATTGGTCAATTGGCCCAATGATTTGAATGTATCATATTCTTCCTTGGCTGCCTTCAAGGCATCCTTGACGGCCTTGCCAAAGAGTACATTGGGCTTGACGGGCATGTTAATGAGAGTAGCCTGTGTCTCTGGCTTAAACCCGGATTGGCGTAACCAAGCGCAACACTTAATATGATTCTGCCGGCATTGTCTGCAGCATCAAGACCGCTCTTTAGCAGGCACCTTGACCCTGCCCTCCCTTCTGCAGCCACAAGTGCTAATTGAGTCTTGACAGGTTCCAGGGCTGACGAGAGTAACGCTGAGACTTTGTCCCATTTATGGCAGTTGTAACTTGCTAATAAGGTAGAGTTATCAGCAATCCTCGACTGGAATACAGCAGAAGAGGCCACCTTCCTGCCTATTGTGTACAGACTCTTACTTTGTCTAGGGGAGCCTCAGAGGAGGCTAGAGGAGTATCTGCTCTTTTCCTTGTTGTATTAACAACGAGCGAGTCAGGCTTTAGCTGCCCTCTAATGTACAGCGGGTCTGATGGTGCAGGTTTGAAAAGTTTTTCTATGCGTGGGTTCACCGGCCTCGTCTGATGGTGTCTCCAGCGAGGGTTGTACCTTTCGATGGACAGACTTTAGTAGTGGAATAAACTGAGTTACAGCCTTTTTATCTCCCAAGATTTCGTCAACGAAATCCTTGTCCTGTGGATTCTTTTGGGTAGATATTTGGCAATGCTCAGCCACTTTGATAAGTACCTCGTTCAGAAGAGGCCGATTATCTTTGGGTGAATCTATAACAGGGGTTTTGGGGGGCCTTGATCAACTGAGGAGCCCATGATGTACATGTCTGTATCTGGGTCACCTTCATCCTCCTCATTATCCCTATAATAAGGGTCTGCGGCTTCTTGGTCATACAGGTCTTCATGATCAGTGTCCGGGTCATATAGGTCAATTATAGTGGGAACTTGCAGGGAGAGACCTTTTAGCAGGGGATTCAACAGGGTTCTGCAACCCAGAGGCCGCTGTTGTGGGAGGGGTGGAGTGAAAACTTGTGAAGTAGTTTAGGGTCTTTCTCATAAAAATTTGCCATGAAAGAGTTCATTTTCATGACCCTATCTACATCTTCAGCTGACCATTGGGCAGAACTAGGTATGACCATAGGTTGAGGTGGGAGACCTAAATCTTCTGGAGTGGGTGGGATTACAGTAGAAGGTGAAGCCTTTTTCTTTAAGGCTGAAGACAGGGAATCCGTTGTCTGAGGTTCCTTACTCTTCGGAGGGGACCTATCCTCCTGTGTTTTATCCCTATGAGGGGTCTTTGAGGAGGGCTTTTTAGGCTCCCTTGACTTTACAAGGCCTTCTGGTACGTGCTTCTTAACTGAGCTAGTCCGGCCTGTATGGGCTTTTTTACCACTATTGATGCAGAATGTCGAATCTCGGCTACGGTCAGATCCGCAGTCTCGTCAGCAGACTCACGATCTTCGGGAATGTTTTTATCCGCAACGTCTGTTCTGTCTTTAGACAGTTGGGGCCGGTCATGTGGCGATCTCAATCTGAACTGCCCAGAGGACAGCGTTTCAACGGACCTCTCCCTAGACATTGCCGTTTGCTCGACACGTGTGTCTAGTCTCGGCGGTGGGTTGTATCTGGTGATGGGGGGGTGGGGGAAGAGGGTTTAGTGAGAGCACTTTCGCAGCTGGTGTTATTCCCCATAACATAGCCGCCGGCCTGACTGTTGGGGCCGGGTGCCTACGCTTGGGAAACCGAAGTAACCTCGTCGCCTTTGGATACTGCAGCGTTACTGCCGTCGCTGATTGCACCCTCCACTTCCATGGCCTCGAGTTGCCTGCCGTGGTGGGCCCAGCGTTTAGTTAAGTGGTCCTTCAATGTCTTGGGTTTGAAGAGTCTATACGCTTGACAGGAACCCTCGACGTGGTCCCGTGGGGCGTTTGTCAACCCATAGGAACTTTTTGTTGCACTTAGGGTACAATTTAAAGGGGGTCCGTTCCATAACGGAATGACACATCAGCTAGGCGAGTGTAGTGTATGAAAAGGGGTGTATACATTCTAAAATGTCCTCCCCCCCTCTCCCTACTGTGTTGGCCGAAGCCCAGAGCAGCCTTCCAAGGCCGGAACAGATCAATCGATGGGAGTCTTCAACGGTCGCTTCTTTTCTCCACCGCTGTCGGATGGTCTCAATAGTCGGTGGATATAAAGGATAGTAAGAAAAACTATTGTTAATTGTATAATAATAAATGGCGATAAGCCAAAAGGGAATCTCCACGAAATAGTGACACACCCTCAGATGGTTCTTCGCCTTGCAGGGTAGATTCCTCAGCTTTGTTTCAATCGCACCCCAAACCTCCTGTTCGCTCTGCAGCAGGTGGTTAGCAAGGCTGGATGTACCCTTAAATTCAGGAAGTGAGTTTGATATCCTGCCCGCAAAAGATGATCTTAAAAAAATATGCACAACAAGCTCCAGTGTCCCAGCATAGTCTCTGTAAACAGGTGTTTGGAATCATCCACAGCAAAGCCACCTTCACTTTTTAAAACACATCCTGGAGTGCTGGGCTCTCCCTGCTGCCAATGACTGCCCATCACCTCAGGCCCCGAGCGGGCACTCCAATGCCATGAATTTTGTTGTCACTTCATACCTTTCCAGCACCAGGGAGGGACGAGTCTGCATTAAACAGAGCACCAAGGGGATGCCTCACTCCTCTCAAGCACTCCAGAAAGGTCAGCATTAAAAGTTCATCAGTCCACTTCCATATGGCTTGGGGCTATAATGGCCACACGCCATCATCATCCTCTTTACAAACATGACCTAAGTGAAGCCTTCAGCTAGGATACTCAGTGACACTACAGCCTCAGGATTTGATTTCATTAAGGTGGTAACTGGAATTTCTGGAGGTCTGCAAAGGGGAAGACCCCATGCTGCTCCTTGATGAACTGTGGTTCCCAGAGGCCAGCGAAGGAATACTTGTGCTTGCTCACTCTTTCCATAAAGCAATATGGCCCTAAGGGGGCTGTTGCTCCACCTTGCTGTCCCTGTCTAAATGTCCTCCAGTTTCACACCAGGTCTGGCTAGATCCAATTAGCCAGGCCACCCGTGAGTGACCCTTCCACTGCTTCACTCCAGAATTCCACTTTGTCACCACACTGTAGAACACTCCAAATGTTGCCATTTTATGGCTTAAGTCTGTAAATATGAAAACTAACATTCATATCCATACATTCTCTGGAGTAAAAGCACTACTTCAACAGTGCATGTGTGCGTTTGTTTCCTTTTTTTCTTGCAACCATCGCATTGTAACCTCCAAAATACCAGGCTCATTTGAAGCCAGGGGTTTCATAGGTTTGTCAGGTTCAATCATTGACGGACTAAGCAAGGACTGAGTAGTGAGTGAACGAAAACTATTTTGTCCAGCACGAGTAAAAGGTGGGTCTCGTCAGTTTTGAGGACATCCATTAGGGGATGAAAGAAGTATAAAGCGTTGTTGTACAGCACATGGGATCAGTGCATTGGAGGATATGAAAAGAGCACAAGATAACTTCAGAGTAGTGGGTTATGAAGCAGATGAACTCATTCAAGTATGGGCCTTGTTTGTCCAAAGGTTTATAGGCAGACCTTGTAAATAAAATAACACGGTTTTGGAGCATCAAGTGGTCAGAATACAGTTATTTGAGGATTTCAAATGTCTGCCACTGGATCGTTCACGTGTGAAAAATGTGCTTCAATAGTTAAAGGAGGGAATGCATCATCTTTCAAGAGGCAGTGTATGCTTCACTGTGAGGTTTGTAGAGGCTACACTGCACATTTGCTTTAGTAAATTGTGTTTTTTTTCTCTCCAGGTACTGAAACAAAAAAGGGAAGATGCGCTAACGTGGTGGCTATGTACTAGATTACATTTGATGGAGACAGGATGTTGTAGTGGGAAACATTTTGGCACTCTCAATGTCACCATAATAGACTTCAGCAACTGGAGGTTATTTTTTACTGAAGAACATGCATTGGATATGCACATATGTAAAGCGCTCTTAGGAACAAGAATATATAAGGATTAACAAGTTACTTTCTTACCTGGTAGCGTTCTTTCGATGGAATACGTCGTCGGAACATCCCACATCTATGACAGGTAATCACCACAGCTGTGCTGCTTCGGAACATTTTTTGGCATCTGCGTTGATGTCGATACGCTGTCGTCGAGTGCCTCCGTCGAGCCGATGTCACCGGATGTTATAAGTAGGACACCCGTAGCCTCCGTTGTAGTTTTTTCCCACAACGTGTGGCACCAATCTTCTGCCAGAATGACTGCAGCTTTCGTTTCAGCAAGGATTTCTGTAATCGCATAAGAAATTATGTAGAGTGGCAGGTAGGGAGGGAGCGATGTGGAATATGTCGTCGAACATCCCATCGAAAGAACGTTACCAGGTAAGAAAGTAACTTGTTCTTCGAAGGGATTGGTTCCTCCGACGTATTCCACATCTATGACAAGACTCCCAAAGCAGTACCAACGTAAGGACGTGGGAAAGAATTTAGAATTTTAGAGTGCCCAATTAAATTGCAGAATAGAGGACCGCCTTGCCAAAGGCCAGATCTTGCCCATGGATAGAATCCAAGGAGTAGTGTTTGACAAAAGTATGGGCAGAGGCCCATGTGGCTGCTTCACAAATGTTACAAATGGGAACACCCCTCTGCAGGGCAGTAGAGCCAGCCACACCCCTAGTAGAATGGGCCCGTAAACCTACCGGAGGGTCCTTACCCACCAAGCGGTAACATTCAGAAATTGTCAAGATAATCCATCTAGACAAAGTCTGTAAGAGCTTGTCCCAAACGCCTTCCAGCGTATCCAATAAAGAGCTGATTGTCCACTCTGACCCGGGACATGCATGAGATGTAGAAACTTAAAGCTCACCTAGGATCCAACCTATGGAGCCTCTCCTCTTCCTTACCAGGATGCAGAGGAGGATAGAACGCTAGAAGAACAACCTTCTGGTTTAAAAGAAACTCCGACAACTTTCGGAAGAAAAGAGCGACGAACCCCAAGGGCAACCCTGTCCTTATGGAACACCGTGAAGGGTGGCTTAACAGAAAGTCCCTGCAACTCACTCACTCTGCGAGCGGAAGTGACCAACTAAAAATACAGTTCAAGGTCAACAGTCTCAAAGGACAAGAATGTAAAGGCTCACTCCGATGAGGAATTTTAGAACCAGATTCAAATCCCAACCGGGCACCTGGAAAGGTGACGGTGGAAACACATTAGTGAACCCTTTGAGAAACTGGGAAATCAAAGGAATCTTAAAATAAGAACACTCCTCAGACGAGCGCTTAAATATGGACAGCGCCGCCAGGTAACCCTTAATGGTACCCACTTGCAGGCCCTTGTGGGCTTAAGAAAGCAAAAAAGACAGAACCACAGGAATGGCACATTAAAAAGGATCCACATTCTTAACCCTGCAACACTGGCAGAACATTCTCCAACGGCAAAGGGACTTTGTTGCGGGCCTTCTGGCCGAAAGAAGCACCTCCTCCACGTCTTCAGGAATGTCCCAATCCTTATACCTCAACCTTTCAGAAGCCAAGCATGAAGGTTGAGGGACTTGACCTCTGGATGGAGAACCGGACCCCCCTCCCGTGAGAGCAGATCGTCTCTGTAGGGAAGACGGCGTGGAGGGCAGATGGACATGTCGAGAAGGTCCGGGTACCACGTTCTTCGGGCCCATGCCGGAGCAATGAGGATCATCCGGGAACCAAACCTCTGCAAACTCTGCAGCACTTGTGGAATGACGGGTACTGGAGGAAACACATACAGCAGTGGGAAGGACCACTCCACTACGAATGCATCTCCCCCCCCACCCCCCCCGAGGCTCCTCTTGGAGGAAATTCCTGCGAGTAGAATCTTTTGCACTTCCGGTTGGCACTGGTGGCGAAGAGATCCACTTGTGGGGTCCCCCAAATGGCGAAGAGCTCCAGGAGAATCTCCTGAGCCAGCTCCCACTCGTGAGACCGTGCTATGCCTGCACAGAGCGTCCGCCGCCACGTTTTCGTCTCCGGCCAGATGAACTGCCGAGATTGAAATGTCCTGCTAGATGGCCCAGAACCAGAGCTGCATCGCCTCTCTGCACAGAGGGAGACCCTGCCCCCCCACTTTTGTTGAGGTAGTGCATGGCCACTGTGTTGTCCGTCAGAATCAGGACATTCTTCCACCCGCACAGACGGCAGAAAAGCCTTCAGGGCTAGCCTGATGGCCCTCGGCTCCAACAGATTGATATGGAGTCTGGACTCCGGAGACCAACGACCGCTGACTCAACTCGTTGGCATGAGCTCCCCATCCCGTGAGGGACGTGCCCGTCACAATAGTTACCTCCAGCCAGGGTAGCCAAAATGGAGCCCAACACCCCCTCTCCATCAGATTACCTTTGACGGACCACCACAGAAGATCCTGGGCGACTGAGGGCGGCACCTGAACGGGGTCCAACATCCTGCCAGAGGACTGCGACCACTGGAGCTTGAAAGCCCATTGCAGAGATCGCATCCGCAACCTGGCCTCTGGCACCAGAAAAATGCAGGATGCCATGAGGCCGAGCAACCTCAAGAACTCGAACGCCGGGAGACTCTGGCATGCTGAAACTTGTGCACCATCTGCAGAATGCGATGAGCCCTCACCTGGGGAGGCAAACACTGCCCCAGGGATGTGTCGAGCACTGCTCCGATGTACTGGAGCCGCTGAGTTGGCGTCAAGTGGGACTTCTTTAAGTTGAGGGATAAGCCCAGCTTGTGAAGGGAGTAGCAGGTGACGGGACAGATTATCCAGGACTTGCTCGGGAGAGCGCGCCCTGATCAACCAATCTTCCCGGTAGGGGCAGACGTGAATCCCCCCCCCTTTCCTGAGATACGCTGCCACCACCACCATGAGCTTGGTGAAGACCCTCGGGGCGGAGGTCAATCCGAACAGCAGGACCCTAAAATGAAAATGCGAGTCGCCAACCGCGAACCTCAGGTACTCCTTGTGCTTGGGATGAATCGGCACATGAAAATAAGCGTCCTTAACCAATCCTGAAGTTGAAGGGCCTGGAGGCCTTGAGAGAGTAACCATCTTGAACTTGTCCTTCCTGAGGAGCTTGTTCAAACCACGCAAGTCCATGAACGATCTCAATCCCTCGTCCTTTTTCGGGATCGAAAAATATGGGGAATACCAACCCTTGTTCCTCTCCGCTACAGGCACCAGTTTTATGGCGCCTTTCTCCAGCATGGATTTGATTTCCTGTGCAAGGAGCGGATCCGGACTCTTCAAAGAGATTCCCCAGTGGATTGTCGCGAGGCCTCTGCCGGAAAGGAAGACAGTAGCCGTTGGCTATGATCTCCAGAACCCACACATCTGAAGTAATGGCACGCCATTCAACAAGATGCTGCGCCACCCTTCCCCCAACCGACGAACCATGGGACACGGCCTCATGACTGAGCTGAGGCGGCTGCGGAAGTGCCTGAGGGCAAAGAGGCAACTGCCTGAGCGGCCTTGGCATCTAGAGTACCTTGTTTTCCACCTCTGGCACTCCTATGGTGGCCCCTTTGACTTGCAGCACCCCTCGATCTACCAAAGGAAGAGTAGTATCAAAAGGAGCCTCCCCTCCATTGCTGTCCCCTAGGACGAAAAGGCAGAGGTTGGCGAACTGTAGCGCTCAACGACTTCGCTGCAGCTTTGGCGGTCTGCAACCTCAAGGCTCTCGTCAGCCTTGCTGCCAAAAAGATGTTTACCATCAAAGGGCATGTTGAGAAGCCGGGCTTGTACGTCAGGAGCAAACCCAGACTTCCGCAACCACGCAAATCTGCGCATTATGGTGCTCACCACCATGGACCGGCGACAGAATATGCCATGTCCAGACCCGACTGAACGGATTCACACATGGCATCCGTGCCATCCTGAACAAGAGCAAGAAAACCATCCTGTTCCTCCTCTTCGGGAATATGTTCAGCCGCCAAAGACACACAATTCCACAGAGTGCGAGTGAAACGTTCTAAGGCACATACGGAGTTGGCTGCCTGTAAAGCCATACCCCCTGAAGAAAACACTTTCTTCGCCCACCATCAAAACGCTTGTCGTCCCTATCAGGAGGGATGGTAGGGTATGATGCCTGGTTTGCTGGGGCCGTAGCACCACCAAACTCTCCGGAGTGGGGTGCGTAGTCAAGTAGCAGGGGTCGCTACTGGCTGGATGGTATTTTTTTTGGCAAAGACTTGCTCACTGCCAGGAGACTCTCCCGAGCAGTCACGCTTCTCTGTAAAGCCATATGAAATGGGAGCACCGTGTCAGTGGGTGGACCTTGGTCAAGGATATCCGTCAGGTCATCCTGCAGAAAATCCACTGGTGGTGCAGACCACACCAAGTACTCCGTCACCCTCGACATGAGTCGCCTGTACGAAGATTCGGCATGCGTACCAGGCTCAGGCCTCCCAAAGTCAACCTCCGGGGAGGTATCAAGACCACTGGCGTCGTGCAAAGACCAACGCAGGTCTTCCAACTGGCTATGACCAGATAACAGGTCATCAGGAACCTCATTAGGAACCAAACCTTCCTCAGACCCTTCCTCCACCCCCGAAATATAATCCAGATGCTGGAACAAATCCCTGGAAGAGGGCACAGAAAAAGGCTCAAATACAGGCCTTACCGACTTCTTCAGGGCCTTCCTCGGTGTTTCCACCGACACACGGGGTACCTCCGGTACAGCCTCCACAAAAGGCGTAGAGGGAGACGACGGATTCGGTGTCGACGTTGAGCGTGGTGCCAATGGCTTCGACACAGGCCTCGAGGGCGGAGCCCCGAGCGTGTCCTTTGACGGCCTCAGCGCCGATGGCATCGATGACTTCCTCGGAGGCAGAGCCTCAAGAGAGTCCCTCAACTGACATGGCGCCGATGGCATCGCCGTCTTCTTAGAAACTCTCACAGGATCCACCGGTCTCGAGGGCATCGAGGACCGGGAGCAGGCATGGCTAGAGCAATCCACCTTGTCCGATCGGGACATCGAAGGCTCCCGATAATCGCGCCGACCACCCGACCCCGAAGGCGTGCGAACGGTGGCCCTAACACATTCCCTGCTGGCTTCTTTTGAAGGCGTGGACAGAACGGAGCCCTGCGATTGGAAAATCGCCATCATCTCAGTACGAAATGCATCCCATTCCGCAGGAGAAGAATGCTTGTTGGGACAAGCAACCCGCCGACGGGCAGAGTCCTCGGATGAGGAAGGCAACCGGTGACGGCGCTTCCGCGAGTGCCTCGAAGAGGCAGAGGAATGGTGGGACCCACTCCGGGACCGAGACCCCCTGGACTTGTGCCGACAACATGGAGTCGCCTCTCAAATAGTCGGTCGAAAGCCCAGCGGATTTCGACTTTCGGGGCTTGGACACCCTACCGACAGAAAGCTTCTTCTTCCACTCCAGCAAGGCCTTCAATGTTAACGACTGGCAATCGTCACAATCATCCGTGGCGTGGTCCTCACCGAAGCACCAGAGGCAGGCGTGCGGGTCTGTCAGCGACATCTTGGAATCGCAGTCCCGACACTTCTTGAAACCCGGCCGCGGGGTAGAAGAACACAAAGACATGATATCTTCACAAACAAACAGTTCGAAGAACCGATACAAGTACTCAGAAGAACCGAGGCGCACCGAGATCTCCGAAGCGAACACGTTCGCGGAAAAAACGAAACTGAGGCTATGGGCGTTGTGCGTCCTACTTATAACATCCGGTGACGTCGGCTCGACGGAGGCCCTCGACAACAGCGTATTGACGCAGGACGCAGAAAATTTTTCCGAAGCAGCACAGCTGTGGTGATTACCTGTCATAGATGTAGAATACGTCGGAGGAACCAATCCCTTCGAAACAGTGTTACCAATTCTTTGCAACAAAAACACTTAAGCTAATAGGAATCGTTACATAATTTCAAACCTCATTTTGTGATCTTGTTTTTCAAAATAAAATGAGAAAATAAAAAGCACAACTTTTATACAAAGCTAGGTCCTTTACTTCCAATGTAACAAGAACAATATGAAAAAAATCAGCATTTTTTTTATACAATGTTCAAAAATAAATACAAATAAAATAAGATATTCATGTATTTGGTACAATGACCAAGTATTACACTATATGCAGCTATTGCTAAGACAATAAAAACATAAACGTGGCTCCACTAACAAAATGTAACTTAATACTCCTGAAAAGTGCCTAGCTATCAATCTACATATAAATTACAATGAACAAATGGTTGCTACGGTTGACATTATTATAATGATCAATCATTACTTCTTCAGTTGACAGCCTCATTGAGTTGTACATGAAAATTAAAGGGGCACTCTAGCCAACAGTTTAAGTTGACGACCCCACCTTCTCCCCCAAACCACACAGTCGTCTCGACTCTGGAGCCTAAATAAATATCACTTATGAAAGGATGTGCCATTTCACAACCTTGGAACGTTTACAGCTGGGTCATCTGTACAACATTTTAGTATCCTTTCTTTATGTTTTGGATGATGGGTGATATGCAAGTGGGTGGTATCAAACTTCCAACACGGAAGCAAATGCCATGCATAACGTCCAAACATAAAAAGCTTTCACCAAGGAGACACAGTAAGCATTTTTTAAGAGCATGTTTTATCTTCTCGTAGCCTTTGAATAAAAGGCCCGGGACTGGCCGAATGCCTGGATGAATAAATGGTGGCTGCAGTTTCTGTTGAACAGGAAATATTACAAATTAATGCTAAATACAATCTTATGTTCAAACACTGAAATAACTAACATAATTCCAAATCCCAGAAGGATTCCAGCATTCTGTAACAGGAAATATCCCCAGCGGCTACAGCCATGATCGCTGGCATCATTATGTAACATCTCAGGTACCTGAGTGGAAAAAAAGAAAACAAAAAATGAAACAGATATTCTTGCCATTTCTTTTATATACATTTTAAAAGTGTTCAAATATTTGTTTACAATGATATACACTGGGGAATTGTCTACATTTCTCGATAGTTTGCATTTTAAATCTTCACCTAGTTGAAAAAGTTTCCTTCAAAGATTTCATGGTACCCTTAACACACCAATTTACAAGAAAGCAATTGTAATAGATTGAAGGGCCAACTTCTGCCTTAGCATGATTAGGTAAAGCACGTTGCTTGAACAGTTGATCCAGCGTGGCTTTAAAAAGTGTATGTGAAGAATCCAGGAAGATGGTCACCTCTCCTGAAGGGGGAGCCATCCCCTTGGGACTGGGAGGTGAGCCTGCTACTCTTAACACCTCCTAAGGGACAGAGTAGGGATTCCTATGAAGGAGGCTCCCTCTTAGGAGACAGGAAGACCCCAGAGAGGGGCACACGTCGCCATCCCTCCCCCCGAGACCAACACCTTTATGAGGTGTGTAGGGGCTAGAATGTAAGATAGCCCTCTACTCCCTTTAACAATGGCTATCTGAGCTTTTGATGCAACCTATGCACTGTTTCCATGTGAGACCGCAAAAAGGGGAATTAACCAGCCACCTAGAGGAGAGTCATGGAAGAATCAATCAGGAGAGTGTCTGAACTGAGTCTGCAGATTAGACCTGTGCTCAGTGTAATGAACCCATGGTGGCAACAGTAAAGACAGACACAGGTGATCACAGTTCAAGGGTGTTTATTTAACTATGTGCAGGTTAGAGAAAACGCCTAATCTAAATCTAAGATGGGAGCAAGCTACGACCAACAAAAAAAAAAAAAAATAAGGCAGTCCTAGTGGCGTCATGTCAAATAAAAGGGCCTATACTAAAACAAACTATTGCCAATCCTTCCAACTAAATACAAAAAGAGTGCAGGATAGGATTCACAAGAAAGAAGTGTTTACAAATGATGTCAGGATGTGGTAGCCGGGGTCTCCCTACCCCACGTTTTGAGCACGGGACAAGGCGGGACTCCTGTGCACAGCACACGCTCAAGCTTTCCCAGCACGAGACAACAGTTCCTTTCTCACCTATCAAGACCATCGGTGGTTAAGTCCCTTTCTATAAAAAGTCTCTTGCCTCCAAGAACTGGTATGTTCAAAGTAACAAACAAAAAGTTACTTTCCATATGTACGTTGGGTGATGACTTTTCACACCTGGATCCCCTCTCTTCCGGGCTCAGATCCACAAAGGTTTCTAGCGATATCAGGAACTTTGGTGGTTATGTTTGTTGCATCCGAGGGCCTGATTGGTACAAAATAATAAAAGCACCTTTCTGCTTGCTCTAGGGTGATGGTTCTTCACCCCTGGGTCTCCCTCTTCAAGGCTCATACCCCTCTCGAACGTCAGCCTCCCTCCGTCAGGATGACTATGGCTAGCATTCAAAAAGATAACATCTGCTACATTTGCATGTCGTTGGGGGATGGCTTTTCACCCCTGGATCACCCTGTTCCGGGCTCAGACCCTTCTGGAAAGTTTGATTCCCTCTGTCAGGTTCACTACGGCTTGGTGTCCAAAACAATTTCACCTTTCGCATTCACAAGTCTTAATGTCTTTTTAAACAATCCACTGTGGGCATCCCTCTGTCAGGTTCAATCTTGTCAACACAAAGTTCATTGGAGCCGCATGCTTTGCCCCTTTGTCGGCATCCCTCCGTCAGGTTCATGTTTGCCAGCGTCTCAGTTTCTTCTAATCTCTTACTATGCAGGATTCACTTCCCTTGGTTTTCCAATGGTTTGTCAGTCAAAGACTTTCGACTGTACAGGGGATTTTGCTAGAACTCTGTATGACCACTTTGACCTTTTCTTGCGGCTTTCCCAAAGCCTTCTAGTATTGGCCTCAACACTAGGGAAATGAACCAGAGTCTCTTGAATGAGCACCCACGTGGTGCTGGACCCCTCTGTAGCTGGTTTTACCCTTAGAAGTTAACGGTTCTTTGATTTCCACTCTACAGTTCGGTTTCTTATCGGTTCTCCCCTCGACTCACCGGCTGGGATGAACCGCTTGGATCTTCTGGTCTATGGAGTCAAGTATGGTAGCAGGCGTCTCTCCCTGTCCTGATTTTCAGTGTAGGAGGGCTTTAGGTACCGTTAAAATCTGCTGCAACACACAGTGGCTATTGTTCATGGTTTTACGATGGGATAGCTGTCTCGTTGTGCGATTTGCCTTGCTCGTAGTGTGCTCTCGTGCTCCAGCTGTTATACTTGTGGGAAGGGAAAGGGCTGTCAGGTGTGTGTGTGCGTGGTTCTGGTCAATTGCCTGACCCTTATGTTGGGACATGTCAGGTAAACTGTTCTAGTAGTCTGTTGTGTCTTTCGTGGTGTAAGAAAGTGTTTGTGTCGGAAAATGGGGGCGGGGAGGGCTAGAGTCCGAGTATCCTACATGGCAGGATGGGGAAAAGGTTATAAGAAGGGGGATACCACGTCTCACCGTGTCCCACTTCCACTCCCCGAAGAACCCCCATCCAGTTGATCCACCTGCACTGGTCCACCCCCAGGAACTGGATCCAATGGCGATGGCTGTGTCCTGGCCACCTGGATGACAGATCCCTGGTAACTAGTAAGTGAGACACCTTCAGGTGTCTCACATCAGGCACCCATAGGAAGTGTGGTCGGCAGGAGAGATGAAACACCAGATGTGGCTTGCTGGCCAGCAGCGCACACAAAGTGTAGCAATTCAGAGCAGACAAGTGGCTAGACAGCCTGGAGGGGCGGCGAGAACAAGGAAGAAGTACCTCGGAAGGCCAAGACAAGCAAAGTCGAAGGAGGATATCCAGTGATATAATTGCTGGAAACATTGAGGCCTACTATTATTTTTTTTAAAGGCAGTATCCAACACTTTACCCAAATATTCTAGGACTGGAGTTTGTTTATATAATTGCATCAGTCCTAAAATATGTTGGGGAGGGTGTTTAGTGCCTTTAAAAAAATATATATCAAGTCTCCCTCAATATTTCCAGCGAGTACATCACATACAGCCACGAGAAGCTGCCTATACGTCCCCGCAGCAAGAAGATTCGAAGATAGCCAACGGAAAGTCCAGCTGATGAGTGGAGTAAGTGGCTCTGCGGCAAGAGGAGCGCTGAGCAGATGCCAAACCCATCCCAAGGAACACTTCAGCCCAATCAGGTACAATTTGTCTCCAGTGCAACAGGAGGCGGACATCAAAGAGAAGAGCTCCAGAGTGGGGAGAGAAAGAAGCCCTGGAGTGAGGAGAGCGAGAAGTGAACCTGAAAGAGGGGAAATTGAGAATAAGGAAAGCCCCAAGGTGGGGCAAGACTGAAAGACACCCAGAGTGGTAAGCGAAGCCCCAATGTTGAGAGAGACAAAGAAACCCAGACTCAGGACAGAGAAGGAAAGCTCTAAGGGGGGGGAGCGAGGAGATGAATGAACCAAAGAGACGGGAGTGGAAAGGAAAGAAGCTCAGATAGTGAGGAGCCACAAAGAGGCCTAGCTGGAATCCTGGGACGGCACTCCAACATGAGATGATCTGTGTGATTGGAACGATAAAAACCTAGGCAAGGAACACATGCTGCAGGCAAGTAAACCTGCTCTTCTGAAAAGTTCATTATAAATACTGCATTTAGGTACAGAGTTTCCCTTAAAACACCACCCCTCACAGGGGCCTGTCAAATCCAGGCCAGCAATCACATTAGGGAATTAGGGACAAAGGGTCAGTCCAACTGTTCGGCTCCTGAATATGCCACTCCACACAAACAACCCCCTCAGGATGTGATATGGCCAGCCCCATGGCCATAAACTGGTGCAAACAAGTAAAATCCAATATGGAGGCTGTCCCGTGGGCTCACAAAAAGCCCATGTATGCAGAGGAATACAGGCATCCCCACTCGGATAAAACAGTGCACTGAAGGAAAGTGTGGTGGGTCGGAAGGAGTCGGACACTCGGAAGACACTATTCCATTTCTTTTAATGAAAATTATAAATCGAAGGCCTAACGTTCCCCCATCACTAAAGGGAGTGCCCTACCTATCTAAAAAAAACTAAAAAGGTGCTTGTCCATTGTCAAAGTTCAAAGGAAAATATTTCCTCCGTCCAAACTACCCTACGTCACCCTGCAACTAATGGTAACTAACTTAAATAGGACAAGGGAATGATTCATCTTCACCTGGCCGCTCCTGCTGAAAGGGTACAGAAGAAGGCAACACTGTTAGGGTGCAGAAGAAGGCAACTGATCAGGAGGTGAGTCATGGTGGTTTGGCAAAGACTTATTGAAATCAAAACATAGCTATCCATAACTTAGAGAGGTTTCCCTGCCTCCAAATAAAAACGAAAGGGCTGTCAGAATGTCTAACTAAAGAAAGCACTGTCCTAAGACAAAACCGTATCTCTGTCCCTTACACTACAACTAGAGTCTCTCACCAGGAGAATTATTCCCTTCTCCTGGTGTCTTAAAAGAAAGCCTTTTCTGGACTCCAATCGATACCAGGAGGAAGGACTTTCTTACCCTGACTTCTCTGGTAATGTTCAAGCTGGACCCAGGGAAAAGCATCCCCTTTCCCCTTGATTTCAGTAAAGTTTCAATTATGTCCAGGGGGAATGACTCCCTTGCCCTGGATATTAGTTTCAACAAAGGTTTCAGTGAAGGACAGGGGGAATGGCTGCCTTCCCAAGTCTTCTTGGGTAACTTTCACAACAGTTCCATGCTCTCCTTAGACAGTCAGTGATATTTTCTTTACCACGTTTTGGATGCTCACCTTTTATTTTATTTGGGTCCCAGACCCGGTTCGCTCCTCCTTTGTCAGGCCCACTTTGTACACACCCCTACCAAGTACTGCCACGAGGAGGATGACTTGTATGCTCCTATCAGTTATTGTGGTTTGGTTCACAGACCCACATTTCTATTCTTTTATCGTCATCCATCCTTGTCATTACATCTCCACTGTAAGGTGTTTCTCAATCTTGTCCCGCTTCCTGGGTTTGGTAACTGGCGCAGTCACGTGCTTAAGAGGGAGGTCCAGGGCATGGGTTCCGCAATCTGCAGCATTTCCAGTGTTCCAGCGTGAGAAGCAACGTTTTGCCGGCCTGCCCCACCCACTACCAGGCTGCCTCCCGTGAAGGTGAAGCCCGTGGCAGGTCAAGGTCACGGGTATTAGCTACCCGCAGTCTGTTGCATTTCCAGTATTCCGGCGTGAGAAGCAACGTTTTGCCGTCCTACCCTGCACACTACCTGCCATTACCATAAAACACCTGGGCCTCCTCCCGTGAGGGTGAAGCCCACGGGAAGTCAAGTATGCGGGTGTCAGCTACCTGCAGTCTGCATTTAAAGTGCTCGGGTGTGAGAAGCAACGTTTTGATGGCCTGCCCCGCCCACTGCCATAAAAACCTGGGCCTCCTCCCACGCAGTTGAAGCCAGGGAGGCTGCTGGGTGTGGGAGCAGCCTGTGTGAGGAATGTGAGCGATCCAGTAGCTGTGCTGAGTGGAGCAGTAACACTTTGCTGCGTTGGGCTCACTTCACTTACTCTGGCCTTACAGCTTTTGGAGCCCAGTTTCTAATTTCCAGCAGCGGCCCAGGCCGGCCCTCGTGACCCAAACTGAACAAACTTGATTAATTTTGGACTCCTGGTTTTTTCCGAGGTTACTATCTCGTAGACCAGACAGAGCCGATGGTAAGGAGACGGATTAGGGCTGCCCCACAAGCTACTGGAGCGTGCCTCAGCCAAGCCCAAGGTTGCTTTTTTGCCTTCCGCTTCCTGATTTTTGCACTGAATTGAACCAGGACCCAAGCTCAATGCCTTATGAGCTTTGACTCTGAAGATATTATTTGGAAAACATTTGTGATTGTCATTTTCTTGATAACTTGCTCATTTGGTAGAATTTTCTAACTTTCTATTTTTCACATCAGTTGTTAACTTGCCTATATATACTTATATAAAAGTTATTGGGAAGGTTTTGCTTTGCTTTCCAATTTCTATCTTGCTGTGGGGTACTTAACTAGCCTATGCTACAATAGCAGTGAGTGAGCCCTCAGCAGTGATTTGAAATGGGGCCAACAGTGAATAAGGCCTCAAGAATCTCAGCGGCAGGATTGGCCTGGTATTCATATACCCATTGATCGCCGAGTAGTACATGCAGGCCTAGATGCCATTGACTGCCCCTGGAAGCATGGCCTGTCCAAGACACGCCGTCATCAATTTGATATCATGGAATATTGCACGGGCTGCCAAACACCTCAGAGATAGTGCTTGGGTACATTCTATGGAGGGATTGGATGTCATTGGCCCACAAGAAACATGGGCCATGGACGAGCACTATCTAGGGGTAAGCTTCATTTGCTGTTCGAGCTAAAAAGGGTCCAAAAGGGGAGAACGTATGTGGGATTAGTTACTAAGGTTAAGGCCTTCATGAATGGGGAGATTAGAGATTAGAAAATACTCCCCTGCTTTGCAGCAGCTGGCAATCAGCACGCCTGAGAACCGTCGCATCTTATTGTTCAATCTCTTTAACAGGCCGAAAGAAAGATTACACCCAAACGCTATATTGAAGCTCATAGAATGTCAAGCTAGCTGGTAACAGAGTGGTGGTTACTGTTCTGAGATACTTATGGGGATCTCAATATGCAGCTGGAACCCATAAAATAACTTGGGGGGACTCTGGGAAGACCAGGATGCTGCATTAGATATTCCCTAAGTAGTTGCAAACCCGCAAGCTAGAATCCCCAAAATTGTAATTGAGTCTCTGAGAATCCTACATAATCTGGGACTGAGGGCATGTAATGGTCGGTTCACATCCAACCAGTCTGCAAAACATACTTACCATGGCCCAAATGGGAGTTTGAGAACCGATCACTTCTTGGATCTCGCCCAGGATTGGGGACAAGTCCAGGTGGTTGAGCGTTTGGAAAGTGATAGTGATCATAGGCCCCTGGTTTTCTCCTGGCTGGGCCCAACCAAGGAGGAAACCAGGTGCTCCATTACTCTAGCTGAAGTTGCGATCACTGGATGGTGGGATGTATGGACAGAGCACGTTAGTCACTACGGTGAGTGACTTATAATTAGTCTTACGGCCCATCCCCTTTCCTCCATACTGTATGGGCGATTACAACTGAATGTAGCCCCTAGGAGGTGACCCTTCTTAAGAAAATAAGTTCCTTAATACTGCCTGCTCGCATGCCGTGCCGGACCTGGAGCCGGCATCCAAACAGCAGTGCTTACAAAAGGCAGAGGCCCATGTGGCCGCCCTGCAAATGAACTACCACGGAACGCGTCTTATGGAATGCAACTGCCATGGCCCCAGCTCTGACAGCATGGGCATGCATGTTTGCCGGAAGCGGCTTGTGTTGCCCCTCATATGCCTCCTTAATGGCTGCCACCCCCTTCATCCTGCTATGGAGGCCTTGGAAGCCGGATTTCCAGGCCTTGACCCGCCAAAGGTGATAAATAGAGCTTCAGATTTGCAGAGGCTCTCGGGCCTGTCCAGATAGAACTTTAGCGCTCTCCTAACATCTAGACAATGCAGAACCCTCGGAGCATAGCCCTTTGGGTCTGCAAAGCAAGTGGGCAGTACTATCTCCTCATTTCGGTGGAATGCCGAGACTACCTTAGTAAGTAACGCGGGATTCGTGCTGAGGACCACCTTGTCCCTGTGAAAGGTAGAGTATGGCTCAGTGGCCACTAGAGCTTGGATCTCATGTACACGACGTGCAGACTTAAGACCGACCCAAAAAGGCTGTCTTCATGGTGACCAGCCTGATGGCTGCGGACGCCATAGGCTCAAAAGGTTTATGCACCAAGGTGCCCAACACTATAATGAGGTCCCACACAGGGTGTGGCTTCTTGATGGGCGGCTAGAGCCTAGCGAGTCCCGTCAAATGTCCTTTAACCACCGAATTGGCGGACAAAACTCCTCCTCCGAATTCCGGTGGGCTCTGATGGCTGCTAGATAGGTGCGGCATGTGTCTATTCTGCACAAGAGTGTGCCAAGTGTGCAAAGGAAGGTAACATCGTCCAGTGAGCAAGTGAGAGGATCTGCCCCCTTGGACTCAGCCCAGAGGCAAAACCTACTCCACTCGCTTTTGTACTGGCTCCTAGCAGCATCGCTCCTGGCACCCTGAATGATGTCTCGTTTAGCCTGCGAGAGGCGCCGATGCTTCAGAGCGACCTGTTCAGGAACCACGCTGCAAGGGCTAACTTCTGTGGGGCAGGCTGTGTCCCCCTGTTGTGACAGTAGATGAGCTGGGCCCAGCGGAAGGTGCATCAGGTTGGTCCGACAGGCTGAGTAGCTCTGAGAACCATGGCCTCGCCGGCCACCACAGAACTATTAGACTGCTGCGGAGGGGGCGGAACTCTCTTATCTTGCGTATCCCCCAGTTTACCAGTGGAGTGCGAGGGAAGGCATAGGCATTCATGCTGTTCCACTGAACCTGTAACGCATCGCCCAGTGACCTAGACCCTGTCCCTGCCAGTATGCGAACTGAGGGCACTTTCTTTTGAACCAGGTGGCAAAGAGGTCCACCTGAGGATGACCCCATCTGTTGAAAGTCTGCTGAAAGACCTGGGCATTCAACTGCCATTTGTAATTGTCCGCCCCCAGCCTGCTGAGCTTATCTGCCTCCAGGTTTGAGTCCCCCGTAAGGTGGATCGCCGTCAGGTGAATATTCTCCAGGGCCCATTCCCAGATGCTGACCGCAAGGGTGCATGGCAGGGGGAGTGGGGGTCCTGGTACCACCCTGCTTGTTGAGGTATTACATGCTGGTTGAGTCGTCTGTCTGAATAAGGACCACTTTGTCGCTTATGAGTGGTAGGAAGGCCTTCAGCTCCAACTCATTGATATCTGCTTCTTTTTCCTGTCGGGACCAAACTCTGTGGACACTGGTTGTCCAGGGTAGATCCCCAGCCCTCCAGGGACGAATCCATGGGGATGGTAACCAGCGGTGCTTGTTGACGGAAGGGCCTGCCTATCCTCACATCACAGTCCGTGCTCCACCAGACTAGGTCCTGGTGTAGGAAGGGAGGAATGCTAACAAGTGCCACCTGCTGTAGTCACCTCTCTGCTGAGAAAGTGACCCCTGGCCCGCCTGATGGATGTGATCTTGTCCTCAGAGGGGAAAAATTTCCTCAGATGCCTTATCCTAGATGAGGCCCAGAAACATTAAGATTCTGCATCGGTTCCAGTTGAGACTTCTTGAGTTGAGATTGTTGGAGAATCCAAAGTCATGTAGTGTGTTTATGAGGGCGGAGGATGTGTGATGGACCGCCTCTGGGGATCTCGCCCTGACGAGCCAGTCGTCTAGGTATGGGAAGACATGTGACCTTGGGCCCTGAGAAGGGGTGCCACTGCGTTCACAAGTCTGGTAAAGACCCTTGGGGCTGAAGTGAGGCCCAAGGGTAGAATGTTGTACTGAAAATGGAAACCCATGATCCTGAACCTCATTAAGGACCGGTTGGGCTGCCAAATCAGGATGTGTAATAAGAGTCCTTCAGATCCATGGAGCACATCCAGTCTCCCCTGCACAGTGTCTCAAAAATAAGTGCTGGGGTAACCACCTTGAACCTTCGAAGTGGGAGGGAAAGGTTCACGGTGGAAAGGTCCAACACAACTCAGGCCAGCCTGGTCCTTTTCGTCTATGGCAATAATCCTGAAGTACAAGCCATAACCCCACTGGCAGGCTGGGATTTCTTCCATTACCTGGCTCTCTCCGAGCGATCAAATTTCAGCCAACAGAGTTGCTGTCCCAATCTGTGGGAGTGGAGGGGAGAGGAAGGGACAGGTAGGTGGTAGCCCATGGAAATTAAGGATCCAGGGATCGGTGAACCTTGCGCACCAATTGTGTGGGTGGAGAGCAAGCCTGCCCCCCCCCCCCCACCGGCGACACGTGGATCCGGAGGGGAGTGTCCTGCCTTCTTTCCCTCTGAAGGGGACTGAAATAAGCCACGATTCCCCTTCTTGTGGCGGTGTTGGCTCAGAGAGCGGTCGGGCTGCCTGGACCGTCGTTCTTGGAAGCCCCAACCCCTGTCGGAACGCTGGTGCATCTGCCTGCAGGTCTTGGGCGTGTACTTTGTAAGGATGGATAACGACTGAGGAATGAAGGAGGTTGCTACCCTCAAAATGGAAGGTCCAATACGAGATCCTGGACGTCTGGGTTAAACTTGATAGCCTGGAGCCAGGCCGCTCTCATATCTGTGGTAATAAGGTGGCACAGCCTGAGGAATAGATATGCCAGACTATGGACGCCATGATTTTCTTCACAGGCTGGTGGGGTGGCATGCGATATTGACTGAGTCGCGGCTGGCTGCTGGGGCTTGTGCATACTCTGCCTAGATGGTTGCTGGGGGGTACCTGCCTTGCGATGTAGAAGGATAAGCAGTAAGCCATGTACCTGGTTGAGACCAGTCCCACCTGGCATCTCGATCTCCTACCTGTTCCCCCAAAAAGAGTTTGTGTCTGATGAGCAGCCATCTTGTCTGGCGCAGCAGCCATCTCGTCAAGCTGCATGCCTCGTGCCTGCGTCATGGTGCCTGGCTTGCTGGGACCGGCCTCCTCCGGGACTCTTGGCAATGGATTTTGACTACCGTGGACTCAGGACAAGACCTGGTAGGCGTAGAGCCCTCGGCCGAAGCGCCGGTAGTGCTGCATAGATGCGCCCCTCAGACATTTTTCTGCTGTTGGGGCGTAGCCCCTCGGGTGGAAGCCCGGTAAAAGAAACTTGCGGTCCCTCAGCACCGTCTACAGGCGTATCTAGCGACCCCTCGGCCTGGTGGCCGGTATCTGAATGAGCATCGGTACGTGCGCTAGTGCGAGAACCTAACGGTCCCTCCCACTCAGATGTATCGTAGGAAAGGAATCGTCCTTGCGGGGTGCAATGGAAAACAGCAGCTGTGTCTTTGGCCTTGACTTGTGCTTGACAAAGTTCTTCAAGTCCTATGTAGGCGACTTCTCAAAGAGCTCCCTCCACCTTGCTAACCTGTTCTTCAGAGCTTGCAGTTTAATCGCGTTGCACCGAGTACAGCCCTCCCAGCGTCGTGGGAAGAGCCCCTCGCAGTCTGGATACCTGCTGAAGCCCAAGGAAGAAAACATGAGGACCGAGTACCTGTTTAAAGATTAGAAGAAAAAGATAAGAGTCCAGGGAAGAGCGCGTAGAATTACAAGGCCGAAGCCAAACCCAGGACCGCTGGTGGTAGTAGTCCACTCCTGTCGACGCGGAAAAGTAGGATTGGGAGTGAGAGTCAGGGGAACGCATGCTCCCAGGGTGCACCCCCACATGCGCCTCTAAATTTAAAGGGGAAGATTGTTTTCTGGTGAAAAAAGTTCCATCTCCCATCCCTAGGAGTAACGCCCATACAGTATGGAGGAAAGGGGACGGGACGCAAGATTATGGCTTTGATGTTGCAATATGCTAAGGGAGGGGATTGCAAAAAATTCTGTGTCTTTCCCTGATAGAGACTTCAAAGGTGACGTTATGGTACAAGCTTGCATTTCCCCCAATGTGTGGTATACCCACTTAGAGGCTATGTATCATTCCCCATGTGCGATTGGAAGAGAAGAGTCAGTATCTCAGACTACTGATGATCCCCTGGGAACAACCAATTTGGTACTTAATTTGGGTAAGGTAGAAGAGGCTAGAAGAGGCACCAAGGTCTAAAGCTGCTGGGAAGGCCCCTGGCAACATCCAGATTTGTTCAAAAGTAAGCCTGTAATCTGGGTGCTGATATGGACCAAGATTTTCATTTCAATTCTGGCCACTGGTGCGATGCCAGCCACATGGGATGGTGCAGTAATTGTTCCAATCTTCATGAAGTGGGATAGGGCTGTACCGTAAATGACCACCCTATCTTCCTCTTTGACGCAGCAGGCAACAATTTTGCCAAATCCATTCTGAAGCACCTACAAGCAAGGGTTGATGGAGCCTTGCCACTGAATCATCTTCAAGCAGGCTTCCAGGTGGGCATAAGCACGGTGGATCAGAGCTTTAGGTTCCATATGATTCATCAGAAACCTATACCAACAACCAAATCTAGGTTGTATGTGGTGTTCGTGGAACTGAAGACTAGACACTTTGGGCCAGGAGCATTCCAGAAAACCGTTTGACGCCTATACATCAATTGTACTCCAATAAGACTGCAGTTGTCCGATTGAGTCTGGAGGGGAATGAAACCAAAACCCTGTGGGTTGAAAGGGGGTGCACCAAGGATGCATTTTGTCCCCCCCCCCCAATTATTCTTTATCTAAATAGACTCCATTATCAATGGACTTCTGGCAGGTAACTCAGATCCACCTAGACTTGGAAGCAATAGGGTCCCTGCCCTTCTTTTCATGGCCGACGCTGTGTTGTCCATATTCCTGATGGGATTACTTTGAGAGCAAGTGTGATGACCTTGGGCTGGAGATCAACACTGGCAAGACCAAGTCGTTGATCTTCATTGCAAGGAATCCTAGAGATAGGGGTCTGAATGTCATGTACTGTATTGCAACACGTACAATGGTATGACTACTTGGGTACTCGCTTTTCATCAGGGGGTGGGATGGGTGGTTGGTACAGCTTTTGAAGGCAGAGACCACGTTTGAGAAAACCAATAGGGCTTTGAAAAAAGTTATTTTAGACATGGCGGAGGAGCAGTCAAGCTAGTCCATGCAGCGTACCATGCTCATGCAAGGCATCCACCATCTTTGGGTCTGAGGTTTGGGGCTGTGAAATTTCTGCTTCTCACAGTGGTCGAGAGTACATTTCTCAAGAATACTTATTTGTTCCACAAAGCACTCCCACAACAGCATTAAAGATGGAGGGTGATATAGGCCCCATAGGTGATGAAGTGGAAATTAGACTTGTTTTTTTACTGGACACAGTGAGTAGAGCACTTGCTTTGACATCCGTGCAGGGCTTGCTAACGCAGGTTCGAATCCCGGCAGGGCCAAACTCAGCCTTTCATCGATAAATGAGCACCACACACTGTGGGTAATAATAAGCAGCGCTCAGATACCCGAGGGTTCTCAGCGCTATCTAAATGCCAAATCAAATCGTAGCTGTACTTGGCAAGGGAGTGAATCAAAAGGGCTCAATAGTTTGTATTTTATTGAATTTATAGAGCGCCTTTCGCCATAGGTGCTGAACAATAAAAAAAACTTTAATTCATAAAGGAGATAAACCACAGAATTTGAAACGAGTGAAGATAAGAGATTTTTGAGGTTAGTTTGAAAGATATGAAGCAGAATTAAGTGAGAGGAAGAGTGTTCCAGAGTTTGGGAGCCTGAAGAGTAAAAGAATGGAAAAGACACAAAGCTCAAGGGAGGCTTAGGAACCGTTGGAAAGATATACATTCTGAAATTGTAAAGGGCGCACGTGGACATAGAACGAAAGTAAGGTGGAAATATGGAGAGGGTGGCGGGCGGGTGTGCCAGACCAGACGTGCATTTGAAAACAATTGCGAGAAAGTGATAAAGAATAACCAATTCAAATGGAATTAATGAAATTGAGAGTAAGGGAGGGTGTGATGGAAGACCAAGGGGCTAAAGAGAAAAGGAGACGAATAGAGGAATTGAAAATGGAGCGAAGAGGAAGAAAGTGGGAAGCAGGGAGACCAAGCAATAAGGAGTAGCAGGGGGTGAAAGCTAAGCAGAGATTTGCTACTTTAGATATAAAGTAGTTTGCAAAATCAGAAGACGATGGGGTCGAGAATGCAGAGGGATCAGGGGCTTTAGTAGAAAGTATATTGTGAAGGAGCTCGTGGAGGCGACAAGGATGGTGTGATAAAGAAAGTGAGTGCTGAGAAATGGGATTTCTTAGCAATAAGTAAAGCACAGTCAAAAGGGAAGAGTTCAGCTTAGAGAGCCTAGTGAGGTGATGAGGAGAGCAATGCTTTTTCCATAGCCGCTCGGCTTTACACACACTACGGTGAAGGGAGATGAGACCTGGAGAGAGCCATTGCTGTGAGATTTTGCGAGTCGGAGAGCAAAGGGAAAGGTGAGTCAAGGACTGATGGCACAGAAGAGTGTAGAATGTTGGCAGTTAAGTCGGGAGAAAAGCAAGATGGAAGGAAGAGAAGAGCTCAAAGAGGAGAGAAATATGGCACATCAAAAGAATAAAGATTACGAGTAAAGGTAGTCTAGGAAGAGACCTGGAGGGTGGGAGGGGCAACCGAGAAGGAAATAAGTAGATGATCGGAAGCGTAGAAAGGGTGAGGGGGTGAAGAGAAAATTAAGTCTAGACAAGAACCAGACTGATGAGGGAGAAGAAAAGTTGTGCAAGTGGTAAGAGTCAGCGAGTTGAGAGCAGCAAGGGGAATGAGAAATTAGCGCAGAGATTAAAATCCCAAAGAAAGGAGATTGGGTTTGGGGGATTTGGGGGGAGGGGGGGGGGAGAATAGATCAAAATGTTCGAGAAAATCAGTAAGTGGACCAGGGGGGCGATAAACTATAAGAGAGGAGACGGGGAAAGGGTTAGAGAAGGAAGAAAAGTGATATTCAAAGGAAGGAAAGCTAGGGAGATTAGGACTGGGAGGTAGAGTCCAGGAGGAATTAAAGAGAATACCTGCGCCCCCACGCCTATGTGGGTGGGGGCTATTCAGAAAGAAGTAGAGGCAGAATGAAAGGAAGCGGGAGTAAAGGAGTTATCCAGGATGATCCAGGTTTTGGTTAGGCAAAGAAAGTGAACATTAGAGCAACAAAATAAGTAAAAAAATGGTGTCATTTATTGCAAACGGAGCAAACGTTTAAAAGACCAAAGTGGAATTGGGTGTGAGCATCGGAAGAAATGCAAGGACAGGGAAAAGTGGAATCATTGCGTAAGCGAGAAGAGGATAGTTGGGGAGAAGTGCAATAGGTTATCCTTGATGGGATAGGAGAGGGCATGAAGATGAAGAGGAGTGAAGAGATAAGTAAATGAGTGAATGGCTAGTTGGGGCATGATCTGCCATGAGCAGGAGTGAATAAGGTCACCCTTTGAGTGCGATGCCCAGGGCTATAGGTGTCCAAGAAGGCACTTGGTAAAATAGCTGTTGAAAACCTTTATTCAGCAAGAGCCATCTGGTACAAATACGACATACTTAAAACACATGAATACAAAACCAGTATAGAATTCCATAAAAACAAATTAAGTGATTAAAAGTACTAATGCAAAAAGCAGATAGAATTCAGTTTGCCAAAATTAGCAACTTTTTCCTCTTATGCCATGCCCGTCAAATATACAAGGAAACAAAAAATACAATGCTACATTTTCAACAGGTTTACAGTGGTACGTAGCCCCCCCTAGTTGTGCTCACCCTAAGAAGAATAAGCAATGGAACCAAATAGTGTCTCATAAGCTCTTTCAGGCCTGGGCAAGAGGAAAAAGTGCACCAGATTTTCATTCATGTCCTGGATAGAAGGAACAATGGGCACTGCTCTAGGAGCATGTTCCGTGCTGGTCTTTTGGAAACTCGCCTTAGACCTTTTTCTCGCAATAAAAAGTGTGTTGTTGGGAGGAATAGTGGACAAGTATGACGGTTCTTCCAAGACTCTCCGTGCCTTCCTTGATTCGTGTCTAGTTCACTTCACCTTCAAACCCTACTATTTCTCCACTCCTAGAGCAAAGGTGGGTTTTATGATCTCACACCTCACTGGAAATGCATTGACTTGGGCAACCCCCCTGGTCAATTCAGGCGATGCCCTCTTGGATGACTATGATGGCTTTGTGAGAGCCCTTAAGGAAATGTTTGATCACCCAGAACAAGTGTACAGTGCTCAAGAGAGACTACTCTAGTTTCAACAAGGGTCCCGGGATATGCTCACCTATGTTACTCGTTTCAAACAACTTGGTAAGGAAGCAGACTGGTCTCCAGAAGCTAGTTTTACTCTCTTCCGCAGCGGTCTGAACGAAGAAATAAAAGATGAGCTAGCAAGGGTGGCCTGCCCAAGTTCCTTCCAGGCTCTTATGGACCTATCCTTACAGATAGATTTCCGAATCCAAGAAAGAAGAGCCGAGAAAAAGAAGTCTAAGGCGAGTTTCCAAAAGACCAGCACGGAACATGCTCCTAGAGCAGTGCCTATTGTTCCTTCTACCCAGGACCCCAAAACTATGCAATGAGGAGCCTTCCATGGACCCATTACCCCTCAAGAAAGGATGCGACGGATCCATACTGGTCTGTGCATGTATTGCGCCTCCGATAAACATCGGGTGAGAGAATGTCCTATTGCTCCTCCACGGCGTTCGGGAAACGCCAGCTCCCAATCCTAGATGGAGCACAGTGTCGGGAAAGATGTTTGCTCCACTTCAATTCCATCCTTGAACTCTCTTGGACTAAATAACCTTGTGGTTCTTCAGGCCTTTCTATCGCTTTCCAAGACAGAATCCTACCCCATCCTGGCATTAGTTGACTGCGGAGCCATGGCCGTATTTCTAGATCAAGATTGGGTCACTGCTCACAACATTCCACATGAAAGCCGAGTAACAATGCAACCAGTAGAGGCCATTGATGGAAGGCCTCTTTCCTCAGGACCCATTACCCTTCAGACTAAAGAGATTCTACTTTCTATTAATCACCTTCAAGAGAGGATCAAATTTGACCTCATTAAATCAGCCCATTATCCGATGGTTCTTGGAATGCCCTGGCTACAAAGGCACAATCCTTACATCAATTGGGCAGCCGGCTCACTGTTTCTTGGATCTGAATATTGTATGGCTCACTGCCTATCCCTGGATACTGTACCAAAGCCTTCTGAAGACTTTCAAGAGAACCAACAAAGTCCAGTCACCGTTTCTAACATCATCCAGATTCCCAGAGCCTACCAAGCCTTTTCTGATGTCTTTTCGACCGCTATAGTTCAAGCTCTACCTCCTCACAGACCAGAGGATTGTGCCATCGATACCAAGCCCTCTGCAGTGATTCCTTTTGGCAGAATGCTTATATTATCTAAACCTGAAAAGAGGGTTCACCTGGATACTAACATGGAAAATGGTACCATACACCCGTCCAAATCTCCAGCGGGCGCTTCATTGTTCTTCGTTCCAAAGAAAGATACCAAGGAACTCAGACCATGTTTGGACTACCGTGGTCTAAATCAGTGTGCTCTCAAGGACCGTTCTCCCTTACCCCTCATCTCGGATATCCTAGAAGCAGTCAGAGGTGCAGTAATCTTTACTAAATTAGACCTAAGGGGTGCTTACCATCTCATTCGTATAAAAGAAGGTGACGAATGGAAAATAGCCTTTAGAACCCCCTTCGACCATTTTGAATACCTAGTCATGCCCTTCGTACTTGCTAATGCCCCAACAGTTTTTCAACGTTTCATGGATAGGGTGTTCTCGGATATGCTATTCCTCTTAGTCATCGTCTACCTGGATGATATCTTGATCTACTCCAAGGACCTTCTAAAGCATGAAGAGCATGTTAAGGCAGTCCTACAACGATCACGTCACTTCTGTTCATTACCTAGGATTTGTCCTTAGTCCAGAAGGAATTGGAATGGATCCTTCAATACGTAAAGGCCATACTATCTTGGCCGGCTCCCACTTCCATGAAACAAATTCAATCCTTCCTGGGACTTGCTAATTTTTACCGAAAGTTCATACCGTCCTTTTCTGAAATTGTTCAACCGATCATTTCTCTCTTGAAGAAAGATACCACATTTCTTGGGTCCGCAGCCCAAGACAAGGCATTCCAACGATTAAAGACAGAGTTCACTCAAGCCCCCACCTAGCTCAACCCGACATTAACCGACCATTCCTAGTGGAGACGGATGCCTCCAACTACGCCATAGGAGCAGTCCTAAAACAGGAATATGAGGACAAATTGGAGCACCCCATTGCTTACCTTTCACGAACTCTGACTCCCAGTGAGACTCATTATTCCGTCTTGGAAAAGGAGCTGTTAGCCATCTGCCAAGCCTTTACAGAGTGGTGACATCTACTCCTGGGAGCTAGGCATCCAGTCCAGGTCCGTACGGACCATCGAAATCTTCAAGTTATACAATCCTTGGAGTGTAGGAACAGTCAGGCCCGTTGGGCCTTCTTCTTTGCCCAGTATCAGTTCCACATCCATCATGTCCCTGGATCACAGAATATAATTGCTGATGCCCTTTCCAGACGTCCCGACTATGAAAACCCTGAGGATCGGACCTTTCCAAAAATGTTTCCCCACACAATCTTTGTTGCCCAAGCACTCACATTCCTGGAGAATATACAAGGCCAAACTCGACTTTCAGACCTCTGGAAGGAGCACAAGAGAAATAACAGATGGAATCTCACAGCAAAGGACGGATATTTATTCAAGGACAATCGCCTAGTTATTCCCACTCCTGGACTGAGACAAAGAATCACAAGGCTATGTCATGATACCTTACATTTGGGACATCGTGGAATTACCAATACTCTCCATTTAGTACAAAGACAGTTTTGGTGGCCGAAGTTGAAGGATGACATTAGGATCCATGTCCAAACATGCGCCGTTTGCAATCAGAACAAACATAAGAAGCCGACCGGACTCCTACTCCAACCAGCAATACCAACAAGACCCTGGGAATTCATCGCCACTGACTTTATCGTGGAATTACCACCCTCTAGAGGCTACACAACAATCATGGTCACCATTGACTTTTTTTACTCATATGGCTCATTTTACACCCTTATCCAAACTACCTTCCTCATCAGATCTTGCCGGAATTTTCCTGGAACACATATTCCGACTTCATGGGCTGCCTTCCAAAATCCCCCAGTACATCTCAGTTTTGGAAGCAAGTGTGTCGTATTCTAGGAATCCAACGTGCCTTATCCTCTTGCTACCACCCACAAACCAATGGAGCCACGGAGCGTGTCAACCAGACTCTTGAACAATACCTACATTGTTTTGCCACCAAAGTTCAGGACTATTGGTCACTCCTAATACCTATGGGCGAGTTTGCTTATAACAATTCAGATCACTCAGCTATCAAGACCAGTCCCTTCTGTAGTCAAGGATTCCATCCATCTGTCCTACCCTCCGTACTCCCATATCCTACCCCAGTACCTGCAGTAGACTCCAGGATCGAAAACCTCATCACAGTCCATAAGGAGGTTAAAGAAAACCTAGAAAGGGCCCGAAAAGATGTCAAACGTTATGCTGACTCTAAGAGAAGACCTGGACCTCCCAATTCAGTAGGAGATAAGGTTTGGTTATCCTCAAAGCTCCTTCCTAGACACCTGCGTCCTAATAAACTGGCTCCCAGATACTACGGTCCCTTTTCCATACAAGAAATCATCAACCCAGTGGCCTTTCGACTTCGGTTACCTGAATCTTGGAAAAGGATTCATCCAGTCTTTCACACTTCTCTGCTAAAACCATACATTCAGTCATCCCGAACAGCTCCTAGATCTACCCCCGTTATTGTAAAAGATCAACTGGAATACGAGGTTTCCAGTATTTGTTACTCAAGATATCGACGAGGTCAACTACAATATCTGGTTGAGTGGAAAGGTTACCTTTCCAGTGAGCGTATGTAGGGAACCAGTGTCAAACGAATGCGCCCAGATTGGTTTGCCGATTTCATCTGATCCATTCGGGCAAACCCGGAGGAGTTGGTTTTCAGAGGAGGCATACTGTCATGAACCGTCATCTACGTCCTTTCTGGTCCTCCTGGTCCCTGACTCGCAGAGGATTGCATGCAGAATTCCTTCCAACATGGCCGCTCGGAACGGAACGCTTCGGATCAGTCTATGCGTTCTACGCTGCTGATCCTACAAGAGACATGCCCCCGCGGCTCTGCGCGTCTCACCGCTACCGCTACCTGTAGTGGGATGTGCTTTGCCAGAGTTCGACCGGGGCTCTCGCTTGATTCCTTGTTCCCAGCTCCTTGATTCCCTGTCCTATTCCTACCCTCTCCAATCTCCTGGAAAACCTTCTGCGCTCAAGTCACGGTCCTCCGTGCCTCCAAGCGTAACTTGTTTGCTCCCGGGTGTTACCCTGGACTTTCTGAACGCTCCTGGAAACTGAACCGCTATCCTCACGCTGGACGCCGAAGATGAGCGTTCGGGTCTATACAAATCCCAGAACGTAAAAAAGAAGAAATCCCAGAAGGTCGCAAGTACTCAACAAAAACAGGTGAGACGGGGAGAGACTTGTCACACATATACCATTACATGTGTTGGTGTAGGGAGTTTCTCATAGGAATGAAAGTTCTTGTCCCTAAAGGAGGAGTCGTAGGCTGGTGGCAGTTTTTAATCCCATCCTGTTGGGTGGGGGGAATTTGTCGAGTGGCAGATTCAGAAGCCACAGGAACCCCTTTGTCCCTTTCACTCATTCCCTAATGTGATTGATGGCCTGGATTTGGTGGGCCCGTGTGAGGGTTGGTATTGAAGGGGAAACTGTACATAAACTCAGTCTTTGCTGAACTTCGGAAAAACAGGTCCACTTAGCTGCTGGGGAAGTTCCAGTTTTCACACTCACTACTACATTTTGAGAGAGGCTTGGCTTTCTTCTTTGGTGGTGTTCTCACCCCCAACTTAAGGTTATGGGTCGTACAACACTCACAAGAGGCCTTAAAACAATAGAAAAATAAAACGCCTTAACATTGGTTAACTCCTTGGGAGCCACATTCAGATTGAATGGGAGCACCATGACTGATAATGCAGACTTTCAATGGCAAAATGGAGGTCATGGCCAGGAGATAGTCTTTTGAAACAGAGGTAAGTCTTCATTAGGTCAAAAGATGCTGACCCATCAAACATGGAGATCTGCAAGTTCTTGATCTACCTTGAATTGTATTGCTTGCACAGGATCATTTATCGAATACAGCTTTCACACAGTGCAATTGAAAATAAAAGGCAATCCGTCATATTCCCCTGTATGTGAATTCCTTGTTGACGCCGATTCTAGCATTGGGCTGACCATACAAAGCTTAAGGGTTTTCATAAATCCTGTATTGATCTCCAACTGTTGCAAGATTTTCCACACAGGTCCAATCAAGTTGGTCACATACTTTTTCAACCATCAAAGGGGGCAATGCTGTGACCCTTTCTGCCAGGTTACTGTCCTATACACCCATTGTGTTTGTATGACTGACAGATCCTTGGCGACACAGTATTAGCAAGCACTTTTGCATATCATTTAGCATCATCATTTTATAAGGTGATCGTTCTGTAAAAAGTACACAATGTTCCCTCTTAAAAAGATAAGGACCCAGCGTGTTGCTTGAGCCCAGGTTTCAGGTGCATTTAGTTTTCCTGTATTTGATTAAACAGGATGGTCATGATTTCAATTAGCTTAGTTTTGAAAGCTTTATAAAATTCAGTACCTTTAATATCCGACAAGTTCAGGCCTAATGGGGAGGGGGAGTGGGGGGTCGAGGTGTTGCATTCAGAGGAAAGACTGTCCCTTTCTGATGATATAGGTGCTTCCACCCCCTTTTCATATTCATATATGATACATTACTCACTGTAATCTTATATCTGATGCTTGTATCTGCTTAGATTCAGATGCTGTGCATAGGCCGGCATCTAGTGGAAGCTGCAGAGTATTACAGTTGTTTTTGAAACTCGAAAAGGGACGTCGACAGGGGGTGCCAGTAATACTATCCCTAGTGTGACATCCACTGTACCCATGGTCCTTCACACATTGAGGTCCCTCAGATTGTTTTGTTTCCAACATGAGGTAGCATGAAGTGTAGCGAGAGTACCGGTGTATTAAAGCAGATATGTATCAGATAAAGCTCAGGTAAACATCTATGCACCTTCTACTCCAAGGGGAGGAAGGGTGGGCGCATGTGAATCCAAGCAGCTACAAGCATCAGAAATATGATTACAGTGAGTAATGTATCCCTTCTGAGGCTTGTGGAATCTGCTTAATCACATACAATGCATAGATTAGCCAGCAGTGTTAGGAGAAGGTGGTGGGTTGTGAGAAGGTCCAGCGGCAAATAGATGTTTTAGAACCGCTTGTCCCACCTGTGTATCTGCTTTAGAATGAGTGTCAATGCAGTAGTGCTGAGTAAGTGTGTACTGAGCTCCATGTAGCTACTTTGCAAATATTGTCCAGCAGGACGTTTGCAATAAAGGCCAAAGTAGCTCCTGTACCCCTTGTGGAGTGAGCTCTTAGTGTGAAAGCCAGTGTTTTGCTTGATAAAGAGTAACAGAGCTGTATGCATCTGACTATCCATCTGGAGAGGGCATTCATGGAGATGCAGTCTCCTTCTCTACCTGGTGCTACAAATACAAACAGTTGATCTGTTTTCCTGAGCGGTCTGGTCTTGTTTACATAGTAAAAGGACCGCCCTCCATACATCTAGTCTATGTAGTTCTCTCAGCTGAGCTGGTTGGGTTCTGAAAGAAGGCCGGTAGCTCAATGGATTGGTTTACGTGAAATTTGGAAATTAATTTAGGTGAAAACCTAGGATGTGTTCGTAAAACCAGTTTGTCCTTGTGGATGACAAAGAATGGGTCTTGCACTGACAATGCTTGAAGTTCACCAACTTCTTATGGATTTAATAGCCACCAAGAAGGCGGTCTTATATGTGAGGTGTTTAAGACTTTAATAATGCATAGGCTCAAAGGGAGGTCCCATGAGCTTTTCAAGTACTACATGGAGGTCCCAGCCTGGCAGTGGGTTAGAACTAGGAGGGCAGAGTCTCTTTACTCCCTCCATGAATGTCTTAAAGACGGGAATCTTCCACCATGATACCTTATTTTGAGAGGTGGTGTAAGCTGATAAGGCCGCCAGGTGAACCTTTACAGAGTTAAATACTAACCCCGAGTATAGAAATTGGAGCATATATTGAAGAATGTGGAATGGAGTACATTCTATGGTGTTTATTTGTTTAGACTGGCACCAAATTACAAATCTTTTCCACTTGTCAAGATAAAGGTATTTGGTTTGAGCCTCCTTGAGGACATATATACACCTTTGTGGTAGATTTAGATGTCCAAACTCTGACTACCAAGTTCATTGACTGAGGTTGCGGGTGTAATGTTATTCCCCGTGTTGGGTCATCAAATTGGTCTGGCCCGGGAGTTTGATGGGATCACACATCGAAAGTTTGCGCAGATGTGGATATCATAGTTGTCTTGCACACATGGGAGCAACTAGGATGAGCGTAATTTGTTCTCTGGTAATCATGTTTACCACCCTGTTCATTAGAGGAGTTGGGGTGGAGGGGTGCGGGGGGAGCGTATGCAAATTTCCCTGACCAACTCATACATAGGGCGTTCACCTTGGAGTCTGGTTGGGGAAACCTGGACACAAAGTCTGGGCATTGCTGGTTTTCTCTTGTAGTGAACAAGTCTAGCATGGGGGTAATCCCCACTGTGAGAAAATGTGATCTACGACGCTTGTGTCGAGTCCCCATTCGGTCTCTTCTGGAAGGGGATCTCTGCTAGGGTGTTGAGTTCCCCTGGAAAATGTTGGGAGTTAAAAACATCCCCCGTTTGATTGCCCATTTCCAAATTTTCTGTACTAGCTTTGACAGATTGGAAAATGGGTGCCCCCCTGCTTGTTGATGTAGAACATTGCAGTGGTGCTGTCTGTTAGGATCTGTACCAACTGATTTGTCAACTGTGCTTAGAATGCTTTAAGCGCATTGAATACGGCTAGAAATTCTAGCAGGTTATTAATATAGTTCTGTGCAATGATGCAAGTCCACAGACCATGCGCTATGAGATGAAGGTGATGTGCCCCCACCCGGAGAGTGATGCATCTGTTGTAACTACGGCTTGCACCGCCGGATCATGGAAGGGTTTTCCCTTTAACAGATTCTTCTTTGTCCACCAGGAAAAAGCTTGTACTAGTGTTGGCGAAAAGACCACTAGATCGTCCCACTGAACGCTGGCCTGAGAACACGGTTACCACTCCTGCATCGGGCGCATTTGCAAACATGCGTGTGGTACCAGGTAAATGCAAGATGCCATCATGCTGAGCAAACGCATTGCTCTGCGTACGCTTATCTGGTGACCGGCTTGATACTGGGGTATTTGCAGTAGCATGTTTTGGATGCTTTCCTTTGATGGAAAGACTAGCCCTTCTTCCATGTTTGACAGCTCCTAGGAACTTTTTGGTCTTGTTTGGTACAAGGCTTGATTCTTTTCTTGTTTATTGAGAAATTCAATTGGAAAAGAAGGTTTATTGTTCTTTGAGTATTTTTCCTGCAAATTTGGGGTGACTCCCCTGCAATCAGCCAGTCGCCCAGGTAGGGGTACACTGGGACTGCCTCCCTGTGCAGGTGCGCTGTCACCACCGCCAGTACCTTGGTGAATACCCTTGGAGCGGATGCTATCCCGAAGGGTAGCACCTTGAATTGGTAGTGCTATCTTGAAACGTAAGAATCTCCTGTGCACTGGGAACATTGAAATATGAAAATAGGCATCTTTCATATTCAAGGTCGCCATGTACCCCCCCACTTTAGCAGTGGGATTACCTCTTGTAGCGTTGTCATGCAGAATTTGTGTGGCTTGACATAGGTGTTTGCAGGGCGCAGGTCTAATACTCCGCGCATGGTTAGATCTTTCTTTAGCACAAGGAAGTAGGTTGAATAGATACCCTTGTTAACCTGGTTTGCTGGGACAATTTCGATGGCGTCCTTAAGCAGCAGAGTTTCGACTTCTTCTAGAAGGATGCGTTGCTCCTCCTTTGTTGGGGAATTTTTGATGCGGGAGTGGTTTGAGGGTTGCTGCATTAACTCCATGAAATAACCGCCTGCCATGGTTGATGGCACCCACTTGCGTAAGGCGATTCCCTCCCATGCGTGGGTGAAGTGTGTTATATGCCATCCTACTGGAGAGGCATCGGAGGGGACCTGAAGCGGGTGGTCATTGTTTTGGAGGTGTTGCTCCACCTCTAGAAGTGGAGGACCTCCCCGGGCAGCGAGACCTACGCTGGCCTCTTTGGAAGCCTCGAGAGGCTCGTCCTCGATTGGAACCCCAGAATGAGCTTTGATTGTCGCTATATCCGGAAGCCCTCTGCGAATTCTGTCCTCGAAACCGACGAAAATAGTTTCCGCCTCTCTGGCCGGATGGTTTATTAGCGGGCTGGCATAAAGACTTAAGAGTGGCATACTCCTCCTTAGCACTCTTCAACGCATCCTCAACCGCCTTGCCGAACAAGACATTAGGTTCGATAGGCATATTGAGTAGCGTTGCCTGCATCTCTAATTTGAACCCCGATTGACATAGCTACGCATGGCATTTTGTAAGTGTCCTTTCAACGATGATCCTACCAGCATTGTCTGCCGCATCAAAGGTATTCTTTAGGATGCAGTTCGACAACGCCTTTCCTTCTGCTACTGTTTGAGACAGTTGGGACGTCAGAGGTTCTAGGGCTGAAGCGATTAAAGTTGCAACCTTCTCCCAGTTGTGGCAGTTATAACTTGCCAGCAAAGTGGTTTTTTTGGCAATTCTCGTTTGAAAAGCAGATGAGGTGGCCACTTTCCTCCCTAGAGTGTAAAGCTTCTTGCTCCTTATCGGTGGGGTGCTTCCGATGAGGCTGGTGGCGTTCCTGCACTTTTCCGTTTTTGTGGTCACTACCAGTGAATCTGGTTTCAACTGGCCCCTGATGTACAGTGGGTCTGTGGGCGCAGGGTGGAACATTTTCTCAATACGCAGGTTCACTACCCGCATTTGACTTGGAGTTTCTAGAGAGGGTTGAATTCTCCTTTGTACAGATTGAAGAATGGGTATAAATTGGGTAACAGCTTTTTTGGCCCCCAATAAGTCCTCTACAAAATCTGTGTCCAATTGCTTTTCCTGGGTTCGAATCTGGAAATGCTCTTATGAGCATATCATTATATCGAAGTTGGTTGTCCAGCGGTGAGTCGGCCACCGGTCGGTCTAAGTGATCAGGAGAGGGTAACAAACATTTTCTTCATCCTCGTCATAGTATTCATCCACCTCTTCTAGGGTATCGACATCCTCAGAGTCTGTATTTGGATCATAGAGATCCATTTGGACTGGTCTTGTTGAGGGGTAATTAAAAGGGTGTCTGGACGTGGCCTTTTTGCTGGGGTTTGTGAAGACGTGGCGCCACTAGTGGGTGGCGTGTTTTGTAAGCTTTGCATAGCCTGGGCATTTATCTCAAAAATGTTTGCCATTAATGTCATGCGTCTCACTCTATCAATGTCTTCAGAGGATCATTGAGAGGAGCTTGGTATAGTCACATGGGTGTGTGGTATCATTTGAGTAGGCTGCCCCTTGTTTTTCATGGCTGCTGCTATAGTATCCTCCCCTTGGGAAACACTCGCTTTCTCTTTTCTTATGTGGTGTACTAATCTTTTCCCTATTGGAATAGTAAGGAGAGTTTCTGGGACATGGTTTTGCACCAGATGGGCTATTTTCGAAGTCTTGGTGCTTTTTGCTGATTTCGACGTTAATGAGGAATGTCGAATTTCGGCAGACGGGAGGTCCGAAGCTGCGTCTTCCGACGCTCGGCTTTTGGCTGCTGTACTGGACACTGCGCCTGCGTCGCCTTTGTCTTGTGACTTTGGGGGCCTGTCGTGCGGAGATCGTGATCTCGAGTCCCCAGAGCACAGGGAACTAGTGGACCTACCCCTAAACGCTGTGCAGACGTTGTCGTCAACTCTCGGCCTTTGGGTATGTGCTTTGTATGGGCTGACTTGTGTGTGCTGCTGCCGCTGGGTGTCGTTCCTGTAACAGCAATGCCGGCCTGTCTGATGGGGTTCAGGGGCTAGTACACGAGAAAATCGGTAGGCTCCCCATCACCACCTTCGTCCAAAAAGACACCGATGTTGCCGTCGCTGGAGGCACCCTCCACGTCCATGGTGGCCTCGGCCTGCATGCCGTAGTGGGCCCAATGTTTGTTTGTTCGGTCCTTTAGGGTCTTTGGTTTGAAGAGCTGACAAGCTCTACAGTGGCACTCGTCGTGGTCCCTCTGGAGACAGGTTGCACACCCGGTGCTGGTCTTTCCAGGGGAACTTTTTGCTGCAACTGGGGCAAAATTTAAATGGTGTATTTCCCATAATTGGATGGAAGGGCAAGTAGGCGGAAATCGAGAGGGAAAAAAGGGGAATATGCATTCTCTTAGTGGCCTAAGAAATGCCCCCCCACCCCACTCTCTACTGTTCCAAGACCGAAGGGGGTGTCGTTGAGTCAAGATCTTTGTCAGACGACGAAGATGATCATTGAAGGTCAATAAAGGACAGAAAGTAACTAGCTCTAATAACATTATTAATTAATGGCGTTAGCCGAAATGGTACTCTTCGTTTTAGCGTCCGACAATGATGGTGGAAAGACAACAATCTGAGGGACCTCGAAGCGTGAAGGACTATGGGTACAGTGGACGTCACACTAGGGATAGTATTACTGGCACGCCCCGTCGACGTCCCTTCGAGTTTCGAAAACAACAACTAATGCTCTGCAGTTTCCACTAGATCTCGGCGGTATGTGCTTCTTAAGTGAGCTAGTCCGGCCTGTAAGGGCTTTTTTACCGCTACTGATGCAGAACATCGAATCTCGGCTACGGTCAGATCTGAAGTCTCGTCAGCTGACTCACGATCTTCAGGAATGTTTTTATGCGCGACATCTGTTCTGTCTTTCGACAGTTGGGGCCTGTCATGTGGCGATCTCGAGTGCCCAGAGGACAGCGATTCAATGGACCACTCCCTAGACATCACACGTTGCTGTGTGTCGAGTCTCGGTGGTGGGTTGTGTTTGGTGGGGGGGAAGGGGGCGTAGTGAGAGCTCTTTCACCGCAGGTATTCTCCCCATAACATGGCCGCCAGGCCGGTCTGTTGGGGTCGGGGGACTATGCTTGGGAAACCGAAATAACCCTGTCGCCTTTGCCGTCCGATATCGCGACGTTACTACCGTCGCTGAATGCACCCTCCACTTCCATGGCCTCAAGTTGCCTGGCGTGGTGGGCCCAGCGTTTAGTTAAGTGGTCCTTCAATGTCTTGGGTTTGAAGAGTCTACAAGATCAACAGGAACCCTCGACGTGGTCCGGAGGGAGACACAGGTTACACACAAGATGTTTGTCGACCCACAGGAACTTTTTGTTGCACTTAGGGCACAATTTAAAGGGGGTCCTTTCCATAATGGAATGACATGGCGCTAAGCGAGTGTAGTGTACGAAAAGGGGTATATACATTCTAAAATGTCCTCCCCCTCTCTCCCTACTGTGTGGGCCGAAGCCTGGAAAGGCCTCCCAAGGCCGGAACGGATCCGTCGACGGGAGTCTTCAACAGTCATTTTTCTTTACTGATGTCGGATGGTCTCGATAGTCAGACATAAAGGATAGTAAGAAAAACTATTGTTAATTGTATAATAAATGGCGATAAGCCGAAAGGGAACTCTGCGAAATAGCGTCCGTCTACGATGACGGAAAAAAACAATCTGAGGGACCTCGACACATGAAGGACCATGGGTACAGTAGGCATCACACTAGGGATAGTATTACTGGCACGCCCCGTCAACATCCCTTTCAGTTGTAATACCCTGCAGCTACCACTGGATGTCGGCCTACGCATAGCATGCGATCTAAGCAGATTCCACAAGCCTCAGAAATATATACAGGTATTAAACACTAAACCAATCCCCACACATATATATGGGTTGTAAAAGTGGGAGGAGGGGGGGTTAAGTTTTAAAAAAGGTCGACATGGTCAGGCATGGTCCACTTTGTACGACTGTGTGGGGTGTGCAAGGAAGGAGGACGTGGGATGGCATGAAAATTGAGGTAAAAAGGCAGTTGGCAGGGGGACGGCATCTGGCTACTGGGGTGCTGCTGAGGTGGAGGGAGGTATAGAGGTATGGGGGCTAGGCCCTCCCCCCCATTGAGAGGTGACATGGGGGTGGGATGCATTTCAGGCAGAGCCACTCCACCCCCATGACAGGTGGCATGAGGGTCGAAGAGGGTATGCGGACAGAGCACCCTAAACCAGGGAGAGGAAACCAGCAGAATGCATTTGGCAAAGAATTGAGGTCAGTGGGTGGGATTCTAAGAGTCTGGTGTGTGGACTCTGGTTTCAGGGTGTTGCGCTTTGGCACAACTACATAGAACAGTTCTTAATGGTAGCATTTGCTCCCTGTGTTGCTGTTAAAATGAATTACTAGAATCTGGCCTGGTGGATAGATTTTAAAAGGCCACCCTAGTCACAGTGAACAGGGAACTCTGAGATTTGCCAAAATCCAAATCAAGGTAAACGCAGAGAGCAATCAAGGCTATTCTCAGAGTACGAGTGGGGCAAGGGGTACACAAAGTGAAGCACACAATTCAATGCAGACAGGGATATAATAAAAAAACATTTATTCTAGGCCTTTGCACACACTAGAAAATGAAACTAGCAGGTGATTTCATATAATACACAATAATAAAAACATGCATTTACCATGGGTTCATAAAATGCATTTAAAGGACACTAAACGGCAAGTAAATGAATGCAGTAGAGAGGGAACCAAGTCACAAGTGAATTTCCCCAACTTCAGCTGTCCAATCCAAGTAGTATGGGTCCGTATGTCCAAAAGTCACAGTAGCCACAAGGATTCTCCTCAAAATTTAAGTTATAATTGTACTTTTGTTGGCGAGTTCAAAAAAGATATTCAACAAGGTTACTAGGTAAATTGTGTTCTTATCTTTCAGATGGTACTATCCAGGTTTGACGACCAAAAGGCAAGGCAATGGAATGTTGGATAAAAAGGGACTGGTTCCCAATGCTAGCCTATGGAGGACAGGGAGAGACCAATGCTTTGTGTTTACTTAAATCCCCCCCATTTTCCCAGATGACTTGATGGGTCGACTGGGAGTTGCTGGAGGTTGGAATTCCTACTGTTTGTTCCGGTGAGAGGTGCCCAGGAGCTGTGGGTGCAACGATTCTTCAGGCCAGGTCCAGATGCAAGATGCAGTCCCAGCCGATCAAGAAATGCAAGTTTCACTGATGCTTGAACTGTGGTATCCTGAAGAGGCCTGCGACTGCCACTGCACACAGACGGCAGGCGTCCTTCCAGTTGTGGTTGAAGATTCTCTAGGACGGGATCCCTTGAGGCTGGGACACTGAAATTGGCAGGGAAGGCGAATTGTACCACAAACTAGCGACCACCGAAATTACAGATGCAACTGCAGCACGTCAATGCTTCTGGTGAGGTAGCCCACAAGAGAACCTGTCAGTTCACTGGGTGGTCCAGGGACACTTTCAGTGAAGCCCGCTCAGGAGTAAAGGGCGCGACCGTTTCTGCTGTTCGGCTGGGACCCTGTTTATTGCTGCACTTCGTTTCCATGATCCCCTGAACTTACCACCTTATCAGGAAGAAACCGCTCCGACTCGCGTGAGTCTGTCAGCAGGAGCTGGCAGCAGTTCGAAGCGAGCGGCTCATTATTTCGAATCCCCATGTGACATCCGTCACGTGACTACTTTGGCCCCAACTCCAGGAAGTCCTTCTCCATAAAGGCAGAACAGCGCGACTCTTGCGGCGTGAAGCCCGCTCAGGAGTAAAGGGCGCGACTGTTTCCGGCAGGTCCTGGCGGTTCGCCGGTAAGTGCTGGGAGACTATAACTTAAAAATTGTTCAGTGTTCAGCTGCATAAAACCAAACAAGGAGAGTGGTATGGCATATCGTCCCTGTATCCACCCATCCTTAAATTAAAGTCAGATCAACCAAAAAAAAAAAATAACTTCAAACTAACATGAAGTTAGTGACGGCTACCCAGAGCGTCAAGGATAGCTGTCCGCTCCCAGGAGCCCCCTTATCGAACATCATCGATGAACCGGGACGTATACTACGAAGCGGCCTCTTAACAATAAAAAGCCCGTCTGAAATGACCACCACACACCCCATTGCAACATTGTCACCCCTAATCCTCCCTCTTCGATCCCCACAAAGATACAATCTACCTACTTGTGACATCGCATGCTCATCGGATACGCCTGGTCCTTCTGGGGAGCTAGACGGGAGCACATCTGGCTGCAGCGCCGCCTTGCCAGCGGCTGCCGGTGGAGGGGCAGGAAAAGGGTGCACGAATCCAGAATCAGGGGGGGGCGACGGGTGGTGAGAGGTTTATTGCAAGAGGAGAAGACCTCACAGATCCCGGGCTCACGTTCATCTGTGGACCAAGAAGAGGCACGACGAGACAAGACGGAGGAGGAGAAAGAGGCAATACCGGTCGGGCCCGCCAGAGTTCCACAGATAAACTCTGTATCTGTCACCATAAAGAATCATGAGACAGAGACCGGCGAAAAACACAGCCGGACCACGGATGACCTGAAACAAAAAAAACTCAATCCCTTGAATACAGCTAACTCACTACAACAAACCTTCCTCACAGAATAAAGTTTAAAAAACTCATCAGACCATACCTCTTCCAAAAACCAAAAAGAGAACACCACATGTCCACCCATTCTTAAAAGGCTGATCCAAACAGAGAGACACCCAGTGACAGCCAGGGCAGATCTATCAAGCCCTGAATTGAATATAACTGATTGGAGAGAAAACTATTCAATGAACGGAACCATATCATACTTGACAGATCAAGATGGACAGGAAACAGACGACACCAACATCTTGAGAGAACACAACTGGGCCCAACTACAAACATACCCAGTCAAAGACCCAAGTAACAAGATCTCGTCCCAAAAGGATTTGAATCTCTCACGAGTCGATCAGAACGACAACACGGGAAAAGAAAATACTCAGGAACCAAAAACCAAAGAACTTGAAAATAATCGAAACTCAAAAAAAAAACAGAAGTCAGCACTCCTGACGTTACTTTTTCATCAACTCCAATCTCCAAATCCACGCTGAAACTACACCAAATAAAAAAAAACCAAGGTAAAATGATGCCCCAGACCAACAACCCGATTGGAAGATTCTTTGAGAAGTTAGGGAAAACTCCCATTACGAATCGATTTGAACTTTCTGATATGGAAATATTAGAGGGAATCCCTCCATCCCCTCAAAGAATCCCATTCAATCAAATACCAGCAACGCACTCCCTTGAAATAGGAACTTCGACACCCCAATTACGATGGCACTTCGGCCAAAATGAGACCCTTCAAGATAAACCGGAAAAATCAAAACTGGACATTGAAACTTGCACAAGTTCAAAGAAATCGATTCAAAATAAGGAACACGAAAGTATTTTGGAAACCAAAGTGTCATTTAAAGAAAATGAGAACAATCGGAAACCGAGACAAAATCCAAAAACCCAATGCACGAACAACAAGGAGGTAATCACACTGACAGAAGAGATTTAAAAAAAAAAAACGCAACTGAAGAAACTAGAAAACCAAACCAAGAAACAACAACAATTGAGGCAAAAAAGAGCCATGAGAACATACAGAAACCGAATACCATCCGTGTAAGAAGCCAAGAAGAAATACAGCTGGCAGAGGCTATACCAAACTACAAAAACATGATTAGGCGTAGAGAATCGAATTCAGATCTGAAACCTATTTGTCAGCAAAGAAAAGATTCCTTGGTGGTTGCTCTGCGACCACTCTATTCGACCCCAAACAAAACTAAACCGGGACAAGAAACCACAAAAACAAAAGAAAAAAAACTCACCTGGAAAAAAGCCGGATTTACAACTAGTGATGTCAGCAGTGACAGTTGGTCTAGCACCATTTGGAAAATTATATGAGACTGTTAACGACACATTGAAGGACCACACTTCAATATTAGCATCTGTAAACTCGAAGCTGACCCACTTGGAAGGATACATTTTGGCCCTCGAATCGTGGAAGGCTAGTACAAGAAACCAAGGAACACAAACGGACAAAATAGATCAATTAAAGAAAAAAATCAATGAATAACAGCACTCAAACTATCCTGACGAAAACAAGTGAGACCAGTAACGGAAAAGAGCCACCAGAAGCACTAGAAAAGCATATCGAGAGACCAGCACAAAAGTGCAACAAAGACAAACCCAAGGGAGACACACGAGAATCAACCAGCATAAAAAAACATGAACCCAAGTGACAAGCTGAATGAAACTGAGACATTGACAAAAAGTGAAAGGAAAGCCGATCACTCCAAAATTCCACCAGAACTGGAAAATTCCAACGTACAACAGGCCCAGAAGAAAGTGGAAAAAACAACCAAAACAAATGAACTAATGACAAAATGGATAACCGTCACAGACAAAAAACCAACTAAGAAAGAAAACAGTAATATTCAGAAAAATCAAAACGAAGAAGAACTCAATCAGGAGCTAGATGAGAGTATGAATGATATATCTAACATCAGCACTTACTCAATTGAAAATTCTGAGTGTGAAATACCTCGATCTATGGCAAAAGAAAGGTATCATTTGCGGAAAACGAACCGCCAACACAAAACCGAAGGGAAAATCAATATAAAAGCCAAACGAGAAATGCAGAACAAAAAAGAGAAAATTTAGAGGATTCAGAACACAAAAAAGATCGGATCACCCCAGAAAGAAAAACGCTGTTCCGTCTATCAAAAACAAAGCTAAACAAATATGATTACAGACAAGGAGCCAATGAGGAAGCTCATCCAAAGTACAGCAAAAGAATGTTCGAAAATGAGAGACAAGAAGAAAAAACAAAAAGAAGTGATAGACGATAAGAAACTTCCTTGACCCCCATAGGACAAAAGGGCAAGGCAAGCGAGATAAGAACACAAAGAGGTTTGGTTATCGAGACATACAACAGTAGAAGAAGAGACAAATCTTCAGATAAGAGAAATAGGTCTAATCAAAGACCCTCGGTCCAGCCCCCACAGCAAAACTGAACTAGAAATTTGGCGATATTTAATCACAAAAGTAACTCGACCCGAACGCTAAAACTAGAAAAAAGATCCAGCTCAGAAGAAAAAATCATCCTGAATAGAAGAGCCATGTTGAAGCTCCTGGACAAACTCACAAATGGAGATCAAATCAAAAGCATAGACCTAAACATAGTAGAATTTGCGCATAAAGGACGGACAGACAGCATCTTCCTACATATTATGTCCCAATCTGTAAAAAAAACTCATGCTTCAGATGACAAAAGAATTTTCAAACCGGGGTTATCTCCTGCGAGAAACACTAGAAGAGAGGACAAAAGAGCCAAAAAACGAACAAAACAAAACAAAGGCACAGTTATGAAGACAAAATAAGTGAAACCAAGGACTGGATAAAAAATACTCCGAACAGAAAGTATGACCTGAAAGAAAAAATAAAATACCCTTCAAGCACGATGAATTATGAACATACGAGAAAAGCAGACAGAGAAACAACCAGTAAACTTTAAGGGTCCAAGCTCGACAGAAATTATAAAATAAATGAGAAAAGAAAAATCAAGAGAAGATCGCCACATTAAAAGACACTGGAACGACGACGATGAGGACACAGAAAAAATCAAAACCAGAAAAATAAATGGCCCTATCAGGCCGCAGGAGGGTACAGGAAAAGAAAAAAAACACAGAGAAACAACCTCAACCCAGATCTGATTAGATCTAGCGGAAAAAAGCTCAAAAAGATGGGCATGGCTCCCTCAGGCACTAACGCGCTATACTGGAAAATAGCACTCAAAGGGTTTCCCTTCAGGTGAAGAAAGGGATCAAACAAAGATGGCAAATGCTCTATGCAACAAAGAGCAAACAATCACTATCGGATCATGGAATACTAGAGGCCACATTCATCTGACAGAACCCGGTGAGATACACCCTTGGCGGATTCGACCTACTAAGCCTACAAGAAACTTGGCTGCAGTTGCCGCCCAGCATGGACGGTTACGAGATCCAACTGTCTCCTGCCCAGAAAGGCGAAAAAGGTCTCCCAACATTGGGCCTTTTAACGGCCATCTGTACGGGCGGATCTCTTCGAATAGCCCACAACCTGGTATCAGACACACTAATCCAAGCGATTGTCCTAGAATGGGCAAAAGAAGAAAACGCAACAAGAAAAAAGAACAAAGATCTTATCCTGTTGCTGAACATCTATTGGAACCCGGCCATAATCCATACGTCCGCTTTCTTAAACTTTGGCTACAACAACATTCGACGTGGACCACATTTTAATATGTGGAGTTTTGAACTCGACTTGCCCAATGGTAGACGATGTAAAAACTCTAGGAAATAAAACAAACCCCTGCTCAAAATCAACAGCAAGAGGCCTCGCATGGGCGGAGCTGATGGAATCCCGCGATTTGTATAATCTAAATTCCCGAGAAACAACCAGACCTAGGATTCCAACCTGGAAGGGGGAAGGAAATGCAAGTACCATCGATTACATTTTCGTATCCAGGGATTTATATCAACTAATCAAAAGCTTTGAGATAGTAGTATCCACCGAGAGTGACCACAACTTACTCAAAGCGACATGGCATGCCAACAAACGCCCGCAACTTAACATGTCAACCAAGATGGCTCTAAATGCCTAAGGAAACCGACTAAAAATCACAAAAGATGGCATTGACTCGATCACAGAGACCTACAAACAAAAAGAGATAGGAGGCAACAACAACAACACATTGAAAAACTTGGACTACTGCCTGCTGCTCACCCCTTTCCTACATCCTAGGCATGTAAAGAAAACATAAAAAAACCATCGTCACAAATACAACGAGGAAATTCGCTCAAAGAAATCTGAGTTACGAAAATCATTAAGGAAAGCCAAAAAATACCCCACACAGTTAAACTTAGACTCTGCAAACAAACAAAAAAGAAAGTACAAATCGTGGCTTCAAACAATCCGAAGAAAATGGTACCAAGAAGACGCAGAGACCATGCTTAGAGCAGTCTGCAAAAGGAACTCGAACGACTTTTGGACTCTACTATCAGGTCCAGTAAAAACAAGTACCAACAATGTCCCTGAAGACAGATGGCTAAAACACTTCAAACTTATTTGAAGAACCAGAGCCATCGGAAAAAAGACCACTAAAACACGCAAAAAGTAAATGGATGGCATGTACGGAGGAAGAGATTCGAAAGAAAGTCAGTAAATTGAATAACTCCCGTGCACCAGGTCCGGATGGGATCACAAACTTACACCTCAAACAGGAGGTGGAAACTTGGGCCCCGTTAATAGCTGAAATCTTTAAAAGATGTAGGACAACACGATCTATCCCGGCTACATGGCAAACAGCTAACATCGTTCCAATCTACAAAAAAGGGCTGAAGGATGACCCAGGAAACTACAGACCTAACGCCCTATTGGACGTGCTGGGCAAACTCTTCGGATCCCTGGTGCTAGAGAAACTCCAAGACTGGCAGAAAGTGGCAAAGACAGCAGATCCACTGCAAACAGGCTTTGAAAAAAATCTAGGCAACGCGGTCAACATTATGATCACCAGTATTCTGAAGGCCAGAGTCTTCGAGGGCTACCCAACAATTTTCATAGCTTCGATCGACCTGGTACAAGCCTTCGACCGTGTAAACAGGAGAAAACTATGGAGCAAACTGGAAAAACAAAGGTGTCCAACTTCACTCCTCAACCCTATCAAAGCGCTGTATAGTAACACCTCAATCAGAGTTCGCCTGAACGAAGCTGGGCTACTATCAGAAAGTATACAAACAGCAAGAGGAGTCAAACAAGAATGCCCTCTGGCTCCGGCCCTCTATAAGGCGTACATGGCTGACATAGTGGATGCAGAAATTGACGCACGCTCCTTTCCTCCAAAAATAGCGTCGAAAGTTACAAGACTGCTCTATGCGGACGATATCCTTCTGTTGGATCAAACATCAATCGGACTGCAGCGTCAACTAGACAGTCTTGTAAGCTACTTGAAGAATGATTTAGATCTGAACACTGCAAAAACTAAAATTATGATCTTGGAAAAATCAACTAGGCCAACTAAAAGATCACAATGGTTTGCTAACTCAGAGAAGCTGGAGACAGTGAAAACCTTCACATACTATCTCGCAGCCAAATAGAACTATCGATGCAAGAACACCTTATCCTAAAGATGAAAACATTGGCTGCACAAGCAACACTCTTGGAAAGGAAATTTGGAAAATTCACCATCCTCCCGGTACTAAAATTCTTCAAAGCCAAAGTCACTCCAGCACTAACTTACGGGGCTGAAGCAATGTCACATCTTCCTCCTACACTGTGGACAAAATTGGAAGGCACTTTTTGGCGCAAAGTCTTACGACTACCCAATTCAACCCCAACAGCAGTAATCCGAAGAGAACTATGTCTTCAATCACTGGAATCAGTAGTAGTCAGAAACGGTCTCTTGTTCCTGGCAAAAATTCTAAGAACTCCACGGCCAACTATTCTGGACATCATCTACCAAGAAATGACGAACCAAAAAAACAACATGATGACAAAAATGGTACAAAAATCTACTAGATCAGTCAGAAAAAAATCGGATGTTCGGAATGGGAGATAGAACGCACCCCAGAGAAAATCAAGAAAAAATTAAAAATCCATGATTGGATCGAGACCTTGGAAAAAGCAGAGAAGCACACATCACAGAGTCATCATACAATCAACATACAAAGTATAGACGAGACAAGGAATTACTTAAAACAATTCCCGGACAAACCTCTGCGTATAATCTTCCTGAGAGCACGTCTGAACATTCTAAAGACTAAAGAAATGTTATGCCTCAGAAAACAGGTTCAAGATAAAAACTGTCGGTACTGTGACACCCTAGAAATCGAAACAGTGCGACACCTACTCCTTCACTGTCTGGGTACAAACAGTCTCAGAACGACCTACTTACGATCACACAAAATGAAACATCTTACCACCAGTGACGAAGATTGGTGGAACATGCTAATGAGTGGAGAATCCACAACATTGACAGTAGCAACAGCCAAATTCTTCGAAGGTCTAAAACTGGAAGAAAAACCAAGCCGAGAGTAAACAAAGAAAAAAAATGAAAAACAAGGATTATAAAGAAATAAGCACAGAAAGGGGAGATTTTTAATTTCACCAAATCATGGATTCACAATGAAAACGTCCGTAAAACACAAGCCAAAAGAAAGATTTTATAAAAATTGTAAAACAAATGCAATAAATAAATAAATAAAATGCTTCTGGTGAGGTAGCCCACAAGAGAGCCTGTCAGTTCACTGGGTGGTCCAGGGATACTTTCAAAGGCTCAAGATGGCTGGGTCCTCAAGAAGGCATTGAGACTATTTGGTCCCGAAAGTCCAAGGGCTGACTCAGGGTCTTCGGGATCAGGTTGTTCAACAGGGATTCACCAGGCCTCCTCAGGAGCCTTCTTCGATCCTCAGTCGGCTGTTCAGCTACAAGAGATTCTTGGCTCCAAAGCTGATCTGAAGAAAAGGTTTCAGGAGTCCACTTATCCAAAATCCACGCTGGAAGCACACCAATATTAAGGATCTATCGCAGGGCTGAGGGCTGGCTGGGATCTGTCTCTCGCTGTGCTGAGGTGACCTTCCCCAGTATGATGCAACAGGGCGATGGCTGTGCCCCTTGTGAGCCAACGACTTGTTGTCGGCCTGTGTCATGATTTGAGGGGGCTGAAAGGGCTCTGGCCCACTGTGAAGGGACATACGACCGTTGAGGTAACATTGTGGGCCGCAAGGTTTGTTACATGCTGGCTGGCTAGAAGCATGTCACAGTAAGTAAACAGGCCTACCAATAAGTGACGGTTATGCGCAGTATGCAAATCCAAACATAATCACAAGCACCAGAAATAGGTTTACAGTATACGGTGCAACAACGTTGCCTCCCTGGAACGTCTGGCGGCCACGAGCCAGGCAGCCAGGTGCCCAGCGCAACGAGTTACAGAAAAATACCTGTACCATAATACCCCTCAGGAACAAAAACAAAACCAGGACCGGATCCGAGATGTCGATTTATGGACTGGGGGCAAGAGTAACCTGGCAAAATACCCATTCCTGTCACTTGAGGCAGAGAAGACATCAGAAAACCTGTCAAGAGCCCAAACAGTGAAATTGTACTCAAACTACCCTCAGATGTACTTCATCTCCCACAATGCCATTCTCGTCAAACCAGAAAACCCAGAATGGATTGGGGAAATTAAATGATACCTTCAAGGACAGTAAGGCTGTGGGGGAAGCCAAGCACTCAAAGCCCCCCTAAACACTTGCTTTCCCAGCAGCAATGTAGAAGGATATCCTCCACACAAGCAGCCTGTTCAGCTTGCCTATGCACAAAGTTTGTCACCATTTCTAGGTTTTGCCCAGCCCCTTTAGCCTGATTCCAACTAGCACGAAGTGAGGCAGCCCAGCCAATCCCAACATTCACACCTTTTAGACTCGTAGCTCAAGGCCATCAGCCTTAGTACCAATCATGGGGAGGGGGAATGCAAACCAAGCAGCTCAGTTCAGTGTGGTGGCTGACAGGAGCAGGTGCCTCCCATTTGGAAAAAGCTGGAGAGAGAAGATTGCTCAAGTGGAGAGGTGCTGAACAGACTGAAAAAAAAACATGCAGCAGAGGTGTTCTGAAAAGTGGCAGTAATTAAGAAGAGGAGGTGATCTCTACAGAAGACAAGTGACTATAGTTAATGGGGTGAGAAAAGGAGGTAGCAAAACCAGGAGTGGAAGTCGGTAGCAGCAACAGAGGAAAGGAAGGAGGAAGTAAGACCCAGAGTGGAGTGACAAGAGACAAGAGCAGAGGGGAGGGGGAGGAGAGGAGGAACTGAAACATGGGATGGAGTTGAAGGAAGAAGTAACTATGACCCTCAGTGGAAGGAGGCGACAACAGGCCAAGGTGGTAATTAGGAGGCAATGATGGATCAGCAGGATGAAAAGGGGCAAGCGAAATTGGAACTAAGGTATTGAAAATAGGTGAAGATCCAGAAACAGTAGTGGGAGGTCCTACACAGGTCTAACCGGTGAGAGGAGGTTCCAGTGGGTGTCAAGGAGCTGAGTGACAGTTTAGGAAAGAGGTGGAAAGGAGTAAATTGCTTACCTGTAACTCCTGTTCTCCAGCATTGGCCTCTTTCATAGATTCACATGCTGTGAATATTCCCCGATGTAAGGCTGTGAATCCTCGGTTACCTCTTGTTTTCCTTATAGAATGCACAGGTCTGTTGTGTATGCTCTATCCCCCTCATTATTGGATGATTTCAGTCCCATTCAATGTGGCATCGAGTAGTTAGTCCCTCCCTTAGAACCACTCTTCTGATGACTGTTCTTCCCATTCTTGCTTCTGCTGCTGTGTTTTGCCCTCCTCAGCAGTAGTGCTTAGTAAATGTGTGCAGTACTGCAGGTTGCTGCTTGGCCTATGATACAAGTCATTTATAACGCGCCTGTAAATGAAATACAAGTACACAAGTCTTTCTAGGTGTGACAAGGCAAGGGAGGGAAGACAGAGGGAGGACAAGACAAACTATCTTACTAGGCCTGGTCTCATTCAGATCGTGCAAGTGCAAGAACTAGAAGTGCAAGGGGAAAGGGGGGGAAGTGCAAGGGAGAGGGGAGGGGAAAACAGTGCAGCAATGCTCTGAGTAAGTGCCGCCGAGGCAACGCGGCTCTGGGTAGTGCAAGGAGGACAAGGGACTGCAGGGTTACAGTCCCTGAGTGTGTGGTAGGCCCAGAGGCAGTGCAAGGGTGACTGATCAAGAAAGAGCCTGGTACCCAGTGCAGGGGAGGGAGAGAAAGAAAGCAAGAGAAGAGGAAAGTTTTAGAGCTGCTCAGGGACTTCGGGTGGTCCGGCTCAAGTTTGAGAGGGGCATGGAGGCCGTTCCGGACAGAGGCACCTGCAGAGGAGAGGGATCTACCCCCCACTCTCTGCCTGGAGAAGCGACTAACCCCTAGAGAGTTGGAGGTAGCCCAGCGAAGGGCTATATGTCCATTAGGGAAATTCCAGACCACAGGCTGCTGAAGCTCTTGTGGAATGAGCATTAGCAGCTCTTGTTAACGGCTTATTCGCTTTTGCGTGTTAACACAAAATTGTTGATTAAATACACCTGAAAATTCCATGCTTAGAGTTTGCCTTCTCTTTATTTGAAGGTCCGAAGTCTACAAAAAGCTGCGTGGAACTTCTGGAAGACTCAGTTCTGTCCAGATAAAACATTATTGCTCTTTTTATGTCCAGGGAGCGCAACACAATTTCTGCAGGTGAGTTTTGAAAAAAGGCAGGCATGGTTGAGTTCTTGTGAAATTCTGTTGGGACATTGGTGAAGTGTGGGTTGGTCATAAGCATCGCCTTGTCTGTGAAACCGTACATACAGTTCCTTTATTGCTAGTGCTTGTAGTTCAGAGAACCTTCTGGAGTATGGGACAGCTACCAAGAATGCCACCTTACATGATAGATACGCGGTTCGTAGTAGTTAGCTGCTCAAACTAAGCTTTCATAAGTCCCTCCAGATCAGTATTTAAGCTCCTCTGGCACTGCCTTCCTGGTTGGCGGGAATGATCGAAACAGCCCCCACAGGAAATGCTTAGGCCTGTTGCTGAGTAATGGTGTACGCCTCCTCTTTCGGGTGTACCTGGAGATGGCTGCTAGGTGTACTTTAATGGACGAATGTGAGAATCCCCCCCTTTGGGCAAAGACAGCAGGTATGGGGGGGGGATCAGCTCTGGGCGAACAGTGTGGTTAGATATCACGATGTTGCGTACACCACGTACACTTCCACTTGAGATCATATGAGCAGTTGGTGGAGGGTGCTCTTGCTGCGCTAGGGATAACCTTGCATTCTTGTGTTCTGCTTAGACATCAAATTCTGCGAGTCAGGAGCCATGCGGTCCACTTGAGGGACTGTGGTTCACGGTGGAGTATTTTCCCTTGGTTTTGTAGTCTGATGGGCTGGCGCTTTGACAGTTGTAGCAGGTCCGAGTACCAAGTCTGGCTTGGCCAGTCTGAAGCAATTAGGATGACTTGACAAGGATACACTTTCACCTTTTTGCACTGTCTGGAGTATTATCGTCATTGTAGAAAAAGCAAAGAGATCCATCCATGGGAAGGAGAAGGTGTCCCCCCCATCAACCCTTCCTGTGCAGTTCTGCTTCGGAATCGTGCACACTTTTATTTGGTGGCGAACAGGTCCATGGACAGGGCACCACACTATGCGAATAATCTCTGGAGTTTGTTGTCCTCCATCTCCTACTCATGACATTGCGTTGATGCTCTGCGGAGGCTGTCTGCCAGAGTTCTGGATTCCCAGGAGGTGGAATGTCTGCTGGAAGATGTGGTTGGCAAAGGCCCAGTGTCATACTCTATGTGCTTCCTGGGATAGGGTTGCTGACCTGGTTGACAGATCTAATACATGGTGGTCTTATTGTCTGTGTGAATCCCGAGTGTAGACCACTGCAACACTATCCGGAACGACCGATGGGTCCATTGGATTTCCCTGAACTCTAGAATATTTAAGCAGTGTCAACTCTTCTGCCGCCTAGAGATACTTGACGTGAAGGAGGTTCCCCCAGCCTGACAGGGAGGCATCTGTGACCAGTGTATTAGCTCCTGCAAGTGACTCTTCCTCTTCTCCCGCCCATGACGTTGTGGCTGCGGTCCCACTGTTGGAGTATGCATGTGTGTTGTGGGTAACCTGTATCTTGTCTTCCCAAGACCACGGGGTCTGGGACCACAAACTGGTGATTAACTCTTGCAGGGGCTGCATATGGAGTCTGCAGTTGGGTATGAGCGGAACGCATGAGGACCTTGAAGAGAGGGTCCCTGGAATGGCTCTCATGTAACTCGCTGTTCGGTTCTGCACCGACTGCACCAATGTATCCTACATATGCAAAGAGATTCTCTCCAACTTTCTAACCGTATCCAATTGACGCTTCGAGGACACAGGTGCCTCAATATTGGATTAAACTGACTGATGACAAAGTCCTGCCGTGATGACGTCACTAGCGACAACACGACATAGCATTAGTCATGAAGCAAATGTGCACTCCTGCATGAAGATACAGACACACACAAGTATACATGAAGAACATGCTTATACCTTCCGAAGATAGAGGACAGATACATTTACATACTGTCAAAAAGCTTTTCTTTTCCTTTAGCCAAATGCAGAAACGCAAAAAAGCCAAACCTATGTGGACCAAGCTTGCAACCGCTTTATTCCAACTAATCATAAGGAGCTATAGGAACCTAAGGAACTTTTAGCGCTCTATCACGACTAACCTCTAAGAAGATATTAGAACACAGAGAAACCATAGAATGACTAGTGAACACACATGAGACCACAGGCCTCATTTACATGGAGTGCGAGATGCAGGCTCTGCAGCACGAAGCACAGAGATGGTGTTCGCAGCCAAGGACAAGTGCAGGTGGGAAATTCCTCACTCCAGAGGCAGTGAGCCACCTGCGAGAACTCAAAATAAAATCCTCATATTTGCAGATAGGCGGGCTTAGTTTTGTAGTCATCGCATACATGACCCAGCAGGGCCGAACAATGGCCATTTACTCATGGTGAGAAAGGAAGCAGTTCCCAGCGAAGCAGAGGAGATGGATACATGCGCTGCACACCAAAACTGCAACCTGCACACACTCTCTCCGGCTAGGTGATCAGACCAGTGACAACAATGGGAACACAGCTTTTCCCCCATTATCTTGAAAAGGTACACCGAGCACGGAACAGGGTCCCAGGCCTTGGAGGACCCACTTTAGCCAATCCAGATGCTCCGATCATAGGGTGGTGCAGAATGTTGCACAGGCCAATGGTCTTCGTGCGACCCTGCAACAAAGTAATAGACTCGAGCTAACCCTTTGGGATGTCTTAGGTTTTGAGATGGAATTGATGTTTGTGACGTCACCAGGGTACAAAACCGGGCGATACAGGCTTAGGAGCTGCGATTGACAAAGATTTGTGATTTCCTGTTGATCCCGGTCTATTTGAAAATAAAAGACAGAAAACATTGCCCCATGACCCCATCTTCCGTTTTGGCCAGGGTAGGGTTGCTCACACAGCCCGTGGGCATTGAGGCACTGTTACAGGAATTTTGTTTTTAGTGCCTAGTAGTTAGTCTTAGCTGCGCGTTTATAACACGCTTAAATACCCAGAGGTTTCTAAGCGCGGACCCGGGGATCGAACCTGTGTTGCTTCATGTCGTCTTGCTTCCAAGGCGAGCACGTTGCAGCTGAGCTATCCTCCCGGGACTCTGCTGGTTTGTGACATTATTGATCCGAATCCTCCCCAGCCCCCCGGCATAGTACAAGTAGTAGCAAAGGACGCGTGGCTATGATTGATCGGCACAATGCCGCCTCATCCCGTCACAACACTTGGAAAGCTGCGAGCTGACCCACAGAGACGAGAAAGACACGAGGTGTACACTGAAGAGGTCCTTGGGTACTGCTTTTGAGAAATTCCTGCCTGCTTTCCGTGGGACTCCCAGCAGACTGGAAGGGTGGAGTGGCAGGTTGGGGGGGGGGAGGGAAAGAGTCGGTAGCTGATCACCGACTGAAAGCATAGACGCAACCATACAGCACACAGGGGAAGGTGCGGACCGTTGTTGGTTGGTGCTGGGCACTTTGGGGGTGATCAGAAGTGGAGGTGGATGATATTGGTTTGCGGCTAGGGAATATTCAATCTTGGGGCAATCCGTTTTGGCAGCTGGCCTAGACTATTGGCTTAAGGGTACGGATGACCCAAGTTATGTAAATAGTGGATTCCCTGTGGGTTGGGCGTTGTAGCTAGAGTCATGGATGATGGTATTACCGTGTATACGACTTAGCAGGTGAAGCTAGCTTGTATCGCGGAAAGTGCTCTTCTGGTTAAGTCTCGCAGAGGCGTTTTATTTACAAGGCGACGCTGTAGGTACAGATTGAACACGTGGATTATTGGTTTCCCCCGTTAGGGGGCAGGAAGTCGGCCATGTATAGCTTTGTCTTTGTTGGGGTGTTAGCACGATTGGGAAATGTTTTGGTAAACACATTGGAGGGGCAGGTATCAGAAATGTCCCTTTCTCCTGTATTGTAGAGTTGATGTTACCAGGTTGTCGTTTGGACTTGGAGCGCATGAGAAGTGTAGAGCTTCTTGGTTGGTTGTGAACAATGATCAGGGTTTGAAAATGTTGTCGTGCTTTTAAGAACTGTTGGTTGCGCCGTCGAGGCAGCCAATTGCAGAGGGGCGCTGCGCGGAGCACTCCCGAGGTAGTGGTTGGGAGCCAGAGAGGCTGGTGATTTTTGTAGCAGGGAGAGCCATTTTGACGTTTGATGTTAAAGTGAAATAAAGCAAGTGTATTTGGTAAAGGTGGAAGTGTTCAAAACCCTAACTTGGGGTCAAGTAAGTATTGAGATAATGTATTCAAGTAAAAGGTATGAGGGACAGCCCTACAACTTGTTTAAGTCCCTTGCATGCTATAAGGATAAGATTTGTAAATAAAGCGCGGAATGGACACGACGCACAGAGGAGAAATTGCCAAAGCCATGGGTAAAAGAGGGGAGCTTCTCCAAATGTGTGCAGCAACCATTACATGCGTATATACACGAGGCTTATAAAGGAAAGAAGTTATGTAAACAAATGGCAATATTGGAGCTACGGAAGATGTTTCAGGATGAGGGGGACTTGGCGTGGCAACACTAGATGCTAAGCCAGCAAGAGGTCGTAGGTGATATGCTCTTGGCCGCTCCTCCCCCTCCCAAACACAAAAGCAAAGGCGCAGCAGAGTGGGCCCAGGGATTATACCCAGCGAGGGAGTTAAGCGCATCAGGAGGTTATACCAATCCCAGATTCGCCCCTCCAGCATATAGCAAAGGGGAGCGCAAACCGCAGGCGGCGAAGGCAAGGAGCGTAGCGAGATTCAGGCACGCTTGAAAGAAAACTATGCAGGGAAAGGGGTGGAAAGCGCTGAGGGAGAGGTACCGATAGTTTCGAACGAGTGGGTAGGCGGCGTAAGGAAGGAAAGGTATCAAACAGTGAAGACAGACAAGTGATCACAGTTCAAGGGTGTTTATTGAAATTCAATGGGTTGGTAAAACGCCTAAAAGGGCCTACACTAAGCAACCTATTGCCAATCCTTACTTAAATAAAAAATGGTGTGGGATAACGTACGAAAAAAAGTGTTCAAGAAATGATGTCGGTATAGTGCAGCAGTTAGCTTTCCTTCCCCCATGTTTTCAGCACGGGGCAAGGCGGCACGTGCAGGCTTCGCACACTCTAGCTCCTTGGCCACGAGGTAACAGTTCAACAGAGAGGCATCAGCGCCTTCCGACAAATTCTCTCTTGCAATGAGTCTCTTAATGCAGAGGGCCTGATGCAGCCAACAAAAATACAAAAGTTCCTTTAATTGTCAAGGTTTCACTTTCACAAGTTCACACCTGGTCGCCCTCCTTCAGAATTGGACCATGGATCCCCCTCGTCCGAGCCCCTCTTGATACCAGAATCGAAGATTTTTGAATGTGCGATGGGTTTTGCTTAAGCTGTCGCTGGACCACTTCGATTCACTTCACACAATTTACACTTCATATTGATCTTCTGCTTTTGTTTCCTTTTGTTAAATATACCACACAGAGACCTTCGATTGATCACATCCACAGGACCAGACCACTGTCAAGGTTATTGTATCTTTTCTTCTAATGTTCAAATATTCACCAGCAATTTAGCTTTACTCGCGTCCTTCACCCGTGTTTAACAATGTTCCTTCCAGCGCTCCCTTTACAATGTTTCCGCTTGCAACCTTGACTTCAACACAGACCGGTCTCCCCAACTTGTCCTAGATGAGGAATGATCTATGAGACCACATGTTTTACATTCAATCGTCCTGTAGCCTTATTACCAAGCGAATACATTATATTTGCCCATTTCTTACTGCCAATAACTGTACGCTGCTTGCTGCTGCACTAGTTAATTGCAGACTTGACTACTGCAATAGTCTCCTAGAGGGTACCACACATCTGAACATTCAAGTCCTGCAGGTTGCACAGAAAAATGCTATTTGGGCCATTCAGGGCCGGTCCAAATGTGCGCACGTTTCAGATGCTAGAAGGGCACTTCATTGGTTGCCTATACAACACAGGAACACCCACAATATCCTGACACTGTCCTGCAAGTGTCACTCAAATACCTGCCCAACATAATTTATAGATCGAGTATAGCCCCAAGTAGGGGGAAGGAAGCTTCGCTCCTCCGCCCATCCTACATTCATCCAGCCCAGATACAAGCTGGTGAGCTTCAGAGGGACTTCCTTTGAAACTCAGGCTCCGCTGCAGTGGAACCTACTTCCTGGGCATATACGCTTGGCTGATAATCTGGTGCTTTTCAAGAAGGAAATAAAATACTACCTGTTCAACCTCAACCCAGGCTGAACTTAGTCTGTTCACCCGATCTCCACTGCCTGATTTCTGACCCAGTCTTGTCTTTTGTGCGCCCTGAGGTCCATGGGCGTGTGGCGCATTATAAAAATTAAAATAAATAAACTCACTGGCTGTGTTCTCCGTCGCTTCTTTATTCTTGGAGCAAAAGGACGATAACAGTGTCTGCTGCTCCTCCCCGCCTTCGTCAGCTACGCGAGAGGACCCTCAATATCTGACACAATGCAGGATTATTTAGCCTGGTTTCCTGGTCTCACGTTTTCTGCCTTGAAGTTTCTTGAAAGTAACGGCTTCCTGTCAACAAGGTCAAGGGTGTTGACCCTCACAAACTCTTGTGCTTGGCTGTCTTTCTCCCCTCGTTCAACTATCAACTCAAAACTGCTGTACCTTCGTGTGCTTTGCCTCGCTCAGTGTGCCCTCATGCTTCCTTGTGGGGAAGTGTAATGGAAGTAAGGTGTGAGCGATTGTCGATGACTGCCTGACCTCACCTGACCATAGTATTGGGACAGGTCATGTATATGGCTCGGGGCTGAGTCTGAAGCGAAGCGTGTGGCATATTTGGAGGATATCCTAGACATAGATACCCCATCCAGAGTGCGTAATTATGCCCGAACTATGGTACTAAAGGAAGAGTACAATGCGTTACCAGTTACAAGGTAATGTGCCACGAGAAGACAAGGAGTTGTGGGTAAAATGGGGGTGTTCTATATCCCCCTCGGATGCCCTGTGGCATTAGGAAAGCACAGCCAAACTAGTGATGCCATTGTCATTAGTACACACTGCACTGACACAACTACACCATCCTACCCACATGGGGAAGGATGTACTTGCGGCTCACATTGGAGAAGACGGTTTGTCCCAATTTGGCAGAACAAGTTGCAGAATTTATGACCAGCTGCATTGTCTGTAAATGTTTCACAGCAGGCCATACATTAAAGTTAGTTATGGGAGCCATACCTCGCCCACTGGGTCCATTCCAAAACCTTTATGTCGACTACGCTGACATGCTCCAAGTAATCCGGGGCTACCGCTACATGATAGTGGTTGTGTGCCCATTTCCCCCCCCGATGTATCGAAGCTGGTCCTTCCCATCTTAATGCCCTTAAAGCTGCAAAATTCCTGGTTAGGGACATTTTCCCAAGATGGGGTGTATGTGAGGTCCTGCGGTCTGACAACAGACCTCACTTCGCCAATTAAATGTTTCACCATATTGAAACCCTATTAGCGGTCTAACACAAGTTCTCCTGTGCGTATCACCCGCAAGCGAACAGTGCGTTATAGTGCCTCAACAGGCTGCCTAAGGAGACAATTGAAAAACTAAAAGCAACCCTAAACAAAGGTTGGCTCTATTGTTGGCCTTTAGCTTTGCTCGCATTGTGCAATAAACCAGGGTCCGACCACCACTTAACGCTGCATGAGGTGGTTACCGGGTGGCGCATGTGACTTCTCCTGGCTCCTCCGACTAGGGCATTAACTGATGCAGAAAATGTGTAATGTATTGGGGGAAGGAAATTTACGATGTCACTGCTGCCTTGATGGCTAGTGCATCTTATTTCTCGCCAAATGCAGGCACAACGGGAGAGGTCCAAGAAGAGCGAAGAAGATAGCAGTAAAGAGATCAAGGAAAAACATCTTAAGCCAGCACAGCTCTATCCAGGGGACACGTCTGAAATTTCATCAGAAAATGGAACAAGCCCAGATTTACAGGTTCTCACACTGTAGAGGAAGTGATTGACAGAGCTATAAAGATACGGGGAGAGAAAGTTTGGAATTTCTTCGGGGATGTGAAACCCTGTCAAGAAGAGGCCTTTCCTAGCAGGGGACCAACTTCGTGCGAGAGGAATAACAAAGCATCCAGCCAAAAAAACAATCACAACCCGACTAACTTCAACCAAGGATCACACGCTCTAGAGCAAGAGAGATGGCGAAAGTACTTCCTACACATCCATAGTAAGGGGACACAGCCATTAATCGTGAAAGTGGTGACTGCTGTTTGTGTTACATGATTCCCAGGATCCCCAGCCCATAACCCATCAGGATCAATTTGTCCATTTTGTTGGAAGGCAACGACAAAGAAGACCATCTCCCAGTTTATTCTTTTGTGCCTTATTGAGCCACTTGGCCCAAACACATCCACGAGTTTGCTGAGGAAGTCCGAGTAATTGAGATCCTTTGTGACCCTAGAGTACACATTGCGTGGGAACGGTTATTTTTGTTAATCGCACTCGTACAATATTACACCCGCGGAGCTTGAGCGAATACGTACAAACAATATAACCACGCATTTCAAGGGAATTTCAGGCGGTTCATCATCACACTTGAAACTACACAAGAGTCTGAAGCGGAGTAAGCTATGGGTACCCTTATTAAAGATGTGAGAGTGGTGATGTGTGCTCTTTTCTCTCTCCATCTTTACCCTCATTTTTTGGCAAAGATTACTTTTTGTAGAATGGCAAGCTGTGACCCCTACTTACGTGGCCCCAGTTACGGCTACCATGTCAGGTGATAAGCACTGCCAAACCAGCAAAGAGAGATATGCGCTGTGCCGATTTAGATGTACGAGCCGTTGATTCTTAGCGGATACAGCTAGTGTTTCTAACATGTGGTACAAACACATGACCAAGGTAGGAAAACAAACGACTGAAGAGAGCCGCTACATCTGCTCCCCCATTCCATATGCCATGAGTGCCTCCAGAACGTTTGTAGCAAATGAAATACCAGCAGAAAGAGCACAGTGTCATGCACCTTTCAATGTGCACCAGAAGGGGAAGATTCCAAGGGGAAAGAGCAACCTTAAGGTGGATGTCTAAGACAATCAATCCCTATGAAGAGAACTACATAAAGACCCTAGACATGGACGATTCACGGGAAAGAGATCAGGCACTAGAATACATAACCGAAGGTCCACAAAAGGGGAGAACAAAAAACAATCACATGGAAAGAATGACCCTGTCCCAAGAGAGGACCAGCACAAATAGGGGGGGGGGGGGGGAAGAACCAGGATGCTGGAAAAGACCACAGATGCTAGTGTATGATCAAGTATACACAGGGGCAGATGGAAAGAAGGGGTGGTGGGGAGCAAGGCACATATGCTCCAAACAGTTCCAGTTCTTCTAGTAAAAGAAGAAGGACAAATGCTTAAAAGAATGGGAAGCAAGTGCAAAGTTACTAACATGGGTAGACAATGAAGCTGGGCCCATGCCCATAGCGCCAATCAAAGGAGCAGCATTAAGTTTCCAGAACGATGGCCCAGTGAAGGTTGGAGAAAAAGAATGCAAGGAGACAATGAAAGTTACAGGCATGAAAGTTGCAATGGCAGTATGAATGGATCACTATTGGGCCTGCGGATCAAAGGCGGATGAGAAGTTACCACCCAGCTGGGGAGGAGAGTGCTCACTGGTGCACATCAACATACCAGCACTGGTAGTGTCACAGAAGGACATGAAGGTCGATGGGTTTCCTAAAATGGACTGACATAAGGAAGAAGAGATCCGTAAAGCAAACTATATATCATCAAAAATGGAGTACTCTCTGGATGAGATACCACCCGAGCATAGGCTTTTCAGCAAAGCGGAAATCATTTTTGCATCCATTGTTCCTGCAGCGCAGACCAACACAAACGCAAAATGGCTCCAGATCACGAGGTGGGAGCGGATGCAGACCAACTCAACAGGCAAGGGGTTCAATGCAATTAAAGAAGAGTAAAAATGGCATTCAAAAGCATGAAGTAAGGTCCAGGACATTGCGCCTTATTTCAGTTTTAATTTATATTTATTCTCATTTTACAATTTTTTCCAAAAAAGTGCCCTTGTTTAATTACACATGTTTCGGCCACTGAAGGCCTTTTTCAAATTAGGGCTCATTTGTCAAACCACAATGGGGCTCATTGACTTCTTATTCATGAAAATATAATGGGTTAGATCCTGTGGAACAGTGAAGCCGATGCGTGTGATTTTCGCTACCTGCTAAATAGCAACGGGATGTAACCCATTATATTTTCCATGAATAAGAAGTCAATGAGCCCCATTGTGGTTTAACATATGAGCCCTAATTTGAAAAAGGCCTTCAGTGGCCGAAACACGTAATTAAACAAGGGCACTTTTTTGAAAAAAATTGTAAAATGAGAATAAATATAAATTAAAACTGAAATAAGGTGCAATGTCCTGGACCTTCCTTCTTGCTTTTGCATGCCATTTTTACTATTTTTGACGGCTTTATCTGTGGCTTACCGTCGGTCTAGTGATTTGCGACAGAAAAAATCTCAAGGAATAGAGAACTGTTGTATTCCAATTAAGTTTGAAGGAGTCGCCCAACAGACCAGCTGGAACTACAAGCCCAGCTTTTTTGTCCCAATTAAAGAAGAGCTCCGAGCAGTGAGGTTGATGGTGCTCCAAAATAGGTATGTTCTGGACATCCGGACAGCCATGGAAGGAGGGGGTCTACGCCAAAAATCGGGTCTTCTTGCTGTAAATTCATTCAACAAATGATGTGGACAACAGGACACTCACTGAAGCAGTCACCAGATTATCAGAGATGCATGCCAAAATGGAAGCAGAGACGGATTCTGCAGGCAAAGATGAAGGTTGGCTATCATACATCTTCTCATGGATAGCCAATGGATTGAAGGTTTTAGTTGCAGCATTAGTACTAGTGTTGCGGACCTTTTGCGTCATTACGATATGCATCAATCAATGCAAAAAGAATCGAAAAGACTGCAGGGATGGAAGTACTGGTAGACACAAGTTCCGACGATGACAAGATAATAGTAGCTCGAGAGGGCCTGAAAGCACAGAACAGATTGTCCTCTGTTCCTGACTGGGGTAATGTTTGAGGACCCCTATGACACCAGAGAATATTGGGGAAAATGGGTTTTGTGCAACCCTGGAGGAGATTGCGTTGTGACAAGGAGCTTGTATGACCATGCAAGATTCTATGGACACCTGGGGGAGTGACGAAGATTTGGCTCCCGAAATTGAAGCTGAACAAGTTTGGCGGAGTGATCGACAGGTCGACCAGAGGGAGGACTGGAGAGAGGGTTCCTGGAATGGCCCTCATGTTTCCTATGCAAATGTCAACCCGCAGAATGAAGAACGAAAGATAACTCGCTGTTTGGTTCTGCATCAATATATCCTACATATGCAAAGAGCCATTATCTCAGATGACTTTTCAAACCATATCCAATTGACTGCTTCGAGGAGCCGGTGCTTCACCGATTGATCAAACCGATTGATGACAAAGTCCAGTCGTGATGACGTCACTAATGACAACACGAAATAGTAGCGTTAGTCATGAAGCAAATGTGCACTCCTGCATGAAGATACGCAGACACACAAGTATACATGATGAACATGCTTATACCTTCAGTAGATAGAGGACAGATACATCTACATACTGTCAAAAAAGGTTTTCTTTTCTTTTAGCCAAATGCAGGAATGGAAGAAAGCCAATCATAGGTGGACCAAGCTTGCAATCACTTTATTGCAACTAATCATAAGGAGCTACGGGAACCTAAGGAACCTATAGGGCTCTATCGCGACTAACCTCTAAGAAGATATTAAAACGCATAGGGAAACCATAGAATGACTGTAGTGAATATACATAACACCACAGGCCTCTAATACATGGAGGGAGAGATGCAGGCTCTGCAGCACGAAACACAGATGTGTTCGCAGCCAAGGAAAAGGGCGGGTGGTAAATTCTTGATTCCCGAGGCAGTGAGCCACCGGCGAGAATTCAGAGTAAAATCTTCCTAATTGCAGACAGGAGGGCTTCGTTTTGTTATCGGACACATGACCCAACAGGGCCAAACAATGGCTATTTACTTGTGGTGCAGGAAGCAGTTCCCAGCGAAGCAGAGAAGATTGATACATGCGTTGCCCACGAAAACTGCAACCTGCAGGCACTCTCAGGTTAGGTGATCAGACAAGTGGCAACAATGGGGAAACATAGCTCTTCCCATTACCTTGAAAAGGTACACCGAGCGCTGTGAACAGAACACGGTCGCAGGCCTGGGAGGACCTGCTTTAGCCAATCCAGACGCTCTGATCATGCGGTGGCGTATAAGGAATTAGCCATATTGATCGGTGGAAAAAAAATGTATCGATCAAAATGGTACATTTGACCGATTTCAGTCAGTACCATTAGATCGATTTTTCAAAACACTGAACACAGAGGAGGGGTGTCCCCTCCTCCATGTTCAGTATTTTTGGATTTCAGAGGTACAGGGGTGTCCCCAGCTTCCTTAATATTGGATGCGGGGGACAAAAAAAAATATATATAAGAAATAAAGAAAAGAGAGACCCTGCGCACAGTCCCAAACACATACCACACACCCTTGACGGGCATGTAGCTGACTATGTTGAACTTCTGGACAGAAGTGTGGAACAGAGCCCTCCTTGCTTCTTTAGCAATACGCCATTAATCGGTTTAAATCCGGGTTCGTAGGGGTCAACAGCAATATTTATGCTGTGGTTTGAACCAACGGTTCACCTTCCTTTAGAATGGACAGGGCCTCTTTTCTCTTCTGGCAGGTGTTCTAGAATTGGGGGCCATTTCATGCCACATCTCCCTATTGTATCCTGCTATTATGGTCCGGGAGTTTGCCGCCTTGATGGTAGTAGCCCTGATAGTCAACACCTTTTATCCAAAAGGTGTCAACTTTCCAGCCCTCGTACTCCTGTTGGCACTGCATTTTTGTGTTTGCGACTGCTTTTCTTCCTGCTGCCGCCGATACAACCAACTCAGCAGTAGATTGAGAAGAGAAACACTTCGGTGTAGAATCTGGAGTTTTAAACTGCTTTTCCGGTCTACCTTTAATGGCTGGTTCAGTAAACGGACGTTTCATACGGAGTAGACCCCTCTTCCCAGACATGGCCTAGGATGGGAATGGATACCATTGATTTTCTCTTTGGACGGAATGAGACCAAACTCCTGGCATGCCCTGATGGTCATGGCATGGAACGCCCCCATTTCATCTCGAGGGGAGTGCTTAGGCGCTTCCACAGGAGGCTTGTCCACTGGTGTGTCATCAATATCCCAATCGTCACCTCTTGGTGGGGAGCCGGTAGTTGCAGTAGTCCATGTGGATCATCGGGTCTGTGTATGGAAGCTCACCTTAATGTTCCTCCGCCTGAGATGGGGAGTGCCCTGGCAGTGATCTTGGTGCTGTTGACAGAGACCTATGAGCCCTAGGTATTGTGCGTTTGGCTAAAGCTTTCCGATGGGGTTGACTGGGAGAAGTAGATCTCCTAGAATCCCTTGATGCGACAGGCGACGTTTACCTCCTTGGTGACCTGAACCACCTTGGTAGCAATGCTGAAGCGCCTTGTGGTGCCATCGGGTGTGCTGGTGGTAGCCTTGTGTTGAGCTGTGACAACAGACTCTGCAAAGAATACCTGAAGTGACAACACCTGGGAGTTGAGTAGGGATTGGCCTGGCATTGGAATTGGTTGTACCAGGGGTTGTCTTCGCCCTAAGACACTTAGAGCTGGAGTAGAAGGTACCCTTGGAAGCTCCTGAGGCTTGTGTATTTGTGGAGGCTGTGCGGGTCGCAGCAGCCTTGGTTGTGCCTGCTCCTCCAGAACGACCGACTCCTCAGAGTCTGAAAAGACCGGTGACTGTCCCCGTTGAAAGTCTGAATCTATCCGATGTTGTAATATTTCATCAGGCATGACAGGAGAGTAGGTGATGGGTGAAACTGGTGACCCAATTGATTATACCTCTGCCTGTACGTCCACCCAACCAATAATACTGGTTTTTAGTACAGTGGTTGTCTGTGGATCTGATGGTTTGCAGCCATCTAGATCTGCTTTCTGCTGAAGAGCTTTTTCCCTTTCTACAGGTTTATTTGGTGTAGTGGTCGACAATGTAGTCTATGAACGATTTGTCACCTGGGTGGACTGTTTCCATGGAAGAGTGCTGTCGAGAGAGATTGCGACTTTGTTGTGGAAGAGTTTAATGTTGTTGCCGGAGGCGATTTCATTGTTGAGAGCAAGGTCACCAGGTTTTTCGTGGACAATTTTGACATGGACGGTTTTACGGTTGTCAGCGTATGTTTTGTGGACATCTTAGTGGTGGTAGATGACAGATGTCGTTGATAGAGGTACTGACGTAGATCTCCCCCCCCCACAGCCCCCTCACCCACTCGACAACCAAGATTGGGACAGCTGACATAAGACACATCGTTTTTCTCTAGATATTTATGGACAGGGGTCTCACATTTACTTTAATGTGGATCATCAAGCTCAAAATGTATATTCCTTTCTCTGTCCATCATATCTTTGTGCCACACGTTTCTGGCCTGCTCTTCTATTGGCAAAGCATGTGGACAACATCACAAGATGTCCTCACCAGGATAGGAAATTAGGATAGTTGGCATCAGTTATCTGTTCACAGTATCTCCAAGTATTTGATATTTTGGTAGTAGCCCAAAGTTAGGATTAGAAATTAAAAAATGCACCAATACAAAATAGATTGAAGTAAATGTCTTCTCTGAATACATGGGTGCTCAGAAACGTGTACTAGAGTTTGAGTGATAAATATGGTCTGTGATTAAAGGCAGGTGACAAGATATTTGATAAAAAAGACCATTTCATTTAGAGTATTTAAGCAGTCCACAATACCATACTTACCATGTCAACAAGAGCTACGTACAAAAACAATCCAGCAGTAAGTGCAAATATCCACATTGAAACATTTTCTGCATAGTGCCCAATAAGAATGCCTGTTATCATGCCGAGATACGCAAGCATGGCTGAAAGTCCATTATAAAGCAGAGCTTGCCTGACTGTCATACCAGCAGTGAGCAGGATGGCAAAATCCCCTAAAAAGAAAAAAGTACACTTTAGAGGACAATAACATTTCCTTCTATGGTCACAGACTAACCCACCCACTTACAACTGCAAATGGTAACATTTAGATACTGGGGCCTTTTTGGCCCAGACTAACAGACAGATAACGGCCTGGTAGTCTTCAACCCCATGCCAAGAAAACTCCATGTGCTTCACTTTAATTGCAGTGGACACCACACAAAAATCATGCACCCTTGTGAGAAAAAGAGTAGAACAAGTTACTTTCTTACCTGGTAACGTTCTTTCGATTGGGATGTTCCGACAACATATTGCACATCTATGACAGGTAATCACCACAGCTGTGCCGCTTCGGAAAATGTTCGGCGTCTGCGTCGATGACTTCGATACGCTGTTCGAGGGCCTCTGTCGAGCAAACGTCACCGGATGTTATAAGTAGGACGCAGGACGCCGTAGCCTCAGTTGTATTTTTTTCCCAGAACGTGTGGCATCAATCTTCTGCCAGAATGACTACAGAAAGCCTTGCGGAAACGAAAGCTGCAATCGGATAAGAAATTCTGTAGAGTGGCAGGTAGGGAGGGAGCAATGTGGAATAAGTCGTCGGAACATCCCATCGAAAGAACGTTACCAGGTAAGAAAGTAACTTGTTCTTCAAAGGGATTGGTTCCTCCGACATATTCAACATCTATGACAAGACTCCCAAAGCAGTACCAACGTAAGGAGGTGGGAAAGAATTTAGAATTTTAGAATGCTTAATTAAATTGCAGACTAGTGGACCGCCTTGCCAAATGCCAAATCTTGCCCATGGATAGAATCCAAGGAGAAGTGTTTGACAAAAGTATGGACAAAGGCCCATGTGGCTGCTTCACAAATGTTACGAATGGGAACACCCCTCTGCAAAGCAGTAGAAGCAGCCACACCTCTAGTAGAATGGGCCCCTAAGCCTACCGGAGGGTCCTTACCCGCCAAGCAGTAACATTCAGAAATTGTTAAGATAATCCATCTAGTAGACAAAGTCTGCTTAGTAACAGCTTGTCCCAAACGCCTTCCAGCATCCTACAAAGAGTTTGTCGTCCACTCTGACCTGGGACATGTGTGAGATGTAGAAACTTAAAGCTCTCCTAGGATCCAACCTATGGAGCCTCTCCTCTTCCTTACCAAGATGCAGAGGAAGATAGAAGGCCAGAAGAACAACCTTCTGGATTAAATGAAATTCCGTCACAACTTTCGGAAGAAAAGAGGGACGAACCCTAAGGACAACCCTGTCCTTATGGAACACTGAAGGGTGGCTTAACGGAAAGTGCCTGCAACTCACTCACTCTGCGAGCGGAAGTGACCGCAACTAAAAATACAGTTTAAGGTCAGCAGTCTCAAAGGACAAGAATGTAAAGGCTCAAACGGAGCTCCCATTAGGAATTTTAGAACCAGGTTCAAATCCCAACAGGGCACCTGGAAAGGTGACGGTGGGAACACATTAGTGAGCCCTTTGAGAAACTGAGAAATCAAAAAGGAATCTTAAAATAAGAACACTCCTCAGACGAGCGCTTAAATATGGACAGCGCCGCCAGGTAACCTTTAATGGTACCCACTTGCAGGCCCTTGTGGGCCAACGAAAGCAAAAAAGACAGAACCACAGGAATGGCACATGAAAAAAGATCCACATTCTTAACCCTGCACCAGTCGCAAAACTTTCTCCAACGGCAACAGTACAGGGACTTCGTTGCAGACCTTCTGGCCGAAAGCAACACCTCCATCACGTCTTCAGGAAGGTCCCAATCCTTATACCTCAACCTTCCAGAAGCCAAGCATGAAGGTTGAGGGACTTGACCTCTGGATGGAGAACCTGACCACCCCCCCTCCCGTGAGAGCAGATCGTCTCGGTAGTTAAGAAGGTGTGGCGGGCAGATGGACATGTCTAGAAGGTCTGTATACCACTTCCTCCTGGCCCATGCCGGAGCAATGAGGATCATCCGGGAACCGAACCTCTAACCGCCGCAGCACTTGCGGAAAGACGGGGACTGGAGGAAACTCGTACAGCAGTGGGAAGGACCACTCCACTACTAACGCGTCCCCCAAGCCTCCTCTTGGAGGAAATTCCCACGAGCAGAACCTTTCGCACTTCCGGTTGACACTGGTGGCAAAGAGATCCACTTGTGGGGTCCCCCAAAGGGCGAAGATCTCCAGGAGAATCTCCTGAGCCAGCTCCCACTCATGAGAGACCGTGCTTTGCCTGCTCACAGCGTCTGCCGCCACGTTTTCGTCTCCGGCCAGATGAACTGCCGAGATCGAAATTTCCTGCTGGATGGCCCAGAACCAGAGCTGCATCGCCTCTCTGCACAGAGGGAGAGACCCTGCCCCCCCTTTTGTTGCGGTAGTGCATGGCCACTGTGTTGTCCGTCAGGATCAGGAAATTCTTCCCTCGTACAGAAGGCAGAAAAGCCTTCAGGGCTAGCCTGATGGCCCTCAGCTCCAACAGATTGATATGGAGTCTGGACTGTCAACTCGTTGGCATGAGCTCCCCATCCCGTGAGGGACGCGTCATCACCAGGGTAGCCAAAATGGAGCCACCCCCCCTTCAACAGATTGCCTTCAGCGGCTGACCACAGAAGATCCTGGGCAACTGAGGGCAGCACCTGAACGGGGTCCGACATCCTGCCAGAGGACTTATCACTGGAGCATGAGAGCCCATTGCAGAGATCTCATCCGCAACCTGGCCTCTAGCACTAGAAGAATGCAGGATGCCATGAGGCCGAGTAACCTCAAGAACTCGAACGCCGGGAGACTCTGGGCATATTGAAACTTGTGCACCATCTGCAGAATGTGATGAGCCCTCACCTGGGGAGGCGAACACTGCTCCAGAGATGTGTCGAGCACTGCCCAGATGCACTGGAGCCGCTGGGTAGGTGTCAAGTGGGACTTCTTTAAGTTGAGGGAGAAGCCCAGCTTGTGAAGGGAGTGACAGGTGACTGACAGATTATCCAGGACATGCTCGGGAGAGCGCGCCCTGATCAACAATCGTCTAGGTATGGGGTAGACGTGAATCCCCCTTTTCTGAGATACACTGCCACCATCACCATGAGCTTGGTGAAGACCCTCGGGGTGGAGGTCAATCCGAACGGCATGACCCGAAACTGAAAATGCGAGTCGCCAACCGCAAACCTCAGCTACTTCTTGTGCTTGGGATGAATCGGCACATGAAAATAAGCGTCCAAGAGGTCGAGAGACCCCAACCAGTCCTGAAGTTGAAGGGCCTGGAGGACTTGAGAGGAACCATCTTGAACTTGTCCTTCCTGAGGAGCTTGTTCAAACCACGCAAGTCCATGATGGGTCTCAATCCCCCGTCTTTCTTTGGGATTAAAAAAAATAAAGGGAATACCATCCCTTGTTCCTCTCCGCGACAGACACCAGTTCTATGGCGCCTTTCTCCAGCAGGGATTTGATTTCCTGCGCAAGGAGCGGATCCGGACTCTTCAAAGAGACATTCCCTGGTGGATTGTCATGAGGCCTCTGCCGTAAAGGAAGACAGTAGCCGTGGGCTATGATCTCCAGAACCCACACATCTGAAGTAATGGCACGCCATTCTACAAGATGCTGCGCCAGCCTTCCCCCAACCGGCGAACCATGGGACATGGCCTCATGACTGAGCTGAAGCAGTTGCAGCATTGCCTGAGGGTAAAGAGGCAACTGCCCGGGCAGCCTTGGCACCTCGAGTACCTTGTTTTCCACCTCTGGTACTCCTACGGTGGCCCCTTTGACTTGCAGCTCCTCTCGATCTACCAAAGGAAGAGTAGTATCGAAAGGAACCTCCCCTCCATTGCTGTCCCCTAGGATGAAAAGGCAGAGGTTGGCAAACTGCAGCGCTCAACGACTCGCTGCAGCTTTGGAGGTCTGCAACCTCTCAAGGCTCTCGTCAGCCTTGCTGCCAAAAAGATGTTCTCCATCAAAGAGCATGTTGAGAAGCCGGGCTTGTACATCAGGAGCAAACCCCGACTTCCGCAACCACGCAAATCTGCGCATTACGGTGCTCGCCGCCATGGACCGGCTGACACAATCTGCCAGGTCCAGACCCGACTGAACGGATTCACACATGGCATCCTTGCCATCCTGAACAAGAGCAAGAAAGCCATCCCGTTCCTCCCCTTCGGGAATATGTTCAGCCGCATTTCCACAGACTGAGTGAAACGTGCTAAGGCACACACAGAGTTGGCTGCCTGTAAAGCCATACCCCCTGAAGAAAACACTTTCTTCGCCCAGCCATCAAAACGCTTGTACGGTACGACGCCTGCTTTGCTGGGGCCGTAGCCGCCTGCACCACCAAACTCTCCGGAGTGGGGTGCGTGGTCAAGTAGCAGGGGTCACTACTGGCTGGACGGTATTTTTTCAGCAAAGACTTGCTCACTGCCTGGAGACTCTCCGGAGCAGTCCAAGCCGCTGCCACCCTTCTTTGCAAGGCCAGTTGGTGGACCTTGGTCCAAAATATCTGTCAGGTCATCCTGCAGAAAATCCACTGGTGGCGCAGACCACCCCAAGTACTCAGTCACCCTTGACATGAGGGCTACCTAACAACCTCCATAGAGGTGTCCAGACCACTGGCATCGTGCAAAGACTGACGCAGGTCTTCCAACTGGCTATGACCAGATAAGAGGTCGTCAGGAACCTCATCAGGAACCAAACCTTCCTCAGACCCTTCATCCACCTCAGAAATATAAGCAAGAGGCTGGAATAAATCCCTGGATTAGGGCACAGAAAAAGGCACAACCACGTTTTTCGACTTGGCCAGAGCCTTCCTCGGGGTTTCCACCGGACTCCGCGGCACCTCTGATAAAGCCTCCTCGAAAGGCGGCGAGGGTGTCAACGTCGAGCAGGGCACTGATGGCTTCGACACAGGCCTCGAGGGCGGTGCCCCGAGCATGTCCTTAGATGGCCTCTGTGCCAATGGCATCAATGGATTCCTCGAAGGCGGAGTCTCGAGAGAGTCCTTCGACGGCCTTGGCGCCGAAGGAGTCGACATCTTCTTCAAAGACCTCACAGGCTCTACCGGTCTCAAGGGCGTCGAGGACCGGGACCTGGAGCAGGAATGGCTAGAGAGATCCACCTTGTCCGACCGGGACCTCGAAGGTTCCCGGTGATCGTGCCGACCGCTCGAGGCTGTAACACATTCGCTGCCAGTGTCTTTCGGCGGCGCGGACAGAACTGGGCCCTGCGACTGAAAAATCACCATCTCCTTACGAAATGAATCACATTCCGCAGGAGTGGAATGCTTGTTGGGACAAGCAACCCGCCAACGGGCGGAGTCCTCGGATGAGGAAGGCGAATGGTGACAACGCTTCCGTGAGTGCCTCGAAGAGGCAGAGGAATGGCGGGACCCACTCTGGGACCAAGACCCCTGGGACTTACGCCGACGATGCAGAGAGTCGCCCCTCGAATCGTCGGTCGAAAGCCCAGTGGATTTCGACTTTCAGGGCTTGGACGCCCTAGCGACAGAAAGCTTCTTACGCTTCCACAAGGCCTTCGATGTCAACGACTGGCACTCGTCACAATCGTCCATAGCGTGGTCCTCACTGAGGCACCAGAGGCAGGCGTCGTGCGGGTCCGTCAGTGACATATTGGAACCGCAGTCCCAACACTTCTTGAAACCCGGCCGTGGGGTAGAAGACGAAGACATCAGGAAATCTTCACAAACAGGTTTGAAGAACCGATGGAATAACTCAGAAGAACAGAGGTGCGCCGAGCTCTCCGAAGCGAACACATGCGCGGAAAAAACGGAACTGAGGCTACGGGCGTTGTGCGTCCTACTTATAACATCTGGTGACGTAGGCCCTCGAGGACAGCGTATCGACGTAGGACGCAGACGCCAAAAAATTTCCAAAGCAGCACAGCTGTGGCGATTACCTGTCATAGATGTGGAATACGTTGGAGGAACCAATCCCTTTGAATTGAAGTTACTGTTTAAATGAGGTTTCAAACCCTTTCTGCAGCCCCAAAATCCCCACATGCCTATTTAATAGAGCATTTAACTTTTTTTCACGAATGTGCATGGCAAAAACATTGCTCAGAAGTGGTATCTATGAACACTAGATCAAAGTTCTGCAAGTGCCACAGCAGAAAATCAATAGAAGTCACAGATTGTAAATGCGAGACTGAATTGAAAACCAGGACACCATGTGCCTTCGTTTTTCAGCCTATTTTGGATTTTTTAACAAAGTAATCTCCACAAATAAGATCTTGTCCACCACAAAGAATCATGCAGCCTTATTTTAGACACATTCCCATGACGGAAAGCATAGAGGACAGTCAAACAAAGTGGCATTCATCAAACCTTTAAACTCCTTTGCTCTCTAAAGGATAAGTTGCTGCAATAGAAACAAAAGAACTGGAATTACAAAATTAATGATCAACTTGATGGTGTGATGAATCCTTTCCTTTCATAGGATGCAATCTAATCGATTACCAATAATTAACTGACCATCTTGCCAAATCTTTGAATTCTCTACCCTTCAAATTGACTTTTGTGCTCACTAAACATTAATCAGTGAACATTTGCTGACACTAGAACACAGATTAGGTGAGACTGGCACAAGCTTGGGAGCAAAGTGGATAAAACCATAATGAACAATTGGGAAAAGGGAGTAGGAAAAATACAAGTACATAATACAAACGACCTCAGTCTGCTCTTCCAGTAGCGTCAACATTCCAGTGTTCAATCATTAGTGATCATGTTCCTTCCTAAACATCCTTGAGAATGGGTCTCTTGCAACAAATTAACTTCCGTTGGTTCGCCAAACAACCCATTCGCATAAGGCCAAAAGCCAACTAGGTGGCCAAAATGATGCTAAAAAACCATTTATTGCATTCATTATTGCGGTTCTAAACAGCACAAAGTGATACTGATGTGGCCATTATCAGCAGCTTCCATATTTAGTGATAAGGATTCAATTGGTGAAAAGTGTTAATCATTAAATGAAATCACCTTGATGAACTATCATACAGAAGATCATTGTATCAAGTTGACAATTGGAATTTCATCTGTACACACAGCCCAAAGTACAACCGCAAGATGATTTTAGTGTGGCAAGCAGAGGCCAGCTAATGCACGTTGACACATGCACCAACAAGATTGCAGTTCACTCTCAGATACACATCAGACATGCATGCATAAAGCAATGTCAGAACAAAAAGGTCCACATCAACGATAGGAAGAGTAAAACTAATTTCAGCAATTTAAGAGCATTTCATAGCCCCATTTTAACTGTACTTTTTAATGCAAAAACAGAAATGAAACATGGCAAGAACAGTTGAAGAGTGGTAGCCTGAAAAACAGTAAAAGTTCTTCTGAAGGGGCCCAAAGAATCGGACACCAACATGGTTTGTCCGATACCACACGTTCAATGGGAGTCCTTGGTCGCTAATAATGTTAAGGCTTTATGGAATAGTGTGATTGAGCCCCACCATATTTACAATATAACTAATCTGGAGAAGTGGTTTGGATTAATCATTTTCAAGATCTGCAGGTACGGTTTCCGCTTCAAAATCTGTTTGTATGTGTTTTCCTAGGATGAGAGAGGTTGATGTGGCAGTTCTTATTCGGTCCTTCAACATAAGCAGCTCAAATGTTTTGAGCTTCCCTCCTGACACCAACATTGTTTGTCCGATACCACACGTTCAATGGGAGTCCTTGTCGCTAATAATGTTAAGACTTTATGGAATAGTGTGATACTAGAAGAGCCCCACCATATTTGCAAGATAACTGATCTGCAGAAGTGGTTTGGATTAATCATTTTCAAGATCTGCAGGTACGGTTTCCGCTTGAACATCTGTTTGTATGTGTTTTCCTAGGATGAGAGAGGTTGATGTGGCAGTTCTTATTCTGTCCTTCAACATAAGCAGCTCAAATGTTTTGAGCTTCCCTCCCACGAGCAGCTCAAGGTAGCAGAAAAAGTATACTATGTTTTGACTTACTGAATACTACAAATGGGCGATAACAAATTCAGCTGAGCCACTCAGTAACTTTTCGTTTGGTGTACATTTTGGAGAGCACTCGCGTATTAGAAATTAAGTGCCAATGATGTGAATGGTAACTATTGGAACACTTCTGCAAGCAAACTATAGGTAAAAAATGAAATTTAGAACATATATCCATATATGCTATGTTACCCTCTTTTATACCGCGCTATTCATTTGTCCTAGTTATATTATAGAATGAAATCTCATTTAAAATAAGGAAAATTATAGTTTCATATGAAATGCAAACTGCTAATTACATTTAAAGTAATGATCCAACAACTAGCTATAAGCTTTTCCAAGTAGGTCTTCTATTGAACGCGATCATATCTTTTATAAGTTGGATATCTCATAATCGACATTTGATCTTCCATTTGTAATTAACTTCTGGTTTTCATTTCCAGTGACATTACTAGGAATATGGAGTATCACATTTAGAATTGGATCTCAATATCATGTAAATTGATAATTCATATCCATACACTAACCAAATGTTCAATCTGTCCACATTTACGAGCATTACAGGGAATCTTACACAATGGCCATCTATTTGGCCCATTAAGGGCCAAGCCCTGCCTCTCCAATACCAAAGCCACAAGTTAAGAAGCCCCCCTTACATATGGCCTCCTCCCCCCAATATGAGCCTTATAAACAAAAGGGAGGTATAAGGAGGTTGAACTAATAAGCTGCATGTCAATCCCCCACTTCCAAAAAATATAGAGCGACTTACAATTTCGACCAGCCCCTGAATAGTTTGGAGTCCTCATACATGTCTGTGGCGTAATGAGCACCAGTTCAGAGGGGCAGTTAGAGTGCACAGGAGCAAATTGAAACCTTATGACGGGCTAAGGCGGTAGTACCGATACTATAATTAAGCAGCACTGGCAAAGGTGGTGAAGAGCACCAATAAAGGAACGATGACTATTCTTTAGGACAATAATGAGCCTGACAGGTGCCCAGTGTCACTCCCAAAAGGACTCAACTGAGTAGATAACAAAAGTGGTGCTTGTATGCATGTAATGTGCACCCTCAGGAAGGTACAAAGAGACTCAAAGATCCAGCAAGGTAGCCAAGCCAGGGTGAAGGAGATCCAGGTTTTGTCAAATAGTTATTGAAAAGTTCATGCTATTTAAACAAAGTAAATTGTACACATGATGGTAAGCCATACAGAAAAAGTGGAACTTAGAGGGAAAGAATGTGGAAAGGGTTGGTGGCGAAAGTCGCATGCAAAAAGCAAAGAGGCCAAATAAAGGGAAATTAAATAGGTAATATGGGGAAATCATACAAAATATGTCCAACAAAAACTGTTGCTGACTATGTGTTCATCAGTTAGGGTTCAAAGTTCATATTAAATGAATTTATCGGTTCCAAACTTTTACTGTAATTAGAGAAGGGGCAAGAAAGGTGCGAGGGCAGTTTAAAAAAGCTGAAATGCAGATAAGGGAGTGTGAATCTTTTTTTTATTAAAGCCATTTGAGTTGTCACTGCATAAAATGGTTTCACAGGAAATCATCCAATTTCACTTGTCCGGTTTATAAGAAAACCGTTGTAATTCTCTTTGTATGTAGGCTAAACATACCATGTACATGGAGAAGGGAATTGGCTGCTTCCAAATTGCAGTGATGACTTGTCCTGCTGATTAAAAATGTGTGATGTGTTCACAAGGGAGTGGGTCACTTTGCCATAGGAAAGATTCTGATGTAAAGGAATTTGCATCCAGTTCACTAGTTTTTCCCTGCTTTTCTTTTAAAACAAAATATGTTATAGCAACCACTATGCCACCTTTGTGTCAGTCTCGTACTTTTGCACCCTTAAACTTCGCTGGACAAATGTAAGATAGCCTGATAAAGGTCAAAGACATTCTGAAAGGCTTTGATAGAGCACAGATTAAATATATTTTTTTTCCCAGATATGGTTTGGTTTTGGTTAGCATGAGGCTGAATTTCTTGAGAAAGGCTTTAGACTCCACCCAGTTAGTGCAGAAGGTGCAGAGAAGGTATTCTGTGTCTAATAGACATTGGGCAGATGTGTTTCCATTAATCAGCTAGTCATCTAAATAGGGTACACATAGATGGCTAGCTATTTAGTAAATTAACTTATGGCACATTTCATCATAAATGGGATTACTTTGAAACTGAATGGTTTGCACGTGCCTAAAAAACAAAGATTTTCTGTGCCTGGGTACAACAGAATATGAAAAGCATCTGAGATCTATGGTGGTCATATAGGATATCATATGATATAAGGCATTTATAACACCCCTATACACAAATGCCTGTATCAAGAGAATGAGAACTTAAATTGTCATCTTTGCACAGCTGTCCAGATCCCGAAGGGGATGCAGTGTGCAGAATAATAGGTTGAATAGATTAACCTGCATCTTTGTATGCAAGATGAGCTCTATATTTTCTCCCATTTCTAGCAGAAAACGAAAATGTTTTAATCTTATGATTTTTGGTGCAGTTCCTGTGGCTGGTTTACACATTTCATACAGTAGCATTCTTGAACCGTATATGGCACCCACTCGTCCTTGATGTTCTCACAATTATAATAGCAGAATCGCAGTCTTCCTCCTAACGCGGTTCTGTGGTTGGAGGAAATCTTTACTGAGCCACTGCTTAAAGTGGTTAGTATTCCTGTGCCACTTCTCTTGTTCTTTGCCTGACCGATGGGGTGTAAAATGGTGTGCCCTGCTGCCACCCTGGCAGACCTCAGAGGATTGGGAGAAACACTGCTGATAGCTTTGGGTCAAAGATTAAAGGTATTTGTCCCCTTTCTCCGTTTTGACAATCCTACACTTATGAAAATAGCATGAACTCTGCAGTCTGTTTCCTTTGTAACATTATCTAGTATTTATACCCACTTCTTTCCCCAACAGTGCCTAGACATGAAATGGCTTATGAAGATTCTGCACTGATGATTCTAGTCTCAAATAAACAAACCATGAATGTCTACAATTGTCAACTCTGTAGATTCTTGCCTGCCTGGTGTCGCTGCAGCTCCACGACCAGTCACAGCCATGGCGTTTCATGCGATTCGCACCTACGATACAACTGTTTTTGCTCTTACTTCCTCAGAGTGGAACTTTCCTGACCCAAACCTCATTTACTACAATCCTAACTAATCAGAAATGCTGTACAATTTGCATAATCTGCTGCAGAGGTGATGACCTTTGTCCCATTGTGCACCACTCCCTGCTCGGTCTGGTGAAGTGGAAGACGTGGCAATTACTAACCTCATTCAACTATTATGGGGTCTGGCACAGGATGGCTAGTTATTACAGAATTATGTGGTGCAGGCTTGGCACTTTTCTAATCTGGGGTAAATAGACCTTTCAGGTTTTGGTATAAGTTTTGATTCCATCCATAATTTGTGTGATTCGAGCAACTATTGGGTAAGGAGGGATTGCTTGCTCTTGGAGTACCACATGCTTCCAATAGGAAATATCGCTCTCCTCACCCTGCATTGCTCTATACATCTGGACGCAGTGCTATTGAGAGCACCATAGCAGTTTGTCCAATTGTCAGGGGAGAAAAATATCCTATTGGGTGTTCCCTTTCCTTTGGAGAATGCATAAAGCATTTCTCTCAGACTTGTTGCTAGTCTTCCAATTATTTCAGCAACTGGCTCTACATTGAAAATCCCACAGTACCTTTAACTACAATTCAGGAATCAAACCAACACCATAGGAATTACAAAAGGTCTTTTATATTGCCAAGAGCCCTTACTCTCAAATTTGAGGTTATCCATAGCCACTTAAAATGACAGTTTCTACTGTGTTTGACACGCTAAACTGAATTCTAGAATGACGTCTCAGTCAGGGTCATAGGCTTTGGCAGGTATCTTAGATCTTGCATTATTGTTTCCTACTCCAACTACTGTTATTATTGATGTTCTTGGAGGATGAAACTTGCCTCCATGCATATGTCAAAATCAAAGTTTCATAGCATTTGTGCCCTTGTTGAAAAAAGGGATGGCTTATTTTTTGGCAAAACTGAATGACAATGCATTACTTACCGTAAAAGCATTTCTGATGGTTGTATCTGCTTAGATTCACATGCTGTGCATAGGTCCGACATCCAGTGGTCACTGCGGAGTATTGCATTTTGTTTTTCGTAGTCGAAAAGGGGACGTCGACAAGGCGTGTCTGTAACACTATCCATATAGTGACGTGCGTTGTACCCACAATCCCTCACGCGTCGAGGTCCCTCTGTATTTTTTCTGCCCTGAGGGAGCCTTCTATACGTGAGTACAGAAAAGAGAGAGATGTAGAAAGATGTCTATGTTCCTTCCATTCGAGCGGGAAGGAAGGGTGGGCGCATGTGAATCTAAGCAGATACAACCATCAGAAATGCTTTTACGATAAGTAATGCATTGTCTTCTGATGTTTGTTAATCTGCTTAGAATCACATGCTGTGCATAGACTAGCGAGCAGTCCCCGGAGTTGGCGGTTATGAGAAGGAACAGTAGAGAAAAGATGTCTTAATACTGCCTGTCCCACCTGGGAGTCAGATCTAGAGTGTGCATCTAGACAGTAGTGTTTTGTAAAGGTGTGCACAGATCTCCAGGTAGCCGCTTTGCAGATGGACTCAAGGGGAACATTTGCAATGAACTCTATGGAAGCCCCAGTGCCTCGAGTGGAATGTGCTCTTGGCTTGAATGGTAGTTCTCTCTTAGCAAGAGTGTAACAGAGAGTGATGCACTGAACAATCCATCTAGATACTGCATCTCCTTCTCTTCCTGCTGCCACCGAGACAAAGAACTGATTAGTCTTTCTCAGTGGTCTGGTTCTTTCCATGTAGAACATGACAGCTCTGCGTACATCTAGTGTATGCAGACTTTTTTCTCCCAAACTGGAAGGGTTTTGAAAGAACGTTGGTAGTTCTATTGACTGGTTTACATGGAATTTCGAGATGAATTTTGGTGCAAACCTTGGGTGTGTGCGTAGAACCACCTTATCCTTGTGAACTGTTACGAAGGGGTCTAGAACAGAAAGAGCCTGTAGTTCACTTACTCTCCTAATGGAGGTGATAGCTATTAGGAAAGCAGTCTTAAGAGTGAGGTCTTTAAGAGTTGCCTTGTGCATGGGTTCAAAAGGAGGGCCCATGAGTCTAGAAAGTACCACATTTAAGTCCCATCCGGGAGCTGGGTTAGCTATCGGAGGGTGTATTCTCTTTACCCCCTCCATGAAGGCCTTGATAACTGGTATCTTCCACCACGACACTAAGTTGGGAAGTGGTGTATGCAGAAAGTGCCGCCAGGTGGACTTTAATGGAATTGAACACTAGACCTGAATCCAGTAAATGGGTCAAGTACAGAACAATGTTTGTGGGAGAGCAGTCAACAGGGTTGATGCTCTTACCTCTACACCAGATGACAAATCTTTTCCACTTGCTAGAATAGCAGTGGCGAGTATTAGGTTTTCTGGCTTCCCTGAGGATGTCCATACATCTCTGCGGGAGTTGTAGATGTCCAAATTCTATGATCTCAGGAGCCAGGCTGCTAAGTTCATGGTCTGAGGGCATGGATGCAGTGTCCTGCCCTTGTCCTGTGACAGCATGTTGTACGGGCAGGGAAGTTTCACTGGGGGAGATAAGGACATCTCCATCAAGTGAGCGAACCATGGCTGCCGGGCCCACATTGGGGCCACTAGTATCATGGTAACCTGCTCCTGGTGCATCTTGTGCACCACCCTGTTGAGAAGGGGAGTCGGGGGAAAGGCGTAAACAAATTTCCCTGACCATTGAATCGACAGACCGTTCCCCTTGGATTGGTTCTGGGGGTACTTGGAGGCGTAACTTTGGCATTGTGAGTTCTCCAGAGTTGCGAACAGGTCTATTTCCGGGAATCCCCATTGCTTGAAGACGTCTATGACGATGTCTTTGTGCAATTGCCATTCGTACTCTTCGGGCAGGGGGAAGTCTCTGCTGAGTTCATCTGCTAGCAGATTGAGTTCCCCTAGTACGTGTTGTGACAGTAGGAACATGTGTTTGAGAGCCCACTTCCATATATTCTGGGACAGCTTGGACAGTCCTGGAGAGTGGGTTCCCCCCTGCTTGTTGATGTAGTACATGGCTGTGGTGCTGTCTGTAAGGACCATCACTGTTTTCCCTTGTAGGTGTTCCTGGAAGGCTTTTAGTGCTTTGAACACCGCCAGTAGCTCCAGTAGGTTTATGTGCTTGGATGCTACGTTCGGAGTCCACACTCCGTGAGCAGTTTGATGGGATAGGTGAGGCCCCCATCCTGTGAGGGATGCGTCCGTGGTTAGAGTGGCCTCCACCGCGGGTGTGGCAAAGGGTTTGCCCATTATCAGGTTTTCCTTTGTCCACCACCGTAGCGAGAGAACCAAGGCTTGCGAGACCACCACTAGATCGTCCCATTGTCCGCTGGCCTGACACCACTGGCTGTTGAGCCACTCTTGCATTGGGCGCATGCGCAGGCGCACGTGAGGTACCAAATAAATACACAACGCCATCATACCTAGCAATTGCATCGCTTTGCGCACCGTCACCTCTCGACCTGCCACATATTGGGGGATCTGAAACAGCATGTTTTGGACCCTCTCGTTGGAGGGGAAGACGAGGCCGTCCTTTGTTCGAATTAGAGCCCCTAGGAATTGTTTGGCTTGGCTGGGGTCTAAGCTGGACTTCTTCTCGTTGATGGAGAAGCCCAGTTGGAACAAAAGGTCTACAGTCTTTTGGGTGTTTGAGAAGCATGTCTCGTAAGAATCCCCTGTTATGAGCCAGTCGTCGAGGTAAGGGTATACTGGGATGGATAACCTGCGCAGGTGGGCCGCTGCCACTGCCAGTACTTTCGTGAATACCCTTGGTGCAGATGCTATGCCGAAGGGTAGCACGCTGAACTGGTAGTGTTTGCCCTCTATCATGAACCCGAGGTATTTTCTGTGCGCTGGCAACATTAAAATATGAAAGTATGCATCTTTCATGTCCAGTGTTGTCATGTAATCTCCCTGTGATAGCAGTGGGATCACTTCCTGTAAGGTCACCATACGAAACTTCTGGGGTTTGACAAACTTGTTCGCTGGGCGCAGATCTAATACAGGGCGCATGGTTAGATCCTTTTTGGGTACAAGGAAGTACACTGAATAAATACCTTCCATTACCTGAGATAGAGGCACGACCTCTATGGCTCCTTTTTCCAGCAGTTGGTCCACTTCTTGGAGAAGGATGGCGAGGTGTTCTGGTGTCATGCGGCGTCCCCTCGGGGGTCTGTATGTTGGGGAACTGTTGAACTCTATACAGTAGCCGCGGGCTACGGTGGAAAGTACCCAGCGGTCTGATGTTATTCCCTCCCATGCTGGAAGAAAGGATCTTAACCGGCCCCCGACCGGCGTTGCATGGGAGGGGACGCAAATGTTCGCGTCACTTGGTGGTCTTGTTGGCTTGGGAGCCTCTGGGGGTGGAACCCCGGCCTCTTCCTTTGCCACGACGTTGACCCCTCTGATTGTACTGGCCGCTATTACTCTGGTAGTTGCTGGCAGAGTACTGTTGTTGGTTTTGTTGCTGGCGTTGTCCACGAAAAAAGCGCTTATTACCAAATCCCCGCCTATTAGGGGGTTTAGAAATTTGGTCTAAGGTCTTTATTGTATCAAATTCTTTCTTGGCGTTCTCCAGCGCGTCATCCACTGCTCTCCCAAAGAGGTCGGACTCCTCTATGGGTTTATTAATAAGGGACGCTTGTGTTTCCGCCTTAAATCCGGAATTGCGAAGCCAGACGTGACGCTTCAGTAAAATTCCTTGCACCAAAGAGCGGCCAGCCGTCTCTGCTGCATCAAGGGTATTATTGACGATGCTTTGATTGACCAGAGAGCCCTCGTTAACTGTAGCCAGTAAACGAGTCCTTAGGGGTTCGGGAGCTTCTTCGATGTCCTGTCTCAGCTTAGCCCATTGAGCATCGGCGTAGCTTGCCAATAGGGTATTATTATTGGCGATTCTGGTAGAGAATGCTGCAGAGGTGGTGATTCTCTTGGCTAGGGCATACAGCTTCTTCCCCTCTTTATCTGGGGGTGCCTCGCTAGTAGATAGTGGGACTCCTGCCCTTTTCCTGGTGTTGGTCACGACCAGGGAGTCCGGGATTGAGTGACCCTTAATATATAATGGGTCTGATTAAGAGGGAGAGAAGAGTTTCTCAATCCTCGGATTGACCCCTCTCACCAACGCAGGAGTGGAAAGAGAAGGTGTAATACGTCTCTTAACTGAGGCGAGGATAGGTATAACCTGACTAGTGGGGGGGTTTTCTTTGATAATCCTCTCCACAAAATCGGTGTCTGGGGTGACGTCCCCAGTTTCGATTTCGAAATGTGCTGCTGCCTTCTTCAGCAGTGCATTGAAGGTGGGTTGATCATCGACAGGCGAAGGGTTCCTGACTGGTGTAGTTTCAGTAGACCTGATGACTATACTGCTACTACCTGTGTCAGTCGACCTAGCCGGTGGCTGCCAGGGATTTTGGTCGCCCTCGCCTGTGTCTTCATGGAATCCTTCCTCACATAGGTTAGTTTCCTCGTGAAAACCTTCCTCTTCTTGTTGGTCCTCAACATAGGTGAACTCATCTTCCTCTTGGCAGGTGTCTTCCTCAGTGGGATTGTAAGAGTTTATGTCCTCCTGTATGGGGTTATAAAACTTCTGGTATTTAGCCCTTGGACTCTCAAGGGGTGCCTCCCTTGGTCTCTTGGGTGGCCTGTCTTCTGGGATGGACATGAACCTATCTAGTTTGTCCATACAGGTCTGGAACCTTTCAAAGGTCCACTGAGGTCGGCCAGGACGGTCTGGGAAAGAAAAGAGAATTTCTTCCTCCTGTAATTGTCTGGTTCTGTCCCATAACGTCGAAGAAAGAGAGCCTCTGCCTTCTGAGTAGCCTTCTTGCTGGCTAGGGCCTTCTGTCGGCGTCGGGAACTGGCCTGATCTGTTTTCCAGTGCCTTCGGCGTATCTTTGGCCTTGTGCGCGGTTTTCGGCGTTTCACTCGCCGTACGTCTTTGGCCGTCCTTAGATGCTATGCGCGCGAGGCTTTAGGCGATCATTCTCTCTTCCGAGGGATCGGTCGCCGTCGCGCTATGGAGCATCGAGCCTTTGCTTGTCGAGTCCTTGGTCGTCGAGTCCTTGTTGGCAACGTGAGCGCTCTTGTGATGCCCTTATTTTTAGAGTGCCCAGTCGCCTGTCGGTGGAGGGGAGGGCTGACGACCCTTACGGTCGGTGGAAGACGTCGGTGGGCCTGGCGTCCCCGTTGGCGCTATGGCTGTCTTCGACGAATGTGTGCCTGGGGGTATGTGCTTTGGTGTTTTTCTGTGTGCGTCCTTGTCGCCGGGGTGTTCATCCCCATAAAATGGGCGTGAGCCGGGCTTGTCGGGTCCGGGGACGGACGTCGAGGAGCATGAACGCTCCTTTGAGAGGTCTACAGCCTCCATTATGGGGGCCGTGTAGTCTCTGTCCTTGTCACACTCGGCGGCAGCGGGCGAGGAGTCAGGCCTAGACATGGCGTAGGCCGCCCACCATTTGACCCTGCGGTCCTTTAGAGTTTTGGGCTTTAGTAATTTACAGGCCGCACAGCCGTCCTCCTGGTGATCGAGGGGTAAGCAACGGTTGCACCGTTTGTGCTTATCCTTCCAGGTATATTTACCCTTGCAAAGCGGGCAAAACCTAAATGGCATCCTCTCCATAGCGGAGGGTAATAGGTGTGACTACGACCTCGAAAGAGAGGGAGAGGAAAGAGAAAGGCATTCTTAAAGAAAAGAAATACCACAAAGCCCCACTCTACCTACTGTGTATGGCCGGTGAGGCCAGGCCACGTGTTCGGCAGCGCAGAAGGATCTCCTCCGCTCGTCCTTCCGTCGAAGATCTTGCTCGTCGAAGAAACGGCTCTGCGTCGAGGGAGGGATCTACGTTATTGATATTAATAACAAACGACCAAAGGTCGAAGAAACTATTTGGCAGTGTCTCTCGAGGAGCTCCGCATAAAGGCGACCAGTAGCTGGGCGGATAAAAAACAATCAGAGGGACCTCGACGCATGAGGGATTGTGGGTACAACGCATGTCACTATAGGGATAGTGTTACAGACACGCCTTGTCGACTTCCCCTTTTCGACTACGAAAAACAAAATGCAATACTCCGCAGTGACCACTGGATGTCGGACCTATGCACAGCATGTGATTCTAAGCAGATTAGCAAACATCAGAAACAAGATTTTCGCAGACTTCGATGCTGAAGCATCTCAAATGTGTTTTGACCCCAAAGACATCAGTACCATCAGTTGTTTAAGTTTGCCACGTTTTAAAGAAGAGTGTGCACATGTGGGGACCTTAAGGGAGACCGCTAGCCAGGGGCTGGAGGTCCTCACCTTCGGAGCTTTTTTGTGCTTTCATATTCAGGCCTCCCATTTTTCAGAAGTCCTGATGGACTCAAGTTCTTTAGGTTGCATAGTCTAATACCCCTTGTGTCCTCATCTTACTTGATCTTTCTTCTGACTGACATGGTCAACCATGCCATCCTGCTCAACCGTCTCTGTGATAAACTGGGTATCACCGATCAGGCCCTGGCTTGGCTGACCTCTTTCTTCTCTGATCGACCCTCCCAGGTCCAACTTGGGTCCTTCCTCTCTATCTCTACCTGTGGTGTTCCCCATGGGTCTAACCTCTCTCCCTGGCTGTTCAACCAATACCTGGCACTTCTTGCCCACCGCATTGCCGCTCTGTGCCCCAACGTGCAGTGCTATGCGGACGACTCAGTTCATTTTCAGGCTCCCTTCTGACACCTTCTCTCATCTCCGACTGTCCGCTATCCAGGAGTGGTGTGCCACCAATGATCTCTGCCTTCACGCCAGTAAGATTCTCCTCATCGGCACACCTGCTCCCTCCTTTCCTATCGCTCTCTGGCCAGCCTCCCTTGCCCTCTTCCTTCTACCACCTTTGAGGCTAAAAACCTCGGGGTCATCATCAACTCTACACACTCCTTCTCTCCTCACATCTTGGAGGTCTCCAAGAAGTCACAGTACCAGCTGCACCTCAGAGGTATTTTTCCTCTCCTTCCCCCAGAAGCTCACTGTCTCCAGAGCTCTTGATCTCTCTAGCCTGGACTACTGCAACAGCATCTTTCTTAATCTGCCTGCTTCTACTCTCCACCCTCTGCAACTCATCCAGGAAAGGACTGCAAGACTGGTCCTTGGCCTTAAACCCAGGGATTGTATCTCTCCATGTGAAATCTCTGCACTGGCTCCCAGGATTAAGTTTAAAACTTTCTGCATTGTCCACAAGGCCTTCTGGGGCCTCAATACATTCGAAACTCTTCCTAAATATCTTCCTTCTCGAGCTCTTCGCTCATTGCTCATCCGCTTCAAACTCCCTCAGGGTTAGTTGCTTCTGATCTCTTTCTTCGGCTGGGGCCTCCCTCTTAACTGCCTTGCTGAAACTTGAGAACCATCTCCCGTTCCGGAAGCACCTCAAAAACCTCAACTTTGCTTCTGCTTTCTCTCCTCCTCTCCCCTGCTGAACTCCTGGCTGAAACTGCACTGGTCACCTGGCTACCCTCCGATCTCGGGCCCAGGTCCCCTCCCCCACCAGTTGCACACCTGTACTGCCTCCCTGGCATCCACCGCACTTGGGGACTCTGTTCTGTAACCCTACAGTCCCCTCCAAGCACTTGACACCTAATGTCTGCACTTACCCTTGCAACCAGCTGGATGCACTTTTACTTATTGCTTTTATTATTCTATTTATTTTATTGTCGATCCCTTCCTATTGCGCCTAGACTGAGGATGTCTTCTGGTATTATCTCAGTAAGAGGACAAAGGATGACAAGATCCCTTAAATGCGGCCTGCACTGAGGGTTCATCATGGAATGGGGAATACCGAGTCTCACCAAAAGACATCCTCTCCTCAATCCCCAAGGACCCCAGGTGATCATCCCCCTCACCTCTACCCCCCCCAAGGTCAGGATACAAAAGTGATGGCCTTTCTCTGGACACCTGAGAAGAGTATCCAAGGGGAGTAGGTGCGAGGAGGACTCCTGTTTCTCACAAAGGGTACTTTGCCTTCAGATAGAATAAGACAGCAGCAGCGGATTACAAGGGTGGTACATCCCCAAGAGGCTCCATTTCAGCTTACACTTGAGGTATCCGTAATGAGACATGGCTCGAATATATATAATAAACATACACATTTAATAACTATGTAAACAGAAATCTAGGCATACAATAGGCACTTTAACACACCCACAGACACAGTCCCATGTTTGGGATTGGTAGATAGGACTGGCGAAATTCATAGGGGGCTTGGTGCCACTATCCACTCTGGAGTGCCTGCAGGAGGACAATCGAGGATCCCTCAAGTTACATCTGCAGCCTACAGTGTTCGTCCAGTCTCCCTGGCCTGGTCATACCACCCCCAAAAACCGCTAGGTTTAACCCAAGCTAGTGATACCTGCATGTCCTTGAGAATTCTACTAGTTAACAGACTCTTGTACAACAATGACACTGCTCCCTAAAGAGGGCTTGCCCCCCCCCCCTCCGAGTAAACAAGACATCACAAAATATAATGGCAGCATCAAGAGACCGCTCGTCTCTTCAGCCTTGGACAATCACAAATGCAATAATGGTTTGAATTATTGAAGGCGCAAGAGACAATCACTACCGTCCCTCTTCAAGCATGGAAGAAATATGGCCATCTGCTATAAAGCAAACTGGCAACTCCAGTAACAAGGAGGGTGTGAGCATCAAAAAATGGCAGCTGGGCCTCTTGAAGGTACGATCCCTGTATCTGCTTGATCCAATCAGGAGCCAGAAGGAAAAGTAGTCTAATGTAGAGAACCAATCGCTGCGCTCAAGGTTCTGACGCACGAGCATAGTTATGAGTTTGATAGCCCTGGGAAGCAGGTCTGCAATGGCATGATGGCGCCTGGTGCTCAATCCTATGCGAGGGAACTTGAGAAATGAAGGCAGCTGTAGCTCACAGCAGTGAGAGGAAAGCAGAGAAAGTGGCAGAGCGGGCAGGAGGGGAAGTAAGGAGAAGCAGCAGAGCAAAGAGAAGAGTAAGTAGTCAAAGAATGAGGGAGGTAGATGTATGGGGAGAGAAGGCATGGGGAGGAAGAGGAAAAAAAAGTGAAAGGGAGAAGGGAGAACAAATGCCTAGAGAGCGGAGGGACAGAAGGGAGAAGGAGAAAGAAGGTAAAGTAAACAGTGAATCAGGAAGGAAAAGGAGAGCAGAGCATTTGGGCAGAAGGAGGAAGGAAAGGAAAAGGATGAGAAGTCCAGAACCCTGAAGAGTACAAGTTTGAGAGAAAAGTAGAGGGCTGAAGAAAGAATGCAAGACAGAGTAAGGGAGGGTGAGAGAAAACACGAGGGAGAACAAGTAGAAGGAAGAGGATTGAAAGCTAAGGAGGGAGTTTAAGTGTCCCATTGGGGCGGAGAATCGAGAAGGAAATCAAACAAGTTGGAGCTCAAAGAAGGGGAGAAAATAGCTATGTCAGGAAACAGGAGGGATGTCCAGTGGCACCACATGGATAGGCTGCCCAATAATCCAGCACCAAGGGAACGGTGGTAGAATCAGTCTTCAGCAATCCGGGGCCTGTGCCACACCCTGTCCTAGCCCACTGAGGTTTGGATCCACTATATCCAGGTGTGGCACTGTGGAAGGGATCATCTGTGGACTGACCACTCTGCCAAGAAAGGAAAGACATGCAGGGGATACTAGAAGTCCACAAATGATTTGACTTTCATTTGACTACCTAGGGTAGGATCCCAATGTAGACGAGGATGACAGATGGAATTTGGTTCTTAAGGCAGCCGGAGTTGCTAATCGTAGGAGTCTTAGATTGTTCCCCAATTTTTCAGTCCACTGTAAATCTTAGTATTTGTTAAAAAAGCAATTTGAACCAAAATCCCAGTCTCCACACACAGGGAGAGAGTGTGAGTGTGTGGTAGCAGAACATCTCACCAGCGTGTCCAATAGTGGCATGAAGCGTTTTACAACCTACCACTAGGTATGCTTGGTATTCTGTAAAGATAGCGCTCCTGTGACCTATTCTCACCCTGCCTTTGGTATTTTAGCTTCACTGTAATGGGAGGATGGTTGGCAGGTAACTGCCCAGTCACCAAATATAGAAACCACCGCACTCCCGTCCCCCCGCACCCTCACAATCCCAGATTCCTGGTGCTAATGCAACACCCCAAAAAGGGGGTAAGAATGCATTCACATGGGTTGGTTAGACACGTATAAAAGGTGCATTTAAACAATTTCTTGAGCAGCAATGGTGATAAATCTTCTGTCATACCTAACTCATGTGGTAGTTCATGGCAGAAAACAGCCACTGAAGTGCTTAAACCACTTGATACTCCTTCAGTAAATGCAGCTCCTGAAAGACAAAAGAGATTGACATCAGTTAACAGATTGGGACCAATAAATCCTAAAAAGTATCTGTTGGCCAATTCAAGATACCGTCACTTCTAAACATGATGAAGGGACCTCTTGTTGCTATCCCTCATTAGTAGACAGAGCAAAATAAAAAGCAGCAACTACTATTGCCAGTTCCAGAATGATTTAAGCATTCAAGAAACGCTGAAGTCTACTTTATAGAGCTGGTTTCTTTCCCTAATAAATGACATTGATCTTTGAAGTTTTTCATCTTCAAGCAGTCTGTTTTTAAGAGCTAGATTAGACTTCGCTAGGGAACCTGAAACACTGATTGCCAAAAGACAATAGACAATTCGAGAACAATGGACTGTATCTAGGGAGAGGACTAATGTAAAACAGATACATGGTGCCTCAATTAATTAAGTTCAAAGATTGAAATTGCCACGAGAAATGCTGGCCAGAAGCTAAATACAAGCCATATCTTCCCATTCTAGACCTACCCCCAAACCAACTTTGGTGATACTCAGATTTCTTCAGGTTCACTGCCTTCTATCCAATTCTAGGATAACAAGCCTCTGGATCAAGCCAGTACTCATACAGCGGTCATAAATTGGGACAGACAGTTGGTCAAGAAAAAGTAATTTAGGGACAGGACTGTATGCCTTTGTGACCCTATGAGGACAGACGGGTGGAGGGGACTCAGAACATGTAGGTTAACTTAACCCCCTCACTCAGATTTCTCCAGAGACCAACGCTGGTGTTACAGTAATTCTTGGGGCACAATAATCTGCGCTTGGTCTGGTAGCGTAAGGCCCATAAGGCCCAGGGGTTGTGGGCGCAAGGGGTCACTTTCAGAGAGGGGGATTTAGTTTTGGTCAGTAGAAGTGCTTAGGAATTAGTTCCAGACAGTTTCCAGCAGAACACCCAAATGATGAATGAGGATTTCTGTGGGGCAGACCACCTCTAAAAGGTTGAAGGATGTTGCATCCGGAAGTCACCAAGGTCAGGCGACGACAGGTAATCTTCAATGGATGAACAAATGAGCAAGCTCAGCAAAGCTTTCGTTCATACAAGGAGGCTAAAAACGCAGGAGCAGGTGTCTTTACACAAGTTGAAGAACATCCAAGATACAAGAGCGGCAATGGCTGCAGCGAGGTGCCTTGGAGAGAGCTGGTCAGTCGGCCGGTTGGTCCAAGGACACTTTTGAAGGTTCTGAAGGTTCTGAAGGCGTAGACCCTCGAGCAGGTGTCAAGCCACGTCTTCTTGAGATCAGGAGCAGGGCTTCACCAGGACAACACTGCTGGTCAGCTGCAAGGGTAGTCATAAGGTTGGCAGCTGGGTGCACTTATTCGTAGAGGGACAGCTCCAATGATCTGTCAATTAGCTGCAGAAGCCCTCGTTGCATCCAACCTTTGGGCTGGGAGCATGCACAATCCCACCAGTGGCAAGGATCTGCACCAAACAAGTAGTGGCTATCCAATCATGGATAGCCACTGGTCATATCTGCCTAGCAGCAGAAATTCATGCACCAGGGATGTGGATTGGGACCAGACAGTGCCAGCTTCCTCCACACAGGGACGGACGGACGGACGGACGGACGCGCGCACACACATTTCCCTGTGAAAGGGATCCCCAAAACAAGGCATTCCTGACCGCAGAACGCAGGAAGAAGGCCAAAGATCGACATGGCCAAATAACAACCTTGTGGCACAGCCATGTTAGGGCACTATCCACCTTTAGCAGCCATTTGCGGTAAATGCAAAAGTAAAATCTTTCTAAAACCGTCAATATTAATGCTGCCACCAGCTGTTTTAGCACATTGTAAAAGTAACCAAAAAGCCATTATATAAAAGGATGATACAAAGTATCCTAACTGCAATTCACAGCAAAGAGTTGTATGCAATTGTAACAATATCAAGAAATTCACAAAAGAAGACAGTCTCCAAGTACTGATACTCTTAGGAACTAATCCATTATGAGCAAACATACAAGGGAAGTAAAGCAGAAGGCTTTACTTGCCTCCAAAAATTCATGGCACAGTTCAAACAAGCAAAAAGAAAGGTTGTCCCATAGAAATAAGCTTGTAGGAGGAAAGCAGCAAAAACATCTTTCCTAACACCGATTCTAGGAGCCAGATGTAGAGGCTGTGTAGACAACGGTCATGTCTCAGCCGTCCCCAATATCACCTAAGATCCTAACATCGCTCCTTAAAAGTGGGCATGAGAGAAAGGTTAAACAAACTCCAAAGGAAGAAATCATAGCTCAAATTTAACAAAATAGCATGGCTCCACAGTTGAACGATTGTCCCAGTAGATATCCAATGCAATCCACCCAATTCTCTACCCATGAGTCTTTAAAATCAACTTTCTCAGACAGAACAATTTAAGCAGATGAAGATAACAAAACATGGAACTTAAACTCTGGCTTCACAAATATGAAAACTATTCGGGAGCAGGTCTTTCAGCAAGCGAGATGCACAATCTGTCCATGGCTGCCACGAGTTCTATGGGAGCCTGGCTGGTCGAGGGACGTAGGGTGGACGGAGGCAAAGTAAGAGTTCCATAACTCACTGTGGAATGAAAATGCCGCTCAAAGCGCGAATGGAGCAAAGGACTAGTCATAGTTGCTTCACATTTATCAGCCCAAGACTCGCCAAGGCCATTGCAGCACTTTGCATTTATTTTAAGTAACGGGCTGTTGTACATTTGTGTGTTCTTGGAGTTAAATTTGTTTGCTGACCATTGTTTGTGGATTCAATGTGGACCCAACTCTAATGTCTGTGCGTCCCTTGAGCAGAGATCCCATGTGCTAGAGTACAAAGCTTTCCCGATTTAGCCGTAAATCTGGTTGATAGGCCACTGCTCAATGAAGCCAACGACAACAACCAATAATCCTCAACTTTATTACTAAATAAAATAAAAAGGTACACAATCAATTACCCCCTAGTCGCTGTCTCACCTCCCTAGCTGAGACTCTATTCCACCTCTGCTTCTTCTAAGATTGGTTGACCATTGGTAGAACTACTGTAATGCCATATGTTGCCATAGGGAGGCCTAAACTGCAATTGCCTTATCTGATTGAGACAGTCAGGGACTTCCTAGCGGACCAATCTGCTTGTCCTGGCGGCCTTCCGATGGCCGCCCCGTAACCTCCGCACTCACCAGTGTGTCCCCATGGTCTGAACCACCTATCCCTCTGCCTCCCTCTACATTTTCAGTTGATCATTCCTGGTCACTCCCTTCTCACTAAGTTTCCGGGTTTTCTCCCTCTCCCGTTTCCACTCTTCTGATCCCATCCGCTTCCCACCAAATCTCACTTCTCCTGACACTACCCTGGTTTTGCCCTCATTCCTCCTCCTGCCACTCACTTCCCCTATTCCTAACCCACCTCCAATGGTCTCCAAAATCACTTCCGACCACTGTCATTTGCATCCGATTGGCAACCCTTGCTTACCCCAAACACTGTACATAATGTTAATATAAATACTCACTCCTTCAAGTTATCCTCCAGCTGCTACACCCACCTCTCTGGTCCGTTGGTTCTCCCGCTCCTTCACTGCAACCTCACCCGTACACCTCAGACTCTCAACTGAGATGGCTAGCTTTTTTGATATCTCAGTCTTTGTCAAAGTCCCTTAGCTACAATTTGATCCCTACATCAGCTACTCCCCTGGGCCAATCTCCATCTGCTCTACACACTGCAGGCCGGGACTTCCCTTGGAAGTCTTCAAAAGCACATTCTGCCCCTCTCCAGTCTCAATTTTCCTGCAGCCAACCATGTGATCAGAAGATTTGCTTGCTTTTGGATTTTCTCCTGTCCTTTGTGAGTCTCTGTTCAAACAGGGTTTAGGGATTGTTTGAGTCTCCCCTGTAGTCCCTTGACCGATCCAGTTTTCCTGCTGTTGCCCTACTGCTCCTCTGTACCGAGTCTGGGGTTGATGTCAAAGCTATTACAGATTGACCATAGACAAATCAACCTGCCATGGAGCTCTCCCTTTTCTCTTACCAATCTCACTTTCAAGGTTGTGTCCCTCTCCCAGCTACCTTTGTGCGTGCCACTTTCTCAGTTTTCACTCCATCAGCTTCTGATCGGCTTGCCTGCAAAACAGCCCTTCAACAATTGCAAGAATGATCCCAACTGCCTACCATCTCCCCACACACATTCTCACCCATCTCGATTGCAGAAACCTCACACCTCTAGTGATTTACTTCATACTATTGACAATCTCCGGAGTTCCTTCTCCGCTCTGCCAATACTGTTCTTCAGGTACACACAGTTACCAATCCAAGCTCGGTTGTTTTATACATAAAGTGATAGACATTGGTAAATTCTCCAGTCTGACCAAGAGATGGGTTAATTGCAGACATGCACATTAAAGTCTTTTATCCAAAGTTAAGCGAATCCGGAAGATCAACTCATGAACGGATAAATCATTGCCCAAATATAAGCAATTATTCCTTGGAAAACCACAATCGGGACCTCTTCCCTGGTCACAGCTGCAGTTCTTTTAATAACACTGGACTAGATTGCTCATCTCAGGTTTCAAAATATCCACTAGCTAGTGGTTAGTGATCATGGACTCTTTAAGGTATGGTGTCTGTGTACATGTGGATAATTGAGGGGGCGAGCGACTATGCCTGGCTAGTAATTTAGAATTTACCCAAGGCTTCTCGTCTGACCGTACATCACAAAGATGATGCACTATATTACACTTTGAAATCTCTCTGTGGCAAGTCATAGATTGGATAAACCAGTTGCCATTTTAAGGATAGGATCACTGAACATCAAACATTTGCAACATTTATAGATGTTACATGGAAATGAGTTCTTCTGTTAACCAACAGTGGTTTTAAGGCATTGAAAACGTTTCTGCCCATCCACAAAGATAGTATTGGATGAATGCATCTTCGACAGCAAGAGACTTATTCGTTCTACAATTCATGCTCCTGCAAACCGATAGGTCTCAATGAGACAATTGCCTGGAATGTTTGTTTTTAGTGAATTTGCAGAGTTAAACTTGTATGCTTTTCTGGCATTAGCACACATTTGAAAATAATATTAGTTTTTATGGTCAAATGCACTTTATTTTATTTTGAGTGAATTACTTGGTTTTGAGGTAAATCCAAGAGAATCTCAGTTAATCATACAAATATGAAGGCCACCAGGGGGCGCACAGGCAATGGCAGCCTGAATACGCCGCTCCCGCCGTAACTGGGCTACGCAGAGGGATTGAGCCCCCCCCCGCTCCCCCCCACGGGACATTTACGGTCCGCGGAACCCGTGAACCTCGGGTGCCCCCCGGGGTGAAAGAGCGGCATCTGGGGACCCCCGGGTGCCCGAGAACGAGCTCTGCGGCCCAAAGGGAGGAGCCCCGGAGAGCCCCAGGCAGAGTCCTGACCATCGAGGGAGGAGGGGGGGGTGCGCGCGGGCGGCCCGGACTCGCTGGTGCGCCCGACCCCCTCATCACCCCGATCACGGAGCGCGCCGGCGCCCCGGCGGAGAACCCGCCGGCGACACCCCCGCAGCACAAGAGCAAGGAACCGGCGCGGAGGGGGAAGTCCCCGTGGAAGAGCCGGATGATACGCGGGCCGCGACCCGCTTAAGGAAAAGCGGCCTGCCTGCGCTCCCGAAATAGGACCCCAGGGGACCCATGGCAGGGCATGGAGGGGCGAGTCGGCCCTGCCCCCCCCCTGCCGAGCCAAAAGGAAAAAAAAAAAAATTTTAAAAAAAAAAAATTTAAAAAAGGGGGGAAAGAAGTAAGAAAGAGGAGGGGAAAAATGTCCCCAGTTCTAAAATTGAAATAGAACATTTGGAGGAGAGTATCCTTGAGCACATCACTTCCCCAGGTGGTGGCCCCTGGGTTCTTTCCCAGGGCGAGTGCCCGCCTGGGGGCTCTCACTGGAGGAATCACGCCTGAGAGCCCTCCAACAGACCGCTATCGACATCCATAGCCGTTCCCCCCCCCCCAACCCTAAGAACTGCTGACCAAAGATAGAGGACACAAGGGGGGAGGGGGTGTGAGGCCCCCACCAGAGGTCTGGTGGGGCGTGTGCCCGCCCACGGGTGGCCCCCCACGAAGGGCCATACCAGAAGGAGAGAGCGCTCTCCCCGACCGGGCTCTGTCCCTTGCCCCTAGGGGCGCACCAGCGGAGGGGAGAAGTAGGAGGACCGAATGAGTTGGCGCCATACCCTCCAGGAGTACCGCTATCAAGACACCAGAAGGGAGAACAGCGACCCGGACCGACGGACCGGCATGTCCCAATCCGAGACCCCACCCCCGCCCGCCCTCACCATGGAAAAGGGCTTTGCCTCGGTCCTGCAGGAGATTAGGGACATGCGGGCAGACATTGCCCAGAAAATGGAAAACATGAACCGCAGAGTGGACAAAGTCGAGGATAGACTGTCACAATTAGAGTCCAACCAGTCCTCAGCAGCGACCCAGGAGCTGGACACGACCCTGAGACTATCGGCCCTGGAAAAGAGAGACGAGGAGAGGGCAAGACAAATGGACGACTTTGAAAACAGAGAGCGGAGGAACAACCTCAGAATCTTTGGGGTGCCGGAGTCGGAGGGGGAGACGGAAAGAGACCTGACCCGGGTGGTGAGGGACATCATTACCCTCTTCCCGGATGAGATGACAACCGAACCGACGTTTGATCGGATCCATAGAGCAGGGGGAAGAGCTGGGAGCCCCCGGTCAATTCTGGTCCGCTTCCACTATTACACTGAGAAAGCGAAGGTTCTAGAGGAGGCCAGGAAGTCCCGAGAGATATCCTACAACAAGGCACAGGTGTCCATTTTCCAGGACCTCTCATCATACACGCTGGCCAAGCGTAGGATGTGTCGTCCGCTGACCCAGAAGCTGAAAACGAAGGGGGTGCGCTACAGATGGGGTACCCCTTTTCCCTCATGTTCGAATACGAAGGCCAACGAGTGAACCTGATTTCAGAGGAGGATATAAGGAGAGCCATACAGGAATACGCAACAGACCCGACCCCGCGGAGGGAACCCTCCGGGTTCGCCGCGGATGAAGCCGGTGCGCGCCGGTCACGAGGAGAGAGGAGAAAAAAGACAGGCCCACGGAAATTTCAAAAATTGAACCCACCGTCTCCATCGACGGACAGGAATGACACGGAACCCGGCCAGGGTGGAGCGGGACTGTCGGACCCGGGGGAGGGAGGGTGCTGAAGCATCTCACGGCAGGCGACAACAGTCTCGGGGGAACTGTGTAAAGATCTCACCACGGGGACTCAGCATCTGTTCCGGCCCGAAGACGAGCCGAACTCCAGGACCATGGGGTCCGAACTAATGTGGATCCTCCTGGAACAGCAAGTATGAGAGTTGCATTGGGGGAGGGGGGGGGGGCTCATGGAGGTTTTCATTTGGATATTCACCCAGCAGGAGGCGGTAGGCTGGTGGTCCGGCCAGTTACCAACAATGGTAGAACTGTTTGGCTGGACGCCGGGGTGGGGGGAGTGGGTTAAGGGGTTTGTTGATGTGGTTACGTTCACAGGGGGGACCAGGGGGCAGTTGGGGATAGGTTTAAGGACCACCTGGGGGGGGGGGGGAGGGAGGGGAAGGGAAACGGGGGATCAGAGGATAACACGAAAAGAGCTGGACAAGGAAAGTGCCACGAGTCAGCTATCCTGTAGCTGGTTAATCAGACAATGGCTGATGATCTGCCTACCCTGGGCGTGGGCTCCCTTAACGTGAGGGGGCTGAACACCCCCACCAAAAGATCCCTGGTCTGTAGGGAATTCAGGAGGGCTAAACTAGATGTGTTTTTCCTTCAGGAGACGCACTGGGCGAGGGGGAAAAGAACCGAGGCTACGGGGGGGTGGGGGGGGATTGGGGAAGTCCTCAGCGCCTCCCACAAGACCAAGAAAAGGGGGGTGGCCATAGTGCTAGCGAGGGACATTGGCTTTGAAGTAGAAGCCTCACTGAAAGACCCAGAGGGTCGGTACCTGTTGATGAGGGGCTCCCCCTTAACACTTGCAGTTGTGTACAGCCCCAATGAAGGCCAGGCGCAATTTTGGGAGGGAGTGAAGAACAGATTGAAATTATTCGTGCGCGGGTTGATGGTGGTGGGGGGGACTTTAACATGGTCCTGGACCCGAAAGTTGATAGGAAACGCTTGGAATCCCAACCCACCAGGGCTGCATTTGAAATTATTTCCAAAGGGTCAACACAGAGCTGGGCCTAGTGGACACCATTCCGACCCCCAGGGCAGAACACCTCTCCTTCACATACTATTCTGCAATCCACACATCATACTCCCGAATAGACTACATCCTGGTAGACGAGTCCCTGCGCCCATACGTCTCTGGCTATGAGGTTGACCCGGTCCCTTGGTCCGACCATGACCTGGTCCGTACCACCACTATAGGGGAATGGCGAGGTGGCAGAAAAGGGCGATGAAGTGCAACAACTCCCTGCTGAAGGACGATGTCCTGGCGCAGGAAGTGCAGGACGCCATTTCAGAATACTTCGAGCTGAACGACAATGGCGAGGTGGGTGCGCATGTGTTGTGGGACGCCTTCAAGGCGACCTTACGCGGGGTTCTCATAAGAATGGGGGCTCAGAAAAAAAGGGAGAGGGAGGCCCAAGAAAAATCCCTTAGGGGAAAGATCGCACAGCTCCAGCCGGGAGGCCCCCCGGAGGCACCCTTGGCCATGGAACAGATCACTGCCCTAGAAAATTACAAACTTCAATTGAAGGTTCTCTTGTTGCACAAAACTGAGCGCAACCTCCAGCTAGTGAAACAAAAATACTATGAGAAGGGGGACAGAGCCGATAAAATTCTGGCCTGGAAGCTCAGAGAGGTCCAGAGAGGTCCAGAGAAGCAGAATGGTGAGGGCAATCAGGAACGAACGGGGCTCACTAGACCATAGCACCCCAGACATAGGAGCGGATTTTCGACGTTACTATGAACAACTATATTCGTCAGAATATGCCGGGGAAGACACTCAGATTGAGGAGTTCCTGGACTCCATCCAGATCCCGTCCCTGACGGGCGAAATGGCAGAAGGTCTAGAGGGCAGGGTCACAGAGGAGGAGGTGGAGAATGCAATCAGTGGGATGAAGGGGGGAACGTCCTCGGGGGAAGATGGGTTCTCAGTATACTTCTACAAGAGGTTCCGGTCCATTTTGGCCACACACCTGGCGAGGGAGTTCAATGCAGTACTGGAGGGGGGCGCCCTGCCGGAAACGATGAGAGCCATCATAGTGGTATTGCCCAAGGAAGGAAAAGACCCCACTGACTGCTCCTCCTACCGTCCGATCTCTCTTCTAAATATAGATGTTAAGATCCTAGCTAAGGTGATGGGTAAACGGTTGGAGGGGATAATGCCCAAGCTAGTACACGGGGATCAAGTGGGGTTCGTGAGGGGCAGGCAGGGCTCGGATAATATCAGGAAGACTATAGACCTAATCCACTATGCCCAGGAATCAGATCTAGAGGCTAGTTTGCTTTCCTTGGACTCCGAGAAGGCATTCGACAGGGTCGAGTGGAGGTACATGCAACTCCTCCTCCGTCGAATGGGCTTTGGGCCTCACGTCAGGACCTGGGTCTCTGCCCTCTATGGAGCCCCAACAGCGAGAGTACAGGTGAACGGTGAACTCTCCGATTCATTCCCCCTTACGAGGGGAACACGACAGGGGTGCCCACTCTCTCCGTTAATCTACGTCCTGACGATGGAACCTCTGGCCATAGCAGTCCGGGCCCACCCCGACATCAAAGGGATCAAAAGGGGAGAAGTAGAGTTCAAGCTCTCCCTGTTCGCTGACGATATCCTGGCGTACTTGGTGGAGCCTAGCTCCTCGCCCCCCCCCCCCTCCTGCGTCTGATGACAGCCTTCGGGCAGTTCTCAGGACTAAAAATAAATGCAGCAAAGTCAAAGCTCCTACCCATGAGGGTCCAGGACCCGTGGCTGGACCCCCGGGACAGGTGTGCGGGGATTACGGTGGGGAAGGATTCCATTAGGTACTTGGGGGTGACCCTGACTAGAGATCTCTCGAGATTGGCCCCGGTGAACTATGGGCCTATCATGGCGGGGGTCACGTCTGACTTGAGGAGATGGGGTGATATGATTCTGTCCTGGTATGGGCGCATGACAGCGATAAAGATGAACATACTGCCGAGATTACTATATTTGTTCACCGCGCTCCCAACGGAGGTCCCCGCCCAGTTGCTTCATGATCTACAAGGGAGGACCCCGAGGATAGGAAAGGCCACCCTAACATTACCCAGAGAGGAGGGCGAGTTCGGACTACTGGACTTTCTCCTTTACTACCGGGCCGCCCAGCTGCGGGTCTTGCTGGAGCACATGGAGGGGATGGGCACCTACTGGTCATACCTGGAGGACATGGACGCCCACCCTCTGAAAGTGCGCGACCTCCTGTGGCTGCCGCGTAGACTCATCCCTAGCAAACTGAAAGCCCACCCAACCCTGGGAATACTTTGGACAATCTGGAGGAAGGGACCCACAACCTCATACCTCACGACGTGGCCCTCTCCAATGTCTTCGCTCTGGGGCCACCCGCTCAAACTAGGTAGCAGGGGATTCAGGAGTGCCCAGTCCTGGTCGGATGGGGGTCTGGAATGGGCGGGACAACTGTTCAAAGAGGGCGAGTTCCTCGAATACGAGGCCCTGCGAGATGCACTGGGGCGGGAGTCCCTTTCAATCTTTGAATATCTGCGCCTGAAAGGCATCCTTTGTGACCAAACATGGGGCCAGAACCTACGGAGACAGCTGACCCCCTTTGAAAAGTTCCTGGACACGGCCACGTCAAGGAAGGGGGCGGTCTCCAAAATGTACCAAATACTGAACACTGTTAACTTGGAGGGGAGAAGAGGGTTTCGAGGGTTTTGGGACGACCTGGCAGGAGAACCACTCACGGAGGAGGCGTGGTCCAAAGTCTTTAAGATAGCATTTCACGGGAACCTATTTACATCGGACATGGAGCACAACTTCAAGATTCTACAGGGCTGGCACAGGGACCCGTTGAAACTGTCCAAGATGTTCTCAGGAGTGTCCCCCAGATGCCCAAGGGGTTGTGGCCAAGTGGGGTCGAGGGGTCATATGTGGTGGTTCTGCCCCAAGGTGCAGGGGTTCTGGGAGAAGGTACGGGGGTGGATGGCCGAGGTCACCGAGGAACTAATCCCACTCAACCCCCTAACGATGTTGCTGGGCCTCCCCCCGGAGGACACTGAACTGTATAGGTACCCAAGAATGTGGGAGACGATGTTGCGAGCGGGCAGAGTGGCCCTGGCACAAAGGTGGAAGAGCCCAGAGACCCCACCTAAAGAAGACTGGCTTAAGAAACTCAAAAACATGTTCTTAATGGACAAACTGACGGCCATGGTAAATAACGAATTGAGCACCTTTCAGGCTAACTGGTATGGGGTCTACGGGGCATGGGGATGGGACCCCCACTGACAATATGAGAACACTCTGGCAGGATGGTGGGGGGGGGGGGTCTGGAATGCTCTACTCAGGGATGAAGGAGTAGCCCAGGACCCGGGAGACAGCGGATCTCACCCAGTCAATTTGGACGCGAGAGTATAGCATATCTCTGTGGCAATGTACAATGAGCAACGACGACAGCTCCAGCGGTTCGACTTTTGATGTGACACTGATCTGGGGGGGAGGGGTGGAGTTGGTGAGGGGGGAGAGGGGGAGGGGGAACCTGGGGGTTTGATAACAATGTTAAAAGTGATACCTACAACGCTCCCAGCGTTGCCGTTTGTATTTTTCTTCTAAAAACTGCCAATAAAACCAAAGTTTCAAAAAAAAAAATCATACAAATATGGAATTTGTGTGTAGCCAAATCATGTAATTGCAAGCTACATTTGTGAAAATCCCGAAGTATTTTTGGTTAATTCATTGATCATGGTTTGACCAGTGTTACAATATATTTTTACAGCTCGGTTTAATAGGCACATGGCCGAGGCACGCCTGTGTGCTCTTGGGGGTTTATGGTCTTTCCATCGAAAAAGTTTCCCAACAAAAGTTTTTCCATCAAAACTTTAGCAACAATTCTTTTTCCAATCGAATGCATTTTTAGCAATTTATTTTTGGGGTGGGGCAATCAACCCCCCTCACTGTTTTTTACCTTTAAAACCCCACCCCAAACAAAATGAACCCTTTATCCCACACATACATACATTCGATGGAAAAAAATGCGTTGCAAAACTGTAGATGGAAAACGTTTTGTTGGAAACGTTTTCGATGGAAAGACTGGATACCTTCCTGGGGATACTGAGGAGGTTCAGGGCATGTGTCACAGAGACAATAACTCATGTGATGGTGCCTGGTAATACAAGAAGCCTCCTGCATGGTGTCAAGTCCGGTGACTAGATCCAGTGAAAATCTTTTGTGGCGGCAAAAACATGGCCTTGTGACAGCAAGATCTTGACACGTCTTGCGCCTGAACACAGACATGGATGCACAATCATGTGGTCAGCTTGAGGAAGAGTGCTTTTTTCGTACTGCTGCCTCCTTGTTTAGGGGGTATGCCACCTCAGACCAGGATGCAGGTAAAGAGATTGTCTCTGCAGGAACGGTATCCTAACATTTAACCTGTAAGGCTACAGATGTAAAGAAGGGAAAACAAAGGTGTGTCATCTGTTCTTTTTCTGTTCCTGTGATGTAACTTCTACATGCAAGAGCTTGGAACTGACCTGCCCAGCCCCGGAAGAACAATACAACAGATCAACACATTCCATGTGCGTGAGGCTTAGCACAAAGGTGTGAACATTAACACCCAAGTTGGACATTTTCAATAGGAGTGCATGACTCACAAACGCTCATTCAAGACTTTTTTTTTAATTCTCTTTATTGAATTTTCCAACAACATTAGCAATCCCCATAACTCCCCCCTCCCCCAGGTGCTGTTCCAAAGTCTCCATAGCTCCCTGTCACCACCAAGTGTCTAGTCGGGGTTATTCCAGGTCCAGAAGTCTTAGACGTTGCGGGCGCCATCCAATCCTGAAATCGTCTGAGAAAGGAAAGGACCTCACCCCACTTGCCCGCAAATTTTTGTTTTGTGTTGTTCACTGCATAGGAGGCCCATATCGCTACTATCTCCCACACTTTACGCAGCCAGTCTTGAAACGTTGGTCTGATCAAACTCTTCCATTTTTGGGCTACGATTGTCATTGCTGCCAGAGTGAGCATCACCCTTGCTCTTTCCCTGCCCCTCGAGCCCGTCGGCCCTTCTGCTGGCCTCAAGCGTAGTAGTGACCATTCTGGTGGTATGCCTCCCTCTGCCCCAAACACTTGTTCCATCGCCTGCTTGATGTCTCCCCAGAACGGAACTATTTTTGGGCATCGCCACCAAATGTGTTCTGCTGTGCCCTCCTGGGCGCATCCCCTCCAGCAAGTTCCCGATGAGTCCGGGTAGATCTTGCGTAGCCGAGCTGGGGTATAGTGCCACCCATATAATATCTTATACCAGGCCTCCCGGGTTTGTGAGGCTCTCGCTAGTTTGGGGATTTTCCTCCAAAGATTTTCCCACTCTGTCTTCTCCATTTCCCTGCCCAGAATTTTTCCCACCTTCCCATGTATGCCCATTGTGGCCTCGGGGTAGCCTCATCCAAGATCTTGTAAAGCTACGAAATAAGGCCTTTTGAGCAGTCATTGGTGATCAGGAATTTTTCAAAAGGGGTCAGTGACCTAGTGGCCGCCTCTTTATTTATGGGGTGTAGAAGCCAGTGTCGAAGTTGTGAGTATCTCAGTCGTTCGCCCTCCCCCAGTGCAAAATCCTTTTTACAATCTACAAAAGAACTGATCACCCCTCCTATAAACATGTCCCGCATCCAACGGCAACCCCCCTCCCGCCAGTTCCGGAATGCCCCTTTTTCCAACCCAGAGGTGAAGTTTTTATTATTGAAGATAGGGGTGAAAGGAGACAGGAAGGTTGTAATTTACTTCCGTTGGACCAGTCTGTCCCAATTATCTGCCACTAGTTTAGTGATCGAGCTAAGGTACATATGGCCCGGGCAGTGCTGTCTGGGTAGCCACAGAACCTCTCCCAGTTCGTGTTGCGTAACCTCTCTATCCATCTGAACCCAGTGTTTTCCTTCCCCCTCCCTCAGCCATTCCCTGATCACCCTTAGTTGGGTTGCTTCGTAGTATTGACGGAAGTTGGGAAGAGCTAGTCTTCCCCCCCCCCTTTTCTTGGGGCCATAAATTGCATCCTACTCACCGTTGCCCTTTTTCCCTCCCATATGAAGTCGTTTGTTATTACCTGGAGCTCCCTGAAGAAGCTAGCTGGGACTGCTTGAGGGATAGCTTGGAAGAGGTAAAGCAGCCTCGGCAGGGTAACCATTTTAAGTGCCTCTAGCCTCCCCAACCAGGAGATCCGCAAATTCCCCCACTTGCGGAGATCTTTCTTAATTCTTTGCAGGAGTGGGGGGTAGTTTGCTGCGTACCATCCGCTCAAAGCCGGAGTGATTCTCACCCCCAGGTACGTGATTCCCCCCGGGCGCCAGGCAAAGGGCGTCATCCCCTTTAGCTCCTCCCTTGCCAATGTTAGGTCCATCAATTCGGACTTGTGCATGTTAATGCGTAGTCCGGATGCTTCCCCAAAGTCTTCTAGCAATAACCTAGCTTGTGTGCTCGACTCTATGGGATTGGTCAGGGCGAGCAACATGTCTGCAAAGGCCGCCACCTTGTGGTGCCTGCCTCCAAACGGCATTCCCTGTATTCCTTCCGATTCCCGTATTGCCTGTAGGAGGGGCTCAAGGTAAATTGCATATAGCAGGGGTGATAGGGGACATCCCTGTTTTGTTCCTCTTTGGAGTTGGAATGGTCTAGTTAGAAACCAGTTTACCACCACCGTCGCTTGTGGGCCCTGATAGTTCGCCTTGACCATCTGTAAATAAGCGCCTCCCAACCCCATCTTTTCCATGGTTTTAAAGAGGAAGGACCACTCCACCCAGTCAAACGCTTTTTCAGCATCTAGGGATAGGAGTGTTGCCGGTGTGCAAGTCTTTTCCACCAGGTGGGCCACCCTTCTGATATTATCCGCTGTCTGCCTCCCCTTTACGAATCCCGCCTGGTCCTGATGGATCAAATCCGTGAGGAGCCCCTCGAGCCTGTTCGCCAGGATCTTAGTGTAGATCTTTGCGTCTACGTTAATGAGCGCTATTGGCCTATAGGAGGATCTTTCAAGGGGGTACTTGCCCTCCTTCAGAATCAGGGAGATCTTGGCTTCTTTCATGGACAGGGTGATTTGCCCACTGTCCAAAAAGGAGTTGAAAAGGTAGGTCAGGTGTGGGACCAGCACGCCCGCATAGGTCTTATAAAAGAAAGCAGTGTACCCATCGGGGCCAGGGGCCTTACCCACGGGCAGCTTCCGAATAACCCCCCTCACCTCCTCCTCCGTTATCTTTTGTTGTAGACCAATCTGGGCATCCCCCTCGATTTTACGTAAGTTAACCCTTTCCAGGAATTTCTCTTGAGCTTGGCCGCAGGGGTGCTGTGAAGCATATAAGGTCTCGTAAAAAACGGCCATGGCCTCTTGGATGTCTTCTATTCGGGTAACCCTTTCCCCTTTTTCTGAGTTTAGCGCCGTGATCGAGTTTCTAGAGGCCGCTCCCCGAAGGAGGCGGGCTAGCAGGGCATCCGCCTTATTCCCTCTTGCATAGAATTTCTGCCTCACAAAGAGCATGGCCCCCTCTGCTTTTTTGGTCCTAAGGATCTCCAGTTGTCCCATTGCCCTCCTATAGCCCTTCTGGTTAATCCTGCTGGGGTTCGCCGCTACCCTGCCTCTCGCTTCCACAACTTCCGCTTCCAGCCGGGACTCCAAGGCCTGTAGCTGTTTTTTGTCTCTGTGCCCTAGCTGCTATAATTTCCCCCCTCAGTGTGGCCTTAAATGCGTCCCATCTTGTATCTTCCCTCGTGTCCCCTCTCTTGTTATTGTCGAAGAACTCTCTCATCTTGCCCTCCATCTCCTCTCTTACCACAGGGTCCCTCAGCAGATGTTCCGGGTATTTCCAGCCCCACAGCTCCCTTCTCCTCTTTTCGAGTTCCAGCTGCATTGACAATATTTTATGTTCTGCTATTCCCATGGGCCCAACCTCTCTCTCTTTTACCTTACCCAAAAGGTTGGCCGAGATCCAGATGTAGTCAATTCTGGACTGGGTCCCATGGACTTCAGAAAGGAATGTGTAGCCCTCCTCATCCCCCCTCAATTCCCTGCAGACATCCCTCAGCCCTATGCTCTCCACTTTGTCCCGGAGTACCGCTGAGGCTACTGCGCCTCCCCCATGGCTTTTGGTCCCTCCTGACCGGTCTTTAATCTTGTTCCAATCTATATTCAGGTCCCCCATTATGATTATCTGGCCTCTTGCCCAGCCACCTATTTTCCCCATGAGATCACAGAGGAAGGGGTCTTGTCCTGTGTTGGGGGCGCATAAATCACCCCTATCCTGTACGATTCTTCCACAATTGTGCCTTTTACCACAATAAACCTTCCCTCTTTGTCCCTTAGGGTGTCTTCTAAGCGGAAGTTCACCGTCCCCCTGATGGCCAGCGCCACCCCCTCCCCCGATTTTGGGGGGACCAGATGCCTGAAACACCTGATCAAACCCTCTTAGCCTTAAGCGACCCTGGTCCTTGCGAAGCAGGTGTGTCTCTTGTAACCCCAGAAAGTTTGGTTTTCCCCGCTTCGTAAATTGTTCCAGCTTTTTCCTTTTCAGTGGGGTATTTAGGCCCCTAACGTTGTGCGTTACCCACTTGAATTGTAGTTCGACAATTGACCCCGCCGTTCAAGACCCTCCGACAGTTCTCCACTCCCACTCCTTTGCCCCATGCCTGTTGCCCGGGTGCGTGGGCCACTTCTAGTTCGTCCCTCGTGCAGCACCTGAGGATCTCCCCCCCCCCTGTCCCCTGATGACCTTAAAACTTGGTCCTCCCGCGTCCCCCCCCCAAACAAGGCTTCCTCGCCCTTGATGATCCCATGATGTTTGCTCTTAGCACCCTCTCCCCTCCTGGTTTACAAAAATGCCTGTGTGTCCACCACCCCCTGAACTTATTTAAGTACGCGATTAGATCTCCTCTGGTCCGGCTCACTACACCGCCGCTGGTTCCGCATCAGTTCCCTTCCCAGGGGACCTCCGCCGCACGGGCCTTCTCCTTTTCCCCTCCCCGACCAGCGACCATTCCCATGGCCTGGCTCGGGCACTGCTCTTCACCTCAGAGGGGCCGCTCGGGCCCGCCATCCTCGATTCCTCGACCAGTTCTTGGTTCAGTTCAAGTTGGAGCAGGTCCGCACCTTCCTGCATCGTGGTTATCCGCTTCTGAGAACCAGCCCAATCGAATACAAGTCGAAATGGGAAGGTCCACTTATATCTGATCCCCTTTTCTTTGAACTTCAGGGTAAGGGGGCTCCATTGTCGCCTCTTGTGCAGGGAGCAGCTGGCGAGATCCTGGTACAGCTCGATACGTTGGTCATTAAAGGATATCGGCCCTTTTTGTCTAGCGGTCTTGAGTACTGCCTCTTTTTGAGCGTATCTTGTAAATGCTGCCAACACGTCTCGTGGCCTAGACTTCGGGTTCCTATTGAGGGAACCCACTCTGTGAACCCTGTCCAGTTCGATTAGATCCGGTGAGGACTCGCCCAATAGTTCCGCGAAGATTCCTTGAATCGTTTCCTTCAGGTCCCTATCTTGCACAGTCTCCGGCAGGAGCTTCAACCTGATGTTGATCCGTCAAGACCTGTTTTCCATGTCTTCCATTCGTATTTCCAGGTTCCGCGTCGCCATGTCGAGCCTCTCGATAGCTTCGCTGTTCTCCGTGGTCTCTCTGCCTATCTCCTGCAGGTTTTTTTTAGACTATGTCTGTTCTCTCCCCCAGTTGGCCCACTTGCTGCTTGATTTCGGCCAGCGCTTGGTTAATGTCGGATCTTATTAGTTGAAATTGCTCTTGAAAGGTTTTCCCCAAAGATGCTTGGAATGAGAGCAGCTCCCCGTGCAGGTCCTGGCGTGAGATTTGGGCGGACGCTTCCAGGGCCTCGCCGTGCTCCGGCTCCGTACTTCCCCTCTGTATGGCCCTGCGTTCCTCGGTTGCATCCTTGCTTGCCCAGAGGGCCATGATGGGGCCTGAGGCGTCCGGATGCGACTGGCAGCCCTTATTGGCCTTGCCCTTGTTTTTAGCCACCATATTTGTAGCTCGGAGGTCGGGGGATCCTCCCCAGTCCTGCCTTCCCAGGGAGTATCCCCGCCCGGTTCTGAGTTCCTTGCCTCGCTGTTCCCGACCAGGCCCGAGTCCCCGGCCTTGCCGTGCTTGACGCTGCCTGCCGGGGTTACGTGTAGTAGGGCAGTGCCTCCGTGAGGCCGCGCGGGACACCGCCGCACCAGTCCTGCAGCCTGGCGCAAATGTCGCCCGGGCCCCGCTCCCTTCGCCGCTCACCGCACTGCTTCGGTAGTGTCCTCTCGCCGCCCGGGGCTGTGCTCCACTTCGCAGGTCCGGAGTTCACCACCGCTCCAGAAGGCTTGCGCGGGCCCCCCGATCCGAGGCTCCTCCGCTGCTGGGCCGATATCAGGTCCACCGGTGCGTCCCGGGGGTGCCTCCTTTCCCGGGGTCTCCTCCTCCTCCCCGGCTCAGGCGGCTATGTCGCCCTCCCGGCGTGAGGACGGGACAGGGCTGCGATCTCGCCTCGCCTGGAGCGCCCCCTCTCCCGCTCCGCCCAGTAGGCCTGAAGCGTCTCCCTTCGCCCGCGGCCCTCTGGCGTGCACTGCAGTATTTTCCCCTGCTCCTGCTGGGCGAAATGGCAGCTACGAGTGGTCGGGGTGCGGGAGGGCGCCGGCCGCTGTTATCCTGAATTCCTCGGCTCACAAGGGATGGTGGAACCGCTTAAATGAGTTGGAGGCTCTGGAGCGCCGTCGACACACGTCTACCTGGTGTCGGCGGCCATCTTGGAATCTCCATTCAAGACATTTTTAAAAGGACATTTCTTAAATCACTAAAGGGTCTGCTAGATTTCACAATTTTTTTTTCCTCCAAAATAAACATTTTATTCAAGTATTAATCAGTGACAACAAGAAAAAGAAATTAAACAATAGACATCGGAGTTAGTGCATGATTGTGGTGTAATAGTTCATTGCAGTGGAAGGAATAGATAATAGGAGAGGGAATTTAGTATGCAACTCATTCATAGCAGTGTTTGGGCGGGAAAATGGCGAGCGGGGGAAAATCTTTATACTGGACTAGTCCGCATCCATGCGAAGTTCAGTTCAGCCAGCGGACGCTAGGCGGCTTTAGTGTAAGGGCCGGGTAACGGTCTGCGTAGTCCATGAATGGGGCCCAAGTGTTCTGGAAGGGATTGAGGTTGCCCAGGCGAATTGCAATGATTTTTTCCGCAGTGACAATGTCCCAACACTTGGCCCACCATAGCGGGATAGAGGGGCCCTCGTGGTGCTTCCAGAGACGAGCGAGGGCAATTTTGGCCGCCAATAATAGATGAGTGCAAAGGCGAGCAGCGTTTCCCGACATCGGCACATCCACCTTCCCCCGGGTCACCCAGCAAAATTATTCTGGGGTCCCACGGGATGTTCAGGCCTGTTATTGCTCGGACATGCGTCAGGACCCCCTTCCAATAGTGCGCCACCTTAGGGCAGTCCCATAGGAGGTGGAAAAGCGAGCCCTCTTGCGTGCACCCCCTCCAACAGTTCGGTGAGGGCCTTGCGCCCGCTTTATGCAGTTGGGTTGATGTAATATAGTACCCGAAGCATACATTATATCCCCCTTCCCTATTGGTAACACATTGGGTACTTTTATGGAGTCTTGACCAAATTGTGTCCCAGACATCAGGCTCCAGTGAGCGGCCCAAGTCCCTCTCCCAATCCAGCATGTACCTTTCCTTTGCTTCAGGTTTAGCTTTTTCTAGGAGTTTGTAGAGGGTGGAGATCTTACCTCTTGGAGGGGATGCGGTCAGTGATAGTTTGAGGGGAGTTAGGTCCCTGGAGCCACGTTCTCTGACGGAGCGTTGTGAGATCCAGTGCCGGATCTGAGTATACCGGAATCGTTCCTCCTCGGTGATATTGAACTTCGCCTTGCAGTCCTCAAAGATAAGCTGCTTCCTTTAGGAAGTCTGAAATTTTGTGGAGGCCGCCCTCCGGCCACTTGGCAAAGCTACGGATGCAAAGGCCAGGGGACAAGCCCCGGTTACTCCAGATAGGGGTTAGTGGGCCCAGTGAGGTTTTGATTCCCCATTTTTTGTTTGCAGCTTTCCAACTGTCTACTGTGTTACAAGTTGCTGGAAGCGGAGACATTGCTGGTGGGGTTTTCTGAGATTGGATGTGAGGCAGGTCAGAAAGGGGGGGGGGCGATTTACACCATGCTTCCTCCAATTGCAGCCAGGCTGGGCGATCTACTGAGCGGGTCCAAGTGTAAGCGTGCGCGTCGATATCTAGAGATGTCAGGGACCACCAGACCACCAACTTGTCGGCTGCGGATCATAATTTTCCTGGCAATGCGAGGTCTCCCCCCCCACATACATTTCATGATATCCCGTTGTAGAGAGGCAAGATCCGCTTCGGAATGCGAATTGGGAGCGTGTGGCAATGGTATAGCACTCTGGGGAGTAAATTCCTTTTTACCGCGGCGGCCCGGCCCAGCCATGAGATTTCTTGTTTGTCCCACCGTTTCAGATCTACGCGTAGTGATTTAAATAGCTGAGGGAAGTTGTGTTTGTAGATTAGTAGGCTGGATTTGGGGATCTGGACGCCCAGGTATTCCAGTGAGGTGTTAGCCCATGGGATTGGAAACTCTGGACATAAGGTGTTTCCCTTGCGCCTTGGGAGGTTGATCGGAAGGACAGAGGACTTGTGATAGTTCACCCTGAACCCAGAGCATGCTCCAAACGCTTCTAGTTCGAGTAGGGGCTGCAGCGAGCTGGCTGGGTCAGTGATGGTGAAAAGTACATTGGTATAGAGCGCAACCTTGTGTTCAGTCCTGCCCACCACCATGACCCACTTGATGTTAGGATTGAGACGGATTCTTGCTGCGAATGGCTCCATCGAGAGGGTGAACACCAAGGGAAATAGCGGGCACCCCTGGCGAGTCCCCCTGGACATAGGGATGCTCGTCGATTTCCTCCCATTGACTCGGAGTTGCGTTGATGGGTGTACATAACATGCCATTAACCAGGTTATAAAGTTGTGACCTAGGCCCATATGGGAGAGGGTGTACCGGATGAAGTCCCAGTTCACTAGATCAAACGCTTCATGTGCTTTGAGAGAGATTACCAAGTGCCTAGCTTTCATCCTGTTCGCGGACTCGATGATATGGAGTGTACGCCCGATATAGTGTGTCCCTCTGCCCGGGATAAAGCCTGTCTGGTCTTTGTGAATTAGCTCGGGAAGAATCCTAGCCAGTCTGGCCCCTAGAACCTTTGAGTAGATTTTCCCATCAGTATTCATTAGGGCGATTGGCCTATAAGAGGCCGCTTGCTCAGGGTCCTTTCCCGGCTTCTGCAGTAAGATGGTAGTTGATTCGGCCATAGTGTGCGTTACCTTTTTGCTAGATAGAAAGGAGTTGAATAGCAATACTAGTTGCGGGGTCAGAATGTGAGCGAATGATTTATAAAACTTGGGCGTTAGCCCATCAGGGCCTGGGGCGGTGTTCTTAAGCGATTTAATGGCATCTAGAATTTCCTCTGCGGAGATCGGGGCTTCCAGGGAGCTTGGGGGGGGGGGGGGGGGGGGAAGAGACTGTGGGGGTATGAAAAGATTCAAAATAACGCTGTTGTTGGACTCTAATCTCTTGAGATGTGGGTGGACCTTGCATGACCGCTTTATGGTGGACCAGCAGGATTTCAATTATGTCTGAGGTGGCAAATTTACTTATCCCATCAGACCCCTTAAGACTTGTGATGTTGTTTCTAGTGTGAGTTTTTCGTAATTTGTACGCTAGCAGCCGGTTCGCCTTATTGCTTTTGTGATAATAAAATTGTTTCGTGTATGCCAGCGCCTTCGCAGTGCGGTCGGCCAAGTGCATCTCCAGAGCCCTCCTCGCCTTTAGTTCCCTGTCCGCCTTTCTAGAATATTGGGTTTTTAGATCTTTTTTCTAGGGAAGAAAGTTTGGACTCTAGAGATTGTGTGAGGAGTTTGGAGACTCGAAATTGTTCAGAGGCAGCGCTAATAAATACCCCTCTTATAACGGGTTTCATGGTCTCCCATAACAGCTCAATTGGGGTTTCGGGGTTCAGGTTTTCTTTAAAGTAGTTGACCAATGAGTCTTCTGCCTCGCCCCTGATCATCTGGTCCAATAACAAGGAATCGTTGAGCTTCCAGAATCTAGGAGGGGGGTCTGGGCCTCCCGAGATAGAGAGGTCTGCCGAGACTGGTGCATGGTCAGACACTGTCCTTGTATGGATTTCGATGTTGCTAAAGCAAGGGAATAAGGTACTGGAGGCCAGTAACACATCGATTCGGGAATAACCTCCGTGTGCGTTTGAAAAGAACGTGTAGTCATGTGTGTCAGGATTGGCTACCCTCCTTAAGTCAACCGTGCCCGATTCCCTGAGAAGTCTAGCAAATGTAAGGGCTCAGGAGAAGTCGGGGTTGGATGGGGGTAGGGACTTGTCCTTTATGGGGTCAGGAACTAAGTTAAAGTCTTCACCGACTAGGAGATGTCCTGAGGTCAAAGTTAGGAGCGGGGGGTGGGGCGGGGGGGGCTCGGCTTGGGGGAGTAGCTCAGCTTTTAATTTGTCCTGATTTGCATTTGGGGCATAGATCCCAGCGATTGTGATTGGTTGGTCTGCAATATGACCCTGGATGAGAAGGTATCTGCCCGATGGGTCTTTTTTAACCGTGGGGTTGGATAAAGGGAATTTGTCACTTAAAAAGAACCGCCACCCCTCGCTTCTTCTCCCCACCAGAGGCAAAAAAGCCCCGTTTGAAGCGCTTGAATTTAATCGGTGTTCGTTAGCTGGCAGGAGATGGGTCTCCTGGAGAATTACTATATCTCCGTTTAGAGCTGCCAGCCTGTGCTCCACCCATTTGCGCTTACTGGGGGAATTAAGACCTTGGACATTCCAGGTCAGGATGCGGACCTCTCTAGTGTTTTTAGGGTCTATTACTTCAGGGCGCATAGCATGAATTGTGCAGGCAAGCTATGCAAGGGCTGCAGGGTTGTGGAACCTTCACGAGTGAGCATGGTATTGTGCTGCAATTACCGATGTCTACTAATAAAACTATAACCATTAACTGGGGATTTTGGGGAGTTGAACAGTTCTTTAAACCCAAAACTGCCCCCACCCACCCCAAAACTGTGGGAATGAGACCATAAAGCTCATTCGTGGGGTTACTGGCGGACCCCGCCGCCGGGAGTTGCATCCCACTAAATGAACAGAGAAGCCACCCGGGTCATGGAATAACGGATCCAGGGGCTGTGTAGAGCATATGGGCCTGGGGGTGTGTACTAGAATGCGTGCGCCTATTGCTGTTCCCCTGGGTATTGGATGTTATCACAGTATCTCCCGTGTAAGATGTGGGGAAGCTGGATAGCTAATGAAAATCGTGGGTTTGCGGGGGATCACCAAGAGAAGAAGACCTTAGTCTGGAGAGTCGACAACCGAAGGACGAGCAGAGACCTCCAATCAGTCCGGGTTATGCTGCTTCCGGGGGCCCCGGGGCCTGCGCCGCCCACCAGCCTGGGACCAGTGGTTGGATATGGGCAAGCCGGGCTGGGATTGAGAGCAGGTAGCATGATCAGAGTCCTCGTCTGCGGGTTTTGTTCCTAGGAATTGGCTTGCCTCCTTGAGGTTCCGGATTTTCCTGCGCACCCCCTCCCACTCGAAGCACAGAGATGTGGGGTGGTCCCATCGATATTGAACTTTCTTTTCCTGAAGCCATTCTGTAAGGTTACGAAGGGCTCTCCTTTTTTGAAGGGTTATGCTCGCCAGGTCTTGGAATAGTGCAATGTTTGCTCCTCTAAAAGTGATTTGTTTTGATGATCTGGCCTCTCTCATTTCCTCTTTAACCCTGAAGAAGTGGAACCGGGCGAGAACATCAGGAGGGGAGGATGAAGCTTGCCTAGGTGCCGTACGGTGGACTCTGTCGATCTCCAGCGGGGCACTGTCAGGGAGGGTTATAATGAACCTGAGCAGGTCTTTAACGAAGCTCTCGAGATCTGCGTTAGTGATTGAGGTGGGGATCCCGCGGATACAGATGTTGCGCCAGAGCAGTTCTCGCTGTCCTCCTGTGAGTTCGAGTGCGTCACATCTGGCTTCCAGGGTTGCGATTCTGTTTAGGCCACACTCTAGTTCGAAAGCGTTGTCACAAAGGCCATTCTCCACCTCCTCTGTACGCTTTTCCACCTCCTCCACCCTTCTGTCAAGAGATGCGATCTTCTTGGTGATTTCCTCCGTGCCCTTGTGGATCTCCTTGGTAAGGGCTGCTAGAAGGTCTTTTAAGTCTGTTTTGGTGGCGAAATGCTCGGCCTGCGGTTGCTCCGGTGAAGGAAGAGCGTTGGGTGTCGCGGTATCGGTCTGGTAGGTTTTGCCCGCCTTGTTCTGGCCAGAGTTGGACATCATTACTGCAATATCTGCTTGTTTCACCGATTTACCACTCTTTGGCATGGTCCTGCCGAGTGGTGGGAGTAGGGGAAGAGCAGCTGCTGCTGTACCGCCGAATCCAGTCAGATCCCGGGTCCAGCCCCGCCAGACAGGTTCAGTATCGGGGGGGAGAGTGGCGAGCCTCCCTCCGTTGATGGTCAGTTCAGACCGGCATGGGCGATGGGGATGAGTACAGAGTGGTTTTGTGAGCTGCCCGGCGATTTGTTCTTTGCAGGACCGGTGGGCTAGACTCTGCCGGCGGGGTAGAGAAGCATTGGGCGGATTGAATGGAGCCAGGTTGGAGGCGCAAGAGGAGCAGAGGTGAGGAAAGCCTGATCGAGGGCTGCTGTGGGCGGGCAAGGGTGCTGCTTTTAGATGAAGGAATGCTCCGACGTAGATCTAGATTTTCGGGGGCGCTCCACGCGGGTCCCGGCTCCAGCAATGCATGCAGGGTCCACTGGGGCGACGTGCAGAGGGTTCTAGGCGGGTACACTGGGGTCCGGATAGGAGGGTGGAGTGCCGAGGCCACTCCGAGCGTTGGGGAAGAGCTTTCACCGGTGTTAATCCGAGCCCTTGAATCCCAGGCGTCGCTGGCATGAAGCGGGTGTTCTCCAACCAGACACGGCCGAGGCGGAAGGTGCTCTTACCCAGAGAAAACGTTTACGAGGGGGTCCCCGCTTTGTGGTCCGCTGGATTGCCTCCCGGTTGGGGGGGCGCGCCCTCGATGAGCTAGAGGTCGTTCCGTTCAGCTATACTTCGGGTCCCGCTGGCAGTCGCCGGAGTCCTCCGCGGGGCGATGATGTGTCCGGGTTGGGGAGGAGGCTCCGTCCGATGGGACTTTTCCTGGTGCCTCGCCAGAAAAGTTGGTGTCGGCGTTGCCTGGTGGGGAATGAGAGCAGGAATTCCCCCAGGCTCGGGGCCCACGGGGGTGCAGAAGATGAAGCAGAGGGGTGCCCGTCCCCCACCGAGGCCTTAAGTGCTACGGGCGCCATTTTAGATTTTCCGACGCATGTCCGACGGGAGCGAACACGGCTCACCAGGCTTTCAGATGGCATATAATCGCTGCCAACTCCACTCGATCGATGCAGCAGAACTTCATAATGCTGTAGATTCTAAGATCGACTCGGTGGGAGCCCCAGACCGTGGGGAATTCACTCCGACGAAAGGGCCGTCCAGGAGCACCTAAGGAGCCATGCCGCACGGTCGGCTCCCGGCCACGCCCCCAGATTTCACAATTTTAAGCGGGAGATTAATACTCTATAAAAATGAAGACAACCATACCTTACTTTTTTTATTACAATGATTAAAGGTAACACATGCAAACAAAGGAGTATTCAGAAAACCGACATCACACATCAACACCGTACCAATAGCCCTGAACCAAAAGCATTCTTCTTACCCAACCATTTACCTCCACTCTAAACCAAGCTCATCCTCGTCTCGCCCACCTATTATTCACATAACCAATCCTCACACAGCAGAAATGCCTAAAAACACAATCACACCATCACCCTCTAGTATCATCACACCCCTTACACAAGCAGATTAGCAGGTCCTAGAAACACTGACCGCAAATGATCTACCTTTGGGGTCATCCCTCGGGCTAGCGGACATGCTCCAAGGCTCTCCCGGACAATACTCCGCTAGAATCATACTGCCACTCAAGTCTCAGGTACTTTTGGCTTGCACATATCAAAACTAGGATGTTTGCATCTGCCCCTTATTCTATCCCACTGACAGTTCCCCTGCATTATGGATGGAACAGATGGAGCGGGTGAAACACATGGAGCGGATCGAATGAATAGGAAGGCTGGAATGGATGGAAACGATGAAATGGGTCTACGGAATGGATGGAGTAGTTCTTGTGGATGAAGGATTGAGTGGATGGAAGGACTAGTAAATTAAATGGTGAACTAGACGAAATGGATGAACAGAAAGTGGAATGAACGGAAAGAGTGAATAAAAACGGATAGAATAGATGGTACAGATGGAGTGCTCGATCTCAAGCGCCTTACTGATAACCACCATACCACACTACCACGCTTACTCTTACATACCACCACTCAACTAAACACAGAAACTATGACACATTCGGTATAGCTGTTCTCATACTAACACTTGCCACATACTCATCATCCCAATTAAAACACAGCTAGCTGAGCACACACTGCATGTTTCCTCAGGCCTAACGCAGCCAGAAATCTGTATGGGTGTCAAACCTCCAGAATGAACACATATACCCAACCTCCCAACCACCACACCTACCGCTAAGAAGCAGCTATCATGCAACTGCCACACCGGCTGCACACATATCCGGTGCACCCATGCACCTTACGACTCTCTCTCCCTCTCTCAACTGACTTGAACTACGGTTCCCGAGGGCGTTCAACCTACCAGCGCTTTGAGATCATACCAATGATACATAAGGCGCTATATAAATGCAAAGTAACATAACATAATAAAGCCACATGCAGCGGGAGGGCCAAAATATACAGGACCATTTTACATTTGACTGAATACATCTGGAGTAACGAACCAAAGTTTGAGAACCTGCAGCTTGGCCCTGCCTACATACTTCGATAATGCCAGCCTATGGTTCTACTAATTAAGGCTATGAAAAATGTGTCCAATACTCACCTATTGCTAGCCCATCACTGAAGTTGTGCAAACCATCACCCATGATTACCATCCAGGCCAATGTGGTAATGCCGGCATCTTTCAGTTCTTCCCGCGAGTAGCGCTGGCTATGGCTATGTGGATGGTGGTTTTGATGGTGATGATGATGAAGTATATGATGATAGTCATGATGGTGATGAAGGTGGTCATCTGACTGGCCCAGTGTGTCATGAAAATGTGAATGGCACTTGTTCTCGCATCCTCTGGATACATATTCATTGTAGTTTTCTTCTGCATGAGCCTGTGCGATCATGAATTCTTCTTCCTCTTCCTCTAGGGCAATAGGTTGCGGTGCATGCAGATGAGAAGGATCCCCCATCTCAGGTCCTGGGAAACCTTCAAGTTCTTGAGAAAAAAATGCATCATCAATATTTGTAAAGGTACACAATCAAGTTAAACAAAATGGAAACCAACATTTTCAGAAATATTCTGGGGTAAGATTACAGGGTTAGAAATGTAGGTGAGCTTGGAGATTTTTAGCTCCTGCGTACAGCCTAAAAGAGCCTGGTGAACTTGACGCCAACAGCTACCAAGAGCTACATTTGAATCCCCAACTGATGCCGAACAAACACAACTATGTGAATTTATCTCTGTGGATTTGGGAAAATCTATACATGAACATTAGGACACATCTATATGACATTTAAAGCATAGGGGTTGTAAGACATGCATTACTTACCGGAATAGCATTTCTGATGATTGTATCTGCTTAGTTCAAATGATGCGCATATAGTCTAGTGGCAATCGCAGAGTATTGCATCTTGTCTTTCGAGGATCGAAAGGGGGACGTCAACATGGGTGTGCTTGTAACACTATCCCTTACCTGTCGAGGTCCCTCTGATTGTGTTCTTTCTGCCATGAAGGAGCCTTATGACTATTGAGTACAGAGAGAAAGGAGTAAGATGTCTATGTTCCTTCTACTCCAAGAGGGGAGGAAGGGTGGGCGCATGTGAAACTAAGCAGATCCTATCATCAGAAATGCTATTACGGTAAGTAATGCATGTGAATCTGCTTAGAATCACATGCTGTGCATAGACTAGCCAGCAGGACCCAGAGACGGAGTTGGGATGTGCGAAGGAAACTTAGTAAAGAGATATCTTAGTACTGCTTGTCCCACCTGAGAATCTGACCTAGAGTGAGTATCCAGGCAGTAGTGTCTTGTAAAGGTTTGTACAGAAACCCAGGTTGCTGCTTTACAAATGGACTCAAGGAACATTTACAATGAATGGTACGGAAGGCCCAGTGCCCCGAGTAGAGTGTGCTCTAGGCTTGCAGGGCAGATCTCTCTTGGCAAGAGTGTAGCACAGAGTGATGCAGTTTACAATCAACTTTGAAATATCTGATTTAGAGACAGAGTCCCCTTCTCTACCAGCTGCCACTGAAACGAAAAACTGGTTCCTTTTTTTTTTGAGTGTTTTAGAGTTTTCCATATAATATATGACTGCTCTCCTCAAGTGTGTGGAGGCTTTTTTCTGCCACGTTAGTGGGGTTCTGGAAGGAAGTGGGTAGTTCTATTGATTGGTTTACATGAAACTGAAATGAATTTAGGCGCAAACCGTGGGTGAGTGCGCAGAACCACCTTATCTTTGTGAATTGTGACAAATAGGTCTTGAACGGAAAGGGCCTTTAGTTTACCAACTCTTCTTATTGATGTGACTGCACCAGGAAAGCAGTCTTGTAACTGAGTGCTTTACGGCTACCCTTATGCATAGGTTCAAAGGGAGGTCCCATTTGTGTTGTTAGAACCACATTCAGGTCCCATTCGGGAGCTTGGTTGGAAATGGGGGATCAAGTCTTTTAACCCCCTCCATAAATGCCTTGATTACTGGGATTTTCCACCACAAAACCCTTTTCTGGGACATAGTGTAAGTTTAAAGTGCAGTTAAATGAACCTTCCAAGGAATTAAAAACCAGACCAGAGTCTAGCAGGTGAGTCAAATACAGGACAATATGTGTCTGTGAGCAGTCTATAGGATTGATGCCCTTGGAATTGCACCAGATGACGAAGCGATTCCATTTGTTGGAGAAGCAATGTCTGGTGTTAGACTTTCTTGCTTCTCTAAGTAGCTCCATGCATCTTTGAGGAAGTTGGAGATGTCCGAACTCTGACCTCAGGAGCCAGGATGCTAAGTTGAGTGTGCAGGCATGGATGGAGTGTTTCCCCCCCTTCCCCCTGTACTGTGATAGTCTGTTGTATGGGCATTGTAACTTCCCTGCAGGGGAGACTGACATTGCCATCAGATGAGAGAAACAGGGTTGGCGGGCCCACATAGGGGCCACCAGAATCTTTGTGACTGGTTCCTGGTGCATCTTGTGCACCATCTTGTTGATTAGGGTAGACCGGGGAGAAAAGCGTAAACAAATTTCCCTGACCATGTTATCCAGAGACCGTTCCCCTTGGAGTGGTTCTGCGGGTGCCTGGAGGTGTAATCTGGGCATTGTGCGTTCTCCAGAGTTGCGAACAAGTCGATCTCTGGGAAGCCCCAGTCTGCAAAGATGTTGAGAACAATGTCTTTGTGCAATCGCCACTTGTACAATATGAGTAGTGGGAAGTCTCTGCTGAGCATGTCCGCCAGAAGATTGAGTTCCCCTGGAATGTGTTCCGACAGGAGGAACATCTTGTGCTTGAGAGCCCCATTTCCATATTTTCGGAGACAGTTTGTATAGCCCCGGAGAGCGAGTGTCCCCCTGCTTGTTCAGGTAATACATGGCTGGTGTAATGTCTGCGAGGACTAGGACAGCTTTTCCCTAAAGGCCAACTGGACTTTGAATACTGCTAGCAATTCCAACAGGTTTATGTGGTTGGATGCTACTGCTGGGAATCAAACGCTGTGCACTGTATGATTAAGCTTGTGAACCCTCCGACACAGTGACGTGCCCGTGGTGAGAGTGGCTGTGGGGGTGGTGAAGGTTTTCCCCTATAAGAGGTTTTCCCCTTGACCACCACTGCAGAGAGAATGAGGGCTGCCGAGACAACCACTAGATTGTCCCATTGACCGCTGCCCTGACATTGAACCCTTTCGGAGGGGAAGACCAGGCCGTCTTTGGTCTGCATTAGAGCCCCCAGAAATTGCTGGACTTGGCTGGGGTCTAGGCTCGACTTTTCCTCATTGATCGAGAATCCCAGACTGAAGAGGAGATCCATCATCTTCTGTTATTTGATATACAGGTTCCGTTTGAATACCCGGTTATTAGCCAGTCGTCGAGGTAAGGATAGGCTGGAATGGACTGCCCGCACAGGTGAGCCGCTACTACTGCTAGTACCTTCCTAAACACCCTTGGGACTGAGGCAATGCCGAAGGAAAGGACCTTGAACTGAACTGATGAGATCCTTTTTGGGTACAAGGAAGAACACTGAATAAATGCCCTTGTTTACTTGTAGAAAGGGGACGATTTCTATGGTGCCCTTTTCTTGAAGGATCTGCACCTCGTATATCAGAATTTTCAGGTGTTTCGGTGAAAGGCGTCTGGATGTTGGTGGATACTATGGAGGTCAATACAATAACCGTGGGCAACTGTGTTGAGCACCCACTGGTCTGAAGTGACCCCCTCCCATGCGTGAAGGAAAGAGGTTATACATCCCCCCCGAGCAGGGAGGCATGGGAGGGGACCCGGACTGGCAAGTCATTTTTGAGCGGAGGCCAGGGAGCCTTTTCGGGTGGAGTTCCTACCCCTGCCTTTGCCCCTTTGTTGGCCCCTTTGTTGGTATGGACATGTGGCAGTGGTGCATTGTCCACAAAACCGTGATGCACTCCCTGTCCCATAATGGTTGTGGGGGGAGGGAACGTGAGAAGGATTGCCCCCGAAAGGAACGGCGAGAGTTACCTCCTCGCTGTTGATCGGGTCTTGCTGTTATTTGATTCAGCGACTTAAGAGTCTCATGCTCCTTTGCTGTTTCTAAGGCATCATCTACTGCCTTCTCAAACAAATTAGTCTCCTCCACTGGTTTGTTTATGAGGGATGTCTGCGTCTCAGGCTTAAAGCCTGGCCCGCTGGTTCAGCTGCATTTAAGGTGTTCTTCAGGATATTTTGGATGACCTGCCTCCCTTCCGAGACATCCGCCAGCAAGCGTGATCATACTGGTTCCGGGACATCTTGTAGGCTCTCCAGAAGTAAGTTCCATTGTATGTCACTATAACTTGCCAGCAGTGTAGTGTTATTGGAAATTCTAGTGGAATATGCAGCTGACAGTGATGTGCTTTCCAAGGGCGTACAACGTTTTACAGTATTTGTCTGGTGGCGCCTCTGCTGTCGACAACGCAGCCCTCTTTCTGGTAGTAGTGACTACCAGGGAGTCTGGGTACAGCGGGTCTAAAGGGGAGAAGCAAAAAAGCTACTACTCAAGGGTTGACCGCTCTTGTAAGAATTGGGGACAACAATGAGGGTGCGAGGTGCTTCTTGGAGTTAAGCAATGTTATCGCCCGACTTGTGGGGGGGTTTCTCTTAAAATGTCTTCCAAAAAGTCTGTGTCCTGTACTGCCTCTTGTGCGACAATTTGAAAATGGTCTGCAGCCCTCTTCAGGATTGCTTTGAAAGCCATTTGGTAGTCAATAGGTGAGGCTCGCCTCTGAGGAGGCAAGGAGGGAGGGTCTAGATAAAGGGCGCCTGGATCTGGAGTTTAGTGGGGGAAAGCCATGATGTTCCTGACCCCAGTCTGGGCACTGGTCTGGTGCCTCCTCAAAAGGATTTTCTTACTGACCACAGGTGTCCTCAGAGTTCTTCCGGTTCTGTTCTGAATTCTAAAACCTCTTCCTGGGGAAATGTACAGGAAAGTTTGTTCTTCTGAAAGAGTAAGGCAGGAATCCTCCTCCCTAGGTTTTTTTGGAGATATACATTTCTCAGAAAAGTCAAACTTTGAAAGTTTGTCCATATAACTTTCAAACCTAATTCTGGTCAAGAGGGGTATGGAGGAGGGGGCTCTTCTGGAGGACAGGGGTCCTTAATAGGTCGAGAAGTATCAGCCAATCAGCCATAGCCTTAGAGAAAGGCAGTGAACCTTCTGAATACACCGACGTTTGCCCGGGTCTTTAGCTTTATTTGCCGCCGAAACAATGGCCGCCGAGACTCTCGCATAGCTCCGGCGGATCAGGGAGTGCTTTTGATGTGCCTGTAGGCTTTGTCGAGATTTGTGGTGCCGCAGAAACCCTTAGCGCCAACACACTCTTATGAGGCACCTCAGTGCTCTTATGAGGGGCCTCAGCGCTCGCGTTTGGTGGCAACGCCCTTATGGGTGGAATGCCCAGACGCATGCTGTGACGACGGTTGTGGTGAGGCCGGCCGATCATGAGGATCGGTGGGCTTCGTCGAAACTTTTGACGGGCCCGTTGGCGTCTGTTGCTTCCTAGATGTATCCGTCGAGGAAGCTTGTGGGATTGTGCGTTTTTCCTTTTGTGGTGCAGGTGTGCCCCTGTCGCCGGGATGAAGTCTCCCCATAGCAGCACCGGTGGCCTGCCGGTCTGGACCAGAGATGGGTACTTGGGAATCCAATGGTTCCGCGGGAAGGTCAATGGCCTCCACATCTGAGCCATGGCTGCCGCTTGTATCCTCGTCACTCGGGGCGCCTGCACCAACGGGGAACCACTCTCGGCCTGCACGGCATAGCCCGCCAACAGCTTTGTCTGCCGATCTTTTAACATCTTTGGATGAAAAAGTTGTCAAGACTTGCAGGATCGCTCGTCGTGATCACAAGGTAGACACTTGTTACACCTTCGGTGAGTGTCCTTCCACAGGTATTTGCACAACTTAAAGGGAGTCCTCTCCATAGTGGCGGTAAAGGGCAACAGCAAGACCATAAGGGAAAAGAGGAGGGAAAAAGAAATGCATTCAGAAAGAATCAGACCCCTGGACCCCACTCTCCCTACTGTATAGGCCTGGTCGGAGGGGCAAGCCACGCGGTCGACTGTCGACCGAAGCACCAGCCGCTGAAACCCATAGGAGTCTTCGGCGTAGGGTCCAGAAGTAGTCGTCGATGATGAAAGGTCGAAGACTAAACGACCAACGGTTGTGGACAAAGAAGTTATAATTTTGCAATGTTCGAGCTCCGCATAGGGCTACCAGCTAGCTGGGCGGAAAAAAACAAATCTGAGCAACGCAACGCCTGAGGGATTTTGGGTACACTACACGCCAGGGATAGTGTTACAAGCACACCCATGCCGACCTCCCCTTTCGATCCTCGAAAGACAAGATGCAATACTCTGCGATAACCACTAGGTCAGACTATATGCACAGCATGCGATTCTAAGCAGATTCACAAGCATCAGAAATGATGGATACAATTATAGGTTTGCATTTTATGTGTGTGGAAGGTAGATTTGCAGAACACTAGGTACTAGCTCCTGGCGATTGCTGGATACCCAGGAGCTACTTGTAACTCCTGATTATCCAACCCTATTTTCGAGCCCCCGGGATTGATTGGTCGAGCACATGCTGCAGAGATGTACGCATGTATATAATGTGAAGGCATCATAAAGTAAGACACAGATAACACTTTTCCACAAAAAGCTTCATCTTACTTGATTTGTCAGGATGGTGTAAGGCCTAACTTGCCCTATACGAAGGTGGGATTTCCTTACCTCAAGAAAACTAAGGATAGTCAAAGTCAGTAATTTCAAATAAAAAGTCTTCGTCCAAACCCTAAGATTACCCTCACTACTAAATCTAGACAATGTGTATGGATGTTGGAAACAAAGTAAATGGTGTTCAAAAGTAAAGTTCTGAGCTTCTTCCAGCCCTTTAGCTTCACAAAGTTCAAGATAGTTCCAAAAAAGAAAAAGGTCTCTGGGATCCCTTCCCCAAGAGTTCAGCACAGTTCAACAGTTCCTCAAAACACTTCGATCTTAGTGGGCCACTCGGTCTAGGCGTAATTGTCAAACCATACGTCCACACATTACAGGTCACACAACCGATAACCCTGTGCACTTTGTTGTACCTATGTATCGTTTAGGCCTTAGTTAACACAGGTCACTTCCTCTCTCAACATGTAGTCTTGTGGACTCTTGTTTCTCACATCCACACTTGGTGTGCCCTTTTCTTGAACATCCTTTTGGCTTAGCCACAACTTGTATTTCATTCAGTTCACTCCGTGAGGGTTTATCCTTTATACCCACTTGCCTTCACTTCATTCAAAATTGATTACAATGGATTCATCATGGACTTTGCTTTGGTTTCTCTTCATACTCTATATATCCTTTAATGAATTCAGTGTTCAATAATGCTCTTGCATCCTTCAAAAAGGTCCTTCCTTGACTTTTGTAAAAACACTCTTCATATCGTTCAAAATTTCTACAGTTGCTTTGTAACCCGCTTTGTAACATGCTTGCGGTTCTCAGACATCTCATTTGACCTTCCATAATATATGTAACAAGATTCTGTACGTTCGGATTTCAAATCCCTTAGTTTTCCAGCCCTGTAGCGCTCCGGCATGAGTATTCCAGTTTTCTGCATTCGGCCAGCGTTTGCTCCTCCTTCGAGCTTCTCGTTTCACTTCTGTGTTGCGTCATACCACCCAGCGAGCCCACTCGCAGTCTCGGTCAAGTGGCAACCTTGCTCTTGCGCAGCAAGTGCTGTTGTAGCGGTTGCCAGCATCTTGGAGCCTTTGAAGTACCCCAGCCTATGCCCTGGATGACAGGGAGGAAGTAGGGCAGGAGTCTGGACCCTCTCACGGCCAATCGTGGCCCTGGCGTCCCTTCCGCTCTGCTGCTTGACCCGGCTTTCTTCCAACCGCTTTCTCTCCAAGCATGCTCCTGCTCAACATGTTGCGTCCTTTGCCAGCAGCTTCCCCCTTCTCGGCTTTCCACCTTTATACACCTGTGTATTTTGTGAAACTGATTAGTGGGACATGCCTGTCTGCTGCAGTTGAACTCCTCTGCAGTCCTCTTCCTCGTCCCAGTACCAAAGTGGTGTGAAGGCCGAGAAGTGTGCATAACACCTAGTTGTTTCCTCCTCACCCCAGTCTTATGAAAAAAAGACTGTGGGACATTTTGTTCAGAATAAAGAGTCAAGGGCTGACAATAGCCCAAAAAGGCTGGGGAAACACTGGATTCACTTGGACAATAGAAAGTGGTCCCATGTTTTACAAAAAAGGAAGGCGATTTCTTTTACTTGTTCTCTTCCTCATTGAAGTACAACTATGGTATCTGAGGGTTACTGTGAAAGGGCACAAAGCAATGAGGTTGACAATAACCCACAAGAGCTATTGGGGCAGAGGGTTCGCAAAAAGGGAATAAGGGATACCATGTCTCACCCAAATATGCCCACTCCCCAAGTTCCTTCCACCCAGAACGATGGCCTTTCCCTGGCCACCTGAGAGGAAGATTCTCAGGGAGTAGAACCGAGGATGCCCTCCGGCTCCTCACAATAAACAGCAGATTGCTGAATGTTACCATGGTGGCAACCACTCCCCAAAACAGTACCATGTGGGAAATACACTTCCAGTTGGGGCATTTGCTATGGAACAAACGTAAGTAAAACTAACAAATAAATGATGTGCATTCCTCTTTTTTTACAACCTACTGGACGAGTCCTCCAGGCTAATTCTGAAATATACAAGCCAGACACTGCTATAGGGTATACCCAGAAGATAAGGAAAACGTTCTTGGGGTCTGTTTCTGCAAGTGTGATTAAAGAGATTCAAGCTTCCACTCCCAGTGTCCCTCCTAAAACTTCTGCAAAGGAGGTCCTCTTTGGGCTCTTAGTCTACAGCTTGCCTAACTTCCTTGCATAGCAATGAAAGAATAAACAAACAGAACTTACCTTTAGCTTTTAGACCCTTCATTTAATACAGGCAGTGAGTCGCCTTGAGAGTAACTAATGAGGATGAGAGTCAGACAGCCATTTCATAATCCCAGATAAATATGGGCCTTACAGGAAGGTCTTAATTTATTGAACATCTGTATGGCACCTATACAGCACAAAGTGTTTCCAGGTGCCACATAACAAGAGGGGGTTGGGGGTGGGGTATAAGAGAAACAACAAAAACAGTCCGACCAGGCCTTTTGATATTCGGATCGTGCAAGTGCAATGTCAAGAAGTGCAAGGGAGGTGGGGGGTGGGGCAGGTCAGGCCTAGGGAGGGGGAAGAGGAAGAAGTGCAGGAGGGAGGGGCCCCAAGGGGCAGGATAAGTGCTAAAGGGTTCCAGGAGGGCAGGAGCCATGGGGAGCAGGGGTAGGGGTAAGAGTGCGAGGGCAGGAAGGGCTATAGAGGCTCATAAGGAAACACAGGTGTTCAGTTGTAACAGCAGTTGGAGTCTAGCAGGGAAGGAGCGGCAAGATGGAAGAGAAAAGGAAGGTCTTGCGAAGCTTCCAGAATTTAAGGAGATCCTGCTCAAGAAGGAGAGGGGCAGGGTGGGTGTTCCAAAGTGAGGCACCTGTCGAAGAGATATCTACCCACCATTCTCTGCTTGGAGATACGTCTGATCTGCAGAGTTGGAACTAGAGGACCGAAGGACTATAGCCAGGAGGTATTTAGGGAGAGAAAGTTCAATGTAGCAGGGTCCCAGGCCCCAGAAAGCCTTGTGGATAATGCAGAGGGTCTTGAATTTGATCCTTGCAACCACCCGGAGCCAGTGGAGAGATTTTAGGGATGGAGAGAAGTGGTCCCTGGGCTTGAGGCCAAGTATATGTCTCACAGTCAGATTCTGGATGGGCAGAGTGCAGAAAGAGATAGATTAAGGAAGAGGCTGTTGCAGTAAACAAGCCTAGAAAGAACCAGAGCTCTGGAGAAATTGGGGGAAGGTGAGGAAAGGGAGAATGCCCCTGAGCAGGTGAAGCCGATAGTGTGCCTTCTTGGCAAGGTCAGCGATATGAGGAGGTAAGGAGAATGAGGAGTCCAAGATGACACCCAAGTTTTTAGCCTCACATGAGGGTAGGGGGAGGGGGCCCAAGGAGGGAATGAGGGAGTAGGAGTCCCAATGAGGAGGATCTCAGTCTTACTAAGGTAGAGATCATTAGCCTGAAAGGCAATCAGACAGTTGGGAATGAGAGAGGAAGAGGAGGGAAGCTCAAAGGACAGCTGTGTGCCCTCAGCAAGGCACAGGAAATAAGGAGAGAAGGTGGAGATCAATTGGGCAAGAGGAGCAAGGTATATGTTGAAAAGACACAGCGAGAGGATAGAGCCCTGAGGGACGCCGCTATGTGAGAGTGAAGTAGAGGAGAGAAAGGGGCCCAGTTGAACTTGGGAGGGCCAATCGAGAGGAAAGAGGTTAACCAGTCCTTTGCCCAGTCTGTTATGCCGAGGGTATCACAAAGCCGATTTAGGAGGATGGAATGATTGACCGTCTCAAAGGCAGAGGACAGATAGAGGAGAATAAGGGTGGAAGGAGAATTTGAGTCAAGGTCTCAAAGCAGGTCATAACAGGTGTTCAGTAGACCAGTGTCCGTGCCTCTGGCTGCTCTGAAGCCAGAAAAGTGGTCATGAAGGCAACCAACAGATTCAGTGTGATTGATTAGTTGGGAGGTGACCAACTTCTCTAGGAGTAGGCCCAGGAAGGGGGTAGTGGAGATAGGTCAGTAGTTATCCAGGCAGGAATGTTCAGCAGCCAGCTTTTTTTTTTTAGGAGGGGATGCACAAGGGAGTGCTTGAGAGTGAAGGGAAAGAGCCAGTGGCAAATCAGAGGTTGCAGGACTCCGCTAAGGAGGGAGCGAGAGGCGATGTTGTTCTTGATCGTTCTAGAGGCGCAGGGAAGCATCTGTTTGGAGGAGACTTTCTTTCTCTGCCTTTCCCTTGTTCTCCCCAGATGAGGTTTCTAGACAAGTGTGTTCTATGCAAGTCTCGTCAAAACAGGTTCAACCCTGTTCCTCCAAATCCATCAAGGACCACATCGACTTCCTGGCTCCTGCCCAGGCCAACTTTTGCAACCACTCCTTCGCCACTGGAGTCTGGCCCACCCCCTCCCCCCGAAGCACTCCCTTGTGCACACTCTTCTTAAGAAACCCTTGCCGACCCATCCTGCCCATCTAACTATTGCCCAATCTCCATCAGTCCTTTCCTGGGCAAACTCTTGGAAAAGCAGTTAATCTAATCTTCACACTGAATCTGTTGGTTGTCTCCATGATCATCAGTCTGGCTTCATGGCTGCCTGAAGCACGGAAACTGCTCTCCTAAACATCTGTGAAGACCTGCTCTCCAATCTTGATTCCAACATACCCTATGTCCTTGTCCTCATCTTACTTGATCTCTCCTCTACCTTTGACACGGTCAACCATGCCATCCTGCTCAACCGTCTCTGTGATAACTTGGATATGACCGGTCAGGCCCTGGCATGGCCGACTTTTCCTTTCTGACCGACCCTCCCAGGTTCAATTTGGGTCCTTCCTCTCCCTCTACCTCTGGTGTTCCCCAGGGGTCTAACCTCCCTCTCTCTCTCTCTCTCTCTCTCTCTAGCTGTTCAACCAATACCTGGCACTTCTTGCCCACAGTATTGCCAGGCTCTGCCCCAACTTCCAGTGCTATGCGGATGACACCGCTAATTTTCAGGCTACCTCAGCCACCCTCTCTCATCTCTGTCCAGGAGTGGTGTGCCGCCAATGAGCTCTGCCTTAATGCCAGTAAGACTGAGATTCTCCTCATCGGCACACCTGCTCGCTCCTTTCCTGTCACTCTCTGGCCGGCCTCTCTTGGCCCTCTTCCTGCTCCCACCTGTAAGGCTAAAAACCTCAGGGTCATCTTTGACTCCACTCTCCTTCTCTCCTCACATCTCCGATGCCTCCAAGAAGTCACACTACCAGCTGCACCTCCTCGGAGGTATTTTTTCTTTCCTCTCCTTCCCCCAGAAGCTCACTGTCTCCAGAGCTCTGGTTCTCTCTAAGGTGGACTATTGCAACAGCCTCTTTCCAAATCTGCCAGCTTCTACTCTCCGCCCTCTGCAACCCATCCAGAACAGGATGGAGGGACTGGTCCTTGGCCTCAAGCCCAGGGATCATATTTCTCCAGTAGTGGCGTGATACGATCCCTGGGCTTGAGGCCAAGGGCAAGTCTCTGCACTGGCTCACAGTGGCTACAAGGATTAAGTTCAAAACCCTCTGCATTGTCCACAAGGCCTTCTGGGGCTCAATACCTTCAACTCTTTTTCTAAATATATTCCTTCTCGAGCTCTTCGCTCATCCGCCTCCAACTCCCTCAGGGTCAGGTTTCTCCAAGCAATGAGTTGGTGGTAGATCTCCTTCAGCTGGGGCCGTCCTCTGGAACAGCCTCCGTGAAACTTGAGGATAATCATGTCCGGTTCCGGAAGCACCTCAAAACCTCGCTCATTGCTTCTGCTTTTTCTCCTCCTCTCCCCTGCTGACCTCCTGGATGAACTGAATCTGCACTGGTTACCTGGCCGCCCTCTGATCTTGGGCTCAGCCCCCCGCCCCCGCAAGTGACACACACCTGCACTGCCTTCCTGGCAACCCCCGCACTTGGGGACTGTTTTCTGTATCCCTAGAGTCACATTACCAGCACTTGACACCTGATGTCTGCACTTGCACTTGCCACCTGCTGGCCGTACCTTTTACTTATTGTTATTTATTCTATTATCCCATGTACTGCACTATCCCCACCCCATTGTCCCCCCGCTCTTCCCCCCCTTCCCATGCACTTGCGCTATCTGAACGACACCTGGCCTAGTAGGATCGTTGTCCGTCTCCCCTCTGTTCCCCCTCCCTTGCCTCGTCGCGCCTTGAAACACTTGTATATAGGCGCGTTATAAATGCCATATATAACAGAGCAGACTGTCTTGGTGACCTCATCTGGTGTTATGGGTCAGAAGGAGGAGAGTAGGGGAAGCGTGGGTCCAGGGGTGGCCTGCATGCAAGTGGGTTGCAAGGAAGGGGTCTAGAGGAGAGAGGACAGGATGTCCCGAGATCTGGTTGTGAAATGGGTGGGCCAACACCATGCAGAGGGCGCGAGCAGGAAGAGGAGAGGTGGAGACTGCAGTAGGATTGGCAAGTTCCTTGCCAATTTTGAAAAGCTCAGCCGTGTTTGTGGCCCCAGAGATGCAGGATTGGATATGGAAGCGAATAGAGAGTCTATTGCCTTTGGAGAAGGCGTCAGGCCAGTTTGTCAAAAGATGCGCTAGAAGCTAGACACTTCTGTTCCGCAACTTTGCACTTGTGTTCCAACGAGACAAAGTGAGAGTTGTCCAAACTATTGCACTTGGAAGTAGGCTTCAAGAGGTTCCTCATGGCAGAGGCAAGTAGGTCAAGGGTGTTTGAGATGGAGCGGAGAAGGCAGCCATGGAGTAGGACGTGCTTCCTGAGCAGCTCCGGAGGATCCGACATATGATCTGTGAAAACTACCTACAAAAACGCGCTACTGGTTCCAGGATTGATTATACATGCATGGGAACGTGTGTTCTGCTCACTGTGTAAAGACCGAGTGAATCGTGTGTGTGGAAATCTGGAGGAATTGCTCGGCGAACGACGGTGGCTGCTCGGTCCATTGTCACACAAGATGGCCGACAACAAAGGAAACGTAACTGAAGCACCCGGAGCGGCAGAATAGAGACGGCAGCCGCGGGAAAAGAATGATGATGGCGATGTGGAGACAGAGCGAAACCCCCCCGGCGGTAAGCCTTGTGTCACGTTGGCCTGCGTGCTGACTTGGAAGGCAAGAGCCCGGGGGTAGCGGGGGTGCGAACAGATAGGCCGCGCCACGATAGACATATGATGCAATCGCTCGGCATCGATGAGCAGAAAGCCGCGGTGAGAGGCGGCGGACGGTGCGACTGCTTGAAGAGTACTACAATAGCTGATAAGGGTGGAAAAGACGGTTGGGGAGGCACGCGGACGCTGAATCGAGACAGTGAGGCCCAACGGTGGCCACAGAATGTCGGCGCGAGGGGCCGTGAGCAAGAACAAGAATAAGCAATCCACAATGGACATTTTTGCCAAAGCGCAACATTCTCCTGCAGCCATCGCGCCCAAAGGCTCGATGGCACGAGCGGAGGGCACCACAGTGGCTGATAACCATCAGATTTTAGAGGCCATCTTGGAGCTGAAAGACTCTTCGGGGGTTGCGATGTCAGACCTGCACACTTCCCTGGAGGCTAAAATAGATGCAGTGGGCATAGAAGTCTCCCTGCTGAGGCAAGATGTCAGGGGACTGGCGGAACGAACAAGCAGCCTGGAAGGTGCGGTGAAAACCAACACGGACACCAGCACTAACAACCCAAAGGAGATCTATGTTCTCAAACAGGTAGCTAACTTGGAGTCTCGAGCGGAGGAAGCAGAAGGGAGAGCAAGGAGGAACAATATTCGCGTGGTGGGCTTGCCGGAGGGACAGGACCTGACAGACTACGTTGAGAACCTACTCCTACAAGGAATTGGGGCTGGCAAACTCTCGCAGGGATTTGCAGTGGAGCGTGCACATAGAGCCCTTATAAGGAAGCCGAGACCAGGGGCCCCTCCCCGGGCTATAATCGTCAAAATATTGAACTACAAAGACCGTGAGTAAATACTGGAGTACTTCCGAAAAGGTGGAAAAATAGAAAAAGGGCCTCGAGCACCATCACGGCGTATCCGGACTACACTATGTTGGTCCAGAGGCAACGGTACAGCTATGTGGAAATCAAAAGGCTGCGCGCGGCTGGGATGAAATATATGCTTCTGTACCCCGCGAAATTGAAGGTGGTGCACAAGAGCAAAATGTATTTTTTTGACACTCCGGAAGAAGCAACGACGTGGCTGGATCTGCAGGGCTGCCCGGAACGAGACACGGAAGAGACCCAAGAGGGACGAGATGTGACTGGGATACGGTATGCATACTGTTAAGGCGTCGAGTGAGCACCCCAGGGGTGCCTAGATGAAGAACAATGGGCAGGGCTGTAGGAGGCTGATATTCTGATAAAATACCGCTGATTATAACGGACTTGAAGGACTGGAATATAGTAGCGTGTACATATATGCAAATTGTATAGCAATGTGTAGTTAACCCGAAGCGACATAGGAGCGGCAAGGCGAAAGCACCCTACCCCCCCGAATTATAGTTGTAGTAGTAGTAGGATGGCCACTAGGGCGGCCTCACCCTGCAGAGCTTCGAGTACAGGCGAGAGCCAGAAAGAGCTAGATGCGGGGGAGCCCGAGATCCAGGGATGGAGCTGGGCAACAGTTGGGGGGTGTGATGTTGGGGAAGGGACCGGAGGTGGGAGGGGGAACGGGAAGTTTGCTGTGTTTTTGGTTAAAGGGCATTTAGAATGGGATGCGAGCCTATACAGATTGGATTGGAATTCAAAGTCAGACTGCACCTGGGGGACGAGGAACGGAACTGGTATAGGCCATGGGGGACCTTAAGATACTTACATGGAACGTGCGGGGGCTCAACAGCTACTTAAAAAGGAACAAAGTTATGTTGTGCCTGCGCAGGCAGAAAATAGATATTGCATTGCTGCAGGAAACCCACCTTACACGAGAGAGGATGGACACGATCGCTGGGAAGTGGAAAGGAGTGTTGGTGGGCTCATCGTACTCTGCTTATGCAAGAGGAGTGCTTATTTGGGTGGCGCCACATGTCCCTTTACAGCGATTGCAAGTGGTGGCTGAGACAGAGGGAAGGATGGTTATGCTGAGGGGACTGGTGGAGAACAGGGAGATAAGCATTGTTAACACGTATGCCCCGAACCAGAACACAGCGGCGTACATTAGAACATTGAGTGCGAATTTGAGCGTATGCGTAGGAAGCGCGATGATCTGGGGCGGGGACTTCAACTGCGCATTGAACCAGAGGGTGGACAGATCGGATGGGAAGATGGATAGACCGGCCCCTGCAACCAGGGCGTTACAGACATTGCTGGATGACTTTGGTTTGGAGGATGCATGGAGAGTGAGGCACCCCCAGGAAAGGCAATATTCACATTATTCTGCCCCACAGCAGTTACGGGGTTGGATTAGGTCTTCGCATCACCCGAAATGATAGCGGAGATCGCACAAATAGAGTTCAAGGCCAGGGTCCTTTCGGACCACTCGCCCCCGATTCTCGCATGGCAATACTGCCCCCCGAGAGCGAGGATCCCGACATGGTGCCTACGAGCGGAAGCGTTGTGAGACCCCTTTTTTTAGGGAGGACCTGAGGGAGGAGATTGTAAATTATTTTGAAACAAATACTGGGAGCGTGGATTCCTCAGGAACACTATGGGAGGCCTTTAAAGTTGTCATGAGGGGGGTAGCCATAGCGAAATCCAAGGGCCTACAAGGTGGGGTTTTAGCTGAACTGCAGGAGACGTTAGAAAAATTAGAAGAGGCCTTAAGGGGCGGAGACGATACAGCAGAGAAGCTAGAATTTACACTTAGGCTACAGCAAAAATGTGCATAATATTGGGAGAGATTGTGTAACCTTAATTATAAAAAAATACGGATAGACAGCACGCGGGAGACTTTTGGCGTGGTTATATAAAAGAGTGAGACCCCCCCCGCCCACCCCCCCCAAGAGTCACAATCAGGACTATAGAAAGAGAAGACGTTAGCGCAGAGGACACCCAGGAGGGAGTAATCAAGCGGTTGTGGATTATTATAAGGTATTATACGGAGATGACAGGGAAAGTAGTCGCGCTATGATTGAAGAAACGCTTGAGGACATGGGGTTACCCAAGATAAGCGAGGAGGAGAGAGAGGAACTAGACACCCCGATCACCTTGGAAGAATTAGGGGAGGTGGTGAGGCAGCTGCCTACTAGTAAAACCCCAGGGACAGATGGACTCCCAAGTGAGTTTTACAAAGTATACATGGAAGAGGCCCCCCCCCACTCTTAAGAGATGTTAAACGAAGCGTTCGAGACGGGACGCTTACCGGAGTCACAGAGAGGCCGTCATAATACTGCTCCCCAAACCTAACAAACCTGGGCACAGCTGTGGTTCCTATAGACCCTTGTCAATGCTGAATCAAGACGGCAAGATATTAACTGCTGTCTTAGCAAATCGACTGAAGGTTATTGGCAAATTAATACACCCGGATCAAACGGGCTATGTCCCTCATAGAAACATTACCAATAATCATAGGCGACTCCAGAGAATCAGAGTATGGCAGAGAAAGATGAGGAAATGGCAATTGTGTCTTTGGATGCAATCAAGGCCTTTGACTCCGTTAAATGGACATGGCTGCTTGCAGGCCTGAAGCACTACGGGTTAGGGCCTGGATATGTAAGGTGGGCGAAAATTTTATATAGCAAACCGCTGGCTAGACTTAGGACAGGATCTGTGATATCGGAAAGGTGGCAGCTCAGCAGGGGTACTAAACAGGGATGCCCGTGGTCTCCAATGCTCTACATACTGGCCCTGGAACCTCTAGCAATATATCCGAGGCAGCAATATGACACCATAGGCATCGAGGTGAAAGGGGAGCGGCATCTGATCTCCCTATATGCAGATGACATGCTGCTGTATTTGCGATTCCCAGAAGAAACTCTCCAGTACATCCTAGAAGTGCTGGAGAGCTACGCTGTGCTGTTCGGTATAGCAGTGAACCCCCAGAAGTCCAGCATGTTCCCATTAGGGGGGTACATGGGAATTCCAGCAGAGCGGCTACCTGTATTGCAAGTGCCGTGGGTGGTTAGCACATTTCGGTACCTGGGGATAGATATATACCACACCGTGGAGGAAGAGCATAGGTGCAATACAGAAGTAGCCACTAAAAAAATTGAGAAGTGCATGCAATTTTGGGCAAAGCTGCCCTTGGCGATGATGGGGCGGGGAGAAATGTTAAAGATGGTGGTCCTGCCAAGTCTCCTACACTACTTCGGGAACATACCGTACCAGATTGCTAAGAAGTTCTTCACCAAATTGAACTTCATGTGTAGGGACTTTTTGTGGCATGGCACGCGAAATAGAGTGGCGTTAAGGAAGCTACAGAACTTCCATGACAAAGCAGGGAATGCACCTTTTTATTTGAAAGAGATGTGGGTACCCAGGGCGGAAATGGTGGGGCGCCCTAAAATGATGCTACTGGGGTGGAAGGTGTGGCACAGGGCATGTCAAATGATGGAGAACCCGTCCCCATGCTCACCGCAGATACCACTGGTTGCATTGACGGGGGCAGACGCGCAGCTATGAATGATACTCAGGAACCACTGGGAACCGGCTAGGGTGGCAACAATGGGTGATATTTGGCGGGAGGGCTCTGGTATTACTTTTGAGGGGCTGCGGGAAGAAACTGGGTTCACGAGTGCCAGTATATTACGTATCATAGAGTGGTACAGAGGATTAAGAGAACATGGCCTGAAACTGTGTTGGAGGAAGAATCAGATGCCACCATAGACGTGATATATGACATAGCTGAGGGGGGGTCGGGGGGTCATGAGATTTCCAGATTGTATGAAATGCTGATGTCTAAAGTGGGGAAGGAGGTCACGCAGTTGAGACTAGACTGGGAAATGGAGGTTGGAGCCCCGATGGGAGACGGGATGTGGGAACGGGTGCAGGGGTATCATAAGGTGTCTAGAAACGCGAGGCTGAAACAGATTCAGCTGTACATAATGCACAGGGCATATATGATGCCTTGGAGGATATCGATGTTTGAAAATGCAGGACGGCAGGCATGCCCCAAGTGTGATGAGGAGAACGCGGGTATGGTGCATATGTTCTGGTCACGCCCGATCATGGAGGTTTTCTGGAGGGGAGTGAAAGGGAAACTGGAAGGAAAAGGGGTCAAGATTGTAGTGGATACAGTGTGGGCCTGTCTGCTGGGGGGGGGTCCCCAGACCACAGAAGCTCAGGCACGTGAGTAGGCCGAGGGATCTGGCTTATGTGCTTGCAAAGAGGAGGATTGCCATGGGATGGAAGTCATGCCATGCGCCAAAGGTAGAGGTGTGGTGGAGAGATTTGCAAAAATGGGCAGAAGCCGAAACCATGGCATGGCGAGAAGCGAGTAGCACACGGGGAGGGGGGGGGGGTGAGATCGAGTCCCTGATGGCCTGGAAATCACTGATAGCCTAACTGTTTGGGTCATTAGATGACCCGGCGGAGATTGTAGAAGAGGAAAACGAACCACAAGATGCGGAAACTGAAGGTTTAACGCAATAGACTCGTAGAGAGGGGTGGTATAAGGGAAGTAGTGGTTAGAAGTTAAGAAAGTGTAATGAAACTGTTGGAACATGCACTGTTTGTTTGGTTGTTTTTATAATTCAATAAAATGTTTTAAAAAAAATAGTGGGGGGGTGTGAAGGAGGCGGCAAATGCAGCTACAGACACTCACTTGGAGACTGGCAGTGCGGGTGGAGGCTTAGCCAGGGAGCCCAGGAGCTCCAGACGGTAGGACAGCATGGTCAGACCAGGAAAGGGGCATAGTGAGAGGGTTAGAGATATCAGTTAAGATTAGCGCATCCAAGTATGCCTGGCTGAGTGGGCTGGGCCAGAGGGAAGAATGGTGAGAGTCGCAGAGGTTGCAAGAGTAGAGTGGCCTCATCAGGTGACTCAAGATGGATATTGAAGTCTCCAAGCGGAAAGCTTAGAGGACGTCATCAGAAGAGAGCAGGCAAGTTCGGCCCACTCAGAGAGGAAGGGGGTGATTGGCCCAGGAGTATATGGTAGCAAATGTGAGTGAGAGGTTAGGAGAGACACGATGCTTGCAGACAAGATATTCAAAGGAGGAGCCGGATTGAATGAGTATGATGGGAGCAGGGACCCATTCAGAGAAGACAAGGGCCACTGCGCCTCCAGACCGATTAAGCCTGGGCTTGGAGAGGATCTTGTAACCCTCTGGAAGGAGTGTCAGAGTCAGTGACAGAGCTGGCATTGAATCACAGCTCAGTGGGAGCATGGACGTCAAGGTCAAAGTCTTCAAGGAAATGAGTGTGAAGGGGAACAGATGGCAGGCCAGGTGGGTGTTGGGGAAACTGGGGCGAGGGCAGGAGCGGTTGGGAGCGGTGCTCCTCTACTTTTTTTTTTATTAAGTTTTACTGTTCCTATACTTTTATTTTGAATAGGAACCTATCCTGAATGGTTTTGTTTTAAATTAAGAGTAGGAAGCAGTTGACGGTTGCCCTTCAGTGCACTGCACTGGACATCCTCTTAATCAGCAAGCACATTGGTTTGTGGGTTTGTATTGTGCATGGAAGGGGGCGTGGCAATGGGGTTTATGGGGAGCATGGGCAGGCCAGCAGAGAACATAGTTCCACTACTTCTTTTCCTACACTTCGACCACTGTTTGGAAACATACACCCTAATAGAAGCTCAGCTGGGCTTCTGGTCGATTTGAAATACTGAGTTTGCTTTAAAATCCCCCTTTAATGACCTCAACTAGGTAACCAACCAACACTGGAGCTGGAATCCCAATTTCCCCCAAAATATTAGCAGCTTGCCCTGATAGAATATGCATGTATACCCTTCACGGGAAGAGTGCTTCTGACGCTTGTTGCAGTAAACCCAGTAACCAACAACCTTGCTATGGTTGCATTAGATGCCGGACAGCCAGCATTTTGACCACCAGCATCAGTTAGCTTTGTGGTTCTATCAAGAACAGAATTTTGACACCGTCCTAAAGTCTAGGCAGAGACTGCAAATTTTGGAAAAAGGTGGGAAGAAGGGACTTACTCACTGATGAATAAGGAAGAGACCACATTCACAAGGAAGGCCAGGTGAGTCCTCAAAACATACTACGTATGGTGGAGGGTGAGAAGACCTGAAATTTGCTTAACAGCCAACACTTGGGCCACTTTCCAAGAGAGGAAATGCAGGTTCATCCAATGCCAACTTGTCAATCAAAAGCAGACCGAGGACCCATACTGATTGCAGCTTTGACTGGAGGATATATAGTATTTATTTGGTATTTATAATTCACCTATACAACAACTGGTGTTTCAAGGTGCAACAAGACAACGGAGTATGGGGGGTGAGGTGGGAAGTAACAGGGAGGAAATAACAAAAAAGGTCCCACAAGGCCTGGTGACATTCGGATCGTGCAGTGCATTAGCAAGTACAACACGGAACAGAATAACAAAACTGGTCCTACTAATCCATGAGGCATTCGGATCGGGCAAGTGCAGTAACAAGTACAAGGGAGTGTAGGGGAAGTGCCAGTCAGAGCGGAGCATGCTATTGCCATTTATTGATTTTATTTTTATTTAGCATTTATAGCAGCGCCTAAGACCCTGAGGTATCAAGGCGCTAGTTAGTTACATTAAGTTCAAATTGTCAAGCTATAGGAAGCATGCTTTGGCAGAGCCACGCCCCATGGTATGTGGGCTACATCAAATAGACAGGTACAAGTAAGTAATGTGCAACATTAAGATGGGTGCACAAAATGGGAAAGCCTCCCATCATGATACGGGGGGCCTACATCAAATAGGCAGGAATATTAGATAGTACATTGCAGGGCTGAGTGTAAATCCAGCATAGAGCTGCTAGGTTACATCAGGAGGGTTGCAAACATAGGGAGTCATGTAGTCCGCATAATACTGCTAGGTCACATAAGGGAAGGTGCAGCACAGGCAATGGGGGTTGCAGGCAAAAAGTCAGAAAATGGTGGGTTTCAGTCAACGGGGTAAAGGCAAAATAGCACAGGGCTGAGAAAAGACAATCCAGTGGTTACAGCTCACCACTTGTTATGGGGCAACTTCTGTGTATAAACAAGACATCATTTGTTGACAGCAGCAAAGGGAGGGGGAACTGGCAGTGCTTCCTCTGGATAGTGAATGAGTGAGTAGCGCAGGGGGTGACAATATGGGAATCCAGCCACATCGATATCGTTAGCTGGGTCTAGTTGAGCAGCTTGAAGTGGCAAGGACAGGCGAGCAGGCTATAGGCCATTTGTAGTGAACAGGGAATGCAATGTCCCTGGTAGCCACTGGTTGCCACGGCTGCACCTGGAGATAGCGGAGTAATCAAGAGGGGTAGGGAATAAAAGGAGAGAAGGCACTGGATTATTTGTACTGTTGCGTGTGGACGTAGCAGGCTGATCCAAGGGGCAATAGTGTTGTGCTCAAGACCATAGGGTGTTATAGTGACAGTTAAGGTGACAATGCCAGAGCAACAGGCGGGCAGCTTGCCATGAGCAGCTGCGAGGGAATAGTATAGTAGGAAGGGAGAATAAACTAGGTAGGTGAAGGCACAGGAAACAGAAGGCCGCCTTACCTTACGATGTGAAGATAATCCAGAGCAGCACCTCTGATAGAAAGGGACCCTCATGTAGGGTAATGGTGGTGTTAACACAGGACCAACTAAGGCAACATAAGAGTGGAGGGTGGCTCCGCCCACACCCAGACAGGTCCAGAAATGGTAGGCAGAGACCCTTATAGGTGGCCCTTGGAGGGGGTCCGACATCACCTGTCGGGTCCTGGGCTTCAGGCAGGATATTCAAGCCGTAGCCTATCTGCCTTCTGCAGAGGCAGGCTAATTTAGTGTGCAGGTCTTTGGGTCGCAACAGCGGCTATCTTAGAGAGCGCTCACCGCTCTTAAGTAAGATGGAGCCCAGCAAGGGCTCATCAGCTGCAAGCCAGGATGCTCATTCGGGGGCACCAGATCTTCAGCAGGCCCAGACAGGGTAGGCAGAGGGTGGCCAGCATCAGGGCAGTGAGGGGTAGGTAATACATGTAGACTTTTAAAAGCCTCCTAATCACAGGAATGGATCTGGAGGGAAAGGACACAGCTATGCTAGGCACCAATGACTGCCAGGTAAGAGCAGCAGGAATCATTTGCAAAAAACTGCAAAGCACCAGATGAAGAACAATGCACAGTCTACAGAACATGAAAACTAATCACGCATTGATCTGCCTTTCCAGGGCACAATAGCAGAACTATATCCACTAGCTCTTGTACTGCAAGCGGGTGGATTGTTTCCTCGCCATCTGTACAATAGCTGTGGTCAGCAGAAATGCCCAAGTGTTCCTTCATTTACTTAGCTGCCAGGTTCCTGAATAATTGACAATTGGCGGGTCCTCGTGTTCAGAAAAAGTCAGGATCAGAGGCCGCAGATGGTATCTCATTGCGACGAGTGGTAAACCTGAACGCTTGCACTGCGAGCCACCGAAGGGCTCTCACCAGCTGTCTCACGCGCTTCCTGGAGGAGGCGGAGCTGGGTTGGTCACGTGACCTGGCACGTGACTTTTTGCTGCTAGAAAACACCGAGGCCACCAGCAGAGCGGTGGATCTCATTGCGACGAGTGGTAAACCTGAACGCTTGCACTGCGAGCCACCGAAGGGCTCTCACCAGCTGTCTCACGCGCTTCCTGGAGGAGGCGAAGCTGGGTTGGTCACGTGACCTGGCACGTGACTTTTTGCTGCTAGAAAACACCGAGGCCACCAGCAGAGCGGTGTATCTCATTGCGACGTGTGGTAAACCTGAACGCCTGCACTGCGAGCCACCGAAGGGCTCTCACCAGCTGTCTCACGCGCTTCCTGGAGGAGGCGGAGCTGGGTTGGTCACGTGACCTGGCACGTGACTTTTTGCTGCTAGAAAACACTGAGGCCACTACCCTTGCGGCGCTAAGCCCGACAGGTGCAAAGGGCGCCGGCTGTTCGGCGCTGACGGCGTGACCAGGAGTCTGCGGAGGGGTAACCTCATTGATCCTGGCCTGAATACAAAGCGCACCATACCCTGCGTCATCAGAATATATTATAACGGTACAGCAAAGGTATACATACTTGTCATCAGAGGAGCTGCAGCAACTGCCCATTTAACATCGCAGCGGCAACCGTGAACCACAAAGACATTCTACAGATTTAGACGCACGTGGTAAGTAGACACGGCGTAAGTAATTGATCTCTATACCGCATCTCCAGCGCTGTGTATGGATGAAGACATGCGCTTGCGAAGCTCCAAACAAGGGGAAGAGTGCCAAATCAACGAGGACATAAGGCCCGTTATAAAGCACGTCCCACGTCCTCATACCCCATGCACACCCAGTCCACAAGTGACGAGAGTGGGGGATGCCATCACCAGCTCCACCACCCCCCAAAAAACGGTAAACTGAGTGCCATCCCCATTGATACAGCATGCTCAGGGGTGGCTAAGGAAACGACCAGGGGGGGGGGGGGGGGGTATGGGGGGTGGGGGAGGAGAACCAGGTCACAGCTGAGATTACACGAATCAAAGCGCTTTCTGTGGCAACACACGGAGCAGTGAAACTGGCCGAGTCGCAGTCTCCCGGAGGGAAGACTAGACAAAACCTTACCTGCAACCCTGCGCACGCCAAGAAGCGCGACATAGACTCTATTGCTGCACTGGGCACGAGCAGTAATGCTCTTACGCAGTCGAACTGGAGCACAGAGTCCTCGTCAACCAGTGATGAGTGTAATGAATCCAGTCTTGAGCGCACAAAGCCGCAGCGAAATAAAGAAGACAAGTCTATTTCAGTACCAACACACAACACGAGGGCTCAAGTTCACGCCCACAGTGACGCCGACAATGCACAAGTCCCGTCAGATCAGATAGGGTCACTGCCAGAACTGCAAACAAGCACCTGTGCAGTCAACAAACTATCAAATGCTCACAATTGTAAAAAGAGATCGAGAGACAAATGCACAAAAAGCATTAAAAAAAGCTACCACAAGCTAGAAAACAACAAGCTATCAGAAGCGGCACGATCAAAAATGTAACATATACAAAACTTCGGAAAAATCATTCTTTGCAAATGTTGACTGATTTTTTTGAAATTCAGCCACAAGCAAAAACTAACATGTGCGACGAAATCTCTGACGCAGAAATGCTCGCAGCAGAGACTGACTTGCTACCCCCGGCAAAACAAAGAAAATTCGATCATAAAAGCAGAGTCATCCCAGATTTGTCAACAACGCTAGACCCTCAATCTGCAGACGCAGCGGTGCCGCAAATCATGGAAAAGCCAGATGCGCCAAACAACGTAGAAATAGCACAGAAATTGCCAGCCCAAAGTGGAACTCAACCAATGAGTAATGTCCAGGACCAGCACAATATGGAAAAACAAAATAAAGATGAGCATCAAAAGGTAAAAGGTCGGATTTTGGCTGAAAACACCATACCGACCAGTGATATCATACCCATAAGGGTTAATTCTATCAGGATTCCTCTGCTAAAAGAATCATTTCTAACAGAAACCCCGTTAGAACAAATTGACGGAGTACCAAGGAAAACAAACTTACTCCATCCCCCTGGCGACGACAACAGTGGGAATTCTAATGAAGGTGATCGACAACACCCCATAACCCATAATGACCTAATAGAAGCAGGCATCAGCATCGTAAAATCTAATGCCTCAACAGATGCACAAGTACAGGAGTCCAAGAAAGTAGCTGCCGAACTCACGACATCCACAGACGGATATGCAGAACAAGAGCACTCATTTGCGAATCCTAATGTTTCCGCGAAAAAAACTACGATCCCCAAAGGCAGGCGGACGTCGGCAGCAAAGGAAACCACATCTAATCTACATGGACCGAACGCAAGTCGACTATCGACAAATAACGCCACGTCGCCCTCGAATAAAGGAAAAGTAAGTCTCTCAACACAAACACCAAGTAAACGGTATTCTGCTTCTGGGCTAACGCACTACGAATGCACGAGTCAGCAACCAGTATACGCAGCACAAGAGGCGACCACAAAGAAAACAGATCTCCAAGGCATAATGTCAGTTATAACCATTGCCTTGAACCCCTTCTGTAAACTTTATGAAACAATGCACGAAACGGTGAAAGATCAGCAAGTGGTTCTAGCCATGATCCTCACAAAAGTGCTGTATTTGGAGACCTACATAACAGCAAAGGAAAACGCTGTAGGGCCAAAAGACAAGTTGGATCCACAAGTCCCATATTCAAAAAATAAAGGTGCACCACTGCATCATCATGCCCAAAAGCAAACAAGGAAAGAACACACTGCACACGAAATTGGAACACAAACCAACATAGTCATTGATCTTACAGAAGAAAAGCGCGTCATCGGCATGCGGGCAACGCAGACAATAGTGCAAAATCAAACTGACAAATGCAATTACAGGGGGAAGTCGCCCCTAAACTCAACAGGTCAGGCTCCCAAAATACTGCTAGTCCTAGACAAGGTACCTGCAAGTAACCAGGTTGAAAAGGACAAAAATGAATTAACATTCTATTTTCGAATCGACCAATTGCAAAGACAAACTGAGTCTTGAAAGTACATTGGCAAATGCAAACAGCAATTCGACTACGAAAAAGAACACCAAGGTGCGACAAAAAAGTACCCTTAACAGTGATAGCTCAAACAGAAGACAAGCACCGGTAAAAATACCTCCCACCGACTAAAAAAAAAAGTCAGAAGTTTACTAATGATAATGTAAACCCCTCAAAACTGAATGAAACAAATGAAAAACAAAACGCCAGAGGCAACTCAGCGGCAAGAAACTATTCAACTGATTCAGATTCAGTAGATGCACTATTAGATCTCCGCGTCTATCCTGCTGACGACTCAGGCTCAAACATAACACTGGAGCAAATCACAAAAGACAAGGCAAGAGGGTATTACACAAATCAAGACATTTCCGCAACCCTGGGAGGAAATAATAAAGACCCAAAGGAGCGCGACTTTGAAACCCTGGAAGAAAGGCGTAATCGCCTGGCATATCACTTTAAAACTAATGAGGCAGAAAAGTGCACGAGGAAAGCAAATAACACAACGAAAACGCCAGACAAAGAAACTACTCATAAGAGATCTAAAATTGATAATCACAGACCCGAGATGGACAAGAGACACAGGAGAGGGAAAGAAAAGATACTTAGGCAAAACAACGAAACTTGTGAGAAACAAAAGAAATTAGAACCATCACCCCAAGATTCACGCTTGATCTTCTGTGGCGATCAAAATAATACATACGACAGAAACACAACGAAAAAGCATCACGGGAGAGATGCAGACAGTAGAACAGACGAAAAAGAAAAAAATAGACCAAGATCCCGCACTCAGCTAAACCACAGGACTAGGGAACAAACTCCTAGAGACATGTACCGTAATTCAAATAAACATACAAAGTATAGGTGGCTAATAAGGATGACACAAAGACGCTCTAATACTGATGATAACATCTTAAAGAGAAGAACTGTCATGACCATATTTAGCAAAATTGGCAATTTACGTGAAATTCACACTGCAGATATAAAAATCGTGGAGCCATGGCATGACAGGTCAGGAGCAACCACCTTACTTCATGTAAATTCGAACATGGTACACATAAGAATCCTAAAACAAAAACTTGACATTTACAAACAGGGATTCCACATTGAAGATGCCTCGGTCCGTCAGCAACATAAAAGTCTAGACGCTCTATCCCGCAGACAGCAAAGTGCATCAAAAGACAGACATGGGAACCCCATGTACAGGGCTCCCATAAATCAAAAGGTGGAACGAGAGCATCAGAAAAAGTCAAATTCCAAAAAAAACAGTCAACCTAGATTCACAACCAAGCAAGGCTCAAAATGATACACATAAGGATGAGCAACAAAATTCAGAACACAACCTGGTATCGTATTATTCAAGAGAGAGAAGTCGGGACAGAAAAGAACAAAGATCAGACAACAGACATAAATCAAACAATAAAACGGAACACAATCAAAGATCCCATTATTCAAGGGAGAGAGGTCGGAAAAGAAAAGAGCAAAGATCAGACAACAGTCGTAAACCAACTAACAATGCGGTCTCGCAAACATTAGAGCTGCAGAAGAGCGCACAAACAAAGAAAGACACAACTCGAAATATCAAAACAGGACTATGGGCTTGGTTGCCGAAAGTGCTCGCTAACCATCGTACTCAATAGCCATCCATGAATGGAGGCCCATCAACATGCGACATACCAAAGGAAGGGCCAACACGACTCACCCTCTGCTCCTGGAACACCCGAGGCCACTCCCACCTGACGATGGCAGGTGGGCCAAACCTAGGGGAATACGACATCATTTGCCTCCAGGAAACGTGGCTTCAACAAACACCAGTATTGGAAGGATATCAAATTATCCTAGTTCCGGCCATTAGAGGAAGCAAGGGGCGTCCATCCTCAGGTTTGATGATAGCCTGCCGCAATGGAACAAGAACCCAAATTGAGAAAATCTTACTGACAAATCAATCTCTGCTAGCAGTCGTGATATCTGTGCAAGATCTGACCAAGCTAAAATCAGAATCTAGAAATGTCGTCATAGCTAACGGATACTGGAACCCAGCGGCAATCACAACAAAAAGATTCATCGAACTATGTGAGAACTTGCTTGGCACAGCAATGATTGATTACCCTGCAGCAGATGTCATAATGTGTGGCGACCTAAAAGCCACTTGCAAGGAGGCAAAGAAACCAACGGCAGCACAATAGGCATCAGCACAAAGAGGGAAAGAATGGCTAAAGTTTTGCGAGCCACATGGCCTTCATAACGTAGATGATACATTTCCAGCATCAGACAGGCCACCCACGTGGGAGCGTCCACCCGCGACAGCCACTATTGATTATATATTTGCATCGCAGTCATTATTACCAATCATTGAATCTTTCACGGTACGTCGCACATCCAAGAGCGACCACAATTTACTCGAAACAACTTGGTCTCTAAAAAGTAAAAAAAACATGCACTACACCACTCAAATGGTAACTAACGCACAAGGCTTAAGGCTAAAAATAAAGGCCTCAGACATCTGCGAAGTAACAAACAAGTATACCAAAAATAGACATCCAGACGACAACAATGGAATAGATTATCAACCATTACTGACTCCCTACATGCATCACAAGCGGGGAAACGGATCAGTTTCTGATCAAAGCACCAAGCATGTTTTTAACAAGGAATTGGTTGAGACAAGGCGCAATTACAGAAAAGCGATAAGAGCAGTTCGCAGGACCACGAATACAGACATACCAAACGCCATCAAAGATATAAAAAAAAGGTATAGGGACTGGGTCAAATTTCATCGGCACAAATTATATCAAGCGGATGCCGAGAAGATAACCAAAACTCTCGTCACTAACAGCCGAGATTTCTGGTCTCTAATAAGGGACACAGATAAAACATCAGACAATCAGATCTTAAATAATTTAAACCAGGTAACTTGGGTAAAGCATTTTACCAAAGTTTTCCAATCGGCCATCAGTACACCAGCCAAAGAGCAACAAGTAAATAGAGCAACTTGGGTCAATTTAGAACAAGAAGATGACATCCTCAACATCATCAAAAAACTAAAAAACTACAGAGCCCCAGGGCCAGACGGCATTTCAAATGCAGAGTTAAAATGTCATCCCAAAGAGTGGGCAAGCCTAATGAGTGCCATATTTCGGCGGTGCACCGAAACTCAATCTATACCACACTCTTGGACTAAAGCCATAATCATCCCAATTTACAAAAAAGGCAACATGAACAATCCCGAGAATTTTCGCCTGATTGCCTTATTGGATGTAATGGGCAAGGTATATGCCTCACTCCTTATGACCAAATTTCTAAAATGGGCAGCAGGAGCCAAGTGCAACGACCCCTTCCAAGCAGGTTTTAAGAAAAGCGCAGGCACAACCTGTAACATCTTAGCATGTAGCACGCTGAAAGCAAAATCACCACAAAGCAAGTGCCATCTATTTGTCGTATACATTGATTTTACTCAAGCCTTTGACCGGGTGGAAAGACTGACACTATGGGATAAATTAAAAGCGTGGCATTGCCCCGAGGAGCTACTCGCACCTATCCAAGCCTTACATCGTGACACCTCAATGAAAGTTCGTCTGAACCGTGATGGAATACTATCAGAAGAAATCCACAGCGAACGAGGTGTAAAACAAGGGTGCCCGTTAGCATCGGCCCTCTTCTTGACATACATCGGCGACATCAACTGCATAAATGATACAATCAGAGCCTTTCCACCAAAGCTGGGGCAAACGCAGATCGGACATCTTTTGTACGCCGATTACTTAACAATATTCGATCAGACGGAAATAGGTCTGCAGCGGAAACTTGATGCTCTTCAAATATACGCCATAAAGAATCATTTGGAAATCAACAGGAGTAAAACAAAGGTTATGATCCTTCAAAATAGTGAAAACAAAAAAAAAAAAAAAACAACAAAGAAACAACTTTAAATGGCATCTGGGACAAATCAATCTCGGGAGCGTTACACAATTTAAATACTTAGGAGTGATTATGGACAGCTCTCAAAGAGAAACAGCCATGCAGGCAGAACTTTATGCAAAAACTAAAAAACTAGCTGCCCAAGCCAAATTTGTGGATGGCAAATTCGGAAAATTCTCCTTAGTACCAACAATCAATTTTTATCAAATGAAAGTTGTACCGACAATTACGTATGGCGCAGAAGCAATGCCCACCATACCAACAGGATTGTGGTCCAAATTGGAAGCGCTGTTTTGGCGCACAGTATTACATCTTCCATCTTCAGTATCAGGGTCAGCTATTAGGCGTGAATTGAGCCTATTATCGCTAGAATGCACAGTCCTCTGCAACTCCATCATGCTGTATAGAAAATGTCGAATGGCACACAATAACGAAGTCTTCACATTACTAAAATGCGAAATGGACAGTAGAAAATGTAAAATGCTAAATGAGTGGCAGGATAAAAACCAATTGATTCTGAAGAACATCGCATCTGAAGATCAAGAGCTCAAACAATCCATGCAGAATACTAAAAAAATTGAAAGACAACGATTGGGCGCTGACAATAGAAAACGCCGCCAAATTGAAACTCACTCTGCATCTTCCCGGTAACGTGTTAAAAAGGAACGAGTTACAAAGATATGTAAATCAATGCCCAAGCAGATACATACGAAATGCAATCCTGCGAGCACGGCTGAACTTATACAAAACAAAGGAGATTCTACATATTCGAGGAAAGCAGCAACAAACCGATGCCGCTTCTGTGAAAACAATCCTGACCCTCCAAAAGAAACACTAAGGCATTTGATTATGAGCTGCTCAGCCACAACTATCATCAGGCTACAATATCTATCACCTATGGCAGGTTTTGACATCTTGGCAGAAGAAAAGACATGGTGGTGTCGACTAATAGGAGGCGAAAAAACTACATTGCAAATTGCAATGGCACAAATAATTTGATACATCGAAATCAATCTACTAAATGAAAATGACAAGCAATAAACAAAGCATTATGTAGAAAATCACCTGTTCCGTCATCAACCGGTTGAAATGGATGAAGTGATAGCAAAGATTAATGCTTGTTCGAGCCCAACAACTTTAATAACAAAAAATGAGAAAAGCCTTGGCAAAGTCCTGCCATGAGAAAACGATCTGATGATGATGACGAAAGAACTTATACTTTGTATTGTAAAATCTTATTTTTTGATTAAACAATAAAAAAAAAATAAAAAAAAATTGACAATCTCGGGGATGCATGTAGGATTCCGTCTTGCTGTTCGTGAAGGAGATTGTGACAGTCCAATAACCAAATGGGCTCCTCTGTGCAGTCTCATTACGTCTTAGAACCAAAACCAGGCTTGCTAGAATAGGGCAATCTGAGAGTTCAAGCTTTCTGTAAACTATGCAAAAACTGAGAATCATGAGAACTGGAGCAAATGCATAACGAGGCGTCCCTTGCCAGTCTAAAAGGAGCGCATGCATCAGCTATTCCTGAACTTCCCTATCACAAAAGGCAAAGCGGTGGCACTTGTGGTTGTTGGACAGATCAGACCGTCACCTTAGGTGCCAGTAGACAGTGGAAACATATGGCCCGGTTGACCTCAAATTTGTTGTTTGAATGCGTGAGTCTGCTCAGCCGGTTGGTTTCTCTGTTGAGGACTCCTTAGAAGTGGACAACTTGGAAGGGGATTCCTTGGGAAAGGGCACACTCCCAAATGGAGACTGCCTTACAGAAAGGACTTGATTTATTATATAAACATTGTGTTTTAAATGAAACATTGGGTTTAACTGTGCCTTGCGCTAACCAAAGGACATATGCATTCAGTTCTCAACGTGGCTCCCCAACCAACTATGGATGAGTGAGTTGTGACACACTGCGTGGGTAAATCCCTCTAACGGAACACTCCCACCTCCCCAACCCCTAGGCCATATTGTCAGGATCAATGCACTACTGCAGGTCTTCCAATAGACAATCAGTATTTGAAATGTGGTTAGCATGCCTCCCTGCAGAGCGGTTCCATGAATCAGACATTTGAAGCAACAGCCTAATTTTCAGGTGGGCCAAGTGCACACATCATACAGACTGCCATGAGTCAAAAATCCAGAATCGCAGACAAAGCCCAGGAAGGTGAGCCTCTGAGTAGGTATGAAGGTCGACTCTTGAAATTGGAGAAACTTGTATTGAAAGTGGCAATTTGCTATGGAGTACATGAGGAATTTCTAATGTGACATTGGAGGTATGCATCTTTCAGACTCGCTGTACAGAATCAGTCCTTGTGCAGAGCTCACAGTAGTCATGGTCACCTTGAATCTTTCGAAAGGAAGAGATTGAAAGATGTCCAAAATAACCTGTAGGCTAGTCTGCTGCATAGAAGACCGTAAATAAAATGCCCAGCCAATTCAGATTGAAAGAACTTTCTCTATAGCACCCATCAGAGGGTGGATGTTCGCAAAGAAGTGGAGTCAAATTGGACAGGGGAGGAATGTGAAGGTGGAAGCCCATGGCTGCTGCTAAGCAGACAGATCCTGCGAGATGGAGTGCCAGCATGCAAAAAGTAGGGACATCCTTACCCCTCACAGGACAGAAGTGAACCAAAGTCTCCCGGCCATTGTATTTCTGATTAGCTTTAGAGGAAGAGGAAGGCCAATTTCCTTCTGTGATTACTCGAGAGGGAATCAGGGTTTCTAAACCTCCTCCGTTGGTAGCCATGAAACCCACAGAAGGCTCTTTGCCGCAGGCATAGGCATAATGTAGCAAGTCTGGGAGCATTTGTAGACCCGCTTTGGTAGAACTGCTTGAAATGTACCAGTTCGTGTAGAGGTTATGCGCCTGTTCAATCCCTCAGCCTAGAGACATAGAAGAGAAGTTGACCATCAAAAGTCAAGTCCAGCATTCGATCCTGAACCTTACTGGTGAATTTGGTAGAATGTATCCATGCAACCCTCATCAGCGGCCAAGGGCATACCTCTAGTTGATGGGTCTATATGATGGACTGAGGTTTCAATCATGTTCTCAGAAATAGCTTATCCTCTGCCAGACTAGACTTGAAAGCTTGCTGCTTGGAAGAAAGATTGAAAGTCACCCAACTAGGTACACAGCTTTTGATTTTTTAATGCCAGATGACTTATCTTAGGTGGAGAGCGGTAATAGGATAAACCTCTCAACCATAAGTACCCAAAGGTTTGTTGTCATCCCTGATGAGCCCCAGACCCCGCTGGCTTAGCATGTAGAGATGCCGCTGCCACAACAGCCAACTGGGGGTAGTGAATAAACGGTCAGGCATGTTTTCAGAAGCAAGGTCTGTAGCAGGCATCTAGCCTCTTATTTGTCCAGAGCAAAGTGTGGGGCGTTTGCCATAGCTTTGTAGCTTCAGCCAAGATGACCTTTTGAATTCTAAATCCCAATCTGTTTAAGGACTGCAGAGCTAACAATTCCGAAAGCTCCCCCCCAACCTCCTGCCCATTTCCTGCTTAGGCTATTTTTTGAGCTGGGGCCCAGGAATTCTACCAGTCCACCCATCTGGTCAAAAACCGATTTGACTGTGTGGGATGTCCTTGTCCGCCTCATCACTTCAGGTATCATTGTTAGGAAAGATTTACCTTAGGTGTAATTTTCCCTCCATTTATGGATCCATCAAAGTTTGTTTTTGTTTGGTTAACCTAACATGACTTTTCCAGTGGCGCACAGCCTTCAGCTCTGCTTCTCTGTGCTTTTGCTCATCCGTTATGGGGAAACGGACACGCACTTCAGACTGTCACTACTGTTTCCCTTAGTCTTTGTTGCTATTTCTTGGTAACTTTATGTGTCGAGTACCTTACAGTACCGCGCATAGGGTTCTTTTTGTTTTATGGCCCTAGACACCCTCCAAGGATTTTTTTTTTTGGTGATTGTACAAGCATGCCTAGGACGAACTGGTGGCAGTTTACTTTTATAGTATTTTTACATCTTTTTAACAAACCATATCGTGTTTGGCTCAAGACTCTGGCCAGTGCCGAAAATGGCCTTGCCACGAAATCTTAGGTTCTTTGGACATTTTGTACCTTCCCCTTCCCCCAGGTAGTGCAGACCCAGGAATTCCTTATTTGGGCATGAGGTCTCCTGCAAAAACTGCAACTTTCGCAGGCTCCTGCACGTCATGTGTGCTAGAGCCCAGAAAGAGTATTGGGACTGTCTGGCCAAACCACACTACTGGTGCCAGTAGGTCATGCATTACTTACCGTAAAAGCATTGCTGATGATTGTATCTGCTTAGATTCACATGCTGTGCATATAGTCCGACATCCAGTGGTAACCGCAGAGTATTGCATCTCGTCTTTCGAGAATCGAAAGGGGACCTTGACATGGGCGTGCCTGTAACGCTACGTGTAGTTTTCCCAAAATCCCTCACGTGTCGAGGTCCCTCAGATTGTATTTTTTTGGCCGTGAGGGATCCTTATGACAATCGTGAGTTAGTACAGAAAAGAGTAAAAAGCAGTAGACGTCTATGTTCCTTCCATCCGAGCGGGGAGGAAGGGTGGGCACATGCGAATCTAAGCAGATACAATCAGAAATGTTTTTACGGTAAGAAACGCATGTCTTCTGATGCTTGTTAATCTGCTTAGAATCACATGAGGTTCATAGGCTATCAACCAGTACCCAGAGTTGGAGGTGGGTTGTGAGAAGGAACAGTAGTGAAAAGATGTCTTAGTACTGGTTGTGCCACCTGATAATTAGACCTAGAATGAGTGTCTAGGCAATAGTGTTTTGTAAAGGTGTGTACAGAACTCCAGGTTGCCGCTTTGCAAATGGACTCTAGGGGAACATTTACAATGAATGCAATGGAATCCCCCATGCCTCGAGTACAGTGTGCTCTAGGCTTTAAGGGCAGTTCTCTCTTAAAAATCAGAGTGTGATGCATTTGACAATCCACCTTGAGATAGTAGCTTTGGAGACAGGGACTCCCCCTCTACCCGCTACCACTGAAACGAAAAACTGGTTTGTCTTTCTTAGTGGTCGAGTTCTTTCAAGTAAAACATGACTGCCCTGCGTACATCATGTGTATGCAGGCTTCTTTCCGCCACGTTTGAGGGGTTCTGGAAGAATGTTGGTAGTTCTATGGACTGGTTCACATGGAACTTTGAAATGAATGTAGGCGCAACCCTAGGGTGAGTGCGCAGAACCATGTTATCTCTGAACTGTCAAAGGGGTCTAGAACTGAGAGGGCCTGTAGTTCACCGACTCTTCTTATGGAAGTGATAGCTATTAAGAAGGCAGTCTTGTAGGTAAGATCTGAGACTTGCTTTATGCATGGACTCGAAAGGAGACGCCATAAGTCTAGTCAATACCACATTTAGGTCCCATCCGGGAGCCGGGTAAGAAATGGGGGGATGAATTCTCTTTACTCCCTCCATGAAAGCCTTAATAACTGGTATCTTCCACCACTCAACACCTTCTGTTGTGACGTAGTGTAGGCTAACAGAGCAGTTAAGTGAACCTTTCACGAGTCAAAAACCAGGTCGGAGTCTAGTAAATGAGTCAGGTACAATACAATGTGGGTAGGAGAGCAGCCAATGAGGTTGATGCTCTTGGAATTGCACCAGATGACAAAGCGCTTCCACTTACTGGAGTAGCAATATCAGGTGTTGGGTTTCCTTGCCTCGCAAAGTATGTCAATGCATCTCTGAGGGAGTTGGAGGTGCCCGAACTCTGACCTCAGGAGCTAGGCCGCCAAGTTCAGAGTTTGCGGGCATGGGTGAAGTGTTTCTCCCTTGTCCTGAGATAACATGTTGTATGGGCAAGGTAGTTTCACTGGGGGAGAGACATGAGCGAACCAGGCTTGGCGGGCCCACATGAGTGCCAACAATATCTTGTTGAGTTGGGGAGTCGGGAGGGGGGCGTAAACAAATTTCCCTGACCATGTGATCCAGAGTCCGTTCCCCTTGACCGGTTCTGGGGGTACCTGGAGGTGTAATCTTGGCATGGAGTTGGGTCGATCTCTGGGAAGCCCCAAAAATGTTGGAGATAATGTCTTTGTGTAATCAACATTCGTACTCCATGGGTAGCGGGAAATCTCTGCCAGAAGATGAAGTTCCCCTGGAACACGTGACAATAGGAACATGGGATTGAGAGCCCATTTCCAAATGTTCTGGGACAGTTTGGACAGCCCTGGAGAGTGAATGCCCCCTTGTTTGTTCAGATAGTACATGGCTGTGGTGCTGTCTGTAAGGATCAGGACAAGTCTTTCCCTGCAGCTGTGTCTGAAAGACTTTCAGACCTTTGAATTTTGCTAACAGCTCCAACAGATTTATGCGGTTAGTTGCTACTTCTGGGGACCAAAAGCTGTGTGCAGTCTGCTGAAGCAGATGAGCCCCCCCCCCCCGCAACCTGTGAGCGATGCGTCCGTCATGAGAGTGGCTTCTACTGCGGGGGTGGTGAAGGACTTTCCCTTCAGGAGGTTTTCCCTTGACCACCACTGCAGAGAGAGAACGAGGGCGGCGAGTCAACCACTAGATCGTCCCATCGTCTGCTGGTCTGAAACCACTGGCTGTTCAGCCACTCTTGCATTGGACGCATGCGCAACCGCGCGTGAGGAACCAAATAAATGCAGGACGCCATCATTCCTAACAGTCGCATGGCCTTGTGTACCATCACCTCCCAAATGGCTACATATTGGAGGGATTTGAAACATATTTTGGACCCTCTCATTGGAGGGGGAAATCGAGGCCGTCCTTTGTTCGAATTAGAGCCCCTAGGAACTGCTTGACTTGACTGGGGCCTAAACTGGATTTCTTCTTGATGGAGAACCCCAGTCTGAATAAGAGGTCTATCGTCCGAGTGTTTGACAGGCATGTTCCGTAGGAATCCCAAGTTATAAGCCAGTTGTCGAGGTAAGGATAAACTGGGATGGATAGCCTGCGCACGTGTGCTGCTGCCACTGCCACAAGTACCTTCGTAAATACTCTCGGTGTTGGGGCAATGACGAAGGGAAGTACTTTGAACTAATCCATCACGAATCTGAAGCATTTTATGTGCGCTGGCAAAATTGAAATATGGCAGTAAGCATCTTTCATGTCCAATGTTGCCATGTAGTCTCCCTGTGTGAGCAGGGGAATTACTTCCTGCAGAGCGACCATATGAAACCTTTGAGGTTTGACTAATTTGTTTGCTGGGCGCATGGTGAGATCCGTTTTGGGTACAAGGAAGTACACTGAATAAATACCCTTGTTTACCTGTAGAAGAGGTACGACTTCTACGGCGCCCTTTTCCTGCAGGATCTCGATCTCTTGCAGCAGGATGCGCAGGTGTTCCGGAGTTGGGAGCCTTGATCGTGGAGGTCTGTATTGGGGGGGTCTGGCAGAATTCTATGCAGTACCCGTGGGCAACAGTCTTGAGTACCCACTGGTCCGTTATCCCCTCCCATGCTTGAAGAAATGATGTTAGCCGGCCCCCGACCGGGGAGGCATGGGAGGGGACCTGGATGAGCTGGTCATGTCTGACCCGAGGCTGGGGAGCCTCTAGCAGTGGAATTCCGGCCCCTTCCTTTTCCACATCATTGACCTCTTGGGTGGCATAGCTGGTACCCTGAGGCGAGGATCAGTTATTTCCAGAGCCATATTGGTTGTGAGGGGCTAACATCATTTCTTCAAGCATGGTAGGGGATAACAGACCAGTGGTGTATATAAATAAATGTATCCCATTGTTATAAATTGAATCGATTCTTTGTGTTTTCTTTGTGTCTTAATGTTATTTGGTAGTAAGATAGGTGTATGTTATTAGCAGTAATCTAGGAGTAAGTAACCACAGTGCACATAGGGCCTGATACGAATGCAGTCAAGGGGGGGGTATAGTGATCCATAACCCCCTAGGAGATTGTGAAGACCGGAGAGCGTGCTTGCCCAAAAATGGGGGGCAACACGACGGTCAGGGGTTTGATTTTTTCAGACTTCCAAAATGAAAGGGACACTCGGATCTTCACTGAATGCGGACCGATAGAGATAGATGTTTTGCAGCTGGTCTGCTGGCACAAGAGTCGAAGTTTGAACATCTTGTGCAACTGTGTAATTGTTTTTTGTTTTTCTGTTAGTTCGTTCGTGGGAATAGGGATTTTTGTTTTTGTTTCATGTTTTGTCTGTCTTGGTTATGTTATTGTCTTAGAGCATATTGTTTTGCAATTTCATTCGTCGTAGGAAGGGGAGCGTAATTGTTTGACCTTGGTAGCCAGAATTGGTTGACATTAGTTGACAAATGTTTGATGAATAAATGTATATTTAATTCACCGAGTGAGAGAAAGTTTTTTTTTCTTGAAGACACTCGAATAATTGAAACTGCAGAATGAGCTCATTTCTTAGTGACCTGAAGGCAGTAAGAAATCGGCTTAAAAATACACTTGCTTCTTGGGAGGTATCACAGGGATCAACTGTATTGAAGGTGAAAAGTGTAGCTACAGAAGGGAGCCCACATTTTGTTGATTTGCACTCAGTAATATATTGTCTCAGAGATGTGATTAGTAACTGGGAAAATGTCCCATTAAAAGCATCAGACCCATTGAATTCAATTTCATCAGCAGTGATGGGCAGGAATATAGCGTATGTTGTTCATGGGGAGAAAAAGTTACCTCGGAACAATGGAAGAGATTTGACAGACATGTGCAGTCTGCCTAGAGAATTGGCTAGAGGAATGCATAGAGAGTTTGCCTATGAAGATCTGAGGCTTTGTGAAACTGTCATTAGAGAGACGCCTGCATGAACAGAGTTATGTGCATGAAGGTAGTTATGTGCAGATCTTTGATTTGAATATTGACAGTTTTTGCAGCAGTGGTAACATCAGCACTTTGCCTACGTTTTCGAGTTAGAAAAAAATATTGGCCAATGACCTAGATATTTTGAGAACTGTACAAGACAACATAGATAAAAGGAATCGTGCTAAATTTGGATGTTTTGAGAGCTTGTATGCCTGGAATTTTTGTAGTTTGAATGTGTGCATGGAAAGCATGTTTGTTGACATTGGAGCACGCGCGGGACTGGCAGACTGTATTTGAAGCACGAGTTAGCATTGCATGTGTGAATGTGAATTGTATTGTATATGAGAGAGGTTTTTTGAATGAAACAGATTTGATTTTTCAACATGGAATAATTCAGCTTTGTGAATTCTTAATGAAGAAAAATCGGGAGAGTTGTGACATTTAGAGGACATGGAAGTGGCACAGCAGGAGTGAAATTGAATGCAGTGGTGACATTTTTGAATGTGCATTTCAAAGTGAAATGTCTGAAGTGGTGTCTAGTCAAATGGTCGACAGACGAAAGATCGAATTTTTTTTTTAAGTTATATATATTTTTGTAGGTTTTCGTTTAGGGAAAAAAAAGGGGTTTTTAGCCAAAAAAAAGGGGGGGTTTGGGTGGACCCCCCGAAAAAAAAAAGTGAAAAAAATAAAAAATTCGATCATTTGACCTGTCGACCTTTTGGTGTCGACCATTTAGATTCAACCAATTGACCTACAACCGTCTGAAGTATGTGAAATTGATTGTTTTGTTTTGAAAAGGATAGGGATGGAATGGCAGGAGTCATGCATTAAGCATGCATGCATTATGATGCAGGAGAGACAGGCACAACAGTAGTTATATGCACTGACACATTGATAGAACACAGAGTGAGATAGAATGGATTTGTCTTTGAGAGACATGGGAAAGAGTGTAGGACTAGCAGAGATGTGCACTTCAATGCACAATGAGAAATGCCGTTTTATTTTTGTTTTTGAAAAACACCCGAAACTGAGTAAGACGGATTCTTGCACTTTTGTTTTTCTTTGCATGAAATCTGGAGAGACCTTGACTAGACCGAGATCGCACAGACCGAGATCGCATTAATGACCAGACGAGATGGCATCGGCGCATGAAATGACCAGACCATGAGACAGCAGCATGACGCCTGAGAGCAGCATGTTCAGATGACCGAAATGACCAGAACTTGTTGACCGTCTGTTCGAGATCAATGATGGCTGACACCTTGTGACTTTGCATGACTGTTTTGAAGCAGACGCAGAAAGAGACTGGCTTTTGTCACAGTGCAATGTGACTTTGCTTCATGGCTGTTTGTTTGCAGTAATGTGAGACATTGGTATCTGACACTTACGCTTTGCAGCAGCACTTTTGGGGAATGCCGACCGACCGACCGACCAACTTGAGGCCTTAGGGTGTTGCCTTGTCCAATGGCTATGCTCTGAGAATGTACCCAGAAAATCTGCTTGCTACCCAGACTGAAGAGACTTTGTGGCATGACACCTATTGCCATGAGATGTGAAGAGAGTGACCGACGATGCAGAGAGAAACTTGCAGCATCCTGTGCCAAGTGATGAGAGAGAAGAGCAGTGAGAAATTGTTCAGCAGTGCAGCAGCATTGGAGGGAAGAGAAGAAATTCGAATTGCTTCATGAGCAGCTTTTGTAATCTGCAGCGAGAAGAGAATCCATTTGAATGCCTTTTGCACCAGACAAGTTTGTACCTGGCCTGAGCGGCAATGAGCAGGAAGACACGCTCTGAAAGCATTTCTTGCCTGATCCACGTTTGAAAGCAGTGAAGCTTTGTTCTCTTGAGTGAAGGAGATTAGCATATGGTGCTTTGAAAGCATTTGCACTTGCATTTAACGCTGGCTGTCCCTCATTTGAAGAGCATGGGACTGGCGGGCATGAAATGAAATGGCATGGCAACAGCAGGACAACAGCATGACCTGGCAAGAGAGGAGAGAATTTGAACCTACTAGAGATGGGCCTATGGAGAAGGGCCACACTGTGTCCAGAGGAGAGTAACCACCTGCATGTCTTGCAAACACTCTGAATGAGTGCACCTGTCGACTTTGTTCATGAAGTGAAGGGAAAAAGGGAGCGTAAGCATTGATTGGCATCAATTGAAAGTCCTGACACGCGGTTTTCCCTGTGCTACCTTTGAAGTGAAGGGCATATGTTGATCACCCCATGGGGACGAGTGGGGCTCATATGGTACCCGACGCTTGCTCCTTGATGGAGCTCTGTGGGAAAATCTCATGCTGCCATATATCAAGCAGGCCAACCTGAATTGCCTTGTACACGTTTCTGCTGCCTGAACATTGATTGCCTGAACAATATTGGCTTGAACACTTTGCTGCTTCACACTTTGCTGTTGTGGAGAACCCTTTGCAACCTGCAACCTGAACTTTGACCTTTTGCCGAACACTGATATGCTCGTTGTGAACACTTGCTTTGTTGACATTGCATCTTTGTTGACATTTCTTGGCTGAACCTTTTGCATCAGAATTGATTTGTACTGAATTTGTACTGTGCACGGTTGTGAGGACACATACCTCATGTGACTTGGAAATACCTTGGACTGGAATATATGACCAATACACTGCATGTATACACTGATATGTATGCATTGATCTATGGAATGTTTGTCCTGTTTGGCTACTGACATCTGTAATGACCTTTGACACCTGTGAAAGTGATTGGCATATTTTGTGCTTGACACATTGAAATGGAAACACCTGTATGCACAGTACTTATGTATTGATTCTATGCATTGCATTTTCGTTTTCGCTTGTAGAGACACTTTCACACCTTTGGCTTGTATTTTATTTAAACTTCTTTTTATTCATTTAGCGTGGCAGCAAAAAAACAGGCGAACATCGCCAGGCAAGTACAATACGAATACAAAAATACACAGTATAGGCAAGCAGGAGTTACATCGCAAATGAACACAGTCATTGGGCACTTTTATAACATGCGCAAGATGTCAGAAAGCTATGATCGGGGCGAGAGCCCGGGTCGGTGGGGCGAGGCGGCTAGAGGAGATGTGGCCTGTGTCGTATTCAGGTCTGACATATAAGATCGGAATCTGAGCCAGTTATTCCTGGGCTTAGAGTGGGTAGGTTGTAGGTGAGACCAGGCTTCCTCGGAGTCCGAGGCCCACGTGACCGCTCTTAGCCATTGGGCGTGCGTGAGAGGCGAGGGGCGAAGCCAGCACAGTAGGATGGATTGTACAGCGAGAAGCATGCAGAGGCCAGCTAGTTTTTTGGAGTTCCGGGGGAGGCCCGGGAGGTCATGGAAGCGGCATACCACCGGGGAGGGACTGATGAGATGGTCGAGCATAGCAGACACCGTCAAGCAGACTGCCTCCCAAAACTGTGAAAGATGGGGACAGGACTAAATCATATGAATTTAATCGGCAGCATCCAGGCCGCACTTAGGGCAGCTAGAGGGGTGATCACTGGACATGTGGTGCAATCTGATCGGAGTGTAGTGGAACCTATGTAGGACTATCAGTTTGAAGCGGGAGTTGAAAGACACCCGGTGTATGGGTTCCCACAAGTGTGCCCAGCGCTCATCAGACATTTCAACACCAAGGTCCGCCTCCCACGCCCGCCTCAATTTAGTGAATTCTAGAATAGATCTGGACTGCAGCATAGTGTATAGTCTAGATATTTTACCTCTAGTGGGTGAGGGGGAGGCGAGTTCCTCGATGAGAGGATCGACCGGTGGTAAAGCCGGGAACATCGGATAATTACGTTTGAGGATCCTGCGAAGGGATGAGTATTGGAGCCATATGCACTGGCCTCTCCTTAAGGACAGTGGGAGGTCAGGCCATTCAACAAATATACCCTGATCAAACACATCGCGCAGCAACTCATATCCGCCTCGGCCCAACGTCGGACCATGGCCGGTGGCACCCGTGGGACCCCCGGTAGGAAGTTCCAGAGAGGGAGGTTACCATGAAAGGTGTAAACAGTACCGGACAATTTCCATGTTTTGACAATGCCAGGGATGCGCAGGCGACCGGGCTCTGTGAGTCCAGCGCCAGAGGGGCCGGTTGTATCACCAAGGAGCGAATGTCACGGTCGCAGACAGCAAGTTTCTCGAGTCTAACATGGGGGGGAGGGGGGTCCGTTGCGTTAAACCAATGGGATGTATATTGGATTTGGGATACCAGCCAGTATTTAAGGAAGTCAGGGGCACCAAAGCCCCATAACCCATAGGGGTAGACAAGGTATCCAGTTTAAAACAGACCGCACCCGAATGCCAAAGGAAGGAATTGACCGTGCGGGTCAGTTCCTGGAAGAAACCACCCCCCCTGGCCACAGGAGGATGTTGGTGAACTTGTAGAGTAGCTGGGGCAACACCACCATTTTCAGTAGATCTATCCTGCCTGCGAGGGATATCGGGAGTTTGCCCCAGACTAGAACCCTAGATGCCAAATGTGTGAGATGCTTTTGGTAGTTCTCGTTGAAAGTCAGCGCTCGATGGCGCGTTCTCGATCCCCAGGTAGGTGAAAGTAGACTGGGCCCATTTGAACCCCTGGGTGTCAGGAAGGGGGAGGGGGGAGTGCATTCTGTAAGGGGGAAAAGTGTAGATTTCGAGCAATTCACCTTAAGGCCCGAAATTCGGCCAAAATGTATGACGTCTTCCAGTATTGGGGGTAAGTTGATGGAGGAAGAGCGTATAAACAGCAGAGCATCATCGGCATATAGGGACACTACGTCCGCCTGGCCCGCAGTGCGGAGTCTCTATGTGCGTGGAATTGGCGGAGCATATCAGCGAAGGGCTCTATTGCTATGGCGAAGATCAAGGGAGAGAAGGGGCAACCCTGTCTCGTCCCCCTGGCGATCCCAAAGAGGGGGGGAGCAGCGGTCGCCGGTGCGGACCCTAGCCACAGGATCAGAGTAGAGCAATTTAACCCAGGAGAGAAAAGAAGGACCAAATTTACAGCTCTCAAAGACCCGCCACAAATACCTCCATGAAACCGAGTCAAACGCTTTTTGCATGTCGAGTGTGGCCGCCACCGCATGTGTCTCGGGGTTTATTCTATTAATTATATTAAAGAGACGCCTAAGGTTCAGAGAGGTAGAGCGACCGGGGATGAAGCCCCCCTGATCCGGATGGATGATAGATGGCAAGAAGGGAGCCAACCGGAGTGCTAGTGCCTTAGCGTATATTTTGACATCGCAATTTATAAGTGAGAGCGGACGGTACGAGCCGCATTGTGAGGGGGATTTACCAGATTTAAGTAATACCGTAATTGTGGCTTCGCGAAGTGAAGGGGGAAATACACAGGCTTCAACCGATTCCTCCCAGAGAGCAATCAGGTGAGGGAGCAATAGTAGTTTATAGCGCTTATAAAATTCAACTGGGATACCATCCGAGCCAGGGGCCCTCCCCGAGGATAAGGAGTCAACCGCATCAGAGAGCTCCTCAAGCGTAAGTGGGGAATCAAGGGAACCCGCGGCCTGCGATTTTACAGAGCCTGCGTTTGTCTCAAAGAACTCCTCAATGGATAGCTCGAGTTCAGAACAAAACTCCGGGTCCAGAAGGGAAAGAGGCTTCAGCCTCCAACGTCAAGTACGGCTGGGATCCGGCCCACAGTCTATGGTGATGGCCACAGGAGAGTGGTCAGACAGGGTCCTGGGGAGAATCATTAACTGTATGACATTCTTAACTAGTACGTTGGAGATCATCCATCTGTCAATACGGGAATAAGAATCGTGGACCGAAGAGTAGAAAGAATAAACACGGGAATCCGGGTAAAAGAACCTCCATGCATCAACCATGGCGAGACGGGGCAGGGACGATAGTGCAGCATAGGCTGCTCTAGAAAGTTGACGAGGTTTGGACCCAGATCTGTCGAGTTACATCAAAAATTGTGTTAAAATCCCCCCCCCCCCAGAGGATGGGAACAAGGGGGAAGCCATCGAGAAGGGACGAGACCTGTACATAAAAATCTGGATCATCTATATTGGGACCATAAATGTTCAGCAGGACTATCTCCTTATTTTGAAGCATAGCATGAAGCAGTATATATCTGCCTTGAGGGTCTATGTGTGAGGAGATGAGAGTGAATTTGAGACTCTTATGAATGAGGGTCATGACCCCCACTGCTTTGGGAAGAGAAATCAGTGGAGAATCTGTGGGGGCCCCATGATTTGGCGAATCTCATACAGTGTTCCGTGCGGGCATGTGTCTCCTGTAAAAAAAGAACCTTGAATCCATGACGCTCAGCTTGCAGCTGTAGCTGCCTCATCTTTTTATAATTACCCAACCCCCGAACATTCCAGATCATAAAAGTCAGGTCACTCCCAGACATTGATACGGGGGCGAGTATATAAACAAAAATACCAATAACCAATGGGCCAGTTTAGCAGCCCTGCAGTAACAGCCATTGAGTACCACCTCGCGGTCCGTAATTGCTGCCAGCGCCAAGCTTTTTGTAACATAACCCCCAACATGTCCCGCCCCCCCACATCCCACCCCCAAACAGAGGGATGACAATCCCAAAACCCCACAACCAAAACCAAACCAAAGGCATCAGCGCCTGGGGGCCTGTAGGCCGGATTGGCCGCGTCTCTCCGGGCAGCGGCAGGTCCAAGTGAAATAAAAGGTGCCAACAGTGAGAGCTTGCACGTAACTTGGGCGGAGATGTTGCACATGTTGACGTGGCACATATTCGTAACAGTGAACAATCTGAACAGGTTACAGAATAGAAACCCAGTGTGACTCCAGTACAGGAAGGTGGCCGGGCTTGGGCCCTCCCCGACCGGGCTGATGGGTAGCTGTAGGGCCTTGAACAAGGGGGGGGGGGGGGGGGGGGGGATCAGCCTGGGAAATGTTCGTCCAGGAACTTAAGAGGCCTCTCCTGGAAGAGTGAAGAAGAACACCCGGTTGGCATGCGAAGTTTGGCGAGGTAGAGCATGGCGTATTTAATTGAGTGATCACGCAGCCTGCGCTTTACCGGCAGGAAAGTCTTGCGTTCACGCTGGACGGCCATCGAGAAGTCCGGGTAAAGGTGGATCCTTGCGCCACCCAGTAAGAGCTCACCCTTGAGCCTCGCAGCCCCGAGGAGGGCATCGCGGTCACAAAAATTCAGCACACGGGCTATGATGGGCCGAGGAGGAGCGCCAGGTCTGGGTTTAGCCGTTAAGGCTCGGTGTGCACGCTCTATGGAGAATTGCGGGGAAAGTTTGGGTGAATCAAGGAGCGTCAGTAGTGTGTGTTCAACGAAATCTTCGATTGATTCATGAACCTCATTCTCGGGAACGCCGATAATATGGAGGTTATTGCGCCTTGATCGGGATTCCAAATCCTCGTCGTTCTTCTCCACGTCAAGGACTCGGTTGGAAAGAGCGGTGACCTCAGAGCGCAGGGCACTCGATGCATCCTCAGCGGAGCCCACCCTTGTCTCGACCTCCGCCACCCGGCTATCCGTCCTCTCAGTATGGGCCTTGATAGAGGATATAGTGCCGTTCATGTCATCTAGTTTTGAGTGGAGTGCGGTGAAGCCCTCCCGAATGAAGTCCATCATGTTTTGAGACTCCGGAGCTGTGGCGGATGATTACGCCGTGGGAGCCTGCTCGGTGGTTTCCTCTGGTGATCTCACCGGCGTCTTCGCAAACATATTGATGGAGCTCTGTTTCCTTGCGGCCCCCTTGGTCATCCTGACGATGTTGGAGTTCCAATGGAGTAAGGGGGAAATCCCAGCAGCTCAAGAAAGAGAGGTGTGGGGACCTCAGGCCGTGCGACACGCAGGGCAGGATGCAAGGCGTGATGTGGAGCAGGTAATTTTTGGGGAGGGGGGTGTGGGGGGGGGGGGGGGGGGTCAGAGACTGGACCCGTATATGTGAGGCCTGTTGCCGCCGGTGGACCCTGCGGAGGTGCAGCCCGCCGGCAGTGCGGAAGGCGCAATCCGGAGAGTTCAGATATAGATGACACAGGGGCTAAAAGTGGTGGTGTGCGGTGGCCGCTGTGAGAGCTGTGATCAAGATATGGTAGTGCAAGCGAGCCTGTAGGAGGGATAGGGAAGAGCACCAACCGGCCCTATATCCTTCCGATGAAATGGACAGGCTGAGGCTCAAAAGCAGCAATGTGGGATGAACCAAACCCCGAGATTCCTCAGGCCAGGAGCCCCCCCCCCCCCCCCCCCCCCCCCCAAAGTAGGTGTGATGTGGGTGGCTGGCGTGGCCCAGAGCACCCCAAGTCAATTACCGGATTACCGGCCAATCTACAGAGCAGAGGGACACCCGGGTGATGCAGCTCCAGGGCAGAGCCGACTGTGTTAGGTGAGAGCACCAGCATCCAACGTGTGCCCCTTATGTTACAGAGGCGGGCACTGCCAGCACTCGGGCCGCGGAGTGAGGCGGCCCCCCCTCTCCATGCACCACGTACCTTATTGGGCAAGGGGCCCTGTGGTGTATGTCGGCGGGGGGAGCGCGGCACCAGGCGTGCACGGGTGCGCCGCAGCTCGACCCCCTCGCCGAAGTATCCTTGAGGGGGGGGTCCCAGCAGTCGGCGCCCCGGCGAGCAGGATCGCGGTCCAGGAAGGGCCGGCCGCAGCAGCGTTGAGGACGTCTTCCGAGGCGGCGTCGAATCGCGCCGCAGCCGTATGTGCTGCCACTCCGCAGCTGAAGAGCGCAGGGTCAGGGCTCCGGGGGAGGCCACCTCAATCAATGAGCCTCGGCAGGGGTGGGTGGGGGTCCACGCTGGAGCGAGTAGTGGCACCGGCGAGCAGAGAGGCCCGGCACGTCCCACAGCCGGAGCAGGACACTGGCGCGAAGCCGCCTCGCCGGTGGGGGAGGGGCGGAGAGATGTCAGGATCTCAGGGTCCCCGGCACCGTTTCGTGTCAGGGTTCGGGCCAGATGAACCCCGGATCATCCGCAGTCCAGTTGTGCCCTCTGAGGTCGGGTATAAATGCAGGAAGGTGCCGCAAAAAGGATCCTGTGACCTGCCTGCCGCGGAGAGTCACATTCAAGCGGCCATCTTGTTCGGCGCTCAACAGCGCCCCCCTCCCCCCCACACATTTGGCTTGTAGACACTTTTGAATTCTGACTTTTTGCTCGACTTTTGACATTTGGCTATGTTATTCTGATTTCTGACACATTTGCAGCTTTGCATTTGATATTTTAGCTTGCCACGGAAAGAGTGAAATGCCTTGCATTTTGAAAGAAGGGTTTTTTGCATCATGAAATATATGCTTTTTTCCTTCAGTAACTTTGCTTGGTATTAGCATACCACGATTGCTATGCTAGGTTTTGTTATGTTTTGATTTATTTAATGATAAAAGGGAGGATTGTGGAATTGTTATTATTAGAAATTATAAGACTGGTGGTCGGTCAAAAAAACCGAAAACAAAATATCGAATCACAAAAATATCGAAACCAAAATCTCGGGGGAAAAAAAAAAAAAAATCGCGAATTATTTATTTATTTATTTATATGTATTTGTGGGTTCAGTTAAGTATAAAAAAGGGTAAAATAAAAAAAAAAAGGGGGGTGGGGGGAACCCGCCCATTTTGAAATAAAAACGTATTAAAAAAAAAATTCGAGATTTTTGTTTGATATTTTGGATTCGAGATTTTTGTTTGATATTTTGTTCGGTTTTTTCACTATAAACCCATAAGACTATCTGTAGAGAACCATTACCCATTATTAAACTCACTGTTCGAGAATCATTAGAATTACCATTGCCTACATTGTTGCTATGGAATCATTCCATTATTGCTATTCCATTATTGCATTCTATTTAGCTATCCATAGTACATTGCTCAAGTAGACACTGTCCACATATTAGACTGTCACCTTTGTATGCATTTGCAGATTTGCTTATAGATTGATATGTATGCATATAGTGCTTGCCATTAGAAGAGAAACATGCTGCCACTTTGCCATTTGAAACAGAATGGCACTTGCATATATTTGAAGTGCCATGTAGTGTTTTAGAGACACCGTATATTTGACACGTAAAGATGTTTTGTGATATGCTATGCATTTATGTTTGCATTAGAAATAGCGCTTAGGCTGAGAGAGAAAATGCATTGCTTGCACCACACACACACTGTCATATTTGAAATGCACGTAAAGCCATTCACACATTGTTATGCTTTGTAGAGATATGTTTGGTATGTCATGTATGTATGTATGTTGAGTCACTTAAGAATGAGTCTGCATTATGTAGTGCTTGTATTGTGAGAAATCGTAAACGCTAGAAAGCATTAGGCTGGCATTTGAATCCATTTGCTGATGGAGAAAGACACTGAGCTCAGTGCAGAGAAAGGTTATGGTACACTGTTCGTAAACATTGGCAGAGAGGGAGAGATAATATGACTCTTGTCCGAGAAGGGAAGTTTATCAGCTTGGCTGGTGTGCTTCGCGGAGAGACTGCAAAGGTGGGGGCTGCGCCAAGGGAGTGACATGGAGAGAGTGCTTTTGTATGAGGGACGGGCCCTAAAAGTGCATTTTGTAATGCAGAGAGAGCCTACAGTGAAGGAGAGAATGGGTATGAAGAGTGAATAGATGGAATCAACAGACACAGAAGGCAGAGAGATATGAGGTCATGCTGACAGCACACGTAGTAACAGGACATGCCGAAACAAGTAACACGCAAGGAGACAGGCAGGCATTTTGCTAAACGCTGAGGGAGAGACATCCTTAGACATTCTGTGCGTCATTGGAGACTATAACCAGGAGGGCTGGAGAGAAAGGAGGGAGAGAGTTGTTGGAGGAGCTGAGGAGAGCTACGGAGTTCGGGGGAGTTCGAGAGAGTTGGACAGTTGGCTGGAGCTGGTGCTTGGTGCAGCAGACTGATGTGCCTTGATGAGATCGATGAGGCAGAGAGCGAGCTTGGCAGTTGGCAGTCTTGAGGCCTGCCACTGACTGAGGCCTGGCTGGAAAGACAGCAGAATGGGAAGTATGGGTTTGGCCTAGGCTTAAATTGATAAGGACACACACACACACACACAGGTTTGGGTGAAGGGGAAACTAGACAGGGATTGTCTAGAGCGTGGATGGTGTGGATTTACCCATGGAGGTGATGGATGCTAGCGCTTGCATTAGATTGCATTAGAACCACACACTCGCAGCACAGGCTTATAGTTATTGCATAGTAGCTTTGCACCAGAAGTATAAAAGGTGCAAATTAGACATAGCATTAGAACTGCCTGCATTGTTATGCATTATGCTTAGCTGTGTGTATATAAATACATGTATCCCATTGTTATAAATTGAATCCATTCTTTGTGTTTTCTTTGTGTCTTAATGTTATTTGTTATTGCCCACGGTAGTAACATAGGTGTAAGATGGGTGTATTTTATTAGCAGTAATCTAGGAGTAAGTAACCACAGTGCACATAGGGCCTGATACGAATGCAGTCAAGAGGGGGTATAGTGATCCATAATTGGAGATTGTCAAAGATTGTCTGAAGACCGGAGAGCGTGCTTGCCCAAAAAGGGGGGGGGGAGGGCAACGTGACGGTTAGGGGTTTGGTTTTTTCAGACTGACAAGATAAGGGGCTCTGCATCCATCCTAGGTCGATCACCTGAAGTTCACACCGAAATACAGAAGGCGCCAAGTATCCTGAAACGTTAAAGCAGACCTGTGGAACTGCCTGAGACATGCTGGAAGGTTTGGGACCCTGAGCCCACTGTTGTCTCATCGGACCCCTGTTTTTGCATCGATTACTGCAACAGCGCTTTGACCCCTTGTAAATTGTGGGAACAACTTTTCAGCATCGCCAGAGTACCCTCCAATAGAGCCTCTTTCTGAAGTGTTCCTGGGCCATCCTGTGAACGGACTAGCTCGAACCTGTGGGTATCGCCATCCCGTGGTCCTGGGCCCTCTCCTGCCAAAATTCAAGCCCCAAGAGTGCACCATGCCGTGAGCATTTGCCGTCGCCCTGCTGCAGCGATGGTCGTTGTAGGAGCCTTGCCTGCCTGCCTGCCCTCACTGTGCGCTGATATGTGCTGCACTGGTATAGTCCTCGTTTCTTCATCGAGAGCCGAGAAAAGGCTACTGATGTGTAACTGCAGGCGTTGTACCTACAAGCGACCTGGTCTAGACTGGCAAGGTTTGGCCCGGACTCTGTCTAGGGTTGGTGAGTATTTGCATCATTTACCGGTGGCCCCCTTGCACAGGCAATTTTTCTTTATGCACTAGAAACTCTAAAAAAAAAAAGGACACTCACCTTAGCTGGGCTAGCCTGTGCTCCCTAGCTGTTCCCGAAACTAGATAGTTGCTCTGCCTGCAAGGGTAGACCCATCCCAAATAGTAGGACACTGTTCTTCATCACCTCAAGCCCCTTCCTGAACTTCTACAGCTCCCTGAAGAGGACCCGCTTTCTCTCTCACGCACCGCCGCAGGTTTTCAACACACTACTGTACTTTTGAACATAAGGTTCCCTACTTCGTAGGGCAGGACTACTTAAGTTAGGGATCGATTCTGAAGAATTTCTTAGTGCTATATTTGTGTAACCCCCCCCCCCAGCCCCTTTCTGTTACAGGTTGTGGCTGTGTTTTCCCCCTTTACCTCATTAGGCGAAACATAAGGGATACATTACGCACTGTAATCTTATTTCTGATGCCATCTGCTTAGATTCAGTCTATGCAGAGGCCAACATCTAGTCCAGAAGGTTCCACTAAACTAGGGTGGCTTCTTAAACTTCCGCTCACCAGGTCAGAGTTTACAAATCCATCTCAACACCTTCCCCAGACTTCTATGGGATACCCATTCTTTTGGCTTTGTTTATACTCTGTTCCTGTCTTTTGGAGACAAGTAAACCAGTCTGCTTTAATTCCCTTGCCTTTTCTCATTGTTATAGGGAAACAGATTAGGCCATAAGACTATCAGTGTGACGAAACGCAGGGTTGTCACTTCTCCAAAGAGAGGAGCTTTTCCTTGTGAGGCTAGGGAGGTGAGCCCCCTACGCAACATTCTCCCTGGGGTAAACTGAACCTCACAGGGAGAGACTCCCTTCCCGTTAACAAGCTCCCTGAAACCCTTTCTGTTGAACCATCAACAACATCTATGCTTCAGAGAAGTCCATCAGAATAAGCTACTGTCTGTTTCTGTAATGTTATTTCTAACATTCATTTGGAAGCAGTGTCTGACAAAGCCACTGAGGGAAAGAAGAGAGATGGGCGAGTAATACAGATTGCTCCCTGTTCTAAAGTGAATCCAACTGTGATCAAGGAGCCCGGACGAGTAAGAGATTAAAGAGAGAAAAACTTTGATGTAACACTGGGGAAGATATAAAAATAGAAGAGGGATTGTACATAGAGAGTGAAGTCCGGGAGGTTCGAACCTGGGAAGAGCTGTGAGCTGTTGAGAATTTAGAGCGCATAGTGGGGAGGACCTGCCAGTGCGTGTACCGAAGAGGCACTTGGAAAACAGAGGTCTGTGATGTGCTAGGGAAAAGAAACACGAACAAAGGAGGAGAACTGAGTAAGCAGCAGCGTGACCTGGATGAGGTGGACTGTCACTCCAGAAAAAGTGCCGTCGGAAAAAAATCACAGGTAACCCCAAGGGCTCGTTTAGTCCAACGGCACCTTGGCCATGAAGGAAGGGTGCGCCCGCAGCACCACCCGTGTCTCGTGGAAAGTCAAGTAAGGTGGTTTACAGGATAGGGCCTGGATCTCACCCACTTGTCGCACAGAGGTGATGGCCATGAGAAAAGCGGTCTTCCACGACAAACTTGAGTGGGCCAGAATGCATAGACTCTAACAGAGCTCCCATGAACCTAAGTACCACATTTAGTTCCCACGTCGGGAACGGAGCGTACACCGGCAGGAACGAGCGGAATAGTCCCTTGATGAATTCCTTGACTAACCAGTGCGACCACAAAGAGGGTCGTCCTGGGGATATGGTGTAGCAGGAGATAGCCGCCAGATGAACCTCGGAGGCGTGAGCCAGCACCGATTTTGCCAACGACAGCAAATATTGAAGTACCCGAGGCACTGTGACCCTCAGAGGGTCGATCTTCTGGGACCGGCACCAAATTGTGAACCTCTTCCATTTGAGTCCGTAGCATTTCAAAGTAGATGACGCCCTGGCCTTGGCGAGCCCCTCCTTGCAGCCTGCTGGAAGATCGTAACCCCCGAACTCTAATGCTGCAGGAGCCAGGCCTTCAGGTTCAGAGATCCTGGGTCATGGTGCAGAATTGCACCTCCTTCCCTGGTGAGAGGATCCGTGACCACTGGCAGCTTGACTGGAGGGGACGCCCACATGCCGAGAAGGTCCGGGTACCTGATCTGCCTCAGCCACGATGGTGCGATGAGTATCCTGCACCGGCACAGTCCGGGTTGATTGATGACTCAAAGCAACAGCAATGGTGGGAACGCATACAGAAACAGGCCGTCCCAGGGGAAGGAGAATAGGTCTAACGCTTACCTTGACTCCTTGGGAGCGTAATGCCTTCTGGGCCTGTAGACCTGTTACCTGGGCACTTTTAGGATTCCCTTTCTGTATAAGCAAATACAACAACAGAACTGCTTTCTGAGAAGTTACTGTATAACTGTGCTTTTGGTAATCCCTCCCTTCTCACCTGTGTTTATCTTTTGTGGAGCTCTTAATCCTGTTATTCTTCAGGGGCACGTTGGAATGAAGAAACTTGGAAGGCTGAGGTGTTCAATAGAATCTTGCCTTTATAAGGTCTTGTTTTTCCAGAATTTGTCTTGGGTAAGTATCTGGAGAAAATACTACAGTCTTTTAGATTTGGAATAGTCTACAGTGGAGAGATCTCCCTTTCTAATATTTCCCTTTTTCTTGCAGGAGAGTAATGGCTGCGGGATCACTGTAGATGGAAATCCATGAAGACCTACAATTTGTTCTAGGAACACCTTTGCTACGACTGATAAAGTAGGAAGCCCCTTGAGGGCAATGAAATGCACCCTTTTGGAAAACAAGTCTACCACTACAAGGATTGTGTTATAACCCGAACAAGGGGGCAGCTCCGTAAAGGTCCATAGAAATGGTATGCCATGGTGCTGGTGGGACAGGTGACAGTTGAAGCAGTTCTGCTCGTCTCCGCTTTGAGCTTTTGTTTTGAGCCCAAATACCACAACCTTCTTGAATGCTAAACTTGCTTCCTCTTGACTTCCAAGCCTCGAACTCTGAAGTGATCATGTTCATGAGAATTTGTGCCTTCAAGTCTTCTGAAGATCCAGTGACTCCCAGCACCTTCTCTTCTGGAATTATATTTACAGGATCTGCTGTACTTTGGATCTCTTTGGTCTCTCCAATCCTTGACAAGGCATCCGCTTTGCCATTACGTACCCCTGGGCGATAAGTGCTAACAAAATTGTATTACACAAAATACGCCCAACGGAGGTGTCGGGATGACTGAGCCTTTGAATTGCGTAAATATTGCAGGTTTCGATAATCTGTGAAAACTGACAGTATGCCGGGCTCCTAATAAATGGTGTCTCCATTCTTTGAAAGCGTGTTTTATTGCTAGCAATTCATTATCTGTGATGCTGTAATTTAATTCTGTTGTTGAAAACTTCCTGGACCAGAATATAATAATATAATATAATGCAGTTATCCGGTTTCAGTATCTTTCTGGGATAATACAGCTCCCATTGCAGCACTGGACGCATCAGTTTCCACTACAAATGGTAGTTCGGGTTGTGGGTGTCTTAAAATGGGAGCAATGGTACATTTTTCTTTTAATGTCTGGAAGGTCTCTTCTGCTTCCTTGGTCCAGGAGAATGTCTTTCGCAGTAGCAAGGTTATTGGATGGACTAGTCGTGAAAATCATGCAACAAAGCCTTTGTAAAAAAATGTGCAAATCCTAAAAAGCTTTGGACTCCTTTCACTGACGTTGGGGGAAGGCCAATTCAGAACTGCGTCAACTTTTCAGTTATCCATTTGGATTCCCATAAGTGACAGGATGAATCCCAGAAATTCCACCGAGATCGCATGAAAGGAGCATTTCTCTAGTTTGACAAATAGCTTGTGTTTTGTCGCAGTTTCTGAAGTACTGCTCTTACATGGGTTATGTGTTCTTGGACTGAGTTTGAATAGATGAGAATGTCGTCAAGGTACACTACAGCGGCGTTGCATAGGCCAAAGGACATGACTTGGTACTCATTAGCCGTATTTAGCGCGGAAGGCAGTCTTCCATTCATCTCCTTCTTTGATTCTCACTAAGTGGTAAGCTCCTCGAAGGTCTAGTTTAGTAAACATTTTGCCATTCTTAACTTGATCCATTAACACTGGAATGAGTGGAAGGCGGTACCGGTTCTTGACTGATCTGGATGAGGACAAGGTAGTCTATGCAAGTACAAAAAGGTGCCCTTCCTTCTTGGGAAGGGCACAAAAAAACCCCGATGAGACGCCATTGGGGACTTAGAGAGCCGAATAAAACCATTGGCAAGGCAATTACCCAAATAAGTCTTCAAATTTATATTTTCTTGTTCAGTTGGGGCATAAATTCTGCTGCATGGGGTTTTGAACCAGGGATCAAATACATTTGACAATCATATGGCTGATTAGGAGGCAACACGTTAGCCTTTTCTTCTAATACTTCTTGAAAATCTTGATACTCCGGTGGAAGGGTTCCCATTAACCTTAAGGTGGGTTTTTCTCTTAAAATGACTTGAACTTCTTTTTCAAAGGTTCCGTCTTGAACATAGCAGGAATACCTGCATTCCTCAGTAAAAACTAAGGTTTTGGCACGCCAATCAATCTGTGGATTATTTATTTATATAGCGCGCAAGCAGCCCAGGGGCATTGAGGCGCTGTTACTTGCAATAACTTGGTTACAGGGTACGGGCATGATAGCGGTTGTTGACATTATGAATACTACAAAACTTCATACTGTTACAGATATTGCATTTGGTCATATATTACAACTTATATGATAGGTATTCGTGCTGGTGTGTCGGGCCTTATGTGAAGAGGGTAGTTTTCAGAGTTTTTACGGAAGGTGGTGAGGGAGGCCTCACCTCGGATAGTGGGAGGTAGGGCGTTCCAGTGAGTGGGTGCGAGATAAGTGAAGCTGGATCCGCCCGCTCCGACTCTTTTTACTAGTGGCACAGAGAGCATGTTGGTGTATGGTGATCTGGTTGGCCTGGTAGTGGAGACAGGGTGTATCCTTTGTGAGAGGTAGGCAGGAGCAGTGAGGTGAATGCACTTGTGGGTCAGTGTCAGGGCTTTGAATGTTTCTCTAGCCAAAGAATTCCTAAAATCACTTTAAACTGTGGAGCACTAATAAGGTCAAACAAGATCTTTTCTCAATGTCCCTCCTGGCAAAGCAAGGTCCAAACTTCAGTACACTGCGTCACTGGTCCGGATATTAGTGGAGTACCATCTACTGCGCTGACATTTTCTATCACAGCCTTTGGGTGCATACCAATACCCATTTTGCCTGCAAGTTCGTAATCCATGTAGTTCCCAATCGCACCACTGTCCACATATGCTTCCAGAGCATATATCTTGGAAGGTTGAAGGTCGCTACCTAAGATGACTGGAACAACGAAATTAGAGATCTGTATTTCCTTCTTCTGGCTGGGCTTTTGGATTTTTTCCAGATGTTCATTTTCTGTGATTTTCCTCTCCGCCTCGTCTACTGCTCCCACTGGTTTCTATGGTGGTTTCACTGGACAGTTTCGCAAATGATCACCCGCCGAACCACAATAGAGACATAAATTATGTTGTCTTCTTTTGTCTCTCTCTCTTCCTTCCTTCACATGGAACACTCAACACCTAACTGCATTGGCTCAGGGTGACTCGTCATTGGACGAGTTTCATAGTCTTTTGAACAAACAGAGTGATCTGGTCTCTGATCTGGCCCGATCAGAGCGCCGGTTCTGCAATCAGTGAGCCAGCTGTACTGTTATGGCAAAGCCTGTAGGAGGATTCACTGCATGTGCTAATATATCTTTTGAGTAATCCTCGATAAAAGTGTGGTTCTCATCTCCTCTGGGCCAATTGGTCTCTGCCACTAATCGATTAAAGGACGCTATATAGGCCAATAATTCTTGGCGTGTGCTGCAAACTCATCTCAGAACAGGTTATCATGCCATGTTCTTTCTGGAGAGGAGCGCCTGCAACCTTTTTTGCAACAATTCTTGGTTACCTTGGCGTAAAGAGAGCAGCTCATTATCAAAGCCCTGTCCCTGAGCAGGATGAGCAAAGAGTTTCTCTAACTCCTGCCGAAAACCAAGGAAATTCCCCAGTAATGGATTATCTCGATAAACTAAGGGTGTGGAGCAGTCAGCAGCATGTCCACCCAGATATGATAAACACAAATGCCACCTTGACTTGATCTGAAGGAAAAACCCTGTGTCTACACAGAAAGAATAAATTACATTGGTTAATAAAAAATCCAAATCGCCTTGGATCCCCTGTAAATCTCTCTGGGGCTGCTAGTGAAATGTTCCCGGGTAAAACTACCTGTAGGAGAGGAATGGGAGTGGAAATTTGACCTTGTGGAACCGCACTAGGAAATGGTGCTTGTCCCACTTGGGACTGTAGGAACTGGCGACCCAATTCATCAGTGCGCTCTCCGTTAACCACCAACTCTGAGTTGTTTCAGACCTAGCGGCATGGACTTCTGCCCTCAACTCTCCCAAAATCTGGGATAAAAATTCCTGTGTCCTCCATTACGCTCAGGTGGAGTATTTTAAGTACTGGCTTCACGTTCTGTAATGCTTACCTGGACTCCTCCGAAGCGTAATGCCTTCATAACATAGTCTGCATAACATTTTGGGTCAAGTTAACAATAATAACGATATTTTGTATTCTTATGTTGGTATGTTATATTCACTTGTCTTTTTATTTTTTCTCTTTTTTGTATATTTGTGTACAATTGTTGAATATTATTTGTGTATTGTTTTAAGGATACTAATGGAAATTGTTTTATTATCTGTAAAGTTTGAATTTACTTTCAATCTGTATCACATTAAAGAATAATAAATAAATAAATAAATGCCTTCTCTGCCTGTGGACCCGTTACATGGGCACTTTTAGGATTCCTTCTCTGTATAAACAACAAATATAACAATAGAACTGCTATAATACCCGATTTCTGAGTAGTAACTGTATAACTGTGCTTTTGGTAATGCCTCCCTTCTCACCCGTGTATGTTTTGTGTATGTTTTATGTTTTGTGTAGCTCTCCATCCTGTTCTACAGGGGCGCGTTGGAATGAAGAAACTAACTTGGAAGGCTGAGGTGTTCAATAGACTTGCCTTTATAATGTCTTGCTTTTCCAGAATTTGTCTTGGGGAAGTTTCTGGAGAAAATACTATAGTCTTTTAGATTTGGAATAGTCCCTACGTTGGAGGGATCGCTCCTAATATTTCCCCTTTTTCTTGCAGGTTCTCGGAATTCAGAGAGTCTAATTGCTGTGGGATGACTGCGACGTTACTCGGGATTGAGAAACGTTCAACTAGCACAAGTTGGTCTATGCGGAGTAACTGCAGCCTTTTGGGGAAGAGCGCAGCAACAACTGAGCGGTGAAAACTTGAAGAAACTTCAGGTACGTAAACTTATTTAAACTTTTCTTATTTTCTATTAAGTTTGTTCGTTAACTAAATACCTTCTTTGTATGCAGGTTTTTGGAAAGCTGAGGCAAATATACCTTCGGACGGAAGATGCGGTGGCTGCTGGGGGGGCAGGGGGAGACTTCTGAATGAAGGTACTGCGAACGATGAATGCTGCTTGAAGATGCTGCAGCTGTGAGAACTTCTTGACAGACGATGCTGCGGCTACGAACGAACAAAGCGGACTGAATGGAGATACCGAACCGAAGTTAAGTCTTTTCAATAACTATGGAATTCTGTTTCTTCTGTGACAACTAATGTCGCCAATATTTCCTTTGACAGGTTCTGTGAGGAGAGACACTGGTAGCGTTACCCGCTGTCAGCGGAGAGGACATGAAGCAAGCACTCCAGTGGAGGCAGGGCTTAAGTAGCTCCCTCTGCGTGCTGCAAGTTAGCAATGGATCTGGCAGCGGCCATGTTTAGTGTACGAGACCACTGTAAGCACTAAGACTATAGGAGCAAATGCTATGAATGGTACAAATGTCATGTTTGACAGGGTTGTACCTTCTCCTGCATGCCTGAATGGGAACTGTGCTCACTTACTGGGATCATGACAGCATCCCCCATGCTCCCCGGTTGGGGAAACCTGCTGGCGAACCTCCGGCACTTGGTGTTTGTCACCATCGCAAACAGATCGATCTGGGGGTTTGCCCCATCTGTCGAACAGGTTGTCCACTTGGTCCTGCCGAAGTTCCCACTCGTGGCAAGAGCATAGCTCCCTACTGAGGGAGTCGGCAACAGTGTTCTTTACTCCTTCCAGGTGGAATGGAATGAGGAAAATCCCCTGGGCAATGGCCCAGTGCCACAAGTCCTGCGCCACCCTGGAGAGCGCCGGGGATCTGGTGCACCCATGCTTCCGAATGTCCTGCTTCTGGATGTAAAACCTTGTGGTGGTATTGTCCGTGAAGACCGTCACCACTTTGCCCTTGAGGGACGGTAAAAATGACTTGAGCGGCCAAAACACCACCCGTAGTTCCAGTACGTTTATGTGTAGCGTCTTCTCTTCCGGCAGCCACCAGCCTCTGGCGTTGAGACGTTCGGTGTGGGCTCTCCAACCTTCCAGAGACGCATCCATCATGACGGTTTCCTGGTACTGGGGTCTCTGGAAATCCATGCCCCCCCAGCAATATTGGAGCGTATTCCCCACCACCTGGATCGCTCGTCAGAACTCCTCGTCGAACATGACCCTGTCCTGGAAGCTTCCGGACACCTGGACCCAACGGGCATCCAGGAACTCCTATAGAGGCTGCATCCGTAACCTGCCAAGTCGAATCAGGTAAATGCACCACGACATGCCGAGCAGCGAATGGATGGTCCTCACCGTGGCAATCTTCAGTGCCAACAGCCGTTGCACGTTGCCCAGGATGGCCGATATCCTTTCCTCCGACAGTGACGCCAGGCACAACACTGTGTGGAGCTTGGATCCCAGGAAAAGTGCGTCCGGTGATGGAGTTAAGCAAGACTTTGCATAGTTCACTGAGAACCCCAGATCCATCAGCAGACGGGCGGTCCACTCCATGTGTTCGACGGCGGCATCCCTTGACTTGGCCCGGATGAGCCAGTCGTCCAGGTAGGGATAAATGTGGATCCCTTGCATTCGCAGATGGGCCGCCACTGGTGCATCCAACGATGACAGAAAATCCCCCTCCTCCAGCAGGCCGAGCACGTGCTGCAGAGCGACAATGCAGAACTGTCACCGTAGGTCGGGAATGGGCATCCAGCCCCAAATCTTTCTTACAAGGTAGTACCTTGAGTAAACTCAGGAGCCCGGGAGTCGCTGTGGAACCAGCTCTATCGCCCCTTTCTGTAACATGGCCGAACCTCCAGCAGCAGCTGAGGGATGTGGTTTTCCTGCCGGGCCACCAGTGGTATTCGCAGACACTTTCGTTGGAATTCTAAGGTGTGTCCATGGGCGAGAGCATCCAGCACCAATCTGTCGGTGGAGATTTGTCTCCCACACGCCGACGGAATTCACCAGCTGACCTCTCACCGGGGTGCTTGGGTGGGGGGGCCACGACGCTCTGGCTGGTTCAATCTTGCTTGGAGGTAGACTGGCCACCTTGCGGTTCCCGATAATGTCCTGGAACTCCGGTCTAAAGTTGGTGGCCTTGAGCTAGCTAGGACGGCGAACACAAACTTAATTTCCAATCTGGTGGAACCCCTTGTCCGCGATGTCCAGGGCCACTGTGATGGCGTGGTCCAACACCATCTCATTTTCCTGAAGGATCTCCAAAGACGGAGAGGAAGTCCAGCAGCGGAGCCAGCTTAAACCACAGCTCCCGGTCGTATCTGTCCACGATCGCGAGGGATGTCAGTAGCCTTGACACTTGTCGCTGTAGAGTAGATAACCTTCCTATCCATCGAATCCAACTTCTTCCCTCGTTGTCCGCAGGGGTGAAGGAAGCCAAGCTCAACGACTTCTTCCTGGCGGCCACCGAGACAACCGGCAGCCGAGACCGTAAGCACTTGTCTGGCACCCTGTACTAATTCTCCAGCCAGTCTCTCTTTGCTGCGGCTGTGGAGGTATTCTTCAGCAGCGCCAACCCTTCGTCCCAAACATCGTCCAGGAGTGGGACCAAAAGGATGGTCTTCCTCTTCGCCTCCCAGCATGGATATAAGAAGCCTTCCTTCTTTTCCTCCGGCGTGAGCTGGAAAAGCTCTGATGCTCGGGCAATAAATCGCGTGGAAAGATCCTATCTCACCCGGCAGATCCGTGCCAGATGTCGCCGTGTCCGACTCAGTCTCCGTTGGGGGTGGGGAGTGTGGGGGGGGGGGGAAGGACAGTGGAGAGGGGGTCCGATGGGTGGTACGGAGGCATAGGAACCCTCTTCTTGGCTGGCGGTTTCCCCGGTGTCAACGGAGTGGCCGGTACTGGTGGTGCAGGAGGTGTCGCTGGCATCGTCCTCTGCATCTCAGACACTATTGTGTGTAGAGTCAAGAGGATGTCCAGTGAAAGGTCTCTAGGTGACATCCAGGATGTAGGAGCGCTGGGGTCCAGCTGTTGTCGGGGACCCTGTGGGCCCACCCCTACAGCCTTCGAAAACAAAGCCGCCACCACCACCACCACCACCACGAGGGAGGGTGCCGGTTTCACATGGTACACTTGGGCCTTCACAGAGAGGCTGGTTCTTATGTCCGGTTTGTCCTTTCCCTTCCTGGCTGCGTCAGTCACTTTGTCCTGCTTGGCCTTCTCCTTCGTGGCCTTGTCAGACCCCTTGTCTACCTTGGCCTTCTCTGTTGAGGGCGGGTCGGACACTGCACCCTGCCTGGCCTTCTCCTGCTTGGCCTTCTTCGGAGTCTCTCTCTTTCAACTTCCCTAGGGTAGTGGACTTCCTCTTGGACGACGATCCAGAGTGATGGCCATGCCATGAGGCTTTTGCTGGTCCTTTTGCTGCGTTGTTCTTTGGCCTGCAGAGGTCAGAAAATGTCATATGGAAAGCCTGTTCCTGGAGAAAGCTGCGGTTTTTGCAGGCAGATCGGAGTTTTATATGTGGTGTGATCAGGGATGTGGGGGACAGGACTGTCTGGTCAGAGTGCACATCCAGGAACTTCAATGTCTGTTGCTGCACAGATGTGGTGGCCAGTGGTTATCCAGTATGATTGAATGGTGCAGATCCATACAATTGGTTTCCAGTTCAAATTGTGGGGGACTCCTGCCAGTCATTCCCCAGCTCACCGTTGGTGCCAAGTCAACTACAAAGGAGCAGTTGACCGACCCTTGCATCTGACCGACACCAGTGAAGCTCTGGTTAAGTCCTGCTCCTCTGCCTGATAAAGAATACTCGTGTTCCATCGACCACTGGATCAGTAGGAATAAACGGTCGTAACCCTCGTTTAAGGATCTATGCCTTCTGAAGTGTAGACTGCTTTCCGCTAGGCCAACTCGCAGCAGCTGGCGCCGTTCCGAGGCTGCATCCTTGGAACTTAAAGGATCTTAAGTGTGTACAGCAAGATGCCTGCTCCTGCATTTTCAGCCTTCTTGCATCCACGGAAGCTATGCAGGACCTGCTCCTTGGTTCGTCCCTGGAAGATCCAAGGTCTCTGCCTGATCATTGTGACTCCCATAGCAACTCATCTTCCCATCCCGATGTGCGTCTAATTGGCTGATAGGTCCAGTCATAGGAGGCACATGTAGTAAAGCTGGGTATCACAGACATAAGCGGGAGGGCCATGAAATGGTGTGAGGTTGGAGGGGGGGGGGGGAGGGTGGGATATGGGAAAGTTGAGGCAGCGTATGACTAAAGCGAAAATACTGCTGCTGGTTTAGACGTGTACGGTTCCATTGAGCAGTAATAGACGGATGGCAGAGGCTGGTTGCAGGCGTACAAATGGGCTGGGCATGCCCGGCACGGACACACCCTTGTGTATGACCATTTGTAAAGGGATTTATTTTTGGTGGTGAAAACTAGGGTCTGGTCCCATCGCCATAGGAGAGGCTCCAAGAGTATGGAGGAAAGAGGATGTCTCAGAAGTATGTACCAAAGAGGTCATCCAAACCCTTCCAAATGTTCAAAAATCAAGTCCGTCATTGAGAGCCCACAAGTGAGAGCCTACAACTTTGCTGCAGGATAGAACTTAAAAAGCAGAAAGGCTATGCCACCTGTGTCTCTACATCTAGAGTGCCCTTTTGTAGATCTTATGGCAGGCGCTTACCAAATAAATTCCATGACCACCTATTGAAGACTGAAAAAATGCCACTCGGAATAGCTGCAGGCAGAGTTAGAAACGAATACAGAAGGCATGTTCATTTTAACAGACTATATACCCTAGCCATGTTCAAGGCATAACCTACCAGGTTATGCCATGATCGAAGCAGTTGGCGGCAAACAAAGTCAGTGTGTTAGTAATGTAAATTCAGCGATATTTGATCCTGAAGTCTGTCCATCGAAAAGGAGTAGTGGAGCAAATCGACTACCCCACTTCTGCCAGCAAGTTAATATCTAGTACTTATCTAAAGCCACTTCAAACCGGAGACATGAATGAAAGTCTGTCAGAGGTTGGAGGAGCAAGAGGATTTAAGATTTAGGATTAGTGATTGTGAGGCTGTTGCCAGCAAACAGTGTAATCTTATTTTCATTAACCCTATATTTGAGGCCCGATAATGATTTTGTTTAGGGAATTTTAGTTGCCAAGGGTCCTACCTCCAAAACAACAAGTAGGGGGGCTAGTGAACACCCCCACCTTGATATGATAATTTATAATGCGCCTGTACACAGTGTTTCTAGGCGCGACAAGACAAGGAAGGGGAGACAAAGGGAGGACAGAACGATCTTACTAGGCCGTGTCATTCAGGTCATGCAAGGGGAGGGGATAGCAGAAGTGCCAAGGGAGGGGGAGGGGGACTTGTGCAGTAGGGCAGAGCTTAGGTGGCCAGCTCCGAGTAAGTACAAGGAGGAAGGGGACTGTTGGGTTGCAGATACAGTGCCTAAGTGCTTTGTAAGCCCAGAGGCAGTGCGTGGGGCTTCTGGTCGTGAGGGAGCCTGGAGCCCATTAGGGTTCAGAAGGTGGCCAGGTGACCAGGTGACCAGATGGCACAACAGGCAAGTACATGCACTTAGGATCGCATATACTAATTATGCTGACATACTCAGGTGCTCCTTCCTTTAACAGGCTCATATCACCAAGACGCCACAGCCCTCAGGCAAATCTACACCACCATCCAAGCCTGGATGGCCACTAACGGTTTATGCCTTAACGGGGACAAGAAAGATTCTTATTCTTGGCCAAAAGTCCACTCTAGCCAAGCTAGACTTTCTCTATTCCAACTTCAATATTGACAACTGCATCATTCCAGTCCTATCCTCTGTCAAAACCCTAGGGGTTCACATTGATGCTACATTATCTATGAACAAGCAAGTCAGCGCTATTACCTCTGCCTCCGCCTTCAGTACTAAACTCATCAATGCCATCAAACCATTCTTAACCAAGGATAACTGTCTCAATAGCTAGAGCCACCATAGGGGCAAAGCTTGACTACTTTAATGCGCTCTCAGCCGGCACGTCATTAAAAAATGTAAAAAGAATCCAAATCACCCAAAATAACTCACCAAGAGCAGCCCTAAGCATTCCAAAAAGAGACCACATCTCACAAGCAAGACAGTCTGCTCACTGGCTCCCAGTCAAAGAACGCATCACATTCAAGATTCTCACGACAACACATAAATGCATCCACCGTACAGCTCCGCCCTATCTCTCAAACACACTCCACAGATCAATCTCTACCAGGCCTACCAGAATCTGCTACACCAACCAACTCACTGTTCCGCACATTAACAGGGCCAAAGCAGGAGGAATAGGCTTCCCATATTTAGCCCCAAAGCTCTGGAATGCGCTCCCCACTTCCCTCAGAGCAGAAACGTCTCTCCCTACCTTTAGAAAAAAACCTTAAAACTGCTCTTTAACTAATCGCTCGCTACTACTTGTTTTACAAACTGTCCTATGCAATTGTACATTAATTTTGCCTGCATGTGTTTCTTTTGTGTAACCAAGTTCTGATCACTCTCTGTAACAAGTGCCACGATTCCCCCGGGCTGCTGCGCGCTCTACAAATACGAATAAATAATACATCAGCAAGGGAGAGAGTGAGAAACTTTGTCACCCTATCCTCCTAGATAAGGACAAGGACGAGGATTGGAAGCCATTGCCTACCTCTTGTGCTGTTGAAGGTTATTAGCCGTCTCTGTGTCAAGAAAAGCAGACTAAACAATGCTCACTTAGTTATACACATTTAACTACCTTGAATTTCACAGTTGATGCACACAAACACGGGGTGCGGATTGAACCAATGTGTTTAACACAGATTAAAAGATTCTTCAGTGGTCAATCACTACTCTCCAAACTATACTCCCTGAAATACAACACCTACAAACGCCGTGCTAGACCGGCACAAGCTGCACATTTTAAAGAATTAACAGACCCATGTATGAACGGTTTGAACATAACACGATAAGCAATCAACGTGCCATGTGCATAAATAACTAGGAAACACTAAGACGCTAGGCAGAGGACACCACGCTGACAAACCCAATTAGGAAGACCATAACACATTTATACATCAGAAATATACAATCTGTGGCAAGGCACCACCCAAGACTCCGGAACCAGGGGATGTAGGGCCTAGATCAGCAACACTGCAATATATGGCACTAATTAATGAACATTCAACAATCATTGTTTACAGGGTAAGATAAATAAGGGATGGCAAGGTTAACGGGCAATGTGGGCAGGGACCTACAGGAGGATAAGGGGGGGGGGCGGTGAGGGGTTGATCGCCCTGATAGTAGGAAGGGACAGAGCAACCAATATGCAACACTGCCATAAGTGGTAAAGGAATAAATGCTATGTTCATACTCAATCTTTACTAAAGTGCTGTCTCATTTGCCCACCTATTTCAATTATGTTGTTTGGTGTTTAATAAAAAGATTTAACAAACACAACCAAAACAATGATTCTTCAGTGGTTGACATGCATTGCATCTTCTGATACAGAAGTGTACATGGTACCGCAGGAGATGAGAGAAGGAAAGGGACAGATGAAAAAAAAGAAACCCAAAATTCTCACATTTAATGCATTATTTTGGGATGGCGTTATACCAGAGCACAGCAATTTAAAAGCAATGCCAATAACAAAATAATGCATGTTCGCAAAAGCAAGAAAAAATGGTTTAAAACTTTCCCGAAATTAGGAGGGAATTTTTCAACAGCTTGAATATTTAAGGTGTTATGAATTGTAAACATGGCAAGTTCCATACACGCTGAAATGAAGATTACATAAGCCTTTATTCACACAAAAGAAATTATGTATTTCGGTTAGGCTTGAATCAGGCAATATTAAAAAATATACACTTTACATGATAACAGATTTGTAAAACTTACGGACAGAAACATCTGTATCCAACTTTTCTTCATCATTTGAGGGATGAGATTCACAGTTTGTCAGTTGCTTTTTAACTTGTAAATCATCATCATTTTCAGTTTTCTTTTGATGCTGAAAAAAATAAAATCCATGTGTTCACCAAAAACAAACCCAATAATTTGACAGAATCCAAAAAGTACACAGGGATGTAAACAGCTTTAAGCAGGGTGGTTTAGTAACTCACCACAAGTTAAGCCCAGACTAGTAGTTAAGAAAAATGTGAACACTTAGCAGCAGGCATTTGTTATAGTGTTGCAATCTTTTAGCATGTGAAGGTCTTCAGCTTATACAGAATGTTCTGTATCTTGAGTTCCTGGAATAACTTATTTGTATCTGCTAGATCATGTTAACTTGCCAGTATACTGGGTATGTAATTAAACTACAAAAGGACCTTAAAAAAAAAAAAAAGTCAAATGCAGAATGATCTACGTGTTAAAGTGCAACATAAAAAGTTACCGTAGAGGCACTGTACTCCTAATATACAGGCCCCTTTCTAAAACATACTATCTGGCTGCAGGAGACAATGGCATTAACTTGGAGAGCAGACGCTGGGCACATGTACAGACATGCCTCCAAAACAGGACCTCCCATGCCCTTTGTTTCTGCTCTAAAACGCAGTCAATTAATCGGTGGGAGTACTGAGCTCTTATTAGAGAAGATGTAGAGAAGACTTTCTGGAGGAAATGGTACTGTCGGAGTTACATTACTTGCTACAATTAGTAACTTACTTATTCCGCCAAACTATTGTGAAATCACACTACATAACGGGAGAATAGCAAACAAACACTTTAAAAGAAAGCTTGCATGAGTACCGGGCTAGGATTCAACTAAAAGAACAATTACTTACCCATTGGTAATTTTCCTTCCGATGGATGTTTCCTAAAGATTCCCCATTGCCCTTCCAACATGCCCCTCTTGGCTGATAGCTAGGACACCTTCATTAGGTTCTGTGGTCCCTTAGCAATACGGCACAAGGGGTAAAGAAGTAAACTGAAGTAATGGGCACAGATCCTCCAAATATACTGGCCCGATGTAATGTCTGGCGCAGGGGTGCATTCAGCATAGCAGACGCGGAGCTGCGCTATTCCCCCCGATGGCAGAAAAGTTTCTGAAGATCAGCTGCGCTGTAGATAGAATATCTTAGATGAGGAATGTGTGGGAGAAAGGGAGTATCCATTATAAATGTTCTACAGAACAACATGATCACTAGGCACCTGCCCTGGAATACAGTAATTATGATAGGAGGAGTGAAACGTAGACCAAGTCGCCAGGGACATGCCTACGGAAAGCTATTGATGCCAAAGGCCATGCAAACCTTTTGAGGCACAGCATCATTCCTGCAGCACTACAAAATACAAAAGGCTTTTACCATTCCGGCCTCCTTGGTTTAAAAACACACTGATCTCTCTTCATCTCTTCTGGCACGCCATGACGATTCAAAAAGCGACTTATAATTCTGTGACCGTCAGAAGCAGGGTACCAGTGTAAAGAGACGACAAACCCAGGGCCCCACCTGAGACAAGGGCAAGAACTGTCTGGTACACGACACCTGGAGGAAACCAACAAGGATGTACAGTGGTGTCAGAACACCCACATTCTACTGGCAAGCACCATCCCAGGAACAGTGGCACAAAACCCCAAGGCGGGGTGAGAAACATGAGACTCCAAGGAGGTGTCCAATAAAAGAAACCACAAGGCAGAGTGAGAGACTGAAGACCACAAAACTCGGAGAGAGAAACCTGGCCCAAAGACACGGTGAAAGACATTCATGGGACAGTCTTGAACAATACAGGAGATAAGCTGGTAAACTTGGTCAAGCTCCTGGCTCAGCCTTTACAAAGGGGCGAGGGGACTATTGAAAAAGACCTACAAAGTCAAGGGTCAGAAGGCAACCACCAGTCACTTGCTTAGGGCTTGGACCAAACTGTATTTTTGTTGAGTTTATGGAATTCTAAGTGGTAGGGTCAGAACTTTGGTAGCAAAGGATTCAGGACTGAGGATTTGATTTTTGAAACAGGCATCCTAACGAACACCCTTTTAAAATTTCTCTTTATAGAATAGGTGCAAGCACCTTCGAGATGGGGACAGCCTGGGTTTCTGGTGATTTAACAAAGAACATTTCGAAAACAAGGCCCCCCCATGTCTGTCTCCTGGCTTTGATCTAGCATAGTTTACCAACTGTGCCAAGGTAATAGTTGTTCAGAGTAAGATGTTCCAAGAAGCTAAAGACACTGCCTGGGAAAAAAAGAAATGTATTATTACATGGTTATTCCAGTAGCCGTAAAATTGGTAGTGCGTGGAAAATCTCATGCGTTTAATGAACATAACGCACAGCATAAATTAGGTTTACAAAAATTGATTAGCAGAGTTTGCCAACTAAAACATTCTTGATTAGCAATGTTAACGTCCTAGCTGGAGACTACGTGCGTAATATGGTTTTTACAGCTAGCTAACAACTTCAGGTGAAGATGACCCTTGACTAACTGGTATCAACTGTTTTCAATAGTGTTAAAAAAACCTGGGCAGAGCTAGGAAGGCCCAAGCACAGCATTCCAGTCCTGCGTGCCCATGAAATCAATATTTATTGCTATTGTCACTCCGAGCTGCCATCTAGAATGTGGATTTTTTTTTTTGCATTTTTAAAAAAAAAAACAGTCTCAGTTCCCTTAAAAAGAAATTACACTTCTCTGCGATTGGAAAGAACTATTTTCAGGACTAAGTCAAGGAAGTGCGCAATTGAGAGGTTGGGGTGAAATCGAGGTGTTTCACTGCAGTGGAGACTTAGCCTGCAGCACCACCTCTGAAGGCTGGGAAGAGGCGCAGCAGGCCAGCCTAATATGCGGGTGACTACTTGCGGGCTCAGCTTGCATTTCTGCCTAGAGAATGGCCAGCTCTCTCTCACAGGTGCTAATATATAATGCAATCAATCAGAGCAAAGCGGGCTCTGGAGGCCAACTACAGGGTATGGTATTGGAGTAGGTATGTAGCTCTAGACACTGGATGAACATTTTTTTGCATTCACATCTAGTTAGCTTTGAGTATTCATTATGGAAGAGGAAAGAAAGTAGACTAGGCAGAGTGGAGGGCGTAGCTGAAAGATCTGGGCAAACTAGGTTGAATATTGTATTTTGCCAACATCTCACTTTCAGGATAGCTGCTAGAATGCAAACAGGGTGGTAAGAGAGCATGTAAAGGATCAGCACATGGGCTGAGCACCAGTTGCATGCAACTAGCAGATCACAGAAAAAGGTTTTCCCCATCAGTATTTGGCCGTGTGATCATGTTCATTTTCAAAAGTGTTCACACGTCAATATGATGCGTCTTTCCCTAGAAAATGAAATATAGTTTACAATATCCCAACCTAAACTTTACTGAATCCCATTGAGATAATGCAGTGTTTTACAGTAGCAGTACTGTAATAATGCATTATTTAAAAACTTACATTTTATAAATGGAATTGCCAGACTGCCTTTTAAAAACAAAACATACTGCCAAACGGAATATAGTTTGATTAAAAGTATGAACAAGATTGCTTCTGAAAAATGTCTTAGCTAGCACTCCCACGCAGACCTAATCCAAGTGTCAATTTAATTAGCAAACCTATTGAATTACATAGCAAATTGCTATGCAACACTGCTTATTTTATACCTTGCATTGATGTCATTCATTTTCTGGGGGGAGGGCGTGTAATGTCATGAGCTATGGTTTTGCAACTCAGTGTAAAGTCCATCGTTCAGTGGCCCCTTGTAGACATTGAGATCATTTAAAGATTAGTAGTCCCGATAATAGGCGATTTAAAATTAGTTTGCTAATCTATGGGAATGGCAACTGCGGGAGTACATTGCACAATTCTGTTTTATTGCAGGGTGCAGGGGGAGCCGGAGGATTAAAGCCCCATCTTTGGCGGGACCGGCGCACATAAGTAGTGGCAAGCTGGGCCCCAGCGAGTCTTCCGGGAGAAGCCCTGACATGGCTCCCCAGAGCGCAGGGGCAGGAACAGGAATTGGGCCCGATTGCAGAGGGATCAGCTCCAGGAGCAGGGAGGAGGACTGCGTCCCAGGGTTCAGGGGAAGTCCAAGAAAGAGGACCCTTTTTGGATGGGTAGCTACTAAGTAGGAGGCAGAGTTCTGCCCTGGGGGCTGGAGATGGCGCTGTACCAGCAGGTGATGTTAAGATGAGAATCACGGGAATGCTGCGTACCTGTATTTCTGGATGGTCTCGACGGGGCAGCCAGGCTGACGGGAAGACTTGGTGACACAAGCAACCAGCCCTTCCTCCACCCTGAATGGGAACTGGGTGGAAGATGGACCGATTCCCAATGCCACAACCAGATTGCAGAGATGGCAGTTCTGCACAGCGTTGACAGAAGAAGTGGTTGGAGGGAATCCTTGAAGAGAAGTTAGGAGTCCCAAGGTGTGGAAGGCCACACCCACAGCTGGCAATGGGTGCTGAGAAGCTGAGTCCAAAGGTGTGGGAGGCCACACCCGTAGCAGGCAATGGGTGTTGAGAAGCAGAGTCCAAAGGTGTGGGAGGCCACACCCGTAGCAGGCGATGGGTGCTGAGAAGCAGAGTCCAAAGGTGTGGGAGGCCACACCCGTAGCTGGCAATGGGTGTTGAGAAGCAGAGTCCAAAGGTGTGGGAGGCCACACCCGTAGCAGGCGATGGGTGCTGAGAAGCAGAGTCCAAAGGTGTGGGAGGCCACACCCGTAGCTGGCAATGGGTGTTGAGAAGCAGAGTCCAAAGGTGTGGGAGGCCACACCCGTAGCAGGCAATGGGTGTTGAGAAGCAGAGTCCCAAGGTGTGGGAGGCCACACCCGTAGCAAGCAATGGGTGCTGAGAAGCAGAATCCAAAGGTGTGGGAGGCCACACCTGTAGCAGGCAGTGAAAGCTGGGAGGTAAAGAATCCAAAATGGCACAGGAGAACCAGGAAAATAGCCAGGCCAAGGGAAGAGAGGAAGGAGGACAGGGAACCAGGGCTAACAAGAGAGGAAACCAGGAGGGGATGAAGCTGGACCAGAGAATGAAGCCAGGAAGAACCCCGGCCACAGGAGGGAAAAAACCGGCAGTAGGAGAAGGTAAGGACTGGAGGATCAGGGAAACAAGGTAAGCGTTAACTGACAGAGCGGGAGAAGGCGAGGACACGATCCGGAACAGAACGCGTTGAGACGCGATCTGCTCCCGACCGCGTCTCTCCCTTTATGGGCCGCCGGCGCCTGCGAGGCCTGGAGCGCAAGCCCGATGGTTGCCAGGCGCCGGCGGCCCCAGAATGAGGCTTGAGCAGCAAGCTGCTCCACGCCTCGGCGGCCGCCCCCACGGCGCATGCGCGGGACCGTAATCGCGGTCCCCGATGCAAGCGCCGCGGAGCTGCCGCCCCTGTCCCTGGAGCTCTCCCCCCGGCGCCTCCCCAAACGCGGAAGCGCGGGTAGAGGCGCCAGGGAGGGGGAGCGCGAACAGTGAACCCCGGTCTCCTGGTAAGTGTGACACTATACCCCCTCCTAGGAAGATCCGGAGCCCCAGGCTTCCAGGGAAACCGCCGATAGAATTCGCGCACAAGGCGCGGAGCGTGCACATGCCGAGAGGGTTCCCAAGTGCGATCACAGGCCGGGTACCCCTTCCAATCCACTAGGAAATGGAGCACCCCCCTGCGATAGCGGGCATCACAGATCTCCTGAACCTCAAATTCGGGAACCCCCTGTACTAGAACTGGGGCTGGACAAACACTGGAGCGACCATAAGGATCTGCCACATAGGGTTTCAGGAGGGAAACATGAAAAACAGGATGAACGTGCCATGAACGAGGCAGCTGGAGACGAAAAGCTACAGAGGATAGACGTTTGACAATCCTAAATGGGCCAAAGTATCGGGGAGCTAACTTAACAGGTAGATTGCGGAGAGGCAGATTCCTAGAGGACAGCCAAACCCTATCACCAACCTGGAAATCGGGTTCCATCCGCCTCCCACGGTCAGCCTGAACCTTCATGCGGTCACGAGCGGCCGTCAAAGAGGCACGCGCCAATTCATGCTGTTGTTGGATTGTGGAGACCAAGGCGTCAGCGGAAGGAACCGTACTGGTTGGTACAGGGTGGAAAGGAATCAGCTTAGGATGTTGTCCCATAGAACAACGAAAGGGGCTGGTTCCGATGGACGAATGAAAAGAATTATTGTAGGAGACCTCAGCTAGGTCTAAATAGGTACTCCAATTGGTTTGTGTGGCATTAGCAAAACTACGGAGATAGGCTTCCAAGGTCTGATTAGTTCTCTCCGTGAGACCATTGGTCTGTGGATGATATCCCGAGCTTAAAGCCCTATGAATGCCGAGATGACCACAAACCTTACCCCAAAAGGAAGAGAGAAACTGAGACCCTCGATCTGAAATGATCTTCTCAGGAAGACCATGTAAACGGTAGATTTCGTGAAGAAAAGCAGTGGCCATCTGGACCGCAGTGGGAATCTTTTTAAAAGGAATGAAATGGGCATACTTTGTAAAACAGTCCACTACGACCATAATACATGTATGTCCTGCAGAAGGGGGAAGATCGACAATAAAGTTGGTAGCAATCGAGTGCCAGGGGTATGGTGGTAATTCAGTAGGAGAGAGCAGCCCTAAAGGATGTTGTCTGGGAACCTTGGATTGGGCACAGATGGGACAGGCCGGTACATACTTCCGAACTTCCTCAGCCCAACCAGGCCACCAAAACTGTCGTGATAGTAACTCTTGTGTAGCACGAATTCCGCGATGACCTCCAATGGGGGAATCATGAACACCATGCAGAATGCCATCGCGAATATCCCCTTTAGGGATGTATAGTCTCTTCCGAAAGAACAAGAGGCCATGACTTTCAGACATAGAGGGCCGTTGGAGCAAGACTGACCTCCAAGGATCAGACCGGGTAGCATCAGATATCGACTTTAAGAGTGGCGATACCGTCGACAGAAAACGATGAGAAGGAATCAGAGGTTGAATCTGACTGGAGGTATCTTCGTTCTTCTCTCTCTCCAAGGACCGAGACAAGGCATCTGCTCTTACATTCGAGGATCCGGAGATGTAAGTAATATGGAACACAAACGGAGAAAAGAAGAAGGCCCACCGAGCCTGTCTGGGTGTCCGACATTGTAAAGAGCGTAAATACTGTAGGTTTCGATGATCTGTACGGACCTCAACCGTAAAAAAGGGGTCCCAACAGATGGTGTCTCCATTCCTCGAAAGCTATCTTGATGGCCAATAGCTCCTTCTCAATAACTGCGTAGTTCCTCTCACTAGGATTTAGCTTGCGAGAGAAGTAAGCCACGGGATGTTCGATTGACGTAGCAGGATCCTTTTGTAACAGTACAGCTCCAACAGCAAAGTCCGAAGCGTCTGCTTCAACGATGAAGGGCAATTCATCCTGTGGGTGGCGTAAGATCGGGGCAGCCATAAAGGCTGATTTCAGAGCGTTAAAGGCTTGCGAAGCAGAATCATCCCACAGAAAAGTTATCTTGCTGCTTGTCAATCTCGTAAGAGGTGCTGAGATTTCAGAGAAGCGTGGAATGAATTGCCTGTAAAAATTGGCAAATCCCAAAAAGCGTTGCAGAGATCTTACGTCATGTGGTAGCTGCCACTCTTGAATTGCCTTTACCTTCTTGGAATCCATCTCAATACCGGACTGACTTATCACAAACCCTAGGAATTCGATCCTGGATTGATGGAAAGAACACTTTTCCGCCTTGACAAACAGATGATTATGGAGCAGCCGATCGAGAACCTCTCGTACATGACTTATGTGTTCCTCCTTAGATCGGGAAAAGATCAAGATGTCATCCAGATAGATCCAGACAGAGATTCCGATTATGTCCCCAAAGATATGATCCATGAGCCGTTGGAAAATCGCCGGGGCATTGCACAGACCAAAAGGCATAACCCTATATTCGAAATGCCCAAAAGGAGTCTTAAATGCCGTCTTCCATTCGTCTCCACACTTGATTCGGACCAGATGATATGCCCCTCGAAGATCTAGCTTAGTAAAAATCTGAGCCTGATGTAGGGTCTCTAAGATACTTCGAATCAGTGGTAATGGGTACCGATCCTTGATGGTGATATCGTTTAAGAGCCGGTAATCCACACAGGGTCTTAAGGAACCTTCCTTCTTCTTTACGAAAAATAGAGGAAACCCAGCGGGAGACTTGGATGGTACGATGTACCCCTTACTCAAGCAGTCCGATAAATAATCCTGTAATACTCGTCTCTCTTCCCGAGACAACGCGTATAGCCTGCCATGCGGAATCTCAACTCCCGGAGACAATTCTATGGCACAATCGAACGACCGATGAGGTGGCAGAGGTATATTACTTGGTTCGGCAAACACTTGTTCGAAGTCAGCATACTCAGGAGGGATCAGCAATGCAGAACAAAGGTGAGTCCCCTTGTCTCGGAGTTCCAGATTAGTTGAAGAAGCCTGAGTCTGGACAGGCAAGCTGCATCTCGAGGTACAAGAGGTGGAGGAGAAGGTCAAGGTATGAGTCCTCCAATTAATAACAGGATTGTGATGCTGGAGCCAAGGTAGCCCCAAGACCAACTTGTAGGTAGGTGACCTGATGACGTCCAAAGCAAGCCTCTCCACATGATCGGCGATCCTAAGTCTTAGTCCGATAGTATGCAGACGAACTGGTCCAGAGGACAAAGGAGTACCATCAATAACCTCCACAGGAAGGACTGAGTGTCTGGGCAAAAGAGGGATTTTATGAGTGCTAGCAAAATCCTCATCAATGTAATTGCCCGATGCTCCACTATCCAACAATCCAAACACTTCAAGTGTCCGGCCGGGCAGTTGAATCTGAATCTTCAAGGTTAATAAAACAGCTGGTTGCATGGGAAGAAGAATCGAGCAAAAGGCGGAAAGGTCTGAAAAAGGGGTGAGACCTGTCGTTGCCTCTCCTCCACACGACAGGTCCTCTAGTTTCCCGACTTCTTCTTTTGAGGCCGTAAAGGACACATTCCCAAATAGTGTCCGGCGGCTCCACAATACAGACATAATCGTAATGTTCTTCTCCTCCTTCTTTCTTCCTCTGATAATGGCCCTCTCACAGCACCCAACTGCATAGGTTCTGGTCCAGAGTCTGTCGAACCAAAGGCGCCGGCGGGAAGACTGGCCGTTCTGGGAGTGACTCTCTCTAGTCGACGTCTCTCGGTCTTTCGTTCGGTTAGTCTCTGGTCTATGCGAAGCACCTGGTTAATTAAGAGTTGGAGACTTTCAGGTTCAGGGATGTGGAGTAGTTCGTCCTTATATTCCTCCCTAAGCCCCCGGCGAAACAGGGTCTTTTGCGTAACTTCGGGCCATTGAGAATCCGTAGCCAGCAGGCGGAAGCGACTGATATATGTTATTATGTGTGAGCTGCCCTGTTTGATGTCCATTAACTGATTCTGCGCAGCGGCAGCCAAGTTTGGTGTCTGAAAGACCTCCAGAAATGCCTTCTCGAAAGCAGCAAAATCGTTAAGAATGGGACTGTTGGTAGCCACAAAAGGTGTCGCCCAGGCTAGGGCGTTTCCAGTTAAGTTTCCCAAGATATAACCGATCTTGGCCTTATCATTATTAAAATAGGTTGACCTGAAAAGGAAATGGATACGACAGTGGTTGCAAAATTCCGCCACTCGACGCGGGTCTCCATCGAACCTGATTGGGGCAGTATGGGCCAATGAACTTTCGGCCTGTGGAGCACCTCCGGTCCCTTGAGTTACCATCTGTCGTAGGACTTGATTTTCTTGATGAAGAGCAGTCATCTCTGCCCTGAGGGCTTGCAACTCACTACGCAGGTCCTGCGTGTCCTCCATATCCAAATCGGAAGGAAGGCGTCTCAATCTGTTAAGATGAGAATCACGGGAATGCTGCGTACCTGTATTTCTGGATGGTCTCGACGGGGCAGCCAGGCTGACGGGAAGACTTGGTGACACAAGCAACCAGCCCTTCCTCCACCCTGAATGGGAACTGGGTGGAAGATGGACCGATTCCCAATGCCACAACCAGATTGCAGAGATGGCAGTTCTGCACAGCGTTGACAGAAGAAGTGGTTGGAGGGAATCCTTGAAGAGAAGTTAGGAGTCCCAAGGTGTGGAAGGCCACACCCACAGCTGGCAATGGGTGCTGAGAAGCTGAGTCCAAAGGTGTGGGAGGCCACACCCGTAGCAGGCAATGGGTGTTGAGAAGCAGAGTCCAAAGGTGTGGGAGGCCACACCCGTAGCAGGCGATGGGTGCTGAGAAGCAGAGTCCAAAGGTGTGGGAGGCCACACCCGTAGCTGGCAATGGGTGTTGAGAAGCAGAGTCCAAAGGTGTGGGAGGCCACACCCGTAGCAGGCGATGGGTGCTGAGAAGCAGAGTCCAAAGGTGTGGGAGGCCACACCCGTAGCTGGCAATGGGTGTTGAGAAGCAGAGTCCAAAGGTGTGGGAGGCCACACCCGTAGCAGGCAATGGGTGTTGAGAAGCAGAGTCCAAAGGTGTGGGAGGCCACACCCGTAGCAGGCAATGGGTGTTGAGAAGCAGAGTCCCAAGGTGTGGGAGGCCACACCCGTAGCAAGCAATGGGTGCTGAGAAGCAGAATCCAAAGGTGTGGGAGGCCACACCTGTAGCAGGCAGTGAAAGCTGGGAGGTAAAGAATCCAAAATGGCACAGGAGAACCAGGAAAATAGCCAGGCCAAGGGAAGAGAGGAAGGAGGACAGGGAACCAGGGCTAACAAGAGAGGAAACCAGGAGGGGATGAAGCTGGACCAGAGAATGAAGCCAGGAAGAACCCCGGCCACAGGAGGGAAAAAACCGGCAGTAGGAGAAGGTAAGGACTGGAGGATCAGGGAAACAAGGTAAGCGTTAACTGACAGAGCGGGAGAAGGCGAGGACACGATCCGGAACAGAACGCGTTGAGACGCGATCTGCTCCCGACCGCGTCTCTCCCTTTATGGGCCGCCGGCGCCTGCGAGGCCTGGAGCGCAAGCCCGATGGTTGCCAGGCGCCGGCGGCCCCAGAATGAGGCTTGAGCAGCAAGCTGCTCCACGCCTCGGCGGCCGCCCCCACGGCACATGCGCGGGACCGTAATCGCGGTCCCCGATGCAAGCGCCGCGGAGCTGCCGCCCCTGTCCCTGGAGCTCTCCCCCTGGCGCCTCCCCAAACGCGGAAGCGCGGGTAGAGGCGCCAGGGAGGGGGAGCGCGAACAGTGAACCCCGGTCTCCTGGTAAGCGTGACACTTGAAAGAAAATCCTGGCAATACTGGGAAATTGATGTGGAAAGCCAACGCTGTACCCTGGTCCTCCGTGAGATGTAATGAAGAGCTAGCCCACTGGGAGGAATGTGATGCTACTCTACGTTTTTTTTAAAAGTTAGAATGGCAATAGAAAAAAAAAAAAAGAGACGCTGCTGTGAGTTTGGGAAATGGATGTGAATTTGACATGAACAAGGAGGACTGTTTGCCTGACTACACGTCACTCCCGTGTCTTGTGCACTCATAGCAATGGGGAGCCGTTTTAAATGGTGTCCTTCTCACAAGGTAATTGCAGGCTTTGAAGTTATGGGAGCCCGACAGCACCGTACTGTGCTTATCGTGCACATCATGTTTTTGGCTGGCTGGCGATTTATGAGCCTTTCGTGGCGAGGTCTCCTGGGAAGTGAACGACTATGAAGCTCTGCATAGCCCTGCTAAGCAGTAGTGACTGATGTCACATGCAGCAGGGGGAGATGGTGAAGCATAGAATGTTCTTTGGAATGTGCTATGGTTAGAGCTTTGTATTATAAGTGCTGTTTGCCCAGAGGATGTAAAAGGGAAAGTACTTTAAGGAATCTGACGTTTGGCAAGCCACGTGTCTTAGAAGGAAGGAAGCAAAATATGTGTGCAGCTATATTAAGGGAGGAATGAACAATGCTTACAACTTGGAAACCCTATGATACGAATCTGATCCAAGAGACATGGTTTGTTTAGGTGCCAAATGCTGTGGTCTCTGCTTGGCAAAAGAGACATTTACGGTGTATTGTGATGCTGGCATGCCGCTCCGTCTCAGTTAGTGAGGCGACAGGTAGCGGCCAACAAATAAGGTGATATTTTTAGGTTATGACAGTATGGTGGGGTATAGGCTTGCGCAGAGTGTAACAGCCATAATGTTGGGTAGTTTGGAACTTTAATATACCTATTTAAAACGGACGGAGCATTTTTGCATGTGCAGGATGGTGAGTGCCTTCGTGCGCTGTGAATCTGTAGAATGGGGGCACTGCGAGGATGCAAATGAGTTTGTGTTTATAGAAATATACATGCATCTTAAACAGCACTGTTCTGTTATGTAAATGGGTACGTGAAACGGTGACAATATAGTGTGGTAATATGTTGTATTGAAGGGTATTTAGCATAATTCTTTTGAGGAATTGCAGGTTGAGTGCTAAGCACCATGGCACATGGACACTAATGTGCATAAATCGTTGCCGTTAGTGTAAGATGGGTGGTATGTGTATGAGTGTGATAGCTTTAATCATTTTGAGGATTTTCAGCTATATTGCACATGTCAGTAGAGCCTGTGTAAATGGCTATGGACTCATAGGTTCGCTTAAGAGCCTACAAATGGCTATGGACGTTTTAGTTCATAAAATGTTAGTTTTGGGGATTTTACTTACTATGAGCAACATGGTTTTGTACTCAAATGTGCACAACGCAAATGTTTTCAATGCGGTTTATGCATTGTTTACAGCATATGGTTGCAGCATTCTATGATTTTGGAATGCAGGTTATGATGAATCTGACTCAGATAGGTTGGAGAGAGTCAGTGAGTGTTGGGTATTGGGTGAACTCACGTTCAGCATGGAAGTGTTGCAGTGTGAAATGCATGGTTTGAATTGTTTGGGTGATGTCGGTGGGGTATATAGTTTTCCTTACATTGTTTTGGTTTGGTTTGGTTTGGTTTGGGTAGTTACCCGTCGTGGTAAAAGTTGAACACCATGCGATTGTTCTAGAGTGAGGTAGCGCCTCGACTCTTTCATTAAGGATGTTAGGATTTTCTAATTTCATGTGAGGGGATTGGTCTGGTTATAGGGGTTACCTGATTCCGGTAAAGGTTGAACAGCGATGAGGTTGTTCTGTGAGGGAGGTAGCGCCTCCTCTAGGATTTTTTTTTATCCTTCTCATCACATTGGACAGTAGGTAGCTGGTGGTAAAGGGGTAGCTGGGGACGCCTGGTAATGACCCGTCGGTATGGAGTGTGGTAAATCCTGAGTTGATGAGTACATTGTTTTCTATGTTACTTGTGGTATTTATTGTGGATTTCGTTGTATCCATGGGTTCAACAGCTTGTTTTGGGTTAGGATGTTTTCCTTGCTATAAGACCGTTGAGTTTTTACCAGTCATTGATGTTGGCATTGGAAGTGCGTGGCCACTGCTCCCAATGGATTTGGAAGGTTTGCACAATCTGGTCTGGTGTAATGCGTGTGGCGTTGAGTCCATGGGTGTTTGTGGTCTCAGTTATGTTTTGTGTTTCCACTTTGTGAATCCCTGTTGGAGTGAGGTTGCGATCGTCTTTCTGGAGGCTTTGAGGTCTCAGTTCTCTAGAGTGGCAGTCTAGAGGCCTGCTGGGGTTCCAGAGTGGCAGCCTGGACACCTGCGTTGTTGTAGGCGGGGGCAGGTGGTAGGAGGTGTAGCAGTCTTGTGGCAGGAACAGGCAGATGGATGACAGTATTTTTGTTATTGGTACATGGAATGTAGTTTGTCAGGGTGTGATGTTTTGATGGTTGGGTTTGGCCGTGGAAGTGTCCGTCTGCCAGTTGAGTGTTACGTGTGCGTATATCTTGGAAGGTGGTAGTTGTGTTGTTCTGGTATGTGACTTGTTCTGTGCATGTATGGTTTAGTAAAGAAGGGAGGTGTGTTGTATTGTGCCTGTCTGAGGTGAGGTAGCTTGAGATGTCATGTGGAATGTTTATGTGTGGATGATGGAATATTCTGAGTGAGTGTTCTGTGTAGAGGCGGTTACAGCTGGCTGATGGGAGTCGGTGTTGTCACAGCTTATGTCCTTTATGTCTTCATGTGGATATGTAACTAAGAACTTGGAAATAAACTTACCTGAAGAAATCTTAAAGAGCCTGGAACCTGCCTTTTAACACTTTCCTCTTTTGTAATTACAGCATTTCTCTTCACATTTGAGATTGACGGATAGGAATTTATTGAATAGATAAGAAATAATTGAGCTCACCTTGCAGCGTGCAAAGGCTCAGTTTTGAATGTAGCACTTACTGGAAAAATTGGAAACAAGCACAAGAGTGGAGCTAGCTCTGCACGTCTGGGTATCGCATGGGGTTGGGAAAATATTTCAATTTTGTTGCTTTGCCTCCATAGACATCAAAGGGACACCCCACTTTCTGCCAACGTCCTGAACCTTTCCTAACTTTTGGAGGTAAATTTAGACTTTTTGCTTCACTTCCCTTGCGAATCTAGTCTGTTTTGGGGGCACTGATCTGTCCCTATGGCTACAAGTACAGGAGAACTCTATTCTCCATAGTAAAATTCTTCATTTATTTTTTCCCTACACAATCCCCTTCTGTGAAGTGCAGTAGAGAAACTTTGTCTCCAATTTTGTTTTTGATAAGTGTATGATTACTTGCATGATGTGTCGAGGATGGGCTAGTGCACTTTTGCATTTTAACCAGAATGGCATTTAGAGTACCGTACACTCTAAAATGGCAGTGCCTTAAGAATTTCTCCTGTTCTTTGGCCATCTTCTAATTGACATTCCTCCTGCCCTGGCCTGGCTGAATTTTCCATATATAGTAAGCCCTTTCCCAGGGAACGCTCCAGCCTTTGTGGGCAAAGTGACAGCTTGAATGTGGCCGGATGTGGGGATTAGTTCTGTCTGGATCAAATCCACATCCAAGCCAGAATGCCTGGCCGATGTAGTCAGAGGTTGGCCAGGATTGGAAAGCCCCTGCCAAGTTTGAATGTAACTCTAGCTGGTTCCAAAATAGGGCCGGTGGATGGGGGAGGCTCCTACAGCCATTCAACAGATCGTAGGAGCCAAAACGCCGAAGTACAGCAGCCTGCTAAATAGCAGGACCTCGTTGAAAGTTAGCCAGCAGCACTTTTTTAACTTGCCTAGCAAGGCCCTGCCTCTCTACAGATCTCCTAATATCTTAATCTATGCTTCTACCACTGGACCATTGAACCAAATAGTGCCTTCCTCTGCTCAAAGATCCAGCTGCTCGAAGAGCTCAAAAAGAATCCTGTGTCATCCGGCGAGCTACCCAGTTGTCCTTAGCTTCAACAATCGCTATTCCGAGTTGAGCCATGGGACCCTGAAGATCCTCAGTTTATGGCACAAGAAGCATTTCCCTGAAGTTGCAGCTCTCCACCATGTGGGTCGTGCAGGACCAGTTTTTGTTTCTGCCACTAAGGTCACTTTTTGCCCAGGTAAAAGGGAAAGAGACACTGTGTGGCAAGAGGATGACACACTGGCTGCCTAACCAGGACGACTAAGCGGGGAGAGGAATGTATTTTTTTTTTTAATTGTGTATTTGGTTTAAAGAAAAAAAAAAAAAAAAGCATAGTTCAGACGAACAAGTTACTTTCTTACCTGGTAACGTTCTTTCGATGGGATGAACGACGGATTTCATATCTATGACAGGTAATGTCCACAGCTGTGCTGCTTCGGAAAATCTTTGGCGTCTGCGTCCATGACGTCAATGCTCCGTCCCCGAGGACCTCGGCCGACGTCACCCGATGTGATAAGTAGGACGCACGACGCCCATAGCCTCAGTTATAGTTTTTTTCCCAGAACGTGTGCCACCAGTTTTCTGCCAGTCAGACACACAAGGCCTTGCGGAACGCAAGCTGCAATCGCAAAAGAAATTCTGCAGCGGGGAAGGCAGGGAGGGAGCGATATGGAATACGTCGTCGGACCATCCCATCGAAAGAACGTTACCAGGTAAGAAAGTAACTTGTTCTTCGAGGGGATTGGGTCCTCCGACGTATTCCATATCTATGACAGACTCCCAAAGCAGTACCAAGCAAGGAGGTGGGAAAGAATTTAGAATACAAATTTAGCATGCCCAATCAAATTGCGGAATAGAGAACTGCCTTGCCAAAGATCTTGTCCTCTGATGGAATCGAGGGAATAGTGACGTACAAAAGTATGTACTGAAGCCCAGGTGGCTGCACCACAGATGTGACGAATATGAACTCCCCTCTGCAGGGCAGTAGACTGAGCCACTCCTCTGGTAGAATGGGCCCGCAAGCCAGCCGGAGGGTCCTTACCCGCCAAGCGGTAACATTCGGAGATAGCTAAAATAATCCAACGAGACAGTCTGTTTCGTCACAGCTTGTCCCAAACGCTTTCCAGCGTAACCAATGAAAAGTTGATCGTCCACTCTGACCCGGGACATGCGCGAGATATAAAAGCTCAACGCTCTCCTAGGATCAAGCCTATGGAGCCTCTCCTCTTCCTTACCAGGATGTGGAGGAGGATAGAACGCCGGAAGAACAACCTTCTGGCTCAAATGAAATTCCGAAACCACCTTCGGAAGAAAAGAAGGACGAACTCTAAGGACAACCCTGTCCTTGTGAAACACAGTGAACGGTGGCTTAACTGAAAGTGCCCGTAACTCACTCACTCTGCGAGCGAAAGTAACCACAACTAAAAACACAGTTTTCAGAGTTAACAGCCTCAAAGGGCAAGAATATATTGGCTCAAACCGAGCACCCGTAAGAAACTTAAGAACAAGGTTCAAATCCCAACCTGGCACCAAAAAAGGTGACGGAGGGAATACATTAGTGAGCCCTTTCAAAAACTGCGAAATTAAAGGAATCCTAAAATAGGAACACTCTTCAGACGAGCGCTTAAATATGGACAGCGCCGCCAGGTAACCTTTAATGGTCCCCACTTGCAAGCCCCTGTGGGCCAAAGAAAGCAAAAAAGACAAAACCATGGGAATGTCGCATTCAAAAAGGATCCACATTCCGAACTCTGCACCAGTCGCAGAACTTTCTCCAACGGCAACGGTACAGAGACTTTGTTGCCGGCCGCCTGCCCGAGAAGAACACCTCCATCACGTCTTCAGGGAGGTCCCAATCCTTATACCTCAACCTTTCAGAAGCCAACCGTGAAGATTGAGGGATCTGACCTCTGGATGGAGAACCTGACCCCCCCCCTCCCAGGAGAGCAGATAGTCTCGGTAGGGAAGACGACGTGGAGGGCAGATGGACAAGTCTAGAAGGTCCGGATACCACGTCCTCCGGGCCCACGCTGGAGCAATGCGGATCATCCAGGAACCGAACCTCTGCAACAATTGCGGGATGACGGGGACTGGAGGAAACGCGTACAGCAGTGGGAATGACCACTCCACCACGAATGCGTCTCCTAAGGCTCCTTTTGGAGGAAATTCCCGCGAGCAAAACCTTTCGCACTTCCGGTTGACACTGGAGGCGAAGAGATCCACTTGAGGGGTCCCCCAAAGGGCGAAGATCTCCAGGAGAATCTCCTGAGCCAGCTCCCACTCGTGAGAGATCGTGCTCTGCCTGCTCAGAGCGTCCGCCGTCTCGTTGTCTCCGGCCAGATGAACTGCCGAGATCGAAACTTCCTGCTGGATGGCCAAGAACTCGAGCTGCATCGCCTCCCCGCACAGCGGAAGTGACCCTGCCCCCCCCCCCCTTTTTGTTGAGGTAGTGCATGGCCACCGTGTTGTCCGTCAGAATCAGGACACTCTTCCCGCGCAGAGTTGGCAGAAAAGCCTTCAGGGCAAGCCTGACGGCCCTCAGCTCCAACAGATTGATATGGAGTCTGGACTCCGACGGAGACCAACGACGGCTTACTGTCAGCTCGTTGGCATGAGCTCCCCATCCCGTGAGGGATGCGCCCGTCATGATCGTCACCTCCGGCCAGGGCAGCCAAAATGGGGCACCCTTCGTCAGATTGCCCTCGACGGCCCACCACAGAAGGTCCCGGGCTACCGAGGGCGGCACCTGAACAGGGTCCGACAGCCTGCCGGAGGACAGACCACTGGAGCTTGAGTGCCCACTGCAAAGATCTCATCCGCAGACGAGCCTCTGGCACCAGAAGAATGCAAGATGCCATGAGGCCGAGCAGTCTCAAGAACTCGGACGCTGGGAGAGTCTGGGCAAACTGAAACTTGTGCACCATCTGCTGAATGTGAAGACCCCTCACCTGAGGAGGAAAACACTGCCCCAGGGACGTGTCGAGCACTGCTCCGATGTACTGGAGCCGCTGCGTTGGTGACTTCTTTAAATTGAGGGAGAAGCCCAGCCTGTGAAGGGAGTGGCAGGTGACGGACAGATGATCCAGGACTTGCTCGGGAGAGCTCCCCCTGATCAACCAATCGTCCAGGTAGGGGTAGACGTGAATCCCCCCTTTCCTGAGATGCGCTGCCACCACCACCATGAGCTTGGTGAAAACCCCCGGGGCGGAGGTCAATCCGAACGGCAGGACCCGAAACTGAAAGTGCAAGTCGCGAACCTCAGGTACTTCTTGTGCTTGGGATGGATCGGCACATGGAAGTAAGCATCCTTGAGGTCGAGAGACACCAACCAGTCCTGAAGTTGAAGGGCCTGGAGGACTTGAGAAAGAGTCAGCATCTTGAACTTGTCCTTCCTGAAGAGTTTGTTCAAACTGCACAAGTCCATGATGGGTCTCAATCCCCCCGTCTTTCTATGAAATCAAAAAATAAGGGGAATATCATCCCTTGTTCCTCTCCGCGACAGGCACCAGTTATATGGCACCTTTCTCCAACAGGGCTTGAATTTCCTGCGCAAGGAGCGGATCCGGACTGTTCAAAGAGAGGTTCCCTGGTGGATTGTCGTGAGGCCTCTGCCGAAAAAGGAAGACAGTAGCCGTGGGTTATGATCTCCAGAACCCACACATCCGAAGTAATGGCTTGCCACTCTACAAGATGCTGCGCCAGCCTTCCCCCAACCGGCGAACCATGGGACCTGGCCTCATGACTGAGTTGTAGCGGCTGCGGCGTTGCCTGAGGGCAAAGAGGCAACTGCCCGAGCGGCCTTGGCACCTCGAGTACCTTTGTTTCCACCTCTGGCACTCTTACAATGGCTTCTTTGACTGCTAGCTCCTCTCGCTTTACTGAAGGACGAGTAATAGCGAAAGGAACCTCCCCTCCATTGCTGTCCCCTAGGACGAAAAGGCGGAGGTTGGCGAACTGCAGCGCCCAACGACTTCGCTGCAGCTTTGGAGGTCTGCAACCTCTCAAGGCTCTCGTCAGCCTTGCTGCCAAAAAGGTGTTCACCGTCAAAGGGCATGTTGAGGAGCCGGGACTGCACATCAGGAGCGAACCCAGACTTCCTCAACCATGCAAACCTGCGCATTACGGTGCTCGCCGCCATGGACCGGCTGACACAATCCGCCAAGTCCAAACCCGACTGAACGGCCTCACACATGGCATCCTTGCCATCCTGAACCATAGCAAGGAAACCATCCCGTTCGTCCCCTTCGGGAATATGATCAGCCGCTAATGCAACACAGTTCCACAGAGTGTGTGTGAAACGAGACAAGGCACATATGAAGTTGGCCGCCTGAAGCGCCATACCCCCAGAAGAAAACACTTTCTTCGCCCAGCCGTCAAAACGTTTGTCGTCCCTATCCGGAGGGATGGTAGGATACGACGCCTGCTTTGCCGGGGCCGTAGCCGCCTGCACCACCAAACTCTCCGGGGTGGGGTGCCTAGACAAGTAGCAGGGGTCGCTACTGGCTGGATGGTATTTTCGCAACAAAGACTTGCCCACTGCCGGGAGACTCTCCGGAGCAGTCCAAGCCGCCGCCGCCACCCTTCTCTGAAAAGCCATATGAAAAGGCAAAACCAGGTCAGTGGGTGGACCTAGATCAAGGATGTCCGTGAGATCATCCTGAACGAACTCCCCTGGGAGAGCTGACCAACCCAAGCACTCGGTAACCCGAGACATAAGGCGCCGATTTGACGAATCGGCATGAGTGCCAGGCTCCAGCCGACAAAACTCCACCTCTGGAGAGGTGTCCAGTCCACTGGCATCATGCAGTGACTGCCTCAGGTCATCAAACTGACTATGGCCCGAGATAAGGTCATCCGGAACCGTAACCGGAACCAGGCCGCCATCAGAGCCTTCATCACCCTCTGAAATGTACTCCATGCGGGGAGAGGAAGACCTCTTCCGACCAAAGCAGTGCCGGACCTTAGCCATAGCCTTTTTAGGGGCAAACCCCGTGCCACGGGGCCCCTCCGACACCACCGCCTCGAAAGGCGTCGAGGGCGCCGAGCGAGTCCGCGCCGGCAGAAAAGGCGTCGACGTCACCTGCAACGCCTCCAGCATCTGCGGCGCCGACACAGTCCTCGAAGCCGGAGCTCCGAGCGTGTCTCTCGACAACCTGGGCGCTGACGACCCCCTCGAAGATGGAACCTCGAGAGAAATCATTGACCTCGGCACCACAGGCGTCAACATCTTCTTCGAAGACGGCACAGGATCATGCGGTCTCGAGCGCGTCGAGGACCGGGACCTGGAAGGGGCATGGCGAGAACGGCTACCCTTGTCCGAGCGGAACCTCTCCCGCGAGCCGTGCCGACCACCCGAGCCCGAAGGCGTATGAGCGGTGTCTCTCGACCTGTGCCGACCGACCCCACTCGGAGGCGCAGACGGACCGGTGCCCTGCGATTCCAGAATCGCTAGCATCTGCTTCCCGAAGGAAGCCCATTCCTCCGGTGTCGCTTGCATGGAGGGATAAGCGACCCGCCAAAGGGCGGAGTCCTCGGAAGAGGAAGGGGAAAGCGACCTATGCCGGCGCTTCCTGGAATGCCTAGAAGAAGCGGAGGAGTGGCGAGACCGACTCCTGGAAGGAGACCCACCGGACTTCCGATGACGACGCGGAGTCACCCCTCGAGTCATCGGTCGAAAGCCCCGCAGACCTCGACTTCCGGGGCTTAGACACCCGACCTACCGACAGTTTCTTCTTGCGTTCTCGCAAGGCCTTCGCAGTGAGCGACTGGCAGTCAACACAGTCGTCCGTATCGTGGGCCTCCCCGAGGCACCAGAGGCAGGCGTCGTGCGAGTCTGTGACCGACATCTTGGACCCACAGTCCCCGCAGTTTTGAAGCCCGGACGCAGGGTCGAAGATGAGAAAGACATTGCCACGAACAGGTCTTCACACCAACCGAACAGGTTCAACGAACCGAGAAAGAAAACAGCAACTCCAACGAGTCGAGGCGTACCGAGATTCACGAAGCGGACACATTTGCAGAAAAAGCGGAACTGAGGCTATGGGCGTTGTGCGTCCTACTTATCACATCGGGTGACGTGGGAGGAGGTCCTCGGGGATGGCGCATCGACGTCATCAACGCAGGACGCAGATGCCAAAGATTTTCCAAAGCAGCACAGCTGTGGACATTACCTGTCATAGATATGGAATACGTCGGAGGACCCAATCCCCTCGAAAAACTGAATACATTATCAAGCATAAAAATCATAAAAATGATGTGATGAACAATTCATCGTTCAAACAATCAATGATCATAAAACAATTTCTTATATAATTCCACTAAATAAATCAAAGGCAAACACCAAATCTAGTTTCACCTATTTCTCACCAAGCCAAGTTTAGCAAATCTCCAGTACTCAGAGGTTTAAATAGTCGCTTTATGTTATCCCGACCTAGTAGCCCAAGTGCCTCCCTCCATACATAGTAGGCAGACGCGTAATCACCAAAGATTCTGCCCCATAGATTGTACCCCAAAACTGATCCGTAGTGATGGATTACGCCTTAACAGACCCCTCACCGCCCTTTTTTACTTCAGCATGGGGCAAGAAGTTATAAGGTGGCGGCTGGTTTCTACAGAGCACCTGCACAGACAGCAAAGTCTCTTTGTATGGAATTTTAGTCCAGCCACCAACATATTCATAGGTGGGAAGTGGAATAAAGCGCAACTAGATAATGAGCCTCAGTCTAGTCAAATAGGTAAATGGGGTATTTAAATTGAACCCTCACAAACTGTATTCGATATTATTTTGTCTCATACAACTTGCCTATGTTAGATGCTCTGTCCCAGTTTCTGGCTTTATTTTTTTTTTTATTTTAATAGTGCACAAGCCTTTAGGGGCTTCCAGCACCAAAGCCAGTGGTAGATCTAGGTTTACAAAATGGCTTAAACAGAGCTTTGGAAATCACGTAGAAAGCAATTACAACAATCTTCCTGCAAATGCTGGCAATCGGATCCAGTAGGGTGCCGAAATCTCTGTGGAAATGCCTCAACAGAAAAAAGCTTGCATCTTTGGACGAGCCAAAAGAATCGAAGTGAAGGTAGACCAAATTCAGCTCTTAACGCCTCCATGGGTACTGTATTCAGTACGCCCAGCAAAGAGCAAAGGATCTTCCCCTCCAGTCACTCAAGCCAGGTCACATGGCAGGTGGACAATGCCTCAAGACCATAGAAAGCCCCTGGAATAATACTGGTGCGATAGATGGCCACAAATCCTTGTACATTAGCGCTGCCCTTCTTAGTCACAAACGTTTTTATGGACATCTACTTTTCAAAAATGTAGGGATAATAATCTCACCTTAAGTGTAGGTCGGGATTTAATTAGGACACCTAAATAATTATAACCATTAACCACCTACAAGGAGGAACGATCCAAATTCCAGTTTAAGTTCAATTTACTAGTCGCTATTCCGCCCAACAGCATTATCTTAGTTTTGGGATTATTTATTGTCATAGTTATTAGCTGAAAATTTGTGAAGGGCGTCAATAGAACCATGCAGACAGATGGGGTATAATCCAACAGCACGGTATTGTCCTCAAACTAACCAGGACGTCGGTTTCCCGCGGTTAGGGGAGTTTTCTTGACTTCATAAAACTATCCCAATGGTATACAGGTCTGTACTACTCATGGAACATTAGTAGAGTGGCAGAGCAGTCAGGCTTATCATAAGAGGAAGATGTGAGCTGTAGATATTACATTGAACCTAGTTAGCTCACGTAATAAAACACAGGAATACATGTAAACACTTTTCAAAGGCCACTGCTTAGATGGTAATTGCTTGCGGTCACAACTGTTACAGCGTTTGAAACCAATGACAGTTCTGCCATATTATCGGTTATACGAAGCACTCGCGCACAGACAAAAGATATACAGCAATATATTTAGTTAGCAAAACCATACAAGATAAAGTCTTTCAGGAAGAAAAAAGGTTGGTTAGTATTTCTTTAGCAGAGCTTAAAACCGATTCCTAAACCTAGCTAAAAAGGTAGTTCAGAGAGGGCTCAAAGTCTTACGAAGCGGGGCGAGGGGGGGTGGGCAGCTGTTGAGAGGAGACAAGATGGCCATGTAATCTAACGGCTCCGCAGCCTGCTTAGCGTCCACGGCAATGATTACTGAAATGTTCCTCAGAGCTGTGTGAGGGGCTCCTCTGACCGGTGTCCGACTCGGAACTGTGGCGGTGTTCGGACTGCACCGTGCAGACGGCCCATGTGCCTGCCAGCTTCTGATGTGAAGACCCGGCTGGGTGTAGTGGAGCCTGCAACGGATTTTTCCTTGCTCACGTGACTGGACTGCTGCTGATGGAGGCTGCTGCCAAGGTGGGGGGGGGGGGGGGGGGGAGGGGTGGACCCCTGCTGCCGCCTACCCGCATAACACCCTTGTTCCCCCTCGACTCTTCTGAGTGCTGTTCTGCTTCCAGGCTCCCTGGCTGGGGGACGCGGACTGCCTGTGGGCAGCTGCACATGCAGCGAGTGCTGGCCCTGTAGTGCCCCCCCCCCTTCTCTGGGCAGTGCGGCCGCCTTGGCCCCGACAGCTACGTGTTCACCCCTGGCACCACAGTCATCGGAGGCTGTACAGGAGTGTGGGGTGAGAGCTGCAGTGAAGGACATACAGCCTAACGGCCAGAATCTCTGGCCCACAAATTACTGAAGGCGGCACCCTGTGGAGACTGGAGCGCTGCTGTGGCTCCGGAACCCAGGCGGCAGAGGACTGTTGCGGGCCGCGACCAACATTAACAAAATCCTATACCACTGAGAGATGTGCCCAGTAAGCTTTGCTGCCCCCCCCCCCCTCTCTCCCTGATAACATACTTAACCATACCACGTACCCTTGTTGATCCGCTCACTTATGGATTGTTACTGGAGACACTGTGACCCCTGTTGTGAACTAACAGCTCGGAGGACTGGCTGGCTGATACTGTGGAGAACTGCCGCAACCCGGTTCTGCACCTGGCTGACTTGCTGCGGCGGCCCTTGGCTGGACCCTGGCTCTATAGCTGGTTAGTAACGCCGACGACTGAAGGCCATCCAGCTCTGATTGGAGTGCTTGGGAGGGGCGGCGGATAGGATAGTCTTATCTGGGAATATACACAGCCTCCAGTTACCTACTCTATTAGAGAGATTCCCTGAGCTGCTGCCACATTACTAAACACTGGACCAATAGGCGGCAGTCCTCAGAGTTAATGAATCGATATTAGCACATACGAGTCCAGCCCCAGGAGAAATACTTCCGGTACGTCCTTACCTGCAATCAGCCAAGCCATCTGAGGTGCTTGCTGTCTGAACCCCTGATGGGTACGCCACAGAACACAATGCTATGAGACTCCCTTCACAATAGCAAATGACCTTGCTCCTCAAAGGGCGGAGTGCCACGACCCAGGGGACCTAAATATCCTTGTACATTGCTGCACTCAACACATCTTCCCAGCGGTCTCCGACGACCCTGTGGAAGATTGGGTACCTCGCACTGAGCTGGGGCAACGGCTCAACACTTCTGTACCCATTCTTGGAATTCCTACTCCTCTCCCCTCCCCTGAAGGGCTAGCTACATTGCTGAAACGCCTGTGGTGCTACTCTTTGTTGGTTGTATAGATCCACCATGACTAAAAGGGGGTAGTAAGAAACTAAGCTCCATGAATAGGTTTACGAAGGCTAACCCCAAAGAACCTAGGGGCACTGATGAACCCACATCCGATGCAACCCCCTCGAGCAGTGAGGAACCTACTGAGATACAGAAAATTATGGATTACATGCGTGAGGGAATCACAACCCCCAACACAAAGCTGGACGATATGAGCGGGACAATCAGCGCTATTAAAGGCCCGGATGCAGAAGACGGACACTACAGTAACCAGGGTCGAGTCCAGAGTCGGTGTGGCCGAGGATGATATTAGAACACTTTGGTCTGACCTCACTATGCTCACCAAGCAGGTACAGGAGGTCAACAAGAAATACAAAGATTTGGAGTTGATGTTCCGGCATAATATACGCATTATTGGCGTACCAGAAACGACGGAGGATTTTGTGGAGCGCACTCTATCCTTACTTGATGGTCCCAAACTGTCACCTCACTTTGCGATTGAGCAAGCACACCGCTCACCTATGACGAAGCCCAGACCTGGTGCCCCTCCACACCCTATTATCGCTAGGGTGTTAAATTAGCAGATAGGGATGCATTGCTGCGTGCCGCCAGAGCCAAGGTGGCATCAGGTTTCAAATGCTCAACACAGGTTGTTGGGACATCAGTCGATTACAATGTTACATGACACTATGATAGCATCAGCGACGCTTGGGCCAATGCTGGTCTGGGCTCTTCCAACTTCTGGGATTTGAACATGGCTGATGCTATAAACATTTATGAGCTCGAATATAAAAGGGGGCTGGGTAACTATGCCAAGATGTGCAGGCTTCAACTACATGTAGAACAGCAAAAGGCGCAAATCCCCCCTCCCCCCCCCCCCCATCAGTAGCCAAGCGAATAGCCTCAGATATCCTTTATTACAAAATTTGTTAATAAATATCTTACATCAGGGGTAGTACCAACGATCCTGAAGAAATCTGGTTACGCCATTGCTATAAAAAAATAAAAAGAAAAAAAAAGAAAAAAATAAATAAAGTTTAGATCCTAGGAATTTCCATAACTACAGACGAGTAGCAGGACAGTCATGGCCATCCAAAATCTTGGAAAAAATTGTGACGGCCCAGCTGCAGGAACATGTGGATCGAGAAAATCTGTTGGATCCGTTGCAGTCTGGTTTCCGACCAGGCTTTGGTACGGAGAGAGCATTGCTGACAGTATGGGATGATTTGTTGGAGACAGCGGTTATGTCGGACCTGTCCGCTGCCTTTGATAAGGTGGATCATGGGACTCTACTGAAACGATTGAGAAAAGTGGGTGGGGGAGTTAGCCCTTCATTGGTTTGAATAATTTCTCTCTAAAAGAGAACAAAGAGTCCGACTTGGAGATTTCCTGTCAGACTCAGTACTACTAAACTGTGGGGATCCTCCCTTTCCCCGCTGCTCTTTAATTTAGATGTTAAACTACTTATGGACACCCTTAGGAAGCATGGCATACATTTCCATACCTGTGCAGATGACACTCCGGTGTTCATGAGGATACATAATTTAGAGGAGACATGAGAAAGTTGAACAGTGCCTGCAGGAAATACAGACTTGGATGTGTGCCAATCAGTTATTGCTAAATACCAGCAAAACAGAAGTGACTATTTGCTTCCAAATACCACCTGCAGAGGGAGCAATTACAGTCCCCATGCCTCCTGGGGACACAGCTGAATGTTTCTAATAAAATTAAGAACTTGGGCTGTGTCTGGGAGGATAACATGGGAAGTGGAGCTCAGGTTAGCGTGAAGGTACAGGCAGCATTTCACTCACTACGCCTGCTGAAACATATGCTACCATTTATTGCGAACGATGATCGAGCAGTGGTTATTGGTACTCATCAACTCGCGACTAGACTATGGAAATGCACTTCTTTCGGGCATACCAGCCTATCAGCTGCGTAGACTGCAGGTGGCTCAAAATGCAGCAGTCAGGCTGGTACATGGGGTATATAAAAAAAAAAAAACTATCTGCCCCAACCTCTCATCTAAGGAGAGCCCTACATTGGTTGGCAATAAAGGAGAGAATTGAGTTTAAGGTTCTTTGCCTGGTCTACAAGTGTGTCAACAAGACAGGGCCAAGATATTTATCAGACAAAATTAGTAGGCATGCCCCTACCAGACAGTTGCTCTCAGCTGATCACAATCTGCTTCAGATACCACGTATGTGAGGGGATGATTACCCTAATCCATAGATTACTATCACTTCAATACACTCCCAAAGACACTTGCATTGATCCACTGGGGCAGTATGTGCTGCTCTATGGAATGCTCATTGGTCGGGAGGTGTTATTGCTGAACATATATTGACCCAACACAGACGAGTTTTACACACAACCGACTGACATTCTGGGCAGGTATCCCTTGGTCCTGATCCCTGGTGGGGTTGGGGGTTAGATTTCAACACCATTCTCAATCTCCAGTTACTCAGATCCGTTAGCAGGGCCAGATTTCCTTCCAGAGCGGCTTGCATGGTCCTAGATGTAATGGACTGGCTGGTCTTGGGCATGTTGGCGCATGGCGGTTGCTGCATCCGCAGTCTCGGGACTACACGTTCTACTCCACTGTGCATGACTCCCAATCCAGAATAGATCTGTGGCTAGTATTGGGAGGCCGATAAATTGCATAACCAATACTGATATACTCCAGAGAACGTACTCTGACCACTCTCCAATAACTCTGTCCCTTGCCTGGGTGGACTGGCAGCTCATGGGCAGCTCCAGGAGGTTTAAGCCCCAATCCCTCCTTGATCTGGTATTGAAGGCTGAACTGGGAGAACGTGTACAAGACTATTTTAGAATTAACACTGGCTCAGTGGACTCTCTAGCTGTCCTCTGGGGCACTTTTAAAGCATACATACGGGGCATGGCCAAAGAGGCTGGTATCCTAAAAGCAATACGAAGAAATATCTGCATTCGTGAGAACGCTGTGCAGCGACTTGAGATATTTATGCACAGGACCCACAGGTTATAACTCTGGGAGTCATCAGGGAAGCCCTAGATAGTTTCAGGGAAGCTGCGGAGGGGGAGCATAGATTCCTTGACAACCCACTAACTGCTAGACAATATGGGGAAGGTGAGAGACCGGGGTCCCTGTTGGTCAAACTCGTGCGTCAGGAAGAGGGCGGGTGTCACATCTCAGTCATTGAAGATCCGGATGGTAAATTGGTCCACGCTGCAGGCGATGTAACGCGACATTCTGTGCCTTCTATGCAAAGATGTATACACGCAGCGACAAAGCTCAAGTCACTGACGCAGAGGCATTCCTGGATGGACTACCTCCGTCTGTCCCGTCTGATGAAAGTAGGAATTGCGGAGATCGCCTTAGCCATTGATGCCTTACCACCCAATAAGGCCCCCGGACTGGACGGGCTGACCATCAATTTCAACTACAAAGGTCTCCTTGCCCCTCACCTCTCCACCCTGTGGGACAAGTCATGCCTTAAGAAAGAGCTGCACCCCCACGCTGATGGAGGCAGTAATAACGGTGCTGCTTGAGCCCGGGAAACTGGCCGCACAGTGTGGCTCCCATCGCCCTTTATCATTGATTAACAGCAACATTTAAATATTTGCCATGGTGCTCGCCCCTTTGGTTGGCCCCATATAGGGTCCACTCGATAAATCCTGACGAGCCAGGCTTCTTGCCTGGCTGCTACATGGCCCTAAACCGGCGGAGTTTATTCAACGTCCTATCCCAGATCGACCCCGGGGCGAGTGCAGTTGCGGCCATGTTAGACATACAGAAGGCGTTTGACTGTGTCCTGGCGGATTCTATGGGCAGTGATGTAGAGGTGCAATTTTGGGCCACGCTTTGTGTCCTGGATACAGCTGCTTTATACCAAACCCGTTGCATGTGTGCAGACAAATGGTCTACTCCCACCCCAGTTTGATATCTGTAGAGGGACCAGGCAGGGCTGCCCTCTGTCCCCTCTTATTTTTGCACTTGCCATGGAACCCTTTGCTGACTTAATGCGACAAACATTCTCAAAAGGGGGATAAGGCTCATTGGGGCACCTGAGATGATCTCCCTTTACGCAGACGATGCGCTACTGTATATAAAGGGATCCAGAGCGTAATCTTGCGCCTATCATTCAAGATGTTGCACACTATGGGTCAGTCTCCGGCCTTCGAGTAAATTGGGCTAAATCGGAGGTTTTTCCACTGTAGCCCCAAACAGATCTGATGGGATTCCTGTGGGCACCAGAGGAGCTAAAATGGCTCTAGACTTCGAGCTATATTGACTTGCAGCGCACATACTGGACAGCCGACGCTCCCCCTGCTAGGCACATGAAGATGTAGAGATTGGCGGCTGGATCGAGGGAGCTGCACTCACTCTTACCCCCCTTGAGGGGCGACTGTTATATCCGGCCCTGCATACATCACAGCTCTGGCCTGAGACAAAAATCAGGAGACGGATTGATAAGACCCCCACCCATTCCATCAAGCCTTACCACTTTGGAACTACGTTCCAGGATTTCCTCGAATTAGTAGGGCAGCAGTAACCGCTTGGGCAGCGAAGGGCTACACTACATTGGGCGACATATACGAACAGGGTTTACTTATTAGTTGGGCACCCCTTTGTGGGCGTCTGGGAAGACTTCCGTCAGGATGGCTACAGTACGCTGGCCTGAGGCGCGTGATTAAGAAGAGATGGCCTGAATTACCCACACAACCCCTGGATGATCCCCTAGTGGCGACCGTGAACAGTACAATACACCCCTGACTAAACTTTGTGACCTGGAGCAGAGACCTTGGTATAGAACTACCTGAGGAGAAGTGGAATAAATTGTATGTTGATAGCAATGCAAAGTGTAATATTATTATGGCTCCGACCTGCTATACTTATCAAACAGTGGCTTTCTGCCATGGTAACGCTAAAGGACGGTGTCAAGAAATCAAAAATACAGACCTGGCAGACAGGTAGTCTCCTCTTAACTGTAAAGATGCAGCAGACAGCTCTGGGGGCCTGGCTGGGGCGAACAGGCGATGAAGGAGCCAAGGGAGGTGCCCTGGCCTGAACCAGCACCTCTGGCAAGCCTGCCCTGGAGCTCCTTGCTAGGAGTGCTTCCTAGTATGGTGAATCAATCAGGGTTTGGGGAGAGGGGCATGGGGAAGGAAGGAAGGAATGGGGGGGGGGGGGAGGGTGAAGAGGGAGTCTTAAGCACTTGGATGGTGCGGCAAAGCTAAAGGCCCAGCTGGTATGGGAAGTAACCGCTTACCTATGGAAAACCTAGCCAAGGAGCTTATTACACGAGCGCAGAGGTAGTAAGAGCGTCCCTCAAGCAGACATCTGAGGCAGTGCTGCTTCCTACTATGCTGAAGCAATAAGGGGTCATGTTGGCGGGAGTGGGGTGGGGAGATGGGCAGGGGGAAGGAATGGGAGAGGGGAAGTCTGAAGAGTGTGGATGGCACCACCGTCTTCACACTCACTTTCTCAGTTTCCTTTCCACCCACAGACCATGGTCTGGCTGTTACCCTGGATGGGGGGGGGGGGGGTCACAATTCCCTTCCATTCGGAGGAGCCATCGAGGGTGAAGACCACTAAAGTGGTTATATGTGCAGTATAAAAGACGTAATGTATAAATATTTGAAACAAAACAACCTTATATTTTCATTTATCCTACACTCAAAGAGTAGAACTAGCAGTAGCAGACCGATTCCTCAAAAGAAGAGACTAGCTTTCATCTAGAATGCAAGTCGCCTGTAGAAACGCAATTTGAAGGTCAGAGAAACCGGTTTGCTTTTAACAGTGACATTCCGGCACTAGACATTGAACCACAAACTTACTAGAGGCATAAATGCATGTTTTCAGGGGTGTACAGCATAGTTCAATGTTTGACAAACTGGATGAAACAATTGCTTTCAACATCATTGTAATGATTGATAAAAAGGTGCTCGATACAAACTAAACAAGGGTCTAGGGAAAAAAAGGCAAACAGCTGGGTTAAGTACAGAGGAAGAGCCCACAAAATAAAAGTTGTATTTTAGCAATAGCAGTAATTTAAAAGTAAAGAATTAGGCATACAATATTGTTAGATGTTTCAGCTGCAGTGCATCCCAATTAGGAGTCTAATGGAGAGCAAAAGTCACTCAAGCGAAAACGCATTCGTACCTTTTGCTTCTTGTCTTTATATTGCTTGACCAATGTGATCAAATGCTCAACAAGAAACATGAAATACAGGCCTGCAAGCGCGGTCAGGCCCTTCCAAGTTGCATCTAAATGAGCAGGGGATTCCTCAAATGCACTGCCATGAATATGGGCGTGTGCATGAAACGGTTCTGTATGATGCCGTTTTGCATGAGACTAAGGGAGAAAAGTAACAGTTAATAACACAATTAATAGCCAGTGAAAAAAAAGATAAATTGCGCACAGGTAAATCAAGCACACATTGAGGGAGCAACAATATTAAAAGAAGGTTACACCCATACATGTTTCAGAAAGCCCATCTCCATATTGCACACCCTCACCCTGAAACAGTTAACCCAATAATTAAGTTATGCGGAGGGGATAACTGCATAAAGATTATCAAAAAAACAGATTTGTCAGCAGTTACTTGCTACTGTACAGTCATTGACTGCAGCAGACTGGTACCCCAAACATCGTTGAAACGAAAGTAGTACACAAGGAAGGCATGACATTTACATTACCCACCCTCTTCCCCTCGCCTGCCCTCTCCAAACATCCTTCCTGAAGCCTTTCTTCAAGTTGTTACAGGTTTTAGGCTACAAAATGTGCCAAAATATCTCAGTCTAAAATTAAATAGACAAAACACAGAATTCTAGAGTGACAATCTCAGCAAAAATGCCAAAGCCCAAACAGCATGACCTTCACAGCAGGATTTCACAAATAGGACCGTCTGACGAAGCGCTAGATGCCAAACATTGCTTCATCTGAGCTGACATCACAATTATTCCCCATCACACAGAAAGGTTTGTGCTGTTTCAACCCTTTTCATGGTGTACCATTATAGCCATATTTTGACAGCCAAAGTCAGCCTCGGACCAATGGAAAGTCCGAGAAAGATTCTTGACACATCAAATCTGGGCCAAAAACACGGCTTACCCTCAAAACAAAATTCCGGATGAAAATCATTCCTATTCTGACTTATGGCTTTGAGCTCAATATTAGGATAGATTGGAAGGCAGTCGCTAAGACTCAAAAGGTTTTATAATTAGATATTTGTGGCACTTAAGAGTTGAATTGGCAGTAATCTTTCCAAGGGTTCTGTTACGAATTCAGGGAATTCACCAGATTCCCCTAGGGGTAGCCATCCACCTGTGAGGCTGCAGAAGTGAGCCTGCTTAGCAAGACCCTCCCCCAGGGGTCTGGGAAAGTGGGACCTCGCTGGGATGGACTCCCCTCTACGGGACAAGTACTCCAATTCCTAGACGGAACTCCCTATGAAAAATACTCTCTGCATATATGAGAGTAGAAAAGACTGCAGTTGCTTTAGTTTTATATTCAAACCTTATTACTTCCATATCATTGGCTTATAATGCTGGAATCCCGTTGAATTCAGCAGCTGACAAAAAACAGCACGCTTCTTTGAAGTATGGCAGCGAGAATAAAGAGATCAGGAATCTTGAATGGAGGAGGAAGAATTCTAGGCAGAGGCGGGCCTCTGGCATGAGAACGTCCTGGAATGGCGTATCCATGCTACACTGCATACAGAGCCAGCGATCGCGTGGAGAACCGAGGAGAGGAAAGCTAAATGCTGGAAGGCCAGCACCGAGAAGGGCGACAGAAACGGAGACAGTGAAGATCAGTCTTACCTGGTGGCATGACCGTGCTGCAGCCACAATGCATCGGGATCCGTGAACAGATGAGCCCAGGGGACAACAGAGTAATGAATCCTCTATTAGTGTAGTGTAGAGCGAATAAACTGGCAGGGGACGGACCAGCTTACCTGGAGTGACCACGGTGCAACCGTGGTAATTCTGGGCCCGCAAACCGACACCAAGAGCAGGGAACAAAAGGAGAAACTACCCTCCTGCTCTTGATGCAAGGATCACCAAAACGGAAAGGAGAAGAGACATGTATGAGCCAGAAACGCTATCCTGCTGAAGCATACTTAAGGCAGAGAAGGTACAACGGTTGCCGAGGAGGAGGGAGGCGGGGAGTTACACAGAGAGAAATAAGTAATCCAAAAGGACCAGAGGGGCCTGGAGAGCCCTAAAGAGGAGACAATGATCCAAGAAGGGAACCTACAGGGTTTAATCAATCTATACAAGGCACAATATTAGGGTGGTGGGGAGGGGGGGTAAATTGGTGGAAACGGAAAAGGTATAATCCCTCCCCTTCAAGAATATGAGACATTTAATTTTTGTAAAGAGTTGCACATTTTCCTGAGGAATTTAAAAAAAGAGACTTAAAAACCTTTTTTGTTAACTATTAAGAATGATCATTTGTCCTAAGGTTCTGACTCGTTATGCTGTTTGTCCTAAAGTGGTAGGGCCAGATTTGGACTGAGGACTACTTTTGACAATTGATCAGCACCTTTACTTTGGAGGTAGGGAAAATCCCTTGTAGCAATAGGGACAGTTAGGCATTTTTTCCTTTTGAATTAAAATAAAGACCCTTGAAATGTTAACCTGCAGTCAGACTCCTCCTGGTTCGCCACAGTTCAGATAATGAAAATCTGATTTATGCTCTTTGCCAGGGTGTTTTTATGCTTGATCAGAATCTTATGACACTGTAGTGTGTGTGTGTAGGACTCTAATGTTTCCCTTACAAATACAGATTTTATAAAAACATTGAATGTGTCTTTGGAGTAGGACGGTGTAGGATTTTTTAGGAAAGTTATTGCCTAAAAATAGAGCTGTGGGACAGAGATTGTGATCACCTACTCTTAGAAATCAAACATTCACTATCAGATTATTTTTTTTTGTGTCCTGCATGAACATAACTGCAGGTTTATTGCAATAAATGCTACAGTTAGGAAATGGCTAGACACTCTGATGCGCTTGTTTAAATTTACTTCTTAACATGGGCAGACTAGGTGTAAGAAAATCCCCCGGAAAAGAATATCTATAAAGGAGTAGGCTGTATTGAATCTCGGCGGCATTTATATGTAGAGTGAGAAACTGCCCCTTTGAGAATGCAATTAGTCAATCTCTTTTACAAAAGACTTTAGATTAATCACTGGGGAGGCTTTTTTGGCAGCAACTTTATGGTTCTGAAGTTTCTATCATTGCTACAAGTTCTGGAGGTTTTCGTAAGTGCTACATTTGTGAATCTTGTATGCTTATTGCTCCTTTTGATTCTTTGTAGAGTTTAATATTTGCATAATCAAGGATTTTATGAAATAGTACTTTATATATGAATGTTGTACTTTTAAAAAATAATGTGGGCCATTAGGTTGAAACAGCCTCAAAGTAGAAATGACCGAACCTACTACAAGTACTAGAAGGTTTGTGTAGTGTACAACCACAAAGGGGCCCGAAAACAAAACGGCTAAATAAAAACCAAGCATTGGAAAATGCCTGGCTTTCAAATGTAGGGGTTAAAACAGGCATACTGGCTTTGCCATTGCTGGCAATAACATCAGCCACGATGGATTGCGAGCAAAGATTTATATCAAGTCATCCAATTCATTATGCCTGCATTTAACCACACAAACAGTGGCAGCCAAAGACTTTACTAATAATAATGGTCACAACATAAACTATGTAATGCAGCACAAAGGTATAAAAACACATCAATGTTTGCAAGCAGCATGGAAATAAAATTGGCTCCAAACAGCTCCCTAGTCAAATTTAACAGTTCCACCAAACGGCTACCACTGCAACAAAGCTTTCCCAGCGATCCACTCGTTCTGCATTGCAGAGCAGCCCTTTTACACTATGGTCTCTCCAATGATCTTATTCAGGCACTCTGGAAGAGAGCTAAAACTTCCTCTACCCGGATCAAAAATAAAAAATTAAACACAGGAATCATAAACAGCTAAAAAAAGATGCTACAGAAACGACCCTACACAAAGTATCAGTTACAGCAAATAAATGGACTCATCAGGCCTTAAAACATTGCTCTATATAAACCTTAAAAGCTCAACAATGGCATACTAATGGACTGCCCACACCCACCTCTTACTGAAAGTATTGGCAGAAAAACCTGGCAATTCAGATTGGTTATGTTTGGGGTAGAGCACTCAGCCTGAAAAAAGAAAACAACCCAGATGGTCTGAATTTTAACTACCAAAGCAGCCAAGGTGTACAACCAAAATCCAGCATCTACAGATCACACTCCAAACCAAACATACAGGCACTAGTTCCACTGCACATTCCTTAACTACAGTCCGCACAAGGCAATCATATTGCACTAGATGACAACCGCAGAACACTTTATTAGAAGATGGTTCAATTCTCATCTTCCAAAATCAAGTACATTCAGCATCCATTGCCCACCACTGCACCTCAAGTTAGGTTAGGTCTTTTTATCAATGCTCCACCTACAGCACCACTTAAATGTGTACATATTGCTACAGGACAGTAAGTACCTGTATTCAACGCTAGTCCCAAACCATGCATCCTCATCAATTGATTATATCTAGCTCACTACAAACTAACCCCTACTTTGTTCAAATTATTGAAAACTGGATCACGGCTTTTAAAGTTTAATTTCCCCATCCACTTCACTAATCCTCCAGTTTTGTTCACAAGATTTATTAACTCTGATTGCAACATGTAGGTTTAGGTTTCTACAGACGTACTTGACAGTAACAGAAAATAAGAAATTGATTATATGAATAAATGTGTGAATGAGTGAGATTTCTATAGTGCAGCACTACTAAAGTTATCGCCACTTGGCACAGATTAGCACTGCAAGGGAGAGAGCGTGGAGACCCAACTGTAAGAGGTGTTTTTTTTAGCAGCACTCTAAAATGGCGATGATTGGATTGCCATCTGAGAGCAAATCTCAAGAGTGCTCCAGTGTTTCGGGAATCATGCAGAGAAGTGGCGACTACTGCAAGATCTTACTCTAGGTACAGTGAGGACAACAGTATCAGAAGTCCCAAGGACTTTGCAGTGGGAGTAGCTTAGGATGTTCATGACCAAATAGACATGGAATTTGCCAGCCAGCAGCAGTTCTGGACTATACCCCGATTTAAAGACAGTACTGTGCTTCACATCCAAAGCAGTGCATAGATCTACATCCATATGTAATGTGGTCCATTTTTAAAGGACCCGGTACTAATCTCACGGCCACATTTTGTTCTACCTCAATCTTATCCATTGAGACAATGGGGATGCCCACATACAAGGAGCTATTACAATTAACCGCAAGTTCACTATGCCACCAACCATACAGGCTCAGTCTTCCACTGACATGGGGAGGAGGAGCAAGTCCACTCCAGGTTTGAAGTGGAAGGGAGCTATGAGCCATTTAGCTCCTGCTTGTGGACTAGAAGAGCCTGGTTAGCTGGACAACTGCTACCAAGAGCTACCTTGCCAGTTAGTTTCATACAAAGGGGTGCCTTTATTATTCTAAATTTGTTTTAGAGAGTAATCGGGTGGCATCTGTGATTTAGTTTTGGCTTCACCAGGGGTGGAGCCTATTTTACTGTGGTATGAGCCTAATGTACTTTCTGGTGGACAATAGGGTACCAATGTATTTTTAAAGGCATGATCTATTCCATTTCATTTTTGGGCTTTTGTCTGGGGAAGCCACAAGGCAGGCCTAAAAGGTCCTTGGGTAAACTTGGGCTCACTCAGGGACCAGCCCTATGCACTCTATAATAGGACTGGTTTAGATTGATCCTAGCTTTTGGCAACAAGTGCCTATTATTGCTGGGTTGCCCTAGGGCAGGGTGCACAACTGATTTTGACAGAGGGCCGAAAGTACCTTACATGAGGACTATAGTGGGCTGAAAAGTAAATGTGGGCGGGGCGGTGGGAGGAGGCTTTTTAAACCCCCAATTTGTATTGGAAAAAGAATGTTTTTGAGGGGTAACGATTTTTATTTGCATTTCAAACTTACATTTTGTACTACACATTTTCCATTGTTATAATTTATTTCTATTTAGTTATTGTATCGCGTCTGTTTAACTTATATATATTTTATTGACCCTAGATTGGACATTCCGTTATTTTGGACTGCTATAGTTTGCTGTTTGGGTTGCCCAAGAGGAGTATGGCCTTCGTTGAGTCAGGTTTCCTCAAAAAGCAAAGGATGTACATATCCTAACTGTGCCTGTTTTAGCTTTATTATTGGGTTCACTCTTGGAGTGCAACACTATGCCCCATGGCCCTCTCACCCCCAACCAAACACTATGCCCCATGGCTCCCTCAACCCCCAACCAAACACTATGCCCCATGGCCCCCACCCCTCAACCAAACACTATGCCCCATGGCCCCCCCAACCAAACACTATGCCCCGTGGCTCCCTCAACCCCCAACCAAACACTATGCCCCATGGCCCCCTCAAACCCCAACCAAACACTATGCCCCATGGCCCCCTCAACCCCCCAACCAAACACTATGCCCCATGGCCCCCACCCCCCAACCAAACGCTATGCCCCATGGCACCACCACCCACAACATTGTCCCCCATGGCCCCCTCACCCCCAACCAAACACTATGCCCCATGGTTCCCTCAACTCAACCCCAACCAAACACTATGCCCCATGGCATACTTGCACACACAAACCAGCACCCATACAGACCCGAACCCCCGACGCCCCCCCCCCCCCCCCAACTCCAAACCCCCCACCTCAGCACACACAAACATGCACCCATACAGACCCGACCCCCCCAAATCAGCACACACTAAAGCATGCACCCATACAGACCCGAACCCTCACCCCCCAACTCAGCACACACAAGCATGCAGCCATACACACCCGAACCCCCCTACCCCTCCGCCCCCCCCACTCCAAACCCCCCCAACTCAGCACACACTCAGGCATGCACCCATACAGACCTGAAACCCCCACCCCCCAAATCAGCACACACAAGCATGCACCCATACAGACCAGCACCTCCCCACCCCCAAATCAGCATACAAACTAGCAAGCATGCACACATACAGACCCTGCATCTCAGCATACACCGCACATACACACCAAAAACATTCCAATCCAAACATTCATACACATCCGACACCCCCCCACCCCCGCATCTCAACAAACACACAAAAAACACTCAAATCCAAACATTCATACACATCCGACACCCCACCCCCTCCCAACATACACACACAAACATACAGCAAAACAGACCCGACACACAAACACAAACAGACCACTTACCGGAGACGTGCTGGAAGGCAGGTAAGCTGGAAGTCGCTGGAATCGTGCTACGGCTGGCGTGGTCCAAGGCTGAAATGCCTTCCGGCATCAAGCCTTATGGACCATGCCAGCCCTAGTGCTGGCCCTCCATTGGTGAAGCGCACACGCACTACGTGGCTCGTAGGAGCGATGTGGTGCGTGTGTGCTGAGCCAATGACGGCCAGTGTTTTGTCCGGCCCGGAAGACAACAAAGACTTTGCTAATGGAGTGCGGCCGATGCTGCTTGCGGGCCGCCCTCCATTAGGAAAGTGTTTGTGCCTCCCGGGCCGGACAAAACAGCATGGTGGGCCGCAACTGGCCCACAGGCCGTATGTTCTGCACCCATGCCCTAGGGGCTCCCCTTTTAACTTTCTCTGGGTAACATTGTGAGAAGTACAGTTCCCAAGGGTTGAAAGGACCTTTGGATCCTGTTTGCACTATTAGGTGAGACCAGCAACCCCCCCCGCTCCCCACCTTATGTGGAATGCTGGGGAGATACAGAGTACCCCCTTTCTCTTGAGCCATCCCACTCCATGCTGTGACCTTGCAGGTGTGCAATAGCCCAATACCTTGGAACCTCGAGCTATTGTGCGCTACACTGTCTTCCAAATCTCACTGACGCTTCATGGGCATCCTGCTGAATCTCCAGATGCAGAATTCCATTCTGAAAAGTCCCCTCACCAGAGTGCTTGACCGTGCAACAACAAGAATCCAACCAGCGATATTCTGTCTTCTTCTGTGCTCCTGAAAAAGGTGCCAAATCCATAGAGCTGCATCCAGCCGCGAGGAAAATCTTGCCTAGAGCCTTCACTGTGCTCCTTGCTGCAAAGGTCCTTGTAGTGTCCTGTCTTCTGTCGTCTTGAAGGAATTCAACTACTGGTTTTCTGGCTGCAGATCCTGAAGTCCTGCTGCAAAATCTTCTGTACGCAGGTACTGTGCTGGCTTGCCCATTTACTTACCTTAGGGATCCCTGTGCATTTTCTTGGGCGTTTTCTGCGATTGGGAATCCTCTCGTCCAGTGCACCCAGGCCCGTGCTGGAATCCTCCTAGGGCGTCTTCTGTGAAGCCCTGAACCCTCAACTAACTCTAAAGTAAAGTACTTATTTGTTTCAACAGTCGTTAGGAACTCTGACTTTTGCTACTTAAGTGCCTATCCTGAACTGCCTGTTGGACAACAGACCCTATTGACCCTCCTTCTGCCACTGCACTCATGCTCAAAGATTAAGGGAAAGACTTAAGGATTGGGCCTTTTGCCTAGAAAAGAGAATACATGTTTTAAAGTTACTTACTTGCAAAAGAAGCTAGTTGGTAACTAACCCCGAGAGTGAACAGTTACAAAAGTTATTACTTACCTTAGAAATGTTCTGCCATTCTGAAAAGTATATGTAACATCTTTCTTTCCTTAGAAACCATTCTAACAAAGTAGATGTAAGGTTATATTACTCACCTGTTATTTGGTCGTGCCTCTTCCCAAAAGTAATGCTGTTAGTTTCACTATTCCCGTTGGGATAAACGTATGAGTGTCCACAACTGGGTCTTGCTTCCCTGACTTGCCGTTAGCCTGTCCAGAATAAGTCTGCATTAGGTTTTACCCAACTAGAATAACTGAGTCATTCATAAAGTGTAATACTGGGTTTTGCTTTCCCTGGTCTGTTGTAGACAGACACAAAAACAGTCTTAGGTTTATAACCACCTTTAAGTTGCTTATAGCGTCTGTAATAAGTGTATAGGTTTTACTTGGCTTGAGTACAACTGTTTTATTCTAAAATAAGTTAGAGTTATTGCTTCCCTTAGTCTTTGAACTGAAAAGAAAGTAATTGAATATTACACCCCAGGGTCCAACTCTCCTAGAAGAACTGTTATCCTGAATCAGAGTTATAGCTTTATACTGTTCCTAGAATCTGTGTTTTAGTAGATCAAAAAAAGTATATTGTCCAGTTGATATCACTGATTTCTTGCGAAGCGTCACGGTACAAGTGATGGCGTCTACGACCCTGGTAATACTGAAAGTAATCTTAAAGTAACTATTGGTTTTGACTTCTCTAGAACCCCTGTTAGGTGTTCCAAATAAGGTTATATGCTTTGGTCTGTGTACCTTCAAGCATAGTGTTGTGTTTTGTTTTTGTTTTTTGTTTTTACATAATGTGTTTATATAATCTGTGATCGTACTCATCTCACCCCCCCCTCCCCAAGACTTATCTGGGCCTACTTGTATTTCAATAAACCATTTATTTTTAGACTACACAGCGTTGCAGTGTTTCCTTGGACCATTTGTATTACAATTTCATTTAATTTGTACTGATTCTACCGCTCGCTCTCCCTCCTAAGATAAGACTGGCTGCTCAGTCTACGCTACCCTGAACTCAGGTGGTACAAAGAGTGGAGTCTTGTACTGCCTCAGTTGAATGGTTTTACGAAGGCCTTAGTTGGACTTCAGAAAAACTGTCCAAACAAAAGGCCACCTTCGACCGGATCCTGTAACTCACCCCGAAACAGAAGACTTTTATTGTTTCAGTATTCCCGAGAGGTGTTCGGTAACTGCCACCATGAGCACTTAACACCTGGGTCCTGCGCTTGTGGATATTTTAAACGTACCCTCTTCGGTAATGCAAGTCCATGCTAGGGGGTGTGCCATCAAGTTTCACCACGGTTTGCAATGGACTTCCATTGGCACAAATCCTGCTGTGCTTCCCTTCTTCCTAGGCCTGCAGGGTCTTCAACCTGGTACTGGAACCCTTTACAATGGTGGTCCCTGGCATCCTGTGTGGTCGGTTGAGGTGGTCTCCGCATCTGTAGGGTAGAAACCAATCAGACTTTTCTATTGTAACTGCCAACAGACTTGGCCTGAATATATCCTACGGGGACATTTTTACTAACTTGGAACTCAATCTACATTGGCATTTTGCTGCCACCACCAGGGGGGCCCCTTGGGTGTCATACAAAAGAATGGAATTTAGCATGTGCCCCTGTGCTATTACACTCACATCTACTGAAAATGCTCTGAGTTACATTGTGTAACTATTGGTTGTTACTGTATCTATTTTCCGGATGTGTAAAGAGAATTTATGGCTCTGGCATTATAATTCTGACCTAACCCTAACTTCTGGTGGCACTCTGGACTTGGCTGTTAAGGTCTTAACCCCATTCTCCCTTCTAGTTGTTGTACTTAAGGTATGGTGTGCATTTGTAGCATGTATTTTACAATGTGCTAGAGGTCTAGGAATTCTTGTGACATGTGTGCAATTTTGAATACTGATCAAAACTGCATTAATGTAGGTTTATAGTCTAGGGTTCCCTGTCCTTCTCTCCTATATATGAAGTCAGCCCTGCCGATAAAGGATTTATCGGTCACTTTTACTATGTAAAAATAGGCAAATGCACCGAAAAAGGAGTCCAAATACGTCCAAAAAAAAAAAGGAAACATATAGGGGCCCGTCTCCGTGCCTTTACCCATACGGCTCCATCCATAAGTTTGGACACCGTCGAGTTATTTCCTGGACGATTGCACCATCAGGTGGTAGCCAGGGAAAACAATGTTTGCAAATGGATATTGCAGATCCACTTGGTCTCCCACTACCGGTTGTGTCAGATCTTAATTGTGATAGTTAGAGACGATAAATTACCCGTATAGGCAGAAGACCAGGGGTCAGTATGGGACAGAGCGCCTTATGAATGTGGTCAACCAGAACATTAGATAAAAAGGCAGGCCTGTCTAAAAGCGCAGGAAGCGTTTTTTTTAAAGAAACTGTTCCATGAGACCCATTTAAATGGATTGCGGCAGGCATAAGATACGCATATTGTTCCATCTCAATCAAGGTTGTCATTCTTTGCTCACACTGTGATTATGGCATTTTTTCGAAGAGAAGAAACTGTCTTCTAGGGCATGACAGCATGCTCGGCGATGCTGAAATGGTGCAGTATCATTCATGGGGTTTGCACAATTGTTTGATCTTTTGAGGAGAACCCTCACCTTTCGAGGGGAGTATTACGTTTTCTGGTCAAAGTTAGTTAGGTACACTTTTGCTGCAGCTGCTTAAGCAGTGTGGTATGGTCAATATCCGATTAAGTCATCTCGCTTGTCACATAACCAGAGTTGCTTGGTCTGTCATGTTAGCAAAATCATTCTTAGGAGAGCTGTCAAGTTTTGACAGTCGCTTGCCACCTCCTGTCACTGCTGTGGATATTAGTGTTGCAGTATCAGCAGAACCAACTTCCATGCAGTGAGACACAGGTGCCATGCACGGTATTCAAGGAGGTGTGTGCAGGAGATAAGAGAGCAAGCACTTGTCCAATTTACAGAAGAACTGCAGCATGCCGTAAGTGTAGTGTGTTCAAGACCATTTGATGTACGTCATCTCTGCCAAAATGGATATGTCAATTGTGCTGCCTAGTTTCATAGTGAGAAAGTAAAGTCGTCATTCAATCAAGCTGGTTCACTTCAAACTCCGCTAGAAACAGTATTTTATCTCCACCCAATGGAGGTCCGATTTGATGTAGAAATTCCCCACCACTGTCGCAGAAGAACAGCCCGAAGCAACAGATAGATGCAATAATACCATCTGCACTGCATCAACCTACTGCATCATCCACAAAGATTGAAGTTCCAGAGATTTAATTTAAAAATAGGTCACTCATCGGTTACTGAGCTGCTGAAAGGGGCACACTCCAGTTAAATACTATTATAGATCCAACAGTAGGATCTACCATTGAGCGAGGCAAAGTGTCCACCTGACCAAGTATGGAGTCAGGTAATGAAAGCTTCTCTCCCAAACAAAGGGAGCTCAATTATTTATATTTACAGCATCCCAAACATCTAAGCCCAGCAGCGCTCCCTCTTCTATGATCTGGAGATGGAGCCTCCAACCCTGCCACATGTGGCTGCAGTGCCAGAGAAGGGTTCCCCGCTTGGCAGAAAGCATGCTGTTTTGGGCAGAGGCACCATGCGGGAGCAGATGGCACTCCTGCATGTTTTATGAAGCAATTTGACAGTGCGCCTCTAAGACATCCAGCATGTTGCCACCCGCGGTACGATTCTGGGATGGAGAGCTCCTAGCAGCCAAACTGCACAGAATGGAGGCTCAAGCCAGGTACAAGCTTAGATCTTGCTGCCATATCAATTGACAGGTAGCTAGAAGTACCATCCCTGATCAATGTGAATGCGCACGGCAAGTTGAAATCAGGTTGCAGGATTCACCTAAGGGCTGAGACACACTTTTTGGAGAAACAGGGCATGGCTTCAGGATCACAACCGGCACTGTTCATCACTCAGATATTCAAATACACCTAAATGAGAAGGGTAATAAGTATCTTGGATGCATCGGTTGCAGCGACCTACCAGTCATCTTCTTTTAAATCTTAGACAAAGGAGCACAAAAAGGTAGAGGATTAGTGATAAAGCATGCCTGCATAAAATATACACCAGCTTATTTTTGTTCATGCATGAACATGGACCCATGCAAAGGAAACAGTGATGGCATGAAACACATGAATGACTGTCAAACTGTGCCCGTCAGATCTCCTACAACAAGTCCAAAAAAGAGAAAAAGTAATTGGAGACATTTCTGAAACAGTAATTTAAGTCAGTAGATATTTCTATTCATTGAGGGTTTGGGAAGAGAAGGTTGAGGTGCATGGTTTACCATTAAGAGAACTATTTGAATCATTGGTTTGAGAGAGGGTCTTGGGGTAGTGGTACGATTTTGCTTCATACAGGACTGAGCGCTTTGAGGTTTTAAGGATGCGCAATTTGTAACAAAAGATGGTTTATAGTTCTTGCATAAATAAGGGTGGAGCGGTTTAAGGCTTTGCTAAAATAGCTTAGAGTTAAGCACGGCACGGAGGGGCTGCAAGTATGTCTGTAGAGCCTGCAGTCAAAATACTTTATTATTAAGCTGGGAAACACCACACATCTATTGTGTTAAACGAATCTTCACGAGATCGTGGGTTACCTCTTCTTCCTGTAGACCGTGGAGTTGAGGTTGCCAGTATGTCGATGTATTGATGGCTGATGAATGGGTAGCGCGAGAAATTAGCCCAATCCCCTCCTGACGATATAAGACAGGACGGCACTGAACCAACTCCCAACGCCACGGGTGGCACTTCTCAGAATTTGCGTGACGTCGGGACAGTGTTTCCACTGGCTGAGAAGGCTTGATGAAATCACCGATGATAACAGGGCTGAACTCAGGAACTTCCAAAAGGCACATAAACGAGCAGATACGTCAGCAGGATTGAGGGACTCCAAAATTGCAGGAAAGGTTTCGTGAAGTACACAGTCACGAGGACAACGTGTCGAAGAGAACACCAGGGAGCGAGCGGTCCAGTCGACCTGGGGATTGTGATACAACAGCCATGGTAAACCCAGCACTACCGGAAATGAGGGAGACTTGATGACGTCCAATGAGATTCGTTCGAGATGCCCTTCCACAGAGAGCCACAAGGGATCGGAGTGTTGACAAACCGGACCAGAAGACAAAGAAGAACCATCGATCACCTCGACCACTGTTGGTCGTTCCTTGTTATGTAAACGGATCCCATTGGCAATCGCGAACGAGGCATCGATGTAGTTGCCAGATGCTCCGCAATCCAGAAGGGCCCAGGTCTTCACACCCTTTCCTAGCCAGGCAACACCGACTTTCAGGATCAACAAGGGTACTGAGTTCATGGGAGGAAGGACGGATTCAGAAGGGCGGCCCGCTGCTGCCTTCGCCTCAAACAACGGGCCTGTTCGTTTTCCTTCTAGTTTTCTTCAGAGGACGTAGCGGACAGGTGCCTAGAAAATGGCCAGAACCACCGCAATACATGCACAAGTTCTTCCGTCGTCTTCTTTTCTTTTCAGTCTCGGACAACGGACCTCGAACGGCACCCAACTGCCTGGGTTCTGGACCTACATCGGTAGAAACAGCCGGTCCGGGGTTCTGTGCTGGAAGAATTGGTGTCAGATCTGCGGCGTTCACTCCGTCGTTCGGTTAACCTGTGGTCAATGCGCAAGACTTGTTCCACCAATGCAGGCAACGTTTCTGGCTCCGGAATGTGCAGCAGTTCGTCTTTGTACTCCTCTCGTAGTCCCCGACGAAACAAGGTTTTTTGAGTGATTTCGGGCCATTGTGAATCGGTTGCTAATTGTCGAAACCGACTGATGTAGTGGATTATGTCACCTGACCCTTGCTTGATCTCCATTAATTGATTCTGGGCCATGGCTGCCAAATTGGGCGGTTTAAAGACGTCCAAAAAGGCTTTCTCGAAGGCAGCGAAATCACCCAACAGAGGACTGTTGGTAGAGACCAAAGGTGCGGCCCAGGAGAGTGCATTGCCGGTTAGATTTCCAAGGATATACCCGATCTTAGCCTTGTCTTGAGCAAAATGAGTAGACCTGAATTGGAAATGGATCCGACAGTGAGTACAGAACTCTGCCACTCGACGCGGATCACCATCATACTTCATCGGAGTAGTGTAAGCCATGGAGTTCAGGCGGTGTGACAGGTTGTGCGGGATTAGCCAAACACCGATCCAACGCTTGTCTGAGGGTGTTGTTCTCCTGGCGGAGAGTGGTCATTTCAAGACGCATGGCACGCATTTCTTCACGTAGTTCCTGCATGTCGTCCATGTCGGGACTGGGGGTGAGACGTCTCAATCTGTTAAACGAATCTTCACGAGATCGTGGGTTACCTCTTCTTCCTGTAGACCGTGGAGTTGAGGTTGCCAGTATGTCGATGTATTGATGGCCGATGAATGGGTAGCGCAAGAAATTAGCCCAATCCCCTCCTGACGATATAAGACAGGACGGCACTGAACCAACTCCCAACCCCACGGGTGGCACTTCTCAGAATTTGCGTGACGTCGGGACAGTGTTTCCACTGGCTGAGAAGGCTTGATGAAATCACCGATGATAACAGGGCTGAACTCAGGAACTTCCAAAAGGCAGTAAGGCACAGGTACCGGCAGGGCACAAGACAGGCAAAGGAAAGCAGACTGCAAGAAAAAGCAGTACTGACAGGAGAGTCCCCACTACAACTAGGAACCCAGACAGGACCTCCTCTACCCTAAACCAGGGATAGGCAAAGTATCAGCAATAAAGGGAAGAAAGGGTAGGAGGACCAGGAAGCAAGAAGGAAATAAGGAGATGAGGCAGGACTAGGCAGAAAAAGGTAGAACAGGAAACTGGAGGGCTGGAAAACGAGCGCCAGGACTCCAGCAGCGCATACACAGTAACAACCGCGTTGAGACGCGTTGTTCCTGTGTATGCGGTGCCCCTTTATGGCCCGGGGTCAAAGCGAGGCTTGGAACGCATGTTCCGACACTGCGCATGCGCGGGACGTCGAATACTGACGATCCGCGCATGCGCAGATCCTCGCAAGATGGCGGCGTCCACGGCGCCCATCCGAACCGCGGGTCGGCGTGAGGAGAGACGCCATCGCGGGTACAGCCTCCATGAAGGAGGAGACCGCTGCGGCCGTGGACCAGGGACCCCAGGACAGGTAAGTGGCGCCCGCGAGCGAGCGCGCGCCGTGACATATTGTAGAGCACAGAATTAGGAGGAATCTGGCATTAAACACTGTATAAAGACATAATGAATGAACTATTGGTGAGAAGGAGTTGGTAATGCTTGGGTTGTCTAGGTGTCAGTTGTAGGTTCCTAGTAAGGCAGACAAACAGGTTACTTACCTGTGGTAACGTTTTTTCGACTAGATGTTCCTCCCACATATTCCTCATCTTTGATACATCCATGTCTGCTTGCAGTGGAAAACATTTTCATGCAGTCATGTGCCATGCAGTGTCGAGTCATGGCCCTCGACGGCCTCCGTCTGTCAGTCTAGAAAAATGGATACCTCTACTTTGTGACCGCAAATGTATTTTGATGGCCGTGGGCCAACAGTCTCATGCACGATATGACAGAATATAGGTTTCTGAGTTTGCCAATGAACGGCCATTTTGATACAACAAGAATCGCCATTTTGTTTTCTAACCATTGCTCATTGCTTTGTTCTTATTGCTTCGCAGTACATTTTCTGCATACACTGCTCGACTGTAAAACATTGTTGTCTGCACGTGAAAGGACAAGGTCGCAGGGCCGCGAGGATAACAAGAGTTTGTTGAAACACAAACTAGGCAGCGCCAGGAAGAATGCCCGGCTCCCTCCCGAATGTAGCCTTGAAGCAGAGCTGCAGGGGCATTTATTCATTTCGCAGCTGCCAGCCAGTCTAGTTATATGGTAGAATATGTTATAATAAAGCAGCTAAAGGCTTGAATTATGCTCTTCTTACGGCCCCCCCTTTGCTGAGCCCTGTTAGAGCGTGTCGGCTCCCAGGACACGAATAGCACTTCATAGATAGCAAGGTCTGGAATGCAACTCTCCCCCCGTATGTAGCTCGCTTCCAAGAACAGAAGCGCTGTGTTCTGTTCAACAACTGAAAGATGCCTGCGCACTCACAAATTGTGACTAGAATAGATATTTGAAGGTGTCATAGTTGTTGAAAGTGTCCATCACACCAAGTTCAAAGAAACCCAATAAAGGGGGGTGTTAAACATGTCATAGCTGATTGTTTGATATGTATTTTGTATATATATAACTGATGTACATAATTCACTCTCTTGCATCCCTCGAGGTCCAGAGATACACGTCGCGGGGCGTGAGACCGAGTTGGCCAACTGAGACTTGCTTTTGCAATAAACCCTAGCTTTGGGAATACAACCTCATGTCTGGCATATCTATCGTGTGTGTGTGTGTGGTGACTCACCTTGTTTCCATAGATGTAAGGGACCCCTAGGGGCCCCTTTCATGTCCTGTCCTCAGCCGTGATGTCAACGCTGGTATAAAGAGCGTGCAAGGCAACCGTTGCCTCAGTTCAGGTTTTTTCCCTGCGTGGTCTACCAAGGATAGACGAATCTGGTGCTGCGAGACAGGATGGTGTAACACGGAAATTCTTAGCAAGTAAGAGAGGAAGGATGAGAGGGGCAATGGGGAATACATAGGAGGAACGGTACCACGCGTAAGTAACTTGTTCTTCAAATGCATCATGTTCTCCCGTGTATTCCACATCTTTGATACACTCCCATAGCAGCATGGATGAGGAGGTGGGTGCTAAAAATTACTATTTATTTCCAGAGCCGAAGAAGCAGCTACTCCTCTAGTGGCATGCGCCCTCAAACCATCAGGCGATTCTTTGCCTACTAGAGAGTAACATTCATTAATGCACAGAACAATCGGCGGGAAATGTTTTGTGACCGCCAAACCTAATCTATGTCCCGAGTAAACCACAAAAAGATGGTCATCCTGTACGATAGTTGTCATCCTTGAAAGATAGTAACAATGCCCTTTTTGGAACGAGCAAGTGAAGTCTCTCCTCCTCTTTGGAAGAATACTGCGGTGGATAAAAAGCTGTTCAGACCATCTTTTGTGCCAAGTGGAACTCACAACTTTAGGAAGGATGAGCGCACTCAACACTACTTTGTCCATGAAAAAGGCTGTAAAGGTGGTTTTGATGACAGGGCTTGCAGTTCACTCACCCTGAAGGCTGACGTAATAGTCAACAAGAAAACAGTTTTGCGTGTTGGCATCCGGGGGTGTGTGTCGGGGGGAGGGGGGGGGACAGCAATCTAAATGCTTGAAAGGAGCTCCATTAGCTGCAATAACACCAAGTTCAAATCCCATGCCGGTGCAATGAAAGGAACCTATGGAATCAGGTTTGTCAAACCTTTAACAATTGTATCACAATCGGGACCTTAAAATAAAATCCTTTATCTTGCGATTTTAGAAATTGAAAGTGCTGCTAAATAGCCCTTGATTGTGGCTACCGGTAGCCCTGAATGAGCTAAATAGAGTAAAAAAAGAAAACCGTAGAAACCTCACACGCAAAGGGATCAGATTTCTTCTCCATGCACCAACTGCGACGCTTGTGTCAATGGCACAGAGATTTTGCTGCTGGCCTTCGAGCAGAAAGCAACACCTCCATCATGTCCTCTGGGAGAATCTTTGTCTCTCACCCTCTCAGAAACCAGGCGGGAAGGTTCAGTGTACTGATTTCTGGATGAAAGAGACCTCCCCCTGCTTGCAAGAAGTCCTCTCTTTAGGGGGAAGACTAATTGGAGGGCAGATGGCCATTTCTAGAAGGTCCGGGTACCACGTTCTCCCGGCCAATTTCGGAGCAATGAGGATCATGGTTTCCCCGAACGTCCTCAACCTCCTGATGACATGAGGAATGACTGGGACTGGTGGAAACACGTACAGAAGTGAAAACTCCCAGTCCACCACAAAAGCATATCCTAGAGCTCCTCTGAGGAAATTCCCTGGCGCAGAACTGTTTGCACTTCCGATTGACACTGGTAGCAAACAGATCCACTTGAGGGGCTCCCCAAAGCGCAAAGCACTCCAGAAGGACTTTCTGAGCAAACTCCCACTAGTGGGAGATCATGCTCTGCCTGCTCTGAGCATCCGCTGTGTTTTTCTTTTCTTCTCCAGCTAGATGAACAGCCAAAAGAGTTTCCTTCTTTTAGTGCCCAGAGCAGCATTGCCTCTCTGCACAGGGGCAGAGACCCACTACCCCCCCACCACCATTACTCCCTCTTGTTGCGGTAGTGCAAGGCCACTTTGTTGTCCATCATTATCAGGACATTTCTCCCCTGTATCGAGGGCAGAAAGGCCATCAGCGCTAGTCCGATTGCCCTCTGCTCTAAAAGGTTGATATGAAATCTGGACTCCGACAGACCAGTGACACAGATTGATAGGTCCTTCATTTGTGCCCCCATCCTGAAAGGGAGGAATCCGTCGCCACAGTCATCTCTGGCCATGGTTGCCAAAAGGGTTCCCCCCTCAATCTCTCGGCAGGCCCACCACAGAAGATCCTGGGCAACCTGCCAGAGAATTGAGATGACTGGGATCTGAGAGCCCACTGAAGGGATGTCATTCTCAGATGGGCTTCTGGCACCAGAAAAATGCAGGATGTCATGAGGCTGAGCAACCTTAGAAAGTCGAGGCCGGGAAATGTTGGTCCCTCCGAAAGTTTTAGAACATCTGCAAAAGAGGTTGATCCCTCAAGGTTGATCCCTCAACTCGGGTGGCGAGGCTTGTCCTGAGGCTGAATCCAGGACTGCTCCAATAAATTGAAGCTTTTGAGAAGGTATTAAGAGGGACTTCTTGAAGTTCAGAGAGAAGTCCAGCTCACGGAGGAAGTGGCAAGTGCGACTGAGGTGACCAAGCCTGTTCCGAAGAACAAGCTCCAATCAACCAGTCGTCCAGATAGGAGTAGAGGTGAAGACCCTTGGGGCAGAGGTGAGCCAGAGAATCCGAAACTGATAGTGAGAACTGAAGGATCTGTGCAAGCGTTTCCATCTTGAACTTGTCCTTCCTGAGGAACTTGTTCAGGCGCCTCAAGTCCAAGATGGGTTTCACTCCTCTGTCCTTCGGGATTAGGAACTAAGGAGAGTACCATCCCCGATCCCTCTACGCTGCAGGTACTGCCTCCATTGCACCTTTCTCCATCATCAGGGTAAGAATTTCCTGTTGAAGGAGCAGATCTGGATCCAAGACAGACCGGCCTTTTTGGGGGAAGGGGTTAATCTAGGGGGTTTAGTTCAGAATGGGAGACAGTAACCATAGGCCATTGTCTGCAGCGCCCATGCATCTAAGGTTATGCCCCGCCAACTCTGAAGATGCATTGATAGTCTGCCCCCCAACACAGTAGCGTGGGTAAGGGATTGGGATATTTTGCTGATCCAGCTGAGGGAAAGGGCGGAAGAAGCAGCATGGGGAGTCATTTCTCCTCTACCTCTGGACCTACGTTGGGCCCTTCTCTAACCTCTTTGAGAATATGGTCTTCTTCCCCTTGAGACAGGAGAAGAGGGTGTCCAGAAGATTGGGAAGGTTGGCAGACTGCCGCCCAGAGATTTTGCTGCTGCCCTGGAAGCTTGCAGCTTTTCCAATCGATCATCAGCTTTCTCTCCGAACAGCTGGGCACCATCAAAAGGCATGACCAACAATCGTGTTTGGACATCCGGCACAAAGCCCGATTTTCTGAGCCACGCCAAAAATCTGAACACTCTAATGGCTGCCTTTGCCTTAATCACCGAGTCAACTGCGTCAAGGCTGGATTTCAGCGATTTGTCTCAGGTCTCCTTGCCATCCTGGATTAGGTTCAAGAACCCTACCCGCAACTGCTGGGATGTTTTCTGCTGCCAAAGCGGCGACTCCCCATCGGGTATAAGTGTATTTGGCAAGGACACTGGTGGCATTAGCAGAATTAAAGGCCATGCTGTCAGCACTGAACATCCCCTTTCCCAGGGGATCTATCTTCCTATGATCCTTGTTTGCTGGAGCAGAAGGTTATGCTGAATTTCTAGAGACAGATGTAGCCGCTTGAACCAGACTTTCTGGGGTTGGGTGCTTTGTTAGGAATTAAGAATCAATAGAAGCAGGTCTATATTTTTTTGTCAGGGTTTTGTTCTCTGGCAGAATGAAATCCAGCTTATGTCAATTTTTCATGATTACCCTCAACGCGGTGGAGAATGGCAGTACTGCTTCTCTCAATGGTCCACTGTCCAGTATGTTTGTTAAGGCCATCTCTTATGGCAGCTGGTTTAGCCCAACCAAGATGCCGACACCTTACTGAATACTGACATTTATGATAGGTCAGAGCAAACAGCCACCTCAGGATTTCCAAAGTCAGTCTCGGGAGAGGTTCCCCCCCAAACTACTCTGAAAGCAGTTCCTCCACTAGAAGTTCCATACTCGTCGACCTCTTCCTCAAAGATTAAACTCATGGATATCTCTCTCTCTCTCGAATATTTAAGAGATCCCGATTAACTTCTTCAAATCAACAATTTGCACTGACCCAACATTGTCATTTTACCACAGATCATATACATTAATAGTATGCGATAGTGTGAAACCAAACAGTTTGTCTGGTGTGATGCTTGCAATTAGGGATTCCAAGGCTCAGAGTACCTCTAGTAGTTCTACAGCTGCCTGAAGAGTAGCCTATTGCTGCTTATGACAAGTATTCACACATCTAACCTAGTTAAGGCAAGAAGCAGTTTCCATAGAATTGTTCTCATACAAATAGTCATAGCACAGCTTTATTAAAATGTGAGTTAATTCCTTATGGTTTAAATTGTAAATCCCCGATTCATTGAGTATGTTAAGCTTGTTCCGCTGTCATCCTTACTGAATGGCTTGGAAATCATAGAACGTTACATTCAGATGTTAATGAAGACTCCCATTCAGGTCCACTTTAGAGCCATTTTCTAGTGTAAAATAAGGCAGGGGAAAAGTAGGCTACTAGCCAGCCAACAAAGTCACTTGCCACCTCAATTCTATATATACACACAGCACACTATTTCTTACTCGCCAATACTCCAATATCACTAGCCAATGACTAGTGAGAAGTGCACATTTTAACTTTTCCCAGATTTTGAAATTAGTCTTGTACTGGGGTCACCTAACTTGGATTGTAAACTAGTTAAAGAAAGACAATGCGTCTCTAAAATTCCAGCACCACAAACATTTCACACATAAGTATGCTGGAGGAGGTCAATGCGGCCTGCTCAAAATCAACATTGTTATTTCCATCAGGTCTATGGGTTCGGATATGCCTGCAAGGGTGCATTCTATGTAAAAGTTCTGAAATGTCATTGTTAAGACATGCATGCTTTCACGGGGGTGGTTTCTTGAAACTAGGTCACGATTTTTACCTCGTTTCTTTAAAGTCTGTGTCCTTTGCAGTACAAGTAGAGAATTTTGAGCAACAAGTACAATGTGCCAACATGTTCCTAAGACTAATTCTTTTGGACAGTTTCACACCCACATGCAAAAGGTTTAACATAAAAAAATAATACTCACGTGTGGAAGTAGATGCAAAAATGCATCCCCGCTCAGTGTTCCCACAGCCAATGCAACGAGGAAGCTCAGCATAAACTTGAAAAAAACACGATTCATCAAAGGCACTAAAATGATACCCAGCAAAGCTAGGGAACTGATGATAGAGATGGCTATGAAACCACCAATCCACGCTGTTAAGTAAAACACACAAATCTAGATTAAAATAGACAATGATGATACATTCTCGCTTCTCCCAACAATCCCCAGCATTTCATAATCATCTCAATTTAAACACACAGTGACACAGAAACGGAGGTAATGTTGGCTGCGTTTATCAATGGAAGCAATGGTGCAGCCTGGAGCGCCTTAATGGGCATCCGATCCAGGTAGGTTGCCCGGGACCAAGTAACATGCTCCCAGTATCCACCGTGCCCTTAGCTTATATGGTAATGGAAGAAAAATGCACCGGAAGAAAAATGCACTGAGCACTTATACACACAGAATACTGTTTATTGTGGCAATAATGGAGTCAGACTAAAGGCCAAGAAGATAGCAGATCAAGGAGCCGAGGGGTGACTAGAAACCAAAGAAGTTTTAAAAAAATTGGTGACAGGGACATGGAGAAAAATTAACTTAGGCTTGTCTCAGCTGATGCACTACTTGTGATTCAGATGGTTCTTCAGAGTTCACAGAATGCTAATGTTGCTTTAAGAAAGTCCATCTATCGAGTATTGTGTAGGACTATATGCGTTTCTTCATCTTTTTGGAAGCCGTAGTTTTTTGCCGAATTAGAAATTGCTTTGAAGTAATAACAATGGCTCAAGTGTTTGGTATGAAAGTGGAAGATGTTAGGGTCTCATCTTTTACCGTCCAGTGCGTAATAGGAATAGATTTTAAAGTGAACTTCAACTCTCTATTCAGAACTAATATTCAGACACGGTTTAGATTTTAATATAATTCTGAACGGATGTTTAGCAAAATACCCACAATGTGTTGTGGTCTGTAATGAATGATGGGTGTCTATAATGCTGCTGCTGGGCTGGACTGTGGATTGAGTGGTGCGCAATGTGTGGAAAACTGGAAGCCAGGATGCAAGGATTTGATGATGGCATAAGTACAACATTGTCCTGTTGGGTGTCTAGTCATGGTTACTACCTTATTTCATAGCCGTGCACCACTTAAAGATTAAACACCGTTTTCTTGTGACACTAGCTACAAGGGGCTTAGTATAAAAGGAAGATTTCTCACAACATACCCCTTTAACTAAAGGCACAAATCACTATGGTAGAAAGTGCTGTTGTGGTTGATGCGTTATAAATATTCTGTATGATAACGGTATATAAACAATCACAAAAGTAGTAGAGGTGCGAGTGAGTGGTTGGATGGGGTGTTTGGGGGGGGGGGGAATGATCTACAGCCTGCCATTGATTTGGCCTGCTTGTTTACACATTTCGCTGAAAAGGTCCCAATGCGGACAATTAGATGTATTGTTCAATTGTATTCATTTACCACCCGCTTTTAATTTCGCTCACAGGATTGCCATTATAACGCTGCTGGTTAGGGTTGTGCATTTGTGAAAGGATGCAGGCATGTGGATGAATAATCTATAGAAAGAAAAAAGTAAGACCATCAATATTGGAGGCTTTAAGCTTCAGACTGTCTACATCCAGGGCAAACACTCGCAAAAGAATACAGTAGTGACTGGAGGAATGCAACACACAGCAAGGCATTCTAGAACCATGGAATCCATGCCAATGTACTCCCGAAAGCAACAAGAGGGGCATAGGGTACTCGCTCTCCTCCTGGTAGCGACACCCCTACATTCCACAGGTAGGCAGCAACCTAGGACTTGCCTAGGGTTCTAGTTAGACTGGTTGCGTTATGGACTGGCATCTGTTAGAACTTTAGACTAAAATTAGATGTTGATATGGCGCCAGGGCATTATGGGGAAAATGGCACTCCAAGAGAACATATGAGAGTAGGGAATCCGATCCCCGGTGTGGGGGGACATACCATTTTGTGCATGGCGGCAGGAATCTCCATAAAACCTGTGCACAAAAGGCTGCATTTTTCTCTGGGATTTACAAGTATCACCGGTAAATAACTGCCTGTAACAATCTAGTTCCCTTGCCTCCTGCTTTTCGCCTTGCAATGCCAGCACTTAACCTCAATGACAGAGTTCGGTGTAAAAGAACATGACCTAGAACCCATGTCCTCATTAATGGGGCCGGACTGGGTGAAGGGGGACCCTTCCATCCTACAAGATACTGCTGCTGGCAATCAGCCTTTAATGCAGTACCTCAGCTCCTAGAGGAGTTTAAAGATCTGTACTACACGCTGCTACCCGCAGGAGAGTGCAGTAACTAAGACAGATGCATACAAAACCGAACAATTGGCAAAGCGGGGAAGATCACATGACGCAACATTCTCCCCTCATGGACGTTTTTGGGCTCTCAACTGTCATGCATGCATTCATTGTTCATTCCATTCGGGAGATATTTAGTCCCGTATTGTTTTAACTTTGCATTCTGGGACATCTAGTGCTGGATTTATAATTGAGAACTCAGGACTACAAGTCCCATAACGCAACCAGGACTGAACTTGTCTCTCGAATGGAATCGAGAATGTTGGCATTCATAAGCTATAGTAATATTTTTCCCCCACCTCCAACAAGCAATCTACATCCCTCCTGCAGCGTCTCAAAAAGCAGAATAGATAGGCATGTGCAGTAAACATAGCCACTTTTTCATGCTTTTGCTGCATGAGTTCCAGGCCATACTTTGCCATCACTGTCCAGAGTCGGTGTCGGCATTGCCTGTGCACACACTCAGTGATCCACCACAGCTCCTATGCAGAGTGATGCACCCTGCCATTTAACCACATTTGGTGCATTTTCCCCTCCAAAGAATGTTCAGTGTTCGCCAACAGATGACAATTCCGTGGCCTCTCCAAATTCTGGAAAGATCACTGCACACCCCTACGCTAACGATAGTTTCAATTAAGCTGAATCAGTTTTACAGTAGGTTTTCTGATGAACTTTCGTTCACTGGTAAAACAGCTTTGAGGTTTCTTATTCAACTTTGAGCACTACTCTGGAATGGATAGAAACCAGTCTGTCCCATGGAGATAATCTCTACTTCATGCCAGCGGCCAAAAAGGTACAGAGTCCTCCAGGTCATTCACCAGATCTCCCATGGAGATGGGGGATGTCCACTTTCATGTTAATCCAGCTCTTCTTACCAAGATCCTCAAAAGAGCTGTCAGTAGCCACTCATCCTCGAGCACATTGCCACCAAAAATCTCCTACAGATCTACCAACTTAACTTCAGACGCGGATGCAGCAGAAAGACTGCCACTCTTAAGTGGTAGACTGCTCTCTGCATCCTAGATGGGCACCCTGGCATCCTAATACTACTCAATCTTTCTGCAGCCTTCGGCAGAGTGGGTCCACAAGCCCATGTTGACATACTGCACAACCACATGGGAATCTGAAAAACTCTCCTCCCGTGGTTCACCTCATACTTCCATATCAGCCCCATACCAGTCACCTAGGAATCCCACGGGGATTCATCTCACCTTTCATCCTTAACCTCTAAATGGAGTCCTTGTGATCCCTCCTTGCCAGCACCAAAATCTGCACCCACCAATACAGATACTCCACCACAGGGTCTTCCATGAAAGACCACTAGCTTCTTGCCTGCCACACCCTGCAAACAAACAAATGTTCATTGCCTACCTCAAATTGAACCACACAACCACAAATTCTTCCTCCAATACCCACTAAAGGCACCCATAACCACACTTGGCTATCCACCATGAACCTAAGGCTTCGCCCTGTTATTAACACTATGCCCCAAGTGCCCGAGATTCCACAAGCAGGCATTACGCGGTTATAATCACAGAGCAAAGCAAGCCATGGAAAGCTTGGTAAACACTCTCGTTTTGGAAAGATCAAGCTCTTTCTTCCAGGCTAATTCAGATCCACAGTGCAGGTATTGACGTTTCTCACCTGGATGGTGGACACTGCTTACTCAGCAACCTTCTCCCCTCCACCCTGGCACCAATGAGAAGTGTCCCACATGTTGCACTCTGCCTTAAAGGACTAGAAACATGTGACCACATTACGCTCACACTACAACTATGCTAATGCCTCCATGAACATGCAGCTTTAAAGACCAGCTGCATCATTTACAAAACAGTTTGCATGCACCCTCCTGCCTAGCAAACAAAGTTCAACAACTCTGGCAACCAATGCACCACAAAAAGCCACAGTAAACAGGGAGCAAGCATTCTCGATCTATGACTTCAGGCTATGGAACCTCAATCAATAGACGTGTACCTTTCTTCCTGCAATAAAAGGAAGGATCTCAAGATACTCTTCTTTAAGGAACACCTTCAGGCACTCATCGCACCTGCCAGCCGAATCCACCCAACCACCAATTACCTCTTCTGTTACTCAATTGTAACGTGTTACCGTCCTGCTACAACTTGTGCCCTAAACTGTATTTTTAGTAACCCACGGTTGTAAAGCTCTCCACTGCTTCTTTTAGTTAGGTCTATGCTCACTGACTATCAAAATAAAATGGTCTCTGCGCTTCCCACTACATCATCCGCAAATTCATGTTTATCATCTCCCAATTCACCATTCATCTGGTATTGTTTAACTGCATTCCTTCTAAAGACCCCAGCCTTCGATCACTGGCAGCCAATATGCCCTTAAAAACTCAGCTTGCTGGCAATTTTACATGTAGTATATACCAGTCCCTTAGTGCTGCATTCTCATCCAGCACTTGACATTTTAAGGCTCCACCAAATAATTAGGGTTACCCAATAACCACCAGTGCCCATGATTAAGTTTAGTGATCTTTCATTGTATTTTCGAATAAGCCGTTTAGATGATTTGTATATGGCCTCAACGAAGACCTCGGTTTCATTTAAGCAGATTCATCTGACATCATGGGTACCCACTCAACCACCTCAAAGAGAGATTGTTGCCTTACCTATCTGAACAGAATAGCTGCTGGGTGGGGCTTCAGATAGCTTTTCTTCAGGTGCATGTACTATACAGGATTTGCTGTCCATCTGGTTAATAATTGCTGGGCAGATGTAGCTAAATTCTGCTGCAGTGAGGTGTATTTTAGTGCTGATTCCATGAGATAGCAGGAGTCTTGAAGCATTCAAACACTGAAAAAAAGAATTGATTCAACATTCAGAGTAAGGTTCTAGGCTTAAGGGAAAAATAAATAAATAATACAAAAAACATAGCAGCCAAACTCTCCCTTGCTCAAGCCATGCCCCCACCCAAGCCAAACAAAAACAAACATGCGCTTACAATCTGGAAAGGTTCCCTTCAGTTTTGACCCACTACAATGTTGCATGTTGACGGCAAACATTTTTGGAAAATTGGAGCAGCCTAAAAAGACTGGCCGAAAGTTTATTTCAGAAAGAAAAAAGTGTCGCCAAACCTTGGACGTAGCTATGCAGAAAAAAAAAAAAGGTGTGAAAGAACACTGCACCCTTCCACAACAACAAATGGGTGCTAAGCACCCAGGGGAAGCAAGGTCAGCCAGGCAGGGGAACAACAAAGATGAGCCCCCCCCATCCTCCAGGGGCTCAGACTGTCAGCTGGGGGCTGGCCTCACAGCCCCCACATATACACTACAAAGCACAGGGGCTACCCCTGGGTCCTATATAAGGAGCTGCTTTCAGATCAGAAAGACAAGCGGTTTGTGGACCCTACATGGGGACCCAAACATCCAGAGTTTGTTGTGTACTCAGTGTTTCTCTTTTTCTGAAAATCCACTGTGTACTCAGTGTTTTTTTCCCCCCCGTTTGCATCCATCAAAGTTTGCCGCGCATGCAGTGTCTTTGGCACTGTCCTATTGAACACAGCCCTGTTCAGAACATACTCTCTTTACGATGGTTATCAGCAACGGCGAAGGAGAACAACTTACGAGGAACGGGGCGGACGATCAGGCAGGAGATTTACAGAAGCACACGAGATCCTGGCACGGGCTGCAGCGTTCGCAAATTTCTTCCAAGTAAGTTAATGCTAGCCGTGCACCGCGGCTGCCCAGCAACAAGGCACGTTTACTGGTCGGAACAAGAAATTAACAATTTGCGCTGAGCTTTTGGAAGCAAGCCAACGCACAGCAACGTGAGTAATCGGAATAACAGATTTATTGTCAAAAATCAACATTGTAAGCGCTGCTCGTAGGTTATGAACTAATTTGAATGAAAACCGTAAAAACGAACAGGCTCGATAAAGTTTCAATTCCAACAATGTGGCGAACAGTTTCGGGCTCTAGCAGGGAACACCGAAGGAAGCAAATCTGATATTTATGAAGGAAACACGGCACAAATAAAAGTTTTTTTTTTAAATCTTAAAAAACATGCATTTTAGCTAGAATTAGAATCATGCCCAAGACATGGGCAATTAAGACATAAGGGAAGAACAAAGTTGGGACAGATTGACACGCTTGTTAAAAGAATACACCTTACGGTAAGAAGGGAACCTTCAGGCTAGCCTCATTGAAGACACACGGGTCAGAAACAAAACAACGTTTTCGGGTCCCCACATAGCAGTTACCTGCCACGGGTAACAACAAATGGGGAGGGGAGGGGTGGGTTCTTCAAAAAATTGCTTTTCTGGTCAAACTGTCACAAGGTGTCAGCCATTTACGTAGGCAACTTCTGATTTTTGTTTTCTAAAGAGCCAGAGGAGCAGGTCTCCCAAAAAGATTGCAGCTTTAGTTAACAAAAGTTTGTTTATTTCAAACTGGGAGAAACATGGCATCCAAAAGAAAGGAAGTGATAACGGGGTCAATTAAGGCTTGCCTAAGCCAGGGTAGCAAACGCCATCCCAAACCGTAAGGGCATAATGGTACGCAAGGGACGGTTCAATGGGGAAACAAGGAAAGAGGTGGTTGTGGTAATTGTAGTGGGAGTCCTAGTCATTGGACACAAGATGATGAGCTGCTCTGGCCCTCTGGTCAGGCACCAAACACCCTACCAATGGTGGAAAAAATGGGAGGGGTCTTTTACTAAGGTTGCCTGGCTGTGGACAGGGAAAGGTGTGGTACCTGTTTGAGAGGGGAGGAATAGGAAGTAAGTTCAGCTCTCTGCATGTGGTTAAATATATACCGCATGCGGTGTTAGCACCAACAGCCTACAAAAAAAGGGGGCAACCAACAGGGTGGTGGATTGATAACGAGAGGGGGATTGGATCTTGTAGTAGACAAAAGCGGTTTTGGGTACCATGTGCAGGTCAGAGACATAAGGATTTCTGCGACTTCTTTATTCACCCTTATGGCTCAAAAAACTCTTTACATGTAGGTGGTTGCCCACAGCAAAGCATATGTAAAAACTGTATTTTCAACATAATGTTTTGCTTTTTGCTTAAAAACGCACAGTCCCACTAGTCCATGGGGTGTGCTAACAAACCCATACTGGTCTGGGTTTAAAGTTCAGTTTGTCGGTACCCCCTCTTGGTCTTGGGGGTGCCGTGTGTTGTCGTGGAGGAGCCAAAACAGGTCTGGTCGACTGGTTTCAATGGTTATATGCAGTTGTGAACCATCTTCTTCAGGACACTAAAGTTATTCATATGGTGATCAAATCATGTCTGTCCTCGTAGTAGGGCAGCAAAGTCAGGCTGTATGGGATCCTGGATGGGGAGACACAAAGAAACATTGCAAGGAGGGCATGAGTCAACCTCTAATTGCAATGTCGCAGAGAGGCGTTTTTCCAGAAGGCTCAAATTCAAGATGCATGGCTACTGAATGCTGACAAGAAAAACGTGTGCTCATTTGATACAATGGAGCATTGTCACTGGTTGGTGGCTAAAAACTCTAGATAACTTAGCCCAAAGAAAAGGGAGAGGAGAGAGGGAGCATAAGAGGGAAGGGTTGAGGGTGGAGAACCGTCATGGCGCAGCCTATGGGTGGTCCCGGGGGGGAACAGTGCACTCAAGGCCGTGTAAATCTGGAGGTAGAAGTGCTCAGACGTGGAAGGGTGAAAAAACTGCTGGGTTCGGCGCCTACCTGCATGTAGGAGTGGTGAAGAATCCACAGGGCTGTGGAGGGGGAACGCTGTCCAGGTCTGCACCTAGAGTGAAAGGGTTAACTGTTGGTGAGGTGGCTGGATGGGTGAGCAGACGCAGGGGGTGAGTACTCTCTTGTTGGGTTAAGCGCATCTGCCGCTGCAGTCCGCTCAGTCAGGAAGCGGATAGCGTAGTGAGCGGGCTGCAGTGGCTGGAAAGTTCCGTGTGCGATGAGGGGGCGTGGCTAGGAACTGGGATCAGCGCAAGGGCCAATCAGAGGGTGTGTGCCCCGTGTTGGGCCAATAGTAGCGCGCTTAGTGGTGGGCGGGTGCTCCGGGTGGGTCCTGGCGTTGGGAGGCCCGCGCAGAGCGCCTGTGGCTAAAGGAAAAGATTTAGTGTCTCCCTGGGGGACGGGGGTGGGGGGAGCTCGGACAACGACATGATCGGGCGGTTAGACCGCACTGATGCCAGCAGGAAGTGGCGAGGAAAACAGATGGAAGCGCGTCAGCTGTCCTGCTGCCAGCTGCGATCATGGGGACAATAGCAAGACCAGAGGTGCGTCTGGGTGTGGTGGGCCCAGAACACCTGGAGGGGCAACAGCAAAGAGGGATTGGAAATGAATAAACATGAATGAAGATAGATAAGAGAAAGTGTGTGACTCAGGAGAAATGAGGAAAGCGGGTGAATAGTGACTCTAGCACAAGTGATGAACACATAATATAGTAGATCGTGGCATTGGAAAGGGAGCAGGCAAATGCCGAGAAGTGTGTGGTTGCAATGAGAATGCACATCAAGGATGAATGCTCCAGAGCTGCAGTGATGCAGGGTGCAATGGGAAAAGAAATGCAGTATGCAAGGGGAGAAGGAAGGAAATAATAGGCGGAGGGGAATGAAAAACAGAATTCAATAAGTCAAATACACAGTGTGGCAGATTGTCTATAGGGCCACATCATCATCTGCAAGGTACAGTTTGCAGATGGAAGGAAGGAGATGAATAGCAGCATAGATATGCTTCACAGTTGGAGAACAGCAAGCTCCTGCCACTGCATTGCTTCGTTCAGGCCTTGATTGCACGTGTCTAGGTGGAAAATCCACTTCTGTTCTTGGGTGAAGAGCATAGCATGGTAATTTCCTCCTAGTTTTGGCCCCTTAATATTCTCAAGGATGGTCGATTTGAAAGACTCAGCTTTGTGGCCTTCTGCCAGGAAATGGGGAACCATGGGTGCAGACAGTTTCTTGGTTCGAATACAAGATCTGTGAACTAGTGGTACTGTGCATTTTTAAGCAAAAAGCAACATTTTGTTGAAAAAACAGTTTTTACATATGCTTTTCTGTGGGCAACCACCTACATGTAAAGAGTTTTTTGAGCCATCAGGGTGAATAAAGAAGCCACAGAAATCCCGATGTCTCTGACCTGCATATGGTAGCCAAAACCACTTTGGTCTACTACAACGAGATCCAATCCCCCCACTCGTTATCAATCCACCACCCTGTTGGTTGCCCCCACTTTGTTTTTGTAGGCTGTTGGTGCTAACACCGCATGTGGTACATATTTAACCACATGCAGAGAGCTGAACTTAGTTCCTATTCCTCCCCTCTCAGACAGGTACCACACCTTTTCCTGTCCACAGCCAGGCAACCTTAGTAAAAGACCCCTCCCATTTTTCCACCATTGCTAGGGTGTTGGGTGCCTGACCAGAGGGCCAGAGCAGCTCATCTTGTGTCCAATGACTAGGACTCCCACTACAATTACCACAACAACCTCTCTTTCCTTGCTCCCATTTGCAAGTTGTTTCTCCATTAAACCGTCCCTTGTGTACCACCCAAAAGAAAGGCACAGGAGCCCAAAGCAGTGCCAAGAAAACCAAAATCACCACACCTGCAGGCAGCCGAGCATTATGGTTGGGAGTAGGTCAGAGGGCATTTATACGGGCTACCAAAAGAAGGGGTGACCCCACCAGGGGAGGAAGACCGCCCCCTACGAGAAAAGAGAAGCAAGACAAATGAAACCCCAAATAGAGAATGCCAATATTGTTTGAAAATATTAAAGAAATACAACAGATGATTTTGGAGATCACGGACAAGCAACAGGGCCCCAAAGAGCCCGAGGAGGTACCAGGCCAGAACATACCCGTGGAACCCACAGTAATTATAGATCACATAACTCACACGGACCCGCCGGCAGCGGTGGCCGCGCCAATAAGACCAGAAACAACAGGGCCTTTGAAAGGATGGGCAACGCCCACCCCAAACAGCACACGCTTATAGACACGAATAGTAACGCTGCCACAGGTATGATATTTAGCAGTGCGCAGTTAAGAGTTAAAATTGAAATCTTTTGGAACCGAAATAAACAGGTACAAAACAATCCCTGGCTTGGAATATCGATATAACAATCAAAGAGGCCATTTGGGCAAAATAATTCATTGAAATATTCTCGCTTATAGAGGCCGAGCACAAAAGGGAAGGATGCTTTCAGGGATCCCAAAAAGATCGAAGACAAGGCCATAGCCAGGGACGCCCAAGTAGAACAGAACTGGGACAATTGGTCAAAATCATTTGCCATTTTAGCAACGATGTTTATGGAAAAATTCCCGGAAGATGGAATAAAGCTATGGGCATATGCAGATAAAATCAGAGGTAAAAGCTGCCCACAAAGGGAATGGGTGGCTATCATATGACATAAGATTCAGAAGGAACATGTCGGGAAGACCAGCAATAGAAGGGATGAAGTTCAGACTGATTATATATTTTGAATGCCGAGCCTCCATCAGAGGAGGAAGTTGCCCAAGCAACCGGCAAGACAAAAAACAACCCACAAGGGGGAAATAGAAATAATGAAAAACATAGGAAGGAGGAGCAGCCGTTTCGGAAAAACCAGCCATGGGGGTTAGGACAAAACCCTGCGGGCAGCATAAATCCCACCACGCCACAAAATCCACCATCCCATGCAGGAATTATGGGAAAAACCAATTCTCATGGGGGAAGGAGTGCCGAGTGCTGGTATAAGCAAAGCTGCGCCAACTGCAACGGGGGAATCACCCAGCAAGCAGCTGTACCAGATTACCCTAAAAAATAAATAAAAAAAAAAAATAAAAAAAAAAAAGCGCAACGAAAACAGCCCCCACACCCCCAGGTTTGACAGCAGGCAGAAATCCCCATCAACCCAGATAATTTTTGCAAAGCATGGGCAAACTATCCTGACAAAATAATCAGCTCAGCAATCAAAAGAGGGGGTGGGGAGGGGAGGCTTCAAGGAAGGTTTCACTATTCCTTTCAAGGGAGGAGGGTCTCACAAAATCCCCAGGAATTAATCAGCTAGGGACAACCCCAAGGTAGTAAGAGAAAAAAATAGAGAAAGAACTACAGTTAAGAAGCAGAATTGGAGGCCCCTGGGAAAGAATGCCATTCCCGGGCTACCTAGTGTCCCTCGTAGGGCTGGTACCCAAAAATAAATAAATAAATAAAATAAAAACACAGGGAAGATGAGGCTAATACACCATTTGTCATATCCCAGGGTACACTCCCTCGACAACGGCAACACTCCCACTGAATCAGCAGTCATCTACACACAGTTTCAGGAGGCTTTAAGGCCAATACTGGACTGCGGCAAGAAAGCCCCGATTGCTAAACTGGATATTGAATCCGCTTTCAGGTTACTACCAGTCCACCCAAGCTCACAGCAGTGGCTAGGTTTCACTTTTGATAAAAAATATTTATGTGGACAGATGCCTCCTCATGGGTTGCGGGTGTCCTGCGCATTATTCATACAATTCAGCTCCTTTTTTCAATGGGCATTTCAGAAACCAGTAACAGGGGCCAGGGCAGTCCACTACTTCGACGATTTTATGGTAATGGGCCCATCACATTCTGAGGAATGCAGGGCACTGAACGAATTAGAAAAGAATGGCTGTGCAAGGGGGCATCCCATTGGCAGCAGAGTAAACAACCAAGCCATCCACAAACCTCTTTTTAGGAATAGAGATCGACACAATAGACGGGCTATGCAAAATCCCAAAAACAAAAATAGTTGAACTATTAGGGAAAATACAAGAGCTAAGCACAAAGAACAAGGACACAGTAAGAGAATTACAATCATTGGCAGGCAGCCTTAATTTTGCAGCCAGGATTATTCCATAAGGCAAGGTATTTTCCAGGAGCCTGGAGTTCAAAACCAAATCATGCACCAAACCCCACCTACACATCAGGCTGGGCAAGGAAGTGAAGTAAGATCTCGGGGCCACACTTGGCACACGTCATTGGACAAAGGGGTCCTCTTCACAGATGCAACAGGGAGCAAAGGCTTCGGAGCCATACTAAGCACTGAGTGGGTGGCTGGGTAATGGCCCAAACACTTTTAGAAATATTCCCCATCTGGCTAACCATACACATATGGAGCAGGCAGGTGGCTAACACGAACTCATGGTTTGGTGTGACAATATGGCAGTGGTACGAATTTTGAACAGAAGAAACACCAAATGCCATTTAGTGCTCAAGGTACTACGAGCCATCACAAAGGTCACACTGCATGAAAATATTGCCGATGCTTTACCTCGAGCTAGTGCCTCACGCCCAAGAAAAGATGACATCGATCACAGCGTAATGCTGGGCGATAATGGGAAGCTAGAATAATCTGCATCAACGCCTGCGCCCGAGGGCCTAGGCCGGGATGCACATTAACAACCAGGCACCTTAAAAGTGGGTGCCAGCAGCATGCTGCCCACAGAAAACACAAACCCTGCAACAGGGTTCCTAGAAAATATGGCAGAGAAAGCATTGGCAAGCAGCACTACAGCTCGGTACAAGTGCTTGCAAACGGTTTTTAGAACTGGTTTAAACCCGCCACTTCTGCTCAGCTGCTCTGCAACCTGCATTTCAAAGAGGCCAGTTTGGAGAGATCCCAGGAGCTACACTTGGAGGCAGGTTTCATGTGGATCTTTGACGGGGCAAGGATGTCCAGATTTCATATATAAACATCTGTGACAACTTATCAGCCCTGTTCATTATTTTCATGTCCATCGGTCCTTGACAACACCACTTGTAAAAAGTAAAACTAAAACATTTTTTTTTAAAAAAACATGTCCACCAAAATCACTTCTTCATAACTTTCAGTGAATTACTATTTCTTATAAGTTAGTACGGCTCTCTGTAAAATCGGAGCTGCTTTATGAAGGGTTCTCATATTTTTCTTGATAGACAAATAATTCTTCTACACATCTGCTGTATCAGATGCAATGTCAAATAATATTAATACAAACAACATATCTAATGCAAACATCAAATACTCAATATAGACAATACATAAAAAAATTTAAAATCAAAAAAAGCAATTCTAAAGTGATGCATATACCTCTCACAAACAGTCACACAACCCTCAACTAAACAGCACTTTCATCACAAAAAATAAACTAAACCAACCTCAACAAATGCATAACGAGTAGAAAAATCAAACACAAGCACCCATACCAAGTTCACCTATTAACATGATCCAACAGAACAAAAACAAAAGAAATGTAAAATTTAGAAAAAATGAAAAAAAACAGTTAAATACAATGACTCCCCAACTAGAGAAATCTAGGTGGTGCACATCATTAGATCGCACTGAATTTGACCCAAAAAAAGAGCCAACATGGTTCTTTCCATTAAGCCACAATCTTCTATCGTGTGTAATTTCTTCAGGGGTTTTGTAGCTTAGAGGTCTTGTGGGTATAGCACTTCTTAACAGTTATTGAGTGCCGGCAACGTGTACCTTGAATTTCACCTACACATAAAGATGCACAGTATTACTGAACTGATATCATTCATAGTTCAGGCTGCTCAACATGGCACAATGAGACATGGGTAGCTATCCAAATTAGACCTGATAAGAGAACTCACACTTACCCTATTGACAAATTATTAGTCATTCAGAGTAGTGGGAATCGGATTTTCCTCACAAAGCTGAGACTGTGTCATAGAAGCCAGAACATAACGAATGGAGGATAGACAGGACAACATAACATGAAAGACAAAAATGAGGAGAAAGAAAAACAAAAGTCATTTAACCCTTTCTCCGCAGCAATTTCAATAAGCAAGTGCAAAAAGAAGCACTAAACGCATTTTTTAGTCCTCTTTTATGACCCAGTACTTACACTAAAGACATCAAAGGAGAAACTTTGTTGACAGCGGTTCGTCTGGTAAAGATCAAGAAACTGCTTCCCAAGCCTAGACTAATAGGACCGCCACCCTTCCCAAGTATGAGTCTAAACCAAGTCCATCCTGTAATATAAAAAGGAACAGATGTCTACCAATCTGTCGGACAATTGCCTGTAGAAGACTACCGCTTATCTAACAAGATATTCCGAATACCAAATAAAAGGAGAAGCTTACTTTGAAAATAATATCCTGGAGTCAGGAAAACACGTCATCTCAGTTGCTCCTGTTTGACTAGGTACTCTAAATGTTCCTCTCTCCGGTATTTGACTCAGCTGTAGTCTCTCCAACGCCAAGTATAGACACAGTGCACATTGTCTTACTCTCATATATATGACCCATCGAGTGCATGAAAAATAATGGTGTCACACCACACTACATCCTTCAAATGTCATCCATATTCAATGTCTAGAGATCCGAAAGTTACTCTAAAAATTATGGACCGCAATTTCCAAACCAACAGGTCAATGTCTATCAGAATAGTCACTTGTACAGCGTAGTTGTAATGCATCGACCTTGGAAGGTTTGGAACCGATGGAAGTACACCTAACATGGATGCTGGAAACTTCGTGCAGCGGTCTATGCATTATCCAAGATGGCCATCAGCACGTATTTACGCACCAGTGCTCCGATGCGTTGTATCGTAGTACTTTCGTACCTTACCAGCGCTGTGTTGCTGAATATTTCACTACCAGTTATTGCTTCCTGTTGCTTTTCCTCTCTCTTCTTTCACTATTTTACACAGAGGTAAACATACTATTTTTGGGTAGCCTTTTTTCTCTTAACGGTTTGATCCCTGTTAATCGCACTTTGAGGTTGTTCTTAACTCCTCAGCCCCTGTACTTTTCCTTCCTACTATTACTTTTTTCTTTCTGACCACCATTTCTTTTCTATTCACTCCTTTTCATTCGCCTGGAATTCTCTCTCTAGTTTAAGGCTTTCTAGTCTTCAATTCATCAGTTTGTGGTATCGCTGCCTTGGCGTTCTCCTACCTATTGACCAGTTTCCTGTGCTTCTATCGTGCCTCAGTACCTTCGGCACCACCGGCTACCCGTTCACACCGAAGAAGGAACTGGACTCGCTTCTACTCTTCTATCCAACCCGAAGAAGACTATTCACACAGGGTTTTTTCTGCCTACGGCCTTTTCCCTGGAACAGCGGGTTGGCTCCTGGGATTTGGTTCCTATCCGGTCACGGTGGCCTCTGGGGAGTCACGCCCGTACTTGCATCAAAGAAAGAGTAAAGAAATCAAAAAGACACGAAAGAAGGAGTAGACGGAACGCCGAGAAGAATTCGACGGAGATTCAGGTGAGGAGGAGTTGGAAAGGGAAACCAGGGTTGCAAGTTTTGACAGTATACAACTCCCAAAGACAAAGAAGATGGCTACTCCAGAACAGATTCAAGAAATATGTAACACCATTCAAGCATTATGAGTCGATATGCAGAATTTACAGGCTGAAAATCAAGCTCTTCGTCAGCAGGTAGCAACTCGAGATGAAGGAAGAGGTGAACTACCACCGATGCCCCTGTCCATTAACAAATATGATTGTGACCCTAAGGGAATGAAGGAATTTCTCGACGCTTGTACCGTATATTTCTCTTTCAGAAGGAGGAATTTTGAGTCTGGTAGATCACGTGTTGGATTCCTGATAGCTAACCTAACGGGTAGCGCTTTAAAATGGGCAACACCTCTAGTTACCTCTGATGATCCTTCGGTTAATGATTACGACTTATTTGTTCGCAATTTCAAGACTAGGTTCGAAAGACCTGAGGTTCAGTATTCTACATATGAGGCCCTTATGGATGTAAAGCAAGGAAACCAAGACGTTCAGACATATGTTTCTCACTTTCAAAGTTTGGCAAGCTTAGCAGGATGGCCAGACACTGCTCAACAGACCATATTTCGAAGAGGGTTGCACGAAGATATAAAGGATGAGTTGGCACGAGTCGAAAGACCCGAGACATTATCCGATCTGGTTTCCCCTGGTACTCCGGATAGATTTGAGGTTGCATGAGAGACGCCAAGAGAAACGAAAGGGTCGAGGACTCCAATGGAACACCCAAGCTAGTGCACAACTCAAGGATCGCATTTCTACAGAGGAACCAATGCAGATTGGTGCAACCAGAGGACCTCTGTCTTCTAATGAGAGAAGACGAAGGAGAGAACACAATTTGTGTATGTATTGTGGGTCTTCAGACCATCAGTTGAAGGATTGTACAGTGATTCCATCTCGGCGTTCGGGAAACGCGCAACCCCGAGTCTACGCAAGGGAGACTACGGGGAAGGTGGCACAAACCCTTGCAACACCACTAACGCAGGAGAAGACAACCGACTGATGATATTTCAAGTATCACTGAACTCTACTAATGGAGTCTCGATTCCGGTATTAGCCATGTTAGACTGCGGTGCTGCAGGCAACTTTATAGACTCATGGGCACACAACAAGGGAATTCCGCTTAGGCAGAAGATAAAGCCCATTCCTGTGGAAAGTGTTGATGGACGTCCCTTGTCGTCAGGACCTGTTACTATGGAAACATTACCATTGCAGTTAACCATGAAGAATCATACCGAAGAGATAATCTTTGACACTATCAGGGCTGCTCATTTTCCAGTAATACTTGGCATTTCTTGGTTGAGACTTCACAACCCTTTTATTGACTGGAGTGCTAATCGACTGAGTTTTAACTCAGATTTCTGTGGAAGGAATTGCATCAAGGAGCAACGAGTAGAAGTCTCTGCATGCCCTATCAATCAGTCTACAGTTTCTATTTCTGCCATTCCCGTTCATTATCAAGAATACAAAGAGGTTTTTGAAGATGTTGTTCCCAAACTCCTCCCACCTCACCGACCTGAAGATTGCAGGATAGACTTAAAGGAAGAAGTCTCACTACCTTTCGGTAGGATGTATCTGTTGTACCAGCAGGAAAGGACGGTCCTGAAAGAATATATCAAATCCAATCTTCAGAACGGTCTGATTCGGAAGTTAAGATCCTCCGGAGGTGCATCACTTTTCTTTGTAGCAAAGAAGGGAACGAAAGAATTACGTCCATGTATAGACTATCGAGAACTCAACAGAATTACTGTTCGGGATCGTGATCCCATGCCCCTGATAAGGGACATTCTAGAAGCTGTTAAGGACTCCAAGATCTTCACTAAGATCAATCTACGCGGGGTCTACCACCTACTCAGGATCCATGCAGGCGATGAATGGAAGACCACTTTCCGAACACAGTTGGGTTGTTCGAGTATTGCGTGATGCCGTTTGGATTAGTCAACGCCCCATCGGTGTTTCAGCGGTTCATGGACCACATTTTCGCTGATATGCTAGGAACTTCCGTTGTAGTGTACTTAGATGATATTTTAATTGACTCTTACACTCTATCTGAGCATCGGATCCTTGTTAAGGAAGTACTGCAGAGACTCAAGGACAATCGTCTGTACGCTAAGGTTGAGAAGTGTATATTTGAGGCTACCGAAGTACCTTACCTCGGCTTCATCTTATCCTCTAATGGAATACGGATGGATCCGAATAAGGTAAAGGCCATTCTCAGGTGGCCTGAACCATCCTCTCCTAAGGATATTCAAAGATTTCTTGGCCTGGCTAATTTCTACGGTCGTTTCATTCCTCACTTCGCGGAGATGGTACTTCCTCTGACATTGCTCCTCAAGGAGGGAAGTGTTTTCGAATGGAATCCCTCCGCACAATCAGCCTTTTCGGACCTCAAGAGACTATTTACCACAGCTCTGGTACTTATTCAACCGGATCAGTCAAAGCGCTTTATTGTCGAGGCCGATGCTTCAGGCGGAGCCCTCGGAGCTGTGTTGTTACAAGAAGATAATGAAGAGTGGAACATCCCACTGCCTACTACTCACGAACACTTACAGTCAATGAACAAAACTATTCTGTACTTGAACGAGAGCCTTTAGCGATGAGAAGAGCTTGCGAGGAGTGGAGACATTCATTACAAGGGGCCTCACATCCATTTCTGATTCGCACTGACCACAGGAATCTGCGGGTTCTCCAGCAGATTGAATGCCGTAATTCCCGTCATGCCAGATTACATATATACCAGGTTAACAAAATGGAGTAGCTGACGCCCTTTCTAGAAGCTGGACGGAGGATCAAGGTATGGAGGTCAAATCTACTGAGAAGGAAAGGATGTTGCCTACCACAAGATTTATAGCAGTGATCAACTGCTTTCTTCAGAAGGTTAGGAAGGAATACAGGACATGGACTAGACAGAAGCTAATGTCTAAGGGTCTTCAAGAGAGGGATGGATTATGGTTCCACAATTCGTCTCTCTTTCTCCCTTCTTCACAACTTCAAGCCAAGGCGCTACATTTTTGTCATGATCTCCCATTAGCTGGTCATAGGGGACAAAAGGCCACCTACGAACTATTGGACAGACGTTTTTGGTGGCCTTCGATGAGAGCTGATGTTAACTCATACGTTAACTCCTGTTCGGTATGTGCTACTGCAAAGGTTTCTAGACAGAGACCTTTAGGACTTCTCCAGCAAGCTGATTTACCTTCTCAACCCTGGGAGAATCTATCCATGGACTTTATCGTAGAACTACCTCCTTGTCAGGGGAAGACAGCTATTATGGTTACGGTTGATTCCTTTTCCAAACAGGCTCATTTTTCCCTTTGCCTTCCGCTTCCGAGACAGCCTCTGTGTTCCTACGAGACATAAGACTGCACAGGTTTCCTCGAGTGATCATCTCGGACAGAGGAGTACAATTCACCTCTAAATTCTGGTCCATTCTGTGTAAGAAACTAGGTATCCAAAGAGCATTATCATCAGGATACCACCCTCAATCCAATGGACAAACGGAGAGACTAAATGCTACACTGGAGGAGTATCTGCAGTGTTTCTGTAACAAGGAACAAGACAATTGGGCATCATTGTTACCAATGGCGGAGTTCACATATAACAACACGGTACACACTGCTATTGGAATTAGTCCTTTTCAGTGTACCTATGGTTATGATCCACATTTTATACCCCCCCAAATACGACCGGAAGGACCAAAGCTCTGGCTGTAGACGAGGCAGTGTTCAAGATTCAACAGACTCATCAATTGGCTTTACAGACTCTAGAGAAGAGCAGAAAGAACTACAAGAGATTAGCCAATGCTAAGAGAAGACCCAATCCTCAATGGTGTCCTGGTTCAATGGTATGGCTATCCACCAGGTACTTACCTCGCTGGACACGTATGGGCAAATTTTCTCCAAGATATATCGGTCCATACAAGATTGAGGCTAAAATCAATCCTGTCGCCTACAAGTTGAAACTACCACCTCGATTCAAGAGAATACACCTGATATTCCATACTTCCTTGCTAAAGGCTTATGTGGAAGATCCTTATCAGAGGAGTATTAAGAAGACGAGTGTAGTAGATCCCGAAGAGACCAAGGAGTACGAAGTGGACGGATTGGTTGATTCACGTTATTGACAGGGTATCTTGCAGTACTTGGTACACTGGAAGGGGTATCCCAGATCAGAGAGAACCTGGGAGCCCAAGACCCATATAAGTGCTCCAAGACTTGTTCAGAAGTTTCACAGGTTGTTCCCGAGTAAGCCAGGTGGTGTTCGACATCGAAGGGGGCATACTGTAATGCATCAACCTTGGAAGGTTTGTAACCGATGGAAGTACACCTAACATGGATGCTGGAAACTTCGTGCAGCGGTCTATGCATTATCCAAGATGGCCGTCAGCACGTATTTACGCACCAGTGCTCCGATGCGTTGTATCGTAGTACTTTCGTACCTTACCAGCGCTGTGTTCCTGAATATTTCACTACCAGTTATTGCTTCCTGTTGCTTTTCCTCTCTCTTCTTTCACTATTTTACACAGAGGTAAACATACTATTTTTGGGTAGCCTTTTTTCTCTTAACGGTTTGATCCCTGTTAATCGCACTTTGAGGTTGTTCTTAACTCCTCGGCCCCTGTACTTTTCCTTCCTACTATTACTTTGTTTTAACTTTCTTTCTGACCACCATTTCTTTTCTATTCACTCCTTTTCATTCACCTGGAATTCTAGCTCTAGTTTAAGGCTTTCTAGTCTTCAATTCATCAGTTTGTGGCGTTCTCCTACCTATTGACCAGTTTCCTGTGCTTCTATCGTGCCTCAGTACCTTCGGCACCACCGGCTATCCGTTCACACCGAAGAAGGAACTGGACTCGCTTCTACTCTTCTATCCAACCCGAAGAAGACTATTCACACAGGGTTTTTTCTGCCTACGGCTTTTTCCCCTGGAAGAGCGGGTTGGCTCCTGGGATTTGGTTCCTATCCGGTCACGGTGGCCTCCGGGGAGTCACGCCTATACTTGCATCAAAGAAAGAGTAAAGAAATCAAAAATACACGAAAGAAGGAGTAGACGGAATTCCGAGAAGAATTTGACGGAGATTCAGGTGAGGAGGAGTTGGAAAGGGGAACCAGGATTGCAAGTTTTGACAGTAGTTCTCATGCCGATATCAATTAGACCCGAGTAAGTCTACATTCCAAAATCCCTTGGCTCCCACGAACCTGTATGCACACAGTTTTACCCGTTTGCAATGAATCAGCACTAGTCCCAATCGTAAAAAGGCTCTTACCAAGATTGTTGTCATATGTTCACATCGCACTCGCTCTATTACAATAGACTATGCCGGCAATAGCAAGCATATGGTGGCCATCTTTGAATGTCTCTGTATGACAGCGCCCTTTTCCATACTTGCTATACAAGCTTAATTAACAAACAAAAATATATAAAATAAAATTCAAGTCTCTGTGCCCACAAAAGACAGTTTGCTCATACCCTACATATTCATCCAACGATCTCGATATAATAATAGATTGTGTCTCCAATACCGCTCACAAAATGGGGGTAATTTAGTGTTCAACCCTAAAAACGGTTATAAACACAAAAGAGACCACTGTCATAGTATCACAAATCAAAAAAAATGACAAAATGGTCATCATATTTATCCCTTTACCTCCACCACCCTAAGGGAGCCAGTCGATCTGCTCATTGAGACCTAGGATGTGGCTTTTGGTAAGGAATATCAGCCTCATCTCTTCCTTTATTAATGTGTTTTATCTGTATTAATGTTATTTGTGGTGCAAAGTTTTTTTTTTAAACTGACCAAATCAGTTCCTCACATTTATGGCTGTTTGAAACAAAATGGCCAACCATAGGAGCTGTCATTACTTTGTTTCATACAACTCTTGTGCTCACTGATTCCGATTTTGATCTTCTGTTCTGTTTTTCCAATGTATAGCTTTTTGCAAGGACACCAAAATGGTATAAACCACCCCACTGGTGTTGCAATTAGTAAATGATTTTTGCTGCCGTGATCTTGTGAGGCCAACATCTACACTGGTGCTTCTATGGGTGTGAGGACAACATTTACATATGCCACATGGGACATGTCCTCCTGGTTTTTTCAAACCCCATTGTTCTGTAATCATTTGTTGAGTGTACGTATTCGAACCATCATTCGTAGTCAATAGTTCCTTTAGATGTTGTCCTCTTTTGAAGGCACATCTGGGAACCAGAACCGAATTTGTCCTTTGAGAGGATGTGCCAGTTCCTTTTAATACATTTTTATTTTACTCAGGTGAACCTGAGTTTTATCAAAATTTCGAACAAGCTTGGTATCTTCTCTGCTCATGTCCTCACCAGTCCGCTATCAAGTCCCTCTGTTTTAGCGTAAGTAGAACGACGATTGCGTCTTCACCATAATCACTTGATGGCTCACAGTTCGACTCGGCGATAGTTGAAGTCGAGGTCTGGTTAATCTGCTGGAATGCCAGTTCTATTAATTTCACCATGGCCACCGTCCATCTGGTAGTTTCACATGAGATTAATCTGTTCCACAGATACTTGTAGCATCCACGGATTTGTTATCAGCGGTAGGAGATATATGCTTCTGTTTTGTTTGGTTTTGGTGCAGTCTATCACCAGATGTCTCAATGTTTCTACCACTGCTGCGTTTTTACATAGGAATCATCCATGGTCGCTTGACGATCCCCGGATAGATATCATTTCGCGAATTGCAACAGATTTAATCTTGCTTTCATTAACAAGTTTCTCAATCTTTTTTCCGGGAATTTGACACAATAGTTTTGCAGTCTTTTCAGCTTGTTACAGGTCGGAGGGAGACGAGTTAAAAGTGTGTTACCCACTGCTTTCTCAATTGTGTGGATCCAGTCCATCTCCTCCATTTTTCTTTTAATACGTGGGGTTTTCCGTTCGCTCTTTTTCTGTGCAGGCTACTTCCGTTAGCTTCTCTTTTCTACTTTCTACCCATTTTTTAGGGCTTTGCATTTTCCTGTTTCAATTTCTCCCATGATGATGTTATATGTGTGTAATGTGTCGGCCATGATGATATTCCTGTAGAGTCTCATGGCACTTTGGTCAACCATGGAGGCTAGTGACACTAAGCCCCATTCCCGCCTGATGGCCGGCATGGAGGTCGACTTTGGCAAAACTAACACGGCTTTCCACACGTGACCCTTCAATTTGTTCCAGAGCGGACGTGTGATGTATAGAGAGGCTTCCATTCCGTACACCAATGATGGAACTACTTTTGTCTTAAGTTTATCATCGGAATTAATGAAAACTTCCCGAACTTGTTATCTACTGCTCTTGTTTGCGAAGTTAGGCATTTGGCTTTCTCCCACAACAGATCTTGCATAGACTTGTCCGTTCCTGAGCTGTCAATCTGAACACAATTTTGGTGTCGTCAAGAAATCAGTTCTGCTGCTGGTTTAATTTACTTGGTACTTTCTAGTTTTTATTTGGTTTATCGCAAGGTGGTTGTCGCCAATGTATTTCTCCAGATTTGATAGTTTTCTTTGCAGCCCAATTTTCGTCTTTTCTGTCAGGATGACATTGTCGGCATACAAAAGTCTCGGAATGGCCGTTTTCCCAATTTTTGGAGGAAAAAGCCCTTATTTTTACTTTTGCTTCTGAATGCTGGTAATCACCTAGGAACGCAATGAATAGGGCCGGGGCCAAGGGGCATCCCTGCTTGACACCTCTGTTCACCGTGATCTCTTCCAATAGAGTGCCCTGATCTTAGTCTGAGAGTGGAGAGCTTTTATTGGTTCGAGCACCTTTGTTGGGCAGTTCCAGCTGCGTAATTTCGACCACAGTGTGTTACAGTCGATCTTATCAAAAGCTTTCGAGAGATCCACGAACGCCTGATACACCTTTGGCGCTCCTTCCTTCACTTTAGCTTTCAGGATGTTTATTAGCATGATGTTGATCGCTGTGCTGCCATTTTTTTGAAAGCCCGTTTGCAGGTTGTCTTTTGATGGACCATTTCGTTCCCAGGTCCTAAAGTGATTAAGCAGGTGTGCAGCGTACATTTTTCCTATAATATCCAGTAAGGCTTTCGGCCTATAGCTCTCAGGTTCTTTTCAGCTTCCCTTTTTGTAGACTGGTACTACGACTGCTTTCTGCCATGTTTCTGGGATCAGTTTTTTCTTGCCACATTCCGTGAAGATCTTACTGATCACTTCCGACCACTCTTTGGGAAACTGTTTAAGATCCACATTCGTCAGTCCATCTGGACCTGGGGCTCTAGAGGTCTTCAACTTCCTGATTGTCATTTCTATGTCCTCAGAGTTTGATACATCCACCCAAGTTGCATTGAAGGATCGCTTCGTCGCGGACATAACCGAATTTGGGCCATCAAATTCTGTCGTTAAGTAGTTTATCCACTTTGCTTCTAAAACTGCGTTGCGCTGCTTCGCACTTGGTGTGATATTCAAGGTTTTTATCAGTGCCCAAAATGTGCTTGTTTTTTTTGTCGATATCATCTATTCCGCATCATTTTGGTATTGGGCTGCTCTGTGTTGTTTCCGCCAGCTGCTGTACCTTTTCACTTCCAACTGCCATTTCTCCCAATCTTCTTTGGCGTTTGTTTTCTTAGCTATTCTTCTCAGTCTCCGCCCCACTTTTCTTTTTTCTACCATTGCTTTGTCATAGGCGTGCTTGGAGTAATCTGGTTTCGTGGTTTTTCTTTTCCCGGGCATTTGGTATGCCAGTAGTAATGGCAGATAGTTTGGTCTTTCAGCAGTCTCGTTGGACTGGTTGCTGGCGACTCAAGGTCCCACGACATTTTGATTTTCTGAATGTCCGCTTCTGTTAAACGAAGCCGTGTTTGTTGGATGTTTACTTCAGTGACCACTTGATAAGTCAATGGTCTTCTTCCTTGCTATGTACAGGACAGTAAGTTGTGGTCACTGTGTTGAGTTCTTTGCACCTTAAAGCTCTCAATACCAGATGTTAGACTATTAGAGCTGAATATATAGTCTAATGTTGCTTTCGAGGACATTCGTTCCCAAGTAGGGATGTTATCTTGCTCCGGGAACAGCGAGGCTATATTTTGTACATTTCTCGATCTGATAACTTCGTTCCATGCCTTTCCTCGCTCTATAGTTGCTTCAGTTCCACCGGGCCGCTGGTCATCACCCAACGGCGCACCAGATGTGTCATTGAAGTCTCCGCATATGATGATTTCGATTTTGTCGAAGTCTTCATACAGCTGGTCTATCGTCGCCCCCATGTTGGAGCAAAAACTTTTTTTGTTGACATGCGTTGCTGGTTCCAATAGCAATTTATTATTGCTAGATGATTTGGCTGGCAACTTCGCTTCTTCACACTGCATTGTGACCATGTTGTCAGAACAACAAGCATTTCATATGCTTCTTTCCACTTTCTGGGTTCAGTTAGGCCCAAGCCTGTTTTAATTGCAGTTAACAGACCCAACGATGGTCTGCCTAAGAGGCCTTTCACTGCTGGCGATATTTCCACAGTAAACCCGTCGAGTGTGGGTTGATCCATCAGCAATGTTTCTTGCAGACAGACTATGTCATAGAGACCCAGGTTCACGTCTCCGGCTGTCGTTAGATGTACATGGCCTCTCGTGTTGCAAGATCCCAAGCTATATTTTTCATTTTCGGGCCGCTCCGCTACTCTTGTTGGTTCTTTGGGCTGGTCGAAGGCTGGCCCTGGTCGTTGCCATTTACCGCTGTTCTTGTTAGCCACTTCCATGGGCCTTTGAATTGAGGTGACTATCAGTTTCACTGGATAATTCACCTTTGAATTGTTCTTTTCCTCTTGTGATTTCTTTTCCGCTTGTGATTTCAAACCTGCCACTAATTGCGTCCGCTGCTCTTTCTGTTCTTCTCTTCGGCTTCTTGATGAGCCCTGTCCCTGATCAGGATACACCCTGTTGTAATACATCTGTTGCCGATTTTTTTCCGCTTCTTCCTTCCAAATTATGTTGCTGTGCCATCCCTTTGAATATAATGGTTTAATAATCTTATTGATTATATTTGATAAAGTATTATAGGTACTGAAAAAGACTAGACGGGCAGTTTCTTCTGTGGGCATTTTTCTCTTTTATTCAAACAAGGCTCCACGATGTTTATTAGAAGCCCACTTCAAAGATTTTTTTACAACTTTTCTTGGATACCCCCTACAGATTAAATTCCTACTCAGAGTTTCCGATTCCTCCAAAAATCAGATCCTTGCTGGTACTATTCCGTTTTAACCTAAGAAACTGCCCGAAGGACAAGTTTATCTCTTAAGGTTTTTGGATGAAAGCTGTCATATCTGAGTAAAGAATTATGATCGGTGGGTTTATGAAATGGTTTTACTTCCAAGATATTCATGTCTATGTTCACACTAATAATAGGGTCCAGAAAGTCAATCTGGGTTTTACTGTGACTCATGGTGAATTTAAGAAAAGGATTGGTCCCATTTAACCAATTAAAGAAGGAAAAAAGCTCTCATCTCCGTGCCAAATCAGCACATCATTGATGTATCTCTTCCATGTAGTTTGGTGATGTAAGAACAGATTGGAGTTACTGAATATTCAACTCTGTTCAATACAGTCCACGTAAAGGTTGGCTAATGTAGGTGCCACCGCTGACCCCATGGCAGTGTCATGGATCCGTTGATAAAAACCTGTTGAACATAAAGTAGTTCTCCATCAATTACATCATTGTACATTAAAGTATAAAGGAATTGGGTGTCAAACCAGTCTTTCTTTTAACAAGTAATTCCTCCATCATCTCGAGGGTGGGCATTTTTGTGTATATAACGAAACTTTATCAAGGGTCACCAGTATGCCATCTTCATTATTGAATGGAAAATTCAAAAAGATTATGACACTAGTAGAGTCTTGTATATATGATTCCATCTCTTTCACATATCCCATAAGGGAAAAATAAAATAAATAAGGCTAATTTAGTACCAGAGACTATGGGTCTCCCAGGTGGATTAACAAGAATTTTATGCACCTTCGGCAATATATACAATTTTGGGATGCTTGGATCAAGTTTTACCAAATATTCTGCTTCCTTTTTATTTATCCAATTCCGTTGCCTTGCTTTTTCTATTTTGTTTGTTCTGAGGGAATTAAGACGGATAGTAGGATCACCATCTAGCAGCAGGTAAAAAGTAGTCTCAGCTAATTGCCTATCATATTCTGTGATATAATCTAAGCGGTCCAATAATACAATGGCACCGCCTTTGTCTGCACTGCTTATGACATTGATTTATTGTTCTTATGATCACCTGCTGTTGTAACCTAGAAAAATTCTGAAATACTATTAGTCTTCTATAGGAGATCCAACTCAGATAAAACTCTGTTCGAACACAATTGATTCCGGACTATGACTTGCTACCGGAGGGCTGAAGTTCGAAGGGTTATGGAGTCCACATCTCGAAGGGGTTCTCCTTAAAATATTGGTTAAGGTGAATCTTTCGAAAAAAGTTGTTGGATTTCAAGAGAGGAATTAAAGCTGTCATAAGTGGAGGTAGGAACAAACCCAAACCCTTTCTCTAACACAGCCATCTCCTCTTTAGTAGGTACATAAGAAGACAGATTAATCAATAGGCTGTCATGCTTCGTGTCAGTCTGGGTTCGTAATCCCACGTCATCATGTCCCCGTCTAAGAAATTAGAAGTAGGAGGGCCCCCTGCTCCTCTGTGTCGAGCAGAATATTTGTGGTCTCCATATTGTTCCCATTGCCTCTCCCTCGTCCAGTACCGTGTGATTGTTTCCTTGAATTGGGATTGCCCATCGAACTGTCACCGTCTGAACTGAGCGAACTGTATGAGGTATTTGTAAAACGTAATTTTTTTCTATCGTCTCTTGTAGCTCCATCATACAAGCCTTTGACAGTAACATCCAAATGGTCCATGGTGTCACCTGAGGGCTCTGGGCGTCGCATCACTAGAAATTCCTCTATCTTCAAGAAATTCGAAGCTGGCACTCAGGGGTGAGGGAGAAGTCGCTAGTAACACAAGTTCACAGAAAAGCAGTTCTGAATACATGGACGGTGACATGGACGATAGCTCAGCAGCAACGTGCTCGAATTGGAAGCAAGATCACACGGAGCAACACAGGTTAGATCCCCGGGTCCGCACTTAGAAACCTCTGGGTATTAAGTACGTTCTACATAACCTATCATATCATGCACTCAAGAAGAGGTTGGCTGCCTGCAGCACGCCAAGGAGAGTGGTTGGGAGACCCACAAGGTGGATTGAGGAAATGGAATAGTTGATGTCGTTTTCCTTTATGTTAGGGCTGGGGGCGTGTAATGTTCTCTGTTTATGCTTAATGAGGGACACCTCGCCTGTCCCATGTCCGGATTAGGACACGAGGCATGTCACAGAAAAGGCACGCAGTTCTAGTTTACAGAATAAAGACGTGTTTTATAACGCTCTGTCTCTAGCGCCTTTTTTGTTGGGACCGCCTTGCAGGCCAGGCCCCCTGTACTTGAACATAACACCCGATTCCCCCCACCGCCCCCTCCCCAAGTCACGAATAAGTGACCAGCTCAAATTTAAGAGCATAACAGTGTGGGAAACTAGTTTCAGCGTTCAGACATTGACAGAGTGAGACATCTCTGCCTCAAAGTTTAGCACCTAGTAAAGAAAAGCAGCGATGGTAATATTTCAAGCCGATATTTGGCAGAATAGCACGTTGAGTGTAGTAGTTCAGGGCACGGTGTACTGCCGCCTGTTGACTTACTCAGTAGAGTACAACTATGGTAGAGGATGCAAGGAACGTATTGCATACAGCACCGAGGACAGCAACCTAGGGCTGGAGTTGGCGGATGCCGTACCTCTAGTAAACATCAAGTAATACAATTGGCAAGACAGTGTGATACATAATAAAATTAAATTAAATACAGCTCAGTACAAAGTGAAGACTGCGGAAGTAGGAAAAGTAAACAGCCTGGTGATACTGGTAACGATACAGCTAGCTCATAGGTGTCACACACTTAGCCTCTCACCTCTTGTCCAGTGCCACCGCCTAGTTCCTCTTCTATGGCAGAGCTGCTACTGTGGCGGCGTGTGCGGGACTCGGCGTGATGTTGCTGCTCCCGGGGATGCCCTGCGTGGGGCTGTGCAGTCCGCAGGCAGGTTGCACCTCCGTGGCTAGGAGGCGAGGTGTGATGCTGGTGCGGGTTCCTTTCCCCGTGGTGATGGCGATGGTGGTGGTGAGGAGGAGGAAGAGGGTGGTGGCGGTGCCCTTGCAGCGTGCGCGATGGCTCCACACCCAGGCTCTGCAACAGACGACGGAAACCTTCCGCGCTCAAAGTTTCGTTGTCTCCGTACCGCAGGAAGAGCATACGAAGCTGCTGTCGCTGAGTGCGCGCTGCCTCGGTCAGGGCAAGGACCGGTCTCGAGGTGGAGGCGGGTGTCGGGTTTGAGGCGGCTTCCGGAGTACCCCTACTCCCCCCAATGTCTGGTTCGGCAGAGGAGAGGGGATCCTGCGCACCACGACCTCCCGAGCAGAACAGGCCAGCGAGGATCAGCCGGACCAGCATGGCTGCACCGGGCCGCGCCGTGGAGTGGGAGGAAGATGCTCCACGCTGCATTCCATTCATGCTGGTCCAGGGCGGTGGGCAGCTGGCCCTCTTCTATGTCTACCACTTGCGAGTGGCAGCGTTGAAAAGCATGGTACGTCAGCATGCAGGGATTGGTTCGCGTGGGCGGTACAGTCAGAATACTACAAACAAGTCCCCAGTCAGAACCAGGCAGGCAGCAAGCCCTCGGACTTGCTATGCATGCCCAGTCCTCAATTTCAGGCGTGCTCCGTAAACAGCGTGATTTCTGTACGCCGGTCCAGAACACGCGTTTTAAAAAAATACTGCATTGATGGGAGCAGATTGTGGTTTATGAAGGAACCGTGGTTCGGCTGTGTTTGATAGGACACACATAGGCTCAATAAACTTTTACGCATTATAGTAATATCCTACTAGATGCACCAGCTACTACTAATACAACGATTCTCATGGGAGCGATTGTTGAGATAATTTGTCCTTGTAATTCAATAAGTTTTGTGCATTTTCAAAATGGCCGACAATTTTGTCGTGGCTTTGCGGATCAAAAGATAAGTGAATGGCCGTTTTTTTCCAACTCTTGAAGGTCCAGCCAGGCTGTTTGTTGTCAATGCGTAATTGTAAATGCTCGAGCTCTAATTTGAAAAGTGAATTTCATTTTCTAGAATATTTTGGAACTTTAAATTTGCTTAATCTGTTGGGAAATAAGCATGCAAAAAACAAGGGGGGTCCTGGGAGTCTCTCTGCCAGACATGAGTCCTGGTTGCCAGAGCCTTACACAGATTCTTTAGCTCACTATCTTTCACAGAGGAGAAACATCCCAATCATATCAGTCTTTGTTGGGCCCAGCACCGAAATGCTAGGCAATTTTCTGAACAAAAGTACTAACAGCAACCCCAGACACTGTCTTGGTCTGGTTGGACCTCATCAGTAGGGGAGGGTGAGCAAGGGGTCCATGTCTGGATTCCCCTAGTAACTTAGTGTGAGACCCAAAGTCACTTAAATATGCGAAAATCAAGGGGGGGTCCTGGTAGTCTCTATGCCAGACATGAGTCCTGGTTGCAAGAGCCTTGCCCAGATTCTTTAGCTCACTATCTTTCACAGAGGAGAAATATCCCAATCATATCCAGACATGCCAACCCTCCCGATTTAGGTGAGAGACTCCAGATAGTGAAATGAAAAGTATAGCAAAATATTGCTATTTTTCACGTACTCCTGCCTGAAATAATTCTAGCCCTAATGTCTATGGGGAAATTAATTTCAACCCGAATTTTCTCATGAAATCTCCCTCCTAGGTGCCTCAGAATGTTGGCATGTATGCATATCAGTCTTTGTCCTTGACATGGCAGTAGTTTTGGCCATCACCACGGTGACGAAATGTCTACTTCTGCAAGAGTACAAGGAGGAGAAATGGGTAAAACACATCCAATGTCAACCTTTTGAAAAAGAGGATTCTGTTAATGCTGGTAAGAGATCCATTGATACATATGGGCCAGAGGGGCTAACTTAGGAATTTCCCGGGGGTTGTTTGACTTAAGCCCCTTCTGGGCTCGTGCTGTTTCAGGCACGTGGCGCCTCTGAATAAAAGCGTCTCACGTCTCCCTGTGGGCCAGTCGATACCATCTGACCCTGCCTGTGCTCCTCATTGTAGCTCTGCGCCAGCGCCATCACTTAGGCAGAGGGCCCATTGCCACCTGAGCCCTTCCCATTAACGAGCCGGCACTCCAGGTCCCCATAACAGCTGGCCACGTAGGAACGAACAAGCCTGGCGTGCTGCCAAGCTGTGCTGGGACATGCAACCATGAGCGCCCGCCATGCAATGCGCGTTTGCTGGTCGGGCCTCGCCCGACAACCGTCAGTCTTCCCTACGAGGTCCCGCTTTAGGCGGGCGCACGCCCGGAGTCCCCAATGCGTGCCACGGAAGAGGAGGAAAAAAGAAAAAAGTTGGAAACACGCTGACGCATGGGGGAGAGAGTCGCAGCGAAGACCGAAGCCGCATCACTGCTCCATTGTGCACCTGCCTGAGGGAGAGAGGCGCGGCAAAGACCGCCACTGAAGCTAGGTACACTGCTCCTGCCTGGGGAAGAGAGGTGCGGCAAGGGCCGTCATGCCATTGAGTGGAAGTGAATTGCCTGGGGGAGGATGGCGCAGCATAGACCGCCGCCACAGCAACTTTCACTTTAACTGCCAGGCCATGCCTGACAACCGTTGGCCGTACCAACGAGGACCTGCCTGCATGCAAGCCAATGCTGCCAGAGAGCCCGGAGCACCCTTCTACAAAGACCTGCCTATCCTTTCGGCCCGCTGCGCAGCATGGGCCAGGAGCAGGTCCTGCTTTCTGTGTTCCTGGAAGGAGTCCTGTCACTTCCATGGGGTTTCCTACCAGATTCCTACAACAACAATGGCGTGGCCCTTGTGTATGGGGGGAAGAGCAGATTCCTACCATGACACTGGCGCTGCCCTTGTGCTCCCAAAAGCCCCAACAACTGGCCCCAACATTGTGCTGGCACTGTGGGTTGTCTGGGACTATGGCTTTTACAGAACTAATCCTGCAACGCAGATGTGGCCCCCGGTAACACAGGCGCAGCTTTGCCTGCATGCGGTCAATGGACAGTGTGTAGAAGGACTAATACAAATGTCACCCCTTTTGTGTGTGTCGCCAAGTGCCCAATGGACAGTGATGGACCTTGGTGCTGTGCTCCCGCCCGTCTAGTGGGCTTAAACTGGCTGCAGCCACAGTAAACGTTGGTGTCCACATTCATTTAACCATATAATGTATTGTGTGCAATTTTGTGTTTGCCTTTTTTGTATACTCCTGGCATGGGTTGTTGGGACTTAAGCCTCTCCTGGGCTCGTGCTGTATCAGGCGTTAGGCACATGTGGCCCCACCACGTGGTGCCTCTGAATAAAAGCGGCGCACAGCTCCCGGTGCGCCTATCAATAACATCTAACACTGCCTGTGTGCCTCATTGCAGTGCTGCACCAGCCCAATCACTTAGGCAGAGGGCCTGCCACCTGAGTCCTTCCCATGAGCGGGCTGGCCCCCCGGCCCCCCAAAACAGGTGGGTGGGGTCCCCAGATATAGGGAAGTGACATCACCGGAAGTGTTATCATCACATTTGCACTTAGTCACCAACTTGGTGAAAGGGGAGCGCAGTACAGTGGGAACATTGTCTAGCATGTCATGCATAAACTGAAGACAAGAAAGAAGGAGATGCAAACCTTCCGGTTGCTCCAGTAAGCCATTACTGCCCCTACTCCACCTCTCTATGATCATCCAGGTTGTAGCAGCCCCCGAAAGGTGGAGCAATATGACTAGGATGGGAGAACGACATGCTCCCTAAACAGAAGGTACAGCTGCAAGGGGGAGTACCACCACCACCAAAATATTTTTTCCCAATTCAAAGGAAAACAAGAACAAGTAAAGGCATTTCTTGATGAAAAGGACCACTGTGCTTTGCCATGATCTACATCACATGATCTACATCATACCCTGCATACCAGAGCATAACCGTCACCCAAAAGGTGGTCTAAATGCCCATTTTACGCTATGGTAGGTTTTCCACTAGACCCTATTGCTGTACCAGAAGGACGGCTCTGGAAGTTGGATCACTGCACTCTAGTGCAAGAGAAACTACTATCCCTGAAAACCGGGCAGACTTTCTACTGGACAGCAATATTGTTTTGGTCCACCTTCTGTGTGAATATATGTATTATAATTGTACATTGTAATTGTTTATTTATACAGCGCTTATACACAAGTGGAGCTTCAAGGCGGGAAGAGAACAAAGGAATGCAGTAGTCATTATTAGGCCTTGAAGTTTCCAAATGATCTAACAAAGAAACGAGCGTACTAGGCCTCACAGAATTTCTCCTAGTGCATGTGCATGAAGTGCTTCAGGCGTGACCAATCTGGTTTGGGGGGGGGGGCAAAAAAAAGGGAGCAGGAGGGGCAGGGCAAACAAACTTACTGGTCCTAGTACATTCAGGTCGTGCAAGTGTACAGACGGAAGTGCAGGGGAGGGGGGAAACAAGTGCGCAGGGCCCTGGGTTAAGTGGAGAGAGGTTACCCCTCTCCTGGAGCATAAGCTGCAAAAGTGCAGTAATGTTGAACATAGTGCAGAGGCCCAGAGGTAAGTGCAAGACTTGTGGGGGAGCCTGGGACCTGTAAGGCTCTGGAGGTGAATCAGGCGACCAGTCAGCAAGAAGCTGAACAGAGTTAGGGTAGAGAAGGAGGAGGGAGGCAGGAGAGAAAGGGAAGGAGGTTAGCAGGGGAGAGGGAGAGAGAATGAGGATGAGAAGAGGATGGTCTTGAGGAGTTTTCAGAACTTAAGGTGATCCGGCTCAAGACGGAGAGAGGCAGGAAGGCTGTTCCAGAGGGAGACACCTGCAGCAGATAAAGATCTACCCCCAAATCTCTGTTTGGAAAAACTGCTCACCCACAAAGAGTTGGAGGAGGACGAGCAGAGTGCTCTAGAGGGAGAGTATTTAGGAAGTGAGTGTTGTAGACAGTGCAGGCCCTGGCCCCAGAAAGCCTTGTGGATTATGCATAGGGTCCTGGACTTGATCCTTGCAGCCACAGGAAGCAAGTGAAGGGAATTCAGCTCCGGAGAGATATGGTTCCTGGGCCTGAGACCAAGGATAAGTCTTGCGGTTCTGTTCTGGATGTGTTGTAAAGGCAGGAGAGTAGCCGTAGGAAGATTGAGAAAGAGGCTGTTGCAGTAGTCCAGCGTAGAGAGAACCAGGGCTCTGGCAATGGTGAGCCTCTGGGGAAGGTGAGAAAAGGCAGAATACCTCTCAGGAGGTGCAGCTGGTAGTGAAACTTTTTTGAGATGTCAGAGATGTGAGAAGAGGAGGAGAGAGTGGAGTCAAAGAGGACCCCCAGATTTTTTGCCTTTTTTACAGGTGAGCGCGCAGGTCCCAGGGAGGCCGGCCAGAGTGAAAGTGGGAAAGCAGGAGCGGGGGTCCCATTGAGGACGATCTCAGTCTTACTGGCATTGAGGCAGAGATAATTTGCAGCACACCAGGACTGAATTGTGCACAGACAATCAGGGATGAGCGAGGAGGAGGAGGTTGAGGGTAGTCAAAAGAGAGCTGCGTGTCATCCACATAACAATGAAAGTTAGAGGTAAGGGTAGAGATGCAGTGGGCCAAGGGGGCCATGTAGATATTGAAGAACCAGGGGGATAGGTTAGATCCCTGGGGGACACCACAAGTAAAGAGAGTGATGAAGGAGAGAAAGGACCCAAGTTCCACCTGGGAAGGACGGTCAGAGAGAAAAGAGGCGAGCCACGCCAGGGCTTGATCTGTGATGCCCAGGGTATCATGGAGATGGGAGATTAGGATGTTGTGGTTTACGGTATCCAAAGCAGAAGAGAGGTCCAGAAGAATGAAGACAGAAGGAGAGTTAGAGTCAAGATTTGAGAGCAGGTCTTCACGGGTGTTCAGAAGAGCAGGTTCCGTGCCTCTGGATGCTCTAAAGCACATTGATGGTCATGGAGACAACCAACAGATGCTTATTACCCATGTGTTGTGTATATGATAAACATTAGATGCTATTAGTGTCTTCTCTACAGTTTCAGTAAACAACTTGGATTATAGTGACATTTATACTCAAATAGGAACACATTTCCTTGTTTTCAACATTCATTTTAAACACCTCTTATTCCCGAAATCAAGGAGTTAGTAAAATAATTACACCCCACTTATGCTTGATAACATCTTACCTTACAAGCAGCAAGCATGCACCTTCTTATACTGCCTTATTGTATTCACAACACAGAAGTCACTGTTTCACACAAGCATCTAGAGAATAAAATATGAAAGCACACAATGCATTGTTAACACACAGTTTGCATATCAACACATTAGACAATCACCGACTAGTTAGTATTGGTAAATAAAGAAACACATGTTTATGTAGTAGAGGTAGTCCGGGGTTTTCAGACATGCCAACATTTTGACTCAGGTGGGAGGGAGATTTAATTAGAGAAATCGGGAGTGACACAATTTCCCATAGGGATGCATTGGGGCTAGGAGTATTTTAGGGGGGAGAACGTGAAATATTGCAATATTTATTTCACGAAAAGTCGGGAGTCTCCCGCCTAAATTGGGAGGGTTGGCATGTATGGTGTTTTGGAATGCCAATGGCCCCTTCCCAGTGAGCTGGGACTTCACAGAGAAGAGGGACTCTCCATTAAAACTTGTGCCTGCCCAGTAATTAAAGAAACAGACCTGGTAAAAAACCAGTGGCCTGTGAAGCCATGTTATTAATTCAGCAAGACATGATACAAACCCTTTGACAGGTACCAGCCTGGGTGAAATACACTTAAAAAAGCACCCTTTCCCTTGTTTTCAGGGACGAGGATGCCTACCACACAGCAGCCTGAGACTCAGGCTCTGACTGCCACCACCGGGGGTTTGCGGTTGGTGGGGACTAGGGGAAGACAACATTCAGAAAATACACAAAAAGATGGCACTATGTCTGCGCGGCCGTGCTGTATAAATTCATAATCATGCATAGGGGGCACAATTCAGGTGTCTATGAGGTGAATGGGGGCTGGGAGGAGGTGCCTGTGCTACAAGCTTCAGCCACAAAGGGTCGCTTTGAGATGGGGTCTTGTTGAGATGTTTTGGGCATGAAAGTGAGGAGACGTCCCAGGCACTTTGGGTCTCAGTTTGGTGCCAGTGACAGCAGATTTACCAATAGGAATTGGTGCAGGCCATGCCTTGTTGGCATATTGGTTCTTGACGAGGAGCTTGAACAGGGTCTACTGACAATGGCCTCAAGCCTTGGCCAACGAGCTGTAGTGGTGTGTTTGAGGTGGCCGGGAATGGCCAAAGGCAATCCACTGAGCACATTGCCCTCTGGACATGGCTGCACTTTGCCATGCATATACTAATATACAGAATTTATTTTTAAAAAATCACGTAACTTTTTTGTTATCTATACTTATAGATAACGTACATTAGTTTAAAAAAAAGTACACATTCGCTTTAAAGACTGTATTTTATTGACACAAAACATCACTCCAGAATCACAGAAATTGAGAGTTTACTTTCTATGTCAAGTTGGACTGGGGGAATGGTGTAGGTGAGTGTGGGGGGCGCGATGATCCGGGAGTTTAGGAAGTGGGTGTGTGAGGTGGAGTGTCATTAAAGTGTGAAAAGGCCAGAGGACCGTGAAAAATAAAAACGAGGTTGGGGGGGCAAATAAAAGAACAGAGATCCAAGGGAAGGAAGGAGCAGGCTGAAATGAAATTTTTAAAAAAGCAAACAAAAAATACATAACTGCTCCTTGACTTCTCGGGCCATGTTCCTGTCTGTCTGGGCTGGTGTTGTGTCCGCTTGGTCCTGCTGCTGCCTTCCACCTCGTGTGACCAGGGACAAGTAGCTTCCGGTGGACTGTCCTTGAGCCCTCCCCTCTAGGCCTAACCACCAACATGAGGCCTAGAGGGGAGAGCCTATTTTGAAATTTGCATTACAGCGCAGCGCGATCAGTGCCTTGGCCACCGTAACTCACTTTGACCTTCTGGTGGCTAACGGGCAGAGAGGGAGACAGTACGGAGCCCGGAGCAAAGAGCCATCCATACTGCGTCTTCTCTCCGGCCCAGAGGGGGCGCAGTCCTAAATTCATTCTCTTGGCATGCGCCCAGGCCCCTGACCACCCACGTACGCCAGTAATTGAACAGACTCTAGGGTGGTTGTTACCCGCCAAAAGTGTAGACATGCCAACATTCTGGAGCATCTGAGAGGAAGATGTCACCACAGAAATCGGGAGAACGTAATTTTACCATAGGATTGCAATGGGGTCCTAATTATTTTAGGCAGGAGACAGTAAAAAAATAGCACTATTTTTAATTGAAAAAATCGGCATTGTCCTGTCTTAAGCGGGAACGTAGACATGTATGAAAGTGGGTGAGTTGTAGGGTGACCAGACGTCCCATTTTGCAAGGACTATCCCGGAATTAGGCCCTCTGTGCAGAGAGGTTTTTATATATAAAAACCCCACTCCGTTTTTTGGGAAAGTGAACACTGAAATATTCCCGGATGAGTGGACGACAGGCTCAACATAATAATTAAATCATATTCACATGATAATGTTATTTTAGTTTTGCACTACTGCCACTTAACCTAAGTCTTTTTCATCCAAGGGATGGGCTCGAATACACAACCTCTTGGGTAACAGTTACATGGAGTAACTGATTGCACCATGGGGCCGGCTGTGAAATGTACCCATAACAAAGCCTGTAATAGCAGTCAGAGAAAAACGTGTTTATTTTTGACATGCATATTCACAGACAGCCAAATTGGAAGTTTCAGTAGTGAGTTGGGGCCTGGGGGGGGGGGGGTTGTCAGGTGGAGATTGGGGACTGGGATTAATTTTCAGTGGGCCATTGGGAGGTGTGGTGTAGTCCTATTTTTATGTGTGTGGCTGTAATAACTTGGTACCTGAAGAACACCCGGACCAGCAGGTAAGTTATTGTAGGTTTATTGTAAGTTAATTGCCAGGAAGAAAAACATCAGCATGTCCCTCCATGCCAGCTTAGCTCTCAACTGTAAATCCTAGAACCAGTATTCAGAGCATAACATCCCCAACACTCCACACACTCTGACATCACTACATTCCATCCAACAGTGATGTCACCACACTCAGATACACATTACAACACCTCTCCCTCCTTACATTTTTTGAACAAGAAGGAATTCTACTAAAACTATCACTAACGCAATCCCCTACATACAGGTGGCCAGCACGTAATGCACCAACTAACCAGACTCCACTGACGACAAGAAAACTGCCACCTGGAGCTCACTATCACCCTCAACACATCAAATGATATGACACTAGGGAAATGCTTAGCAATAAAACCATGGAACATGGGACAAACATAACCTACATGGCACCCCAAGAATAGACTCTCTAACTGTGCCTCCAACAAATTGGACAACAAAACCAAACCCGTGTCAGCAAAGGCACACCCAACTCCAATTCCAACTCCACTCCACTCCTTCCCCACAAAACAACAAACAATGAGGAACCCACCGAAGTATAATAAGGGCTAACTCCTCCCTCACAACCAGAACTGGAAATACACTCGAGAAACGAAAATAATAAACTAAGCACTGCCACCTGTTTCAAGCTGCCCCTTGAAACCTAGGACCTGCCACGCCCCAGCGTTCCCAAAACTACCTAACACGCCAAACCATCCGTGCACAAACAACCTTCCACCCTAGTCTGCACCCTAGGGCACCAGTGCTGCCACCCCTGGGCACGATCCCAGCTCACCAAGAGCAACAACAAGCACACCATACCAACATCAGTCCACAACAGCGCCCTTACAGAGCACACCTAACACAACCACGAACACCTACAAAAATGCAGTCCAACTAGACTGCGCAAAAACACACTCCTTAAACGACCACAATACGAGACTCAAGTCCCGACCAACTGCCATTGACAGTACACCCACACACACCTAGGACCCCTAGTCCAGCCAAACTGCAACCCTGCAGCACACCAACACCACAACCCAGAACCCCCAGTCCTTGCCCAAAAATGCACACAACACAACACTGTTACTACGACCCAGGACCCCTAGTCCTTGCCAAACTGCACCACCGCAGCACAACAACACCACAACCCAGGACCCCTAGTCCTTGCCCAAAAATGCACACCACAGTACACTGTTACTACGACCCAGGACTCCTAGTCCTTGCCAAACTGCACTTGCAGCAACACACCAACACTACCACTAAGGACACTAAGTCCTAACCAGACTGCACCAAAAGCGCCAAATCACTAACCTACAGGACCCCTAGGTCAAACTAGGCTACCACTGGACACCATTATGGCACACTACAATTCTCGCAGAACACACCCCTCACAACAACAGGAATGCGCTGCATAATTCCACGCCTCACCCGCCACAGTCTCATATATAAGACGGGCAACACAATGCAGGAATACATATAATGACGATGTAACTATACTTCATCTCTGAGCGAAGAAAGTTCCAGTTCCAAATAGTTGGAAGTCAATTAAAAGGGCAATGTCAAACATCACCCCACAACCAAACCCACCCGTAAGTCTTTGAGTGGACAACCAAACACAACTGGAGCAAACCCACCCATGAGTCAATGTTAAACAAATTCAGTAATAAGACCCTCCTGCAACCTGTAAGAAAATCATGTTAGCATACTGCAATGGTCAGAACTCTACAATACAACTCGGAATTGCTGGAACCCGCCACCCACAAGTCCCAAATCCCACAGATCAGAGTCCACCTGTAAGAGAAACTCATTAAAAAAAACACAATCAGTTAAACACACCTAATCAATTCTTCTGCCCAACATTTCTTTAGAATGACACAGGCCACAACAAAAACACTCTCGCACATACTGGCCCAACACAACAACATAGTATCTAACAAATGAGGCCATAACATACACACAAAACACCATGCAAACAGCCTCACACACACCTACTGAAAGATGCCTTAATACTGCATAAGCTTCCTCCTCTTGAGGTGCTGCTCCCAGCTGCTCCAAGAGGCTACATCTCGACCGCTCCGAATCCTTGGGGAACTGCCTGAATGAAAATCCATAAAAACACACATGTCCGAAACTCCTATAAGACACGTCGACTCTAATTCCTTGCTGGCCACACAGTCCGAGAAAGGATCAAGAACCCTGCTCCGCACCACTCTGTCCACCGTTACGGTTACCCAAATCCAGGCCTCTGTAACACCCAACTCGCTGGTCCAGCACAAGACCAATTGTGCTGTGAAATCCGAACTCTGTTTCATAAACAGCACTACCACGGCTGCCACTTGACAGCGCGCACTACTTGCATCGCTTCGGAATCTCCTTATGCGTTCCAGCTCTTCACGCTGGAACGCATTGTGATGACCCTTAGAAGTAATCGACGCCATCATTCTGCCGTGGACGCCACACGTAGCACACCCGAATCCTCTTGCGTGTTCCAGCTCTTCACGCTGGAACGTGCTGTGATGACCGTCCAACGCCATGATTCCGTCATGGGCATAACGGGGGATGCATCTCTGCTTCTGCTCCCCATTCTTCACAGTGAACTCCACTTCCTCCACCGCACCGGGAACGCTCACCCCGGGGATTCTCCGCCGCCACTGCCACCCATGCAGTGAACACAGGCTTGAACCGCCACAGCCAGCACCACCCGGCCTGCTGGCACACCTCCACACGCCTCTCTTCACTCCGCACACCGACATATGCGCTTCTCTCCTACGTGGCACTCCTGAACCACGCAATGCAGGGGGCTACAGTGCGCTCCAGACACAAGCTCAGCACCATCTCCTTCCTCACTTCAATGCCGCCTGGCAAGACGCTCCTGTATGCCTCATGCAAACCGGGATGCGCACTGTCCAGGACACAAAACTATCAGCACGCTGGCCTGCTGAAGCCCCCTCCGCTGGGGCACTCGACCTGTTGCCCCTCCAGCACCTCACACCGGCTTGTGTGCCGACTCGACTCCTCTTATCAGCACCACCCGGCCTGCTGAAGAGGTATCTGGAGCCCAGTTAAGACAACACTGGACCAACATCTGCTGACACTTTCTTCATGGGACATGGACTCAAAGGAGGGCGATGTTTCCTGGCTCAGCACTGTCCCCTCCTCGACAGAATCCCATCCTCGTCGCCAGTGTAATAGCTTGGTACCCGAAGAATACCCGGACCAGCAGGTAAGTTATTGTAGGTTTACTGTAAGTTAATTGCCAGGAAGATAAACATCGGCATGTCCCTTCATGCCAGCTTAGCTCTCAACTGTAAATCTTAGAACCAGTATTCAGATCATAACATCCCCAACACTCCACACACTCTGACATCACTACATTCTATCCAACAGTGATGTCACCACACTCAGATACACATTACAACAGTGGCCATCCTGGTTTTTTATTTAAGAAATCTGGTCACTCTAGTGAGTTGGCAAGTACATACATGCCAACATTTTGCCGCAGCTGGGAGGGAGAATTTGCAACAGAAATCGAGAGAATGTAATTTTCCCATTGGGTTGAATTGGGGTTAGATATATTGAGGGAGGGAGACAGTAAAAAAGAGCACAATTTTTGATGAAAAAAATCGAAAGTCTCCTGCCAAAATCGGGTGGGTTGGTATGTATGCTAGCATGAAAACACTGTCAGCGGTGACACCCTCCTCCTCTGGTTGTTTGAAAAGATAAGTCATTATGGTTAGCTAATAGGGTGTGTGAAAAACCTGAAGGTGTCTCACTTACTAGTCCCCGGGGATCTGTCATCCAAGTAGCCAGGACACGGCCATCGCTATTGGATTCAATTCCTGGGGCAGGACCAGTGCGGGAGGATCACCTGGATGATGGGTCCTCGGGGAGTAGAGGTGGGACAGCGACGGGTGAGATACGGTATTCCCCTTCTTAAAACTCCTTTCCCCCATCCTACCACGTAGGATACTCAGACAATCTACTGCCCCCTTTTCCAACATGAACACCTTACACCACGAAAGAAAATGGACTAACACTAGAGCAGTCTACCTGACATGTCCCAACACATGGGTCAGGCAATTGACCAGAACCACACACACCTGACAGCCCTTTCCCTTCCCCACATGGATAAAAGTTGGAGCACGAGAGCGCACTACGAGCAAGGCCAATAGCCAGCATGTGTTGCAGCAGATGTCAACGGTACATGGAGCATGCCTACACTGATAATCAGAACAGGGAGAGACGCTGGCTACCATGTTACCGGCCTTGACTCCAGAGACAAGAAAAGCCAAGCAGTTCATTGCAACCGGTGAGTCGAGGGGAGAGTCAATAAGAAACCGAACTGTGTTGAAAGAAAGTCGCAAACAGCAAATTAAGGGAAGTTCAAAGAACTGTTGACATTAGGGGAAAACAAGCTGCAGAGGGTTCAGGCACCATGTGGGTGCTCATTCGAGAGACTCTGGTTGATTCCACGTGTGTTGAAACTACAGATACCAGAAGGCCCTAAGGAGAGCCGCAAAGAAAAGGTCAAAGTGGTCATACAGGGGTCTAGCCCCCCTGTATAGGTGAAAGTGTTTGACCTGCACATAATTGGAAAGCTAAGAAAAATAAATCCTGCATAGTGAGAAAAGAGAAAGAACTGTGTGATTAGCAAAAGTTGGCAAGAGTGAACTTGACGGAGGGATGTCGATGGAAAGGGGCGAAGCCTGAAGTCCCTATCAACAGTGTTTTGACAAAAGTGAACCCAACAGAGGGAAGTCTACAGTGAACTGTTTAAAAAGACATTAAGACTTGTGAATGCCACAGGTGAAATTGTTTTGAGGAAAAGCCATAGTGAACCCGACAGAGGGAGGCAAACATTTGAGATGTATCTGTGCCCGGAAGAGGGGGATCCAGGAGTGAAAAGCCATCACCCACCGACACATGAGTGAAACAGAGAAAATCTTTTGACTATAACCCAGAGTGAACCGGACTGAAGGAGGCTGATATCCAAGAGGGGTATGAGCACAGAAGAGGAGGATCTAGGGGTGAATAATCATCACCCAAGTGCAATCAGAAAGGAACATTTGTATATGGTTTTGAACCTACCAGGCCCTCGGAAGTAAGAGATCTAACCATCAAAGGTCCTGATATCGTGAGGAACGTTTTGTGAATATGAACCCAGAAGAGGGTGATCCAGTGGTGATAAGTCATCACCCAACGTACATTTGGAAAGGAACTTTTTGTTTGTTAATTTGAACACATCAGGTCCTCTGAGGCAAATTACTTTCTGTAGAAAAGAGACTTAACCACCAAAGGTCCTGATAGCTGAAAACTGAACTGTCATCTTGTACTGGGAAAGCTCGAAATTGTGCTGTGATCAGGAGTGCCGCCTTGTCCGGTGCCCAAAACGTGGGGAAGAGAGAACCCTGGCTACCACATCCTAACTTATCATTTGTGAACACTTCTTCCTCTCTTGTGAACACTATCCCACACTCTTTTTTTAATTTAGTTGTAAGGATTGGTAATAGGTTTTTTAAGTATAGGCCCTTTTATTTGAGAAGACGCCACTAGGACTGCCGTATTATTATTTGATGGTCGTAGCTTGTGCCCATCTTAGATTTAGGTTTAGATTAGGTGTTTTTTTCAACCGGCATATACAGTTGAATAAACACCCTTGAACTGTGATCACTTGTGTCTGTCTTTACTGTTGCTACCATGAGTTTCTTACAGGTGCTGGGATGGCATATTAATACACTGGGAGGGATTTTGAGTGTTAAAACACAACACTTCCCCTTTGGATGCCTTCGCCATGTCCATATATTCCAGGCACAAGTATTTATTCTATTTTTTTAAATATTGGGAGGGATTTTGAGTGTTAAAACACAACACTTCCCCTTTGGATGCCTTCGCCATCCCATATATTCCAGGCACAAGTATTTATTCTATTTCTTTAAATATTAGCCGACTTTGGTCAAGGGTTGTGCTCTGGGCGCTTGGCACTCGACAATGCTTGTGTGAGATCGTTAGTCGAGTTTGTACAGTAAGGGTGCTAATTTAAGCACTTTTGAGGTGTTTAGGCGCACTAGATGACGGACACCCAACCAACTTTATATCTACGCCTCTCGCTTTAGGAGGACGGAACTGGAAGTCGACATGAGGGCTGATCTGAATCAAAGCTACTGCATCACGTAATGCCAGAAAAATGTTGTAAGCAGATGATGAACATCGTTGAGGAGACAAGGCACCTATTGTTTTAGGGAGGCAGGAAATGATAGACTGGGAGGCCTCTAGAGACTGGGGCCAAGCGTCTGGAGGGGTACAAGGGAGGCTGACTTGGAGGGGTGGGGGTGATGTCAAAGTTTGGTTACGTGTGCAGGGTTAGGATGAGATGCTGTCCCGTTTTGACTGTGCAATAATAAAACCCTGCCTGATCATCCTCTGAAACCTAATCTGACTGGTTTTCTGTCACGTTCATAGATGGTGCTCGAGACTCTGACCTGTCGTGCAATTCCATGTGCTGCCGGACCCTGAGTTGCCTCCTGAAGAACCCTGAGAGTGCTCAAGAGAAGGTCCTTCTTAAAAGCTGCAAGGGGGATTTTCGCGAGAAAGATACCAGGGATGGTGAGCATCCATACAGGGCCGCGCCGCAAACCAAGACTCTTTTGTACAGACAGAAGGATGGCCAGGCAAAGTGTGGATTTATTTATGGGATGTGCTGAAATCGGTTTGAGGTTTTTGGGTTGGATATATCGCATCAGTTGTGGGGGTTTTACTGTTTTAATGCACTGATTCTAGTAACTGTTTTTCTTTTTTTGTGAAAGAATCTGGCAAAATACTGGAATTAAATAATTAGGCAAGCTGGTTTTAGTATATGATTTTTGGTTGACCGAATGCATTCAGATACTGGTAAGATAATGTCTCAGTAGGCAACCTCTCTGTATTATCTATATCTGTGTCACTGGTTTGGATTAGGGAACAATAAAAGGGGGATATTGGAAAACTGATATAATGAAGCCCGATTAAATAGGGACATATACATGTTATGCAGGGTGAGAGCTCCTATCACTGCCAGGACCACTCTGCAGGTTCTCTGCTTATTAGTCCCCTCTCTTCTCAGGACTGTGAAGGAGTGAAGTCAAAGCGTGAATGATACAGGGGCACCTGGGTAATGTGGCAACTGGAGATTGACAGAGTGATAATAGGGACAGAGATGGATAAAGAACAATCATAGCAGGCGGAGAACCCCTAAAGAGATCACCCACCAACCATATGTTTACCAATTTCAATAGCGCTACATGTGAGTGTTTTGGACTATTATCACTACTGGGCATGACAAGAAAAGCATATTCAGTTTCCGTTTGAACATACTTTTAATTTAGAAAAGTTGGGAGTAGGTGGGTGCTGATTGCACAAAAGGGGAAAGTAACTCCAAAACATTGGGGAGCATTTGCGACTTGGTTACAGACATGATGTAAGGGTAGAGGACTATGGTTCGTTAATGATAGACTGCAATGACAGATAAAGTACTTGAGGATGAGAGGAGCAATTGATAAAAATACACATTTGTGTCCCCAAATAGTGGAGGAAAAAGAGATGGACAAGACGGAAGAGGATCAGGAGCACCAGGATGGTGAATTGGCTGAGGATATTATTGACTTCTTTACTAGCATGCAAGCAGCAGTAACAGCTGTACAGACACAGCCCCAACAGGGGGCGCCAGCACATGATGGGGCTCAAGCTCAGCCTCCTTTACCAATTCAACCCTCTGCACCTGAATAGCCAGATCAGAGTGGACAGGGAGCAACTGCGGACATATGCTAATTTGTGCACCTCCCACCTACACCCTGTTTATGACAAGGGCAGGCATGATTTATGTCTGGGAACTTTGAGTCTTTTAGGCGCCTCTTAGATAAGTGCCAGCAGGTAACGAGGGCAACAACAAAACCTTGTTACAGTGCAGGTTCCAGGGACGCTATGAGATCTGAGTAACCTGGCAAAGGAATTCCCAAGCATTAGAAAGGAACTGCTGTGTTTTCTAGAGGAACTGCAGATGGCCCTACTGTGTCCTAATCCCTCCTAGGCAGATATGAATCAGCTCATGAGGATAATCATGCCACCGTAGGTGAGCCAAAGGCTTGTAGAACGTGCCCATAGCCAGCCTTAGACCCAGCCCAGCATCAGGGGAAGCATTGGTACAGGCTACGAAGAGGATAGTTTCTGCAATCCCTGATATATGTCAGCAGAAAACAGATTGGGCCAAGAAAGGAAATTGTAAATAAGAGAGTGTCTCTGGCAGATTATTTAGATAGGCTGAACGTTGTATTTACTCAACATTCTGGTATTGGCAAGCCAGATGACACTGCACGGGAGGCACTAGCAAATTCTTTTTTTACTGTGCTTTTACCTAAGGTCCTGGCACAACTTAAAAATGTGTGCATTGGGTGGCAGACTAGACCGCTGGCTAAGCTGGTGGTGGTGGTGAATCACTGTGTTGTGTGCCAGGAACAGAAGAAGGAGCTGTTTGAGAGTAAGGTGATGACTTTACAAATGCAAAGTCTGCAGATCCAAATGAGAGACAAATGGAGAATGCACAGGCACTAGCCCAGAGGGGGACAGAGCAAAAACAGAGGCTCGAAAGGTTCTCAGGTGGGACCAATGATACAAGGGGGCAGATGGGTGGCGACTCATCGCAGCAGACCTACCAGAAACAATGGGGCCTGCCAGATCAAAAGAGGCCACCAGGTTCATTAGGCCAACGAAGACCAGGGTTTTCGCCAAATTGGCAACCATGCTAGTCCCCTTAGTCTGTAACTACTGTAAGGGTGTGGGGCACTGGAAGAATGAGTATCCATACAAACCACAGAGACCGTATCGGCAAGGGGAATTTTGGACTGAGGGATGCCCAGGGATGCCCAAAGGGAGCTCCACCTCTATTTCCCAATCGTAACATCAACCTGTTTGTTCCTGGACCATCGAATACCACGCTGATTGATCAGATGCTTTGTGACTCCAGAAGAGTGGGGGATCCTGGAAACTCCTTTAATTCCAGTGGACCAAGTTGGCCCATATGTCCAGAGTCATGTGGAGGGGAATTTTGTGGCGTGTCTAGTGGAAACAGTGGCTAATAGACCAGCCCAACAAATAGACACTTTTCCGGATGTCCCTGTGCCCAGAGAAACTGAAAGCGGTGGTTATTTTGAACACCGCATTGTACACCAGGTCACAGGGCCCCTCACCATCACACTGGGATCCATTAGCGACCAACACACATTCCTTTTATGTCCAACTGCACCTGTGAATCTGTTAGGATGGGACCTTCTATGTAAGCGCAGGTTTACTATATGTTCAGAATTATGAGTCTGACACAGAGGTGGTATATTTGTTGGCAAATACTTTTATTAAAGATAAAGAAAAGGAAAACTGTAGCATTCTCGATCCAGAAGAATTCTTCTACTGTTCTTTACGCCAACTAAAATGTTCAGTTCTTAATTTTCAAATCTTGACAAGAAAACACAATCCCCAAGTAACGGGAGAGCCCTTTCCCCTCTTCTTCTTTCACTTCACTTCATCTGTTTCCTGATCCTATCACACTTGATCTGCAAGTCCTCTTGTTTTAAATGGTTGTACTTTCACAAAAACAAATATCACACAGCAAATCCGGTTTACTCTCCTGCCAGATTTGACTTTAGTTCTTTCTTTCTTCACCCGCAGTTGTGTCTCACAAGAAAAAAATAATCAAAAGCAAAGTCCACAAAATGTATCACCAAGTCTGGTTTACTCCCTTGACAGACTTGACTGTAGTTTTTGCTGTTTCAAAAACATGTTTATCAATGGCCCTTGCCCCTTTATTTCCTGCTTGTTGTATGGGTCCCAGCCCCCTCTGGGATACCTCAGAGGCTCCCCAATTTGTTCTGCATCTCCTTATCCACTCAGGTGGGTCCCTGACACTTTTAAAGTTTCTTGGGAATTCCCCAACTTCATATGTGCGTCCAAGACCCCTCAAGGATATCTTGTAGCCTCCGAGACATGCTCTGTAGCTTATCTCTCATTCTTGTGAGTCCCTGACCCTTTTAGGTTTCTCAGGGATTTGCAGAAGTGCCTTGGATCTCAGCACCTTGGTCACACACTTCCTTAGACTGTAAAAGGGTCCTTGACCCTCCTGTACTCTTCTCGTGCTGCTTCCCCAATTTCATATGGGTTGCAGACCCCTCTCTCAGGTTTGCCTTGCAGCCCAGCAGCCTGTTTGCATACTTCTGTAGACTGCAATGGGTCCTTGACCCTCCTGTACTCTTCTTGTGAGGCTTCCCCAGTTTCATATGGGTCCCAGACCCCTCTCTAAGGTTTGCTGTCCCTTTTTGCCAGGCCTGGTTCACTGATCTGCCAGGCACTGTTTCTCATATGTCTGCTTTTTATTTCTCCCCAGGGACTGGGATGAGTGAGAAGGGGTTCCTCTGCTTTCCCTCGACTGCCTTGTTTGCTCTTTTTGATCCCCACCTCCTGCTACCTAGTTGCCTTTTGTGGCATTACCGTCGTCTGCCTTGGGTGTCTTTGCGGGACCATCTCTGCATGCTGTGGGCTTCTGCGCCTTTTCCGGCTCTCTCAGCTTCTCCCCGCCGTACTTCCAGAGCTGATCTCTCTCGGGTTGCGCCTCCTGCCTCGGTCGTGTGGCCTGGCTCATGGTTGCTCCCAGACCTCTGATTCTCCTCCAGGACAGCTCTGAACACGTCCTGTGTTTGGCAAGGGTCTGCCAAGGTCCCCTGCTCTTAGCAGTAAACCGTTCACCAGCTATCATTTTCTCCAGTGAGGATCTGCCTTTGCGTACAAGCCTTCTTCCCTTTTTATTATTGGGATTGAGTTTGATTGACTATACCGCGTATGTTGGTTCTACAGTGGTCTTTTTCCTCTTTGCCCAATCTTCTTCGTGTCAGTAGTAAGCGGGACTCCAACTGGATAGTTCTTACTCTTCCTCATCACAGTATGTTCAAAGTGGTTGGGATTTCCTATCTTACAGCAATAGATGGACATCTGAGGAATTAAAGAAGGAGAACAGGGGTGAGATCAGTGAAGAACCAGAGAAGGAGGAGGTTGATATCATGTCCCCCCAGGATAGTCATCACTAGTCCCATGGAGGATTTCCCTCTCCATGAGATCTACCTGCTGAGTACCACCCCCAGGGGTACTATCGGGTAGCGGCCTCATCTCGCTGGTCTCATGGGTAGGTGCTATTCTGCAGTAGCACGACACTGGGACTTGAAAAAACATAATCTGTCACTGATAAGATTTCAAATACTCAAAGTGGTAAAGAAAAGAGAACCACACATGAATTTACAGCAGAGACTTGACCAGAGGGAATCCTTCTGGATTGACAAACTTGGAACATTAACACCAAGAGGATTGAATGAAGAAATTAATTTAGCTTGTTTTCTTTAACAATTACGTAGATTTGTTTGCAATGAATGTTGAATGTGGTTGACATATGAATTATGTTGATGATTTGGGTAGTATGCATATATATGCACAATACGTGTTACAGCACGGTTGCCCACATGGGAAGGTAAGAACACCTATGTACATGTGATTAGATTTATTTTTGACCTTTTGACCCTTATACTAGACTGGAGAAAAAGTATCTCACACCACATACGCAGGGAGAAGCTTTGTGGTTCTTTTGGGACCACTAGTGACTTGGTTATGCAAAAACATGGCTTTGGGAATATTTACATGTATGTAGTAAGAGGGACACACTACAGTTTTCCTATTACGTTAATATCACTTAATGCCCATGTACAGGTGTTTAGATCCATTTATGATCTTTAACCACGACTAGATTGGAGAATAACATACCTACCGCTTACACATAGAGATCTGATATTTCAATATGATCTTCAACCATGACTAGATGGGTGAATTACATACATAGAGAGGAGATTTGTAAATCCCATTGGATCACCAGACACTGAGATAGACGGCTTTCATCCTGCATGGGAGGGGAAGATATGCTGCTGGAGAGGTGTTAATATTAATATAACCACACAATCGCACTGTGCACGTGTTGTACACTGCGGCTTTAAGTATTCTAGACATTCTACACTTTTGCAGGCTTAGCCTTTTACTAACAACACGGGACGCCTCGTCCCGCCATGTAAAACGCCACGCTACTCTAAACTTTGTTGGAGTTCTCATTAGGATACAGCTACACCTCTGGGAGGTATAAGCTATAATGTTAGGTAATGTCCTCGGATCCGGGACGATTACAATTTTTCAAACACAGATTATCCACACGAGTGGTAGCCATGGGGATCATTAGTCCCACCCTCCCATTTCCATGGGAGGGTGGGACTGGAGGCGCGCCTTCCGCGTCCAATCCTGGGCGCGTGACGCCGCCGGGATCCCCATGGCAACATCAAAACTGAAAGCTGCAACAGGCGTGCGCACTCGGAACCCGTCTCGAGAGACACACGGATCGCAGCATTACAGAGGTGAACAAATTCCACCGTGCTTGGTGGTGGATTAGAAGTAAATCTTTGGAATCGTACTTCGCAGGAACTCATTAAACTTTTTTCAAAATAGGGAGTCTTTCCCCGTTGCACTGGATTGATGACAAGGCGTTCACAACTTCAAAATGTAAACTAAGGTAATCCTGCTGCACGGAGTCTGTGCGTTAAAGTAAATGTTTTCACAACAATTTTTCTAGCAATTCGGTTCAGGACACTAATGAGCACACCTTATTTTCCCCTTCCGTTACCCGTCTGTATGAATTGGCGCAGCATGCATGAATCGTTCACATGGTGGTATGTATATCTGAAATACATTTAAATATTATTTGAACATTTTGTTAATGTGATTTGCTCTTGATAAATGTAGCCCTGAAGATGGTGCTTTGCACCGAAATGCAATGGCAAACAGCTTATACTCTAAGTTTGGGAATTGCTTATTCACCTAGAAACATTGGGCCTCATTACGAGGTGGGTGGTAAGGGATTACCGGTCCCGCAAAAGGTCGGAATAGACCGGTAAGTCCCCATTGAACGGGACCGGACACGGTACCGGTATTGGAGGTAGTTATGGCGCTAATAGCACCATGACTACCTCCAACCTCGTAATGAGGCCCATTGTGTGATTAAAACACAAACTATTTATGAAACATTCAGAGAAATTGTCTAGAATTTCATTGCAACTCTAAACTCATGAAACTGGAACTTTACAGCATTTCAGTAAAACGCCTAATTGAAATATGAATACAAGCAATATATGTTTAAAATCATAGAGGAGTGAATTGAGCTCCTAACGAGGAGCAAGGAGGAGCAATGGGTTTTACAGGGTGGACTTCACTCTATTTCTCTTTTTGTTAGTATTTTTGCATAGCCTGAGTGTCATTGGGCTATACTTACCCCGGTAGCTCCAGATATAAGCAGTAAAATACCAAGAAACACGTAGTATACGAACTGTTGGTGAAACCTAATGTAACTTTTTAGTGGTGCCCACCTCTCCTCTGTTATTTATTTATTTATTTTTTTTGCTACCCTTCGATTTGTCACAATATATACAACAACAAATTTGATCTTTATTCTATGGTTTAATAATACAGGCTTACATTTTGTCGTGGATGCCATATGTTCAAACAATGTTAAGCAACTTTATAATTTGTTTTTAGATATATTGCATAGTCAAATTTAAGTTTCTTGTGCCCCTATGACAGGCAGTCAATCATCATAGTTATTGGCGACCATGATAGGTGTTGACGGTCAACTGCCTTTCCATCTTGTTAACATAACAGACTTTACAGCCCCCTCCTCTGTTCACCCTCCCTCCACCCTACCTTCCCCCCCACCCTACCTTCCCCTCGTTTGGGGTTCAATGTGCCTGTATCCTAGGCAACTGTTATTCCTTCTTTCAGTGTGGTTGTATGCAGGGGCCTCTTATGTATATGTTTTATTCCTCTGATCATCAACAGTGTAAACTGTTGTACTTTTGATTGATGTATCTGTCTTCTTCATCTTGCAACACTTGTGTATAGGCGCATTATAAATGCCATATCATATCATATCATATCATATCTGTACCCTTGAACTGGGATCTCCTTTTCAGTGTTTACCATCTTCTATGGTGTGTCAGAAATGGGAGACATTCCGAATCTACATGGGTATGTGTCTCTGCCAACATGGCTGTCATACTTTCCATTTCATATATTTTGTGGGCCTTACTAACACATTCTATTTGTGTCGGGAGATATCAGGCCTCATTACGAGTCCGGCAGTAACGCTGCTGGTGATACTGGCAGTTTTCCGCCATACTCGTAATATTTTACTGCCACCTGGCTTCCCGGTGCCACCGGGAGATTACAAGTCCAGCGGCCCGGGAAGTCAGACGCGGTAAGATGTAAGTCCCCATTCCCATAGAGTCCGATAGGGCTCTATAGGAGTGGGGACTCGGAAGGACCGGCACCATTGTTAACGGTGCCAGCGCATCTGTCAACGGTCTGCCTACCATGGCCGCTGTACCCGGCAGGGTCAGATTTGTCGGGCACAGCGAGCATGGCAGGCAGACACGTTTTTTGCCGGTCCGGAAACAAGGGTGCCGGTGAGCTTACCATCTTCTTTGTTTCCAGACTGGCAAACTTATAATGAGGCCCACGTCTTTTCCAGTGAATTGTTATAGATACCATGGCCGCGTGTCTGGTAGAAACAGTGGCTAATAGTCCAGAGTTCTGTATTCGTAGCCCAAAGCAGGAGAGGTGTTGGCCCACCTTTGATGTAAATTCTAAAATGGTGAAGGCCACTGATTTATTTAGGTTTATTTAAAAGCCTGATATGGTTCCATATCTCTCCACTGTTCCTTTAAACCTGGGCAATGAGGCTTGCAGGCTGGTTATGTAGGCTAAAATATCATCCGCAAAATGAGCCAGTTTGTACACCTTCCCATTTCTTTCTAACCCCTTAATTTGCCGTTCCCCTCATACAGATGCTGCGAGGGGTTCCAGTGTCAAGGCGAAGAGTAGGGGGGGCAGAGGGCACCCCTGTCTCATTCTTCGATTCAATCTGAATTCACTGGATGCTATCCCATTAACCACAACCTTTGCCTTTGGTGCTTCAGAGTGCTGTAACTCCCGTAACCCACCCCGAGACCAAGCCTATCTTCTGAAGGATAGATTTTAGGAAGAGCCATTGCATCCGTTCAAAGGCCTTTTCAGCATCCAATGATATCAGGATTGGTTCCCAGTCGTCCTCCCTAAACCCTGTCATGAGGTCTAGGGTTTTACAAATGTTGTCCACCCCTTGTCTACATCTTATAAAGCCTACTTGGTCAACGTGTATACGTTTTGGTAGATCCCTGCCTAGTCTTTCCGCTAGCACACTACTTTATATTTTTGCATCTACGTTCAACAATGATATTGGTCTATGATATGATATGATATGCATTTATAACGCACCTATACACAAGTGTTTCAAGGCGCGATAAGGCAATGGGGGGGGACAGAGGCAGGACAGAGACAACGATCTTATTAGGCCAGGTGACATTGAGATTGCGTAAGTGCAGGGAAGCAGGAAGGGAAAAAAGTGTGGGGGAAAAGGGGAGTAAAATAAATAAAAACACTAAATAAATAAAAAGTGCGGGCAACTGGTGGCACGTTCAAGGCTAAGTGCAGACATCAGGTGTCAAGTGCTGGTAGGGGGCTGTAGGGATACAGAAAAAGTCCCTGAGTGCAAGGGTTACCAGGGGGGCAGTGCAGGTGTGCAACTGGCTGGTAGGGGACCTGGGCCCGAGATCAGAGGGTAGCCAGGTAACCAGTGCAGTTTCAGGTTAAGCCAGGAGATCAGCAGGGGAGAGGAGAAGAGAAAGCAAAAGCAAAGAGGAAGGTCTTGAGGTGCTTCCGGAAACAGAGATGGTTCTCCTCAACTTTCAGAGAGGCAGGGAGGCTTTTTCAGAGGGAGGCCCCAGCAGAAGAAAGATCTACCACCAATTTGTTGCTTGGAGAAGCGAGTGACCCTGAGGGAGTTGGAGGCGGATAAGCGAAGAGCTTGAGAAGGAAGATATTTAGGAAGAGGGAGTTCAAGGTATGGAGGCCCCAGGCCCCAGAAGGCCTTGTGGTCAATGCAGAGGATTTTGAACTTAATCCTCGCCGCCACGGGGAGCCAGTGCAGAGATTTCAGTCCTGGAGAGATACGATCCCTGGGCTTGAGGCCAAGGACAAGTCTCGCAGTCCTGTTTTGGATGAGTTGCAGAGGTCGGAGAATAGAGGCAGGCAGATTTAGAAAGAGGCTGTTGCAGTAGTCAAGCCTAGAGAGAACCAGAGCTCTGGAGACAGTGAGCTTCTGGGGGAAGGAGAGGAAAGGAGGAATACCCCTGGGATGTGCAGCTGGTAGTGTAACTTCTTAGAGACGTCAGAGATGTGAGGAGGGAAGGAGAGTGTGGAGCCGAAGATGACCCCAAGGTTTTTAGCCTCACAGGTGGGAGCAGGGAGAGGGCCAAAAGAGGCCGGTCAGAGAGTGACAGGAACAGAGGGAGCATTTGCGCTGATGAGGAGAATCTCTGTTTTACTGGAATTAAGGCTGATATCATTGTTGTCTGCGAGGATAGCAGACCGACAGTCAGAGATGAGAGAAGGAGAAGAGGTGGAGGAAGGGAGCCTGAAAATGAGTTGAGTGTCATCCACATAGCACTGAAAGTTGGGTCTTAGAGCAGCAATGCAGGGGCCAAGAAGTGCCAGGTATTGGTTGAACAGCCAGGGAGAGAGGTTAGACCACTGGGGAACACCACAGGTAGAGATAGAGGAAAGGAAGGACCCAAGTTGGACCTGGCAGGGTCAATCGGAGAGGCAAGAAGTCAGCCAAGCCAGGGCCTGATCGGTGATACCCAGGTTATCACGGAGGGGTTGAACAGGATGGCATGGTTGACAGTGTCAAGGGCAGAAGAGAGATCAAGTAAGATGAGGACAAAGGTGATGTCGGAATCACGGTTGGAGAGCAGGTCTTCACAGATGTTCAGGAGAGCAGTTTCCATGCTCCTGGCAGCTCAGGAAGCCAGACTTATGGTCATGGAGACAACCAACAGATTCAGTGTGAAGATTAAGCTGGGAGATTGCCAGCTGTTCCAGGAGTTTGCCCAGGAAAAGAGTGATGGAGATTGGGAGATAGTTAGCAGGGCAGGAAGGGTCAGCAGAGGGTTTTTTAAGACGATGGTGCACAAGGGAGTGCTTCACGGGGGAAGGGAAGAATCCAGTGGTAAAGGAGTGGTTGCAGAAGTCAGCCAGAGCAGGAGCCAGGGTGTCAATGTGGTCCTTGACGGTTTTGGAGGAACAGGGGTGAACCTGTTTTGATGAGACTTTCATAGATCGGACTTGTCTAGAAACCTTGTCTGAGGAGAACAGGAGAAGGCAGAGAAGGAGGGAGGAGAGGTGGCCGAAGAACGGCCAGAGGAAGAGCAAGGAGTAGAGGGAGGAGGAGAGGAAGTGTGAGTGGACAGGATGTCCTGAGTTTTAAAGATGAAATGAGAAGCCAGGGCCGTGCAGTGGGCCTGGGAGGGGACAGGAGAGGTAGAGACTGCAGCAGGATTTGCCAGCTCCTTGCATATTTTAAAGAGTTTGGGCCGGTTGTTAGAGTCCACAGAGATGCTGTCCTCGATGTGGGCTCTCTTCTTGGTGCAGACAGAGAGACGGTATTGCCTTTGGAGCAGGTGGCAGGTCAGTTTGTCAGAGGGTGTGCCAGAAGCACGCCATTTCCTCTCAGCCACCCTGCACTTGTGTTTAAGGGTGACAAGGTCTGAGTTCTACCACGAGTTGTACTTGGCTTTGGGCTTCAAGCGGATCCTCATGACAGGGGCAAGAACATCTAGAGTATCAGATATAGTAGAGTGGAACATGGAAAGGGCTGTGTCAGGGTGCGAGTCAGCCAAGGGGCGTGGGGGTTAGAAAGTGGCGGCGAAAGCCTCAACTGACACACGCTTCATGGGTCGGATGACCGAGAAGGTAGGTGGCAGTGCTGGAGTAGGCTTGGCTTGAGGGTTAGAGAGGGTGAGCTGGGAGGAAAGGAGAAAGGGATCCCTCCAGGATAGAGGAGTGGTGACAGGGATCGAAATGGGAAGGTTTGAGGAGATCAGAACATCCAGAGTATGCCCTGCAGAGTCAAGCCAGAGGGGAGAATAGAGAGTGAGAGAGAGTCGCAAAGGTCGCAAAAGAGTCCAGAGGAAGGACAGAAAGCATCCAGGGGGTGTTAAAGTCTCCAAGAAGGAGGAGTTGAGTGGTCGAGACCAGGAGGGAAGAGGAGAGGTCCGCCCACTCATAGAGGAAGGAGGAGATCTGACCAGGTGGCCGATAGATGGTAGGCACAGTAAGAGAATGGAGAGAGAGAGAGAGCCTGCAGACGAGGCATTCGAAAGATGAGTAGGCCTGCGTAGGAATGACAGAGGCGGCAGGAATCCACTCAGGGAAGATCAGGGCTACACCCCCTCCAGAATGGTTGTATCTGGGTGCGGAGAGACTCTTGTAGCCGTCAGGGAGGAGAGTGTCAAAGCTTGTGACAGAGCTGGCCGTGAACCATGTCTCGGTGAGACCGAGGATATCAAGGTCAAGTTCCTCCAGGAGGCGGCAGATGTCAGAGGAGTGTTTGACAGCTGAGCGAGAGTTTAGATTGGCAATATGGAGAAGGTTGCCGTCCTAGAAAGACTTCCGGGGAGGGGTACAAATCAGAGGTATGCCCTGCGGAAGTGTAGAAGAAGCCTGGGGGTGGGCAGAAGAGTAAGGAGGAGAGGGCAAGGTAGCTAAGGAGGGGTGAGAGGGCAGGAGAAGAAAGGAAATTGATGAGGCGCAGGAAGCGTCTATCAAAGAGGAGAAGGTTGGCTTGAGGGCCTTGGACCAAGACGGTACCATTCAAGTAAACCTTAGTGATGACCTTCGAGGAGCGGAAGTAGGCCAGGAGGGCCTCCAACCGGGTGTCACCATTAATGGGAGAAGAAGAGAAAGGAGAGAGCACAGAGACCATATGTAGAGTCCATAGGTCTGGCGAGGGAACAACAAAGAGGATGTCGGTGAGGGTTTGCCTGGAGGAAGCACTGGTATAGGTATCAGCGATAGGGAGGCCTGGGTTGGAGACCAGGGTGACCTTTTTAAACTTTTTCCTACCAGCTTTAAGGAGGCAAGCAGAATAGTTGATAGAGAAGCAGTTAGAAAAGATAGGAGAGAACGAGAGCACCATAGAGTAGGTAGGGAGAGGAGAGAAGAGGAAGGGTGGGGGAGGGGCAGGGAGGATACTAGGGGAGGACACAGGGAGGGGCACAAGCAGACAAGACAGAGAGAGACGAGACAAAAGTAGACAAATTGGACAAGACAACAGGAGCTTATATAATGGTAGAAAAGTTTGCTAGATGAATGCTTTGCTAGGAGGCAAAAACACAGAACGGCGCTACTTCACAATCCAATGTAAATAATGGTGTAACGTGGGGAAAAGGCCTAGGTTTCACAGTGCAATTTTAAATACTTTCACAATGCAATTGAAATGATGGAGGAAAAACACACCTAAGTCTGAGAGTCCTGTAAAGTAGGGAAAAGGCCTAGGTTTCACTATGCAATTTTAAATACTTTCACAATGCAATTCAAATGATGGAGGAAAAACACACCTAAGTCTGAGAGTCCTGTAAAGTGGGAAAAAGGCCTTTACAGGATTCACATTTTAGCCTGTTCTTTCCTTCTTTTGAAATGACCACTATTCTTGTCTACAAGAATGATATCAGGGCCCCCTCCCCCCTGAAAAATGTGGTTGAAGAGTCTGCTCAAGAACAGTCTAGTACCTCCCCATGTCTCTTGTAGAAGGGTGGGGTAAACCCATTCGCCCCAGTGCTGACCCATCTTTCAATTTAGAAATTGCCTTAAGCACCTCTTCATTCTCTATTGTTTCCGCTAGCTGTTCCTTCACTAGTAGATAATCGGGCATAGTATTGGCCAAATCTCTGCATGATTTAATCCGGCCGAGTCAAGATCTTACCGTAGTCATCTATAACCTTATATACCACCTTGTCTGTTCTTTTTCCCCTGAGGAACGCCGCCAAGAGAGTATGGGTGATTTCCCGTTTTTCATAATACGTCTGCTTTCGATACCTAAGTAAACTAAGGGTTACGGTCTTACCCTTGCATAGATCTCTAAGTTTCTGCCTCAGTTACTTTACTTTCAGCAACGTATCTTCTTGAGGGGTGTTGGCTCTCTTTCAATTTCTCTTCCCTACCTCTAATAGTTTGTTCGAGGTCAGCCTCTCACAATGTTTTCTCCCTTTCATTTGCCAATTCTTCAGAGATTAAAAGGCCACGGAAGGTGGCCTTTGCCGCCTCTCTCACTATGGGCCCCAGAACCTCCCCTGCATCATTCAGTTAGAAATATTATTATTATTTTTTTATTTTTTAATTTTATATTTATTGCATTTAATTACACACCCAAACCCTTGGGTATCACGGCGTACAAATATCTTATACAAAACATCTTTGGTTGCTTAAGGATTTGGTTACATTCAATCTTAGTTCTCTTACATATTATTCTTACATTTTACTCTTGAATTACAGGCAGGGTAATTTTGTTACATAGTACAGTCAGGGCCGGTGCAAGGAATTTTGCCACCCTAGGCAAACTGTCAGATTGGTGTCCTCCCACCCCACTCAAGATCCTAACCGATCTCAACCAACCGTTCTCATTTTGTTACCGATTGCCGCAAACCCATTACCTCCACCTAACACATTGCTAACGTCTTCTGCTTGTGGATGGATTCCATTGCACTTTCCTCACCCTCACGTCCACTCGCAGTGTTAGGTTTCAGAAGTCAAATTAAAGCCTCTGTGTCTCATAAATACATGTTTATTAAACAAGTCAATGATACTATAGCAACAACAAATGTAATACTGAGGCATGTGGATCTAATCCTTTCTGTAAATTATATGTATACAATACAAACAGTAGGAAAACGATTTTGGTAATGCATATTAGACACCTGTAAGCACATAAGCAGCACTACCTGGTACAAAATACTAAACATGTCCCAATACTTACTACTTACTATGATATTTATAAATGCAGCAATACTTTACAATATGTTTCTTATTTTTAAAAGACCTAAAAAAGTGAAAAACAGTGAGTGACTCTCCAGAACCATGCAAAAACCCAAGAAACAGAACAGCAGAAGTAGAGGGCCACCTGTTGACAAACCATGAAACATTTGTCTGGGTCACTAAAGCCATCATGAATGATACATAATGGCTTTAGTGACCCAGACATATAAAACACACATGTGTCTAGGAATGCATGTGACTTTGTAGCAGATGTGTGTTAAAACAAGTGAAAATGCACATTAGAAATTAATTTTCCGAGCTTTCATTTTCGCAAATGTGGAAACAAGGTTCTTGATATCAATGTGTTGACCAATGTCACGCTCTATTGACAAGGTTGCGAGGCAACAAGTCTTTCTTGCATCATAGCAGATCGAATATAACTTTTGATCAACTTTAGCTTTGAAAAGCTTCTTTCGCCACTTGCCACTGAAACAGGCAGGGTTAAGAGAATCTGGAGAGCGATACATGTGTTGGGAAAACTCTTTGCCAGATTATTGTTGTAAACAAATGTCAGTACATCTCGTGGGGATGACCTATTTTGAACTCTTCTTGCTATTACTTGCAATTCATTGCACAAATCTGATGCATCAATGTCCTTCGAGTCCCCATGTTGTAAAGCTTTCTCTAGCTTCAAGCAGTGGTCAAAGATTTGATGTGCTGCCTCAGTATTCAAACTGTGTATGTTATAAAGGAAGCCAAACACAGAACTAATTTGATGCATTTGAGTAAATCTCTCTTCTACAGATTGAAGGGCTGTGTCAATGATTGCAAAAAAAGAAGTTAACTTTGAAATTTTCTTTGGGGTTTTCAATAGGCTCATCATCTGCTTCATATGTGAACTGCTTCTTCTTTCTTCGAACACGTACAGAATTATCAGGTTCAAAGCACGCAGGAATTTCCAACTCTTCTGCAAGTTTACGTGCATCGATAAGTACTTTCTCACACCCTTCATCACTCCTGCACCCACTAAGAAACTTCTTTGTTTCTTCCAGTTGTTTTATAGCATCACGAACATCAAGTGTTTTTGTCTGAAGTTGTTTGCTTGTCACATTTATCTCAAAGAGAATGTTATGCCACACAACAAGGGAAACTACAAACTTGAAGCTAGAAATACCCTTTGCAAGACCTTGGGCATCTATGCGAGAGATATTACCAGATGATCCTGTTTGCGTAGTTTCATTTGATATCTCAACTAGTGCATCATACACATCACCCAGCTGATATCGGAGCGGATTCAAGGCATGAATTCGACTTTCCCATCTTGTGTCACTCAGTGGTTTCAATGTAAGATTTTTAACATGGCGCTTTAGAACTTCCCAACGGCGTGTTGAACCAGAGAAATACACATAAGTACGTTGTACCATGTCAAAGAAAGCAGTTGCCTCCAAGCAACACTTAGCTGCATCATTAACTACCAAATTTAAAGAATGTGCACTGCAAGGAACATACAAAGCACAGGGATTTACATCCAAAATTCTACGTTGTACACCATTTTCTTTCCCCTTCATATTACCTCCATTATCATAGCCTTGGCCATGCAAGTTTTCAATGGGCAAAGACATTTCTTGTAATTGGTGGAGAATAGTGTCTGTCATACTAGCTCCAGTTGCCTCTTTTAGCGGCACAAATCCTAAGAAATGTTCTTTTATGCACAATGATCAGAATCCAACACTGACATGGTGGTCACGTAGCGAACTATCATTGTCATTTGTTCAACATGGTTGACATCTGGTGTGTAATCTAGAATGATTGAAAAGTACTTGGCAGCCTGAACTGAGGCTAGGATTTCCTCTTTAATAGTTGTGGCTAAAAGCTGAATCAGTTCATTTTGTATATCTTTCCCCAGGTAGTGAATGTGTGTCTTTTCGTCTGTTATTTTACGAAGATGCTCATTCATCAGTGGGTCAAACAAAGCTAGATATTCAACAAATTTCAGGAAGTTTCCATTACCAAATGTATGCCTTTTTTCATGTGTTCCACGAAAGGCCATATTTTGCATGCCAAGAACTCTTACTAAAGCAATCAGTCGTTCTAAGATTTGCTGCCAATACTTCTCTTCTTGCTTAACGAGACGCACATTTTCTTCATTAATTGTTTTCTTTTTTTTCATTTGCAGTGACAGTTCCTGCCACTTTTGAATATTTTCTAAATGCTCCTTACCTTCTTCATGCGCTGCTAGAATTGCAGACATGTTTTTCCAGTCCCTTGACCTTTTATTAGCAAGAGATGAGGCATTGGCTGGATTACTGCTAAACAGCTTACAACAGAAACAAAACACTGCGTCCTTTGAAATGGGATACTGGAGCCAATCACGGTGCACAGTATTTCTGTTGGGAAGTCTCCGTTTGTAAAAGTTTGCAGAAAACTTTCTTTTGTTTCTATCTTTAGGGAAAATAAACTGCATAACCTGTTCTGGCCCATGTTCTACCAGGATTTGTCAGACATGATCACTGCTTTTTGGAGGGAAATGTGTCCCAGGTAGCAGGATCACTATAGCTCACGCTGATGGAGGTATCAGCACTTTCACATCTTCTCAAATCTTGAACCGGCATTTCTTCATTCGGTTCATTTTCTACATTGAGAGTTTGCACCAATTCTGCTTCCACTTGTGAGGCAGTAGCTTTATCTGCCATCTCAACTTCAGTTTCAGGAGGATCCTTTGAACGATCTTCATCTCGATCTTGCAGTGGATCGCCTCGAAAATATTTAAGAAAAGACTCTGCCTGTTTTGCTTTTGCTTTTTCCCTTTTTCTTCTGAGTTTACTATACTGTGACCCAGACAATTTCCTTCTATTTGCCATGATGCACACGAGCTGAAAAAAGATAAACCCAATGGATTACTCAAGCTTCCATTAAATAAAAGATAACAATCCAGTGTTCTGCCCAGGTTTCTAAGAGAACATAAACACATAGCCATTGCTTACTGTGGAATGACATTTATAAAATGTATACACCACAGAGAGCCCTAGCTTCTCATATCTGCACTCATTAGCATTGCTACAAAGCAATATTTCCTATTCCGCCCAAATTTAGCCCCATACCCCACCTCCTGCAGAAACACCAGTACTTCCATTCATGTAGTGATGTTATAAACTCATTATGCTAATGATTATATGAAGGGAAGTTTTACCTTTTAAGATAAATTCCCAATATATCCGCATTCAGTCCATAAGGAAATTAAAAAAAAATCTCTCTGCAGTGTGAGTGGGTAGGTGGTATGGGAGAAGCACAAGGGTGGTTGGGAGAGAATCACAATGTATTTTCAAGTTGTTGACAAACTTGCAGCTTTCCCTCTGCAGTCCCCTGGAGGGCCTTGCTAAAGTAGTATTTAGCCCGTCCAACAACCTTACTTTAAGATTATTATGCAAGGTGTTGGGGGCAGCATTATTTGTGCAACACCTCCTACTCCATCATATAAATGTGCATGAGGGCTTGGCTCAGTGAAACAGTGCCGCAAAGTCCTCTACCATCCAATGTGATGAGCTGTAGAAATACCAGATTTGTGGCAGCTATCTACCAATTGTATAAATACTTTTTAAAACTTACCTTCCCACATTTCCTGGGAAGGCTATTGAAATCCCCCTCTAGTTTCTTCCTGCAGGCTGTTGGCGAATAGGCTTTTGGGAACAAGGTTGGCTAATCATCTACAGAAACTCCTAGAAATGCAACTAAGACATAAAGGTAAGCCATAAGATAGATCAATGGGTTGAGCACTCACTGCTACAATCTGTGTGTGATATGCTTGTGATCTGCAGGTACATGTTGGAATCCCGGCATGGTCAACTCGGCCTTTCATTGTTCCGAATTCAATAAATGAGTAGAAGCTTTGGTTGGGTGTAGTGCTGCGAGTCCATTGAAAGCTGCAGTTTGTTGCCAAAATGTATATTTCTGTGCCAGAACGTACACGTTTCTTACTCTAAACTGTAATTTTTCAAGAAGAGAGAGCAGGAGTTGCAGGATATTCATCTGTGCAAAGTGGTAACAGTTTAAAACAGCATTGGCAAAGGCAACAGTTGGGCTTTTATGTGGGCATGCGATAGGCTGAAAGTTGCATTACAACAACGTGACAGTCATACACTGGAGATTGATTAGGCAGTGGACTGTCACCGAGGATAAATGGAGTGAAGACGGAGAGGAGGAACACCATTCAGAGGACAGAAAAGAGTGAAAGTAGTGGAGAGGAAGAAAAGAGGTTCATTAAGTGTAAAATAAGGAGAGACAGGTTGTTGGAGTAAACATCAAGGGAGATTGGAAGGTTGTGAAAGGGCCGAATCAAGCCCGAGAAGACTAAGGTGAAAGAAGGTAGTGAAGAGAGAGATGAGAATCCTGAGTACAAACGGGGGGAGCCGGACAGGGCTAGAGGAAGGAGCATGTGGTGATGCGCCTAGAAGTACAGGGAAAACAAGAGGGGAGAGGAAGAGAGAGGTATAGGAATGGTTTCCCTAGGTATGAGCAGGTGGCAAGATGTTGTGGAGGAGGTTAATACTGGGTTTGTGGGAAGAAGTCAGGACCCTGAGACGGGGAGCGGGCACGAGGCCAACAGAAAAGCCTGTGGAAACTGTAAGGGGCCCTTCTGTTTGCTTTAGTTGTACCTTTGAGGAAGCCTGGCTCAGTTCTAGCATCCTGTGCAGAACCAACTGTCAAGTACAACCGTGGACCTGCCACCCTGGGAGGCGGTCTGCCCACCGTATGCCTGCTACAAATGATCCAACTAAGAAAACAGGCAGACTAACAACTACACTTCAACTCACGGATTATGAGTGAAGAGGAGAACGCAAAAATCCAATAGGGGATTTCTTAGCAACATATGTTTGCAAAGTTGAGAACGACAGGCCTTCCTGTTTGTTAGCTTGAGTTTCTTTGCATTTTCATTTCGGCCACGCTTTTAAATCTATCATTTTAATAAATGTCTGCCTGTGTCATGTCAAGACACTGGGAAGGTGCTAAGTCTCAGACTCGGAGAATGACAGAGACATTTCTGTTGCTTAGAGACACTTTGCTTACACCCAAAGACTACACGTTTAAACACTTGGATGGGACCATAACCCAGGGAAGAATACTGGCCTTTTGGAAAAGCTACGCTGACCATTAAGCTTACAGGATTTTCAGCCTTTTTATTATTTTTGCCCATAAGTGTAACAATACCCCAAATAAAGATCATTATACCTGTACATGTGGTTGACTGAGCTTTTCAATTGATCTCTGTCCACTTTGTGACAGTTTACAATCATCAACAAAAAGGCACCCATCAACAATATTCAGGTGACCACATTTCAGCGCAACACCCTCACATTAGCCCTGTGAGAATATCTGCCTATGACAATAAGAAACAGATTCCACTCTGAGGCAGGTTCATGTCAACGATCATGTATCATATGACATGCACCGCGTCTCTGTGAGGGGGCTTGTGGAGGAACTAAGCACAGACGTGCGGCTGTGCTGCCAAGCAGCAGGGGGGTTGGACGGAGAAACAGTGGCAGGCTCCCTGATTGCACAATATGGCCAGTGGATGTGAAAATCTGGATAGCTCTTCGTTCAGTTAATTGTGCGCGGGGAATATTATGGCCCACAACCCAGAGGGGCGAAGAGAGCAGAAAAGAGGCAGGCTGAAAGGGAAATGGACACGTGGGATGAAGAAGAGCGAAATGGCGAGGATGGGAATCAACAGGATGTGGATGGCTGAGGGAGGCACAGGATAGTGGAAACAGAAGAGGAGGAGTAAGGCACAAGAAGAAGGCGTAATAGCAAAGGGAAAGGAGAGCACAGGCATGGTTAGAGTTTGAAGGTCGGGGGAAGAGTAAAGAATCAGGGAAAAGGGATGATATAAGAGTAAGGAGGCAAGCAGGCTTAGAAGAAGTAAGACAAGCAGAGGAGGGAGTAAGAGTAGTAAGACAGCAGAGGATGGAGCAAAGAGGGGGAAGGGCACAGAGACGCCTATGGCTTGAAGGAAGGGGAAAAAAGTGGAAAGAATTTGGAGAGCCAGAAGGAGTAGGGAGGCAGAGGATGCAGCATGAGGGAAGATTTAGAAGGGCGCCAATGTACAGTGAGGAAAAAGGGGAGCAGGATGAGCAGAGGGACAGGATGGCAGAAGAATGAGTAAGAGGAGAGGCAGCACAGCAGGGTGGAAAGAATGCAAATGTGACGGTCACAAAAATAGTTAGGTTCCGTTCAGTGAGTAATTAATTGAATTTTATTAGAGCACCTCGCCTGCCGACTATGGGTTAGTCACTCTGCTGCAGCAAAGCAGGCCGCTCTTAGCAGAGCCTCCAGCCACAATAAATGATGCGTGCTCAACTGCACCCCTCTACTAGAAAAATTCAGCTGTCAACTTCTGGTTTGAGTAAACCAAATAAACGAGATTTGACTCCACCAGTGAGTGTCTTTATGCCCAAGAATCCTATTCAGTTTCCTCTGGCCCAGCTGAAGATGTGTGGAGGCCCAGTTCAACAGAGCTGGAGTGTTAGATGAGAAAGGGTGTGGGTGGAGGGAAGGAGAGAGCAATGACACAGGAATGAGGTAGGGGTATGATATGATATGATAGGTTATTTATAACGGTTTATAAGCGCAGACCCGGGGGATCGAACCTGTGTCGCTCTGGTTGTCTTGCTTACAAGGCGAGCGCGTTTCCCCTGAGCTATCCTCCCGAGTAGGGGGAGCCTATGTACTAACACACACTAACTCATGATAAGGTGGGATCAGGTGGCAGGGTGGTGTGAGGTCAGGCTTCTTGGCCTGTGCTGTCTGCTTCTGTGAGGGGGCCTGTGCTCTGGTAGCACAAGGGTCGGTTGGAGAGCCATGTGAGCCCCCCGTTCCAATCTCCCAGCAGCTGCGGGATGAGAGGTGGAGAGGAGGCATGACCGCTGGATAGGACAATTCACTGGTGAGTGATGTACGCGAGGTGGGGTTTGGGGGAGAGGGGGCTGCCAGACAGGGCTGCCTGATAAGCTTTTAGGTTGGTGGCGCAGGGTATACCCCTGAGTTGTGGACCCTGCCCCCAACCCAGCAGCTGTGGTTTGGAGTAGCGCATCCCCAGCCCACTGCCGGATGTGTGGATGGACAGATATCCAATATGAGAGTTTCTAATTTTACTGAGCAGCACATAATGCGTTTTCAGGACTGGTCTATATTGTAATGCCCCTCGGATGTACGTAAAGTCCTGGGCACTATTTCTTATCCGTAGTATTTACGATGATTCTCCACTAATACTATTGTTATAATGTGGAGATAAGTTCTTTCATGTATTTACTGCAAGAGTAACAAGCTCTGATGGACTGTACGTAAGTAAAGCTGCCTGGACTTTCCTACAAAGAGGCTCACGGCTCCGAGTGGGGGACTCTGTAGTGTTGACTAACAACAACAACATTTGATACACAAATAACCCTTTCGAGTCGAAAGGCATTAGTTGGGTGCCCCTTGTAATTAATGTACCACTCTCTCTTGCAGTTGTACATATTCAAGGAGGGGCATTCAATGCACCTTTCGTTGCAGTCTTCGTAGCCACCCTTGTAGGGTGCTGGTCCTCGCGGCTGGAGACTCTGGAGTGAGTCTGTCCAATCAAATGCATATTATTTAATATGTATTTGCCATATGCACGCAATTAGTTACGGTTTGCTAATTGCTCGCATAGCGCCTTTAAATGCGAGCACTCAACGGGTCTTGATGACTCCTAACACGTGAAGTTAGTGCCAGAATCCGCTATTCTGTGTAGTGTGACTTCCCTGGGCCCTACCCAAGCAACCCATGCCCCCCCCGTTGTACATAATATACATTTGAACAAAATGTGATGCCTCTGTGTGTTCTGTGGATCAATTCGCTACCAGCGTTTTTACCGTGTCCAATCTAACACTGCATTGTCACCTATTACCCCTCTCCTCGTACGTGCAACAGATAGGATATCCCTGGCATTATTCACCAAACTGCGGATAAGCCTCGGTGCTGGGATACCACTGCAGTGATGATAACCGGCGTAGTATGAAAGGCCATTTGGTTTTAAATATAAGTTTGGAACCCATTGATCTCTCCCAATGAAACCTTTCAAAAATATATATAATCTATGGTCTGATTTTTGCTAGAAGTGCAGTGGAGGTGTTGCCGGACACGTGTCAATCAAGCCATTTGGCCATGAAAAAGAGATGCCGTAGAACCCCGGTGACAGGGGAAATTATGTATTGGGGTCCTGCAGAACTGTTAATCTGAAAAACAAACTTTGACCAAATTGCACCAAGCTCAATATTTGGGACTTGCATGTTATATTTCCACAATAGGCTCGGGAGGATAGTTCAGTGGCAACGTGCTCGCCTTGGAAGCAAGACAACACGGAGCAACACAGGTTCGATCCCCGGGTTCACACTTGGAAACCTCTGGGTATTAAGCGCGTTATAAATAACATATATCACAACATGTCTTTAGCATGTACTGTAAAGGTGTGTCATTGCATGTTGATTCTATAAGTGGCTGCTTAATGGGATCCTTTAGTAGCGCCTCATCTAGTGCTTGGCAAAATACATGTTCTCGTTAATTTCGCCTTACAAAAGCGCTATTATTCATGAATGAATTTACAATGTTTACTTTGTGCACACGTAGGCATGCTGACCAGGGTGCATTTAGGAGAGTGCATTTTGGCATCTGTCTCTATCAGTGACATGGGACTTATTTTGGGTAGTCAAGAACTTTTGGGAGCATTTGGTTGCTGTGAAAGCCATCATGAGGCGGGTGCACCTCCAACAGAGTCTGACATTGGGTTGCAATTCCTTTCTTTGCACATTCTTTGTTTCAAGCAATACATAGCGCTTCTAGTACCAGCTTCACTAGATAGAGTGTACGAGTGGCCATTTCTTATGACAAGTTCTCACCCCTGTTAATAGTTTTGCAAAGGTAGTGGGCGCCCCTCTCTCGAAAGAACATACTTGATAACCTGTTCAGTGGTTATTAACCACTTGAGAGTTCGCAGCCACTGCTTTTACTCACTGTGCCTTTCACAGATGGGAAATATCCATTTGCATATCAGTCTTTGTCCTGCCCAGGGGCAGTCCAGCACCCCTGTTAAGTTTCAATGTCTGCGGCCTTACACTTGGATAGAACATCTGGTTTTCCAAACCCCCAATTGGCTTTTCAATCTGCATCGCCTCCTAAGTAAAACAAATCACAAAGTAAAACAGCTTCTGGTTGATAACGACTGCTTGTTTCATGTCCAAAGAACGTGGTTTCCTTTTTGGGCAGTTTTTTGGAACCTCAAATGTCCCACGTTGGGGGTGAAGGAATCAACTATGCTTTGCTTTTAAGCACAGAGCATCTTTCTTTCTGGTATTTGTAGTCCTGTATTTGTAATGTGTTCAGGCATGCCCAATGACTTGCAGTAACAATGCCTGAACTCACAGCACATGCTTTAAGGGCTTACTGTCTGCATATATTTGATAAACAAGAATGCTAATAAAGTACTGATGTTAGGTAAGAAAAGTGGCCAGTGGGTGGTCTGCATTGCGAGATTCAGCGGACTATAGAATGTTCATACTGTGTAGTTCTTTTGCACGCAGATTACTGCTGTGCTGCAGTGAATGTTGTTTCGTTCCTATAGAGCCAGCCTCTTTCCTCTAAAGTGTGCTCTTGACCTTTCATTGAAGGAGCTGATGTATTGTGGGGACTGTGGTTTTCTTGGAGGCAATTTCAACTGTTGGACTCACAGCCCAGTGGGCTGTAAAATGGCTGAGACACTGCATACTCTACTCTTCCCCATTGCTCCCGATAAAGGCAGGAAGTGACACTTCCATGTGGGCTAACCCGCCAGCACAATTGATGCTCTGCTCTGTACCCCCAATTCAATGTATCTGCATTGGTTGTTTCGCTAATGAAACATTGCCACCTCCCTGTCCTAGGAAAAGCCCCCATCTCTCCCCCACCAGTAACCCCAACCCACCTGTCCCCCAACAAAAAGGCGAAGTGCGCCACTGCCTGACTTTCCAGTGGCTTCCCAGGGACCCCGCCCCCGAGACCTCCCAATTCGCACCATCTCGCCCACTCCCCTCGTGTTCCCCTCTAGTGCCCCCTGCATTCTGGTATCCGTGTTTCCTTGGTCCCCTGGATGTGCTGGCACCAGGCCGCCCCACCCTCCATTTCCCCCCAATGATAATCTCGACAGACAGACCCGGTGAACTGTGATTCCTTCTTCGAGCCACGTCCTCATGCACACATTACGGCATGCCCAAGTACATTCTGGCAAGGCGGCCACCCATGCGCGTGCATGCCTTGCACTTAGAGGATAACCACGCCACCCGCGCGTGCTATTTTGTCCACTAATCAGTTGAAGTTGACCCTTCAACATAACCGTTTTAGTTCTGAACCCTACTTGTATACGTCGTTCCAGTTAGCGCAAGGTGCATTGACTAACTGAGCCTTCCCAGCTCAACTTTTAAGGGCACATATCCCTTAACTTTCACTCGCCCCTATATCAAGACCCAAACTATGTCGCACGGCCGACCCGCGCTGAGACAACCCCCCCCCCCGCCCCAAGGTCACACTAACTCCTGTTAAACACTTCCTGCCATCCAATAGCCAACAGCACTGCATTTACAGCAGCCCTGTTCCATATTCAAAATATACAAGCGCTATATTCTTTTTTGCACATAAGTTTTGGCCTAGCAAGCAAAGTTTATTAAGCGACCTCTGAAAAGTTGTATTCCACTCTATTTTAATAACCATAGGTTTGCAAGGAAAGTCCCCCTGGCAGGGCAGCCAGTCCATAAACTAAAGGTCAGCAAAGCGTTGGTAACACGGGCAGCAACACTCAACATGGCCCTCCCGCATGGGAGGCCCGAGGGCATAAACTGGGAGGGTGGGGGTTGTGTGGGACCTTCCGGGGCAGCACCTTGTAGGTGCTCGCCCCATTACCATGCAGGTGCCAGGGCGGGCGCCCCGTCACCACTACAATGGTGACCCAGACAGCCGGGCGCCCGCCACGGAAGAGAGGTGGCAGGGCAGGTGACGACAGGCAGTGCCTGCCCCTGACACCCCATCAAAGGCCCCGCTCCCATCCGGGCGGATGGGAGACAGGGGCCAGGCGGCCAGCTGATGCTTCAAAGGGAAAGGGGGCTGCCTGCCCTCGGGCCAAGTCTGATTTTGAAAAGCGAAAGAGGGATTGCTAAAAGGTGGTGACTTAATCAGCACCACTGGCAGTGTTTGGGCAATCATCCAGTATTGGCATTTCCACCTGTCATGACACCAGAGGAAAGGCCATCACTCTTGAGTTTTGCAAGTCACCCTGAGAGGCACAGGTTTGCCAAGATGTGGGCCCAGAGTTTGCTGTGCATGGAGACCCAGGAAACCCTAAATGAGGACTCCCCAAGTGGGCAAAACAACATGTTGGGGGGTGCACTTGATGTTGGGCAGAAGGGATGTGACTTCATTTTTGGGGTGGGCTCCCCCCTTTGGTTTGCGTATTGTCTTTCCCCTTCTGTAGTAGCATGGCAGAATGAAAAGGGTGCTCTGTGGGGTCGCCACGTGCAGTACCAGAGGTTTCAAATGAAAACGTGGTTATGCTTTTTTGTACCTGCTACAGTGAAAGCGCGCTGCGTCAAGGCGCAGTGAGGCACGGTGTAGAACGGGCCCCTCTGCGCCAGTGACCTCGAGTGACCTAGGAGAACATCTCAGGTTTAGGGGAAGGTTGCCTGCCCTATAGGTATGGGAGAGAAGGTGCGCTTTAATGCCAGCGGGGGATGGCAGAGAGAGGTTATTACAGAGTTGAGGTCCAATGGCCCGGATTGTTTTTCCGCCTTTTCTGGTTTTCCTGGAGCTAAGGCTCCTTGGAGATGTGCGCCGCTCTTTATAGTTTTCATGATATGGCCAGGGTCCAAGTTGGAGAAGGATGCTGCCCACCGATGAGGGCGAGGGTCCTAAAGGAAGCCTGCTGCTGTACTGGGATCCAGCGTGGGGCTTCCAGGACGGGCTGACCAGGATTCGAGGGCTCCCCCAGAAGCAGGGGGACAGGGACCTCTGAGGCTCGCTAAGTTATCCCTGGTAGGCAGGCCAGTCCCAGCATATTCTTTTGCCCAAAGCAAACAGCAAAGAAATGTACCTTGACTGTTGACTTTCCGTCCGTACTGCCGCCAGAATGAGTGGTCTGCTGGGCTGGCCGGGCAGCACACGCACAGCAGAAGGCATAGCTCTCAACTAACACGCTTTTGGCGGGTGTCACCCGCCTTGTAAACAGCAGACTCACCCGCCAAGCCTCCTGCACGCCCATTCTTTTCAATGGGCCTCTCACCCGCCAAAAATAAAAACGGGTCTTTTCACCCGCCTTTGCGACACAAAAGGTTGAGAGCTATGGCAGAAGGCTGCTGTGGGCTTGCATGCTGCAGCTAGTGCAGGGCCGACCCAGGACAGGTCACAGGTCAGGTCAGCAGCTGAGAAGCAGGCCGCCCATCAGATGGACGATCGGACCTGGGCTGGAGCAATTTAAAAATAAGAAGAGCAGACTGCATTCAGGACAGGGGGCAGTGGCATGTGCGAGGCTCAGTTTGTGTATCTTGTTACTGGATCTCTGATAATGCGCATGTGCCAGCAGTGCTTGAGCGAGCGCTACCACGCCCATGCCCACGCTGGTACGCTCATGAGTGACCCTTAGCCGACCCCTGTCATTTCACGAGGCCTGGTGCCGCGGCTGCTCTGCCTGTCATGCTACTACAGCCAGCCAGCTGGCTCATCCTGCAGGCTGCAAGACAGTGTGATTTACAGGACCGGTGCTATAACAGGCAGTGTTAGCGTTTTGCCGCTCTAACATTTGCTAATATAGGCAAACGCCTAACCCTGCCTAGTGATAGCACCGGCCCTGAGTACAGTTGAGTATTTGGCTTCTGCCAGGTGTTAGTATTTATTGTATAGCCAGGTTTTTAGCTGTTTCTTAAACTTCTGAAAAGAGATGTCGTTGGAGAGGTGGTTGGGGAGTGAGTTCCAGATGCGTGGCGCTGTTATAGGGAAGCTGGTATTGCCTGCTCTGGAGGTGGTGAAGCGTGGTATGTGGAGATGTGTATTGTCGCTGGACCTGAGGGTTCTGGTTGTGTTTTTGCAGGAGATGCTGTGGTTGAGGTAGATAGGGGCTGTGTTGAAGATACATTTGTGAGTGATGGTGAGTGGTTTGTGGATGATTCTCGCTTGTACTGGTAGCCAGTGGGCATCTCTCCTATGTTGGGAAATATGTTCTCTTCTGTTTATACCTAGTGCTGATCTAAGGGCTTTGTTTTGCAGGAGTTGTAGTTTGGTTAGGTTTTTTTTTTTAAGTGCCTAGCAATAACACATTGCAATAGTCTAGTTTAGTGAGAATAAGGGCTCTGGCTAGTGTTAGGCAGTTATTAGTGGAAAGGAGGGACCTGCTGAGTGTTATTAACTTAGCTGTACAGGCCGTGGAGGAAGCTAATGCTCTGATATGGTTAGCCATAGTGAGGTTGGAGTCGAGGTGAACTTCTAAGCGTTTGACTTTGTGTGAGATAGTGATGGGAGTCCCATCCATTAGGATGGAGGTGTAGTCAGAAGAGAGTTTGCTGAGTCTTGTTGGGGAGCCTACTATTAGAATCTCAGTTTTTTCTCCGTTGAGGCAAAGACTGTTATTCGCCATCCAATCAGGGAGTAGATTTTGTTGATAAAAGCTGCATCTTGTTCGAGGTTGCCTGAGATGGGGATAAGAATTTGCGTATCGTCAGCAAAGTTAGTGTAAATTACTCCCATGGCATCTAAGGCCGCCAAGATTAGCTTTGTGTAAGTATTGTATAACGTGGGGGAGAGACAGGAGCCTTGTGGTACTCCCAGTGACAAAGGGGTGGGATTGGCAGCTTCTTCTCTGAGGGCAACTCTTGAGGTACGGTCTGAGAGGAAGGATTTTATCCAGTTTGTGGCTTTCTTTGAGAAGTGGAAATTGGTGGATAGGGTGATGCATAATTTGTCGTGGTCGACTAAGTCGAACGCAGCAGAGAGATCTAACAGTAATAGGATGCCTAGTTTTCCAGAGTCCCTAATGGAATCCATCTGGTTTTTGAGGTTAGAAGGGCAGTCTCTGTACTGTGGCTGGGTCGGAATCCGGATTGTCTGTCTCCTAACAGGTGGTTCCGTTTTAGGTGGGTTTGCACTTGGGTGTAGGCTATTTTATCAATAATTTTAAAGAGGAATGGGACTGTTGTTATGGGCCTATAGTTCGTTGGGCTGGTGGGGTCTAGTGAGGGTTTTTTAAGTAGGGGTGTGACCCAAGCTGCCTTGATGGATGCTGGTACTTCACTGGATTTGAATGATTCATTCACAAAATTAGTGATGGTGGGTGATAAGATATTGGTGCAGTCTTTAACTACTTAGGCAGGGAAGTTGTCACCTTTACAATTGGAGGGATTAAGGGAGGCTATGGTTTTAAGGACTTGATCATTTGTGACTTGTTGGAAGTGAAATTTGGGTACGTCCGATCTTGTGGTGGTGATAGGAGGATGGGGGTGAATTTGTAGACACAAGGAGTTTATTTGTGAGGCTATTTTGCTTTGGAGAGTATTTATTTTAGTGGAGAGGGCGTCCTGTGTGGTGGTGCACCATGCTTTGCTGATGGTAACAGGGCTGATGGGCTGAATAGGGGATTCAAGTTCTTTGATGATGGTGAATAGTTCTTTGGTGTTAGAGGCTGCATTAGCAATCTGATCATTGAGTTCTTGTATATCTATCTTCATTTTTTCTCAGAATAGGGAATCTTTGAACAGTGTGTCATTACATGGCCAACGTTTATCTGTTTTGAGCCAAGGTCCCACATCTATATATAATCTTGCCATGTCATGTTCGGACCAACCCACTACTTGTTTCTCGGCTCCCCTAATATTATGTTCCAGTTCTTCATTAACGAGAATGTAGTCTATTTGTGTGTATGTTTTATGCGGGGGGATTGAAAGCGTACAATTGTCATTCTGGATGAACAATTCTCCAGGTATCAGTTATATAATACCTCTTCAATTAATAATCTCGGTTGTCCTCCTCTCTGCTCATGGGTCGTATCACACACTCCCTGAGTGAGAACCATTCCTGTGTGGGTTCGCCAACATGTTAAAGTCACCTCCACATGTTAGGGTGCCTTCCTTCTACCCCTCTAGCTGGTCCATTACCTCAGTACAAAACTTCACCTGGTGTTGAATCGAAGCGTATACCGAGCATAAGGTCACCATGGTGTCTCCTGAATTACTCTTTACTGCCAGAAGGCATCACTCCATTCCCCTTTTGCTCTATAACCCTCCATGCCCAACTGATTTTTGCACTATAATGCCTATCCTGGTCTTTTTGGAATCGCTTGATGCCCACAACACTGTACCTACGCACGTCCCTTTAAGATGGAATTCATCTCCCCTCTTATATTTGGTTTATGAAGAGGATATCCAAACAAAATTACCTAGACTCCCTTAATACCATAGACCTCTTCTGTGGGGAGTTCAGGCCCTAAAGATTCAGTGTCCCTAGTTGTATCACATTATCCCCTGTGTATCTGTTGGGGACTTCCACTTTTATTTTTAATCTATCAGGGCACCAGACTCAAGTATGTAAGAGTTTTAACAAATATCTACTTGTGGGAGAATGGTTAGCCCTCCCTTAGTGTAGGGAGGGGCTCTTGAGCTGGAAGCACTAGTGATAGCTGACAGTTTTGTAATTCAGATAGTGTGAGCATGTGTGCTTATCCTACACTAAGGGAGGGGTACCCATTTTCCCACAGATAGATATCACATTATCCCCTGACATAGCAGCCTCATTACGAGTTAGGCGGTAAGTGGTAAAATTGGTGGTGACTGAGTTACCGCCAGTTTTACCACTACGCAGAATTATGAGGTTGGTTTTTGAGTGGTGGATTTACCTCCACGAAAACCCTGGAGGTAAATCTTCCCACTCAACGCCAAAAAACTGGCAGAAATGGCTGAATTACTATGGCGGTAATTCCGCTGTGGTAAGTCTGCAAAAACAGGCCCTTTGGGTCCAATGGGCTCAAGGTAAACAGGGAATTACACTGCCACCAACACTTGTAATCAGGCAGAAATTCCTGACCAAGTGGCGGTAACAGTAATTCCTTAGGGCAATTTTTCATCAGATTTACCTCTGAATTTTCGCCTAACTCCTAATGAGGCCCATCGCTTTGTTTCTTCTTCCCGCTACATCCAGTTTGGTTTGTCTTCTGTGTACCCAGCCCTGCTGCCGCTATCTCCACGGCCCCTGATCCCCACACCGACCCCCAATTTGTTTCATCGTGATTACCCGGATTACACGTGTTTTCCCCATTGAGCCCCTTCCCCGTGTCCTTTCCCCCTTTCCCCTGTTACATCACAAGGAGTGCTTACTCCCTCATCGGAGATGCCCTTCAAAATAAGGACCTCCTGTAGGGGATCCCTCATCCATTTTAAAGATACAAGTATATTAGAAGAGTCTCCTCAAGAGGCTTCTTAACTCTGACAGGTATCAGCTGTGAAGGACCATGCCGTCCCACGCCACTGTCCTCTCATTCAGCTCCGTCATTTGGCTGCAATCTTCCCTTCCTTTTGACAGTTCCATATTGTTGGTTATTGCGTCCTTTATCTCTAGGGTGTATTCAATTTACAAAATGTCCTGGATCCATATTGATGACCCTTCTGTGGTTGGTAATTCGAACCTCTGCACATGACTCATGGTGCTCTATGCAGCTTTTCTGTCCTTGGCTCATGTCTGTCCTCTTTGAAGTGAGTCAGGGTACCTTCCATTTCTTTGGCCGATGCTATCCTGTATTCTTCCTGTTGATATTCGAAGCGCAATGCAAATGGCTATTCCCACCTGTATTTTATGTCGTGGTCCCTCAGCCGCTGAATCAAAGGGCAAAGTTCTGATAGTTTATTTAGGGTCAATGCAGAGGGGTTCTGATATACGTGGACCTTTGAGCCATCATAGTTGAGCGTACCCTACATTATACCTCTCGTCAGGATGTCAATTCTTTGCTTAAAGTAGTGGCATTTGGCCAGTATCGACATTGGGCCCCATGTGTATACGTCTACACAGTGTATCCTGTCAAATGAGCTTCTCTGGAGATTTCGAGGAGAGCTGCTATCAGGCCTTTAACTGATGTTTCTACTGATGCAGCCAATTCCCCCACTTTCTCCTGCTGTCCCATGTTGCAGATGTTACATCTCAGCACCCTGTTTTCGAGGTCGCTGACTTTCAATTCTCTCGATTCCAGGTCCTGGATTCTAGCATCAAACTTCAGCTCTAACAAAATCCACTGAGAGCTGGTTATTTTCAAATGCTTCAATCTTGCCCTCGACCTTACCCCACTCACCCTTTCATCTCAGTCATTAATGCTTGGATGTTGCCCCTCATTAATTTAATTTCTTCCAGGAGCAGGTGTATATCAGATTTGTTGGCCACCTCCTTCATTTTCCAGCCTGTTGTCGTGGTTTCTCCATCTCACCCTTCCTTTCCTCGCTCACCGTGCAGCGGAACTAATGGAGGGAGGCCAGTGTCTCTGGTATTAGTGTATGTCGGGCTGGTGCTGCTCTGGTTCAGTCAGATGGTCGGTGGCTGGGTCAGGTCTTGTATTGCCTCACAGAGCGGTCGCTGGGTCCTAGTTCATGCCCTGTATATCCGGTCCGTGTGTTTTGTGTCCCCAGGGCTTGTCCATACCCCTCACCTATTGTTTCCCCTGGGACATGGGGCCTCCGCTCGCCCTTCTGATGGGGGACTAGGTGATTATCACTGTAGTTACCACTGTGTTTTCCCCTCTATATTGCAGCTGCTTCACCCGTGGGCTCACTGTGTCTTTTGTGTCCCAGTGCTGGCTCACCTGCTCCTGATCTGTTCCTTCGAGCTTCAACGCGGGCACGCAACAGCGAATCCAGAGCTCTTCCGCAGACCCCGGCGCTTCTCCACCGGATTCTTCTTGGCTTTCCACTGCAACTGGTGTATCCCTGGGCCTCTGTGTGCTCTGTTGTAACGTGATCCTCTCACGCATTTAGTTTACAGGGAGAGCCACGTAGCTACGGCATGTCCTCTGTGTTATGGGCCATTCTTTCAGTTTTTACTGTTGGCACCGCTGATGTTAACCGTGACGATTGTTTCTCTTAACACTCTATCTCCGCTCGCGGCTGGGTCTATTTCTTGTTCACAACGCCTCGTGGGTACCGTCCCAGCAACCTGTTTCGTAAAGGGCTGTGGTGGACGACACTCTAGGCTGCCATGTTGTCTGTGCACCCTGGTGGTTTCTACTATATTTTTTAAATGTATTTATTGTAAAATGGTTTAAAAAACAAACCTTTCTCAAGTATCAAAAATAAAGTGTACACCATGTGGCATATAATCGACAAGTGATTAACTATTGTGCTAGCCAATAAAACAATATATCCTTATAGAAAACAATACATGTTGCTGAGCAGAAACAAGAATGGCTGCCTAGTTCGTGAGCTATGCACTCACAGATATCCTGAATGAAATATTCTGCTCCCTAAGGACCGTATTACTAGAGACGTTTGCATCAGAGGAGGCCGGAATACCAGGAGAAGACATGGAACGAATCACTGTGTTCCGCGTCCCTCAAATTCTTGGTGGAAAGGTACTTGGATCCCCCTCTCGGCCTCTCTAGCATGTCTCCGTGCGGGCCTGAAAGACACGCTGCTTGCGTGCTGAATACATCCGGAGCTACGACTGGAGCATACGTCGGAGGAGGTGCCCCAAAGCGAGGGTGATTACTGCCTTGGGGCGGGCCCTGCCAGACCGGTCTGGCACTGGATGGAACATCTGTGACCCTTATCAACGCTAAACAACCGGCATGTCTCCCCGGTCTGAGACACTGCAAGCTCCCGCTATACGGCACAACATTATTGTATCATGCGACCTGCAGCCCAGAACTTAACGACGAAGGAGAGGCAGTGGGTAAATACACTCTGTCTATACACAAACATTGCTATCTGTAATCCTGGTAACTCGAAAGGCCGGCGCACCGCACCATACTTCGCCCGGGCCTGCGATTGATAGGGAACTGCCAACAACCTTAGAAACTGCGTTCACTTCTGGGACTGTGAGAGCCCAATAATCCCATTGGCGAGCGTTGTTGCTAAACCCCCATTTTACTGTGCCACATCCTCACCCAGTGCAAGTTATTGAGGGACATGACCCGAGGAGGAGCCAAGGGGAGGAAGAAGGGCCCCATGGACGCCTTTGCTAACATATCTCGACCTAACACGGATCCCTCCTGTTCGCAGGTCCTTGCCCTGGGCATAAATACAGCCACAAATACGACCATGGACCCATATATGTCCATAATGCAGGCTGGTTTTGTGGCGGTAAATGCCAAGCTGGACAATGAGGCCGTAGACGGAAAAATGTGATTAAGTTTACCTGAAGCAGAGGCGTTTGCTCTCCACATTTCCACTGGGGGGTCCTGGCGTGTCCACCACACATGGAACGCAAGCGTTACCATGGAAGCAGAAGCGCCGGGACCACCATTGTCCATTTATAGTGACACGTCATTGCGCATTAACGTGATGATGTCTATAGTAAATAGAGTTGTGATCTTTCTGATCACGCACAATTGCCGGCCCCCAATAGGATCATGGGGGATGTAGTTTATAGTATAGTTGGGATCGTGTTGTGTAAATTACAGTTACTTTATGCAGCACTTGTTAACAACTGTCGTGCCTTGGTGTGACACACCAGTACATGGAAATGGAATGCTCCGCCTGAATAGATCTTCTAATATTCAATAGTGACATTTAGTCATGCTGGCTAAATATCCAAATATTAAGGAAAAAGTTGTTTTCATTAATATACTCCTTGCTCGTGGCAACACATACTGATTAAACGTAATCCTCATATCCACATTGAAGTGGAATTTCTGTATTGATTATCCTGGGCATCCTGGGCTATACATGTGAGAATTGTGGAATGTCAACTAGAGGCCACCACTAGTAACATACTCTTTCATAAACATCTATTCTTCCTGAGTGAACTGTATAGTTCCATATTACTATTGAATGCATATAATGTTATTGAATGCAAGTTTTCTTTTCACAATTACTCAATAGAAAATCCAACGATACCATAGCTTAGATAGCATACTGTTCCCAAAAACATTCTGCATTTGTACAAAATTATCCTGTTGTTTATAAATATAGTCGAGTTCTTCCTACCAATGTACTCCTCTGGATACCCGAGGTGAAACCCAGAGGAGTCAATTAGTCGAAAGATGGAACACCAGACGAAGGACCTAATAAGTTAGATGAGTTTTTCTAGTATGGTCTAGGAGGCTTCAATTCCCATCAGAGATTTTCACAATGGTAACTCTAAAGAGTAAACAAGATGCAAGATAAAGCTAAAAGCAGCTCACAGAAATCAAGGTAGAAGAATACTGTCGAGGACAGTGATTTACCAGGACGGGGCTCCTGCTTGATTTGGATAGCCCCACAGAGCAATTAGTGTATTATCTAACCCAACGGCATGAGGATTCTAGACGGAAACGAAAGTCTCTAGTCCAAGGACTATCCTGCCGGCACAAGGACGCCTAACGACCTGAGCACCAAGTAATGTGCAGTCTCCTGTTCGCAGCGCCTTGTAGAAATACACTGGTGCAGTGTGGAGATGTTTCAATGCAGCCCATCCAATGTGAGCGTGAGAAATGAAGCGTTGTCAACAGATCCAGGTATTGGAGCATATGTTCCAGTTGTTGATGTGAGCAGGTAAGTAACAATCCAGATTCAAAAATGATGACTGAAGTTAGTGGGATTCCAGGGACGTTCCGAGTCTGTTAACGTGCAGGCAGAGAGGTTTCCAATTCAGCCGGCAAAGGGATTCCCAGGAGAGTTCCGGCTCTGTCAACGTGCGAGCAGAGAGGTTTCAGTTTAGCAGGCAAAGGGATTCTCAGGGGCGTTACGGGTCTTTTAACACACGGGCAGAGAGGTTTCAGTTCAGCACGCAAAAGGCAAATCCTAATAGCGTCCGGGTTGGAATTGGAATACTGGAAAGCAAAACAAGGCACAAGATACAAGAATACAATACATAGTTCAAAAGAGTGCAAAGCTGTGATTTTTGCAAAATCAGAAGCAATGACTCGCACAACCCGGAAGTATTTTATGGGTTGACATGGAAACATACTCCTCCCCTCAAACGTCACACGCTGGAACGAGAGTGGATCGGATACCAAAGTCGCCATGACAACCTGTGTCCGATACATCGAGGTAATAGGTGACGGTGAAAACGAGATAGTGCCACGAGTGGCTTCGTTGACGCATCCTTCCTCCTGCATGCAGATAATCCCGTAATGTGGCAACTGTTTTTGTTTTCAGGCCATTCGTTAATACGTGACGGGATCCTGACACCTTTCTGTGACCATCATGTCCTTTTATGTTAATTTGTTCGTGCTTCATAGTTTAGAATGCTGATAGGTTAGGTGGTTCCCCAACTCCAATTCAGTAATACATTCATTGTCATGTCTATACTTAGTAAATGAGTACTCACTTACGTATTCCATCATTCCCACTCTTTCAGACGTACTCAGATCACTTTACTTTCATTTCAACAAGGTTGAAGAAAACAGTGTAAATCTAATTCCTCATTAAAACCATGTGGACACACTGTATCTAGTCTGCCAATCATGTGCTAGGTTTTTGGGGTTTCTGGATAGTTCCTCTATCAGGTTGTGTCTTCACAAGTAGATCCTTCAAATTGTTGATCCTCTTGAGTGCAAAAATAGTGTTTTCCGCAGATTCTGTAGCTTACTGTCATAGTTCAGTAGTGGCCAGTGCTTCAGTATTGTTTGCTTGATCTTGGTAGATTGGATTCTGTATTTACTTACACATACCAATGGACCATCATTTGCAATATTTGTTGTTGTAGGCGTCAGGAGAGTCTGTCGATCTTTAATATCAACCTTACTTTTTGCTTCTATCACTTCTTTTTCATGGTATCCTCTTCCTTGGAATTTACTCATCATTTTTGTGGATTCAGCTTCCCACTCTGTTTCTGTATTTACAATCCTTTTCACTCGTATGAGTTGACTATATGGTAAAGTTTTGATTGTTGATGGTGGGTGAAAACTCATCCTATGAAGCAAATTGTTCCTGTCTGTTGAATTGTGGTAGATATTTGTTTCAAATCCTGGAGCTTTCGGTAGAATCTGTACATCCAAAAAGTGTAGCCCTGGGCACCCAATTTTAGATGTAAACTGTATCCTTTCGTCGATCATGTTCATGTACGCAAGGAAGGTTGTCAGTGTTTCTTTGGTGGCATTCCATATCAACAAGATATCGTCAATGTATCTTCCCAGTGTTGTATGTATTTGTGCCAAGCAGGGTGATGTAATATATGGTCATCTTCAAATTTCAATATGAAAGAGTTCGGGTAGGCCGGTGCCATGATAGCTCTCATCATCGTTCTGCTATTTTGCAACTGAAACTTACCCTCAAATTCAAAATATTCATTTGGGATATGAATTCCAGAATAATCATGATCCAATCCTTTGAGGCTCCAACTTCTTCTTCCTTGAGTAGTATTCATTCCACTGCTTGTTGGCCTAAATTGTCTGGGATGGAAGTATATAAACTGCATACATCGATGGTTACTAGGATGTCACTTAGTCTGTTCAAAAAATCTGTGGTGTCTTTGATGTGTGATGGAAATTTCTGTATAATAGGTTGCAAGATCTTATCAATATAAATGCCCAATGGTTGTAATATACCATTAGGGGCTGCCACAATGGGGCGCCCTGGAGGTTTATGTAGGGATTTATGTATTTTGGGTAATAAATAAAAGTGTGGTTCATCCGGATAACGCGTTGTCAAGAACATTCTTGTTTTGTCATTAATCCATTCATTATCATATGCCATGTCTATCATGGATTTAACGTTTTCCATGATTTCCTTTGTTGGATTCTGGGGTAGTACACTGTATGGAATGGTGTCACTTAATTGTCTGTTTTATTCTTCTTGATAGTCTACTGTATTCATGATTACCAATGCTATCCCTTTGTCTGCTGAGCGGATCACTATGTTTTCATCCTCATATACGTTTCTGATAATGGAAAGTTCGCTCTTGCGCTTGCTCAAGTTCTTATATTTTGGAGTCTTAAAATATTTACTGACCCTGGTGTTTCTGTGTCTATGTTAGCAAAATATAATTTGAGTTTCAATTTTCTTATAAATTTAAATATTTCAATCTTGGTGTCAAATAATTTAGACCCATACGTAGGCACAAAGTTCAGGCCTCTTCGTAAAATGTGTGTTTCCGTCATGTTCAAAAACGTCTGTCCGAAAGGTTAATAACTAAGTTCTCCTGCTTGGGTATCTGCTCTGAAAGCCTGATGTTTCTGGTCTTTCTCCACCCCCTCCTGGTTCTTTTCTTCTATCGCTCCGGCCTAAAAAAGCTTGTTGTCTGGTTGGGGTTCTTGATCTCACATTTGGTTGTCTCCCTTTGTTTGTTTCTTATGTGCTAATACTCTCTGTAGTAGGTTGTTGCACAGATCTTTGTGCTGATGATGTTCCTACCTGTGTATCAGAGTCTGAGCTTGAATGTTCTGTTGAATTTCGTCGTTGAAGATAATGTCACCACACACTGTAAGGACATCGAACACATCAAGAAAGAACTCAAAGCAGTCCGTGCGAAGTGTGACGACCTGGAATCGCGGTCACGCCGTAATAACATCAGGGTGGTGAGCATGACAGAGAAGCCCCTAAACATCCCCATGGAATCTTTCATTGAGGATGTGTTAAGCTCCATATTTCCAGAAGCACAGTTCTCTGCTCAGTTTTTGGTGGAGAGAGCACAGCGCTCCCTGGCCCCAACCCCTAAACCAGGAGCTCCTCCACGCACAATCGTTGCCGACTGCTCAACTACCGCAACCTAATTCTCTGGCTCTCATGAGAAAAGGGATATTTACAGTTCGACTCAACCGGAATCCATATATATCCTGATTTCTCGACTGGTGTTCACGCAGCTAGGTAAAACCTTTATCAAGCCAAGCATGCCCTGCGAGACAGGAAAATCACAGATATCATGATTTTCCCTGCTAACCTCAGAATACAACATGCAAGCAGATCACCTTTTTTGGAAACACTGAAGGAAGCAACATCCTACATTGAATAGACCATTCCGATGCCTCCTGTCACTGACTGACTCAGTATAAATGGCAATCTGCCAACTGGCTATCCTGCCCCATTTTCAATGCTATAATGGGTCAATCGTATGTTGAGCTCCCCTCAACTGTAGGCCTTCAAAATGTTCCTTAGGATCTTTTTAATTTTGAAGTGCAGAGCGTGCAAGGATCCGCTCCAATGTTCTTGTTGATGCTCGCTGGGCACCCCCCACTGCTTAAGAAGGGGTTGTTTGTTTGGGGGAATACACTGGGCTGCATCACAAGTTGGGCGGTAGCCCTTAAATGCGTCAGTAACGCTATAACCGCCACATTTAAGGGTCCGCCCAATCACGAGTCTGGCAGCATTTACCCCCAGCTATAAGCTGGGGGTAAATGCACCAACTTAACGCCCATTTTTGGGCGCAATTAGCGCGGCGCTATTAGTGCACGCTAATTGTGCCGAAAATGTCCCATTGGGTCCAATGGACCCAATGGGGAATACCCATTACTGCCCAACCCTTGATCCAGCCCTAATAGCGCCGGGCCGGGTGGCAGTTATGCTATTAGCCAGGGCAGAATCCAGGCGGTAATACCACCGAACACGTGATGAGGCCCACTGTCCTGTTCGAGGTACAGTGAGAGTGGAATTTAGATGGTTGAAAAAACAAAGTTGACGGCAAACGTGGAGTGCATATTTTGGTTAACTGTTGCATGAACGGACTGGGAATAGATAACTTTATTGGGAATGATGAGGTGTGGCGGTCAATCAATTAGGCTACTCACATGGAATGTCCAGGGAGTGAACAACCTGATTAAGGCTAGGAAAATACAGTTATATGCCAAGAGGCATAACATACAAATTATGATGCTGCAGGAAACCCACACTCTGGCCAGGGTGGTCGAATCCTTCGTGCACAGTTGGGGCCCCCAGAAATTTGGTACCAATCTCATCGCAGTCTAAGGGGGTTAGCACCCTCATTCATCACATGCTGGGTTTCCAGGTATACAAAACTATAGTGGACCCACTGGGTAGATATGTGGTTGTTTGGGGGTGACATGCATGGACATCCCACTGCTCTCATTAATACATATGGCCCAAACATTGACGACTCTGACTTTTACTTTAAGATAGTCGAGTTGATATCCCCTTTGGTCGATACCCAGGTACTACGGGGCAGGGATTTCAACACCATTCTAGACATGGTAACCGATAGAACCTGCAGAATTCCCCATGCTCTGACAAAATCGACCCAAACCATACTTCAATCGAAATATCTACCCCTAATAGACATATGGCAGGAGTTACATCCCTGTGCAGAGGATTTCACTTTTCACAATTCAGGTTCACGTATTGACTTCGGGTAGTTACAATTGACTGGCTCCCATTCACTACAGAAAGCGCTATTTTCCCCACAGTATTTCGGATCACTGCCCAGTACTTCTTGCCATTCGGCCAATACAATGAAATAAAAGCCCCATGCTTTGGAGGATGCCCCCTGCCTTTCTAAGAGACACCAAGGTGGTAGACCCACTGTACGCAGAGTTGACAGACTTTGTTTAACACAATGATGTCACGGTGGGGTCTCTGGCCATAATTTGGGAGACCTTTAAGGTTTGGTTACGAGGTCACATTATATCCAAGATCCATAGTTCCCTCCGCACTATACGCCTTGACCTCCAAGAGACTGAAACCAGACTACGATCTCTTGAAAATACATACTCTCTGTCACCTTGTGAGGCAAGGCTAGGTCAAATCCATTCACAACTGGAAGGGTTTTACAGGCTAGCTGACCATGAGGTTTTGTATGTCGCCACACCCTCACGGGCTAGGAGATACTGCGGTGGGGGATAAGGCCAGTAAATCGCTAGCCAAACTGATAAAAGTTGAAAACCGTAGGCAGCCGATTGCCAGTGTTTGTGACCAAAACAGTGAAATCTGTGTGGGTGAAACTGCAATTAACAAGGTATTTGCTGAATTTTATTCTTCACTGTATGCCAATGCTGACACTGTCTCAGACTGTAATCTCTCCAATTACCTATATGCGGTCCCACTTCCCATGTTGTCAGCCGAGAAGATTGCTTCCCTGGAAACCGCACTAACTACTAATGACATTGTACAAGCAATTAAAGGCATAGCTGCCGGGAAGGTTCTGGGGCGGACGTCTTGGGCATAGACCTGTATAAATGCTATTCAACGGAACCTGCCCCCAAACTCCTCGCACTGTGCGATGAGGCTATTGCTACAGAGAATCTGCCCCCATCGCTGCGAGAGGCGGTCATTTCTGTGTTGCTCATGGCCAGTAAGCCCCCACAGGAGGCTTCCTCTTACCGCCCACGCTCCTTAATCCACTCGGGTGTAAAAATATTTGCCAAAGTCATAGCAACCCATTTATTACCCCTCATGAACCACTTAGTACATTCCCAACCAATCAGACTTTATTCCCACCAGATCCACCTCCTTGAATCTGCGCAGAATGTTTGCCATTATTGCTTACCTAGATCCCAAGGTCAAAGTACTTGCAGCATCTGTGGACGCTGAGAAATCGTTCAACACGGCCCCGTGGAAATACATGTTTGCTGTTCTTACACGGTTTGGGTTTGGTTCAAAGTTTCTGGGTGAAATTCAATTACCATACACTGAACCTATAGCCATGGTCCATACAAAGCATACCCTATTGCCTAAGTTTCCCTTGAGTAGAAGCACCCAATAGGAATGTTCCATCTCCCCTCTGATATTTGCACTTACAATTGAATTCATGGCAGTGCTAGTACGGTTAAAAAAATATGCATAAGGGGGTTATGATAAGTGGCCCTCCCCAATTGATCTCTTTGTATGCTGACAACACCTTGTTGTATGTCCGAGATCCCGAAGTTAACCTTGCCCCTATCATGAAAGACGTACATGAATTCTCTGTATACTCAGGCTACAGGATAAACAATACCAAATCCGAATTGATACCACTCACACCCGCCACAACACAATTGAATAATATGATGGGCTTCCAATGGTCCCCTACATCGGTCCGATATCTGGGAGTGGTTATATCTACAGTCTGTCAATCATTATTGGCCACTAATAACAACCGTACTTGCATCGACTGGAAGCCAAACTTAAAATTTGGAACAGCCTCCCGATCTCAATATATACAGGCAGATATCATTGTTAAAAATGATTGTCCTACCAAAACTGTTATACATATTTAGTAATTTACTTATATGGCCCGGAAGGGCATTCCTTTCTAAATTACAATCCATGGCCTCCTCATGTGTCTGGAAGAATGGAGCGGTTAGAATGAGCTGGGGGAAAATGACAGAACAATGCGACACTGGCAGCCTCTCAACACTGGATTTTGAGCTCTACTATATGGCTACTTAGACACAGTATGCGGGGCACTGGGTCGCTGATACGGATGACCTCCCGCATCTCTGAGTAGAGAGATATGCTGCCTCCCCCATTGACCTGCGATCAGTTTATTCATAGAATGATATGCCGAAACTAGCTCCATTGACATGGTTAGGAACACAGTGAATGCATGGTCCAGAATATTTAAGAGTTTTAACATCGCCTGTCCAAAAAATAACATGGCCCCCTTTGTGGTTTTTTCCCGGGTTAGCTCCCACATATGACCCATCTATCAAGATCTTGTGGGATCCCCACGGTCAGTGAACCCTGGGTGACATGTTCCCAGATGGGAAGTTTGTATTGCTTCCTGACTTTTTGTCCAAAATGGGCCATGGGGCCTCCAAGGCTCTGTCAATACCACAGGATGACAGTGGCATTTCGACGCCATTGGCCCTCCTTCCCTGACGAACCAATATCACACCCATTTATACAGGCCGTCATGGTGTCAAAGGGGATTAGTTGTGGCACTTCCAAACTATACAAAACGATACAAACTCATACCCCTCTCGTAACCTCATGAAAAATAAGTGGGAGCGGGACTTAGGTTTGACAATTGACGGGGTACAATGGGCCAAATGTTGACAACTTACCAAATCGGTGTCGCTTAACGCAAATCTAAGACTGATTCAATTCAAGATCCTAAACCACGTACATCTCACCCCCAAGAGAATAGCGAAATTCTCCCCTGAAACATTACCTGGTTGCCCTAAATGCCCAGCCGAAATGGTAGACTCATTCCACATGTACTTGGCATGCCATTTGAAACTTGAATTTGGGGGTGCGGTAGCAAGTACTGTAAGTGACATCCTGGATATCCCCATCCCTCTTGCCCCAATTAAATACCTACTTGATGATATTGGGAAGGCCTCCATCTGAACGTGCAGGCTGTTCAATGTGGCCTGTGCTGTGGCTAAAAGAAACATTCTTAAATGTTGGAAATCCAGGACAGCTCCCACTTTAAGTGGCTGACTCAAGGATGTGATTTATGTAAATGAATGTGAAGAAGGTTTTATCCAAACTGTTTCCCCTGCTAGCCAACCTAAAGACATCTGGGCACCATTTAGAACTTTTCTCACCAAATATGATCATGTATCCCCGATTTACCTTTGAGGAACATAATGTACTGAGAATGTACCTGAAATCCTTTATTGTGAATCACTGTATGTGCTAGAACCATGCCAAACACGAATTGCAATTGTACTCCATGTCTTTAATCGTCATATAAATAAAGTACACAAAAACAAAATAAACAATACATGAAAGATAAATGTTGAACCCACAAATATTGCGGATCAGCTACAAAAAATATTTGTATACAGCTGTTTTAAAAATCTGGTTAAATTTAAGACCAAAGAAAGTTGCTCTCCATCCATAACTCTTAGCAAAGGTGGCTCACTACTGTTGTTGAAACCTGTATTAACACATTCCAAAAAGTATGTGGTTCTCAAGCCCCTAGTTGCTGGACAAGCAATTAAAAGCAGTTTCATCAAAGAAAATGACAGACTCATGGCGGAAATTCAGCAGGGTCACAGTGTTGGAAAAGAAACCCATGGAGACACGTTATTCGTCCTCTGGATAAAATGTAAAAATGTGTGCTAGACAGGGGAAGACGGAAGAGGAGGGGGGAAACACAGGGGGATGGGAAATGGGAAGGAACAGAGTGGACATGAATAATGAAATGGGCATGTACTATCCTGCAAACATGTTGTTGTGTGGTGGATTTAATGTTGAAAATATTAATAAACAGTTGTATAAAAACAAGAAGATATTTCATTGATTCTATTAGACTGTTAGACTTGCACAACCTACAAGTTCTTTTAGTCCTTTGCAGACCCAATACCATGCCTAGGACATCCAATGTTGGCACTAAATTAAACCTCTTATAGATAGTTCGTAGTCCACTACACAGAAAACGGTATACATATTTTGAAACAGAGTTCCTTGACCTACAAAAAGGAGAGTACTCTTCGTAGAGAGATTATGAACCCAGTTTCTCTATAGTTTTCCACCAATCCCTTTCATAGAATTTTGTCTCTGTCTTCGAATGATTTGTGACTAATTGACAAGAATCTGAGCCGATGCCCTTTAAAGTTTCCTTGATTAACTTAACAAAATAGTTTTCTGAGGGTAGTATTTCTTCATCTATGAATCGTTTTATGTCCTCAATAGAGAATAGGTCTGCAGAAATCAGGCCCAATTCATGTCAGATTATACAATTGAGCAAGCTAAGAGGAAGAGAGATGGTGTTCTTCCATAGAATCCTTCCAAAGAGTTAAGAAAGCTCCCCAAATTATACAGAAAGATGTCCAAATCATAAATCAGAGTTATTGCAATCTTGATGGTATCCTATTGTATTGTAGGGTTTAAGGAATACCTGGAGAGTCTCAAATAAAGTATTTTCAGTCGTGCAGACATAGGTTTACTTTTGTGCCTAAGCACGGCCTTCATTTTATTTAGTGAACAAGAATTAGATAGAGAGAAGCCTAAATACAGTATAATCAGTAATTACCTATATTGTTGAAACCTGTCACCATCCTTTCATGTATTCCTCCTGAGGCAACCCATCCTCTCACCAATCCTTTTTAACCTTTGCATGTAGTCTCTGGGCACACTCCTCAAGATATTGGACTGGGATGTCTGGGTGGGCTCCCAACATTGGACTAGTGCATACCATGTTCCTTGCTGCAAAAGTAGTTATAGCTTCCTTCGGGAGGTCGTCAAAGTTACATAGTGAGGAGGATTGGTGGGCCTGTCTATGCTAGCAGCAGAGAAGGTTGTAGTTTGTGCTGAAAATGAGGCCCAGACATTTTTCCAGAGGTGGGGAACATTCTTGAACTATGCACAGACTCATAACAAAGACTTTACCTGTCCAGCTCGTTGTAGAGCGATGGGTCTGCTTGAATGCCCCTAGTGCAGGGACGTGTTTCAGGGGGCCTCAACGGACAGTCTTGGGGGAAGCTCATCCAGGGTGCTGCTGATGGACATGTACTCTTGCTCATTGCACCATTGTTGTAACTTTGTGGTGGAGGGAGGGATTTTGTTTCTATTTCGTTTGATTTATCTTAGTAGTTGTATCTGCTGCTCTTACCAAAACTTGGCTTGAGTTTTCATTGTTGTTGTTTAAAATATCAGTACAAAAGGTTTTCAAACCAAAAATAAAAACCGTGATATTGCCATCCACCCATACACAGATGATACTCTGTTTTAAATGAGAATAAAAAGCCCACAGGACATCAGATGTCTCCGCGATTACCTATCCACCATCTAGTCTCAGAGGTCGACTATCTACCTCAAACGCAACTGATCCAAGACTGAATTCGTCCTTATCTGTCTTCCACTAAACAACAACTTGTCCAACAATGGCTTGATGATATGCGTCTAGATGGATAAGACCCAAAACTCCTTAGGCTTCGCAATGGTGAATGGCCATGGACAGCAGCCTGTCTTTCCAGAAAGACAAAGCCAAGAATGCCCAAAACAGCCTGCCTCCAAATCTCCCCGTTGGCAAAATCAAACCCTTCATCACGCTGCAGGTCTTCCGGATTGTAGTGCAGGCCCATGTGGTCTCGCACATTGATTGGGGAAAAGCTCTCCTGACGAGGTTCTCAGCTGCTCACTTGGCTCCCCTAAAAGCAGTCTACCAAGCTACTGAACATCTTTTTATGGGCACGTGGACATTTGACCGAATCACCCCGTCTTACACAAACTACATTGGCTTCTCTAGGCCAGGATACTGCTCAAGACTATCATCTACAAAGAAGTGTGAGTAATCCTTAGAGAACGTCACTTCTCCCATAGGGGGAGCCCCTTCCCATGAGGCCAGGGTGGTGAGGCTGCTACCCAATAGTCTCCCCGGGGGTGGTGGTCAGCAGGAGGATCTCATAGGGAGAGACTCCCCCCCTCTAGGGACAAGGACGAACATCTAAGGGAAACACAGTATAATACACCTCACCCAACACATTTCCCCACTTTGAAAACCCCACTCATGCACCTAACCAGCCTATGTGCCTGTCTAGGGCCAAAGACCAGACTTTTACTGAGACGAGGAAGAGCATGGACTACCCAAGTGAGACTGATGATTTAAGTTTTTGGGACGAGGAGGAGGCACAGAAGAATAAAGATCGAAGGACCAAAGACATTGAACTGCTATTAAAATAGATGAAGGACTTCAAGAATGGAGACAGCCAACCAGCACAATACAAAATCCAGCTCTGGAAGTGCAAGGAGAGGACACCAAGGAAGCAGCTAGCAGCCCGCTCCACAAGTTCATAGGTTGGAGAGGGGAATCCTTGACCCGGTGGCGTGGGACAAATAAGAGGCAGAGCTGGAAGCTGAAGGGCAGTGGCGTGACCCGAAGTGGGCAGACCAAACAGTCGCGGAATAATGCCGTGACCACCAGCAACAACCTGCAGCAGAGCCGCGCAGGAGCGCTCCGAGCAGATGGAACCAGAGCGAGCAGAGACTCACAGCCCCGTCAAGAACCGGTGAAGAGCTCCTGGGAAACAGGTAATGGGAGAGAGACAGAAAGCATGGGTGGGGACGGGGTGTGACAGAAGTAATTAACCATAAGAGAGAGTACCTTGTGAATCATCTTCCTCGGCACAGTGGTTGGTCAAAGACCACTGCAGAAGCTAACCATAAGGGAGCGAGCCTTAGGAGTCATCTTCCTCTGTAAAGTGGTTGGTCAAAAACCACTACTAATGACAACAGTAAGAAAGAGTACATTGAAAGCCAGCTTGCTAGTGGCAGTTATGGGAAAGGAGAGTGAACCAGGTCTGGCAAAACCAACCCACAGACCCGCACCCACAAGAAAAGAAGATCACAAACCATCTTCCGTGTCAGAGTACTTCACAGGAGAGTGCGCCAAGTACTACTGGGGGAAGAAGCAAAACCTAGGTCTGGGACCTTCATCCCAATTGGATCTTTGCTTTGTGAGAAAGGCCAGGGGAAGGGAGACATTCCCCCTGGTGTTGTGAGCTGTAAGATAAAGCCTGAGAAAGGTGCAGGGGAAGGGAGACATTTCCCCAAGTGTTGTGAACTGTGAGTTAAAGCCTGAGAAAGGCCAAGGGAAGGGAGACATTGCCCCAGGTCGTGTGAGCTGTGAGAGCAAAGCATGAGAAGACCAGGAGAAGGGAGTCATTTTCCTGGCTATTGAACCGGTAAGAAGGATCAAGTGAAAAGTCCATGGGAAGGGAGCCATTCCCCCAGGGATACAAAATATTGAACATTCTGACACAGAGTATCAGAGGATCTGCAACCCTTTTGTTTGTCTATGAAGTACTAAAACCAGGGAAAGGGAGTCATTCCCCCTGGTGGAGAACCTACAACTTGAACTGTGCCACCCAGTCCAGGAGGAGGGAGCCATTCTCCTGAGCCAAGAACTTTGGTACAATTGTTTAGTTTAGCTATAAGTTTAAGGGACAGAGATGGGGACATTTTGACACAGGGTGGTGGACAAGTTGCTCAGACATCTTGACAGATCCATTAGAACATTAGTTAAGGCAGGGAAACCCCCCGTAGATATGGGGAGAGCTAGGTTTACTTTTATTTCCATCTCAAATAAAAGTCTATAATAATCACTATGCCACCTATGCGTCAGTCTCCTCCTTATGCAGCCTTAAAGCAGTCACTAGTAGCACAAAAGTGTGCCTGGTGGCTAAGCGCTGCATATCTGGTGGCACACGCTCCTCGCTTTGCAAATCGACCAACTGGCTTGAATCACACCTCGTCCGCAAAGAGAGGACCTGCCTACAATTCTTCTCTTGTCACTCACCTATCATTTTTCTCTTTGCCCATACATAAAATATTTGTTCACACGTTTGCATAAAGGAGTCCAGTACACCTGGACGAACTTACCACAGGGGTTCACAGAGTCCCCTACCCTCTTCTCACTGCAGCTGAAAAAGAATTCATATGACATAAAATTGCCTGGGAAGTCAGTACTCAACCATAAGGTAGATGACTTGCTGATAGTATCACCTACTTATGAAGCCCGTAAAAAAGAACACTCAGGCACTGCTAACTGATCTGGCTGAGAAAGGACACAAGACTTCTAAACAGAAGTTGCACTTGTGTGCATGGAGAGTTCATTATCTAGGCATAACATTATGGAACTGACAGCAAACTACACATCCCATTATGTAAAACCACAACTACCTGGGGGGCAAGATTGAAACCACTAACTATGAAAGACCTCACTGCCACCTTAGCATCTCTCAAGGCCACATTGTATGCGAACAACATCCTCTCTTGCCGCTGCATGGCAATCATCAACAGCTCCCTAACTCAAGGCACCTTCTCCTCGGCCCTCAAGACCGGACAAATCCTCCTCCTTAAGATACCAACATTGGACCCTGACAATCTCAGCAACGATTTCCTCATCACCCAGCTTCCCTTCTTAGGTAAGAAAGCAGTAGCTGTGCGACTCCTCCAAAACATCGAAGGCAATAAGCATCTTCAGTCCTCAAAATCTGGCTTCAGACCCAGATGCAGCACAGAAACAGCTACCATCAAGTTGGTCGACGATGCCCTTTAAATCCTTGATGATGGTGTGAGAAACCTTAGGGTATTCCTTGAGAATCCCTTATTCAGGTGGCCAGGCCGCAGCCATCACTTTTGGATCCAGTTCCTGTGGGTGGACCAGTGGGGGAGGATCACCTGGGTAGGGGAACCCAGGGTTATGCTTGGGCGAGTACCCCAGGTGAGTCGTGCTATTGTGCCAGAGGAGAGGAGGGCAAGATATCTGAAGCTTTCATGTACTGTATTGCATCTGCCCCCTTCCGCCCATTAGATCTCTCCAGCTCATATCCAACAACCCCTCCGTACATAATCAATCCTGTCCCAAACCCGGTAACACCCAAAAAGCCTAACTCCCAGAATCCTTGTTTCACCAGTCTCAATTTCGAATACTCCCCATCCTTCTTCCTGACCCTCTGATTATCATTTTCCACATTCCCAACCTGATCAGACAAAACACTATGATTCCCACAATCCCCTTTGTTCATGTCACAACCCCAGCTATTCTCGCTTACCCCACAAACCCTACCAATCCCGTCCCTCTGATTGTCATCTTCCAAAATCATAATCTACTATGACAGAATACTACCGTTTCCACAATCCCCCATGTTCTGTTCTTCATCCCTGTCATTCTCGTCCAGTTTGCAAACCTTCCCTATTATATCCCATAGGACAATCCGACAATACCTTTTCTCCATCTTACCCCGTAGGATACTCAAATTCTCTAACTTCCTCCCTTTTCCGATACGAACACCTTTGCACAATGGTCTTGTAATAAAACTGTTTGCCTGACATGTCCCGACACAAGGGTCAAGCAAAGTTAGGCAATTGACTTAAATCACACACCTGACGAACCTTCCTTTTCCCCACAGGGATAAAAGGTGGAGCAGGAGAGCACAATACGAGCAAGGCAAGCATGCCAGACAGCATGCCGGCACAGCTACGCAGGCGCGGCAGTTCAAGAGAAAGAGACAGGTGGCAGGAATCTAGAGGGTGGAGGGGAGAGAAGTGACCTTGCCCTTTTCATCCCTGGCCCACTGAACCTTTGTGGAAGAAAGCCTAAAACCGGGAACAATAGCACAAGTGTCTTGCAGTAGATGTTAACGGTACACGGGGCAAGCCTACGCCGATAAGCAGGAGCGAGGGAAGCTCCTGCAACCGTGGTCCTGGCCTTGATTCCAATGAAGAGGATAGCCAAGCAGTTCATCATAGCTGGTGAGTCGAGGGGTGAGACAATAAGAACTGGGCTGTGTTTAATTGATAATCACAAAGTGGCAAGTTGTGAACCAAGTTTGAGGAACTATGAAAGAAGGAAACGCCACCACGGCACGTGGGTGCTAACTCAAGAGACTCCCCATCTGAGACAAACTACAGATACCAGCAGGCCATAGGATAGCCAACAGAATAGGTAAAAGTGGTCATACTGAGGGTCATGCAAAATCTGTGTACAATCGAAAGACTTTGATCTACAAACTGTTGAAAAGCAAGGGAAGTGAATCCCGTAAACATTCAACTGTGTAAAAGTTGAACTGTGAAAGTGAAGAGGGGTCAGCAACCAGAAGAGGGGGACCTAGAGGTGAGCCACTATCATCCTGATCGATAGCCAAAGTAAACCCGGTGAAGAGAGGCTAAGCATCAAGAGGGGTTGGAGCCCAGCACAGGGGGATCCAAGGATGAAAAGTCATTACCCCAGGAAAAAGAGGTGAAGCTATCACTCAAGCACTAGTAGTCAAGAGGGGTCCGAGCCCGGCAGAGAGAGATCCAGGGGTGAAGCCATCACCCGAGTACCACCAGTCAAGAGGGGTCCGAGCCTGACAGAGGGAGATCCAGAGGTGAAGCTATCATCCAAACTTCAAGTAAGAAAAGAACAGACATACAAATTGAGGGATTACAATTGAGAAGGGTCAGCGCCAAGAAGAGGGGGACCCAGGGGTGAAACCATCACCCTATCTGAACTGTGTATTACAACTGAGAAGTGGCAGGGCCCAAAAGAGGGGGACCCAGGGGTGAAACCAGCACCCTATTTGAACTGTGGATTAAAATTGAGAAGGGTCAGCGCCCAGAAGAGGGGGACCGGGAGTGAATCATTATCACCCTAACCAACTTTCATTTGGTTAAAGGAACTTTTGTTTTTGTTATTTGAACATGTCAGGCCCTGACAGCAAGAGACTTTTCGAAAGAAACAAGACTTGGCCATTGACGGTCCTGAGAACCGCCATTGGAACTGTCAGCTCGTGCTGGAGAAGCCTGAGACTGTACTGTGCTCCAAACTCCAACCTTAACCCGGGCTCAAACCGTGGGGAAGGGAGACACAGGCTACAGCATCCTGACATATCATTTGAGAACACGTATTTCTTTTCTTGAAAACTATCCCACAACCTTGTTTTGTATTAGTTGTGAGGTTTGGCAAAAGGTTTCTTAGTATAGGCCCTTTTATTTGACACAACACCACTAGGACTGCCTTATTCTTCATTTGATGGTTGACGCTTACTCCCATCTTAGATTTAGTTTTAGATTAGGTGTTTTTCAAACCCGCATGCAGCATTCATTGTTCAATAAACACCCTTGAATTGTGGTCACTTGTGTCTGCCTTACTTGTTGCCGCCTAGTTCTCGTTGAACTCTCAGCAGCATTCGACACAGTAGGCCACCAGAAATTCACCAACAATCTATATCACTGCATGGGGATCAGCAAGATCGTCATCAGCTGGTTCAAATCCTACCTTGCTAATTGCCAACAGTTCATACAAATGAATTCTTCCAGATCATCAACTCTACCCATCAGCTGTGGAGTCCAGCAAGGATCCACCCTGTCCCCAGTGATCTTCAATCTTTACATGGAACAGCTCAGAATCCTCCTCACGCCACACAACATCAACCAATATGCAAATGACACGCAGATCTACCTCAAAATATCCTCCCTTGAGGACATCCACAGGCTCACGGCCTGCCTCACATTGATCCAGTCCTGGATGTCCAGTGCTTACCTGAAGTGCAATCCCTCCAAGGCTGCATTCCTACTGCTGACCAACAACACCAAACACCTGGACATCCAGCTCTGGCTCTCTAGTATGAACCTCAAGGGCTTCACACCCCAGCTGGCAACCTGTGCTAAGCCCATTTAGCTCAACCACGACATACACCTCATGTTCAAACAGCACTTACCAAGGTAGACACAAATGGCTTGTGTGAGAAACCAGAAGGTGTCTCATGCATTAGTCCCTGCAGATCTCTCTCTCAGGTGGCCAGGGTACACTCATCGCCTTTGGATCCAGACCCTGGGGGTGAACCAGTGCGGGGGGATCACCTGCGTGAGGGGTCCTTGGGGCTGGGAGTGGGACACTGGATAGTGAGACGTGGTATCCCTCTCTTTCCTGTAACAACTTCACCCCATCCTATCAGATAGGATGCATAGGAACTTTACCCCCCAAGCCCCTTTCCTGCACAAACACTTTCACACGGACAGCCCGCTCTGGGAGAAAACAGACTAACACCCGAGCAGTATACCTGACGTATCCCAATTCAATTGTCAGGCAAGGTCAGGCAATTACTGACCATCAATCACACCTGACTTCTGTTAAGCTTCCCCACACAGACAAAAGGCGGGGCACGAGAGGACACTTTGAGCAAGGCAAAGCACACGAGAAAACAGCAGTTTCAAGACAGCAGCTAAACGAGAGAAGAAAGATGGCAAAACAAGAGGGGATCACAAACAGGGAAGTTGCCTTGACCTTTCTGACAAGAAACCGTTACTTTCATGAACCCTCGAGATTAGAAAGCATAAGACCAGGAAACCAGGCTGAAGAATCAGATTGTGTGTCGGAGTTACCCGGGGTGCTCCCGCATCACTAATCAAGGCGGGGAGAAGCAGCAGCTGCCTTGGTACCGTCCTTTGCTCCAAGAACAAAGCAGCGTCAGTGAAATCAACACAGCCGGTGATTTGGGGAGACCGATACAAGACCGGTCTGTGTTGAAGCCAGGGTTGCAAGCAGTGACATTGTACGACAAGCTCTGGAATGAACATTGTTAAAACGCGTGTGATCAAAGATATAAGTATAGTTGAACTGCTGAGTGTATGAACCTTGATGAGACTTTGATACAATACCTTTGACAGAGTGGTCCTACACCACGTAGGTGCTCAATCAAAGGGCCCAGTAAGGTGTCCAGCTAAGAATTATGAATCGAAGTGGCCCTGCGACGGATCAAGCAAAATCCTGGGCACAGTCTTAGGTCTTCGATTTTGATATAGCAAAGAAAGTTTGAAAAATTTGGTAAATTTGGTCTGAGACCGGCAGAGGGAGACCAATTGAAGGTTTTGTGTTAAAGTGGGTCTGAGCCTGGCAGAGGGGGCCCGGGGTGAACAGTGAATCACCCGAGAAGTTGTGCATAGGAGAATACTAAAGAGAAAGGAATTTTGAATGTTTGTCGCATCAGGCCCTCTGAAATAAGAGACTTTGAATGGCAAAGAGACTTTGGCACAGAAGGTCCTGATACTGAGATTTTGAACGGCATCCTCATGGTAGAAAAGCCAGAGTATGTGCTAAGCTCGAGTGTGCCGCCTTGCCCCGTGCTGAAAACAATCGTGGGTAAGGGAAGCTAACGACTCAACTATCCTGACATATAATTTCTTGCACAGTTTTCTTTTGTATAACATTGTTTCCCACACCATTTGTATTTAGAAGTAAGGATTGGCAAGAGGTGTATTAGTATAGCCATTTTATTTTGACCAGACTACTAGGACTGCGTTCATTATTATTTGATGGTTGTAGCTTGCTCCTATCTTTAGATTTAGGATTAGATAGACGTTATTCAAACCTAATTGAAGTTCAATAAACACCTTTGAACTGTGATCTCTTGTGTCTGTCTTCACTGTTTGACACCATGCCTTCCTTACACTTGATATCAACTTTCTCTCCTGTGGTAAATCATTTTATTTCCAATCCATTTAATTTAGCATTAATTACTTGATGTTTCAGCGCAGAGCAATATTCTGACCATGCATTATTTACTGGATAGAAATATATTCAAATCAAACAATACCAAGAAATCCCCTGTGAGTACATTTCTGTAAGGAACACATATTTGAGTTTAGAGACATGGGATTCCCTGAGATCTCTGTTTTGTAAGTGTTCCAGTTGAATTAGGGATGCAAATTGGGCTCTTATTGTCTCAATATTTTTAGTTTTGGCTATTAGGTGGCGGTGAAAGCCCTACCTGTAAAGCCAAAACTTTTGCCATTAAAATAAGAGCTTTAACATGAGAGCTGGAAACAGGGGTTTTGGATGCAGGTTTGTTGTAATGCTTTTCAATACAGGTTGGCATATGAGGATGGATACATGGTATTTTGACTATGTGTCTCATCCATTTAACGCCCATCGCTAAGTGAAATGGATGTGATTTTCCTCGCCTTCCCGCCTATCTCCACCCACGACAGGCCTCTTTTTGCACTCTTAGGCTGACTTTCTACTGTGTGGTGGATTTGTTGGCTATGTTTGCTTCCAAATTGGTGGCTGGCATGTTTTCATGTTATAAAAAAGTTATTTCAGTTGATTGATGCTTTTAAAAATATTTACTGCATCTTTTCAGTTATGTTACATATTTTAATGTATTTGATTTTCAAAATAAAGAATTTACTGTTAAAGGTACGTGCTTGGTAAAATGGCTTTCAAATTGTTCATGGACTTGCTTGTGGATGCGGGTGTCTGGTGTTTTCTGCTGTAGTACCTGATTGGATCTCCATTTAGTAATTTCAGTATGATCTGATCTCTAGTCTGCGTTTGTTTTCCCCCAGGCAGCCATTTTATTTTTAGTATTACTAGTAAAGCTGGGTTACTTGTTATTAAATGGCTATTGTGTGTCAGGGAAGGTGGGATGAAAAAGGAAGTCCCTCCTGTATTCGGGGGGCAAACACAGGGCACACCTTTGGCTAACAATGCCTAAACAAATTAAATTGTAATCACGAAAAGTTTAACAAGGTAAAATATTTTGAGGTAAGGTAAGGTAAAATATTTAATGACGAAAAAGATATATTATGAATCATGACAATTCAATAATGGTGAATCATGCCAAAGAATGGAAATTCATTGCATTAATAAACATAAACATAAGAATTACACATTGTATAGGGCAACATGTGCTTTTTGGTTCTATAAAGGAACCGAATTTCATTACAATTCATTCAAGCAAAAATCGTAACTTTGTGAGGTTACATAGTTGGTAAAAACAGATCTCTCTTTTGAGAAGATTATAAAACTGAGATTGGCCGTTTACACTCAGCAAGTCTTCTTGGGTTCAGGGATATCTATGTATCTCTGCAGTAAATACAAATAACAGTAAGTCAACGATACTGTTCCTATTATAAATATAATCCGAACTCAATGAGCTGCACTTTAATGGCGACCAACCTGTGATTCGCAGGGTGTCATTAATTTGAAAGAAAGATGTATTTTCAATGTAAATTCTGAATAACCTCCTGTGGCTTTCTTCCTTTATCAGGGAAGGTGGGACAGGAGGGATGGCAGGAGGAGGGGCTCTGAGCTGCCAAGGAAATCACCAAGTTTCCAAGAGATCCAGTGGGCAGGGTGGTGGAGAAAGGAAGCCTGGGCAAGGCCTGTGTGGGGGACACCTATGGACTGCACTGGGACCTGGGACCTCTGCAGCGGGTATGGGCCCAAGGAGAAGTCGCCCTTGCGTCTTGCCAAGGGGGGTCCATGCCGCCGAAAGGTGGATAGATGTAGGGCGTGGCAGATGGCAGCACCGGGCAGCTGTCTTCAGGGGGTGGGGCAGCCACAGGTCAGGTCGGGTGCCTCCTGACATAGCATACGAGTTGCTTTTGCATGGGGTAGTGCACGCAGACCTCGGGAGAGGCTTCCTGCAACAGGTGTTGGCTCAGTGCCTGTCCCGAGCACGCATGATTTATTCCACCAACGGTGAGTGCCGAGCAAGGCCATAGTCACGGGCAGAATTCTGCCCGTTGTGTAGCTCATAATGAAAGAGTCGCCCAGTGCTTACTCTAGTGCTTCTCAAAGTGACAGGCAAACAGCTGCTGTCTGTGCTAGGGAGTGGAGACGCTCACAGTTACTGACACACCTGAGCATCCCACCGAGGCGTGCCACGGTGTCTTGTGTCAGAATGCAGGGCACATCCCGAATTATAGACACTGGTGGCACCGGACAGCATCAGCTTTTCCCCCTGGTGCCTGGGCGCTGCCGGACAGGCTGGGAGTTCAGGCCTCAGGGGTAGTGGTCAGTTGTCTAACACACAACAAAAGTTGGCCACCGCTTCCAATCTCAATTTGCCATTTCTTTTGTCAGAAATGGTTTCAATGGGAGCTGCGGCTTATTAATTTATTTTTGGCAATGTTATGGTAAAATGTACAGAACAAGCATTGACAATGCCAACAGTTTGGGCTTCTGTGTAGGCACAGCCATAGTAGTATTAACTGCCCATTGATGGTAGCAGGTTCAAAATGGTGCGAGTACATGGGCATTTAATAGCAGTGCCTGGCAAATGCCTAAAACTTGTTCTTTCATGGACACTGCGAGAGAGCTGGAAAACTCGCCACTGCTCACATCTACCTGTAGTAAGAAGGGGTAAATATGCTTTTAGTGCTAGTGCGTGCTATAAAAATAAACAAAGTTGACTTAAGTATTTTACTTTCTTATATCACGTCCCCCAGAACAGTGCATTCTCAGAGTGCTACATGATTCCCCCCTGTCTTTATGCTTTCCTCCTGTGACATCCAGCCCTGCCTGGATATATTCCATGTTGTCTTCAAATCCATCTTTTGCCACACACCTTTGAATCCAGTCCATCTCCTAGCCCCAAAGCCGGCCTGAGCCCATTCACCAAACCACTTCCAGCACCTTCTCTAGAGAAAGAATTCTCTACTACCCACCCCAATCTCCTCTGAGCGCATGGTATCTTCTCCCTTTAACAATGTGCTGTGACACACTTTGTGATGGTTGTCTCTCTGATTGCCCACAAGAGCCATCCATGTTGCCACACACTACTCCCCTACTCACTCTTTGATAACTCGGTATCAGGTAATATTATCCCCACCAAAAATATCGCCGTATATATGGTCGTTTGGACCAGTCATTGGCGACATTTCTGGGGGGGGTAATTTTTGGGGTTTTTGGGAGCAGGGGTGTCCCCCGCTCCTTCAAAAATAATGCAGGCGTTGCGGGGGTGACCCCCGCAGGTTCCATGCCTTAATATTGCAGCAAAAATATGGCGATATTTTTGTATGGCGATATTTTTGCGGGGAACATGGAACCGATTACTCCATCTTTGCTGAGTTTCTGTTTATATGTACTACCTTTGCTTTCTATTGGCACTGATTGCATTAGGTGACATAAGAGGTCTACTTTCGTTAAAAAAGATTAAACAGTTCAATCTTGCTGCAAAGAGAATTGGCCAATGCACTAAACTTATCCTGCAATGCGCAGTCAGTGAGGTGGCATCCATTTCCAAGGTGTTCTGTGCCCTGCAGCCTTTCCAGTTCCCCATTCATGTGTGACATGGATGCCCCTTTTGCCCTTGTGCCCAGCAGCTATCAGGGTTTGGCTGCCTAGAGATTTGCCTTTGCCCATCTGACCCATGCACATGAACAGCATCACCCTCTTTAGTCACCTTCAGGGTCTCATTATGCTCAAGGGGCCCTCTGGAAAAACCAAGCTGCGGCCTTTAAACTCTAGTATTTGTACTCTCGCCTCTACATTGGACAGAGTAAAAATATGAGTGAAACTATGATTACCAGGATATAATGGCTTGGCTGATATACTTTCACACTACTGATTGCAAACTAGTATGTCTGTATAGGGTGTAATTCATCTTTTACATATATTATTCTCTGGGGCTTATAGTTCTGAATAATAAAAAATACAAGTAACAATATATAATGTTCAAATACAAGATTTGTTATTATTATTATTATTGGAGTTTCTATTGAGCGCTGACAAAGGACATCAGACATGAGAATTAATGGAACTGCCTGCGAAGCACCCACCCCACCCCCACTCTCTGTATATAACCCCACTCACTCCCCCTAGCCCCTCTACACCCACCCCTCACCCCTGTTCTCATTCCCCACCCACCCATTCTCTCTCTCCCTACCCACCCTACTCCCACCCACCATATCCTCTCTCTCTATCCCCACCCACCCTACCGCCTCTCTTTACTCAACCCCACCCTACCCCCACTCTCTCTACCCCCTCCATCCTACTCCCAATCTCGCTACACCCAACTCCTCTCTCTAACCCCGCTCATCCTTCCTCTCACGCTCTTGCTTTATTTCTTACCCTCTCACACTTACCCTTTCTCGCTCATGTTTCTTCTTGCTCATCATCGATGGCACCTCTTATCAATGACTTCCTCCCTTGCTCTATTCCCCTTCTCATTCTATTGCACACCTGCACCCCTTATCACATCCTCCTTTGAAACTTTCCTTCGTGCACCCTGGTGCTTATAAATGCAAAATGCAAAGAACAGCAAATAGCAAAACTATTGGCTTTGCCAATGCTTGTTTAATCCGTTCCATTTCAAGGGGCAACGTGCAGTCAATTTGATCACTTTCTAACTGGGTTAATAATACTTGTATTGTTGTACTTATGTGATGGCAGCTAACTAATGGTTTACTTATTAAAATAATCTTATTTTAATGCTTTGAATTATCATGCTTATGCAAACCTACAAGTAAAAACATTGATAACAATATTACTATGACTAATGAGATGGCTAAGCTATCTCCAGCCCCTGCTCACTAAAACATTGTTAATATTCATGAGAAATCTGTCAGGTGCACAAGGATCAGGTCATAGCCACATAACTTCTGGGTCTACCGTAAAATGAGTTTGTATAAAAAGGGGAGCCCCACTTGGTAGGATCAACCCAAAATGGGAGGCCATCTGATAATGGGACTGGGAAAGTTCCTTTAGTTAAACCAGTTATGACCTTTTTTACTAGAAACACCCCCGGGAAGCTGCCTTTCTCATGTAAGGCCACAAAGCCTAATGTAGAAAGGATTGGGGAAAAGCGCCACATAGATATTGTTCAGGTTCTCCCAAGAGATTCACATAAGGAAGGTAGTCACATTTTAAGGATGCTCCAGTGATTGATTCAGTCATTGAAGGTCAGATTAACAGGCAAAGTTCAAGAAAAAAAATAACATTGTTCCTGCCAGTGACCATGAATCAAAGATTCATATGGAGGTTGGAACAGCTTCTACTGCTCTAAGTAAGCTAACAAAATACCACAATGTTATCACTACAGTGCAACCCTGGACTGAAAATGAATGACCCATCCCGGATCAAACATAGCCTTACCTGTGAAAAGCAGTGGCAGTGTGTTCATCTGGCTTGCCTAAACAGAAGGGCCGCAACCTGTAACCTACTTTAAGTCTAGTATGTGCGTGATCACGTGATCATGAAGATGACTAGGTAGTGGCTTTAAGGGCCCTTTGAGGGTGTCCTCGGCAGTGCCGGTCCCGTGTGCATCTGTAATCATGAAGATGACTCAGTAGAATCTGCAAGGCCACCGAGAGGGTGTCCTCAGTAGTGCCTGTCCCGTGTGCACCTGTAATCATGAAGATGACTCGGTAGAAGCTGCAAAACCCCAAGTGGGTGTCCACAGCAGTGCCTGTCCAATGTGCACCTGTACTCATGAGGATTACAGGCACTGCTGAAGTCACCCTCTCGGGGGTCTTGCAGCTTCTCCCGAATCATCTTCATGATTACAGGTGCACATGGGACAGGCACTGCTGAGAACACCCTCAAGGGGGCCTTGCAGCCACTCCCGAGTCATCCTCGTGATTAGGCACATAGTGGACTTAAAGCAGGTTACAGGTGAGGCCCTGAGATCCTCGCCACGTTCGGCAGGTCTACGGCAGACGTCATCAACATGCGAACAGTCAGGCTGCAGATGAGAACAGTGGGCGGACTCAGGTAGGGCGGAGCGGTGACTGGGTGGAGGGTGCTGGGCTCGAGGAGGTGGAGCGGATTCTCAAGGCTGGGGCTGGGGGTGAATGAGCTCTAAGGAGGAGGTAAGGATGGGTAAGGATGGGTAAGGAGAAAGGAAAGAAAAAGGAGGTGGAGGAGGGGGTGAAGAGGGGGAGGACGTTGACTATAAAATCTACATCTGTGGAAAGAGAGATGGAGGAGAGAGGGGGACAGGATCGCAGCAGATCCCAGAGGGATAATGAAGGGGGGCTGGCCCGGAACAACACTGGGTCGGTAATCCAGGAAAAGCACGTTTTGAAAGGGCTGGAAGCATCAGAGAGCGGTGGGTCTGGGGAGGAGAAAATGCAGGGTGACAGTGTGTGGAAGGTGGTGTTGAAGCCTGAGTCGAGAGAAGACGTTTCTGGGGGTGAATCCGTTGGAAATTGCTAGATGGGTGGAGGCGGCTGTGGGGGATGTTACTCGGGTGTTAGTGGTGGCTGGGGGCCGGTTGTTGGTGGAGGGGATGGATGCTGGTAGCAAGGCTAAGATTCTGGAGGTGCGTTGTCTGGGTAGGCATGCAGTGCGAGTGATTGATCAAAGTGGTGTGTCGTGTGAGGGGGTGCTGTATGGAGTGCCAGTGTCTGTGAATATGTCTGAGGTAGAAAAGGAATTGGCGGATGTGGGGGTGATGGAAGCATGGAGGTTGGGGAGGAGAGATGCACATGGAAATGTGGTATCTACGACTGTGGCAGTGAGGTTTGCGAGGACGGAGTGTCCGGAAGTGGTGGAGTTGGGATATCAGAGGTTCCGTGTGAAAGTTTATGTAGCGTTGCCCTTGAGATGTTATAAATGTCAACAGTTTGGACATGTGGCGAGAGTATGCAGGAATGAGAGACACTGTGGGAGGTGTGGTGGTGATCATGATATTAAGGAATGCAAGGTGGAGACCCCGGAGAAGTGTGTGAATTGTGGGGGTGTGAGGGGGGCATTCTACCGCGTATAGGGGGTGTGAGAGTCACAGGGTGGCGAGAGAGGTAGTGCAGGTGAGGGCGGCGGAAGGTTTGTCTTATGCGGAGGCTGTAGCAAGGGTGAAACCGGCAGGGGTAGTGAGTGAGGTGAGTGCGAAAGAGCTGGTGGTGGATGAGGCTGTGGGAAGGAAGAAAGTGGTGGGTGAGGTGAAATGCGTAGAAATGGTGATTGCCCCGAAGACTGAGTTTATGTGCTTCATAGTGAGTGTGCTCGAGCTGGTCCAGGGGAATGTGTCTATCAGTGTGTCGGATCTTATGAAAGGAGTGGTGGAAGCGGGGAGGAGGCTTTTGAGTGTTGTGGATGTGGCGGAACAGGATGTGTTTAGGATGGTTGCTAAAGTGCGGAAGCAGAGTCGGGTGCCGGGATGAGGATTTTGCAGTGGAACGCGAGGAGTTTGTTGAGGAATGGTCAGGAGTTGAAAGCGGTGTTGTGTGGGGAATTGAATGCTGACGTGGTTTGTATTCAGGAGACGTGGTTAAGGGGTGATCTGAGGTTTGTGATTCCGGGTTTTGAGTTGTTTCGTAAAGATAAGATGGAGGGGAGATGAGGGGGTGTGGCCCTAGCAGTTCGAAAGGGGTTGGTTGCAAGGGAGATTGTGGTGGATGGAGCAGTAGAGGCGATTGGGTCGGGGATTCGGGTAGGAGGATCGGAAGTATTGGTGCTGAATTATTATAATCCGTGTGAGGTGGTGGAGGTGGCCGTGTTGTCTGGAGTGATTAGGGGACATGTGGGACCCTGTGTTTTGTGTGGCGATTTTAATAGTGCCAATACGTTGTGGGGTAGTGACTGGACAGATGCGAATGGAGAACTGTTGGAGGACATGGCGGATGAATTGAGTCTGTTTTTGCTGAATGATGGTTCAGGTACACGGTTGGATGTGAGGACTGGGAAGTTGTCGTGTTTGGATTTAACCTGGGTGTCTGCTGCGATTGCGGGTGAATGTGATTGGGAGGTGCGTGAGGATGGGGATATGGGGAGCGACCACTCTGGTATTTTGGTGACTGTGAGGGGAGAGGTAGGGATCAGGCTACGGATGTCTGGGAGTCGGTTGAATTTTAGGAAGGCTGATTGGGAGGTGTATAAGGGAGTGTGTCGGGAATTGATTGTTCCTCGGGGTAGGGATGGGTGGGTGGATGAATGGAATGAGCATCTGGTGCAGGGAATGAGCGCAGCGTCTGTGGCGGCAGTTCCGGAGATTGAGAAGGGGAAGGGTGGGAAGGTCGAGGTTTCTTGGTGGTCGGTGGAATGTTCGAGGGCTGTGGCGGCACGTAAGAAGGCTAGGGCCAGGGCGGTGAGATCTGGAATGTTGGTGGATTTGGTGGCATATAAGAAGGCTAAGGCGGTGGTGCAGAGGGTGATTAGGGAAAGGAAGCGTGGGTATTGGAGGGGCTACTGTGGGTCCCTGGGGAGTGATTCTGGTGTGGGTGAGGTTTGGAAACAGTTCAAGCGGATGTCCGGATTGATGAGGCCGCAGGGTAGTATGTCAGTGTTGTTGAAAGGGGAAGAGGTGGTCAGTGAGGATGGGGAGAAGGCGAATTTGTTGGAGGGAGTATTTTGCAGGAGTGCACAGTTCAGAAAAATTCCCAGAAGCGGTGAGGCTAGGTATGGGTGTGGTTGAGGAGGAGATGCGAGAGTTATTGGCGGATGTTGGTCCTTGGGAGGAGCGGTATGAGGTTCCGTTTTCTATGGTAGAGTTGGATGGGGCGATTCGAAAGGGGAAGTGGTCTAGCCCAGGGGTGGATGGGGTCATGTATGTATTTTTGGAGAAGTTGTCAGTGGAATGTCAGTTGGAGGTATTGGCACTGTTTAATGAGATCTGGAAGAGTGGAGTTTTGCCGAGGCTGTGGAACAGAGCGATTGTGGTGGCGATTTTGAAGGGTGGCAAGGTTCCTACGGAGTGTAAGTTATATAGGCCGATTGCGTTGACTGTTGTGCTGTGTAAGGTTATGGAACGGATGGTGGTTGAGCGATTGGGGTTTTATTTGGAGTCGAATGGGTGTTTGAGTGATTTTCAGAGTGGGTTGAGGAGGAATCGGTCGGTGGCTGACCCGTTAGTGAGGTTGGTGACTGGTGTGGAGGAGGCGTTGTGTGATGGGGAGTTGGTGGGAGCGTTCTTTTTGGATTTGGAGAAGGCGTATGATATGGTGTGGAAGAATGGGTTGTTGGTGAGACTGTTGGAGATGGGTGTGAAAGGGAGGATGTTTCGGTGGATTAGGGCGTTTTTGGCTGATAGGACCTTTCAGGTGAGAGTGAGAGGGGTGCTGTCTGAGGTTTGGAAGATGGAGAATGGGACACCGCAGGGGAGTGTGATTAGTGCAATGCTGTTTAATGTGATGGTGGATGGTTTGATTCGGGCTTTGGCAGGAATCGGATGTCAGGTGGATTTCTTCGCAGATGATGGTGTGGTATGGGTAAGAGGGCGGAGTTTGTTGTTGGTGCAGAGTCGGCTGCAAGCTGCGATAATGCGTATGGAGGAGTGGTGTGGGAAATGGGGCTTTTCGGTGTCTGCGGATAAAAGTGTGAGTATGGTTTTCTCGAGGAAAAGGGTGCAGCAGGAGTTAGAATTGGTTTTGAAAGGTGTGAGGGTGAAGAGCGTAGAAGAGTTTCAGTATTTGGGGGTGATTTTGGATAGCAATTTGAACTGGAATTTGCAGGTGGATGGTGTGGTGGATAAGTGTAAACGTAGGTTGAATTTGTTGCGGGCGGTGTCTGGGAAAGAATGGGGTGCGCAGCAGAAGTGTTTACGAATGTTGTATAAGGGGTTGATTTTGAGTGTGATGGATTTTGGATGTCAAGTGGCAGTGGGTTTCACAGCGAGTCAGAAGTTGCGGTTGGATAGGGTGCAGGCGAGGGCATTGAGGGTGTGTTCGGGTGTGATGAGGTCCTCTCCAGTGAATGCGGTGTAGGTGCTTGTGGGGGAGATGCCTTTGGGGTTGAGGCGGGATGCGTTGAATATGAGGTGGTGGGTGAAGTGCAGTGCGAAGAGTGTGGCTCATCCGGTGCGTGAATGTTTGAAGTATAATTGGAGGTTTGACTACTACAGGGACCGGTGGAGGAGGAAGGGGGGCACTTTGGGGTTTCACATGTGGGAGAAGGGGGTGCAGTGGGGTATGGGCGAGTTGTTGGCTGTGACAGGCATGGATTTGATGAGATGGCCGATGTGGATGATGGGGTCTCCAAAGGTGTGTTTGGAGTTGGCGAGTGTGGTGTCGAAGAAGCAGGGTTTGCGGGGTGAGATCAAGGTTTTGGGTCAGGAGTATGTGGCAGGGAAGGAAGGATGTAAGGTGTTCACGGATGGTTCGAAAGATCCTGTGTCTGGGAGAGTGGGTATGGCATATTATCTGGAAAGCACTGGGGAGTATAAAGTGGGGCGACTGACCAATGATGTTTCTATTTGTACGGCTGAGTTGGTGGCGATTGCATTGGCGATTGATAGGGTGTGCGAGTTGGGGTATGTGAAAGTGGTGGTGTTCTCAGATTCATTGAGTGGGTTGCAGGCGATTGTGGCAGGGGATGGTGATAGGAAGGATGTGATTTTGGACATCAGGAGGAAGATTGATCGGTGTGTGCGTGGGGGAATGGATTTGGAGTTGGCGTGGGTCCCCAGTCACAGTGGCATTTTGGGTAATGAGTTGGTGGATCTGGCGGCGGGTGAAGGTATGAGGAGGGGAGCGGTTGATGTGAGGTTGCCTTTGAGTGTGGATGAGGTGAAGGCTGTGGTGGTGAGACGGGTCATGGATGAGTGGCAGGAGAGGCGGGTGAGTGGGGTGAAGGGCAGGTGGATGTTTGGTGTCCGTGGTTGAAGGTGGATGCAGGGAGTCTGGAATGGAGGAGGGGGGGAGGAGGTGATGCTGAATCGGTTGAGAATAGGACATGTGGGGCTGAATGACTGTCTATATCGAGTGGGGAAGCGTGAGTCGAGGGACTGTGCAGTGTGTGGGGTGCCTGAGACAGTGGGACATTTTCTGCTTAGGTGTGAGAGACATGTTGAGGAGAGAGAATTAATGAGAGTTTGGATGTCTGCGCTGGGTGTGGCTGAGCTGAGTGGGAAGGCTTTGCTGGGAGGTGACGGTGTGAGAGGCAGGAGGAGGAGCAGTGTGTTGTTGGATTTTGTGAGGCAGACGGGGCGGTGGGAGGAGTTATGAGATTGTGAGGGCTATGTGTATGAATTGTGGGGGTAGGTGCACATCATCCTATTGGATGGGGAAGCGCCTGCGTGGGTCCGCCCACACATTCAGTAATTTAGAAGAAGAAGAAGAAGTTGAGGCCCTTCTGTTTAGGCGAGCAGGATGAACACACCGCCACTGCTTTTCACAGGTATGGCTATGTTGGACCCGGGTTGGGTCATTCATTTTGAGTGCAGGGTTGCACTGTAGTGATACCATTGTGATATTTTGTTAGCTTACTTACAGCAGTAGAAGCAGTTGCAACCCCCATATGAATGTTTGATTCATGGTCACTGGCAGGAACAATGTTATTTTTTCTTGAACTTTGCCTATTAATCTATCCTCTAATGACAGAATCAATCAATGGAGCATCCTTAAAATATGACTACCTTCCTTATGTGAATCTCTTGGGAGAACCTAGACAATGGACCTCATTACAAGTACACCGGTCCGGAGTGAACGCCGCCGGTAAAACCATACTGGCACCGTTTCCACGTCCGCCCAATCATGACCCGCTGCCCCGGAAATAGCACCTCCCCCAACCGCCACCGGGGAGTTAAGGGTCCCGTAAAGCCCACCTGCACGGAAACCCCTCCGTTACCGGCAATACGTAACACAGCGGGCATCACAACTAGCGCAGACACGGAAACACTGCCAGAAAAATGGCGTTAAAACCGTGATCAGGGTGGCGGTACCGCCGCCACCGCGAACATGATGTTAAACAGTGCCTGCTGAACTGAATCAGGGCACAGGTGCCCCAAATCAGCCCTGCTGGACCCAGCAGCACACTGGGAGCCTACAAAAAGGGCCACACCCAGCCCAACACAACACAGACCCATGCAGGCAGCAGCTCTAGTAGCACTTGGACTGGGCCTACTCAACCAACAGGCAGCACTGCACATGATGGCAGTAATGGTGAAGGAGGCGGAGGCGGAGGAGGCGCAGGCGCCAACCAGCCAACCCTGCACCTATGGCAAACCCCATTGTCCAGCCGGCACAACCCCGCAGGCAGCCTGCAATACCACGCATCAGGGCCTCACCCTGGAACCTTACCCCAGGACAGATCCACACACTATACCGGCTGGACCGTCCAACAATCCTGTTCATGATTGAGGACAACATCAGCAGCCACTTAGACACCCCCACCGCCACCCCCCCCCGAAGGTTGTGTCTGTGCTGCATTTCCTTGGCACTGGCACCTATCAACACACGGTCGGTGAGCTGCACGGCATATCACAACCCTGTTTTTCAAAAATCCTGGTACAGGTACTGGATGCCCTGTTGCGCCATGTGTTGGAACACATAGCCCTACCCCGTACCCTCCCCGAGGTCATTGCCACCAAGTTGGCCTTCCATGCCATAGCAGGCATGCCAAATTGCATAGGTGCAGTTGACTGCACCCACATTGAGCTGACAGTACCATGTGCAATTGAGATAGTGTTCCGCAATAGGAAACAGTATCACATGTTGAATGTAGAGATGGTATGTGATGCCATGCTACTCATTACACACTGCTGCGCACGTTTCCCAGGCTCAACCCATGACTCAATGGTACTGCGGAATTCCACGTTGCCACGGTACATGGAACGCTATGCTGGACAAACCACATGGCTATTAGGTGAGTACAGCTGACAATGCTCCGACCCTGTTGAAGTGGTGTGTGTGTCTCCAGGCCAATGAGCAATGTGAATGTGCCGCTGTGACCGCACATGCATCACCCCCCCTGCCATCAACCAAATAGACAGCGAATCCCAAACATCACAAAGGAAGACATGACAGGTCAACACAGTGTGCCCGTACACACCCTGCCACATGACACACACAGCCGATACTGTCATTGTCCCATACACCTTGTGCCACTGCAAACACCCACCCACAAATGGAACACTGTCCTCCCAATGCACATGATGCCTGTAAATGAGACGTCCTGCATTAACTACTTCATTACAGTGGAGTGACTCTGCCATGTGTGCACATCATTGCACTATGCCATACTCACAATCAAAATGTCACCCGCAGGGCAGAGTACACATGCACGCACATGTGTAGGTCAATATCCATTTGGCTACATCCACTGTGATTGCCAATAAACACTTCCAACCACTGCATGGCACACATGCATGAATGAACAATGATACAAGATAGCACAGCTATCAGATGAAGACATGATACCACAAACACTGACACGTCCCCCCATCTACATCCCATGTAGGTGATGCTGGATATGCACTCACGCCATGGATGATGACACCTGTACGGAGACCAAGGAACAGGCATGAAGAGACGTACAATAGGGCACATGTCCGCACACGTGGAATGATTGAGAGGGCATTCAGACTGCTGAAGGCCCGGTTCCGCTGTTTGAGCAGATCTGGCGGATCACTGCTGTACAGCCCAGTGAAGACGGGTAAAATCACGCTCGTATATGCCATGTGCCATGATGCACAATCTCTGCCTGCGCAGGAACATCCCAATGACCCCAGACGCAGATGAAGAAGATTGGGATGGAGATGGAGATGGGGATGGGATGGCACCACCTCCCCCTGGGGGTCCACTTGATGGCCAAAGAGCACGGGATGAACTGATTCGCATTTACTTTTGAGACACAGCACATTCACAGCAATGCATGGACATGGTGATGACAATAAATGATTTGTTGTACTGCAAATGAAAGGATAGATGTCCACACATGTATGTTTTGATCTCAAATGATATATTGATGAATTAACAACAGAGAAGGAGGTGCAATGGTTAAGGAAGCTGTACACCCATGCCCACCCACCACCCGAACGTACCCACCCCCACCCAGGCCCCAATGTTCAAACACCCAAAACAACCTCCCCCACCACCCAAACGTACCCACCCTTCACACCCTTCAAGTCCATATGTGTCCTGCAGTGCCCCACACACATGGCATCACTTCCGCGTGCGCTTCTGTGCCTGTGCATCCTTGCCTGAGAGCCCCGTTAGCTGACTCGAGTGCCTCCTTGGACTGGCAGTAGTGGAGCTGGATGGGGTGGTGGTATTGGATGGCACAGAATCAGGTATAGATGGCATACGTGCAATATTTGCTTGTTGCCCAATCAACATGGACTCTATGAGCCTGGAGGTGTTGTCATTACCCTCCCGCACATGGCGTGCCAGGCTGACAATAGTGCTGGCAAAGCGTCCAATGGACCTTGATAGGCGACGCACTGACGTGCTGTAGCACTCCCTCTGCAGCCTAGATTCCTCAAGCTGCCTCTCCACCAGCTGGGAGAGGGTAGCCTGCTGCTCCTCCATCCGCTGCATGCGGGAATTAAGCTCTGCCATAGATGGGGTGGGTGACCTCATGGGACTTCGGAGTGATGTGGGGCTAAACTCCAGCTGATGGAAGGATCCCAGGTCATCAAATGTGGGCATCTCCCCCTGTGGCCCAGTATCAGAGTGCTCTGCCGGGGCACTGTTGTCACTACAGGCCGCCTCCTCTGCAGTGCAGCTGCCTTCTGTGTTGGTTTGGGTGGGCATGATGGGTTCCCGTGGCACCTGTGTTAACTCAGGCAGCGTGGAGACGCTGGGGATGTTGGTGTTGGTGGCCGTCACATTTGTTGCAGTTGGTACTGGGGGCAGAGATGCCGAACTGCTGGCAGCATCCTCTTGTGCAGGGGCGGTGGTTTGGACACGTGCCGGTGCAGATTGCCTGGCCTGTTGTGTAGTATCACTGTCACTTGATACGGCTGTGGGGACACAGAGGACATGCAATTAGTGTTGTGGTGGTGGCTGATGGGTGCATCACATGCATCATACAGGTTGATCATTCAATAGTGTTAGTTACATGCATCTGATTGTTGGGGGTATGCATTGTTGTGATATTGGTTGCCATACGGATCATGATGGGTCCTTTGGCCCAGTCATGCACTGCTTGGGGGGGGGTTGTTAATGGGTCCTTTAGCCCAGTCATGCACTGCTTGGGGGGGTTGTTAATGGGTCCTTTAGCCCAGTCATGCACTGCTTGGGGGGGGGTTGTTACTGGGTCCTTTGGCCCAGTCATGCATTGCTTGGGTGGGGGGTTGTTAATGGGTCCTTTGGCCCAGTCATGCACTTCTTGGGGGGGGGGGTTGTTAATGGGTCCTTTAGGCCAGTCATGCACTGCTTGGGGGGGTTGTTAATGGGCCCTTTAGCCCAGTCATGCACTGCTTGGGGGGGGGGGGTTTGTTAATGGAGTTGTTAATGGGTCCTTTAGCCCAGTCATGCCATCAACATATTCTCATGTGGCATTCATGTTTCACCACTTACCAGCATCTGCAGGTGGCCTCACTCCTGCCTCAGACTCCCCGATCCCATGGATGCCCTCAAGGTGGAGGACACTGCTGCAACGCTCCTCCCATGCTTGCAGCCTAAGTGGGGAAGGGGGTCCTCCACCTGTCCCACTGCTGCGTTGGCGGTGTGGAGATCAGGTTCAGAACCCTCAGCCTGAGGTCGTCCCACCGCTTGTGGCAGTCCTTGACGCTCCTCACAGTCACGCCAACAGCAGTGCACTTGCGTGCTGCTTCCGCCCACACTTCCTTCCTCCGCTGCTGTGTGGCACGCCGTTGATCGGCTCTGAACAGCATCTCTGCATGCTCCACTATATGCTCCACCAGAACAATTAGCTCCGCCTCACTAAAGCACTGTTTGCGCTGCCTCTGAGCTGGAATCCTGGCAGACATGCTGGTGGTCCCTTTTGCCTTCTCACAGTGTGGATTCTGCTTGTGCTGACTCTGGATGGCAATGGATTGTGCTTTATATGATGGCCGCCTCTCTGTTTCCTGTTTTGGCGATCATGGTATTTCCAGTTCCGTGTCCGTGGCGATGGAGGTCGGACACGGTTTTTGTGCTACTTGTGGCAGCGCTATGTCCATTTCTGTGGCTTTTTCCGTGATGGCGGTAACAACGTTTCCGCATCCTTGTGGTGCGCGCGACCGCCAGCACGTAATCGGACGGTCTTTCCGCAACCTTGCGGACACGGAAACTTTGTTACCGCCGTCACGGAATCACTGCGGTCCAAACCTGACAGGTTGTAATGAGGCCCAATATCTTTGTGGCGCTTTTCACCAATGCTTTCTACATTAGGCTTTTTGGCCTTGCCTGAAAAAGGCAGCTTTCTGGGGGTATTTTTTAGCAGAAAAGGTCATAACTGGTTTAACTAAAGGAACCTTCCCAGTCCCATTATCAGATGGCCTCCCATTTTGGATTGATCCTACCAAGTGAGGCTCCCCTTTTTATACAAACTCCTTTTATGGTAGACCCAGAAGTTATGTTACTATGACCTGATCCTTGTGCACCTGGCAGATCGCTCAAAAGCACTCATTGTTGGAAGTCAATGCATTGAATATTAACAATGTTTTTTGGGAGCAGGGGCTGGAGATAGCTTAGACATCCTTTTAGTCATAGTGATATTGTTATCACTGTTGTTACTTGTAGGTTTGCATAAGCCTGATAATTCAAAGCATTAAAATAAGATTAGTAAACCATTAGGTAGCCGCCATCACCTAAGCACATCAATACAAGCATTATTAACCCTGTTAGAAAGGGATCAAATCAACTGAATTTTGCCCCTTGAAATGGAAAAGCTTAAAAAAACAGGCATGAGCAAAATGAATAGGCCTCTGTCTCCTGAAAATGCCTTCAGCCTAGTCTGAACTGAAGGTCTGCTCATAGAGCATCAACATCAAAATGTCACCTAAAAAGTTCAGATTTGCTGAAATAAGTACTTATTACTATCTAGGAAGGATAGCTCACAGGCAACACATTTGTCTTGGAAACAAGCCACCCACCAATAAAGGCTTGAATCCCGATCCAGCGCTTAGAAACCTCTTGCTGTGATTAGACCCTTTTAAATAAACAATACAATACATAAAATTAGGGTAACAATAAATAATTGATCCTGGTTGCCTGATTGAAATTTCAGAAAGTCTACCGTAGCCTGATGTAGACTGGTAGTTCATGGGCGGTTGATGCTGCTCACCATTTGAAACTGATGGTGCAAGTTGGGGACTGATGCTTCTGAGCCAGAGTAGTGGCATATATTCAGTCTACTAGTGACAAGTAGAACTGTTGTTTGACAGGTTCCAAGCCAAATACTCAGCCCCAGGTCACCTGTACAGAACTCGTGCCAAAAATCCTGTACTCTTCAGACTGTGCGCCTCATCATGAGTTGGGCTGTAGCCCTTAAATGCGGTGGTAACAGAATTACCGCCACATTTCAGGGCTGGCCCTATCACGAGTTGTGCGCTAAATCAGCTGTTTTACCTCCAGCTTTTTTATGCAGGTGAAAATCCCTGTTTTCGGCTGTATTACAGCCGGCTGTATTAGCCCGCAGTATTAGCACCGAAAATTCCCCATTGGATCCAATGGACCCAATCGGGAATGGGGATTTACCGTTATGGCCTAAACCGTGATCTGGTGGTAATACCACCAGACCGGTCGGTGCTAGTGCTATTACAGTCTGCAGTATTACAGCCGGGAATACCGCCGAACTCGTGATGAGGCACTGTGACTCTATTGTAGTAAACTTTGCTCCAAACTAAACAAATATATAAAACTTTAAAAACTGCCCTTATTGAAATCCTATATGGCGCCACAGAGGTTAATTCAAGCCATAACAGTCCCATGGCCTGGTACACCAGACTCTGCCTTCAAAGACACATGGAGGTCCAATACGTATTTTTTTTTAATGGCCCCCAAAACACAGCTGGTGTCGCTAACTATTGTTGGGTGTGATAGCCATGTGTATGCACATGCTGACATTTGGTCTATTTTAGATCGCTGGAGCGACTGGAACTCAAAGGCTAACAGGCAGTGAATGCTTATAATCCATTCAGCGAGTGAAACTGGTATTTTCTTTTCTGTGTTATAAAACCCATTTGAGGAAGAACAGCAGGACCTTGACGGAGAGAAATGTTATGGTTTTGAGTTGGATTTTTCCTGCTAAAAGATTTTATGGAAACAAATTGTGAAACTGGTGTGTCAACTTTCCATGTGCACAGACAGAAGTTGGTAGAAGGTTCTCGATTGATGTTTTCATGTAATGTAGAGATTCTCCAATGTTAAACAGGACAGCGGAACAAAGAATGTGTACGGCTTGTCAGCATTCTATATATGTTAGTACCATCTATTAGGTGTGAATGGTCAATACGTTGTGCATATGTAAGCATCATATCGGGTGTCCTTTTGGCGCACCAGTGAATGAATGTAAACAGAGTGAATGTAAACTAAAAATTGATGTGTTGGGTCAGATACACTTTGCAGCTGTGAGCAGGGTGCTTACGACCATGCCGCTATGTAACCTCTGAGACGATAAGGGTGGTGCAGAGAATGCAGGAGAAGCTAGGCCCCCATCTGGCTTACCTGCCACAGTATTGCACTGATCACAGTGGAGTTTGTTTGAGGGAAGAATTATGACGGATGCAAGGTGTAAGGAGGTGAGGTATTCCAGTGTAAGGCGATGATTGGGAGCAGAAAGCAGAAGGGGAGGGAAGGAACAGATTCCTCTTGCTGTGCTCAGCATGTTATTGAAAGATTCTAAACTTTGAAAATCAAAAGAGAAAAAAAAGAAAAATATGGTTTGGATGAACAGATTGCTCCGACCAATAAGGGGGGGTAATGTGCCAGGTTGTAATGTGGAAAAAGGACACCAAATTCACTCACAACAAAAAGAGGAAGCCGTTACTGGGTTTGTCGGCACTGCAAGACGCTCAAGATTCATAAAATGCTTACAAAGTGTTGTCAATAGCACAACATTTAGCAAGCAGGTGGATAGTGTGAAAATGGGGGCAGCATACGATAGAGCAGTTACTCTCGGCACCACAAATAACAGTTCTAACTTTTGCCTCTACCACAGTATCACACTAGCCTGTTTGCTAAAAGTTGTGCTATGGGCACATACATGCGTTGATTGTTTAAGTGCATAATTGACATAGAATAGTGTTCATTTAAGAAGGCATGCAGAACAGGATTAATTAAAGCAGAGCCTAGGCAAAACATTCTGGGAGAAAAGCCAGGCGAGATAGCGTGACTTTGTAGTCCACAACACGGGGAGAGCACACTTTGCAAAGATCTTCCTTCACAGTTGTAAGATGTGAAAGTTTTGTTTTGAATATATTCCTGTATTAATGAGTATTGATGTATGTGTCTTTCTGTTGAAGAGTCAAAATCCGTCAAAAGAATGTGTTTGGAAATTATCTGTTCAAATAACACACAGTTAAACAACCAGAAATGCTTGCCGAATGCTTCCATAAAATAAGTAAATTTCGGTAGGGTGCAGAGTTTTTTAATTATATTGTTCATTTATAATAAACTTAATACCAGTGTTGTGGTTTCAAAGCGCAGGATCGGAATTCAAACCTCTGTGGCGCTGCGTTGTCTTTCTTCCAAGATGAACACGTTGCCCCTGAACTATCCTTCCTCCATGAGAGAGCAGAGAAACTTCCAAACATCAATTTGTTGGATTTAAGTCCCCCGATCATGTCACAGATTGCATAAGAAACACTCTGATGCTCAGAGAAACTTCAAGTGGTTTTATTTTTAATTATTTCAGGGCCCTAGCTGCGACCCTCTGTCATCTTATAAACGCCACAATAGCACCCTAACCCAGAAGTCCTTATGCTGGATGGGAAATTCCCAAAGGCCAATGCCTTATCTACCTAGCGTCCCTCTGGGACTTCCTAAATCTCTGTACACTATCCAGTTGTTAATCTTTATTGGTATTTGGGAATAGTGCCGCTCAGACACTCTGATTTGCTCTGGCTTTTCTCTCCTGCTTGCCCTAGTTTCTTGCCCCATAGTTTCATGTTCCTACTCCCTCCTCATTACAAATCCCTCTTCTGCGTTACAACTTCCTCCTCCCTACCTTCGTCTAAGCCCTTCTTTCACTCACACACACACTTCACATTTACCAATGACACTCCTCCTAGACACACTTGCCACACTTTCACGCACACTCACAATGCAGTACCACTTGCACTCACTAAACAATACCTCACCTTTTCCAGGAATCGCCACCGCAAACTGCTGCTCCTTCCGTTCTCCTGCTGGTCCCTTGGCCTGCCTACTCCTCGTCTGGAATAACCCACTCCTTCCGGCTTCCTGTGACCTTCTTTATAGGCTGTAGGTACAATGGGACTGCACCCCCTTATATTAATAGGGTAATATTCAAAAAGTGAGTTGGAATGGAACAGCCATGCTACCGTTACCCCCACACACAACCTAATTCTGGCACTAATTTGTAAAGATTAAGGTTTTTGACATAGGAACAAAAGCGCTCTCCAAGAAAAAAATAAATATCATATGAGATAATGATGTGGCAATTGTAAATATTGTGAAGTCATTTTATCACTTGTGGTTAAAACACACATAGGTCATGGTCTTGTCACTCTTTTCAAAGTTCTCAAGTACATCCATTCATCCATCACCACTGTTAAGTTTGCTCAGTAACGTAGTTATTGCATCAGTTATTTGTTGTGCTAATACAAATGCATCCTGGTTAGCCGACCCCATGGCCATGACTTTCGCCCAACCTGATGCAATAACTCCATAACTGAGCAAACTTAACAATGGTGGCGGATGGATGTACTCAAGAACTTCTTTATACTCTGTCTCCTCCTGCCATTGGGCCTTTTTCGCTGACCAGGCATTCCTCACCATGGAAGTGTTAGAATCAGCAAAGTTTATAAATAGTGAGTTAAGACCCACCCACTTTCTGCGCGTGGGCCCACCTGGGAATAGGGATGGTGGCCTGAAAGGCTTAATGTTCAAGTTCGTGTTAGGGGGCTTCAATCCCGGCTCTCATAGGGTAAATAATGTTTGTTTAGGGGTCTAGGTTCTCTGTCGGCAGTTGGGTGAATTTGCCACTGCTACTGAGAAGAGTTCTGCAGCTTCCCCTGTTGCTGCCTCAGGGGTTCTGATGCTGGGTCCCTCTTTCTTTTTCTTTCCGGTGGAGAAAGCTTGCTTCTGAAGAATGCCATAGTGTTGTTCTCAGTGAGCAGTGATCCAGGCTTTTCCTGATGTCGCGGGAAGCATGTGGCACAGAAGAGCTGTTCTACTTATGCTAGACTTTGTTCATAATAGGTACGCTGACTCTAGAAAAAACAGAGAGGGTCTTGTGAGCGTTTTGTTTCAGTGGCATGGTGTGAGACAAACCAGTACTGCACATATATAAGTTGGTACAATGTTAGAGGTCCAAACAAGACCGCACCCCTTTTCTCGGGCATACTGCAGCAACCTACATAGACAAGTAGGTATCTAACGGCCTGCCTTTATGGTGCACCTCACAACAGTCTCCCCCTTCCAAGATGGCCACTGACGTTGCTCAGGCCTAGTGCTTAGTAAGATGGCTGATAGGTACAGCCCTTCTGATGTCTTATGTGAGATCCCCAAACCTAGATGGCTGCTGGACACCATAGAAGGGGCGTTCATGAACTGGACAGAATTTCAATTAAAAGATGCATGACCCGCGACTTCTGCGTCTCGTGATCTGATTTGGTGATCTGGACCGATCATCATTGTTTTTTCTGGCTCAAGTATTTAGGTATTGAGCAAGATAAGTGGGGGGTTCACTGTTCTATTATTCTGTTTATTTTGGGCAGCTCTTACTTATATCCTCATAACCCTCACCTCCCGAGTTCATACGAGACCCAAGAGTTTAGGCACTTTCAAGTTGGGTCACTTTTTCCAGAGCACAGAGACAATTAAGATGTTAGTATTCTTCTCCTCAAGAAACAAAAGGTTCTTCCCTGTGCTCTATCAACGGAATCCATGGGTACATGGGTTAAAGCCCCTCTCTGTGATGTAACACAGAAAACATCTGTCCAGGTGGTTTGTACAAGGTGTACAAGAAGCACGGATAGGCTACAATATATCTACATTTGAATACAGTGGTATGAGGGAAACATATATGATGGGTTAATGTATTGTCCTTTCTCATCCTCTGTGGCCCCAGACCCGGTTGCCTGAAATGCCTATTGATTTATTTATTTACATTATTATAACGCCACACGCCCGTAGGCCTCAGAGCGCACAAAAAACAGACAGGGAAAGGGTCAGGGGGCTGGCAGATGGGGTAAAAAAAAAAACTAAGTTCAACCAGGATTGGGGTTGAACAGGTATGTTTTTATTTCCTTCTTATAAAAAACACCAGATGTTCTGCCATGAGTATATGTCCAGGAAGTAAGTTCCACTGCAACGGGGACTGGGTATCGAAGGAGGTACCTCCAAAATGCACCAGCTTGTGTCTGGGCTGGATGAATGTTGGATAGGTGGAGGAGCGAAGGTTCCTTGTGCCTACTTGGGGCTTTCCCCAATCTATAAATTATGCCGGGCAGGTATTTGTTCGGCATTTAAAAGACAATGTCAGGATGTTATGGGTTATCCTGTGTTGTATGGGCAGCCAGTGACGTGCCCTCCTAACATCTGAAACATGAGCACATTTGGGTAGTATCTGAATGGCCCGAACTGCTTTATTCTGCGCAACCTGCAGGGCTTGTATGTTAGATTGCGTGGTGCCCGCTAGGAGACTGTTGCAGCAGTCAAGTCTGGAATTGACTAGCGCAGTAGCAAGCAAGGGGCAGTTCTTAGCAGAGAGAAAAGGGCAAATTTAGTTTAACCGCTTGGTAATGAGGCCACAGGACGATTGAATGTAGGAAACGTGTGGTCTCATGTATAGTTCCTCATTGAGGCCAACCCCCAGGGTCTTGACTTTTTTTATACTGGGATGATGTTATTAGCAATGACGAAATTGCCATAAGCTGGGGCTAATTTGCCAAGGCAGGCTCTAGATGCCACGGCGAAATGCTCTGTCTTTTTACAATTCAAGGCAAGCAAGTTGCCTGCCATCCAAGCCTGGATGGTGTTGTAGATAGTGTTTATTTCAGCCAGGTCCTGTTCATACCTCCCACTGAGCTGAAAAACGACCAGGGTATGATCGGCATAGTTTGTATACCGGACACCCAGGGCATACAGCATATCTATGATGGGTCGAATGTAGATATTAAAGAGTAGGGGACAGACAGAAACCCTGTGGGACGCTGCATGTTTGGAGACAGGTTGGAACTTTCCTCACCTATGCACACTCGAACAGTTCGAGGACCAAGGAATAAGGAAATCCACTGGGATGCAAGAGTGGAACAGTGAGCAACCTCCCCCAAGCGTGTCACCAAAAGAGAGTGGTCCACTAAATCGAAGGCCGCAGAAAGGTCCAGTGCATCAGCAGGGAGGGATGACCATTATCCACCATGCCAGCCAAAGTGGACTTACGGTCCAGCATGGCGGGTTCCGTCCCGTGCTGAGCTCCGAAACTCGATTGACATGCGCCAAGAATCTTGTGATCTTCGATATGCTTTTGTAGCTGAAGATATGCCAGTTTGTCGGACAAAAGGCACATTTGTAATGGCCCGGTAATTATCGGTGACATGCGGGTCAAGACTGTTTTTATTAACAGAGGTGTGATCCAAGCTTCCTTGAGAGAGGAAGGGACCACGCCCTTGAATTGATAAGCTTCGTCATCCATGGTGCCAAAAATTTGAGTGCGTCATTAAAGATGTCTACGGGACAGCGGTCACCCAGGCAAGAGGTGGGTTTGAGGCTGCGAGCAGTGGAAGAAATTAAAGCATGGAACATTGTTAGTGTTGGAAGCAGAGACTTGTGGACAGGCCGAATGAATATCGAATTCCTGCGAATTAAGGGTGTTAATAATAGTCTTCCTGTGGGTAGAAATCTTCGTCAGGAAACCATCATGGATTTCCTGGCACCACGCAGAGTCCTTTATGATCCTGGTTGGAGGGGGGAGGGTCTTGGAAGTCCATCATGACCTTAAAAAGTTCACTGATGTTGGAGCAAGCATTATTAATCCTGTTGTTATAATATGTGGACTTAGAGGAGATAATTGCAGTCTTGAATTCCTTCACTGCTTGGTTGTAATGTAGCAGAGTGATGGTATTTTGATTCTTGCACCAGGCTCTTTCACGTGCCCTCTTCGCCTGTGTTGGCAGAGATAACATCATCAGAGAACCAGGTGTTTTGATGTTCCTCAGACATAATAGTTTTACGCTTCAGTGGCGCCAGGTCAGAAGTGGCCTGTTTTATGGAGGTGGTGAAATGTTCCACCAACGATGATTACTCAGAGAAACTAGTACGTGGTCTTAGGCTAGATGACAAATGAGTCGAGAGGTTGGCTGGAGGGACATTTTTAAAATTGCGTATACGTTTGTTACTTCGGGGTAAGGTGTTCATTTTAGCTGGGGGAGAGGGAAGATTGAGTTTTGCATGGATCAGAAAGGGATCAGACAAGGCGACACTTGCAGATGAGAAATGGATACATTTTGAGATACCGTCCAATCGAGTGTGTGCCCACCTTTATGAGTGGCCACCTCCACCCATTGTCTGAGCCATAGGGAAGTCTGGGAATCCGTAAGAGAAAGAACCTGTTTATCCAATGGGTCCTTAGCCCAGTAGTTGAAGTCACCCAGGATGATTAAAGGGTTTTTAGATTTAATAATGGGTGTAAGCAATTCCGAGAGCTGTTCCTCGAAGTGTGGTATATCACTTGGGAGGTCTGTAGAGGGTTAGCACATTTAGAGATTAGTTCTCAGAGGTCTTGACCTTAATCCATAACGATTCATAGTCGTCGGGACTAGTATGTGGGATAGTGTGACAATCAAGGTAGTCTTTGCACATAAGTGCTACCTCTCCTCCTTTGCTGTTTTCTCGATCAGCTCGAAAAATTGCATAGTTGGTAGGTGTAGATAATGTTGCATTGCTGGGTATAGATGGGTTTAGCCATGTTTCTGTAAGGCCAGATAAATCAGGACCACATTCAGACAGGTGGTCAGCCACCTCGATAGTAATGATCTAGTATTGATGAGAGAGACGGATAGGGCAAGGTTGGGTGCGTTGTTATTAGTGCACCGATCGTGAGACAGGAAGTTGTTACTTATATTGTTTGCTTCTATGTCATTGGGCTGACAAAGTCCCTTCGGAACAGACCTGGGGGGCTATAGGGCATATTTTGCTTGAGCAGGTTACCACCAGAATGAGGGACACAAGGCCTACTGTCAAGAAAGTTGTAAGATATTGTGTGGTCCAGGTGAAGCATGCAAATCGCACAGCCAACGGTGCCCCAGAAAGTACAAGTGACCGTAAGCTTACTAGTTAGGCAGTGCACACAAAACCCACCTTAATATAAGGAAAAAAAGGGGATGGCGAGGCGCGCACTCCGGTTTCCAGTCAAAATAGACCTGATGCAAAAAGTAACTGGGTTAGATCCCAAAAACAAATTAACAAGTAGTAACAGGGTTGGATCCCAAAAATGGAACAAGTATTAACAGGGTTGGATCCCATCTGCTGTTCAGTTGCTCTGTTTTTCTTCTCCTCCTAGCACTTTCTTGTCACAAAAAATCATCAGGGAGGCTGTGCTTATATTCAGGTGTTACCAATTAGTTGCTCTTTCAGTCTTTAGGGATTCTGGTAGCTGTAGTGTTAACATGTTACCAAATCAGGTGACCAGGAACCAACAACCCTCCTAATGCACAAGTCTTTCTCAAATTTGGGGGAGGGGAGAAAACCATCAATATGGCTCTCTAAAGTGGGGCACAGTAACCCCGGGGCTGTTGCCTCTGGAGCCTGGGACTCCCATAACAGGGGGAGCGAGAGGGGGTGGGAGATGGGGAGGGGAAGTGGGAGGGAGAGAACCCTTTCCCACCAGGGCCGACCGGATTCTGCACCTTCAAAAATCGAAAAATTGAAAAAAAGATAAATTAAATAAAAGAACAATAAAAAATGAAAAAATGAAAAAAGAAATGAAAGATAAATCAGGTGTGTGGAGGTGATGGCCCATACTTAAATCACAGGCCTGTTCCTGCATTCTCTTGCGAAATGCCCGTCTCCCCCAATACCAGCACTGTGATGTTCCCAATCCTCCTCCCTGGGGCCCTAACTCCCCAAAGGCTCCTGCTCTTGCTCCTTGAAATCCTCCTCTTCCCTTTGGTGCTACTTCATACTACCACTGTAGGTTGAGGGACTGTCCCCCCACCCCGTTATCCCTGTCATCCTGCTCCCCATAGTGCAGCAATTGTGGCATTCACAAATTGTTGAGTGTCTCTTGTCCTTTCCCCCTGAGCCGGTGCCGTCACTGGTGCTTGGATGACCACCTTATTTAGTTTCTTTTCCACTAGTTTTGCCTCGTCCGTTTGCCACTTCTGGGCTGTCTCACTGTCCTGCTCCTTGATACTCTTACAATTGTGGACTATTATACTTTGTATCTCTGCCCACCCTTTGGCTTCAGCTGCCACAATTGTATCTAGTGCCTTCTGGACCTCTTTTGGTAATCCCCTCTTTATGATAAAATACAAAAATGCTACTGAAGGGTCCTGTTGCCCTCCTGTCTCAACTCTCTTTCCTGTAGTTTAAGAATAAAGCCAACTGGGTCCTCATCATCACCCATTGTACATCGCATTAAAGAATGTAAGTCAGGGGTATCTGGGTATATTTCTTGTAGGGCATCCCATACCCTTGCCCTTACCTCATTAAAGCTGCTCCATCATGTTCATTATCTGCAAGATTTACCCCAGGGTACCCAGCCCTTGTCCATATGTCCCCAGCCTGGTCCCCAACTGTGGCGACCAGTAAACTCTTAAGGTCTCCTAGTGCTAAGGCTACCCCTGCTGTTTGTTTTTCTAATTCATAGATCCATTTACTAGCTCCGGCTATAAGCTGGGGGAGAGCTTTAATCAAATTATTTTTGTTCATTTGAGGCCATGGCACATAGTGCGTTATCCCTACTGCTTCATGTATAAGAGGCACCTGCATGTCTATTTTGTTTTCTACCCCTTTTTTAGTATTCTTCTGATCTTGTACTACTAATATTAAATATGGTCTATTTCTTAGTCTGTTCCTCCTCACTGCCTCTTGTGGCAGAGACGGGTTTCTCGCTGCCTCCTCTCCTTGAACTCTTTCTTGCCCTGCCTCTTCATTATTTCTTGCCACCTTGATCTTCCCATTCATTTTCCCTTGCTTGTTCTACTTCTTGTCCCAGGATCGTCCATACCCTCTCCCCATCATCTTTTTCAACACAAACATTTCTTATTGCCCCAGGGTTGAATTTACCCAAAAAATCCCCTGACGTCCAATCCCCTATTTTCTGCACTGGTACCCTTATTTCTGGTGATACTTCTTCAGGTTCTTGTAACCTGACCAATCTTTCCCGCAATGCTCTTAACTCATTTTTATATCTGCTTGTGGACCCTCTGGGTACACTGATGCTATGGGCATGTCAACGCTTGTGGATGGGTTATATGGAAGTGGAGGTGCAAAAGCTCTTGAGTTCCCTCCTAGTTGCTAATCCTGATAATCCTGTTGTTCACACTCTCTCTACCACTGGAAGCTTATCGATTGGATTTGTATACCCTACTGCAGGTTTAGGTATTACAGGGTATAGCCCCTTGCATGGGATCTCTTTTTCCATATCCTCGAATAATCGCCAGAGATCTAGAATCGCTTTTCTTTTTTGGATTTATTTCCCCTTATATTTTGCTGCTAAAAAGATCGAACATTTTTCTAGCATGTTTCTGTTATGGGAGCCTTGCTCAGACAAGGAGCAGGACATCCCCCCTTCCTTTGTTTCCACTACCCATTGTTTGTGATACTTATCTATCCTGTCACAATGCAGTGGCATAACCTTATGCATGTGTTCTATTGGAGTTTCTTCCCCCATAATGTTGCACGCATTCTTATTACTTCACTAAGAGCTTACTGCTATGCTGTGCACGCTGCTGCTTGTTACACAAAAATACAGATCAACCCACTTTTCCCCCCACCCCTTTTGATTTTTTTCCACTTTGATTTCACCCACGCACACACCGCGACTCATCCACCTTCCTTCCTTTTTCACCCCAAAAGACTACAAGAGAAAATATACAAAAATAATTGACTAAAATCCAGGCCCATTCCTTATACAGCCGCTACTTATTTTCCTTATATCCTTGTAATACCACCTTCCCAGCTTTTTTAATATGCTGAGGATCCCATTGCTTTTATCGTCATAAAAGAATAATGTGTGGTACTACCTTCTCAACCTATTATAGCAGAGGATCCCTTACCTCTCAGTCTTTATATGCTGAAGCTCCCTTTTTCCATTATAAAAAGTAGAAATTTCAATTTCAATATATAACCCACCTCCTATCCAATCTACTCCTTAAAACATCACCTGAAATCCTATTCTATCTATTCCATACCACATCACCAAAAGTCCTATTCAATCTATTGACCTTGTACTTTATCCATTCATATCAACATACTGTCATACATTCATACATACATGTCTCCTTGTGTTATCTCTTCCAAGAGTATACTCACATGTGCGTGTTTCACTCGAGTTTCCTCCATTTTACGAAGTCCCAATGCTGGCCTGTCTTTCTCTCTGGAGCCACGCCCTGCTTCAGTGAGCGGAGAGGATTTCTTTTAAAATGGCTCCTACTAGAACCGTTCAGGACACCCACGTTTTTTGATTTGGGGGACCGGTCACTGTGGATGGACGTGACTCCTTCCTGGTGACTGGCCTGGGCTTCGCAAAGTACGGGGGCCAAAACTGAGATCACGTCATGTCGTCACCACTGTAAGGCTAACCCAATTTATGGGAGTATCCCTAATTATAAGGGTACCCCTAATCACGCTCACACCAGAGTAAATGCACCCCTCTAGGGAAGTAAGGCCAAGAGTCTATCTTGGAAGGATAACAAGTTTATTCTTTAGAGAAATGCAGATGGCAGCAAAGAACTCTGCTCCCTGAACGGTCTCTTCTGTCCCTTACTGTTCCTTTCTCCTGCGGAAATGATGCCAGGCAGGGTCTTATATACTCTTGGCTTCGTCACTGGATATGGGCATGGCTCCATCCCAAACCGTCCTTCTTCCATACAAGGGATGCTGCAAAGTCATCCTTTCTTCATTGTCAGCGATTTCTGTCAGGACATGCTACTTTACATATTGCTACCTTACATAGGCACACACTGCAGCCCTGCAGACTTTTACAAACCTTGAGGCCTAGCCCCAGGAAAAATGTAATATTTCTATAACTAATTTTCATTCATACTCTACTCATTCTACTCATATTTTTATCTGGTCTTATAATCTCCTCGAAACCTTGTTTTCCATAATTCTGCATTGCGTGCTTTGAGCATGTTAAAATCCCCTTTTAGCATGCATGGGCTTTTGACAGACAGCAGACAGCTGGTCAGTGAAGTTGTGCTGCTAGTTCTGGCACGAACACCGCAAAGCCTGTAGTCCAATTTTAGCACATGCTGCATTCTTTCCGGCAGAGAACCTACTTGCATGTACCATGCTTTAAGATTTTAGAACTACATATGATTTAACATTTACAAATTTAGTCAGCTAATAGTTATTTGTACCTTATATTTAAATTATAACTGCCTTCTTTTAGTGCATGCCCATGTCTGTGTATATGATTATATTTGCATGAGAGAGCTTTCCCAGTGCCCCCATGCCTCCTGGTTCCTTGTAGTGCCTAGAAGCAGTCAAAAGAAGTCTTGCCTAATTCTAAAGTGCTTGGGGTGCAGGAAGGCACTAGCTCCTTCCCAACAAACTCCTTTTTGACTATGAGCTCATTAGTTGCTAAAAACAAAGAGGACATGTATAACAGATAAGATAGTATCACAGGAAAATGTACAATTTGCTATTTTTTGTTGACACTAAAAGATATTTGTAAAATTGTAGTATTTCCATTTACGCCAACTGTTTAGAGATGTCAAACCTAGTTCATATCCAATGACAGCAGATGATGCTACACAATGTCTTTCTCCACAACAATCCTTTAATTTTGCCTAAACCATCCCCACTCATGAAATGACTTAATTCGGACCCATACATGAGTGATGGAATGACTGTAGCTTTGTAAAACGTTAGTAATGGAGTTATCGAAAATCTATGGTATTTAAATTAATTCTCTTCATATGGGCAATTAATTGGGTGGCTTTGGCTGCAATTTAGCTGATATAAACATGTTATTAGGGGATGTAAAATAGTGGAATCCAACTTATTGTAGCTCATTTACCAGGCCTAGAGGTTTGTTACCAATTTTCTAAGTGTAAACAATGTTTTTATTTTTGTTTTTAAAAAATCTGATAATTTGTATGTTATACATTTATTAGCAAATCATTTTCTTTTTCCTTTATGATTGTTCTTTTTTTATAATTGTTCTTTTATAATGTGCTTAATACCGGAGACCAGTTTCTAAGCATGAGACCGGGATTTAACCCTGTCTTGCTATGCTTTGTCTTGCTTCCAAGACAAATGCGTTGCCCCTGAGCTATCCTGCCGGCATACCAAGTACAGTAAAAACATATTCCATGTGCGACAGATGGCCTGAATGAAGCACGAAGTTCTGAGGATGTTTCAAGGATTTTATTAATAGAATCACAAAGATATGGATGGTTCTTGGATTAAGGGTTAGAAAAGGCAATTAAAAAGATGCACTGACTGGAAAAAGGGAATGGGAAGTGGTGCTAGAGCTGTCCCTCTCTCTCTCACCTCCACGTGGGATCCCCACCATAGCTCAGGCATCTGTTACCCCAGGTTAGTGCTTTTGCTCGTTAACCCTTACTGTATGTTCGCTAAATTGCCCTAAGGCGGTGTCCCTGAGGCATTGGCTATCTGTCTCCTTCAGGTACTTCCTACCTATCCCTACACTTGCGATGGTTAGTGCTAGTGGGCGGGGTATGCGTGCCACCTGATCTCATCACCCCTTCTCTTTACTACTCTGCTATTCCCTCCTACTCCCCTCCATCCTACCAACTTTGCCTACCTTCCCTTCGCCACAACTCTTTACCTTATCCATGCTACTACGAGTCTTCCAGCGCTACTTCTTTTACAACAACTCATGAACTCAGGGATATGGTGCCCTGCTCACTTGTTTGCTATACAAGCAATCCCAGGGATATTGCGCCCTGCTCACCCCTTCACAATTCAAGAACCTCCGGGATGTGGTGCCCTGCTCTCAGCCCCTCCCCACCTCCCTAAAACAACCCACTGCTTGCACCCTATTCTACACCCTCCTTACTAGCCCTACTCTCTGATAACTATCACTCCCCCTCACTAACTACTATGTCCAGTCTTTCTCTATAACTCTAGACTCCCCCTCTACACTTCCTGCACTGCAGTACACTACACTACACACCACTGAGACCACTCTCTCAAATACACCACCGGCTCAAAATCTGCCACTCCAACACTTTGCTCTGCCATCCATCCTCCACCAGGTTTCTTGGTCTTTCTACAACTCCACCTGCAACCGCACCCATACAACCCAGTCTGTCTCTGCTCCTGCCTGCTTATAGGGTGCAGGAATCTGTATGCAGGGACTGTTTCACCTCCCATTGTTTTCAGAGCTAAGCTGATTTCTTGCACCAATCAGTGCCTGTCTTTTCCTCAAGAGGAGGACTACACAGCTGGTAGGCTTTAAAAACCTTTCTAAGCCCCTCCCCATTTTCCAGCATGGTTTTACAAGCAGTTTGGTGTTTGTCTGCTATGCTGTGGGATGAAAGTTTGATTTTCTGCATTGCTGGTCAGATTTCTGCTTTGCTGGGTTGTTGGTCTTTGTTGGGACATAGTACTGCATCACAGTCTGCTGGAATGGTTACAGTTCTGGGATTCATTTAACTCTGGTATGATGTTTCCTGGCTGCTGCATTGTGGGAGATGTAGTTCTGAAAAGACAAAAAGAGGACCATGGCGATCACCCGTATCGAGAGTCATTGAAAGCATATGAGTGACATCAGTGTTGTCCTTATTGGCACAAGGGGGGATTCTTCGGGGACCGGTGAGTCCATAACCCCCACTTCGCATACCTGCAGCAGAGCTTGTTTGGAGTTACATTTTAGAGAGCCTCCTGCTTCAGGCTGAGAAGAGTCAATCTTCACTCCCCTTTGACAGGGTCATGACCCTGACCCTGCCACACATGATTGACAGTGAGCATAGTGGCACGAGGTTCCATTAGGGTCATGAAGCGCAGTAAGGTCAGATACTAATATTCACAATTAGCATTGAAGGCCTGGTACATTTTTGCACCATAAGATCAGATACCATTTCTCCTAGTTTGTGAAGTGAGACCTGTTCTATTAAGTACTGTAAGTGAAGTAAGGTCAGATACCTGTACTCCCCATTAGCACAGAGAGGCCCAATTTCATATGGCCCAGTTTGCACAAGAAAGTTAGATAACAGTATCTCAGGTTAGGACCGTGAGTTCCGGTTCCTTTATGCCCGGTAAGGAAAACATGGCATTTTGACATACGCCCAGTTAAGCACATGTATTGTGGAGATAATGGTTCTACATCTCCCTGCTCACCTGTAACCAGATAGCCAAAGGTGTGACGTGGAGGCATAGCTCTCAACCATTTGTCTCGCAAAGGTGGGTGAAATCACCCGATTTTCTTTTTGGCGGGTGAGACGCCCATTGGAATGAATGGGCGTGCAGGAGGCTTGGCGGGTGAGTCAGCCCTTTGCAAGGCGGGTGACACCCGCCAAAGGCGGGTGAGTTGAGAGCTATGCGTGGAGGGAAGTAGCTCCTTGCAAACCCAGTGTCAAGGCCTTTCATTTTTTTCAATTAAAACTTCCCCCCACCCTCTTTAGGGGTGGAGGATCTGTGACCGACAAAGCTTAATACCTCTACTTACATGATAATTTGGGGTTCACCTCCCCCGCTGGCTGCCATTCTTTCCTCTGCTCTGCAGAGGCCAATAAGCCTGTCCCATGAAAACCTGCAATCATTCACCCCCTCTCTCGATTGCTTGATCCCACAGAATGAAGCCACAATCTGGGGCTGATAGCATATGCACATATTCCCCAAGGAAGAATCAGTCACCACAAACTAAATGTTTTCTCTCTTTAAATCTGCATTTGCTGGCCTAAAACAGACCTCCAAAAGGTGTTCAATGGTCACAAGTATATTCTACCCGGTTTTCAGCTCTTTGGTGTGGGACTGTGAATTTACACCGAGATTAATGGGCACCAAGGTGGCGGGGCTCATGCTTTACAAACACACAGATGAAACTAGGGAAATCACACAAAAAAACGGCATAAAATTCAAAGCCCACTGTAGCGTCCACAAATCAAGGTACGGACAAGGAGCCGAATTCCTCCAAGCCAAGATCACCCTCTACGACTCAGGAAGAGGCCCAAGATCAAGCAAGGACTTCTAGATCGAAACGAAAAATGGAAATTCCGAGGAACCGCATTCTCATGTCTTATTGTCAATCTATGTAACGCAATCCCAAAGGAGATAAGCACCACAGAAAAACACCTCACCTCCAGAAAAAAAGTGAAAACTTGGCTAATCGACTCATTGTGATTACCATAAACCGGAAGCTCCCAGCATTATCACTAGGAACCCGAGACCATCCAACAACAGCATGAACAATGGAAATAAAAATAAAAACAAAACCGCATCCTACCAAGCACTAACCTTACCCATTTTTCGCTCTTCTCCAGCATACCCACAAATATCTCACACACACAATTCTGAACACACCTAGAAAGCAGGCCCGCACAGACACCAGTTTCTCCTGTTTCTAAAAGCACCAACAGAAAAGCACAGCCTCTATCCTGCTTCCTCTTCCCCAACTAACCTACCCAACCCACTTTCTTACAGAGCCACGTGAGCGCCTGGAGACCATACTAATTGTAACAGTGCGCGGTCTAAGCCAACTTAACTTAGTATAACACGTTGCAATTTGCATTAGGAACCATATTCTCTTTCATAATCTGTGCAGCACACAGCTGTCCGCCGCCCCCAACCAATGTTCTTTACTATGTTGCACTGAGTTCTTCCAATTTCGAATATTGATTGTGTGATCAGTGTTGTGCTCCAGCGATACATAACTACAAGCGATACTGCTTTTGCCCCAGCGACGCATTTACCATTTTCCACTGACCGTTTACATTTGAAAACGTTACTATACGATCTGAATGCATTTTTGTTGTTTACATATAAAGACAGGTTTTCCCAGCTGTGCATAAGGCTCAAACGTCATTTTGAAAGCCCCCCCCCCCCCCACCACCTTCTGCTGGCCTTGGCAACTCGCTGCATGTTGTCCACTTGTAAACAAATGCACACATTACAGCTGTTCAATTGTATTTGCACAGTGAGAACAGCATGTGTGGACAAGGATCTTTGTTTAAACATTAGCAACAGGCCGCAAAGTGCATAGATCAGCGATGTCAGAGGAGCAGGGGAGAATGTTCCTGGTTTAACAAACTCTCGCTTATGTCAATGTCCTCCAAATGCACACTATTGCTGATAATGCCAAGCAGTTGGTGCTGCTGTGTGTCAGTAGCTGTGGTTGGGAAGTTAGTGTGTGTTATTACATGTCGCTTCAATCCGTTTTAAAATAAAGATTGCAATGACATTTAGTCTGAGGTTTGTGAAAGCCGAAGCATAACGGAGGGCTCTCGACATAATGCCCCCGCAAAAATCTCGCCATACACGAATGTCGCTGTTTTTTTGCGGAGACATTATCATAGGGAACCTGCGGGGAACACCCCCGCAACCCCTGCTCCCATTTACCCCATATATTGTCCCCATATATAATATCGCCTATACTGTATCCCAGCGACTATATGTATGGCGACATTATATACAGGGACAATATTACCTGATACTGGTGTAGCCTGCCTATAAACTACCAACCGGTGCAATTTGTCTCGAGAAAGGCTCCTTCTCAACCGAAGAGGCTGCAAAGTGCTCCCCAAGGGCTCAGAGAGCTTCCTGCAGTCTCTTCAGTTGTCAGGAGTCATTCTATAAAGAGCTCGCTGGGAGCAATGGGCACACAATGGAGGTTGGGAGCAGCTGTCAGCAGTCTGCGTGAGTTTCAGCCCTTTGTGTGTGTACGCTGAAACCAACCTGCATTTGTATGAGACTCATGCAAGATGCAGTGACTTGGATGTGGTCTTACAAGTCACTAGGGCCCTCAAAGGTGGGACATGACTACTGCATATATCAAGTGTACTTGCCTCTGGGGCTTGACAGCTTCCAGGCAGGCTTCTTCGTACTGCACTGCATGTCGAGAAGATCTTCCCATTGCTGAGTCACTGTTGAGACAAATCCAGATGGGCCCACCCCAATGGATCAAAGCAGTGTCAAGATGATGGGTTCCAGTGGTTCAAGTCTGCATTGAGACGTATCGAGATACCTCCCAGTGGTTGCCCTCGGTAATAAAAGCGTGGCAAGCCCAATGCTTCAACAGAGTCGAGCTGGCTGTCGAGTCAAGTCAAGCGACTGGCTTTTGTGGTTTGAGTCAGCATTGAGTACAATCCAATCTAAATCTCACATTTCCTGTTGCCATCCTGAGATCAGACTTGCCACAATCAGGCTGAACTCCAGGTGGTAGAGGTCATCTTCCACGCTAAGGAGCTGTATGAGAGCAGACAGTGCAGGATCTCTGCCCAGAGGAAGACTGCCATCTAAGCCACCATAAGGCACAAGGTCATGGCAGTGGGCATTGTCCTACAGGACAGTGAAGATTGCTGTAAGAGGTGGAATGACCTCAAGGCTAGGGTCCGCAGCCTCATCGTCAGGCACAGGAGAAAGACCTCAGCCACAGGAAGTGGCACCATGGAACCCTTCGCCCTGACTCCATGGGAGAAGAAGGCCAGCTCCATCCTACACATAGAAGGGATAGACGGGATCGACAGCACTGAAGTTGGAGCAAGCAGCCAAGGGGAGCATTACAGTCCTCACTCCCATGTGAGTGCACTGGCCAAAAGAATGTGTCCCTCAGCATAGATTTGCTCAATGGGAAAGAGAATGAGTAACTATATGCGAATCAGTACAGAGGCATTTTGACTACAAGCATGTGCTAGAGAAGGTGGGATAATGTTGTAATGCACATGCACTCTAGGGGAAATGTACATGTGAAGCCATGAGAAGCACACATGTGTGCTGTGATGGTCCATGTTGCCAAGTTAACCCCCTGTGCCACCACAACAACAAGCAATATTTGCAGGCCAACTGGCAACGTGCACATGCATGCACCGTATACACCCTCAGCAGACGCTACTCCCACCTAGCAATAGCTGTACTCATTGGCCAGAAACCAACCATGCCCATCATGGAATATGTGTGTAGGAAGAGCAAACTTCATGTTGCATGAGTGTCTTGCTAGCCCACTTACTACTATGCATGATGACTGAGTGCATGTCATTACCCACCCAACAGGTACACAGTCAACTGAGGCTGAAGAGGCAGGGCCCTCCACTGCCCAGGAGACCTCTGCCACTGACAGTGCATCAACCCGCACCCCTGCACAGGATGGACATGGGAGTAGCCAGAGGAAGAGCAGGAGGGAGGCAGCAAGGCCACATGAGAACGCCACAGAGTCAGCTGTGGGGACACCCACTGTCCCAAATCTGTGCCCAGTGGCCTCTCCACCAGCCAGGCACAGGAGGCACAGCACATGCCGCTGCAGGTGCTGTGTGTTATGCGTGCAGGTTTTCGTACCAGGCTACGCACGCTTCGTGCAACCAGGAAACGAGTACTTCAAAACCCGGCTTTCCGAGGCGGCTGGAGGTTGCCATGGAAATTAGGCAATACGTTGCTAGGGAGACGCAACGTACGTGCCGGGTCACGGCGCTGATCATGTGTTCCTGGTTATTTAACCCTGCCTCCCTGCTTGTTCGGTGCTTCTGATCAAGCATTTTTTGGAGCCTTTCGTTCTTGACCTTGTTTCCTGATTCCCTGGTTTCTTGACTCCCTGCTTTTGAACCCGACCTTGATTTTTGGATCTTCCTTGTCTGTTTCGGTACTTCGGTGATACCCTGGTTTTTTTCGACCTTCGCTTTCTGTCCCTGGATCTGAAATTGCCTACTCCTTGGTCTATTCTGCCTGTGTGGTTCCGACCCGGTTTGTTTAAAGGATTGCGTTATTATTGACTTCTTGTACTTCTTTGTACTGCAACGGCAACGTGGGAAGCGTTAGCCATCCAGCGACACAGCCTCCGCTGCGCCGTGGGACAGCCTCCGCTGCAACGTGGGAGGCGTTAGCCATCCAGCGACACAGCCTCCGCTGCGCCGTGGGACAGCCTCCGCTGCAACGTGGCACAGCTTCCGCTGCAACGTGGGAGCGTTTTCCACCCAGCGAACACAGCCTGCGCTGCTCCGTGGGACAGCATCGGCTGCACCGCGGGAGTGGTAACTTTCGGTTGATGCATTTCGTGTAAATCATATGGAGTTTGGTTTCCTCGTTTATCTAGTCTGTGTCAATGACTACGTGTGCAACGATATTGGAATTTCTGGTAAGAAGTTATTGTACAGTTAAAGTATTGTTGGCAGCCTTGTACTTAAGGGGTTGTAACCAGAAAGGTGGTTTGTTTTGCAGTATTTACTACGAAATACGACCCATGCTCAGAGATCAGCTCTTTCCTTGATCAGGTTAGTGGGGAAGGAGTGTTAGTAACTGCTTGAAGCATAAAAGTATACTTGGATACTAATTGTGCTTCTTTCCTTCTACAGCTACGTGGGTCTCGACGGGAATTCCATACATCTTTCAATTAATTGATCCCTCTGTATGTGTGATTGGTACCATTCAGAGGGGTACATTGGTGGGAAGAATTCATCTTCTACACTACGGGGTCAACCAGTGAAGAGGAATTCTGACATAATCCGAAGCCTTTAAACATGGACCCCAACGAGACCTTAACTAACCTCCTCCAATTAGTGGCAGATCTGAGAACAGATATGGCTAATGCTCATGTCACTACTCAACAACAAATTCTGGAACTCCAAACGGCTATACAGCCAATGCCTCAAGCAGCACCAGTACTACCGGCTGCCCCGGTACTGGAACCTGCACAGGCGGGGGCCGGGCCAGTATATGTTACGTCTCAATTTCCTTTGGCCCCACCGGAGAGATTCCATGGGGAACCAAAACATTTCAGGACGTTTCTAAATCAATGTCGCTTACGTTTTTTATGTCGACCTGGTTCTTTTCCTGATTCTGCAACAAAGGCAGCCTTCCTACTGTCCCATCTTGGAGGTACTGCCGCTGCCTGGGCTAACCCTCTTTTGGAAGTGGGAAGTCCTTTACTGTTCGATTGTGACGCCTTGATTGAAGCAATGGGGAAAGTATTCAATACTCGATACAAGGCCCAAGTCATGGAGTTGGAATTGTTGAGTTTGCAGCAAGGGGATATGACGCTCTTGTGTTATTTAGCAAAGTTCAATCAATTAGCGGCTGAGACGGGCTGGCCTGATGATAAGAAGGCCTCTTTGTTCTACAAGGGATTATCCGATACCTTAAAAGATACCCTTGCTATGGTTCCAGTAGTACCAGCTTCTTTTCCAGAATTACTGGAACTAGTCCTTCAGATAGACGCCTGCAAGGCTGCTAGAAAAGGGGAGAAACGAGGTGTGGCTCCTGACGTCCACACCAACCCTGCATCGTCTCCTGTTGCACCAGAACCAATGCAGATTGTGGCAGCTACACGAGGTCCTCTTTCACCAGAAGAAAGAGAGAATCGTAAGAAAAACAATCTGTGTTTCTATTGTGGATCATCGGAACATCTATTGAAAGCTTGCACCAAGAAGCCCTCCAAAAAACAGGGAAACGCGAAAGCTCGGCAATGAAAGGAGTCCAATTGCCGAGTAATTACGTTTCCAAGGACTCCCTGCTAGTTCAACCTGTTGAAATGGAGGTGAATTTCAAGCTATCACAAGACAAGATTGTTCAAGCCACAACAATCATAGATTCTGGCGCTACAGGAAACTATATTTATACCTTGTATGCCAGAGATCTGGGTCTTCCTATTATTGATAAAGTGAATCCTATAGCCTTGAACGCTGTGGATGGCTCTTCCCTGGTTTCTGGAATGGTGATCCAGCAAACAGAGGATTCGGCAATGGAGACTATAATGGGACATTCAGAAATTATTTTCTTTGATCTTATAACTGCACCTCAGTTCAAGCTCATATTGGGGCTTCCGTGGTTACGGTTACACAATCCGTCCATTGATTGGCACCTAGGCAGGATTGAGTTTATGTCAGAATATTGTGAGAATCTGTGTTGGAAGAACAAGCTTCCAGCAAATAGTCCTTGCCATTCTCTATTGGATATTGCCTCTACTGTTGGAGCGGTTATAACCAGTGTTTTGCCTACGGAATATTCTGAATTCAAAGATGTGTTCGATGAAGGAGGTGGTTCGGTTTTGCCCCCGCACAGACCCTACGACTGTCCTATCGATCTGGTTCCTGGGGGTAAGCTACCGTCAGGAAGGATCTATTCCTTAACCCACAAAGAAGATCTTGTTCTAAAAGAATACATAGATCAGTCTCTAAAATCAGGGTTTATACGCCCCTCTCGTTCACCGGCGGCTTCTCCTTTATTTTTCGTGCCCAAAAAGGAGGGGGATCTCCGTCCGTGTATTGATTATAGGGCTCTCAATTCCATCACTGTTAGGAATCAATATCCCATCCCTCTCATCTCTGTGCTCCTGGATCAACTGGGTGCGTCGGTTGTATTCACCAAATTGGATCTACGCGGTGCTTACAATTTAGTAAGAATCCGTAGCGGAGATGAGTGGAAAACGGCCTTCAAAACCAGGTATGGGTTGTTTGAATACAGAGTCATGCCGTTTGGACTCTGTAACGCCCCCGCTACGTTTCAATATTTCATTAATGATGTTTTTCATGACATGATGGACCAATTTCTGATAGTTTACTTGGACGACATCTTGATCTATTCCACATCCTATGAGTTACATGTAACACACGTTGCTCGCGTGTTGCATAGACTGCGTGAAAACAATCTCTTTGCTAAATTAGAGAAGTGTATTTTCCATGCTTCAGAAGTGGAATTTCTCGGGTATGAGATAACCAGTAAAGGAATTCAAATGAGTCAATCTAAGGTTAAGGTGGTTTTAGAGTGGCCTCCGCCCACCTCGTTGAAAGCTCTACAATCCTTTTTGGGGTTTGCAAATTTCTACAGGAGGTTTATTAGGGATTTTTCTACTTTGGTCGCCCCATTAAAAGCCTTAACAAGCAACAAAAGGTTTTTTTTTTGGGACAGGGTTTGTGGTCAAGCCTTCCAGAGTCTCAAAGCTGCATTTACTAGCGCTCCGGTGCTTCAACACCCTAATCCTGGTCTACCCTTTGTGGTAGAAGCTGATGCTTCAGACATTGCCCTTGGTGCCATATTGTCTCAGGAATGCCCGGAAACCAAGGGGTTGCATCCGGTGGCATTTCATTCAAGGAAATTGACATCCTATGAACAAAACTATACTATTACTGAAAGGGAATTGTTAGCAGTACGGGACTCCTTCCTGACCTGGTGACATCATTTGTTGGGTACAGCATACCCAGTTCAGGTTTTCACTGATCACAAAAATTTAGTAGCTTTACAGTCAGTTAAGTGTTCTACTGCCAGGCATGCTAGGTGGCATGAGTTCTTTTCAATGTTCAACTTCACCATAACATACCGCCCCGGTTCTTTGCACACGAAGGCCGATGCTCTTTCACGCATCCATGGCGAGTCATCTCCTCCAAGTACGGATGGTCGTCCTTTATTGCCATATCAGGTGATTTGTGCTTGTACCTTACAACCTACCTTGCGGGATGAATTACAGAAATTGGTGAGAGTCAATCCTACGGAAGCAGCTAAACTTAATATTGAAGTCATTAACGGTTTGCCTCATATCAAGGGTGTGCTGTTCCTTCCAGATGGTGGTATTCGTAAGAAGGCCGTCAAGTGGTGCCATGATTCGATGTTAGCAGCACACCCGGGTACGAAGAAGACCCTCGATCTTCTACAACGGTGGTGCTGGTGGCCTTCTATGGCTAAAGATGTTGCAGAACACATCGCTTGTTGCTATGTATGTGCTCAATGTAAAAGTCCACATTCCAAACCTGTAGGCTTACTTCAGTCTATGCCTGTTCCTGACTATCCGTGGTACATGATTTCCATGGACTTTGTGGTGGACTTGACCCCGGTTTCTGGTTTTAACACCATCTGGGTGGTCATTGATTATTTTACCAAGCTGGCGTTGTTCGTACCTTGTCAGGGTCTCCCTGCCGCCCCGGCCTTGGCGGATCTGTTCCTAAAGAATGTTTTCCGTTTTTTTGGCCTCCCTTGTATTATCATTTCGGATAGGGGCTCGCAATTTACGTCTCGTTTCTGGAAATCCCTTACCGCTTCTTTTGGTATTGATGAAAGGTATTCCAGCTCGTACCATCCTCAAACGGACGGACAGACCGAGCGCCTCAACTCAACTATGGAACAGTATCTTAGGTGTCTTACTCATCAGTATCAGGACACCTGGCTTTCGTTACTTTCTATGGCAGAATTTGCCTATAATAACTCACTCCATACGTCTACACGCTCTTCGCCATTTTTTGCTTTATGTGGTAGGCATCCTAGGTCGATGCCTCTCTCTCCGGCTCTTCCTACACGTCACCCTGCGGCTTCCACTTGTATTCAGCAGCTTGTTTCAATACAGACGCAGGTCAAACTACATCTCGAAAATGCTCAGTACAATGCCAAACGTTTTGCTGACGTCCGTCGTTCTCCGGCCCCTACATACGCAGTGGGGGGTAAGGTTTGGCTGTCCACGAAGAATTTGCATATTCCTGGTAGATGGGCACTTCTCCCATGCTACATCGGGCCATTTGTCATCACGGCGGTGATAAATCCTGTTGTTTTACGGCTGTCTCTTCCTGCCAAGTGGAAAGTACACCCTGTCTTCCATGTATCTCTTGTTAAGTTTTTTCATCCTGGTACCACGCTCCCTTCCCGCTCGCCTTCTCTGTCTGTGAAGGGTGAAGATGAGTATGAAGTCCACAAAATACTGGATACCAAAGTTTCCAGGGGTGTCAGGATGTATTATGTGGATTGGAAAGGATACGGTCCGGAAGAGAGAACCTGGGAACCTGTAAGTCATATTCATGCTTCTCGATTGGTATCGGAGTTCTGGTCCTCGAGGGGACGGGACCAGTCTTTAGGGGAGGGTACTGTTATGCGTGCAGGTTTTCGTACCAGGCTACGCACGCTTCGTGCAACAAGGAAACGAGTACTTCAAAACCCGGCTTTCCGAGGCGCTGGAGGTTGCCATGGAAGTTAGGCAATACGTTGCTAGGGAGACGCAACGTACGTGCCGGGTCACGGCGCTGATCATGTGTTCCTGGTTATTTAACCCTGCCTCCCTGCTTGTTCGGTGCTTCTGATCAAGCATTTTTTGGAGCCTTTCGTTCTTGACCTTGTTTCCTGATTCCCTGGTTTCTTGACTCCCTGCTTTTGAACCCGACCTTGATTTTTGGATCTTCCTTGTCTGTTTCGGTACTTCGGTGATACCCTGGTTTTTTTCGACCTTCGCTTTCTGTCCCTGGATCTGAAATTGCCTACTCCTTGGTCTATTCTGCCTGTGTGGTTCCGACCCGGTTTGTTTAATGGATTGCGTTATTATTGACTTCTTGTACTTCTTTGTACTGCAATGGCAACGTGGGAAGCGTTAGCCATTCAGCGACACAGCCTCCGCTGCGCCGTGGGACAGCCTCCGCTGCAACGTTGGACAGCTTCCGCTGCAACGTGGGAGCGTTTTCCACCCAGCGAACACAGCCTCCGCTGCTCCGTGGGACAGCATCGGCTGCACCGCGGGAGTGGTGACTTTCGGTTGATGCATTTCGTGTAAATCATATGGAGTTTGGTTTCCTCGTTTATCTAGTCTGTGTCAGTGACTACGTGTGCAACGATATTGGAATTTCTGGTAAGAAGTTATTGTACAGTTAAAGTATTGTTGGCAGCCTTGTACTTAAGGGGTTGTAACCAGAAGGGTGGTTTGTTTTGCAGTATTTACTATGAAATACGACCCATGCTCAGAGATCAGCTCTTTCCTTGATCAGGTTAGTGGGGAAGGAGTGTTAGTAACTGCTCGAAGCCTAAAAGTATACTTGGATACTAATTGTGCTTCTTTCCTTCTACAGCTACGTGGGTCTCGACGGGAATTCCATACATCTTTCAATTAATTGATCCCTCTGTATGTGTGATTGGTACCATTCAGAGGGGTACATTGGTGGGAAGAATTCATCTTCTACACTACGGGGTCAACCAGTGAAGAGGAATTCTGACACTGTGACAGCCATACCACAGCCGGCCCCTGTGGTGATCCCCAAGGGTCAACATGGTGCCATGCACACACCTGCACCCATCCATCTGCCCCCTGCGAACCCTTTGTCACCTGTCTCAGACAGGCATCACCAGTACCAGCCTGGGGCAGACCCAGGGACTGATGGCTGTCCAGAGGAGGAGGAAGAAGAGGAGGAAGACACAGCCTTCAGGTCGCCCTGCTTCAGCCCTGGCCCTCTCCATGATAAGATAGGTTATTTATAGCGTGCTTAATACCCAGAGGTTTCTAAGCGCGGACACGGGGATTGAACCTGCGTGTTCGTGTCGTCTTGCTCCCAAGGCGAGCACGTTGCCACAGCCAGTGCCACAACACTCAGTGGCAGCACTATTGGCGAGGCTGGATGCCATGGAACAGTGCCCGGTGCCCATTGATCACCTTGCAGGGCAGCAGGTGCAGCACTTGCAGGCAATAAGGGACAGTGTCCAGGGATCATCAAGGAGGATTTCCAGGTCCCTGGACCTCCAGTGCCAGCAGCTCGCCCAGTCTACTGTTGCCATCACCACTGTTGGGTAGAGGTTGAGGGAGCACACCAAGGGCATGTTGGACTTTGGTGAGTAACTACATTCCTGCATGCTCCTGACATTGCAGAACATTCAGGGCCAGGAGTTCGAGCCCTCAACCTCCGGCACCCCCATGGAGGGATAATTGCCTAGCACCCCAAGGCACCACTCCTTTTGCCATCTGACCTCAACAGGACCCGAGCAGGCTGGCAAGGGAAGATGCCACATAAGTGACCTGTCACAACATTCTTTTCATAGGCAGAAGAGAAGTGGGAGGGCATGGGTGTTGAGGCCTGGCGGAGGTGGGTGGGGAGTGGTGTAGGGGTTAGTGTGTAGGGGATGTGGTACGTGGATGGGGATGGGTGTTGGGGATGGTGTGTTGAGGACGGGGAGATGGGTGGGGGGGATTTTGGGGATGTATGTTTTTGACACTTCATTAAATATCAGTTCACTTGAAGCAATGCAAGCACAATCCTTATTGTGTAAATGTGATGTATTCAAGACATGACTATATACAAAGGTGAGCAGAAGGTGATTATCAGTGTGTTCAAAAATAATTGTCAATTAGTTCTTGCTGCACCAGACAATCATCCCTCCCTTCCTCCGGCTCATTGTGTGGCAGCACTGCACCAGCAGGTAGTGAATCGATGTCTTCTGGGGGTGGCATGCCCTCTTCAGGGGGCAGGGAATATTTTGCCTGAGGCAGATGTTGTGGTGCATGGAACAGGCAAGAATTATTTGTCTAACCTTCTCTGGCCTATACATCAAGTCTTGGGCGTAATTTTAGGGGGGCACACCATTTTGTACCCATTCATTTGGCTGGGGCAACTTTTCTTCAGATGTCATGTCCCCCCCCCCAACATTTTCCGCAAAGTAACACCACTGCCTCAAGGCCCCTCTGGTCTTGTTTAGTCACCGAAAATGGCTCTTCAGTAGGCCAAAGGTTCGCTCAATGCACATCCTGGTCCTGGTGTGTGTCTCGTTGTAGGCCATCTCCTATGGCGTAAGTGGATTGCACACAGGTGTCCTTAGCCATGGTAGCTGGGGGTATCCAGTGTCACCTGCAAGGGTAAAGGTCACAGGTGTCAATCACAGTGCATTGTGGATATTTTGCCTTTTCTAATTACATTTTGATGGTCAATCTATGCATGCATTTTCCATGTATTGTCCTACAACATGGCTGTCCATCCCAGTTTTCTGGTTGCACAGCCATTCATTATGTGGGCACAGCTCTTAGCCAGCAGCCATCACTCTCACGGTCTGTGATTGGCATTGTAGAGTACATGTGGCCCGTGTTGGGCCTGTACGTTGCTATCATGCATGTGTCCTGTGTGAAGGCATCATGAAGCACACACAGACATCAGGTTCAAGTTTGGTCCACAAAGTTTTATTAACTTAAGATGGAAGGTTGGATACACCCTAACTTGCCCTATACTAAGGTGGTATTTCCCTACCTAAATAAACTAAGGATAGCCTGTGTCAGTAAGTCCAAAGTAAAGGTCTGTCTGTGTCCAAAACATTTACTTGCTCTCACGTGTAATTGTATGCAATGCACAGGGATGTCAGCAACCAAACAAAAAGTGTTCAAAGTACAGTTCAGAGCTTCTTCCAGCTTGTGACTTATAATCAGTTTCTCCTTCCCCAAGTTCAAAATAATTCCAAAAGGCACAGGGGTTCCTTTCCCCAAGAGTTCAAATCTTCCAGCTTTTAAACAGCACAATTCCATGGGACACTTCCCAGCTTTCAGGAGATTGTCACTTTTCATTAATTCATCTAGGCAGTTCAGTTCCTTGACTTCAAAACACATAAGAGGTTGTTGTAAAACACAAGATCCTTTTCAGTGGCTCTTCCACATAGAGGTGTTCTCAGTCTAGGCGCAGTTGTCAGACTACAAGTTCCACCCACTACAGGTCACACAACCAATACCCCTTTTTGGCTTCTTTTCCGTCAACTCTATGCCACTGCTTCAACTTGACGGTGAGGTTTGGTTCATTCATCTGTGTCACACTCTTCAGACACTGTGTTGTGGCTTGTTTGGCCACCGTGCATTTGTCACACTTTCTTGCACTCTCCTGGCTGTTGCCAAGGCTTGGTTTTTTCATATAATACACAGTTTCTTGAATGCTCTTGGCTATTGCCCAACCCGCGTTTGCTCATACAATACACAGTTCCTTGTATTAGGCAAATTCTCAATCTTTCTTTCACTCTGCTCAAGGTTGAAGAATGCTCAAAAGCTTGCATCCACTCTGTTCAGCATTTACAAGTGTTTAAATTTGCTTTTCATGTCATTTGGTATCCAAATGTACTTGCTTTGCTTTACACCTCCTTCGATATTCAAAAGTACTTGCTTTGCTTTTCACTTCATTCGATATTCAAAAGTACTGGCTTTGCTTTTCACTTCATTGTAAAACCAGGTCCATTGCCTGATTCTTATATATGCTGGCCAACCCAGTGTTCCCCTTCTGGTTCCATTCACTGGTTAGTCTTACGGCTCTTCAGCAAGGTCCTTGACCACCACAGGGTTGCTCCTTACCGCGCGTGCCCTCGCTCTTTGTCCCAGCAGCTTCTTGCAGCGCCTTACGGCTCTGCTCACCCAGCGTTGCCTCCACCTGCAGCTCCGTATTCTTCCGACTGCTTTGCTCGGTCGAGCCGGTTTCCCTCTTGTGACCTGTTACCGGCTTGCAGCCTTCCCCCACTTTGTTTCCTGCTGAATAAACTCTGCAATCGTGAAAGGGTCCTGAGCGCTTCTCCTGCCACACTGCTGATCTGGAGCGTTCTGTCTGCACGTAGCAGTCCGTTTCATTGCCTCCATTTATAAATGGATGTCGGTTTTTAAAGGTCCCGCCACCACAATGAGCCCAGGAAAAATCACGCACCATTAGAACGGTAGTTCTGCTTTAGTCATGCTGTTCTCCTCCTCATCCCAGTACACAGCTGAGGCTGATATAGATCTGTATTACAAAAATGAAGCTGACATGTATTTGTATTACCAAAATGAGGATGTGTCTTCCTAGTTGGTCTCTTCCTTGTCCCAGTGTTAAGCTGGTGTTTCTGGGTGACAGTTTGGGGGTGAGAACAGGGAAAGTTTTGACCGTAGCCTACAAAGACTTGAGGGGTAGAGGGTTCATCACAAAAGGGAAATGGGGGATACTTTGTCTCACCTAGGGATGTCCTCTTCCCCACTTGCCAGGTCTCCTTCACCCAGTTGACCCTCCCTTGCATATCCACCTCCAGGGTCGGGATCCAAAAGCGATGACCTTTCCCTGGCCACCCAAGAGGGGGATAGAGGTGGAAAAGACTTGAGGATGCACGCAGGTTGCTCACACCTGATGGGTGATTTGTTGTTCTTGTGCATGTTTGCTGCGTCTGCGTTCCTTCCATTATGGCTTCACATACATGATTACCAGATGACATGCCATTACTTTCTGCCAGTATTGCATTGTCTATTTGCAGTGTTGAGCTGACACATTCAATGTGTAGGTATGCATACCCTTGCATTGTGGTTTCTGCAGTCCTCTGTGTGTGTATTGCTTGCTTGTTGGGGAAAATATGCATTTGTTGACATATTACTGCATTGTCCTGCATGTCCTAGTCCTGTGGGTTGGTGGCTGTGATGTGCAGGGTGAGAGGGCAGGTCCTACATGTAAGGGCATGCATTGATCAGTTGTAGTAATGCCCTATTGGTCCCTTTCACATAGCATTTCACTAGTGCTGCAAGGTCATTTTGTCTGATGGCACTTGTACTCACCCAGTATCCATATCCGTTGGCCTCTGAGGCTCTCCATGTATGCAGGCAGTGTGCTGTTCTGCAGGACCACAACATCCTGTTTGGAACCAGGGAAGAGAGTGCAGCAGTGTGTGATCACAAAGTCAGCATCGCAGGTGACCTGGACATTCATGGAGTGATACTGCTTTCGGTTATGATATACCACTCTGGATGCCTGGGGGGTGACTAATGCCACATGGGTGCAGTTCAGAGCAGCAATTACATTGGGCAGGTGGGCTGCTGCATAGAAACATGCTTTTGTGTCAGTAATCTGTGCCAAGGTGGTGGACGGGGAGATGTGCTGGGAGGCATGTCGCAGGAGCGCTTCTAGCCCCTGCTCAAGCACATATGGAAATGTGGGCTAGGATATGCCATGCAGCATGCCCATAGTGTGCTGGTAGGTGCCAGTTGCAAGGAAATGTAGGACCGGCACAAGCTTCAGCAGTGGGGGTAAGACAGATCTGATGTATGTCATCATGGATCAGGGAGAGTAGCTCTATAATGGTCTACCCGCTCAGCCGGTACAGGGTACTCAGCTGAATGTCAGTTCATGTCCAGGGAGTGGGCCTGACCCGGGGAACGTGTCCTCGCCTTGCATGGCATCTCGTCCTCCTCCTCTCTGCACCCTGTGCTGGTGTTCCAGCCTCTGCAGCTCAATGTGGAGCAGGAGGAGCTGCATGTCCCAGTTAGCGACAGCTAGTGGCAGCATGCTGTTGGGTCTTGTGCAGGCCTTTTGTAGTTTTTCAGGGTGGCTTGGGTGCACCTGTGACTTGTTGTCCATCACTTGCATGCATTTACTTCCACCTTTAAGGTGGAGGTAATTACACCTTTCAGGGGTTTTTGGTAGAATTACCTCCCATTTTCGGCAGTATTTCGACTTGTGGTGATACAACAGAAATACTTTTTCCACTATTGGTGGTAGTTCTGCCGCTGGAATTGCCACCAGGGCTAATTCAGCCAGATTTTGGCAATAATTCTGCCAGAGCTAATTATGTTGGCAGAATTAACACCAACTCCTTATTCGGTGGTGTGGTAAAAGTGGCAGTAATTCCATTACTGCCACTTTTACAGTATACTGTCAAACTCATGATGAGACCCTTAGTGTGCCAAAAGCAACACCAGTGGTATTTGAAGAGCAAGCTTTCAAAGTGTCTCAAGGCGTAAACAGGGCTTCTGGGCAACTTCTTGCTGCCGAGGTGATGGGAGGCCCAGTCCAGGGTCTACAGGGACAAGGTGAGCCCTCAGTCCTGCACTTCCACTCGAAGATGGTTGTCTAGCACCTGCAGGAATCCTTCACATCCAGTGAGCAGGATTCCAGTTCCATTACAAAGGCAGCAGATAGGTCTTGGTCCATAGCAGCATCACCCCAAATGCTCCTCTGGGATGGTTGAGAGCAAGAGATTGCCTCTTGATTCGAACAAAGTCTCCGGTCTTCATCTTTCTTGCAGAATACTTTGGAATAGATTCTATTTCCAACCAGGTTCAAGAGAATACTTCTTCCTTTAAGAGTCCAAAGATGAACCCACTAAGATATTAGCACTCCCCCCTTATAGAGGCAAAATGCCAAAATGCCTCCGCTGATTGTTCCCATTCTAGCCTTCTGTAATAGCTGCAATTAGGGTTGATGTGACAAATTCCCTTTGTCCTGTGATATCATACACAGGGTTACCAGACATTTCGTCGAAAAAAAAAGGTCGACAGGACATTTGGTCGAAACCATTTGGTCGAAAGACAAATGGTTGAATTTTTAAAAATTTTTATTTTCACTTTTTTTTTTTTTTTTTTGGGGGGTCCTCCCCCCAACCCCCTTTTTTTCTAAAAAAAACCTTTTTTTCCCTAAACTAAAACCTAAAAAATGTCTATATAAATTTTAAAAAAAATGTGACCATTTGGTTTTCAACCAAATTCCGTCGACCAAATGTCTTTCGACTAAATGTCTTTCGACGAAATGTCCGGACACCCATACACAGAGTGCTCTGTCTGCTGAAGGTTGGGAGGAGTCAAGAGGTTTGGGAGCACCAGTAAGATCCAAAATGGTAGAACCCTCCTGTGGACTGTAGCACTCTCCTGGGCTATGCTAACCCTGTCCCTTTCCGCTCTATGCCCACTTCCAAGAGTTGTTTTCTCTGTCAGCCCCTCTTCACTGACCTGGTATGCTCTGGAGTGAAGTGCTTTGTAGAATCTGAATAAAGATGGATTCCTAAGAATATGCTGGCTGCAGAGGGTGGTAACGGCCATGGCAGTATATGCCAAGGCGACCACCCAAGGGAAACCCTCAAGGGGAAGAAACCCCCTGGAAGGAAGGCAATGTTTTCAGGCAGTCAGCCTGTAGAATATCCAGAAAGAGCTGTACAGGAGGAAGGAATACGCTAGAAATGGAGTCCAGGACGAGACATAATATAGGCAGAAAATATACTATGATCAGCCAGGAACCAAGGAATATTCAAGAGAACACCACCAGGAATGGATTAAGCTAGGGAAAGGGGGACAAACACAGGAAAACATCAGGAGAAAGAGAGTCTTTTGGGGAGAGTCACTTTATCACCACGGGGCCTCCCTTAGTGTAGTACTAGTGATGCTGTGACAGTGATTTCGGATGTTGCTTTCAAGGGATCTAGAAGGCTGTGCATCTGGCTTCATCACAAATGCGTGTTGCTTAACAGAAGCCATCTAGGTTGTGACAGCTCTGCATATGCGACATCTTCCAACTTCCATCTTTGTTTGGGTAGTGAAGACCATTAGCACTGCCCGCGCACCAGCGTCTCCACAGGGACCACCGTGGAAGCGGTGTCCCGACAAGAGTCTCTTGCATACAGCAACCTGGTGAGGGCTGGCAAGTGTATCTTGGCAGTTTGCCTTTCAAATACCATTTCCCAGCTACCCCTGAGGGTCATTTCCTGCTCTCAAGAGGAGGTACAACCATTCTCAGGTGCATCAAAGGAGGACTTCCTGGACTACACCCAGATGGTGACTAGGTGAAATTCAGCCCAGACAAACTAAATACACACTCAGCCCTGTCATACAAGAGTCACTGCCTGTCAGGCTGACCATTAAATTACATCAAAGGGTTGTGTTTGTGGAACTGTGTAATTTCAGGAGCCACCATTTCAAACCAGATGTGGTTTATCTTTAGATATGTATCTGCCTTCCGGTTCCGAGGCCACACATTTATGACTTTGAAAGAGGGGCCTGTTATTACCAAGGTAAGACTACCTGCTGGAACTTTGGGCTCCAGCATGCTGCATTCAGGAATGCACATGTGACCTTTGGTCTGCTCTGTTGCCTCTGCAAGGCAGTTGCTCAGGGGCATAAGGAGACTGTCACACTCTGATTTTCAGCATGGAGCCTTTTTAAAGGTGAGTCTGATCATCAAAGCTCACCTTAAGAGTCAGAATTACCCACTTCATTTTATTAAATATAAATCCCAAAATGTCAGGCTATACCACCCTCACAGATGGCATTCTGTAACAATCACCATACTAAGCGCAGAGGTGGGGGGTCCAGAGAATTCATGGGTAAAGCTGAGCCAGGGAGTTTGTCTTCACTCCCACAGCCAAACACGAGCCACGCCATCAAAGAACCCATAATTTCCCCCCACACCTCTATTAACAACCATACGTGGCATCACAATTTTGCACAATAAAGCACGGTGATCAGCTAAAATGGTTTGCCCTGCTCACACGTTCTAGTTAAGAGATGAAAATGGGATTTGAGCAGTGTAATTGTTCTGTGCTTAGTGACCTTTTTGTATCAGTTTGCCAGAATGAGACTCCTGGGTCAGGAGGTTTCAACTTGAATAACATGTATTAGCTATATATAGGTCAAAGAAAAAGGGCACCTGGCTAAAGCCTGATATGCCCAGTGGGGTAGCTTTTAAGATACAAAAAATAATCAGGGTGTGAGATTCAGCAGCAAATTTTCTCTAAGTGTATTTATTTTCAAGTGACAACAGAAAAAATAAATCAACTTGTTTTGTACATATTTCTTCTCGAACAACATAGGACAGAAACTGACAGTTTTTTTGTTTTCACAGTTAGGGGTAACTATTAAGTACCACCCTCTAGAATGTCGAGGGAAAGCCTTTATACATATACACTGTCTCTTTGCATGTTGTACATACGTTTTGACAAAAAGGTGACAGCGTGTGCTCCTGGACTACTAATAGTCTCAGGGTTATAGAACATAACACACAACAACATGTGGGACACAAAATGATAAAACAGGACGTTGTGTCATAGATCGACACTGTAGTGTTTTGGCCACAGTAGCAGTAGATGGATGCTTGTTAGTGGAGTGGCCTTCTTCAGGATAGGGGGTGAGAGATACTCTCTGTCCGTTAGGAATCTGTCAGAGCGAAAATAGAAATGGGAGTAGCTGTTAAGGGGTGCTGAGATCTGATGAGTTAGTTATTGAATAATTCAGAATGGCTCATCGGTAGCTAAATTTGTATAGACTATGTAACCAGTGTTATACATAGATGGAGTCTTACCGTCTCAAAAATGGTGGTAAGACTTAGTGGGTGATTCTCCGACTTCTGTGGGGAATCATCTATGAGGTAGTGTGATCAGTACACAATCTCAAAGGGTGTCCAAGGGTCCTACTTGGTGGCCTGGGTCTTGAGTGGCGGCCAGGTGTTGGCGTCGTCAAAGAATGGCGAAATGAAGCCACTGTTCTGGGGAGGGAGAGGCAAGCTGTGTTATTGAAGAGTCCAATCAACTGTGGGGGCTCTGGTGCCTGTGCTCCAGTGTTCACGTGAGGTAAGCGTCATATATGATGGAACTGGTGCTTAGGGCCGGTGGGTGCGGCATGTACTATATCCCAAACCGTGCTGTTGGAGAAGATACGGTGTGGGTACAAAAGGTCTGGCATGGGCTTTGACCCCTATTTGTGCAAATGGTATGTCCGGTGGGGGTGTCTATATCGGTGCTCTGAGAGGCTGCTGTGGTGAGATCTCTGGGCAGCCGTTATTGATAGAAGCGGACCATCTTTATGTGAGGTGGAGAGGGGAACTAAACTATCTGTCCACTTGTTTGAGGCGTGCTGCATGTGCGTATAACTACACGGTATAATTGCCATAGTTGAGTCGGTTAGTAACTGAAGACACAAAGTGAATCTTAAAGCCTAGCCGTGAGCAGGATTGTGAGTGTACTTACTTGGCGAAAGCTGCGCGAGTCTGAGGCTCTTCCGATGATCGTGTAAGCCCCTGTGTTGCCTTGGCGACGAATGCTGTGTCAACATATTTTACTGGGCACGCCTGTGGGTGGAGTAGCCAATCAAACGGCGAGTGGTGGAACAATAGCGCGAGAGAGCGTACGTGTGGTGGCGTGTGCGGAAGAACACAAGAAGCGTGGGCCTATCAGCGCGCGAGTGATTTAGTCCAATAGGAAAGGAGGTGTGTCGCTGCGTATGGTGACGTAACAACATAGGGGCTTACACGATCATCGGAAGAGCCTCAGACATGCGCAGCTTTCGCCAAGTAAGTGCACTCACGATCCTGCTCACGACTAGGCTTTAAGATTCATTTTGTATCTTCAGTTACTAACCGACTCAAATATGGCAATTATACCGCGTAGTTATAAGCACAGGCATCACGCCTCGAACAAGTGAACAGATAGTTTAGTTCCCCTCTGTGCCTCACATAAAGATGGTCCGCTTCTATCAATCACGGATGCCCAGAGATCTCACCACAGCCTCTCAGAGCACCGATATAGACACTCCCACCGGACACGCCATTAGCACAACTAGGTGTCACAGCCCATGCCAGACCTTTTGTACCCACACCGTATCTCCTCTAACAGCACGGTTTGGGACATAGTGCATGCCGCACCCACCGGCCATAAGCACCAGTTCCATCATATATGACGCTTACCTCATGTGAACACTGGAGCACAGGTACCAGAGCCCCCACAGTAGATTGGACTCTTCAATAACACAGCTTGCCTCTCCCTCCCCAGAACAGTGGCTTAATTTTGCCATTCTTTGATGACGCCACCACCTGGCCGCCACTCAGGACCCAAGCCACAAAGTAGGACCCTTGGACACCCTTTGAGATTGTGTACTGATCACACTACCTCATAGATGATTCCCCACAGAAGTCGGAGAATCACCCACTATGTCTTACCACCATTTTTGAGACGGTAAGACTCCATCTATGTATAACACTGGTTACATAGTCTATACAAATTTAGCTACCTATGAGCCATTCTGAGTTATTGTAACGCTCACCTGATTCCCACGGAGGCGCCGACCCGTTCTGGACTGCTACAACTTCTTCCACAGTAAAGCGTAGTGCTTGGAAGATGGACTGGACTGGACACCCAAACCTCGTCTGTCTGGCCCGTAGAATAATCCTTCTGTAGATGGGAAAAGGGAGTTAACTGTCTGCTAGATTGTGTGTGTGATTCCCCCTTTTTTCCCCTTCTCACCCTCCTCGAACCCTAGCTGTGCCTTCCGCAGACTCTCACCTTAATTTCTGTATGGACGAGCTCTCCATCCTGCTTCTGACGCAGGGGCGCGTAGATTTCCAGTTACTTCACTGGATCTCGGATTTGGCGAGGGTTCGATGTCTGCTTGCCTTTACCAAAATGCTGCCGTAAGTATATAGTTCAAAAGATCAAGGCCCTCATTACAACCCTGGCGGAAAGTGACTGACCTGACCGCCATAGCGTAAATAGCGTTTCCGCCATTGCACGACGGAGTAAAGTGCGGCTAATTCCGACCCATCGGGCACGAGCATTACGCCATGGCGGAAGTGCAAAGTCCGCGATGGCGGAAATGTCCCCAAAACGCCCCTCACCGCCGTCGTACGGCGCCCTAGGTGCAATTCCGCCACCCATCTTAGCGGTCACCGTAATGAGCGGCAATCGGAAAGTACGGTGACCGTAAATATACGGAAACGGAAGTAAAAACATGGTCCCGGAACGGGAAACAGCACGCCGTACACCTAAAAAAATCAGAATTCCCACACAACCATAAAAAATACTACCCTGAGACACATCCCAACCCGTCATCCACCCTAGTGAAAGCAAAAAAAATGGGAAAAGTAGAGAAAAAAGCGTGCGACCGCAAGCGGCAGGTCCACTTCTCCCGTGAGGAACTCACCGTGCTCACAGAGACCCTCCAGGAGAATGCTGCCGTCGTCTTCTCGACGCAAATGACCAGGACGGCACTTGCGAACAAGAAGGCCATATGGGCCCTGGTGGCACAGCGGGTAAGTGCGGTGGGGACCGCACCCCGCAACCCACAGCAATGCAGAAAGCGATGGGACGACTTGCGGATACGCGTACGGAGCATACTATCCGCCAACCGTAACATTGCCACAGCTACCGGGGGAGGATCGGAATCACCCATCAAGTTGACCCCCTGGGAAGAAATCTGTGCCTCCACCATTGGAATGGAGAGTATAGAGGGAGTCGGAGGGATGGAGAAAGGAGTGCAGACATCAGAAGAATCAGGTAGGTGGCCCAAATAAAACAATGCTAAATCCACAATGTCCAATCATGTGAAGTACCATGTGTCCACATAGTGCAACAGAAACACATGGCCAGGAGAACGTCCACATACATTGGCCTGATAGCGCACTTTAAAAGTCACATTAAATACATAAATAATTTAAAATCCTAAAAACACCCTCTACACGTGCAGCAGGCACACCCTAACTGCAGGCTGCAAAACAACTGCATCCTCATTCCACACAAAAATGAAACCACCTCCAAGGCCCTGACCCAAATCACCTTCAGGTACCACCCCAATGCATGTGATACATTGCCATTCCAATTTCCACAGACCCATTAATAACGCTCGCCCTCCTTTACTCCACCACAGGGTCCGATTCAAACGACGAGCTCCAGGACACCCCTACCAGCACACCTGCAAAGAGGGCCAAGACCAACGGGCAAAGACCCTCCACCTCAGCTGCACGGATCAAGACACGGCAGCAGCACAAATCAAGTGGCAGCACACAGGAGGGAACTTCAACAGGCACCCCAGCAGCCAGCATGCCCACAACAGCACCACCACAGGTCCCCCCAATGGATGCCACAGAAGGCACTGCTTCTGGTGGCAGCAGCACCATAGGTGACACTGCATTAATGGCAGCATGCTCCGACACAGAAAACGGGGATGTCGATGTAGGATCCATCCATGACCTGTCTCAATCCCCCTGTTTGTTTCATCCCGTACACCATGAGGATACCACGCAGGGGCACCCACAAGACGACGACTGGCCATCCCCCACAAGCCCTGTGGCAAGGCAACATGAGGTGATCAGCCCCTCTGTGACACCACCGCAAATGGCCATGGCACAGCAGAGGCAACAGTCCCTCGACCAGGTGATCGTGCAACAGCAGCAACTGGCCACGCTCCTCAAGGACCATGCTGATGAATGTGGGGGTACTAAGGCAGCCATAGAAACATCAACTGAGACACTTAGGGCAGAAATGGAGAGAAGTACAGAGACACTAAGGGCACAAATGGAGAGAAGCACCGAGAGCCTGAGAGTACAAATGGAGAGAAGCACCGAGAGCCTGAGGGGGGAACTGCATGCGACGTCCAAAGACGTATGTGCTGAACTTGCCGCTGTGCGCCGTGTGCACACTGAGCTCTCACAAACCCTTAGGGACATGCATGGACGTGAGCAGGCAGAGACATCATCCGTTGCAAGTTCCGTCCAGGGCAGCCCCCAACTTAGATCTGGGAGGAACCTGCGCTCCACAGGCAGGGGTGCCCCTGATACCCGGAGAGGGGGCTTGCAATAGCGTCTGCCCACTGACAATGAGCATCTTTGGACACTGGTGTTCGGGGGGCAGGTAGGAGGGTGGAAGGGGTGTGTTGGGCTCACTTGGGTGGCGGGTCGATGGGGTGTGTAACATAATTTCACATATGCTATAAACATTGCACAATCATCCAATGAGATGTGTGGACATTGATCTTTGTGTACGAGGCCTTAATAGGCGTACAGTCCATATTGTGCATGTTCCAGACACACACAGTGCCACAAGTCCCGTGTCCATGTATCAGCCACCAGGCGTGAGTGCTAGAAGCATGAATCAATGAGAATCTGACGAATGTCACGGCCCTCCTGTGCCTCGCGGACTCCTTGAGGTGCTGCCACATCCCCACCCTCATCATGACCATCTTCAGGTGCTTGCAGTTCTGCGTCAGGGGGCATGGGCACATTTCTACGTACGCACATGTTGTGTAGCATGACACATGCCATGACCATTTTTGCAACCTTCTCATGGCGGTACAGGAGTGCCCCGCCAGACCTGCTGAGGCAGCGGAAACGAGTCTTCAGTAGGCCGAATGCCTGTTCTATGACTACACGGGTATGTGAGTGGGCATGTTTGTAGTCCTCCTCATGCTGGTTCTGTGGGTTCCGGAGTGGTGTGAGGAGCCATCTCTTCAGTGGATACCCGGCATCACCTGTATGTGGACAATAAAGGATGTTTGTGGAATGACATTGCTACGTACGCACCCCCCCCCCCTTCCTGCCAGGTCATTGCCGCATCACATACCCCACATTATCATGCATGAAATGAGACTCACCGAGTAGCCAGGATCTGTTCCCTGCGTGTCGCTCCATGTAGCGTGGTATTGTAGAGTTCCTCAAGACCATAGAATCATGGGTTGATCCAGGAAATCGGGCACAACAATGTGTAATGATCCTGTTGGAGTCACACACCATTTGTACATTAAGAGAATGAAATTGTTTTCGGTTGCGGTACTGGGCCTCCATGGCATGTGGGACGACCAATTCCACATGGGTGCAGTCGATGGCACCAATGCAACCCGGTATGCCGCCAAGTGCATGGAATCCCACTTTTGTGTTCGTAATTTCCTGCTCCGATCGTGGTAGAGGTGTAGTCGTCTGCGTGCTGCAGGAGGGCATCGAGCACTTGCAATAGTGTCCGTGAGAACACTGGCTGTGAAATGCCATGCAACTGTCCGACTGTGTGCTGGTAGGTGCCTGTGGCCAGGAAGTGGAGTACAGACACCACCTTCAGTAGGGGTGGGATGGCGGTTGGGCTATCTATCATGCTGACAAGGTCAGCCTGTGTCATGTCCACAATGGCGGTTATGGTGTCCCGGTCCAAACGGTAGAGGGTGTGGATCTGCTCATCCGTGAGGTTGAACGGATGTGCTCGGAGGCGTGGGATTGCGGGCTGCCTGCGTGGTGGTAGTGGCTGTGCTGGCGGGCCTTGCTGGCCCTGCCTTGCCCTCCTCCTCCTCCTGCGTCTCCTCTGTGCGGCCGGTTGTTGTAGTAGTTGGTGTTCGTCTTCTTCTTGAAGTTGGAGTACTTGCAGTGCTATCAGGTCCCCCAGGGCCAACATCGCTAGTCCTGCCGGTAGCATTTTGGAGTGGGTGTGGTTGTGGGAGGGGGTTGGGTGTGCAATTTATGTGTTTTCAGGCCGTATAGCCTCCACCTGTGGTGATTCATTCCACCTGTGCAAGCTGCAATCCCCTTTGGGCGAGCACGTCCCGCACACAACGCTGCAATTCGACGCATGGCATCTTGCTATTACAATCATGTATTTGATCCCGATGGCAGTGAAATATTGGTTCATATGTTCATTCTGCTATGGTCCCATTGTTTCACATACTATCTTTGCAGTCGCGAACAAACTTGTGAAGGGTCAGTGGAATGTAGTACTCGATTATCGGTGGACCCTCATGCAGCACTGTACCGAGGTTCACCGACGGGCGGGGCGTCCCATTTGTGAGTGAAGCCAGTTGCCATTTTCACACACTGCCGCACTACATGGATGAATTTGTGATTTCAAGCGGTCACAGATGCCTTTTCGACGTGATGTTGCAAATGAGGAATTCGAAGGACGGCGCTTTCGGTTTTCAGCTAGCGGCGAGGAGACGCCCACAGGTCTGACTGCAAATATAACGTTCTATTGTCTAATGTCCTTGGGACAGGGGCCATGGCGAGAATGCAATGATTGATATGAATAGTATGGGATGCGCAATAGCGTAGTGGACGATAAGGCAGGACGTTCCCAAATACATGTTACTTCACAACACTGGAATTCCGGCCTGGAGCACAGTGGATTTTGCAGACTGCATTACGCACAGACTCAATGGAAATTTCACATGTTATGTGAGTAAATAATCAGGCGTTTTCATTCCGGGATGAGGGAATGATGTATGGATGCATGGACAGATGATTTAATGGAGAGTTTGCCATGTACAGGGCTTTTTGGAATCTATCCACTTCCCCTGCGCTATGTGATGCAGGGCTGCCATAGTGGGACCATCGTCTATCTGCCCTTGTTGAACCCTCCCTGTCTCGACGCGCCTTCAAACACTTGTGTCTATGCACGTTACTAATCCCATCTAATGGATTCTGTTTTAACAGACGCATGCACACAAAGACTCGTTTGTAATAGTGTTTTGACCTCGATTTATATAGTTATGATTCGCAAGTGATTTTTGGGTGGAAATAATCCTTTTGAGTGGGCTAGCATGCATATGGCTGTAGATTTAGTGTGATCATTGAAGTGAGTAATTCAAATGAAGTTCTGATGCCCATACTATTCTTTTTCATTTCATTTGGGTGACAGGTATCTCCTCCCCTTTTGCCGCTGCCATCTGTATGCCACTCCTGCAGATGGCTTTTACTCCCGACACCTGCTGCTTCGTGTTAATCAGTGGAGCACCATTACGATCTTATGGGACGATCGCCAATGGGCCACATGCCCTTACGCAGTACTAGTGGCTAGGAGCAACATATCGACCTTTCAGCTGGACTAGTGCCTACCTAATGGGACGGCCCTGCGGTTCTAGGCGCTTCCATGTTGCCTTTTTGAACGTGAATGTAGCCCCTGTGTACCATGAAGGAACAGAGCGTCACACAAGAAGAAGCTGGTCATTTATTGCGGATGCAGCCCCCAATAATGAAATATATTTTGGAGTTCATGACCTAATGGCTGTATGGGCTTGGTGATTTTGTTGTGCATTAAATTTCTATTCTGATATTAACCGTGTAGCGTTCTTCTTTGCAAGTAATGTAGCATATTCCTATTTGTGGAGCGATGTATTGTGAGAAGATCTGCATTGGGTTCCGGCTTCTGAGTATAGTTGCGTGGTACTGTACTGGCTGCGTTTGCCTACGAAGCCCAGTGTGGTCAGGGATAGGGGCTACCATTATGACTGTTTTAATGATGTCATGCTCAGGGGCGGGTGATTAGCTTTTGTGTAACGGATGCCGGTCAGCCAGGTGGATTGGTGGAATGATGTGATTATCAGAATATGGCTGGTCACAGGTGCCTGTGTTTGCGTGCGTTTCTTGGAGGGAGACTGAGGTCATGTCCATTGGAATAGCTTCTGTATTCGTGCCATCTGTGCCCTGCAGCTCCCATTGGCCCCTCTTGAGATGAGCCTGGCTGCTCAGTCACTCTGCCAACTTGTGTGGTACATGCTTATGCTGATGGTTGGTTTGTTTACTGGCAGGAGTACAGGGCTGGTGCAGTCTCACTCAGGATACTGCTTTGAATGTTGCCTTACACTGGTGTCAGTCGATGGGGGGGCCTGTTTTTGTTTGTCTCATATTTCAGTTCATGTTGCTGGACTTGAACCTTCACATGCCTGTGCTGCATCAGTGCGGCAATGGTGCCATGGCAAATATGGATGGCCACTCACAAGGCACTTGGAGCCCCTAGATTCATTTGTTCGTTGGCATGCATGGGTGACTTGTACATTTCACTGGTTGCATTGTGTGACTTCATTGCACCTGCGAGGAGTTGTGCAATGTGGCCAGGGAGTGGTGTACAGGCACTCAGTAGGGCCTTTTACGGTTGGTTCGCGATGCCGTACTTCTCACCATGGCGGAATGGTACTTTCCGCCATGCTTGATGGCGTTAGGTACATGTCCGCTAGGGTCAGAATTTGCGTACCGTTGCGCCATGGTGGTAATTACGGTTTGGCATGGCGCGCGTGCACGTACTTGGTGCAGTTAGCGTTGGCGTTCACTACGGTGTCGCTAATGGCATCGTACTTTACGGTGACGGGTCATAATCGCACCGAGCGCTATTCGATGGCGGTATTGCATTTCCGCCATCGTTTTTCGATTTCCGCCAGGGTCGTAATGAGGGCCCAAGTCTTATTTGTCCCTTGGCCTTTGTTTAATTTTCAGGGACTAGGTGAGGAATCCGTGTGGAGGAATGGATTCGCCGAGGTAAGCTCAGGTGAGTACTTTTAATGAAGGTGTGCCGTAGTGGTTTGCTCCGACACCTTAATGAGTGTGTCTTATTTCCCCATGGGGGCCGGGGTACGGAAAAGCCAGAAAAGCCGCTCCGACCCGAAAAGGGAACTGAGGTCCCAACAAAATTCAGGTAAGACTTAAGGTGAGTAAACTGTCCTTTTGCAATTAGTTCGTTGCTCACCTTGTTTTGTCCTTTTTCTCCGTAGGTCTTGAATGCGACCGATGTCGCCTATGGACGCTGAAAAGGTTGCCGGCGCCACGTGAAGGTAAGTGGAAGTGGCGCGGCAGCGTGAGAAGCGGAGCGCTTCTAACTATTGTCTTTCTTTTCCGTAGGTGCTGGGATGCGGCCAATGTCGCCTATGACCGCTGAAGAGCTAGACAGCGCCACGTGAAGGTAAGTGGAAGCGGCGCTGCAGCGAGCGATGAGATGCGTTTCTAACCCTTGACTTTCTTTTGCAGGATCGATGGAGTGAAGAATCCGGATGCTGGATGAAGGTAGTTAATGTCCTAATGCTTGACTTTCTCTCTTTGCTGGTGTTCCAGGATTCTGGCGGGCGTGGCAGGAGCCAGGATGCAGGAGCCGACTCGGTGAGCGTCCTGCTGCAGATGCAGAATAACGCGAAGCACGTGTGGCCATCCGGGCGTGGTTTAAATAGCCTTGGAAGAGCTTCAGGTGAGTGTTCTTCCACTGGCCCCACCCGAGTAAGAAAAGAGTTCCTGAAAGAAAATAGTTCCTCCTAGCCTTAGTTGGCTTGGAGCTTCAGACAGCATGGTCTGCCTCGGGTGAGTATGCAGCATGGTCTGCCTCAGGTGAGTTCACCCAAGCATTACCATATGTTCTGCCATGATGAGCCTGGCGCCTATGGCCTATGGCGCCAGGACAAGGTCCAAAGAGCCCCTATAGGGGTTTGCTGGGTCCTGCTTGGTGAGTATGAAGTCTGCTTCCGGGGACGCTGGGCCTGACCTGGCTCCTCGGGAGCAGGTATCATGACAGCACTCCCCCCCAAGGCCCCTCCCAAGGTTGTTTTCCCCGGGGGTTTTGGTTTGTCTGGGAAGGTCCGGTGACATTTTTTAATTAACCGAGGAGCATGTACATGGTCATGGGGTTCCCATGACCTCTCTTGAGGCCCGTAACCCTTCCAATCGATTAGATAGAAAAGCCTTGATCTTATCATTTTAGAATATAAAATGTTCTTCACCTCTAACTCAGGTTCTCCCTCCACTTGAATGGGTTCTGGAGGCTTGATTAGTCTGGTTCCAGGTTGCACAGGTTTCAAAAGTGACACATGAAAAACAGGATGTATTCGCATATGAGCTGGTAAATCCAGTTTAACGGCCACAGGATTGATTATGGCCATAATGGAATATGGTCCCAGGTATTTGGGATTAAAAGTTCGAGGTCCTTTGAGTGATAAGTGTCTGGTAGCCAGCCAGACTTGGTCCCCAATCTGGTACTGAGGTGCCTCACTTCGATGCCGATCAGCACTTTTCTTGTATCTTTTCTTGGCTTGTTGTAAATGTTCAGTTGCTTCTTTGAAGGCTTTGGTAATTGCGGTATGCAGCTGGTCCACTGCGGGTGTTCCGAGATCATGAGGTAGATCCAGGTCAGAGGTTCGAGGGTGAAGCCCATATAAAGTGTAAAAAGGACTTTGCCCAGTTCCAGAGTGCACAGAATTATTATATGCATATTCAGCTATCCAAAGAATGTCTTTCCAGTTACTTTCAGATTGTTGCAGCATACAACGTAAATATTGTTTGAGAGTCTGGTTCATTCTTTCTGTTTGACCATTGGTCTGGGGGTGATGACTGATTGATAGTCTTACATCGATTTGTGCCAATTGACAACATCTATGCCAAAAGTGGGAAATAAATTGGCTTCCTCGATCTGAAATCAGCACAGACGGAAATCTGTGTAACCGGACAACATTTTCAAGGAATTCTTTAGCTAGAACCGAAGCTGAAGGTAAACCTTTTAATGGAATGAAGTGTGCCATCTTGGAGAATAAATCCACAATAACAAGAATAGTGTTATATCCTGAACAGGGGGGTAAGTCCGTAATAAAATCCAATGACAGGGTGTGCCAGGGCGATGGTGGAATGTCTAACGGTTGAAAAAGACCGGCTGGTCTTTTCTTTTGGCTTTTATTTTGGGCGCACACACCACAGACATCACAAATGATTTTACATCTTTTCGCGAAGAAGGCCACCAGAATTGTCTTTTCACCTTTTCCTCAGTCTTGGCAATGCCGGGGTGTCCCTCTATTAGGGTATCGTGATAACAAGAAACAACTAGCTTTTGTAAATCCGTGTGTGGAAGAAATAATCGTCCTCGGAAATAAGGTAAATCGTTATCTATAGTAAAATCAGATCCCTTTTGAACCCAGTCCTGCAAGTCTGTTGGGTCCAGGAGTTGTTTAACTCTAGTTTGGATATTTTCTAGCGATTGTGAAGAAGTCATACCTAAGATCCTCTGTTCGGGAATTATCGGCACAGGCTCTGGGTTAGTGACTGTGTCCCCCATTCCAATTCGGGATAGAGCATCCACTTTGCCATTCTTACAGCCAGGACGGTAGGTGATTATGAAATCAAATTCAGCAAAAAACAGAGCCCAACGGAGCTGTCGAGATGACTGAGCCTTGGCGGTTTTCAAGTACTGTAAATTCCAATGGTCGGTGATCACCGTGATGGTATGTCTTGCGCCAAGGAGATAATGTCGCCAGGCCTTAAAAGCAGATTTAATCGCTAACAGTTCTTTGTCCGTGATGGCGTAGTTAATCTCGGGAGCCGAGAATGTTCTGGACCAGAACGCAACGGGATGTAGTTGGTTAGTCTCTGGGTCCCTTTGAGAAAGGACAGCTCCCATAGCTAGACTGGATGCGTCAGTTTCGACGATGTAAGGGAGATCCGGGCGCGGGTCTTTCAATACGGGTGCAGAAGTAAATTTAGCTTTTAGTTCTTGAAAGGCTTGCTCAGCTTCTTTAGACCATTCAAAACGTTTATTTTTTCTTAAGAGTGCAGTGATGGGTTGAACCACCCGTGAAAACTCCGGAATGAACCTGCGATAAAAATTGGCAAAGCCAAGCATGCTTTGAACACCTTTTACAGAGCTGGGTGATGGCCATTTGAGGATAGCATCCACTTTTCGTGAGTCCATGTGGACTCCTTTAGGTGTCAGGATAAAACCTAGAAATTCGACTTCCGTGACATGGAAAACACATTTTTCAAGTTTAGCAAATAGTTTGTGTTGGCGCAATTTCTCGAGGACTGCCCTGGCATGGTTTTGATGATCAGATTCTGAAGAGGAGTATACAAGAATGTCATCGATGTATACGATAACACAAATATCGATGAGTTCCCTGAGGACATCGTTCATGAAATATTGGAAGGCAGCCGGTGCATTGCACAGTCCAAAAGGCATAACTTGGTACTCGAACAACCCATATTTAGTGCGGAAGGCAGTTTTCCATTCATCGCCTTCTTTGATTCGCACTAGATGGTAAGCCCCCCGGAGATCTAGCTTGGTGTATATGCAGGCATCTTTCACTTGGTCAAGGAGTTCAGGGATCAAAGGCAAAGGGTATCTGTTTTTGACAGTTATCTGGTTCAGTGCGCGGTAGTCTATACAAGTTCTGAGATCGCCTTCTTTTTTTGGTACGAAGAATAAAGCCGAGGATGCAGGAGACTTAGACGGGCGAATAAAACCATTGGCTAAGTACTGGTCCAGATATTGTCGTAAATGAAGATTCTCGGGCTCGGTAAGGGCATAGATCCTGCTGCAAGGGGGTGTTGCACCGGGTAGTAGATCTATCTGGCAATCGTATGACCTGAGTATTGGCCTGTTCCTTTTGGAAGACGTCTTGAAACTCTTGGTACTCTGGCGGTATTTGCAAACTGACAGGAGTTACGGTAGCTAGGCCAATGCTTGTATTTCGTGGATAGCAGGTTTGTACACACTCTGGAAAGGTTATCCTCTTTGCTCGCCAATCAATTTGAGGATTGTGTGTTTCCAAAAAAGGGATTCCTAGAATTACTTGAAATTGTGGAGCCTTGATTACGTCAAACACCATTGCCTCCCGATGCCCGTCTTGACCCAGCAATGTCACTTCTGTGGTGGAGTGAGTTACCGGCCCAGAGGCGATTTCGGTTCCATCCACAGTGGTGATGACATCTTTATTGGTTTTAGGGCAAAGAGGGAGGTTCATCCTAGAAACCAATTCACGATCCACGTAGTTTCCTATAACCCCACTATCGATGTATGCCTTAATTGCATGCAACTGCTCAGGCTGCTTTGGATTTACGAGGACCATTGGCATGGTGGAGTGCGAGGTCAAAGAGTTAGTTTTTAAGCTCGGCAAGCGGACCTCTACGCTTGTCGGGCGTGGTCGTTTCCCGGCTCAGATTCTACAAGATCTTTATCCGTGGCTCCTACCGCCTTTTTGGGCGGTTTTACAGGGCAGTCTCGTAAGAAGTGTCCTGAAGTTCCACAGTAGAGGCACAATTGCATTTGCCGTCTTCTTTCACGCTCCCTTTGGGTCAAAGGTCCCTTGACTACTCCAATCTGCATAGGTTCAGTAGCATCGACACCCTTGTGGTGAACCTGGGCTTTGGCAAAAACCCGAGTTTCAAACCTGGACCGATCTGCTTTTCTGTTTTGAAGCCTGTGATCCAATTGGACCACTAAGTCAATATAGTCCGAGCAGTCCTGGGGTGGATTTACGACCTGGGCCAAGACATCTTTAAGTTCTCCACGTAGACCTCGATGGAATAGCGTAATTCTCTTATCCTCGGGCCATCTTGTTTCCACAACTAAACTATTGAAGGTCGCAATGTAAGCTAAGAGGTCCAGATTACCCTGTCGTAGAGATAGGAGTTTGTTGTCCAGGGCCTGTCCCTGAGAATGCCTCGCAAAAAGTCTTTCCATACTTCTCTGGAAGGCTTGAAAGTTCTGAAGGATCTGGTCGTCTTGAGTAACCAATGGGATTGACCAATCAGCTGCGCTGCCGCTGAGATAAGAAAGTACAAAGGCTACCTTGGTTTGGTCATTCGGGAAGGCCCCAGGTCTGCAGAGGAAATGCAATCGGCATTGATTCATAAATACTGCAAATCTTTTGGGATCTCCAGCAAAACGTTCAGGCGAGGCCAGTGGCACGTTTCCAGGTAGATTGATTTGCACTGGATTAGTTGACGCCACGGGGGGGTGAAACTACCCCCTGAACTTGGTAGAGGAGTTTGACCAGCTTGACTCTGCAACAGCTGGCAGGCAAGATCATCAGTTCGTTCCTTTGACACAATTAACTCCCTCCTGAGGGCATTCGTCTCCTGGCGAGCGGAATGAACTTCGGCCCGTAATTCACCTAATAGCTGGGCCAGCTGGTCTGTCTCGGAAGTTTCCATGGCGCCTGGGTAGGAAGTTATTGGTAGGCTTCGCATTCTGTAACGCTCACCTGATTCCCACGGAGGCGCCGACCCGTTCTGGACTGCTACAACGTCTTCCACTGTAAAGCGTAGTGCTTGGAAGATGGACTGGACTGGACCCCCAAACCTCGTCTGTCTGGCCCGTAGAATAATCCTTCTGTAGATGGGAAAAGGGAGTTAACTGTCTGCTAGATTGTGTGTGTGATTCCCCCTTTTTTCCCCTTCTCACCCTCCTCGAACCCTAGCTGTGCCTTCCGCAGACTCTCACCTTAATTTCTGTATGGACGAGCTCTCCATCCTGCTTCTGACGCAGGGGCGCGTAGATTTCCAGTTACTTCACTGGATCTCGGATTTGGCGAGGGTTCGATGTCTGCTTGCCTTTCCCAAAATGCTGCCGTAAGTATATAGTTCAAAAGATCAAGTCTTATTTGTCCCTTGGCCTTTGTTTAATTTTCAGGGACTAGGTGAGGAATCCGTGTGGAGGAATGGATTCGCCGAGATAAGCTCAGGTGAGTACTTTTAATGAAGGTGTGCCGTAGTGGTTTGCTCCGACACCTTAATGAGTGTGTCTTATTTCCCCATAGGGACCGGGGTATGGAAAAGCCAGAAAAGCCGCTCCGACCCGAAAAGGGAACTGAGGTCCCAACAAAATTCAGGTAAGACTTAAGGTGAGTAAACTGTCCTTTTGCAATTAGTTCGTTGCTCACCTTGTTTTGTTCTTTTTCTCCGTAGGTCTTGAATGCGACCGATGTCGCCTATGGGCGCTGAAAAGGTTGCCGGCGCCACGTGAAGGTAAGTGGAAGCGGCGCAGCAGCGTGAGAAGCGGAGCGCTTCTAACTATTGTCTTTCTTTTCCGTAGGTGCCTGGATGCGGCCGATGTCGCCTATGACCGCTGAAGAGCTAGACAGCGCCACGTGAAGGTAAGTGGAAGCGGCGCTGCAGCAAGCGATGAGATGCGTTTCTAACCCTTGACTTTCTTTTGCAGGATCGACGGAGTGAAGAATCCGGATGCTGGATGAAGGTAGGTAATGTCCTAATGCTTGCCTTTCTCTCCTTGCAGGTGTTCCAGGTGCTGGCGGGCGTGGCAGGAACCAGGATGCAGGAGCCAACTCGGTGAGCGTCCTGCTGCAGATGCAGAATAACGCAAAGCACATGTGGCCATCCGGGTGTGGTTTAAATAGCCTTGGAAGGGCTTCAAGTGAGTGTTCTTCCACTGGCCCCACCCGAGTAAGAAAAGAGTTCCTGAAAGAAAATAGTTCCTCTCAGCCTTAGTTGGCTTGGAGCTTCAGACAGCATGGTCTGCCTCGGGTGAGTATGCAGCATGGTCTGCCTCAGGTGAGTTCACCCAAGCATTACCATATGTTCTGCCATGATGAGCCTGGCGCCTATGGCGCCAGGACAGATGCCTTTTATGAGCCTGGCGCCAAAGGCGCCAGGACAAGGTCCAAAGAGCCCCTATAGGGGTTTGCTGGGTCCTGCTTGGTGAGTATGAAGTCTGCTTCCGGGGACGCTGGGCCTGACCTGGCTCCTCGGGAGCAGGTATCATGACAGTTATTCAATAACTAACTTATGAGATCTCAGCACCCCTTAACAGCTACTCCCATTTCTATTTTCGCTCTGACAGATTCCTAACGGACAGAGTATCTCTCACCCCCTCTCCTGAAGAAGGCCACTCCACTAACAAGCATCCATCTACTGCTACTGTGGCCGAAACACTACAGTGTCGATCTATGACACAATGTCCTGTTTTATCATTTTGTGTCCCACATGTTGTTGTGTGTTATGTTCTATAACCCTAAGACTATTAGTAGTCCAGGAGCACACTCTGTCACTTTTTTGTCAAAACGTATGTACAAAATGCAAAGAGACAATGTATATGTATAAAGACTTTCCCTCGACATTCTCGAGGGTGGTACTTAATAACTACCCCTAACTGTGAAAACAAAAAAACTGTAAGTTTCTGCCCTATGTTGATCGAGAAGAAATATGTACAAAACAAGTTGATTTCTTTTTTCTGTTAGCTGTATATATGCACATGTTCTTCGATTTCCTTTTCTGTTCCTTGTCATTGTTGTTCACTTGGGGAATGTGCGTTCGATAATGTGGGTACTTCCATGAATTTAGTGTGACAGGGTACTGGAAATGACCCTCTCTCAACCTGGGGTAGCAGGCCTTCCAGGGCAATGCCAGAGCCAGACCTAGCCCCTAAGTGGTGTGGAGGAGTTAAAAGGGAACCCTGTGCCTGGCTTCCTAGAATGCATGGAGCCGCACATATACATTGGTCCCTCTGTCTTTCTCCTGATACCTACCAACCTCCGTCCTGCCAGGTCTGTTTTTCTACTCTTTCAGATGGTTCCCAAGAAACTACTGTGACCAGCATGAACCAGACTCTTCAGACCCTGGGATGAAGAATGGTTCACAGGAAGCAGCACCGTCTGGAGTAGCACAATGCACCTGGCCCCAAACGGACAAGACCTGGCCTGAACACGAGGAAGAGACAGATTACCCAAATGCAAAAGACTAGGCTAACCCATTCATGGGCCGAATGGGGGACCACACACCTGCCCCTCAAACCGCACACTGGCTATACGGCAGAAGAAGGTCAGCATAGCTGGAGCCAGCGGGGAGCTGCCCAGTTTGACGGTAGATCAGGGAACCCCCCCAAAAACTTTGTAGTCAAGGACCTACTTGATCCAGGAGGGGAACAGAGAACAAATTAACCACAGTGACCACGTGGACTGCATGGTAAAGATGGTGGCTGAAACGGGGGTCGGGCTAAAGGTCCTCATGAACACTTCCAGGGGATGTTCATGGCCACAAAGGGATAGTTTAGACAGAGACTGGCCCAAGGAAGCAGCTGACTCGGCTCACCAATGCGACTAGAGGGAAGCTTCTAGGCAGGTAGAGAAGGGTCATAAAAAGCCATCAGAGTGAGTTAACAGTGAGCGGTGCATGGGTGAGGCAGAGAGAATGTAAAGGAGGACTAAAAGACTGGAGAGGAGTGTGTAATAGTAGCTGGAAGAGGGCTTGGAGGAGACTTTGGAGTGTTTACAGAGACAGGAGCTAAGGTTTTGAGGGTGAGAAAGGAGTTTAATTGGATGTGAATGGGAGAGTGGGTGGAGATAATTTTGGAGGAAGAGTAGGCAGCAGGTTGAGATTAGAAGAGAGAGACAGAAGTGTGTAGGAGAGAAGAGGCAGAGTAGTGTGGGGAGGAGTGAGATCGTGTGGGATGCCGATAAGATAAGGCTGGATCTGGTTAGTGGAGGCAGGAGAAGTTATTGAGGGCCACCAAGACCAGGAGACGCGTGTAGAGAAAAGAAAGATCAGGAGGGAGCTAGAGAGTAGACCTAGGAATAGGGGGCGAGAGAGAGATAATGTCAGGAGATTGAGTGCCGAGAGGAGAGTGATCAGGAGAGATCTGGATGGTAGAGACAGGAGAAGGAGGGAGAGAGAAAGAAGACCAGGAGACAGAGTGCGGAGACAGCAGGTTGAGAGAGAAAGGAGAGAGCTGAAGGGTAAGGAGAGTGAGGAAAAGGTTGCGAGACAGCCATTCAGAGTATAAGGCTGCCAGGGCAATCAGGCCACCCTGCTAGCTGAGTTCTAAAGTCCCTGAGGGAGTTAGAGAGAACAGTCCATGACCTTTCGGCCTTCTCTAGGACATGAACAGACCAGGCATTAGGGGTACCATTGCTATAGTGAATTTGGACTTTAATACAACCTTTTGGAGTAGCAAGATTTGGCTACAGAGGTAAAGAGGTTTATGCCTCCTCAAATGTTGAGGTTGAGGGAAATGTGTACAGGAACCACACATGGAGTGCAAGCCCCAATTGCCTGTTTTTGTAACATAACTTGGATGTGTCTTGTGGCTCATTGAGCACCTTTTCACTGTAGCCAGATTTGACTATTGTGTTTTTAAGCGTTGAGCCATGGGTAAGTCATCTTGATTGAACTGTGTGATCATGGGCACGTAAGCATGGTTGCGATGATACCACTTGTATGGGAATTCTATTATACATTGAGTTGGTCACTGTCTTAGTCTTGTCATGTGATTGTTTTCAATGTGTATAATTATGTCCGTGCATATTTCACACTAACCTTTTCCCCTGTAACTAATATATAGGGACTATAATGTGTGAAACCGGTTTTGTGGCATATATAGTAATTTTCTGTCTCTATTTCTCGTGGGTTGATTCATTTTGCAGCATCAGGGCTTGAGTTTTTGCATGAATGACTCCTCTGGGGTGATTTGAGGTGGACTAGTTCAGACTGTGGGCTCGGGGAATAGGATATTTGGAAAGGTACAGCCACATTTGTGAAGGAAGGTGGCCATTCTGGTCATTATACAGCGGGAGCTTCCTAGAAGTATCAGGGCAATTGATTAATGTGTCAGAGACAGCTGTGCCAATGACACACTCGTCTGCCCATTTTATGAACCTGGCAGTGAAGGGATGGCTCCCCCCTAGACCCAATAGCCACGTTTTGCTTCTGGAAGAATTTTTGATGGTATTGTTTGTGACACGAGGGCTTGATCTACAAAGGTGGAGGCCAGGTGAGAGGGTCGGATTGTTGCACGATTGTTTCAGTGAGGGAACATGTTGTTTTTGTTGATTGTCTTGCAAGACGATAATGATTTCTCTGACTCTGCTGCAACTTTGAATGATTTAGTGAAGATGGTTTCTCCGACAATTTGGGGCCACGACCTGGACTTGTCGCTCTCTGAGGGAGCACCAACAGTTTGTGGACTGCTTTTCTCTGAACCTGTCCAGCACCAACTGAGAGGTAAGGAATGGTCCAGAGGAGGCTGCCCATAGGTGACGCTTCCTCACAGCCACGCAGGTAACCGATGGCTACACCCGCAGCAGCATCAGAAGGAGAGACTTGAGTTACTGCTAAAGGTCTCATCTGGTTAATAGGTTTGTGAACTATTCTGACTGGGTCCCGTAAAAATGAAATGTGCCCTTAAGTTGACCGTTTGTGTGGTAAACTAAAATTGAAATCAGGCTTAGGGTTATTTTATTGGTGATTTATATAAAGCATATTCACAAAAGTGTTTTAAAGCGCTTCAAGGCAGGGGAGCGAGCAAGGGGTAAATGCAATACAGACATTCCTACTAGGCATTGAGCCCATTCAGAAAGAGCAAGTGCTGTAACATTAAACAAGGAACAAGACATAGAACAGCAATAGACTGTTTTACAGGAGAAACACAGAGCAGGAATGTCGTACTAGGCATGGCTGCATTTCAGAGAGTGCAAGTGCTGTGACATAAATGAGGAGAGGGGGAAGGGAGCAGGAGGGGAAGGGACAGACAACGAGAAGGAGAGGTTTTAGACAGACAGGAGAGGCTAGATGTACACGGATGTTGGGCAGCCTAAAATTCGAATTTCACAGTAAGCACTAAAATCAGTACACATGGAGGAATGCACATTTGGAGAAACATGCCTAAATCCTCGGGACCCTTAATAAAAAACAGTTACGTAGCAGCCCTTGTAGATGCACTGATGCTGTCATGTGCGTTAGCTATTATGAAATGTGCTGCACACCAACTCTTAGTGATGATATTTCCGGCAGAAACACGTTAGGAGATGCTGCTGATTTCAGGATGAATATGTGTAACAAACAAAGTTCAACTCAAGCCACTGCTTTCAACCCACTAGAAGAACTAGCATTCATTCAAGATGCTGCTCTGGAGTCAGAAAAGGACACCTGGTCAGGGAGGCGTTGTCATCTGCACTCTTTGGCAAGATGACCATGGTTGCCTTGTCGCCACAAAGGCACTTTAGTGTTACCTTGCTCACATCTACCATGGATTTGCTCATTTGGGAAAGGGTGACATGATTTCCCCCACTCAGCCAAGTCTGGTATGTTCCAGATCATCCCGGGAGGATAGCTCAGCGGCAACGTGCTTGCCTTGTAAGCAAGACGACACAAAGCAACACAGATTCGATTCCCGGGGTCCGTGCTTAGAAACCTCTGGGTATTTAAGCGTGTTATAAATACGCAAATAAGACAAAAAACAATTACGCAACTAAAAAACAAACAATTCCTATAACTGCGCCTAGATGCACGCGGGCTGTGTGAGCGCTTTAAACACGCATTAATAAATATGTCTAACATTGCACAAGAGTACTGCAGACAGTGCCTATTTTTCCGCAAAATAATGTGGGTAAAAGCAGTGTATGCAACAACAGAAGCATATCCAAGGCCTTCTGGCCCGTTCGTCAATCTGCAAGTTGCCTTAATTCAGCTCCAGAAATGCAATAATTACCAGTATATTTTAGTCATTGTTGATACCTTCTTAGGCAGGGCTGAGGCGTATCTGTGTCACAGTGCGGCCACTGTGACAGTGCCTACGCTACTTATTAGAGACTTCATACCACGATTCAGAATACCTATGAGCACAAACAGTGACCAGGGTACTCATTGTAACCGGCAATTAGTGAAGGAACTGTGTGCCGGGCTACAGATACAGTAAGATCGCCATTGCCTCCACCATCCCCATTCTGCCGAAGCGGGTTAAATGCAAAATGGTGTGCTCATGAACAGAAGGGCCAAATTGTGCGTTGAGACAGGCCTCAAGTGGCCTGAGGCACACTTCCTTTGGTATTGTTTAGTATAAATGGCCCAGTTAACTGTAAAAAGGGTTAAGTCCCTATGGGATTTTATTCAGCTATCCAGTGATCCTCTCGTCATCACCACCTGAAAAGGTTAAAAGGTGTTAAAAGTTACAAGTTAAAAGTTACAACAGTGATACACATTTGTCAGGTGATGTCCAGCTTGAATTTTGCAAATTACTTATAACTACTGTCATGTGTCTGAAAATACAGGTCTGCGAGTTTCTACCCAATGATCCTGCAGAATCCTGCATCTCCATTCAACCCGGTCAGTATGTAATGATAAAGGAGCGTTAAAAAAAACAGCATCTGCTCTCAGGTGACAAGGCCTCTACCAATTGGCCTTGACAACCAACACAGCCAAAAAGATAAAGGAAATAGGCACTCAGGCTCACACTATCTGTTGTCATCGGGAGGATAGCTCAGGGGCAACGTGCTCGCCTTGGAAGCAAGACAATAACCTATCATATCATTGTAAAAGGGGGGTGCCACCAGGAAATGGATGGCATGGTGCAGTTAGCCTGCTGGCAGGACTTTGCTACTCTAATATGTTTCTTAATGAAGTTTCATTCTGGAACCCTGAGAATGAACTAGAACGCCTAGTCAGAAACCTAAAAAGAGCAAAAAGAGATAATCTAACCAACAATGTTATAACCTCCAAGATATAAGCATGGCCCTGGTGTCAGAGAAGAAATATCATGGTGTGGCAGGGCTCGGTGGGATTTGTGCTTTAGTGGGAAGTTGGAAGTGTGGGGTGGACATGTTTTTAGGATTAACTCATCACCTGGTAAACGCAAAGAAGAACAGGTTGTGTACACTTGCAACAATCTCCAAAACTGTCTGTCAGATGAAGACAGTGCCACCGCATTGGGTGTAGATGATTCCCCCCATTAACAGTAATCCCTGTTTGTTAATCTCCTATTCCCCTTGTTGCAACGAGTGAACCAGCTTCCCCAAATGAATTCATCTGGCACAAACCCTTGCATGTATCCAACTTGGCCCAATATTGTGTTTTAACTTGTTTTATTGTAGCTAAAGGACGGAATAAGGAGAAAATAATTGGTATCGAAATTATACAGTACAGGCAATGTCCTGGGACATAACACCTTTTGTGGTACATATATCTCAAAAATAGCTTAAAATAAAACTATCTGAAGCAATGGACATGGTGGCTATACTGGGTTATTACAACAAAGACAAGTAAATAAATAATTAGGATGGTCGTTATTGGCTGTCAAAAATGATACCCTAACATAGTGAATTTGCAATGATTTACCATGATTAAGGTGTTTTCACACATGTAGTTCCAATGATTTTTCTTGTTCAGTCATTCAAACATCTGTTTTCTCATGTCATGAAAGCAGTTGAGTTTAGAAATGTCCCAACTGTAGCCCTTCCGGAATTATGGTATGACACAGCAAATGGAGTAGATAGTTCCCGGTTCGGATAGACTTTTGTGCATGCATCTATGGAAATGATCACATATTCATTACCTCTGTCTGCTGTGACATCACAGTTTCCCAATTGCTCGACAGGATCAGCAATACATCTAGTGCAGCAGCAGCATTTATTGATGTCTCAAAGGAGTAAGCAGGACTTGGGGAATCAGGTGTGGGATGGAGCAAGCATAGCCCTTGCAACTAGTAGTGTCTATAGAGACCACTCTCTTATTGACCTCTAAGGCCATCTGGGAAAGGTGAATGGACATATCATCAGGGCACAGCTGACCAACATCAATAAATACATCCTTCAATAAATCTCCATGCTCCTCTCCCTCATCCTTCCTCCAACTCGTCCTTTTCTCCTCCTGCTCCCCCTTTACCTTACCCGAATGACCAACACCTTCCTGTTTCCTGTACTTCCCTTTAAACTCCCCATTCTCCCTCTATTGGCTCAGCACATCCCCTGGGTCCCCAGGCCAACTTCTGGCTGTTCATTCACCCGGGGATATGTTACAGACAGGCAAAGATTCAAATGTGATCGTAAGCATGCCCCCTTATCATGCAGGGCACCAGCATTCCCCCAAAATGGTAGTCAGCCAAAATGAATTTCCAAGTTTGTGACCACTTTGGTCATCTGGAAAAGGTGATTGGGTTTATCATTGGGGCACAGCTGACCAATACTGTTGTAAACATTGGAGAACTTAAGATCATTTTTCCTCTGAGTACTGCAACAAAGGAACTGCTGTCAAGTGTCATGTGGAATGGAACTTTACCTGTGCACAAGTTCAGGATTTCCTCAACGAACAACTCCTAAGAATCCATGATGACGTATGGCACCAAGCCCGGCTACGAGATAGCCACAACAAATCTGGAATGCCAGTCAATTTGGGGTCCTAGAAGAAGATGTCGAAATACAGCAGTTGGAAGTGTCAGTGAATGCTTTGTATGAACCAAGCCAGAGGGTCCATTAAAGGAGTCTGGGCAACAGCAGTCAGATACAGCATGGCCCATGGGCTGGATACTCTTGGTACTGGTTGATGCACTGTGACAAATGGCAGGTGCAGCCTCCAGGAAAGCCATCACGTTGTGATGTCCATGTGATCTCTGTCACGTGGGCAAAGGAATAAAGAGAAGCCCGAGCCCGCCAAACGGCAGTTCCCGCTCCAGCCACTGGCCATACCGTGTCTGTGTCCCTCTGTGCCAGCCCGCGCACAGAGCGCATAGGCCCCGCTCCAGGCCCACACCACACACGTTAAGGACTCTAGATGTGGGGATAGATTTAAGAACAAATTGGTTGTTATGCCTTCTCAAACCTCTCCAGCTGCAATGCCCAAGTAAGCAACTGTCAGGCCAAGAAATGTTGGTAAAATATAGAATCTACTGGAAAGGTTAGGCGTGAGGTATACCCATACGAGATACAGAGTTATTCACAGCTAACAGCGGATGAATTTGGCTTAGTGTAACACCCTCTGTGCACATACACTTTACTCTTAAAATGCAAATCATGGTGCAAAATATTTTCTGGCCAATGGATAAGACTAGGCTGGTTGGTTTGGAGTATGAAATGGCCCTAGATTGTTTAAGTATGGTCCCACGTAGTTTAGAAAACCAATTGCAACTCTAACCACATGTTCAGAAAATCACTGATGTAAGCTTTTTGATGAGGAAAAGAAAGCATTTCAGATCACTCACCGTTATTCCACCATGAGCACTCCTTCTGATGCTGCATGCATGATAACTGAAAACATTAAGGATGAAACGGCGTGGCCAAGCAGCCATGGAGTAGGCTGCACTATCCGTGAGCTCCGCGATCCGATGCGGTGATCCGAAAGAAAAATGCACGCTTTAACAGAACATCTTAACCTCAGAGCACATGGATAGATGTGTGAACGGTTCAGGCACAGTCTGAGCGCACCGGCGGACTGCTGAAGTTACTGTAGCGGAAGATGCGCTACTTTGTATCGGGAGCCGGCGCGGCGAAACGGTAAACAACAAAATGGCGGCGGCAGTGAACAAAGGAATGCCCGGCGAGCAAGTGCCACGGCCCGCAACGGTATAGATGGGCTGCCCGATGGCGGTTTAAGGAAGCCCTGAAGTGAGCGGAGTTGCGCGCGGCCCCGTGACAGATGCCCAGCACTCGAATCCCGGCGATAGTGGAAGACTTCGCCCGGGACGAGCAGAGGTGCCGATGGTAACTTTCTGCCCCCCTGCAGTGAGGACCGGGAGGCATGAGAGAGAACGGGCACGTGACATTGGAGCGGCAGAGAATGATCGGTCCCGCACTATGAGCCGGACATCTGAGTGAGCGTGTGAATGCCTGGCGTGCATGGCATAACGGGCTGCTAGAAAGCTATGGATACTTTGTGCTGTTGAAAGTTGGACACTGCTGGTGTGGGGCGCCACGGGAAACTTTTGGGCTTAAATGAGCACATGCGGCGCATGGAAGGGCATATCACGGCGAACTGAGGTAATGCAGTAGGCCCCGGAAGGGTCTAGGGCCTGCAGTGCGAGGACATAGGCACTTGTGCAAGCCTGGCATCCTGACACCGGGTGTGAAACCACTTTGAAGGGGATGCTGTAAGTGTTCGCTGGCCCGGAAGATAAGCCATTGCAACAGAGAAAAGACACGGGGGCATTGAGCCAAAGCTGGGCATAATAGCTGTGAATGGTGTGCGGTCTCTTGGACGCAGTGGCACGTCGGATACGTGGGAGGACACAGCCCACTCGGAACTTGCGACCCGGGTACATAACGAAAGCTGCAAGATGTCGGGGCGAGGGGCTGGGGTTAGAACCAAGATTAAGCAATCCACGATGGAAACATTCGCCAAGACACAGCAATCTCCGGCGGCCGTAGCGTCTAAAGAAGCAGAGGCACCAGGGGAGGGCGCTGCGGCCACTGACAAACAACAGATACTAGCGGCTATAACGGAGCTGCGAGACTCATGGGGGACAGCGATGTCGGACCTGCGCACTTCCCTAGAGGCCAAAATAGACGCAGTGGGCATAGAGGTTGCCCTGCTGAGGCAAGACGTGAGGGGGCTGGCGGAGAGAACAAGTAGCTTGGAGAGCGCCGTGAAAATCAACACGGACACTAGTACGAGTAACGTACAAGAAATCCACGTGCTCAAACAACAGGTAGCCAATCTGGAGACTCGGGCGGAGGAGGCTGAAGGGAGAGCGAGGAGGAACAACATTCGTGTGGTGGGCCTGCCGGAAGGAGAGGAAGGACGGGACCCGACGGACTATATTGAGAATCTGCTCTTACAAGAAATAGGGGCTGCAGAACTCTCGCAGGGGTTTGCGGTGGAACGTGCGCACAGAGCCCTCATGAGGAAGCCACAACCGGGGGCTCCCCCCCGGCCTATAATAGCTAAAATACTGAATTATAAGGATCGTGAGAAGATTTTGGAATACTTCCGCAAAGGAGGAACCATTAAGAGGGCGTCGTGCGCCATCACGGCATATCCAGACTACACAATGCTGGTCCAAAGGCAGCGATTCAGCTATGTGGCGATCAAAAGAAGGCTGCGTGCGGCTGGGATCAAATATATGCTGCTATATCCCGCGAAACTGAAAGTGATACATAAGAGCAAGATGTTTTTTTTCCACACGCCCGAAGAAGCGACGACCTGGCTAGACCTGCAGGGTTGTCCGGAGCAGGAGGCGGATCAAGCGCAAGAGTAACACGATAAGTGGCGGGGGACATTACATGTAGCGTGACAGGATGTGCAAGGGGTATCCAATAGAACTGTGGGGGATGGCTATGGCTAAGGGGTAGTGCTGGGTACAGGCGGCGCTGGAAGCAGATCCCATGGACGTAGGCGCACACGAGGACTTGAATAGAGTGAAGTGCATATATATGTGGTAATTGCATAGTTAAGCGTGTAGAGTTTATAGCAATCAGGAGCGACAGGATGTGGGCACCCTATCCCCCCGTATTAGTACTAGTAGGCCAGCCAGTAGGGCGGCCTCACCCCGCGGGGCATCGAGTACAGGCGTTGGCCAGGAAAGTGCTAGATGCGGGGGAGCCTGAGATCCAGGGATGGAGCTGGGCAACAGTTGGGGAAAGGGATATGGGGGTTAGGTGGGAGAATGGGGGGAGGGAGGTGTGGGGAGTTGGGTGTGGTTGGGTGGGATAACGGGAGGGGAGGGGTGTTTGGGGTGTGTGAAGTTAAGGGGAGTTTGAATTGGGATACGAGCCTAAATAGACGAGATCGGGTACGAGCAGTGGATTGCGCGAGTGGGATGGAGGCGGAAATCATAACAAGCCATGGGGGACCTTAAAATAATTACGTGGAATGTTAGGGGTCTAAACAGTTATTTGAAGAGAAATAAGGTCATGCTATACTTGCGAAGACAAAAAATAGATATTGCGCTGTTGCAAGAGACCCATTTGACGAAAGAGAGACTGGAAATGATTAGGAAGAAATGGAAAGGAGTGGTGGTGGGTTCGACATACTCAGCTTATGCTAGAGGGGTTCTTATCTGGGTGGCCCCGCATGTCCCCTTTCATGTGTTACAGGAAATTGCTGAAGCGGAAGGGAGAATGGTCATACTCAGGGGCATGGTAGAGAACAGAGAGATAAGTGTAATAAATACATACGCTCCCAATCAGAGTACGGCAATGTATTTCAGAACCCTGAGTGTTCAACTTGGTATGTGCATGGGAAGTGCGGTACTCTGGGGGGGGGACTTTAACTGTGTATTAGATCCAAGGGTGGATAGATCAGATCAGAAATGGGAAAAACCTGCCCCGGCGGCACGGGTGCTACAAGCGCTGCTCAATGATTTTGACTTGACTGATGTATGGAGAATGAAGCACCCCCAAGAACGACAGTATTCTCATTATTCGGCCCCGCAACAGCTGTCCACTAGACTGGATTATGTCTTCGCTACGTCAGGCCTAATAACGGAGATGGTGCGGGCGGAATATAAAGCGAGAGTCTTGTCGGACCACTCGCCCTTGGTTGTTAGCTGGCAATATCGCCCTCCAAGGGCAAGGATCCCGACGTGGCGGCTCCGAGCGGAGGCGCTCAAAGATCCTGCGTTTAAAGAAGAGGTGAGGGAGGAGATCATAAATTACTTTGAAGAGAACACGGGCAGCGTAGATTCGGCGTGCACGTTATGGGAGGCCTTTAAAGTGGTGTTGAGAGGCGTGGCCATAGCAAAGTCCCATAGCCTGCAGGGAGGTGTCCTGGCTGATTTACAAGAGGCTGAGAGGGACTTGGAGAAAGCGCAAAAGGAGGGGGGTGATACTGGTTTAAATGTGGAGCGGGTACTTCAACTTCAGCAGACGTGTGGAGAGTGCTGGGATAGGTTGTGTAAACTGAATTATAAGAAATACATAGAGCGGCAGCACGCGGGTGGGGACAAAACAGGACGGCTCCTGGCATGGCTATATAAGAGCGAAACCCCCAGACCCACCATCAGGGCAATAATGAGGGAGGACGGAAGTGTGGCGGATACCCAGGAGGGAGTCAATCAGGAATTTGCCACGTATTACGGAGAACTGTATGGGGATGTTGAGGAGGATATCCAAGAGAGAATAAAGGAAACGCTTGAAGACATAGGTCTGCCCAGGATAAGTGCTGAGGAGAGGGAAGAGCTGGATGCACCAATCACTTTGATGCGGTGGTGAGACAATTGCCAACTAGTAAAACCCCAGGGGCGGATGGGTTCCCGAGCGAGTTTTATAAAGCATACATGGCAGAAGTGCTCCCTCCGATGCTGAATATGCTAAATGAAGCGTTTGAGGTGGGACGGCTGCCAGAGTCGCTAAGGGAAGCAGTCATAATACCGCTCCCTAAACCGAATAAGCCTGGGAACAGCTGTGGCTCCTATAGACCGCTATCAATGCTGAATCAAGACAGCAAGATACTAACGGCTGTTTTGGCGAGTAGACTGCGAAGAGTCATAGACAAGCTCATACACCCGGATCAGACGGGTTATGTTCCCAACAGGAACATAACTCACAATCACAGGCGATTACATCGAGTCATTGAATGGGCGGGGGATAAGGAGGGTGACATGGCGGTAGTGTCCCTGGATGCTGTAAAGGCCTTTGATTCCGTCAAATGGCCATGGCTACTGTCGGCTTTGACGGAATATGGGATGGGGCCCGGATATGTCAGATGGGCGAAGATGTTGTATAGTGAGCCGCTTGCCAGAGTTAAGACGGGAGCAGTTATTTCAGAGGGATGGAGGTTAGGCAGAGGTACCAGACAGGGATGCCCATGGTCCCCTATGTTATACATACTGGCATTGGAGCCTTTAGCCATATACCTTAGACAGCAGTACGACACTATAGGCATTGAGGTGGGTGGGGAGCGACACTTGATCTCTCTATATGCAGACGATATGTTGTTGTATCTGAAGTATCCAGAGGAGAATCTCCAGTATATCCTGGAGGTTATGGATCGGTATGCGGGGTTGTCTGGGATAGCTGTGAATCCTCAGAAGTCTGTAATTTTCCCGTTAGGTAACTATAGGGGACTCCCCGTAGACCAGCTGCCGGTGTTGCAAGTTCCTTGGACTGTTGCTACCTTTCGGTACCTTGGGATAGATGTGTATCATACGGTTGAACAAGAACATAGACACAACACGGAAATAGCTGTGGGGAAAATCGAGAAAAGCATGCAATTTTGGGGGAAGCTGCCGCTAGCCATGATGGGGCGTAGCGCAATGCTTAAGATGGTGGTTTTACCTAGGCTCCTGCATTTTTTTGGAAACATTCCACACCTCATACCTGGGAAGTTTTTTGCCAAGCTTAATAGTATATGTAGGGACTTTTTGTGGCAAGGAACCAGGTGCAGGATGGCATTGTGGAAACTGCAAAACATTTATGAAAAAGGGGGGATACGGCTCCCCAATTATGAGGCCTATTATATAGCGAGCCAATTGCAGTACGTAGCTAAATGGCTCTCGGATGAAAGTACCCCCGAATTCAGATTGTTTAGTGCAGACTGCGCCCCATTTTACTTAAAGGAAATGATCTGGCTATCTGAAACAGACATGAAGGGGCGCCCCAAAATGATGTTGCTTGGGTGGAGGATCTGGCGCCGCGCGTGCAGGATGATGAAAATCCCGGCTCCGTGCTCCCCGCAGATACCGCTGGTGGCGCTGGCGAAAGGAGATGAGCAACTGCGGAGGAGAATTAGAACCCACTGGGAATCAGCGGGGTTGGCAACGGTGGGAGATGTTTGGCGGGAGGGAGCCATCATAAGCTGGGAAACGTTGGGCGAGGAAACAGGTCTACACGTAGGTCAATATATGACATATCATAGATTAGTGTGGGAAATTAAGAGGGCTTGGCCCAAAACTATACTCGAAGCAGAGCCGGATGGTATCGTGGACACTATATATGATATGACAGAGGGAGGGCACGAGATTTCAAGATTGTATGAAATGCTGATGCTTAAGATTGGTAAAGAACCAGTACAACTTCGATTAGATTGGGAAACTGAGGTGGGGGCCCCGATGGAAGATAGGATGTGGGAGCGGGCTTTGTGGTATCATCAGAAGGTGTCGAGAAATGCTAGGTTGAAACAAATACAATTATACATTACGCATAGGGCGTATATGACGCCCCTGAGGATATCAAGGTTTAAAAATGCAGGCAGACAGGCATGTCCCAAGTGCAATGAAGAGCAGGCAGACATGACACACATGTTTTGGTCCTGCCCTGTGGTTGGGCGCTTCTGGGGCGAGATAGCGGCGAAACTGGCGGACAAAGGAGTCACGCTGGTGGTAGAGTCAGCATGGGCCTGCCTATTGGGGGGGTTCCCTAGATCGCAAAAACTGAAGCACGTTAACAAACTGAAGGACTTGGCATACGTGCTGGCTAAGAGGAGGATTGCCATGGGATGGAAGGCTTGTCATAAACCACAGGTGGAGATATGGTGGAAGGAATTGCAAAAGTGGGCGGAAGCAGAGACCGTGGTATGGCAGGAGTCCAGTGTGGTGGGAGGGGGAGAAGAGGTGGGAACCCTGTTGGCTTGGAAATCATTGATATCGGAACTGTTTGGAACGATGGCAGATTTGGCGGATTCCAATGGAGAATGTACCACACCGCGCAGCGCAAACACAGAGCAAACAGACTTGATGGGCTCGTAGGGGGGGTGGGTTTGGGGATTGGAGATCAAATTGCATACGACACACATTCAAAACTGTATTACGGTATTTTGTATTGTATATTTGGTCTGTATTGTTTGTTGGTTGAAATAATAAAAATGTTTAAAAAAAAAAAAAAAAGGATGAAACGGTCACAGCTGTGATTATAGGCTTAACACTTCTTTCTAGGGTAGTGTAATTATCTTTGCAACCATACCTCCAGTTACTACTGTAGATGATGGTATATGGAAAGAAATTGACAGCCTGATTAGCATTGAACTTTGGATTGCATTAAGGGGATTAATACAGGTCTGTTCCCACAAAACTCTGGTGCTATGCAAGCAGGAGTAGAATAGTTTTAGATAAGTAGTGTTTTTCTTCAAAACAAAAGGGGAAGTGTGTGAGAACATTTTGTTTAATGGCTGTTTTATTCTTGTCGCATGATTATTTTGTGTATATTTCCGTGCATGTGTCACATGAACCTTTTTCCTCTAGCTAATATATATGGACTCTATTGTATGACACTATGTCAAGGCATACATTGTAATTCTCTGTGGCTATCTATTTCTCTTGTATTGATTCATTTGACATAATCAGGACTTGAGAGTTATTGGAACGACCTTCCTTGCGAGTGATTCCTCCAGGGTAACTTGATGTAGATGAGGCTCCGATTGGGTCTCATGAATTGGACGGTGAAAAGGTACAGATAAGTGTGTTTGTTTGTTTTGTTTGTTTATTTTATTTCTATAGCGCTCCGGACCCAGGAGTATATGGGCGCTTAGTACAAGGTTACAAGGCACAGTACATGGTAATAAACAGTGAAGCTAGAACAAATTAAATAGCAGTTATATACAGGCAGTGGGGGTGAAAGCACCCAATAGTAACATAAGTGAGGCAATACATTATATAGCTAGGTCTGACTTCAAAGTTGACTATTTGTCAGAAGCCACCCAATGACAAGTTTCCTGAATGACTGGAAGGAGTTGGATGATTTTATGCTCAGTGGCAAGGAGTTCCAGAGTTGGGGGGCGAGGACAGTAAAGCTCGAGCCTCCGGCTCTTTTGGAGTTAAATCTAGGCACTGTAAGGCATAAGGTGTTGGAGGATCTCGTGGTTCTAACGGACGGTTTTATGTTGGATGGTGAGCCATCTGCATGTAGTTCTGGTGGCCGCGATGTGCTCACGTCTGGGGATATTTAGCGCTGCCCGTAGTGCATTGTTTTGAAGGACTTGGAGCTTGTTAATTATCACTTGATTGGCACCTAAGTAGAGACTATTGCAATAGTCTAGTTTCGATTGTATAAGGGCTCTGGATAGTATGAGGCAACTGTTAGGGGAGAGAAATGGTCTACAGGCTCTAATGAGTTTTCCGTTATATGCCGTGGCTGAGGCGGTTGCATTAATTTGTTTGGTGAAGTTAACGTTGGCATCAAGATAGAAGCCAAGTGTTTTCACATTTTTGGCAACCGGGATGGTGTTGCCATCGATTATGATGTTAGAGTAGTTGGGACTTTTTGTAGGTTGTTCGGTGAGCCAACAATGAGCAGTTCGGTCTTCTCGTCATTGAGGCAGAGGCCATGCCTGAATGACGGAGAAGATTTAATTGATCCTGGCTACATCAGTATCATAGTTGCCAGAGATAGTGAGGAGTATCTGGGTGTCATCCGCGTAGTTTGTATAGCTGACACCGAGGCGGTCCAGGAAGATGGTGATTCAGGATGCCATTCGATGCAAGCTTTCTAGATGTATCAGATCAGGTGACTCATGTGAAAGAGGCCGCAATATTTACTCTCAGTGATGGGAGGCCTCCTCCCTAGACCTAACAGTCACGTTTAATGTCTGGAAGAATATTGGATATTTTGAGGGATTGACCTAAACAGGTGGAGGTCAGGTGTGTGGGTCATGGCATGGAAGAAGCGAGACTCGCTACCTGGAGGTTCAGAGGCGGGTACTCTGACCGAGCAAGAGGCTTTGGTCAGAAGAGGGACAGAGACGTAAAGAAAACTGTTTCCCCTGGTGGAGCGACCAGGGATTATATAATTACGGCACCCTTTTTGCTGCGACCCCCCAAAATGTTGACTATCTTTTGAATTTCGACCCCCTTTTCACCTCATATATATGTGGTAGGATGGGTACAGTATAACATGGATATTGGGGGTGTGGGGGTCTCCCACTGAATATATATTGGGTGAAAAAGGGATAAAAATTAAGAAAATGGACATTTTGGGGGGTGGCAGTAAAAACGGTGCAATAACCACATAAATTCGTGCAACCACTAGGGAACAGTGGTGGAACTGGCGCCCGGCAACCAACACCGAAACCAGTTGAAGGAAACAATCCCGGGTCCCCGAGTTCCACATAGCAAGTGCCTTTGCAGACTAACCGTGTATCAAGAGCGAAGCAGATGCTCCCAATTAAGGTCACCGGAGTGGGCTATGAACTTCAGTTTAAAAGAGTGCCGAAGTCGCCAACAGTATGAGAGCCGGAGGGAATGGCAGGGGCACTCCACCCAGGTAAAACTGAGTGAAAGAGATATGAACACTGTATTTCAAAGCTGGGGAACCTGCCAACAGTATGAGAACCTAAGAGAACCAAATGGGCACCTGACCTATGCACGAATGAGTGAAAGGAATACTTGTGCTTTGTGTCAAGGCTGTGAAAACTGACAACGAGGAACTGATGAAGTCAGACAGACATACGACCTAAAAGGAACAGTTCAAAAAGAGTATGAATGCTCTACAACGAGGCTAGCAAAGCCAACTGAACCTGTAATACCTAAGCGGGCAGATTTCCTACGTTTATTTAAATGCGCTGAGAACCAATATACCTATCAAAGAGCTACAGAGACTTTGGGGAGTCTCAAGGCCGTGAAGGTGGAATACAGCGAAGTGTGTTTAGAAAGGATCCTCAAGGGATTTGACCACTGGTAAACTCTGGGAAAAGTAAAGTAAGAAAAGAATGCAACACTGAGGATATTAGTATTTTTTAAAAAACAATTGTATTGCCATTATGTATAATAAACAAATAACAAAACATTTCCCTTTCCTTCCCCCCCAGTGAGAGCCGCATACTACAATGAATTCTTATCTCCCGTGCCCTAAGTACATATCCCACGCACATCCATATGATTTTAAATATACGCAGGTTTTTGCGGACACCATTGTTTCTTATAGTCGCTTTTGAGGTAGGCCAGGACACTCCCCCAGCCTTACTTACACCGCACACTCTCTCTTTGGATTCGATACTTGACCCATTCTATTGCTTGCATTTTCCAAATTTTCTAAAGCCAGTCAAACTCTGTCTGTAATTGTCTTTGCCTCCTCTGCTTCACACGTACCAGCCAGGCTGCTATCAACAACATCATAGATGCTTTCTTCTGGGCTTTGGTGGGCAAATTATTTTCGGGATAGAACAATTCACACATCCACTCTCGTGCAATCAGGGCCCTATCAAATGTGTTCATTGTCTGTATCTGGGATGTAATATCTGCCCATAATGGTGATATTACCAGGCATTCCCACCATATGCGGGCCCAATCCACTGACAATCTCGCAAGCACTCCTGCAAGACTTTAGAGTACATGTTGTGCAATGTTGCCAGAGTATAATGCCATTGCAGCATAATTTTGTACCGGGTTTCCCAGAGTTGTATTGACCGTGTCAGGTTTGTAATGTTCCGCCACATATTTTCCCAATACTCCACTGGGATGTCAGTACCTAACTTATTTTCCCACTTTGTCATATATGGTCACTGTTGTCTTGTCATGGAGTCCAGTAAGATCTTATAGAACATGGAAACCAAGCTCTTGGATCTTGTGGGTTTGGTGATAAACTTCTCAAACATTGTCAGCTCCCTATATGCAGCTTGTTTAATGGTAGTGTCCGACATCCAGTGGCTCACCTGGTAATATTCCATTTTAGCCCTCTGTGTGAGCACTATATGATGTTTACATGAATCGAAGGGTAGTATTTCCATACCCTGCACCATGTCCCCAATTTTCACACAGCCCACCTTCTGCCATTGTGCAAAGGCTCCCTGTGCCATCTCAGTAGAGAACTGCAGGTTCTCAAATAGCAGTGTGAAGGGGGAGGGATTTGTAAAGAGAGCCCCCTGGTCTAATAGTCTATCCAAGATGTCACAAACTAATGATATAATATGACTTATTCAAGTGTTCGTGGGTCTATCAGGTCTACATAGCCATACAATCCCCTCCCATAGATTCCCCACGACTGCCCTGTCCATCCTTACCCATGGTTTAGATCTATCTCCGGAGAACCATTCTCTCTCCATCCTCAATTGTACTGCCTCGTAATATTTAAGGACGTTCGGGAGCCCAAGGCCTCCCCTATCTCTGGTGGCCATCAGCATCTGCAACGCAATCCGGGGGTGCTTATTCTGCCATATAAACGTTGACAGTATTTTGTTTAATGAAATGAAGAAGGATTTTGGGACATGGATCGGTAAGGCCTGAAAATAATATACAAGTCTCAGGAGCGTAACCATCTTTATCATCGCCATTCGTTCTAGCCATGATATTGACAGCAAATTCCACCTCTCCATATCCGCCTTAACCTATCGTGAAACTCCTGGATAGTGATGATCAGACATCTGAGGTATAGTTTTAGCAATGTTTACCCACAGATACCTTATACCTCCATCTGCCCAGCTAAGGGGGAGTGTTGTGCCAAATTGTTGGTCTGTTCCGGGGTAAGGCACAAATCCATAATTTCTGATTTTTTCATATTAATCTTAAACCCTGCCACATGTTCAATGTGTCGAAGCTCTGTTATCAGGGATGTTATGGAGCTTGCCGGTTCCATTAGGGTTACTAACATGTCAATCTTATGCCCTCCCCCTAAATATAATGCTTTTTATACCCAAGTTTTGCCTCATTCTGGTGAAAAGAGCCTCCAAATATAGAGCGTAAAGTAGCAGGGACAATGGACATCTCCGATTCGTTCCACAGAGGATAGGGATGCATCTGGATAATTGGGTATTGATTGATAACTGTATTGTGGGATTCCTATAGTTTTCTTTTATCATCTGTAGAAATTTACTGCCGAAGCCCATATGTTCTAGAGTGTAAAAAAGGAATGGTCATTCGACTCTGCCAAATGCCTTTTCGGCATGGCAAATCCGCCTAGTGTCATCAAAAGTTTGTCTTCTGGTAATTATCCCCGATTGGTCAGGATTAATCAGTGTTGGGAGGGGACAGCCGTTTAGCAAGAAAACCTGTATAAATGTTCATGTCAAAATTCATTGGCGCTTTGGGTCTTTAAGACCTACAGCTCTTCGGGTCTTTGTTGGGCTTCCGGACTACCACCACCTTACCTTCCGACTTTGACTGTGTAATCGTTTCCTTAGAGGCTATGGAATTAAATAATTTCATGAGTCTTGGGACCAACTTCGCTTTGTATTTCTGATAAAACACCTGGAAAGCCATCGGGCTTGGAGCCTTATTCATCGGCAGGGATGTAATCCCTGTCTCGACTTCTTCTTCCTGTATGTCCGCCTCTAGTTTCTCACTTTCCATGGGGGTCAATTTCGTTAAGGGGGACGAATTGAAATAGGCTGTTACCACACTGTGTTCAGGACTGGAAGGGGAGTATAGGGTTTCATAGAAATCTGCAAATGTATCAATGATGGATGCAGTATCAGTTGCAATTGATCCATCTTTAGTGATGATTTTAAGAATGGTTTAAACAGCATTAGATGCTTTTAACAGTTTTGCTAACAGACGGTCTGCCTTAATGTCTTTAATATAATGCCTCTTTTTTGCACGTAGTAGGGACATTTACACTCTGTGTACGCAGTTGATCTCGTTGGCCTCAGATATGTTTAGTGTCTTTTGTAGAGTCCTCGTCCTCTTGTCAGCTAAGGCCAGCATGACCTCACCTTGTGGACTCTTCATTCCCCCCATTATCTCTCTCCCTCTGAGTCCTTAAAGCATTCAATGTACCCGCAGTACCACTTTAAACATGTCCCACACCTCTTCCGACTAACTTCCTGGGTATCATTGGTGTGGAAATACTGATCTATTTGCCGCAGTTATCACACTATCCTCCAGTAGCTCTGCTGGGAATATCCAGCCCCACAGTCCCCTATGCTTCCCAGAAGGGTGAATGTCGACCGATATAGGGGCATGATCCGAGAGCGAAATAAATCCCACCACCACCTCCCTCAGATCTCCCATCAACCTAGCCGATACCCACAAATAGTCGAACCTGGACAGTGAGTGGTGAAAACGGGAGAACCATGTATATCCTCTCTCCTCCCCCCTCTTGATCTGCCATACATCCCAAAGGGACATATTTTCAAATCTAGACAGTAGGGAGCACAATGGGACCGGTATTCCCTGTTGTGCCCTTGAACTCCTATCCACGTGAAGGATCAATGCTAGATTGAAATCCCCAGTTAATATGATTTCTCACTCTGCAAACTGCTTGAATACTATTGTAACCAAAGTTCGATGAACTAACTCAATGTTGTACCTGTGCGCACTCTAAGTGAGAACAATCTCTAACAAATAAATGTAATCCAAATACCAAGAGTCCGATAAGTATGTCTTTATGTACAAATTCAAAGGTGCAAAAATACATTCATCAGAAATAATTCATAATAAATCATATAAGCACAATGACTAATTTTAAAGATTAAAAAAACAATCACAAATGTATATATCAACAATCAAGTGAAATTATCCACAAAGGATAAGGGAACTGATGCTGGTGTACATAACTATTTCTATGTGAATAAAAAGAACAAAAATACAAATATATCCTGGATGTCCAATATCTGCAGGGATTCTCATAGGTCTTTATGATCAACAAGTTGACATTGACTGGAGAGATGGCTCTGCTGGTACACTATGCGTTTCGGGATATGGGTGCTATGGGTGCATACTGACCGGGAAGGGAGTTGACATTTTATGTTCATACAGAACTCTATGTAATAATTATTTAATTTGTTGTGCACCCTCTCCAATTAACTCCAGCTTTGGGCTACACAAAGGGCACTGCACACATTCTAAAATAATGAAAGAAAATCATATTTTAAACACTAAAATAAATAAAGAATGTGTCCTTTTCTAGAATAAAGGGTCTGACAACAAATAGAGCAGAAACTTTAGCCTTTTCGAAACAAGAGTCTGTTCGCATTTTAAATTTAACTAAAACAACAGGGGAAGCATTGAGTCACACCAAAAGACCAGAAGAAATGATCTCACAATCAGAGAGATTAATCAGAAGGGAGATTACTCAGCGACTACATGCAACCACGCTGTTGCAAACACTACGAGCCCAGAGGATACCAAGAGGGTTAAGAGTGGAATTGGAGCCAACATTATGCGAAGATAGTCCAGAATTCATTACAAGATGGAGACAGATCCCCAAAAAATGCTCATTTGATTAATACTGTTGACCATACTGTTGAAGAGCTATCCAAATGCCTTAGTTCCCTTGAGGTGGACATTGGGCTCACTAAATCACTATTAGAACCTCTTCTGTCAAAGGGCGAGATCACCTCTTTTTTGAAGGATACCAATAACAAGTTGGACAAATATAAAAAAGAAATAGAAGCAAGAAAAGTCAGAATGTTTCGTAGAGACACTGTAGACTATAAGTTAGACATTGTATATACATGGAAATAATGCTGCCGGCAGAGGGGGAGTACATTTAATCAAAGAAGTCAAGGTAAATTCAACAACATATCTCAATCAGAAACATCTACCTAAGACACGTCGAGCACCGAACAAGATCATACAACAGGTATCATTACAGAGAAGACGACCTTAGCTCAACAACCAAACCTTGCATCAGGAGCTACACCTTCAACCTTTTTTTTAGAAAGGGTCAGAAGAAAAAACCCATGGAGGAAAGTAACCTTTCTGCAAAGGAAGACCTAGTGGTCAATATTTCATCATACAGTCTCTCTAACTTTGAGAAGAAAACGTTACAGAATGGGATTTCCTTTGTACCTTATTACAGCAGTACATTACTTAAAGAAAAAATGTACTTCCTTCGCTTAGCTAGAAAAATGAAACTAAAGGTATTCTTTGAAAGTATAGAGATACCAGAAGCTGAAGAGGAGTCAAGATACCTTGAAGTAAGACCTAAGAGTACATTTTTACCACAGAAACACAACCCAGTAATGGAAGGTTTTTTTTAAAAAATGTTTTCGTTTGCATACAAACTTTTCCATCTGCGTCTTTAGGATGTGATACGAAAGAAAGAAAAAAGAAGTAATGGTAGCTTTTCAGAAACAAGTTCTGGATGACATGAAACAAATCACCTTTCAGAAGAGACAAAAAGGTAATTTCTCCAACCGTGAGCAACAAGTATTAGATCATTTATGGAACAACAAAAGACATTTGGCCTCATTACAATGTTGCCGGAACGGAAACAAGGGTGCCGGTAAGCTTACCGGCACCCTGGTTTCCGGACCAGCAAATTACAAGTCTGCCTGCTGGAGCCACTGTGCCCGACAGATCTGACCATGCTGGGCGCAGCGGCCACCATTGCTAACAGTGCCGGTGGTCCTGTGTCCCCACTCTCATAGAGTCCCATAGGACTCTATGGAAATGGCGATTAATGTAACGCTCACCTGACTCCCACGGAGACGCTGACCAGGCCTGGGCTGCTGGCCTGGGCTGCGGGTGATGCGCAGGACTCGGAACACTGACTGGGCCGGACCCCCAAACCTCGCCTGTCTGATGCGTAAGAAGATCTTTCTGTAGATGGGGAAAATGATTTTAATCACCTGCGGAGTGACGAGTCGAACCTCTCCTTTCCCCTTTTACTCTCTCTTCAAACCACCTCTGAACCTTCCCGTTAATTCTCACCTTAAGATTTGAAATGACGAGCTCTCCATCCTGCTTCTGGTGCAGGGGTGCGGTAGAATCCAGTTACTTCACTGGTTATCGGACGGGCATTCAGGTCCAGTTGCTTCACTGGTTTTTTGGATGAATAAGGCGCTTTCGTAAGTATATGACATATCAAGTTCAAGGGTTGTTCTTCCTTCCTTTTTGGCCTTTATTTTCAATGGTCTGCTTTTAGTCTTTTAGCGCAGGTGCAGAGCGAAGATTCCACGTAGAGAAGACAATTCTCTGTGGATAATTCAGGTGAGCTTATGTTGGGGTGGTTTTTCTAATGTCTGTATGTTCACCCACTAATGCGCATGTTCTTTTTTCCCCATAGGGGCCGGGGCGCGGTACTGCCAAAAGGCGTGCCGACCCGAGATGAGGAAGGATTCTCCCCCACCAATCGCCAGGTAAGCCTTCTGGCAAATTAGTTTTTTCCCAATGTTTTCTCTGGCTCACCTTTTGTTCTTCTATTTTCCTTCCTAGGTGCTGGAATGCGGCGGAACGTGCGGATGGTCGTAGGAGTACTGAATTCTTTGTGGACAGGTGAGTTGAGCACAGCGCTGCAACGAGCAACGCGAGGAATCCAAAAATAATGTATTTTCCTTTAGGATCGTCGGCGTGTTGGCTCCGGATCCCATGCAATATCAGATAATGTCCTTTATTCACCTTCTCTTCCCCTCTTCTTCCTTTTAGGTGTTCCAGGACTGAAGCAGGCGTGGCTGGAGTCAGGATGCAGGAGCAGACACGGTGAGTGTCCAGCTGCTAGGAGCAGAGCAACGCCAAGCGTGAGCTGCTGTCTTGGCGTTTTTTAAATAGCCTCCAAAGAAGTCCCAGGTATGTATCCTTCCCCAATCAGGTATGTATCCTTCCCTGACCAAGCCCGAGTGGCAAAATAGTCCCACAGGTAAAGTAGTTCCTTTCAGGCCTCAAAGAGGTCTGGATCTGGCAGCATGGTCTGCATCAGGTAAGTCCACCAAAAGCACTCCCTTTATGAGCCTGGCGCCTACGGCGCCAGGACTGATGTCCAAAATAAGACTGCCGCCTACGGCGCCAGGACTGTGTCCAAAGGGCCCCTATTTGGGGTTGCTGGACCTTCCCTTGGGTACCTGATGTGTGCTTCCGGGGCTGCCGGTCTTGGACTGGCTCTCTGGGAGTATGCATCATGACAGCACTCCCCCCCCAGGCCCCTCCCAAGATCGTTCTCTCCGGGGGTCTCGGTTTGTTTGGGAAATTCCGGTGGAACCTTTTGACTAACCGAGGTGCGTGCACATGGTCACTAGGCTCCCAGGATCTTTCTTGAGGCCCGTATCCTTTCCAATCTATTAAATAGTACAATTTGGACTTTGACACCTTGGAATCCAAAATGTTCTTCACCTCGAACTCGGGTTCTCCATTTATTCAGATAGGTTCTGGTGGCTTGATTAGTCAGGTTCCAGGTTGCACCAGTTTCAAAAGTGATACATGAAAAACAGGATGAATATGCATATTAGCTGGTAGGTCAAGTTTGACGGCCACCGGGTTGATGATGGCCGTAACTGAGTAGGGCCCCACATATTTTGGGTTAAAAGTTTGAGGTCCCTTGAGCGATAAGTGTCTGGTAGCTAACCATACTTGGTCTCCTACTTGGTATTGAGGTGCTTCACTTCGATGTAGATCAGCATTCTGCTTGTACTTTCTCTTGGCTTGCAGTAAATGCGCAGTTGCTTCCTTGAAGGCTTGAGTTATTGTAGAATGTAGATGGTTTACGGTGGGCATTTTGAGGCTTTGAGGTGAATCAGGGTCTGAGGTCCGAGGATGATGTCCATATATGGTATAAAAAGGACTTTGTCCAGTTCCCGAATGTATCAAATTATTGTATGCGTATTCAGCAATCCAAAGGCTATCTTTCCAATTACTTTCGGATTGATGCAACATACACCGTAGATATTGTTCAAGGGTCTGATTTGTTCTCTCAGTTTGACCATCGGTCTGAGGATGGTGACTGGTCGACAATCTTACGTCAATCTGCGCCAGCTGACAGCACTTTCTCCAAAAATGCGAAATGAATTGGCTTCCTCGGTCAGAGACTAGTATGGATGGGAATACATGCAAGCGAACAATGTTTTCCAGAAATTCCTTAGCTGGGACTGAAGCTGGAGGCAAGCCTTTTAATGGAATGAAGTAGGCCGTTTTAGAAAATAAATAACAAGGATAGAGTTATATACACAGCAAGGAGGCAGGTCCGTAATAAAATCCAGTGACAAGGTGTGCCAAGGTGCTGGTGGAATGTCTAAGGGTTGAAGAAGACCAGCTGGTCTCCTCTTTTGTCCTTTGTTTTGGGTGCAAATACCACATGACATCACAAAAGATTTAATGTCCTTCTGCCAAGAGGGCCACCAGAATTGTCGTTTTACCTTTTCTTCCGTTTTGGCATCCCTGGGTGTCCTTCTATCAGAGTATCATGATAACGAGAAATAACTAGTTCTTGTAGTTCTTTGTGTGGCAAAAATAGGCGCCCTTGGAAGTAAGGTAGGTCATCCTTAAAAGTAAAGTTAGATCCCTTTAAAATCCAATCTTGCAAGGCTGTAGGGTCCAGGAGTTGCTTAACTCTAGTTTGAATGTCCTCCAGAGTTTGTAAGGTAATCATACCCAGAATTTTTTGTCCGGGAATTATTGGTACTGGTTCTGCGCTTGTATCTATTTCACCCATTCCTATTCGGGAAAGGGCATCAGCTTTACCGTTCTTGCGGCCAGGACGATAGGTGATTACAAAATCGAATTCAGCAAAGAACAAAGCCCATCGGAGCTGACGTGATGACTGAGCTTTGGCAGTTTTCAAATATTGCAAGTTCCGGTGGTCTGTGATCACCGTGATGGTATGTCTAGCGCCAAGAAGATAGTGCCTCCAAGCCTTAAAAGCGGATTTAATGGCCAGTAACTCCTTATCGGTGATTGCATAGTTAACATCAGGTGCTGAGAATTTTCTGGACCAAAAGGCTACGGGGTGTAGTTGATTAGATTCGGGATCTCTTTGAGACAGAACAGCCCCCATGGCTAAACTGGATGCGTCGGTCTCAAGTATGTATGGAAGATCCGGGCGCGGGTGTTTCAGTACTGGTGCGGAGGTAAATTTGGCTTTCAGCTCCTGAAAAGCCTGTTCGGCTTCCCCAGACCATTCGAAGCGTTTATTTTTCTTCAAGAGTGCAGTGATGGGTTGAACGATCCGCGAAAATTCCGGGATAAATCTGCGGTAAAAGTTGGCAAAGCCAAGCATGCTTTGTACGCCTTTCACAGAGCTAGGCGATGGCCATTGGAGGATGGCATCCACTTTTCGTGAATCCATTCGGACTCCTTTAGGTGTCAGGATGAAACCAAGAAACTCGACTTCTGTGGTATGGAAAACACACTTTTCAATTTTCGCAAATAGTTTGTGTTGGCGCAGTTTCTCGAGAACTGCCTTAACATGCCTTATATGTTCAGATTCCGAAGAGGAGTATATCAGAATGTCATCGATATATACGATGACACAAACATCTAGGAGTTCTCGAAGGACATCGTTCATGAAGTTTTGGAAGGCAGCAGGGGCGTTGCACAATCCGAAAGGCATTACTTGGTACTCGAATAGTCCATATTTGGTACGGAAGGCAGTCTTCCATTCGTCGCCTTCTTTTATTCGCACCAGATGGTAAGCCCCCCGGAGATCTAACTTGGTATATATGCAGGCCTCCTTTACTTGGTGAAGAAGTTCGGGGATCAGGGGCAGAGGATAACGGTTTTTGACAGTTATCTGGTTCAATGCGCGATAGTCGATACAAGTTCTGAGGTCGCCTTCTTTTTTTGGCATGAAGAACAGGGCCGAGGATGCAGGAGACTTTGACGGGTGAATGAAACCATTGGATAGGTACTGATCTAAATATTGTCGCAAATGAAGATTTTCAGGTTCCGTAAGAGCATAAATTCTGCTACACAGGGGTTGCGCACCCGGCATCAGATCAATTTGGCAATCGTATGACCTGTGAGGGGGTAGCGTGTTGGCCTGTTCCTTCTGGAAGACGTCTTGAAACCCCATGTACTCCGGCGGTAGCTGTAAAGTGACAGGGGTTACTGTAGCCAGGTCTATCTTTGGATAACAGGTTTGTGCGCAATCAGGAAAGGTTATCCTCTTCGCTCGCCAATCAATTAGAGGATTGTGTGTTTCTAACCAAGGGATTCCTAGAATTACTTGAAACTGCGGGGCCTTGATTACGTCAAACACAACAGCCTCCCGATGCCCGTCCTGACCTACTAGTGTCACCTCTGCAGTGGAATGTTTTACTGGCCCAGAGGCAATTTCGGATCCATCGACTGTGGTGATGACTTCTTTAGTGGTTTTTGGACGAAGAGGGAGGTTGATCCTAGAAGCCAATTCATGATCCACATAGTTCCCAATAGCTCCACTGTCGATGTATGCCTTTATAGCATGTAACTGTCCAAGCTTTTCCGGATTCACAAGGATCATTGGCATGATGAAGTGCGAGGTCTGAGAGTCAGTTTTCAGGCTCGACAAGTGGACCTCTACGCTTGTCGGGCGTGGTCTTTTCCCGAATCCGGTTCCTTATGATTCTTATCCGCGGCTCCTACCGTTTTCTTGGGTGGTTTCACCGGGCAATCTCGTAAAAAGTGTCCAGAAGCCCCACAATAAAGACACAATTGCATCTGTCGTCTTCTTTCACGTTCCTTTTGAGATAACGGTCCTTTAACCCCTCCAATTTGCATAGGTTCAGTAACATCGGCATTCTTGGGGTTAACGTGGGTCTTGACTAACACGCGAGTCTCAAACTTGGACCGATCTGCTTTTCTATTTTGAAGCCTATGGTCTAATTGGACCACTAAGTCTATATATTCCATACAGTCTTGGGGTGGGTTTACAACTTGGGCCAGAACATCTTTAAGTTCCCCACGTAGACCGTGATGAAATAACGTGATTCTCTTATCCTCTGGCCACCCAGTCTCCACTATCAACCTATTGAAGGTTGCGATATAGGCTAATAGATCCTGGTTACCTTGTCGTAAGGACAGAAGTTCGTTGTCCAGGGCCTGTCCCTGAGAGTGCCGAGCAAATAATCTTTCCATGCGTGTCTGAAAACCTTGAAAGTCTCGGAGTATCGGGTCGTCTTGAGTGACCAGTGGAACTGACCAATCTGCCGCGCAGCCGCTGAGATATGATAATACGAAGGCTACTTTGGTTTGGTCGTTAGGAAAGGCCCCCGGTCTGCAAAGGAAGTGTAATCGGCATTGATTTATGAATACAGCAAATCTTCTGGGGTCCCCCGCAAAATGTTCAGGTGGGGCCAATGGCATATTTCCCGGTAGATTAATTTGCACAGGGTTGCTTGAAACCATTGGGGCGGGAATACCCCCAGAACCTGGTAGAGGAGTTTGTCCAGCTTGACCTTGTAACAACTGCCTGGCAAGGTCATCAGTTCGTTCCTTAGATACAATTAGTTCCCTCCTGAGAGCGTTTGTCTCCTGACGTGCGGTATGCCCTTCGGCCCGTAATTCCCCCAATAGGTGGGCCAGCTGATTGGTTTCGGAAGTCTCCATAGCGTCCGGGTGGGAAATTGTAGGAAGTCTTTGCGTTCTGTAACGCTCACCTGACTCCCACGGAGACGCTGACCAGGCCTGGGCTGCTGCGCCTCTTCTAAGGTGATGCACAGGACTCGGAACACCGACTGGGCCGGACCCCCAAACCTCGCCTGTCTGATGCGTAAGAAGATCTTTCTGTAGATGGGGAAAAGGATTTTAATCACCTGCGGAGTGACGAGTGGAACCACTCCTTTCCCCATTTACTCTCTCTCTTCAAACCACCTCTGAACCTTCCCGTTAATTCTCACCTTAAGATTTGAAATGACGAGCTCTCCATCCTGCTTCTGGTGCAGGGGTGTGGTAGAATCCAGTTACTTCACTGGTTATCGGACGGGCATTCAGGTCCAGTTGCTTCACTGGTTTTTTGGATGAATAAGGCGCTTTCGTAAGTATATGACTTATCAAGGTCAAGGGTTGTTCTTCCTTCCTTTTTGGCCTTTATTTTCAATGGACTGCTTTTAGTCTTTTAGCGCAGGTGCAGAGCGAAGATTCCACGTAGAGAAGACAATTCTCTGTGGATAATTCAGGTGAGCTTATGTTGGGGTGGTTTTCTAATGTCTGTATGTTCACCCACTAATGTTCGTGTTCTTTTTTCCCCATAGGGGCCGGGGCGCGGTACTGTCAAAAGGTGTGCCGACCCGAGATGAGGAAGGATTCTCCCCCACCAATCGCCAGGTAAGCCTTCTGGCAAATCAGTTTTTTCCCAATGTTTTCTCTGGCTCACCTTTTGTTCTTCTCTTTTCCTTCCTAGGTGCTGGAATGCGGCGGAACGTGGGGATGGTCGTAGGAGTACCGAATTCTTTGTGGACAGGTGAGTTGAGCGCAGCGCTGCAACGAGCAACGCGAGGAATCCAAAAATAATGTCTTTTCCTTTAGGATCGTCGGCGTGTTGGCTCCGGATCCCATGCAATATCAGGTAATGTCCTTTATTCACCTCCTCTTCCCCTCTTCTTCCTTTTAGGTGTTCCAGGACTGAAGCAGGCGTGGCTGGAGTCAGGATGCAGGAGCAGACAAGGTGAGTGTCCAGCTGCTAGGAGCAGAGCAACGCCAAGTGTGAGCTGCTGTCTGGGCGTTTTTTAAATAGCCTCCAAAGAAGGCCCAGGTATGTATCCTTCCCCAATAAGGTATGTATCCTTCCCTGACCAAGCCAGAGTGGCAAAATAGTCCCACAGGTAAAGTAGTTCCTTTCAGGCCTCAAAGAGGTCTGGATCTGGCAGCATGGTCTGCATCAGGTAAGTCCACCAAAAGCACTCCCTTTATGAGCCTGGCGCCTACGGTGCCAGGACTGATGTCCAAAATGAGCCTGGCGCCAAAGGCGCCAGGACTGTGTCCAAAGGGCCCCTATTTGGGGTTGCTGGACCTTCCCTTGGGTACTTGATGTGTGCTTCCGGGGCTGCCGGTCTTGGACTGGCTCTCCGGGAGTATGCATCATGACAATTAACAAATGTACTGGCGCCTGACTTTCCAGCTGCCAGACTTGTAATAGCCTGGTGGCCCCGGGAAGTCAGGTGCCAGTAAATTATTACGGGTCTGGCGGCAACACGCCGGTAGCACTGGCAGGGTTACTGCTGGACCCGTAATGAGGCCCATTGTGTTAAAACCAGCGGACAAGGGTGGAGTCCTTGTAATAATGGACACAGACAAATATCTGAGAGAAGTCGAATTACATCTAGCTGACAAAGATACATACCTTGAGGTCTATGGAGATCCTGCAGAAAAGGTGAGAGAGATCATTCAACCGGTATTGAATGAAGCAGATGAAAATGAACACATTACCCACCAAACCAAAGCTTTCTTGACTAATTTGCATCCGATTATGCCAGTAACATTCATCCCCCGAAAATTTATAAACACCTTGAACATCCTCCAGGGCGTCCTTTCATAGCCGAAAGTAACAGTTTACTTGAACCACTAGCTCAATACATTGACAAAAATATCCAGCTGCTCATTCAGTTGACAAGAACCTACTTTAAAGACACTAATGATTTCTTAATGAAAATACAAGCTTTAAAATTTGATGGGATAACTGACATGCTATTCACAATGGATGTAACCAGCTTATACAGCAATATCACCCACCAAGACGGAATTGAAACATTGGAATGGCTTCTGTTATCATCAGACCAATGCCAGGCCGACAGGGTGTTTCTGCTAAGCCTATTAAAAATCAAACTATGTAACAATTATTTTAGTTTGGAAGACAGATTTTTTTGTACAAATAGCAGCTACCTCTATGGGTGCTGCTATGGCACCAGGTTATGTCAACACTAACATAACCTTCCTTGAGGAGGAACATATATTTACCAACACAGTGGAACAATAAACTGAAGTGTTTATATAGATATATAGATGATGTCTTTGGAATTTGGTCAGGATCATAAGACCAATTACTGTGCGTTTTTGACCATATGAACAACATGTCTCCAAGGATCAGATATATCACAAAATACAGTACCAAGTATTGATTTATGCAAAGAAAGGACATCCTGAAACACTTTACACTAAACCAACATACAAGAATAGTGTTCTATTGTCCTTCAGTTTGCATCCATCCACAAAAATAAAAGAACTATTATAATTATAATTAGTTATAATTATAATCCACACAGGACAATCAAGAGTATGCCCCTTTAGCCAATTCCTACGCTACAGGAAAATAATCTCAGAAGAGAGCCAATAAGGGCAAAAAACTATGAGAGAAATTCTTGAAAAGAGGATATTCAGGAGAACATAAAGCAGGAACTGTTACACATCAATCAGCCTTTACACCAATGTTGAAACAACCAAAAACGAATCTGGTGTATGTGACCACTCACTCACAACAGAGTTATACAGTCAGACACATTTTGAAAGAACGATGGAAACTTTTAGACCTGGATCCAAATTTGAAGCAATTGTTCCCAGATGTACCCACATTTGCTTACCAGGATAGTAACTCAATTATAGACAAGGTTATAAGTAATTGTCCTAAGAACACCAGTACTACCTACAAAGGGACTCTTCTGTGTAACAATTGCCAACATTGCCATAATATAATCAATGGCAATTCTAACAATCACCCACATACTGGCAATGCAATCAATTTGAAACACTCGACAACCTGTGACTCTGCCAACGTTTTCTATGCAGTTAAGTGCCCTTGTGGCATCATGTATGTGGGCATGACCACACGCAAGGCTAAGACACATTGGACAGAACACAAATTAAATATAAAGACTGGCTCTAACAAATCCTCACTTGCCCAACATTTTATAATAGCAGGACACTGGGTTGCTGAAAGGAAATGTATTTGTATTTGTATTTGTATTTTGTATTTGTATTTGGTTTATTTATAAAGCGCAACCAGGCCCCGGGGCATACGGGCACTGTGTCATTCTAGAGGGGCTACAGGCTCCCCATAGTGGTGGAGATGTCAAACGTCTGCTACAAAAATACATATTCTGGTTCGATCAACTGGACAACCTAGCACGCAGGGGTGTGCATGCAGTTTTTGATTTAACCTGTTATCTGTAAGACATTTCATGAGTATGAGGACATCTGGTTTTCTCCTGTATTCTGGCCCTTAAGTTAATATTCACAATATCTGTTACAACTTTGAATCCATTACCGTGTACATCTTTGAGCTGTATCACATATTTGTACTTAGTATGTTTTTATGCATACAGGACCCCGTAAGTGCCAGGCTATTATTGAAGTCTATGTAAAAAGGACGAGTATACTCGTCCTTGGCACTTAAAGGTAAGCGTTGTTTTATTTCCAGACTTGCTTTGAATTTGTACTGCTGTGCAATTATAGGACTGACATGTTTTTCCCAGCATCTGCAATTGGACATATTGTATTGTATTTCTCTACGTATCAAGTTGAATGTAGACATATTGTATTGTATTTCCCTACTTATCAAGTTTGAATGTAGCAACCATCGTTAGGTTTTAGCATCTGCAATTTTGACATGATTTATTGCATTTCGAAGTTTGAATGCAGTAGGCTTCATCAAGTGTTCACCCTGTCCTGATAATGTGACAATGGAATAAGTAGGTCTTTCTATTTGTACTTCCATGGTATTAAAGAGCAGACATGTTTTTCTCTGTACCCAGCCTTGCAAACGTGACAATGAAGTAACCACTATTTGTTGCATTGCCCGCTATTAGAGGTCAGACATGTTTTACTTTTTAATTTGTACATGTAATTGGACATATTGCTCTTGCACTATTATAAAAAAGTGGAAAAGAGCATAGTAGGGTATGTATGCAGAACTCTGCAGCATACATTGTAAGCAGTAGCACCATCAACTATAACATATTGTTGAAATGATGAACATCATTGAATATGCTTACTCCTTGGAGTTTGCATTCAGAATGTACCACAGTGTCCTCATTCCATTCTGGGTAATAATATAAAAAAATGCATTTGTGGCATTCACCAACTACACATGTGAGTCCAACAGTATTACCTATTAGCACCTAGACCGCAATGTTTAGGGTTGACATAGTTTGGCCCATCATGCACATTTGAGACAACTGTTACCATCTTCAAGTGTTATTGTAACATGGCGTACGTCATGCGGAACGCACAGGCATACCGGCAAGAAGGATTTATTTGCGTATGTCCGCGATCACTTTAAAGTGACCCTAATTGATAAATGAAGTCCTTTATTTATATTCACACACTTTCGCGCAACATCACCATGCCGGCGGCCGTACGGCAGGTGTCATTACTTACCTGAAGAATAGAGTGGAGCCAGGCGCAGGACGGGAAGTTGCTTTCCAACCTGCTTTCCTTCCTGCATCCGCTCCACACTTCTTTCTACAGTTGAAAGGTGAGTTTTTTCTTAAATCATGCAGTAAATCCAGACAAATGCTACATTGTCTACTTTTGTCCACTAAACACTTGATGTATCCAATATAATGTTGTTTCAGACTGCAGGTTACATCATTCAGAGCTCTTCATACATGTGGGGCTTTTGTCTCCTGCCCTCCGCCATTAGCAGGTGCTTGACATTAGCAGAACAAATTGAAGTAAGTGGACAAGTCTATCAGTATGGGTCTTTATGACTTTTGTAAAGAGTACAACAGTTGTGGGTAGATCATAGTAAACATTGGGTTTTTACACTTTTGTGTAACAATCAGTATTTTGAACTACAACTGTCAAATGAAGAGAGTTGTACACGGCTTGAATACCCCGAATTGAGATAATTCTAGAAGTTTGTACACTTCAACTCCCATACCGGTCAATACGATTCTTTTCTTACATACCCCAAAAGTCGAGCTTTATTTCACTAGTTAAGATCATAATTATATTTGCTATATTTTAGGGAGTTAGGATGTCCCACACCTGACAAAGGGAGCACTCATATCCCGAAATGCATAGTGTACCAGCAAAGCCCTCTCTCCAGACAACATCAACTTGTTGATCATAAAGACCTATGAGAATCTCTGCAGATATTGGACATCCAGGATATATTTTTATTTTTGTTCTTTTTATTCACATAGAAATAGTTATGTTCATCAGCATCAGTTCCCTTATCCTTTATGGGTAATTTCACTTGATTCTTGTTATATTTATTTGTGACTGTGATTTATTTGTTCTTTACAATATTACTATACTTGTATGATTTATTATGAATCATTTCTGATGTATTTTTGCATCTTTGAATTTGTTCATAAAGCCATCATTGATACTTATGGGACTCTTGGTATTTGATTAAATGTATTTGTGAGAGATCTTTCTCGCTTAGAGTGCACAGGTACTTCAGTGAGTTAGTTAATCAAACCTTTGTTATACAGTTGTGTTGTGTCTCGCCAGCAGAATGTCACCTGAACACAATGGATGATAACACTCGGAAATGAATGACCAGGTGAGAGAATTGACAAAAGGAGAAACACACTTTGAAGATACCTGAACAAGAAAACATCTCTAGAAGGAACTTGCACATTGGTGCATTGCCAGAACATTTTGAGAAAGATAACCCTAAAGACTTTCTGCAGAAGAACTTGGTTAAGATACTGAATTTGGACCCAAAAATGCCATTGTAAATTGAGAGAGCTCATCAATCTTTAGGCCCCAAACCAGCGCTTGGACAAAGACCCAAGCACCTTCATAGAGAAGTTCCTCAGATTTCCAATGAAGGAACTAATTCTGAAGAAAGCAAGTGAATGGAAAGATCTGGCATGGGGAGGTAACAAAATAATGTTTTTGTTGATTTGAGCAAAGATATTTTAGAAAAGAGGCGTGCCTTTGACAGAGCAAAAGAGAAGGTGAGCACCAAAAATAGAAATATCAAATGGTATACTCTGCAATATTCAGGGTTGTATTAGAAGGCCAGCTATACTCATTCACAGACTACAAATGTGCTAAAGCCTTTCTGACTGATCTTGATTTGGATCCAATGGAGCGTACCTTTGCTATAACAGATAGTACCAAGACATCAAAAGACAAGGTAGAAAAGATAAAGCTGACCAAAAGAAAGAAACTGTTTAATTAATATTCTTCTTGTTTCACTGACCATTTACAAGATTGTGCACACGGCCTTTATATTTATATTCTAGTTAATGTGTTTAATATTTTTCTTTGACTTTTTTAATATCTGTATTTCATTTCATGAAATGGCCGCCGGAGCTTTACCATTGAATTTTTTGGTTTAGAACTTATGCTGCTTATATTTGAGAAAATATGTAACAGTGAACACAGTGTCCATAGATATTAAAAGAAAAGAGCACCCAAGTAAAACGTTGAGCAACGTCATCATGTTGCGGTCACATTGCGAAATGTGTGCACATAGGGATCGAATCGGAATGGAACAGGAAATACGGGAAGTTCTGATGAAAGTCTGGTGACCCTGAGCAAGGAAAGGAAACACTCAGAGCGTTGTATGAAATTGACGCATTGCGGCACTGTGGGAAGACGACCTTATACAAGGAATCACAACAATGTGCTTATAGACTGGACGCCAGAAAAATGTAAACGTAGCATCAGCGTAGATGGATGAAGCGTGTGTACTGCTGATGTGCTGAGCTTGCCAGGAACAAGTGATCTGGATTGACTAAGGATTACGGAGGTACCGTTAAGAGGCTGAATTTTAATGTATTGCTGAATGAAGCGCAAGCTTCATATGTGAAAATCTGAAAAAATAAGGAGAAAATCTGAAAGGTTTATGTATAAACCAGCTGACACGTCACTGGTATCCAAACTAGATCCATATTCATAATGTTGTCATGCACTATATATGGTCAGCCACAATTTCACCTTTTATATTATTATTTATTTTCGTGTTTTATTTCCTTTTAAAATGTATTATTATTGAAACACATAATTGCATATGATTTGCCATACTGTGTGGGGCTAATTAGAGATACTATTTTCTTATGGTCAGTTGCAACATGTACTTTTGGGAAATGTGTATAAAAACTCACCATATACAAAACCCTAATACATCTGGAAAATGTGTCCCTAAACAATAGGCCTGAAAAAAATGGGGACGACGTAGATACAGGTGAAGAGATGTGACATATGAAATTTAACTATAACTCCGATATTGTTGTTTCTTGCACTCTACATTGTTGTCCTGGGTTGGTTACACATTGTCTCCTCTTTAAAAATGAAAAAAAAAGATTCAGTTTAGGTAATGTTTACTTGCCAGGATTTGGTATATTGTAGACATAGTATGCCGCCCGGTGGCTGTTTTCTTCAAACATGTAACATGGTTGACATATGAGGTTGATGCACCTGGCAGAGAGGCAATTCACATTCTACTCAACCTGTTCACAGTTCATATTCACATTTAGATAATTGTTTGATCTCTGATAGGCTGATTAATCAGACTACATACTGAGATATAAGTGAAAGGGGGATTTCAGATCATGCAATAGTGAAATTCCAGTAACTCCCAAGTATAGGACCTGCATCAAGGAAATGGAGATTACACATGGGTATACTTAATGATTCAACATTAACTACTGGCATTGAAACCTTTATTGAAGTTTGCTTTAGGGAAAATAAAGAAACTGCTGATATAACAAAAACCGGGGATTGTTTTAAAGCATTAGTGCGATGTGAATTAATTAGCAGGTCTTCTTAAGCTAAGAAAAGAGGACTGAAGAACTTAGATTTAATGGAAGAAAAACTCAAACGGCAACAACAAAAATATGCCTTATCAAATTCAGAGAGAGACGGTCTAAAAGTAAGAAAAATAAAAGAAGAGCTAGAAAGTGAGATAGAAATACTGACAGAGAAAGGAATTTTCTTTTGCAAAACAAAAGTTCTGGGAGAGCAGGAATAAAAGTGGTAAACTATTAGCTAGAAAACTCAAAGGAATGGTGGAGAGAACATGTATTAAGTGCATAGAAGCTCAAGATGGGACCAGTTTATTAAAAGATTTAGAGATTTGTAACTGTTTTCAATCATTCTATAGTCAGTTATATAGTGAGGATACATTTCCAAGCGAGGTGGATTTAGAGGTTTTCTTCAACAAGATTGAGCTTCCAGTTCTGTGTGCTGAGCGAAAGGGCAGAATTGACGCTAAATTTGAAGACACTTAGGTATTAAATGCCATTAAACTATGTAATGCTGGAAACTCTCCTGGGCCTGATGGTCTGACATCTGAATTGTATGAGTTCTTTGCAACCCAACTGTCACAAACCCTATGTTGCTTCTTGTTGATGGGTATTCTATGCAAAACAATGAGGGAAGCCTTATTCATCCTGATCCCAGAACCAGATAAAGACCACATACCATGTAGTAATTATAGACCAATATAATTACTTAATGTAGATTTCAAGATTTTCAATACAATTCTGGCAAATAGGCTGAATAGATGTATGGGGCACTTGATCGATGTGTCATAGGTGCGATTTACGTCGGGTAGATTTGGCTATGATAACATCAAGGTAATTTTGGATGTGTTAGGAACACATGGTAATGAGGTGTCAGACTTGTATTGGCTTTCTTTGATGCAGAGAAAGCATTTGATAGAGTAAACTGGAAGTTTCTGAAGTACACACTGTAGAAAATGGGGTTTGGCCCAGTATTTGTAAGGATAGTCATAGCATTGCATTTGGATATATATCGGCAAAGGTGCAAACCAATGGTTTCATATCAGACTCGTTGCCGCTAGGTACTACACAAGGGTGCCCATTGTCACCATTTTTATTCAATATAGCGTTAGATCCACTGACAGCTTATATCAGACAGAAGAGAAGAATATGTGTAATTCAAGTAGGAGACAAGGAGCTGAAGATTTTGGCGTATGCTGATGATATGACAGTACTTATTTCCAATACATCGGAATGTTGCTCGTTGCTGAAATCTATTTTCGAGGAAGTTGGGAAATGATCAGGGCATAAAATTAATTGAGCTGTGTGTCATCAGCATAACACTGGAAGTGAGGAGAGAAGGAAGAGATCAAGTGGGCCAGAGGGGCACAGTGATAGGATAGAGCCCTGAGGAACACCGCAGGTAGAGAGTGAGGTGGAGGAGAGGAAAGGGCCCAGTTGCACCTGGGAAGGTCGATTAGATGGGAAGAAAGTCAGCCAATCCAGTGCCAAGGGTATCACAAAGCCGGTTAATGAGGATGGAATGATTGACTGTGTGAAAGGCAGAGGAAAGATCTAGGAGAATGAGAACGGAAGGAGCGTTGGAATCAAGATTTGAGAGAAGGTCTTCATGGGTGTTCAGGAGAGCAGTTTGCATTACTCTGGATGCTGGGAAGCCAGACTGGTGGTCATGGAGGCAGCCAACAGATTCAGTGTGGTGGATCAATTGGGAGCTGACCAACTTCTCCAAGAGTTTTCTCAGGAAGGGGGTAGTGGAGATAGGGTGATAGTTAGCCAGGCAGGAAGGTCGGTAGACAGCTTTTTTAGGAGAGGCTGCACTAGAGACCTCATCCAGTGCTATGGGCCGGAAGGAGAGTATGGGGGAACGAGAGAGGGGGGCCAAGGTAGGACTGAGAACAGGAAGGGGCCTATGGGGGAGAGGGGGGACAGGATGTTCTGTGTTTTAGTTGTGAAATGGGAGGCCAGTGTAATACAGAGGGTCTGGGATGGAACAGAAGTGAAAACTGCAGTAGGATTGGTAAGTTACCTATAGATTTTGAACAGTTCAGCCGTATTGTTGGTGGCCCCTGAGAGGCGAACTTTGATATGGGCTCTCTTCTTGGAGCGGATGGAGGGACGGTATTGCCTTTAGAGCAGGCGGCAGGCCAGTTTGTCATTGGATGAGCTAGAAGTCTGCCACTTCCATTGAGCAGCTCAGCATTTTCGTTTCAGTGAGGCTAGGTCAGAATCATACCAGTTGCTGCACTTGAAGGCAGGCTTCACGCAGATTGACAGGGGCTAGGGTGTTGGAAATGGAGAGGTGAAAGTTAGTGAGGGCTGTGTCAATGTTAGAGACAATAGCAGGGGTAGGAGGGGGGATGAAAGTGACAGCAAAAGCAGCTACATCGGTCGAATAACAGAGAAGGAGACGGGCAGTGCGGGTAGCGGCTTATCCAGGGAGCCCAGAAGCTCCATTTGAGAGGAGAGCATGGTCAGACCAGGAGAGAGGTGTAGTGAGCGGGTTAGTGATAGGGATGTTTGCTGAAATGAGCGCATCAAAGGTGTGTCCGGCTGAGTGAGTCGGACCAGAGCGAAGAATGGTGAGGGAAAGAGGATCACAGAGGTTGCAGAAGAGTACAGTGGCTGCTTCAGGAGGGTCAAGATGGATGTTGAAGTCTCTGAGGAGGAGAAGCTTGGAGGTAGAAGTCAGGAGCAAATAGGAGAGATCAGCCTATTCAGAAAGAAAGAGGGAGACCGGCCAGGGGGCCTGTAGGTGGTGGCGAGAGTGAGCGAGTATGAAGGAGAGACATCAAGCCTGCAGACAAACTCATTCAAAGGAAGAGTAGGGTTGAGTGGGTATGATGGTAGCAGGGACCCACTTAGGGAAGATCATGGCCACTCTGCTTCCAGACTGGTTGGACCTGGGTTTGGAGATGTTCTTATATCCCTCTGAAAGAAGAGTGTCAAGAGCAGTAAAAGAGCTGGCATTGAACCACCTCTCGATAAGGGCGAGGACATCAAGGGTAGCTAAGTGTAGCTGGTTGTCCCCTTTGAAGGATTTCCGGGGAGGGGTACAGGTGTGATACGCCTATTACTGAATGTAGCCTTAAAAAAAATGCTTCATAAGCAAATATGACTAAGGAAAACACATGCATTTCGATGGGAGCAAAATTTTATCTGGAATTTGAAACATTTTATGCATTGACTGGAACAGGACAGACTTTTTTTATGTGAAGCTCAGTGGCTAAAAGGAGGGTGTCATTGGCTACTGTGCATCAACAATATTGTCATAGTTTTCCAATTGTTGTAACACTATCTTCAGGAGCTGTTCTTTGTTATGAACAATGTCCTATACTCAATACACGATCCACATGGGTCCAAAGTCAGTAGATTATTTTGACATCATTTGAAAGTGCGAGAAAGAAAACACAGAACAGGTTATCATGCCATGTTCTTTCTGGAGAGGGGCGCCTGCTACCTTTTTTGATACATTTTTGCAAGGAACTTGGGGTTGGTCACCCTGAGTTACCTGTGGGAACCCAGATGTGGCCTCCCTGCTTACTGTGGTCAGAGAGGCACAGCTCCACCTCACTGATGAGGCCCAACAAGGCTGAACCACGTGTATGGGGTTGCTGTTGGTACTGTTGTTCAGAGAGGAATTGCCATAGCATTTCGGTGCTGGACTGCCCATGTGGGCGGGACAAAGACTGATATGCAAATGGATATTTCCCATCTGTGAAAGGTACAGTGAGCAAAAAGCGATGGCTGTGAACTCTCAAAGTGGGGGTAAAAAAACACAGAACAGATTATCATGCCATGTACTTTCTGGAGAGGGGCGCCTGCTACCTTTTTTGATTTTTTTTTTTTAGGGATATATGCCTACAAAAAGAAGATCTCTTTGATTTAAACAGCACAGACAGATTTTCAATGCCTCCTGCTCGAACAATGTATGCCTTACCTTTGTTACAATACGAGCCAGATGTATTACTTCTGATAATGATCAGTAGATCAACACCATAAGCAAACATGATAAGAGGTTTCATCCGGCCTGTTTATCCACAAAGAGTTTTGAAATCAACAGCTTTTAAAACACAGAACATTGATCACACTCAGGCATTAATACCATCCGTCAAAAGAAATATCACATCCACAATCAGCTGCATACTCATGAAAAGGCCAGCAGCTCATGAGATCAACAACAAAATTCGACTACATTGAAATCTTTTGTGACAGATGACCAGTGTGAAAAAAAAATCTTGCATTTGTAGAATCATGCAAAGCCTGTAAGCATCTAGGTGCTTGTTGCAGTTAAGTACAATGAGATAAAAACAGTAAAACACCTAGTAAGGAGAGGTTAGTTGAACAGGTATGTTTTAAGTTTTCTCCTAGACAAGTAGAATGAGGGCTTGCCATGCAGGGGGAGGGTTAGGCTGTTCCAGAAGGTGGCAGCGTGGACCGGGAAACTGGAACCCCATCCTCTATTGCGCTTGAAACTAGGCATGCTGAGGCAGTGGGTGTGGGTAGAACGGATCTGGCCGTGGCGTGCCTGGCAAACCTCCAAGCAAGGTATGAGGCGCATTGTTAGATAGACAATGGTGGGTGGTGGAAAGAATTTTGAATGTAATTCTTTCTTTAACAGGAAGCCAATGGGCGGCGCTTCTAGCTTCAGACATGAGATCATGCGTGGCCAGGTCCAAACTCCAACCTTTCTATACACATTTAATGCTAGCACTTGCCATTGCACAAGCTGCTCATGCTGTTGCAACATTCAGTCAGGAGATTATTTTTGACACCCCATCAATGTCAAAAGAAAAGTGTTATGACTTTGCCACTTGCCTCACTGCTGACTGCGTAGGGCAGATGACCTGACGATTCAAAGAAAGACTCACAGAACACAACACAGACATTTGAAATAACAATGTGAAGTTGAGTGTCGCCAGATATTTTGCTGAGTGTTATCACAATTTGGGCTCATTACGAGTTTGATAGTATCTGGGCACTAAACCCACCCAGCTACCACCAAATTGGCTACCACGTTACCTCGAGCTCATGACTGGAGGTAAAATCTCCAAATTTCCACCAAACCTATAGTTGGGCGGTGCGATAATGCAGCGATATATGGTAATATGGCAGCATTTTGTAATGATGTCCTGAGACCAAGATATGTAGCAATTGCAGAGAGACACCCTGGCTGAATATCCCTCTGACTGAATCCCTGCAAGGGTTAAACAAGGTCAGAAACTATCAGATGTCTAGTTGAACAATGGAGTAGTTCCATAACCTTTATATGGCATCTTTAACATTTCTTCATCACGTCTCAGTCTGTCATCGGGCCACCAGTAGGGCGTATATTTTGTTTTGTAATACTTGGAATTGGTTATTTATAATGCGCTTAATACCCAAAGGTTTCTAAGAGCGAACCCGGGGATCGAACCTGTGTTGCTCTGCTTGGTCTCGCTTTCAGAGCGAGCACTTGCCCCTGCACTATCCTCCCGAGTCTTAGTATGCCCACATCCTATGCACTAAATACCATAATGATCACTGCTTAGTCATATGGTTATTTCACTCAGAATCAATATGCTTGAGTTGATTTGTATTCAGTGCTTTGAAGTCCTAGGTGAAAATATTCATTCTGTCGTCTTTACTTTTTATATGTAGAGGGATTTTTATAGCATTTTGAATACAATATTGGAGTGTGAAATTGAGAAGGTTTTATGGTTCTGTGGCACTTGTCAAAGGGGATTTGTATCTCCGAAACATGTTGTGCAAAGTAAGGACACAGTAAACAATTACACCATTTGGACGTTGAAGGATTGCTATCCACTTAAATAACAGTGAAATAAATCATTAAGCGCTTAAGGAGAGTTTGGATCATTATTTGCTTCTGTGTTCACATGTGTTAGGCCGGATGGCCACACACAAATAAAGGACGCAACACCGGAGCTTTTCAATGGACGTCTTCTTTATTCAGACAACATGTACTAACTAACTTCTTCCTTCTCCCCTCCCCGCTCCCACGTCACTCCCACGTGGTCGCTGCCTCTTCTGTTAAAGGGGCAGTGGCGCTTAACATCACCCCTGGACAAATGTCCTGTTGCAGGCCTAACACACCTCGACCAGGCGGGATGGCCTCCTGATGATCCAGCGGGGTATCTCACTTCTCTCATCATCGATGGATACTCCTTCTGCTGCCGCTGGCTCTGCTGCCTGATGATGACCCATCACCGTAGGGGAAAATCACTGATCGTCACTTGGTTCTCGCGCCAGGGGATCAGGATCCAGTAATGGAGGTCCTTCTTCTCTCTTTAGCTAATGCTTAAACTGTGGGCTATTTCTCATTACTTCCTTGTCTTCATTATCTGCTGTCACCATGGTCCCTTTTATGGCTGTAATGCTGAGCGGCTTCGGAGCGAAGCGTGCATCGGTTCTTGGAGGTAGCTTGCTGCATCAGCACTTCATACCCTACTTGAAATTCTTTGGGCTTTGCCCCTCTCTTCAAATCAGTGTCTAGTCAAGCTTGCTGCTTCCGTTCCATATCTCTTTTAATGACTTCTGGATCACTTTCTTGTGGGGTCATTGGATGTCTCACGATGTGAGTGCGTACCTCATATCGCATCATCAGTTCTGCGGGTGCCTTGTCTGTGGCCTCATGGGGGGTGTTCCTATAGTCTCGAAGCAGACGGCACAGCGCTTGATGAGGGTCAGTGCCTTTGATGCAAGCCCTCTGCATTGTCTTCTAGATGGAGGCCATAAAACGTTCGGCCATCTCATTGGCTTGTGGCCACCTAGGGGTGATCTTCTGGAGGGTAAACCCCATGTGGTTTGCGAATGAGGTGAACTCATGTCCGCTGAACGGGGGTCCGTTATCAGACTTTATTATGTCCGGGATCGCCCACTCACTCACTCACTCAGTACTTCCTCAAAGGTTGCCGCCACGTAGGTGGAACTTCTTGACGATTGGAAACCTTGAGTGTTCGTCAATAAATAGGAGGAAGTATTCTCCTGATTCCATGGGTCCGTAAAAGTCGACCGCCACCCTTTCCCATGGTCTGTCAGGGATCTGCGTGGGCTGGAGTGGGATAGGTGGTTCTGCTCTGGTGGTGCATTGGCATGCTACGCAGTTCTTGACCCATCTGTCAACCATGGAGTCTAGAAACGGGATTCAGACACTGCATTGGAGCTGTCGCTTGGTGTTATCGGCTCCTCTGTGTCCCTCGTGAGCTGTCTTTATCACTTCTGCTCTGAGCATTGCATGAATCACTAGCCGGCATCCCCTCAGCAGTGTTGCATGGTCCTTCACAGCTAGCTCGGTGTGGACTTTGGCAAGCCTGTACATCTCTTCTCTGCACACCCCCTGGTGGTTTAAGACAGCACGTCGAAAGTCTCTCCATCTGTTGTTTTCAGTGAGGCTGATTGCCAGCGCCATGGAGGGTTCCGCAGCGGATGAGGTGGCGACCATCTGCAGGGACACCGCTGGTGGGAGTGCATTGGCAGCCACATAGTTTATGTATTCTATGTCACCGGATCTCGCAATGGGTTCGCGTGACAGGTAGTCCGCTGGGTTGTTCTCACACCGGGCCTGTGGACGATGTTAAAATCGTATTCCTGCAGCCTAATGCCCCAGCGTTCAATCCTGGGGGGCATCTTGGTCTGAGGGTTGCCAAACAAGGACAACAGGGCCTGATGGTCCGTAACAAGGGTGAACTTTTTCCCAATGATGAGGTTGTGAAAGTGTTCACAGGCCCACACTGCAGCTAGTCTCTCTTTTTCCACCTGGGAGTAGGCCGATTCAGGTTGGCCCAGGGCTCTGCTCGCATAGGCAACGATATGCCTTGGGTGAGTGTCCTCCCCACTTGTCTGGGCCAGAATCGCTCCTAGTCCCACCGGGTTTGCATCTACCACTATTTCAGTGTGCCAGTCAGGGTTGCAATACGCTAGACAACGGGCCTCTGCTAGCGTAGATTTTATGGAGTCCAAAGCCTCTCAGCACTCGGGTGACCATATGAATTTGCTGTCCTTCTGCAGGAGACAGCGCAGTGGTTCTGTGATGGAGGCATAGTGGGGGATATAGCGGGCACAGTATCCTGCCATGCCCAGGAACGAGCGGACATCGGCCACTTGTGTGGCTCTTGGAGGTTGGAGATGGTGTTAACTTTGCCGGGGTCATGCCCTCTGCTGAGAAGATATGGACGAAGAACTTCAGTTTGCTCTTGCTGAAGCGACACTTGTCGATGTTGAGGGTCAAGCCTGCCTCCTGGACAGCGGTGCACGTTGCTAGCAGTGCGACATCATGTTCTTTGCATGTCTTGCCGAATAAGAGAATGTCATCACTGCAGTTCAGTGCTCCTCTTACCATTCTGATGACTTGTCTTATTGCCTCTTGAAAGATTTCAGCAGCCGAAGAGGAGCCAAAATTCAGGTGCCGGTAGCGAAATAGGCCATCGTGAGTGGAAAAGGTGGTAATGCCCCTTGAGTCAGGGTGAAGTTCCATCTGGTGGTAGCCCTGATTGAGGTCGAGCTTGGAGAATAGCACAGACCTTTTTAGTTGGACAATCATGTCCTAAATTTGCGGGCCTGGGTGCCGCTTCCTCTGAATGGCGGTGTTGGCAATCCGCATGTCGATACAGATTCTTAGGCAACCTCCTTTTTTGGGCACAATGACCAGGGGCGAGACCCATGGGGTCGGACCCGACGCCGGTTCAATAATGCCGTCGTTGAGTAGTTGATTGAGTTCCTACAAGACTGCGGCCTGTAGGTGGAATCCCACTCTCCTGGGATGTTGGGGGATGGGTCGGACTCTTTCTTCGATATGGAGTTTGACCGGGGGGGTCCTTTTAACTTTCCTAGGCCTTTGCAGAGAAGGGGGACTCTTGACATGATGGTTTCCTTTGTGATGAGGGTTTTTGGTTGGCTCCCCTCGTTTACCACGTAAATGTTCTCGCTCGCGGTACCCGTCGGCGCTGCTGTCTGTATCACATCTCCTTCCTGGACGTGGATGTCGACGAGCCACAGCCCGGCTGCCATGTGGTAGCTCAGCAGGCAGCGTTCCTTGGGTAGGGCTGCGGATGACGTGAATGCTTGTGGATCTGGTGAGTCCTTTATTCATCAGATGATGCTTGAAGAGTCCGATGGAGTGAAGGGGAAGGTTCGTGCCCCACTGGAATATCTTTGCGTGGGACTTGGACAGTGCCGGTCTGTCGAGTATCTGAAGGAATTCCTGCTCACCCATAATGTTGATGGTGGCGCAAGAGTCTTCTAGGAAATCGAACTGTCTGTCGCCGATGTTGACGGCTATCTAGGGCTCTTCCTTTGCTCTGCCGTCATCCTGTATGAGGTTGACGTATTCATCTTGAGGATATTGATTATCGCCATCTCCTCTATATGGGGGTCCGTACGGTTGCTGTCGGTCGTGCCAATGGTTCGACTGGGGTGGTCCGTCGTACTCATGTTGGAGGAGTGGAACCTGATCATACGGATCACAGTCCTGGGAGAGATCTTCAGGTAGGTGCTCTAATATATCATCTCGGCCCCTTGTTGGTATGGTCTTGGTTGGTATTGTGGGGTCCGATTTTACATCCTCTGGAATGGCTGTGGTGACATTTGCGGGTTGGGAAAAGGTCTGCCTTCTCTGCAGATACATTGGAAGTGTCCTTGTCTGCTACAGTTGCTGCACCTCTGAGAGAGGACAGGGCATGTGCTTGAGTGGGGAAATGCCTTGCCGCACCTGTAGCACTGCCTTTGCGTTCTGGGGCCGGGTGCGTTTCCCCGTCCTTGGGTTGAGTTGCCCCTGTCTGCGGGTCATTGGATTACGGCTATGAGTTCATGCTTTTCCCCTTTCACAGGGTTGCTTCCAGACATCGTTGCTGCCTGCTCGTTTACCCTCTCGAGTCTCCTGGCCATCTCACTTACTTCACCAATGGTGACCAGCCTTTTCAGTAGTTGTTTCTTGAGTGCATGGGATAAGCATCCTTCGATCACTCATAGTCTTATTGCTTCATCTAATGAGAAAATGTGGAATTGGCAGTGCGCCCCCTTGAACCGCAAGCGAGTGATGAATTTGTCCACTGTTTCTTCATTTCGTTCCGTACATTGATTGAATATGTATTGTTCGTAATCATGATTGGGTTCAATTACAAGCTGTTTGTTGAGGGCGGTTATTAATGAGGCGTAGTCTGGTTGTTCCTCTGGTGGAATGGTTTTTATGTGTTTTTATCTCGCTGCCAGTAACTTTAATACGGTTTGGAGAATTGTCTTCGCCAGCCGCCTTGATAAAGTTGTTGAAGTTGTCCATCCATTGGACCCACTTCGGGCCTTTGTCTGCCTTTGTCCGCTTGCAGGGTCATAGTGAATGGGGGTGGTATGCGCCATGCGGTGGCCGTGGATCTAGTGGTGGGTGTTGTTGGTGCGGGATCACTCATTGTGACAAGTACGACGGTTGAGGTATGCGCCCTGGGTTGGGTGTGGGCCCTCTAGGCTGGCGGTCCAGGTGGAACAGGGGTGGTCTGTGTGCTGTGAGGTTTGCTGTACTGGTCACAGTGCACATGGCCTTGGCTGTCTTTAGGGGCTGTGTGCTTTACTTAGCACCTGGTCGCTGTGTTGGTTGTGCCCTATGAGCCCTGCTGGTGACACCTCCCCCATGACGTGTGTCTGAATGGTGGAAGGGCCGGGCCAGATGGCTCACTGTGGTGCAGCAGGGATGAGCTACGCGGGCACTCGTGTTTGTTGGTGTTTCCTTTTGCAGAAAGAATGCTTCGTTATTATTATTATTTTTCTTTTCTCCAAAGCACGTGAGGGCATGCAGGGCCGCCACAAGGGGCGCTGCTATTGGGCCGTATGAAAAAAAAACAGACATGGGTGCAGGTGAGGCAGGCACCCACCTGGTGTCTGCGCGCGTTTGCTCTGCCACATGAAAATAACGCTGGCCGCCGGCGGGCTGCTGCACGGCTGACAGAGGAGCGGGCTTGTGCTCTGTGCACTGGCAATTACGGGCTCTGGTGTAGTCCTGCTTGGAGCCCGGTGTTGTGTACTGGGTACACGTATTACGCATGCGCAAGACTCACGGAGCTCGCGCATGCGCTGTAGAAAAATAAAGGCGGTGCCCCGGCAGTTGGAGCCGGAGACCGGAGCCATCACACGTCTCCGGCGTGTGTCCTTGGCGTGCCTGAGTGCGTCTGAGTGCGTGTGCCTGTGTGCGTGCTGGATGACTCGCGGAGAGGCCCGCGAGCATACAAAACTGGTGACGAGGCGGGATGTGAACCGCCACCTCGTTCTGACAACATCGCAGGAACGGAGTGCAGCTCCGCAGTCGCGGACCCGCTCGAGATAGCCGGCGGCCATTTTGGGCGCTCGAGTGAAAACATCACACGCAGTGGTTGCGGCCCGTTCTGGGTGCTCGTGCGCCATCTGTTAGTCATCAGCAGCTAAAAAAAAAAATAATTTTTGGACACTTCACAGCCCAGCTGGAGCAGGGCTGTGATAGACAAAGCGACAAAAGACAACAAAGAAGATTTTTGTCACAGCTGGGAGCCGGATCACCCATTTTCAGCCAAGACTTTACTGTGAGTACCCAGGGAGATGGGTGATGAGACAGAAGAGGAGGGTGCCACCGCCCCAGTACCACGTAGAGTGCGCACCACCCTAGCGCCCATGGCTGAATTTGACACTACAGGCCCCCCATCAAAACTCGGCCCCAAATGGCTCACATGGGTCAAAAGACTGGAAATGATGTTCAGGGCCTCGGGGGAAACAGCAGATGAGGCAAAGATTGCCATCATGATGTACTCGGCAGGCACGGAGGTCCAGAAGATATACGACTCCCTTGACATTCCAGTGGCGACATATGACGCAGTCAAGCAAGCGCTAAGGGATCACTTCCTACCATTAGCGAATGTCGATTTTGACAGATTCGTTATGGGGGCTGAAAGACAACGCAGCGACGAATCACTAGACCAGTTTTGTGCCCGTCTGAGACACCTGGCGAGCTCCTGCAGGTGGGCCAATGAAGAGGAAATGGTCCGAAACCAATTGTTGCAAGGATGTTGCTCTGGCAAACTCAGGAGGCAAGTCCTGAGAGAACCGGGACTAACCCTCCGGCAGATCCTAGACATGGGGAGGGTGCATGAACTGGCGGAGGCCAGAGGGTCGAAGATGGACGCAGCCACTCATCCCAAATGTGAGGAAGAGGCACTCGCTGTCAGGCGTTTTACGCCGGGAAAGGCCAGATGGACACCAAAACCGGAGGAAAAGACAACGAGATCAAGCTCCCCTCAATCGTGCTCATACTGTGGGTACGATCTCCCTCACAGGGGTGAGTGCCCAGCTAAGTCAAGGACATGTGGCAGATGTGGGGTCGCCGGACACTATGCCAGGATGTGTAGGGCCACTATGCCCGTGGCAGCCAACAGGGGGCCAGAGAGGTTCGTGAGGAATGGTGCCCGCACTGTGAAGGGTATATCTTCTCTGGAACAGGAGATACAGGATATGAACATCGCCGAGGAAGAAGAAGAAGAAGAAGGAGAAATATTCTGTATCTCCAGCATAGCAAGTGGCCCCGGAGCTCGACGAAAACCCACATGCACCGTGAACATTGGGGAAGTTCCCACCCCGGTCCTCATCAATACGGGAGCATCGGTATGTGTGCTCGCGGATAGACACTACAATGCACTTGCGGGCCCGCCGGCACTTTCGCCATCCAGAGCCCAAATATATGCGTTTGGCGAAGATACCCCTCTACCCATCCAAGGAGTGTTCATAGCCCCAGTATCCCACGGCGGGAGCAGCATCAAGGCTAGGTTTTTCGTTACCAGCGTGAGCCCGCATTCATTGCTGAGTTGCGCAGCTTCGGAAGCGCTCAACCTAGTGCAATTCACATTCGCAGTAAAGCAGTCGGATCTGAACAGTCTGTTGGCACACTTTCATGAACTCTTCAAAGGGATAGGGAAGGTAAAGGCTGAACCTGTACGGCTCCACATCGACAAGTCAGTCAGACCAACGGCACTAAAACATCGTCGTATTCCTTTTCACTTGAGGGCCCAGGTGGAAGAGGAACTACAACTCCTAATAGAACGAGACATTATCGAAAAAGTGGAAGGGCCGACGCCTTGGGTTTCCCCGATTGTTGTTGCCCCAAAGCCCAAGCAACCGGGGGCTGTACGCATTTGCGTCGATATGAGACTGCCCAATCTGGCTATAAAAAGAGAGCGTCATATCACACCAACTCTGGACGACATCGTTGGCGAGCTTCAAGGAGCCAAATTCTTTTCGAAATTGGACTTAAGAGCAGGGTACCACCAGCTGGAGCTCCACCCGGAGTCCAGATATATCACGACCTTCACAACCCATCAAGGGCTGTACCAATATAAGAGGCTCAGTTTCGGAATATCCTCCGCGGCTGAGGTCTTTCAAAGTTCCATCAAGGGGGCTCTGTCAGGGTTGAAAGGGGTCATAAATATGTCGGATGACATTCTTGTATTTGCCAGGTCGGAGGCGGAGCACATCAAGCGCCTAGAAGACACTTTTCGCAGACTGCACAGCCTTGGGCTAACACTGCACCAGGAGAAGTGCGAGTTCATGAGGGACAGTTTAGAGTTTTTTGGATTCATTTTTCACGCGGGGGGTATATCACCCGATCCGAAGAAAGTGAAGGACATCAGGGAGGCATCATCACCCACGTCCCCGGCGGAAGTTCGCAGCTTTTTAGGCATGGTGACATATTGCGGACGCTTTATTCGTGACTTGGCCTCCATCTCTGAACCGTTAAGAGCTCTCACGAGGAAGGAAGTGGCATGGGCGTGGACTGGAAAAGAGCAGAGAGCGTTCACGGCCATCAAAGAAGCTCTGTCTGAACTAGACACCATGGCGTACTTTAACCCGGCCCGGGAATCTGAGATAGTGGTGGATGCCAGTCCCGTGGGGCTTGGGGCAGTCCTTTTGCAGGCAGATCAACAGGGGGCAATGAGGCCCATCGCGTATGCCAGTAAGGCACTGACCAGCACCGAGAGGAGGTATTCTCAAATTGAACGTGAAGCCCTCGCCATATTATGGGGCTGTAAACACTTCAGGTTATACATCCTAGGGAAGCCGGTTGTAGTTGTGACGGACCACAAACCACTACTGCCCATTCTAGGTGGTGCCTCATCCAAACCACCACCAAGAATAGAAAGGTGGATGTTATCCCTCATGGAATACTGGGTAAAACTGGTATACCGCCCAGGGACCCAAAACCCTGCCGACTACTTGTCTCGTCATCCCAGCTCGGGACAGTCAGGGGATACCACAGAAGTTGCAAGCTGTGCGGACACCATTCATTTGGTTGTCGAGTCGGCACTTCCCATCGCCCTATCGAGGGAAGAGATTGCCAACGAGTCCAACTCTGATGAGGCATTTCTGAGAGCGAAGGAAGCAGTGGCCTCAGGAGCATGTAAGGACCTTCTCATGAACAATGCCAGGAGGAATGTGGAGGTGCAAAAGGACCTGCAGGCATTGTGGAGTGCACGCCACAATTTGTCTGTGACGACCGATGGACTACTGCTGAGAGGACACAGGATCGTGGTTCCCAGATCCCTCACAGCAAAGGTCCTTCAACTGGCTCACAATGGGCATCAGGGGATGACCAGGATGAAGGCACGCCTCAGACTTAAGGTCTGGTTCCCGGATTTGGAGAAGAGGGTTGAAGAATTTGAGAGGGCATGCATCCCATGCCAGGCCACCAGCCCAGCGGAAGAGGTCCACCAGTACAATCCATGGCAAGAAGTGAACTACCCTGGGGGACAGTCCATGCCGACTTCGGCTCCACCGGTCGGGGTCTGTACTTCCTGGTTGTGACCGACCAGTGGTCCCGTTATCCCGAAGTGGAACTGGTCGAATCCACGGCCAGCGATCACACCATCACAGCGATGGACAAGATTTTCGCCACCCATGGTTTCCCTGTGGAATTGTGTTCGGACAATGGGGCACCTTTCCAGGGGCAAGTGTTTGCCCGATATTGTGAAGAAAGGGGAATAAAACACTGCAAAGTCACCCCGTTATGGCCAAGGGCCAATGGCGAGGTAGAGCGCTTCATGCGCACCTTAAACAAGATATTTCGCATATCCGAAAATGGAGGAGAAGACCTCCGAAGGAACCTGTTTGAATTTCTCCGAGAGTATCGTACAACTCCACACCGATCCACGGGAATTGCCCCGGCGGAAGCGCTTTTTAAAAGGATACCGTGAGGGCTCATACCTGAGTCCGAAGGGCGGGAACCAGGTGTGATAGACAACGAGCAGGTGCAGTCGGACAGAGTGTCCAGGAATGAGAGAGAGACAGTACGGAGAAGGCTCCCCGAGAGGCAGATAGCAGTGGGGGATACCGTATTAGTACGAAATAGAAGGTCGGAGGGCAAGTTATCGACAACCTATGAGACTCAACCGCTTGGTGTAACTCATGTGAAGGGTACCATGGTCACAGCAGCCAATGCCAGAGGTACTATCACACGGAATGTATCATTCTTCAAGCGTATCAAGACAGCAGGAGATGATGCGGCAGCGGACCACGCTCCGGAACAAGAGAGTGGGGCAGAGCACGAAGAGGGCCCTCCAATGGCAGATATGCAGACGGCGGACGTCCCGGAGGAGACAGCGCCACGATACCCGAGCAGGGCAGGACGAAGGCTACCCCAGAGGTTCAGAGACTTCATCATGGACCCAGCCCCCTAGAAAGGACATTTTTGGCTGTTCCTGTTCCTGACAACAAGCAGGTTCTATTTTGATGTTTTCATGTTCAAATGTTTGTTTCTGGGGGAAGAGGAGGAGTGTTGTGTACTGGGTACACGTATTACGCATGCGCGAGACTCACGGAGCTCGCGCATGCGCTGTAGAAAAATAAAGGCGGTGCCCCGGCAGTTGGAGCCGGAGAACGGAGCCATCGCACGTCTCCGGCGTGTGTCCTTGGCGTGCCTGAGTGCGTCTGAGTCCGTGTGCCTGTGTGCGTGCTGGATGACTCGCGGAGAGGCCCGCGAGCATACAAAACCCGGGATCGGGAAGCAGGATGGATGGCGGGATCGCCGTTTTATGCAAGGAAGTCGGTGCAGAGGTGCACTGGATGCCGGAACAGCGAGGGGCAAGGTGGGATCACCCGCCTTATGTGGAGGAGGACTCTGAGCCACAGGAACACAGCCTCGTCGCCAGTTGTTTGGCCGGATGACCACACACAAATAAAGGAGGCGACACCCGAGCTTTTCAATGGGCGTCTTCTTTATTCAGACAACACGCACTAACTTCTTCCTGCTCCCCTCCCGCCCCCACGTAACTCCCACATGGTTGCTGCCTCTTCTGTTAAGGGGGCAGGGGCGCTTAACAACATGGCACGTGTTTGAGCACAGGAAACTTAATGGCGCTTTACAGTTCAATCATCTCTTTTTTCTTTCCCACTCTTGCCTTCTCTCTGTGTCACCTCGGACTGAACTTCTCGCGGGACGGGGGGATTCGTCCTCATCCCCCAGCTGTTTAATGATGGCTCGGTCACTCTCCTTGGATTCTCCATAGTTCCTATGCTCCGACCTGCAAGACAGTGTGTTTCTGACTCCCCGCTCACACCTAGCAAAGACTTTGTTACAATGATAATCTTTTTAGTTGCTAGAAGCCTTTCTTTCTGGGTGAGGTACCACGTGCTGATGATATGACTGTAACTTATAAGTAGGTATCCCCATAACTCGCATTAAACCCTGGGGGAGAACATGTAATATCAATCAACAAGAAAATGGAATAAGCGGGATAAATTAAACTAAATCATTCTGTATAACTAAATCAATATTCAATAAATGAATTCGTCTGAAATATAGACAGTTGAAAGATCCCAAATACTCAGCAGTTTATGAAATAACAAGTTCATCACAAATATTGCAACAAAAAAATCCCTTTAATAAATAAATAAATTCTATACATTTTTTTAAAAAACGAAAGTGCAAATACAGCTATAAAGTGCATAAGGATTGCATCATTCAAAGTGCTTTGAAATATAATTTCCTGCATTTATGCAGAAATCCATAAACACTTAACATAGAAAAAACAAAGCACTCGAAATCCAAAGTTACATTTATGGCCTCATATGATCAAAGTAATCAAAGTAACAAAGTAACAAAGTAACTAACAACGTAATCTATCGGATGCTTCTATTGTAGAAGCCATAGAATAACAAAGCACACGTCTACTAGCTGAGACCTAAACCCATAAGCCTTCCAAGAGAATCTATTGGTCAAATCTACTGTTATTTTGACTCTGAAATAATAGTTTTGACAATCAAATCCCAACAAATTCTGGACACATTGTCTTCTTCAGAACATGTAGGCCAATTTTGCACTATTCGTGAAAAAAAAAGAAACACATTTTTTTAACAACTTGCCACCAGTGATTGAGATTTCCACTGTGTTTAAAACAAAATATTTTTAATGAAAATAAATCTACCTTTTCGCAAATCAATCCCAGAGGGTGTAAAGAATGGTGCACGCTGAATCATGCTAGAGCTTCACCATTGACAATATAATGAAACATAGTGTTATACACTCAATGGATGTCATGGCTAAACAGAATATGATAACAAAGTTAATTTACAATGCAAAACATGCTGTGAAGTGGTCTCACAAAACGGGTCTAATAATTGTAACACTGTATATTTGTATCATACAAGAGAAGGTACAACATCCACTCTTTGACCTAACTGAAGGTTAATTCTCATAAAATGTCATTACTATTCACCTGAAAAACGTTCTCAATGTTCCAATATTGTTTGTCTGTACGTCCATGTCTGAAGATTTCCATCCCAATCTTATACAGCGAGTCAGATTCACGTCTGTTGTGAATGAGTTTACGGGAGTAAAAATGCGTGAAATGGCGTGTCATTTATCTAAACGACAGAGAAAAGATGAGGAAAGTAACTATCCTCATTAATCCAAAAGGGGAGAGAAATTCTCCTAATATATAATCAGGTGAAAAGTAAGCGTCAGCTTGTTTTACTTACTGATATAACCAATACTGACGCACATTGTTGTGTAGCTCTGCGGATCACATGGATCATTGTGAGCGTCTGCGCTACACGTTCAAAATGCTTGGATACATGTTCATGTTAACGTCCGTGATGTGGCCGCTCACAAAGCACTAGAACGTGCTGTATATAAAAGAGGGCACTAATATGGGAGACTCTCTTGTGCAGTGCATTCCTGCACAGGACAATCAAACACACTGCAAACACTCATGACCTGCTAAATCAGTCAATACTGTGAGGGGTCGAAAATGTGAGGCGAACAACTTGGTAAAGGGTATCCCTAACCTAACAATAATTTCCCTGCTTAACAAAATAAACTACAGGAAACACTATAACAAAAGGAATCTGTCCTTCACACTTATACATACATCAAACTCATAACGGGATTAAATGGCAATTCAAATGTAACAGAAACAATAGTTAAGTTCAAAACAGACCCAATAACTGTGTATCCGTGTAACTTGGGTCGGTTTCCCTTGCCCAGATTCAAAGTCGGATTCTCACTCAAATGATCAAATAAACCAGTTCCTTTTTGTATCCAAGTTTGAATTACAAAGTTCCTCTTGCTCCAAAAGTCTTCCACTTGGACTTTAACCATTATTTCAATTAGATGGCAAGCCTTTGTATTTCCACGTCTAGCAAAAGTTCAAAACAAGTTAATCTTCTTTAAGACAAAAGTTAAACATAACTTTTTCCTATTGAAATATTAAACACTTTTATAAATCTTCTGTAGCAACAACAACGTTTGTTAGGATGATTCCACAACAGTTCAGAAAACACTGTACTGACTTTGCCACTTCTTCTTTTTGAGAACACTTCTGCCACAATCTAGTACTTCAATGATTTCTCCCTGCTCCACTAACCTGCCGTGTCTACCACTAAAATGTCCCAATGTTGGTATACGTGCCTGCCAGGACAAAAATCTCCTATTACAACAAGTATTCTGGTGAGATTAACTTCAAACCTTTAAGAAAGTCTTTAACTTTCAGCCACATCAACAATCACAACTTCTTATGGGAAAATATGTTACACAATAGTGCTGTTTGTTCCACTCTTGGTTTTGCCACAGGCAATGCAGGTTTGGCTCCTCTCCTCCTGAAAACTCTATATCAGGAGGGTCCCCCTCTTGCCACTTCTGTTTTCCGACTTTCCCATTAACAAACCTTTGATAATGTATCCTTATCCCATTAGCTTTTATTTGGCTTAGGCAATGCTTGTTGTTATTTCGCTTAACTGTTGTATCTTTCTTATTCTGGCAACAACAGTTATAACCCTTCTGCAACAATGTTTTTTTGTCATTCAGCAACATATTTAATAAGTGCTGGAAAGTGTTACTCTCCTTCCCCCTCTTTACTTTGGCATTTATGGTTTTGGTCAACTTGATTCAGTATTGCCCTTTATTTATTTAGGCACTGTGGTTGGCTTTTATAACAAGGTTGGTCGTGGATGGTTGGTTAGCTGCAACACAGTGAAAATACAATTATTACCCAATGATAAAAGGGACTGTCCAGTCAAGGTTGCATACAAATATCTACTTTGTTATTATTATTATTATTACAACAGACAGTTCTAGCACACTAACAATACAGCCCACCCTGTAAAGGAACACAGAGGACAGACAGTTTCATGAAGGAAAGAGATGTACTCTGGATACTGACAGGAGGGTAGGCTGTAAAGTAATCAGTCTTAACTGTTCACGGTTATTGGGTTTCAGCACCAAGGGAGCAAGGGATCGTAAATGTCACTAGGGGCCTTTGGAAAAGAATCAGGGGGACAGAACCACAATATACCTGGTGCTTGAGATGATCTTGATGCTCGACAACGTCGTGTCAGTTCCAGGACGCTTTGCAGCTCCTGTGACAGAGTTCAAGATGGGAGACAGCTGCGGGTATCAAGCGGCAGGCAGTTCGGCAAGCGAGGCTGGATGACGGCTGCAGGCTGGCCTACACGGCGGCTTGCGGTCAAGAATTGTCTCTATGCTGGTTGGTGGATCTGGAACGCTGGTCGAGGCGTCTTGGGTGGCTTTAATGACTGCAGCGTGACAACAGTCATTGGTGCAGCTGGTCGCAGTTTGAGGGTTCGAATCCCTGGAAAATGTCCTTAAAAGATGGATGCTGGTTGATGCTTGTTGTGGCACTCCTCCTAGCTTCTTCGCAGGGCTTGTTTTGTCTTTTAAGGCGGACGGCTCAAAGCTGAGGATAGTGATTGCAGGCAGCGGCCTTGGCCTTTGTTCATAGACTCTCTGGCACTTCCCACCTAGGACGCTTGTTGGCAGAACCTAGCAGGGCATGCTGTGTGCTGGCTGGGTACCGGTTCTGGCACTGCTGAACAGGTCCTCCGAGTCTGGTATCTCTCTCTGTTCCCTGGGAGATGTTTTGGGGTGGGATCTTGCTTCCCTCTTGGAAATCCTGGCCTTCCTTCACTGGTGGAAGCTGTATGGCAGACTGAACCTTCAATGAGTCCTTCTTATTACTCCTTTCAAATTCGTCAGATGATCTGCTAAGTGAGGGGCTCAGCCCTCTTTTGAAGCCAAATGGGCCCCAGTTATTGGTGCAGGCTAAGCCTACCTTAACAAACCAATCCTGGGTCCTCACCAACAATCTTCTGTTATGCGTGAGGTCAGGACCACAGTGCTTTGCAACAGGAAAGGTAAGGGGTGACAACATGTACTCCTATGTCCCACCTATCTGTTCTGCGACCAAACCTGTCGCAGGCCTGTTTCAATGAACTCTTATCAGTATCTGCTGCCACCAGCAGATTCATACAATAGAGAGGCAGATCCATGGAGCCTTTGATATTTTAATTAGGCTGGCCATGGCCGGAGGAAGGTGTCGCCTTCCCCCTCTGAGATGCTTTTGATGTACCTGTGGTCATCACATTCCAGCTGAACATGACAGGCGAGGATGGCGCCTATAGGCTGTGTCCTCCCGGAGTACACTCGACTATGCATTTGTTGTGCTGTGAGCAGGGGAAATGTGTCCGGAATAGCCTCACACATTTTTAGAGGTTGATGTCCCATCATTCATTTTCATTTCCAAAATTCAAAAAATCCCAGGCGAGTGCGCACTCCACGTGCGGATGGACGAATTCCTCTCAAAGCGATTGTCTGTTGCAAAGATATATAGTTCCTCAAAATTAGCCATATATAAATTGGTAAAATTAGGGACAAAAGCTGTCCCGGTAGCTGTTTTGTAAATAAACATTGCTCCGATATCTGAAATGATTTTAACTTAAAACACTCTCCAATAGTTAAAGAATGAACTCTGTTGGGATGGCGTGTGCCATTTCCCTCTTGTTCCACTAATTCTTCCTAATACGAATACCTTCACATTGTGGAATGTTAGAATAAAATGCCTCCACATCCAGTGAAGGTTTGCCTTCATTGATATGGATGACATCTCTGGAGTCTGCCAAATATGAGGAAGTCAGGGAAGACAGACTGTCAATTCACCAGGGCCATCTTAAGCACTTTTGGGGCCCTGGGCACGGACATCTTTGGGGCACCCCTCCACCAAACCAAAGGAATGAAGGGATCAAGAATACTAGTCACACCCCCCACAGTCACACTCACAACCTATAGGTTGATATGCTGTCTCAAGGCATAATAAGCATGTTTACTCCCTTTAAGTCCCCTTGCCCTCTTCATTCTTGCTCTAATCAGAATGTTAAACAAGTAGCATTTGAAGACCAACATTAGCAGTCTACAAAGGGGTTACTGGTCTAGTACATACAGGATACTTTTCATCAATAACATCCAGGAAGGTAGATGTAGTATTAATGCAGGACCATATGTAAAAGGTACATGTAACCCTTAATAGACAGAGAACCCAAATTAGCTGCCTCACAGAATGCAAAAGTGCTCATGCATGGATAGAGACCACCAATTGGAAGGAAGGAGAATGCTACACATACCATAGCATGGATAGTGGAGGCAGATTAGAAGCTACCAGGAAGGTGTCTTTATCCAGACAGACTGAGATTAGAAGTGGGATATGGTTTTCAAATAGTGTTGCCATTAAATATCAAAGGAACAAATGCCTGTGGTGTGCGATATAAATATGCTCACTATTAACACAGTGAAATCATTAATTTATTTATTTATTTGTATCGCGCAGCTTGCAGCCCGGAGGCATCGAGGCGCTTTTACAAGAATATGAAAGAGGTTTGTCACAATCATGAATAAGGCTTTTATGAAGATCATACCATGAGAAGGAAATCACTCAGAAGGGCTGACAATTTTGAAAGGTTATTGGAGTGGCAATATTGAGAGGTTAGGCAATACAAGATTAAATGAAATGCAAAGGATCACACATTGCTTATGGGGTGAAGGGGTGAAACTGGGATTTGTGCCAATTCTGCAATTGAACACTTTCTTTTCCAGTTCTTACCATGAACTAAAAAAAACTAATTTTTATTAAAAAACGAACTTGGAAAGTCGACAAATCACATACCCAACAACACAATTTTTAAACAAAATATTAAAGAAGGGTGTTACACAAAATGGGAATGATTCTAGCTTCATTCTTTCCATCATCAAGGGAAGTATATAAGAACCAGCATGCCAATCGATGTGATTAAACAAATTTAATCTGGGTTTGTCTTTTGTATTTTAAAGCTTTAAATACTTCCAAAACAATGGCCTATGATATTTTCATTTATAAACGTGCATAAAAAGCTGTGACTTTTACCAAAAAGCAAACCATTTTTTGTGTCAAACAAGCAGACCTTAAAATATGCTTGCCTGAGGCCTGCAACATATGGTCCGCTCTCGTCTGTCTACCACCCAAATGGCCTACATAAGAAGAAAGATCAAGCAATGGGCTAATCGATACCAGCAGCATGCAAGAAGGCAAACCTCAAAGAAGGCAGCACAGTAATGTAAAATATATTAGATGATTTGACCAGGACCACTGTATCGTCTGTTGGCAAATCCAGGATGCAAACATGAACGATGTTGTTACATAGTCTTGAATACATAGTCTTGAATTTGGATACTTATTCACCTCTTGGACTAACAGTTTATGCCATAGTTGGAGGTGATTGCCTAGGCTTTACAACACCCCATCTGAACAGACAAATTTTAGACTTTCCCCATATGGATGATATGTTAGTTTTTATAGCAACCCCTATCTGGTACAGGTATATTGCTGATAATATGAGATGTTGTTCTGCAAAACCAAGTACATAATACAGACCACAACTGTGATTTAGATCAATAGTGCATGTTCAAGTTCTAATCTTGAATACATGTTAAGGCTTGATTTCACTGTGCCTATTAGCTAATCATTGGCGTGGTTCCCAGAACAATGCCACAATCTCGGTATTACTCAAAAAGACCCAACATGTTTGTTACTCTGCTCTACTCTGATGTACAGGCTATTATGGGAACGTCTTCAGGGGTAAAAGACAATATTGACGGCCTGGCTGGCCTATCTCATGGTGACTGTGTGTGGCACTGGAGAGACTCAGGGCCTCATTCCGAGGTCGGAGGTAGCCATGGTGCTATTAGCGCCATGGGTACCCCCTTACCGCATACCGGGTCTGGGTTCGGGTTCCCTGAATGGGGAATTACCGGGCCATTCCATCCTTGGAGGACCCAGTATTTCCCCATTCAGGGAACCCATCCCCATTCGATCCCCCATAGGGCTCAATGGGGATGGGGACCATGCTAACAACGGGCCAGTTAAAAACGGGCCCGTTGTTGGCATACTGGTCCTTTAGCGGCTCCCACTAAAGGACCTCGTAATGCGGCTGTAAGGGGTTAACGGCACTAGCATCCTTACCAGCGCTGTTAACCCCTTACCGCCCACCTCGGAATGAGGCCCTCAATGTCATTAAAAGTCTCTAAGCTGTGTTGTGAGTAGCAGCATGGAGCAGCATATATCGCAGACACCGATGTGCTCTTCATTTTGTTTCCTTGATGATCTCCTCTAGACCATAGAAGAGGAGAGAAAGGAACCCTATTAATTACGGATGTTCCTTCATGCGGTCAACAATACTGGTTAGTAGTATGTGTAGTGTGAGATGGTTACCAACTACAAATGTGGTTATGCACCGATTCTGGCTACAGGATCTCAGTTTGACTGCAGCTTCACCCTAAAAGACACATATATATCTAGTGTTTGAGCCCAATATGTAAGAGAAGTTATAGCCTTTATAAGTCTTGTCAGTGACTTAGTTATTCATGTCAGTCATGCTGTCCCAGAAGACTCTCACGGGTCAAGAAGGTAGCGGTCTGCTCATGAGTGGAGATATGGAGGGGGACGCTTGAGTAGTGTCACTGCACCTACAATAAAGATGGAACGTGTGTCAGGTATCTCTCGGTGACTAGCTATGTATACAGTCAAATGTCTAGTGTAGTTCTAAGACAGCAACGGGAGTGACCCATATGGTATCGCGAACAGAGTAATGGTATAAAACTATGTAAGGTACCATTAATCAAATATCGCGAGCGAGAGGTACTTACTGTCAGGCAATCGTATGTCATGCTCATCGATCTTGGTGATGATGTTGCGTCCTCATTGACACTTAGTTAGATTGTGTCTGTGCTCGCTTTTCTAATAGTGGGCGTCATTCAATGGTACTGTTTATATAGTCTGCCCTTCTCGATATTAATGAATTATCAAGTGGCTTAAAACAACGTGATCAGTAAGAATGTGTGTTAGACAATGAAAGGAGTGAACTGCACGTCCTGGTTAGGGGCGGCGTGGCAGACATGTTGGAAAGGGGCGCACAAGGCTCATCCGAATGCAAGTAGTGCATGCTTGATTGTGTGTGTGGGGTGTGCATTGTCATGCAATGCCGGCCCCCCGGCAAAGGACGAACACATCCACTGTTTAGTTATAATGTTTAACCATTATAATAATTTCAGTATGGATGTGTATTATTGGTTATTGCACAAGGAGTGCTAGGGTTTTATGGTCCAAAATCACACAGTTGTGGTCATGAGTCAAGTTTAATCTTGATGAAACATTAATACAACCCAGGCAGATCATCGGTGGAGTTAAGTATAGAGATCATTCGGTCTCAAGGTAATAACGATCTTGGTGTCATAGAAATATACTCCAATCAATTTCCTCATTCAGGCCAGTCTCATTACTTTTAGTTAAAGAGATCAACTGTTGTTCTTGAATTGATAGTGTATGTTTATCATTAGCTGAGTTATTGGTTGGCCCAACTTTCATAATGACCGTCCATCTCAGATCTTCTGGTTTATGATCCAAAGCACTGAAGTCCCCTACCAGTGGTGCATTAGGTACTTTGTTTCATATACAGCTTTTATGATCGCCAATCCTTATTGTGACTTTCCTTTCGGTCTTCCCGATATATAGGCATCTGCATGGGCACCAGATTGCATAAATCACCATTGAGGTGTTACAGTTTCTTAATACTCTTTGTTGCCAACTGTTTCTACTACATTGCTACATTGTCCACACGGGCTATGGCCGATCAGTTTATTCATGCCCCATTGTTGGGTAAGCTTATGTTGTGTGTCTGTGTGGTCATATATATCATTTTCTGTGGTCAGTTCTTTTAAGTTCTTACTTCTTCGAAAGGCACATATGGGGTAATCTAGCAGCAATCACCTCCCTTGAGTATGTGCCAATTGGTTTCACAATTTTGCTGACTTCATTAGATAGAAGATTAAATGAACTTACAAATGTTATTTTATCTCCTTTGTCATTTTTTGGCCTGTATTCTTGCAATGACGCTCCATGGTTATTAGAGGCTCATTTGTAGGACTTCCTCACAATTTAGTTAGGGTACCCTCTCTGAGCAAGGTTTTTAGTTAGTGTCCTATCCGTTTTTGTCATATTGTTCCTTTTTAATCTGAGGAATTGACCAAACAGTACATTCTCTCTCCTGTGTCTTGGATGTGAACTTGAGTATAGTAATAATTAGTTTTTGTCTGTGGACATTGATAAGGTTTAACCTTCAGCACTTTCTCTGAGTTATCAACATAAATTGTTAAGTCCAGGAAGTTAATGGCTTGTTCATTATTTACAGCAGTACATTTCAGAAAAGGATTCTGATCATTCAGCCAGGAAATAATGTTTCGAAAAGCGTGATGTTGCCAGACCATAGTACTAGAATATTGTCAATAAAGCGTTTCCACAACTTGGTGTGTTGTCTGTAAAGATTAATATCAGTTAGAATCAGGTTTGTTTTCATTGTTTCAACATACAGATTCACCAAGGTGGGTGCCACTGCTGACCCCATTGCTGTTCCGTGTATCTTTCTGTAGAATTTATTGTTGAGCACAAAGTAATTCTCAGTAAGCGAGAACTCTGTGCACCATAGTCTGAACGAGCTGGGCTGTCCTGTCGTTCTTTTATTCAGTAGTATTTCTTCAACCATATTTAATTTAGCTATTTATGGAATTTTAGTGTAGTGATGCAATATCCAACTCAATTAGTATGTCTTCTTCATCAATTGGGTATTCTTATATTATTCTAATGACTTCAGTTGTGTCTTAGATATTAGATACCATATATTTAACGTAAGGGTTCAGAAAGCGATCAGCATATTTAGCTAAGGGTTCCAAGACAGAACCAGTGCTCAAGACTGTAGGTCTCCTGGGTGGTCATAGTGGTCATACACTGAACATTATTCACCATTAACCCTCCATAAGTCGCATTTTCTGTAAAGTTGTGAACTGACGCGATTCACGGATGAGGATTTGAGGGCCACTTTAATTTAGGTGAGGGGCGGGCCTCTTTTATTTTAGGTGCCTGGCCCTATTTTTTCTCCCAGTTCCACCCTGACTTAAGCTCACTTACACCTGTCTCCCATTCAGTTCAGTATGACCATCCCCCAGCTACACTGGGAGGGTGCAACATTGCTCGCAGGGGACCTCTTAACATTTGTGTTACACCACTGCTTGGGATGAGTGGCGCAGCATGAATATCTAAGAATCTCGTGTGCATAACGCTGAAGCATGAGGCTCTAGGGCCCTGGAAGATTGATGGAGCATACATCTATGAGAATTCTGGGAAAAGCAGTGAAGCTTGAGGCTCTGAAACCCTAGGACGAATGTGAAACGAAGTTCTGGGAAATCTAGGAACGCTGGAGACGTAGGACCTTCTGAGTATCTCTGGAAGAGTGGGCGGTGGAGCATGAATCTCAGCAAACCATGAGCAGAGTGGTGAAGGATGAATCCCTGGGACTCCTGCGATGAGTGGTGAAGCATGAATCCCTGGGACTCTTGCGATGAGTGGTGAAGCATGAATCCCTGGGACTCCTGCGATGAGTGTTGAACCATGAATCCCTGGGACTCCTGCGATGAGTGTTGAAGCATGAATCCCTGGGACTCCTGCGATGAGTGGTGAAGCATGAATCCCTGGGACTCCTGCGATGAGTGTTGAAGCATGAATCCCTGGGACTCCTGCGATGAGTGGTGAAGCATGAATCCCTGGGACTCCTGCGATGAGTGGTGAAGCATGAATCCCTGGGACTCCTCCGATGAGTGGTGAAGCATGAATCCCTGGGACTCCTTGGAAGAGTGTTCAAGCATGACGCTCTGCAAACACTGGGAAGAATGGTGAAGCATGCACCTGTAAGAATACTTGGAAGGATAACCAAGCATTAAGCTCTAAGAATCATGGGAAGTGTGGCGATGCAAGAAGATCTGGCAAGTCCTGGAAGAGTGGAGAAGCCTGAAGCTCTGAGATCTCTGGAAGGAGTGACTCAACACCCTGGAAACTATGGAAATATATGCAAAAACTAAAGTTAAAGTTAAAAGCCCTGTGAAGAAGATGCAAATCTTTAGATTATTTAAATCTCTGAAGCTATGTGATCTTTGAAAAGGCCATTTGAAAATGAATAACTCTATGAACTATGAATAGTGTTGGTAACTCTGAAAAGTGCTGTGTACTGTGAAAGACACTGGAAACCAATAAAGTTGTCATGAGCTCTGGTCAGAACGGTGAACTCTAGTGATCAAGTTCAAGAAGGAACATTCCAGAAACTGAGATGAGAGCTGTGTAAGTGTCCCAGAAGTGGACACAGACTTTCTGACACACTGACCCAATCCTTACAACCTTGTTCCGTTAATCAGTATTGCATATGTAAATCTGGCTGTGGTGCATTTTATGGGATTCAATGTAACCTAGTGTTCTTGTAGGCGGATTCACGAGGGGGAAAATGGAATTGACTGGGTATTTCATGGATTTCCAAGGCACCAGGCAGCGTATCACAGCGAAGGGCCACATAAGGTGTCGCACAAGAATGCCATGACACACCTGTATGAGCTAATGCATCGCCTAGGATCCAAGAACAAACCGTAGTGCTAAAACGCCACCTTTGACCCAAACTTCGGTTACCACATTGGGTGCTGCTAAAGGGCCACCAATGAGACAAAATGAACGGTGAGACTAAAGCCCCAGCTGTGGGCCAGTATGAAGCAACCTCAGACCACCTGCACGCTTGCTCTACATTATATATGCCCCCCTTCTCTCTGCAAACTGCAAATCAGCATTTTTGCCTTACTGGAGCCACCTAGGTCTAAAAGTAAAAATGATTGACAGCCGCTTCCACTGACGATAGATTGTGCTGCGTCACTAAAAAAAGATCAAAATGCAAATATCGGTGAACCACAACCCAACTCACCACTATCAAATGTGTGTAGATGAAACAACATAGAACCGTCCCTTTGAGATATTGATGTTCAAAGGATGAAACTATCTTTGCACAATTTCTTGTCTAGACTCATCTGCATTTTAGTCTGATCATGCTCTGGCCACAGACAAAAAAAAAATAAAGGGTTGGTGAAGCCATAAGTTTCAGGTGGCGTGGCAAATGGAGGTGGAAAAGAGACGTGTAATACTTTTCCACTCCCTTTAACATGCCGCCCCATTCTGATGCAGGGAAGAGGAGGAGGAGGAGGAGGAGGAGGAGGAGGAGGTAGCTAGTGGAGATACGATTTGCGCCGTGCTGACCTCCCTCGTTTTGGCAGTGCGTCTCGTGTATCCCTGCATGAGATTTTCGTGCAGGCGTACAGCAAATGGATTCCTATTCTAATTTATAAAATGTGTATTAAGCGCTGACTCGCCCGCAGGCCTCAGAGTGCTGACAGACAACAGAAACACAGTGGATGGCTATAGGCTACCTGTCAGTGACTAGGGGCAAGAAAGGGAGTAAGGCTTAGATGCCTCTGCCATCAAACACATGGGGTTTTAGTTCTTTTTGAAACTGAGCAAGCGAGGGAAGCTGCCTGATGGATAGGGGTAGGTCATTCCAAACCCCTATGAAATCCGTCTTAGTTGTGCACCTGGCCAAAAGCAGGTGGATTCCATAGCAATTTGTGAATAAATCCTGCCCGCAATGCATATTTGCAGGCAGCGTTTATTTTTTCACACGATGGACTGGGAAAATAGAAGAGCAAAAGCGAGCAGGCCTAGCTTTTCCACTTTCCTTCTCCACTCCACCTTGCAATTGTGTAAAAATGCATGTAAGGACCCCACAGCACGAAAGTGCTAACGTTGGTAGTCCCATGCATGCAACTTGCATTTCCTGCAAAAGGAGGGTGTAAGTGAGTGTCGTTTGTAAGGGTATCGATGTGTGTATTAGTGAGCAGGTGGATTTCTATTTGGGGTGGGTTTTTTTTACACACACACAGTTGGGGTATAGATGACCGGCCAGAGTGAAGCAAACATTTTTACTGGGGTCAGAGGCGTAGCCAGGACTCTATAACAAGTGGTGGCAGAAGCTAATGTAGTTGGGCCCACCGCACTGACATTAGCATCTGTAAATGCACACACAGCGCTGCTAAGTAGGCATTTACCGATTTCGAGTAGCCCTCGCCCGCTCAGGCCCTACCATGTCTACGCCTCTGACTGGGGTCCGTGATCTAAGCAACCTGGTTGGTTATGAAGAAATGGAAGAAACACGTCTGTGCGGTTTTGACAATTGCAAGCCTTGAGAAACAACACCAGCAGCTGTAAACAGCGTCTGTGTGCGTCTAGAAACCTGCCCAGCGTTCAAATGGATTTGCAAGGATTGACTCGCCTCCCTCGACGTAATTTGTGTACTTTGCAAAATTGCAACCTTTGTGCCGTTTAAATACTTCTCTTAACACTAAACTACAGCCCTACATGTCTACAATGCCTGCAGGCTTTGAGAAAAAAAATCTTTTTTAAGTAGTAGCCTTGCGCAGTAAAGTACACAACCTGTCATTTGATACTCCCTGCAGGCCCTTTCTTGACACGCATCCATTTTCTTTTTAACACATAACATTGTGCATGAAAACATGCCGCAGTTGTGTGCGTATTAAAGCATATCACTACATTTTTTTATTTGGAGTTATTTATATAGGGCACATTCCAAACAGAATTAACTGCATCTGGGCGCAGATGTTCAAATAGACTCAGGTAGGTTTCTCTTGGCATAGGCCAGAAGTTACTTCACCGCCTGCCATTCTAAGTATATGTTATTCAAAAAGATGTGTCTTGAAAGATTTATAGATTTCTGAAATTGTAAACGCGTTTCTGTATTCCTGAGCTCCCAAGGCAAACGCTTCCATAACTTAGGACCATAGACTGCAAAACGTCTGTCTCCCCTAGAAACACAGCGGGGAGAGGGGACTACAAACAGCAGTTTATCTGCAGAACGCAGCCATCGATTGGGTTGATAACCGGTCGATTGTTTTGCAATGTATGTAGAAGCCAGAGTATACAGACGTTTAAAAATCAGATCAAGAATCTTGAAGTCCATTCTGTCCTTCACTGACAGCCAATGAAGAGACCGCTGCAATGGCTGAAATGAGAGTTGATTTTAAAACTTAAAAAATTAATCTAGCCGCTGCATTTTGGGCTTTCTACAGCCTATTCAGGTGCTTCGTTGGAATGCCTGCCCTCATTATGAGGGACCCTTCTGGAAAAATGTGCCAGTAACAAAGGTTATCGGCACTTTTTCTGGACCGGGTCACTCCGAGTCTGCCGGTAGGTGTCGTGAACTACTGGCAGAAAAATCACTTAAGTACCAGCACTGTTACTAATGGTGCTGGTGATTCAGTAGTCCCATTCCCGTGGAGTGGAGTGGGAACTTACCGTTTCTCCGCCGCCATGTGTTACCAGGATATCGGGTGGTGGAAATGTTAAGATGAGGTTGCGGTTAGGCCGCCGGTATGGCAACCTTGTAACGAGGGCCACTGTTTCCATAGTTTAGTTGGGAATTAATTAATATCCCAACTAATAAGGCCTGATCGTTGAGTGGAACATATGGCAAGGAAAGTCAGAGCAGTTGCAGGGAATAGAATACTGACTGTCATTTCACTCCCATCTGGCTTTCATATCCGAGATTCACCTGCCAGATGCAACCGAGATTCTTAATTTTAGAAGAAAAATGTATCTTGAACCCAAAAAGCACAACGAGGGAAGACGCTTCAAGCAGAGGCATAGCCAGGATTGTCTATCAATTGGGGCCTGAAGTTAACTTAGTTGGGCCCACCGCAGTGACATTAACTTCTGTAAATGCCCACACACCGCTGCTAAGTGGGCATTTGCAGATTCTGGGTGGGCCTTGCCCACTCAGGCCCTAACCTGTCTACACCTTTGACTTAAAGTCCTCTGAAAACAGGTGTTTAGGCCCAAGCATGGCCACTTCCATCTTACTGGGATTAAGCTCTAGCCAATTCCAGGACATCCAATTTCCTACTTCTTCCAAACACTGATCTAATCTAAGCAAAGAATACTCCAAATGGTCCAGCTTCAAAAAATTCGAGGTATCATCAGCATATAACTGAAATCCGATGTCATGTTTCCTCAATATGCCCATTAATGGTTGCATATACAGGTTAAAACACGGAGAGAGTGGCGAGCACTGAGGTACGCTACAACTCTTTGCAAGGGAGTCCGAATGGAACCCCCCCTACCATCACCTGCTGGCAACACTCAGACAAAAAGGAACTGAACCAAAATCTGGAACGTTTGAAGATTTTCCCAACCGTCTTCAGACGATCTAATAGAATGCCATGGTCCACGGCATTACATGCTGCAGACAGATCGAGCATCACTAATAGTGACCTCTCACCCACATCCGATAGCTGCAACAATTCTTCCCAAACCGCCATCAGGGACATCTCTGTACCAAACCTGGCCGGAACCCGGATTGGTGAGGATCGAGCACGGCATGCTTATCTACATGTTTCTGAAGCTGGGCAGTAACTGCCTTTTCCAGTATTTTTCCTAGCCAAGGGAGTCCTGCCACCCTGCGGTTATTTTGTAGTTTGTTGGGATCCAGATTAGGTTTCTTCAGAAAGGGACATATGATGAATCGCCTGAGCTTGGCCGGGACATTACTTTGTACTAATGACTGATTGTAATTAAATGATATTTTATTTATATCGCGCTCGTACACAAGTGTTTCAGAGCGTGACCAGGCAAAAAGGGAGGGGAACAATGGAGAGAAAAAACAGAAAAAACAGCGATCTTACTAGGCCCAGTGGCATTTAAGAAAGCGCAAGTGCATGGGAAAGGAAAATGGGGGAAAAGTGCGAAGCAGAGGAGAGAAAAACAAATAAATATTAAATAGAATAAATAATAAATAAGGGCTTTAAACCATTGTAGTGCAGCCAGCAAGTGGCAGGTGAAAGTTAGTCAGAAAGGTGTATCTGATAAGTGCAGATGAAACGTGGGAGGGGGACTGTATGGGTACAGATACAGAACCCTAGTGCAGATGGTGGCCTGGAGGCAGTGCAGGAGGGTGGCAGGTGAGCAGATACCTGGGCCTGAAAGAACAGAGGGTGGCCAGGTGCACAATGCCATGAGAAGAAACAGATCAACAGGGGAGAAGGCGGGCAAAGGCAGAGGCAAAGAGGAAGATCTTGAGAAGTTTCAGGAACCGAAGATGTTTTTCCTCAAGTTTCAAGGTGGCCGGGAGGCTGTTCCAAAGGGAGGCACCAGCCGAAGACAGGGATCTACCCCCAGCTCATTTTTTTTCCAAAACGACTAACCCTGAGGGAGTTAGAAGTGGAGGAGCGAAGGGCTCGAGAGGGGAGGTATTTACGGAAGTATAGTTGAAGTTATATTGGACCCAGGCCCCAGAAAGCCTTGTTGACAGTGCAGAGGGTTTTAAATTTAATCCTTGCATCCACTGGGAGCCAATGAAGGGATTTCAAGGCTGGAGAGATACGATCCCAGGGCTTGAGGCCAAGGACAAGTCTCGCAGTCCTGTTCTGGATTAGCTGTAGAGGGCGGAAAGTGGAGGCAGGTCGATTTAGGAAGAGGCTGTTACAGTAACCCAGTTTGGAAAGAACCAGAGCTTGGGAGACCGTGAGCTTTTGAGGGAAGGAGAGGAAAGGTAGAGTACCTATAAGGAGGTGAAGTAAAAAGTTAGATTTTTGGAGACATCAGAGATGTGTGCGGAGAAGGAAAGTGTAGAGTCAAAGATAGCCCCAAGGTTCTTAGCCGCGCAAGTGGGGGTGGGAGGAGGGCCAAGGGAGGTCGGCCAGAGAGTGAGAGGAAAGGATGGAGATGGTGTACCAATAAGGAGGATCTCAGTCTTGTTCGCATTTAGACATAGATCATTGGCGGCACACCAATTTTGAATGGCGATTAGACAATCTGAGATGAGGGAAGGAGGGGAGGAGGCTGAGTGAAGCCTGAAAATGAGTTGGGTGTCGTCAGCATAGCACTGGAAAGTTGAGCAGAACATTGAGATGCAGTAAGCAAGAGTTGCCAGGTATTGGTTGAAAAGCCAAGGCGAGAGGATAGACCCCTGGGGAACACCACATGTGGAGAGGGAGATAGAAGATAGGAAGGACCCAAGTTGTACCTGGGAGGGTCGATCAGAGAGAAAAGAGGTCAGCCAGGCCAGAGCCTTATCAGTAATACCAAGGTTGTCACGAAGACGACTGAGCAGGGTGGTATGGTTGACTGTGTCAAATGCAGAGGAGAGGTCAAGTAGGATAAGGACAGAGGGAATGTTAGAATCGAGGTTGGAGAGCAGGTTTTCACGGATGTTCAGGAGAGCAGTTTCCGTACTTCTGGCAGCTCTGAAGCCAGATTGGTGGTCATGGAGGGAGCCAACAGAGTCAGAATGGAGATTAAGCTGAGAGATGGCCAGCTTTTCCAGGAGCTTGCCCAAAAAGGAAGTAGTTTGCCGGACATGACGGATCAGCAGTGGATTTCTTGAGGAGAGGATGCACAAGGGAGTGTTTAAGAGGGGTGGAGAAAGAGCCAGATGCAAAGGAGAGGTTGCAGAAATCAGCAAGGGCTGGCGCAAGGGTGTCAATGTGGTCCTTAATGGTTTTAGAGGAACAGGGAAGGACCTGTTTTGATGAGGTTTTCATAGATCGGACTTGTCTAGATATCTCATCAGGGGAGAAAAGAGGAAAGGAGAAGAAAGGGGGATGAGGGGTAGCTGAAGGAGGGTCAGCAGGCTGAGAAGGAGAGGGAGGAGGAGGGGGAGCGGAGGAGAGGGTGGACAGGATGTCCTGGGTTTTAGAGATAAAGTGAGAGGCAAGGGCATTGCAAAGATCCTGGGAGGAGAGAGGAGGGGTGGAGACTGCAGCAGGGTTGGCCAGCTCCTTGCAGATTTTGAAAAGTTCATCCGAGTTGTTAGATGCCGCAGAGACGCGGGCTTGTATGTGGACTCTCTTTTTAGTGTGGACAGCAAGTCGGTATTGCCTTTGGAGAAGGGTTTGGCTAGGTTGTGTTATGAACCTTTCTGAAAGAGTGTTATAGTGCTACCATTAGTTCTTTATTTTGTGCCACTCCACTGCCTCGTTCAGACCTTTTTTGTCATGAAAATCATTTCTTGTTTGCTTTTGAACTATTTTTCTCCTCTCATTTGTTGGTTTTGTCCTTTCACCACTTGTAGCACTGTCCAATCAAAATCTTCTCATCCATGATTTTTAGTCATGAAGTGCTTACCATCAGGGCTTGCTCAATCTTATTTTTTAGACAACTTCTTGGTTCTATTATTCGGGTTTTAATCTTTCTGTTGGTTTTACCCATATAGTTGAGGCCACAGGGGCATTTAATAAGCTATATCAAGAAAAACAATGTTGTTTCCATATTTTATTAGTTCCAATCTCTATCTCTTTAGATTTATTTAGTGACTTTGCACATACTACGCTTTCCACATGGATAATGTCAACTATGATATGATATGATTTGATATTTTATTTATATCGCGCCCATACACAAGTGTTTCAGGATTCAATCCCCTTGAAGATGTAATGCTTGTAACGGGTGCTCTTTTTAGTCCTAATTTACTTTTGCTCACACAATTACCTATAGATGTACTCTTCTTATAGACAAAAGTAGGTGGCTGTTAGTTAAGTTGTGATGATCCAAAAACTTTCCAATGTTTCTGGATGATATTCTGGATAGCTAGCCTATGGTTGGTAAATGTATTGACGCAAACAATGTGATCATCTTCAGGTTTGGGTATTTTTTGTTCTAACATGCTTCTCTGTTATTGTTATAAGCCCTTTTAGCAGTTTTTTTCACTAGATTTTTAGGATATCCTTGATTAAGTAATTTAGTGAAAGTATAATAGTTTCTTGTTCAAAAGCTTCCTTTTGACTACTGTTTCTTTTTAAATGTAAACATTGTCCAATGGGTAGGTTATCTTTAAGGTGTTTTATATGATGGCTGGTATAGTCCAATAGTGAATTGCAGTCTGTGGGTTTCTGGTACGGGTTCACCAATAACTGTAAATGTTCATGAAATATAGTTATATCCAAAAAATTCGAAGAAATATTACTTGTATTCATGGTGAATTTCAAATGGCGATCTTGGGTGTTTAGCACTTTGAAGAAGTCATTATCCATTTCTAGTGAACCCTCCCAGACAATCAAGATACCATTGATGAACCAAGTCCAGAGTTTAATCTGTTGTCTAAATGGATTGCTAGAGGCATACATAGTCGCTTTTTCAAAAGTCTCTACATATAGATTGGCTAGGCTCTGGGCTATAGTTGCCTCCATCACTGTTCCTTCAATTTGTTGAAAGAATTGACCTTGAAATTCAACCAATTGCAACTTAACCATAGCTACACTAGAGCCACAAACAATAATATGGTCTATACAGTGAGTCTGCTAATGGGAAGGAGTAATGCCTAATGGCCTTAGATCATGACTTTTTAGTATCTCCCATAACTTAGTGGAATCTGGGGCGGATAAATCATCCAGCCAAATGTTAGTCACAGACACAGACCATCTTGTGATACTTAATTCCTGTAGAGGAAAGTAATTAACCAACATTTTCACAAAATGTTTTTGCAAATGCCCAGGGGTTTGTGGCCGATCATAATTTTAATTGAGGTGGTAACTGAGAAGCATCCATCATAAGGCCTACCTGTGACATATCATCCCAGCTCAAGGTTTCCAGGTGTAGTACTTTCATGCTAGCTTTATAAATAATGCCCACTCCTCCCCCCCACTTTGTGGTTTGATTAATTACTTGGATTGCATACCCCGGGGGGACAAGTGCATGGTGCATTGCGTGTGACATGTCGTTAAACCAAGTTTTGGAAACAAAAAGTATGTCCAATCTAAGTTCTTCAAGAAGATCATTTAGTTCACAGGCATGTGATACCGCAGATCTAGCTAGCATTTACCTATCATATTCTACCAAGCATTGGCATTCCAACCTGTTTGCTTTTAAAACAAATGTTTGATATTTTTACTGCTATATATTTTAGCAGAATGGCGACAGACCACATGTAAACTTGCTGGAGCTAGCCTTACTTTTGAACCATGCATTTTCTTCACCCCTAGAAGTGATGTTGTGTTAAATATTATGCAGTGCCAAGTGACGGGGAAGTAGTGGTCTTTCTCTCCACTAAAATTATTACCTACACCATAAAATGTCCAATGAACTACAATTAATGCACCCACTAGGGATGTGGGTGATCCGGTGAACTGTAGATATTTTCGTAGCCTTGAAAGATGAATTTCGGGAGACAAACCCACTCTTGCATGGTCACTTCTTATGTGAGGTCTTTGGAGGTACTTAGTAAAAATCTACAGTGGCTGGAGGTTCTTCAAATTCGTTTTTTTTGTCTTCAAATGTATTGGGCATAAACGTGTGCCATCCTGCCTGTAGTAACCTAGTTGTAATTGCAATATGGTCTTACACAGCTAGATAGAGCACTAGTGTATGTCTTCTTCACAACATCACTACTATATATATATATATATATATATATATATATATATATATATATATATATATATATATATATATATATACAGAGCTCTGTAGCTGTTCCAAGCTAGAGCCTGAGTAGCTCATCCAGATCTCATTAGTTTTGGTTTTTATCTGGAACTGAAGGAAGTGAAGATAGGAGAGAGGTGGGATGTGATGAGGGACACCCTGGCTGTGGGTATTGTTTTATTTCTATCCACCCATTGACTGTTCATGGCCATGCTAGTCCTTATGGGCATTCCCACCCACTACCAGCTCCTCTGTGCACAAAATGCATCCACACCCAGGATCGTCTTGTGCTACCCCTTGTGCTTTTAAGAGGTTACCAATGTTATTTCTAAGAAGCCTTCTGAAATGCAGTGCCTTAGTTATTTAAGCTGTAAACCAGCTCCTGGTTAATAAAACTTTCTTAACCAGGTGTACCTTGAGCCTCTTGATTCATAAGCAATATGTGTCTCCTTGCACCGAATTCTTCTTAATAACAAGCATTGCCAAAGCCAACAGTTGTGGCTCTTGTGTGTAGAATTTAGATAGACATTTTCTAGGCACCCCTGTAATCTTACGGCCAGGTAGTACCATAATGGCAGTGCCTCGAAAAGGCCTATCCCATTCATAGTGCAAAACACACAACTCTTGGCTTGGCCAATGCTTGTTGTATTCATGTAATTACATGCCCTTGTTGCAGACTCGGCCCCGATTCATGGAAATATTTGCAGGGAAAATCGGGTCTTTGCTGCCATGCTGGGCACAAAAACCCCTTCGTTGTTTAATGGAATCGACTTTGCGTGGACTTTGTGCAGGCCCTTCATGTCTTTGCGAGTGGTCGAGCGCCTTGCGCGAGACTCCTTGCAGAGTGTCGGTTGGGCCTATGCAGAGACCTAAATAGGGGGCAGAACATGCAGAATGAAGAAGAACAAGGGAAAATGTGGGCGTGTCGGGAGATGACCCGAGTGAGGAGATTGTATGCCCCTAAATGCGGCCAAGCATATTCATGGAACTAACCGCCCAACACCATGTTGGGGGAATCAGCACACAAAGCCCTGGATCACACTGCCACCTGAAAGCAGGCAGGGGTCTGTGTATGCAGAGTAGGGGGTGCAGGCACGGTTTACAGGGGTTTGCACACAGATTGAACAGGTAATTACTTGAGTTACGGTAAATGGTATGCATATTATCGGGGTGCGGTTAACAGTAACGGGGGACCCTACGCAATGTTTCCGGGGTGCTGGCTTGGTTGTGGGAGACCCCATGCAGATTACCAGGGTACATGGGTTTGCGGCCGAGGAGTGGGCAGAGGTAGCTATTAGTGGCTATTGTTGGCGTTCCTGCCGCGATTTGTGCATAGGATTACTTTGCGAGTAACAGTCTGTGAATACACGCAGCACACTCAAACCTTCTGCACGCAGGGACTCGCAAAGTCAATCTCGCTGCGTGAACTTTGCGGGATCTATGCAGACTTTTCCATGAATCGGGCCCGCAATAGAGAAGAGGACCAAGGATGTAGACGCAGAGGTAGCCTTGAGCTGAGACTCTGTTTGGAAAGTTGTCTCTATTATGGTGGGATTGTGCAGCTGGTGCTTTCTACAGCTCTAACTTGTCTCCTTAGGGACTACTTCTGAGAGCAATGGGAAACTGTGCTCATGGTTAAACAATGGCCTGTTGACTTTAATGTATCAGCTACACATCCTACAGCAACAGCAGATTAACTGAGAGATAAGGAGGAAGCACACAATTCGGGACCCAAAGAATTCTGATGTACATGTATTACTCTGCTGGACGAAATGCAGTCAGCATTCTGCATTTCTGCGTGCCAAGTGCTTCACATGAATAGCAATAACTGCAACTCACTGGGATAACAACCTTCCTCAGACACAATCAAGCTCCCTTAACCATGCCACCTTTTTCAGCAATTGGGCAACACATGAGCAACCAGGTGGAGCCCTGCCCCCGGGCAGACCTGGTTACACCTTTCATTAACAAGGAAATGGCACAGCGCCATGTTACATTGACAGTTGTAGCCAGGTAACAACTTACCTGATTTTCTTTCTCACATTTGCTGATATTGCACTTAAAGGCACCCAATTTAGCTGGTGTCAGGTCTGTCAGGGGTCTGTCTGGAGAGCACAGGGCAAAAGCTATATCTCACAGTCTGCACTGTAGATTCGGGAAGATTCCTGAGTCAACGCTAGCATATAATAGAAACAGGGGACATACCAAGCTGATCTGAGTTGAGACGGGTACTCACAGAACTGCAGGGGCTGGAGCTGGCTTGATGTAAAGAGACAGAGAGAAAGCAAAGGCAACCAAATATACTTGGAGACACAGATTGTACTGGAATACGATAATGGGTTTCCAAGGATTAGGGAAAGCCCTTGAGATAAGTAGCAGCAGATTACTCTTAACAACGGTCATGCAGCATCATCATGAGTTAGGGGTGCTGAAGAGACTGTTGTACTCAGTGCAAGGGTAAAACTGGAGACCATATACTGAGGCAGGTAAGACTTCAATGGACTAAGCAAAGACAACAGAAGTATTTCCCTTATCTGATATGAACAACAGTGGACCGAGATGTAATACAGGTAGAAAGCAGCGTTGAAATAAATAACCAGGTACAGAACAGGGTAGAGAAACAAAATAGCAAAGCAGAGACTCGAATATTGGAATATACAGGGCAAAGGACAGGCTAGATACGGCACTTCCAGCACAGCGAATATGAGAGATTCAGGAAACTCAGAGTACTTAAGAACAGGCACTAGAAACTATGGACTGAAGACGGGTAATATCGCAGGCAAGGAATAAACAGGAAAACTAAAAAAGGCTGGGGTTGAAGAGAAAAAGAGAGAAAAGCAAGGCAAAAAGAGAACAAGTCTTTGGAGCAGAAATGCTTACAGAAAACAGCGTGTTTACAAAGTCAGAAAGGCAGAAAATATATCAGTAAAGAACTGAATGTCTTTAACAGCAAAACAGGACAAGGTTTCAGAAGTCAAAAGCTCAAAATCCAGGAAAGGTTAAATAACAGACAGACTACAAAAGCAGACCGGAAAAGGTGCTGCAAAGCAGCAACAGCAAACGGGCTTCAAAAGTCAACATTGAGATTTTCAGGAAAGGACAAAAACTGGTCACAGGAGCACACACGCAGAACTCCCAGTGCAAGCAGTTGACTGACTACTTCTTCTGTTCAAAGTGACCTTGTAAAGGTCCTCCTAGCCAACAGAGTGGAGCTGATTGCAGTCTCTGGCAGCTGTGATCAATTAAACCCAGCCCTGGCTTCAGTAGCCTGCAGCAGTGGTTTGTAATGACTAATACCCCACACTAGCTTGAGAAGGGGGTTTAGATTCTATTAAAGACAAGGAGGCGAGTATTATGCATTAGAATCTTTACTCTGAAACCACAGCAGCAAAGAAAAAACTTTTACAAACAAAAAAGTTGTAAAATCAGAACTAAATAGAGTTCAATGTCAATGTAAGGGGGGTTCCCCAATCCATCATGGAGGACAGGTAATTCCCTGCAGGAGACCAATGAGCAGGGACCCTCCCTTATATAAGTCCTTTACTCCAAACCCAACTCCTCTTTCTGTAGCTGTCTTGAACCAGACGTCCGATGCACAGATCAGATGATGAAGACAAATCCAGCGAAGCTCTCGTATCACGCACTCTCCACATCTCGTAACTGTGAGCCACATTTCTGAGCAGAACCTCAGCTCATAGCTGTAAGAACAACAAGCAAAGAAGGGTGGGTGGATGGGAAGAACAACAAACCAAAGAATGTTCTCTCTTGAAACACCTGTGTATAAACGTGACACAAATGCCATAACGTATCAAGGGTGGGTGGGTGGGATAATACTTGTCTCCTTGTCTTTAATAGAATCTAAACCCCCTTCTCACGCTAGTGTGGGGGATTAGTCATTCTATGGCAAGATAGGAGGCTCAAGAATTTTGAAGCCCTTGTATCCCATTAGTACAACATGATCAATACAATAGTGACAATACAATAAAAATAATAGGAGAAGCAAGTGTTTTAAATGTTTTCATTTGATCAATCAACTTTATTCCAGAGTATTACCCAAGGCTAGGCTGCCTGAATAACTGTCTTATAAGGCATAGCCAAATCCACTGCCAGAAACAAACTGGGAAGATGCGCCAATTCCAGCGTTCCTCACAGGCCACCAAAACCAACTGGTTAAAAGAGGGAGGGGGAAACACTGAACAAAGTCTTCCTATACTAATAGGTTAGGAAAAAAACATAGGAGTAATAAACTCCTCCGTTGTCCAATCAAACATTTAAAACACTTAAATTCATACCATCTTTTGGAAACCTAGATAGCAAACAAAAGAAGTAAAACACTTAGCTCTCCTGGAGATAAAGAAGAATACCCCCCCACGGGGTGAAAGCTTTGTAGGTTCCAGTTAGAAACAGGACATGTCACATAACTACACTGGAAACCGAGTGGGAAAGGCAATCTTCATAAAAATTAAAGCGGGAGTAAAAGGACATTTTATTAACATGTTATAGGAAGACCTAGCTCGAGTGGAGCTGAAAAGCAACAGACCTGCAATAGACCTGGGCCTTGTGTACACAGGAAAGTCTACTTCAAGCCCTGTCCTTAACACACCATTGTCCCCAGACATATGTGCATACTAAGACAGGTATGTCTTCTGGAGGCAGGAGCAGAATGGAAGAGAGGGCCCCACCTGTAACCCAGCAGCTAGCGTTAAATAACATCCAGACTAAGAAAAGACCCACCAGGGGACCCTGATGACAAAGAGATGTTCCCGAAAAAATCCTTGAAACACCAGGAAGAGTTAAACCTGCCAAACCGCCAAGACGGAGACCCTCAGACCTCCTGAGCTCTTGAAGAAGGACTCTGCTACCATGAAAAAAAGGAAGATATTTACAAAACCTGACCCTTAAGAGACCGAACTTGGCAAAGAGAAAAGATGTATCTAACATCCAATCGCTTACATTATAGTGATACCTGAATCCCTTTGAAGATGTGCCAGGTGCTTGGACCTTATCCCCTCCCCCATGGTTGATAAATCCCTTAGAGGATCATAAACTAACCGAAGGAGGACCCACTAAATTCCATAGTCTTAGTAAAGACTCTAAACTGCAAAGAAACAGATCACTAAACAGCTAAAATGCAGTTGTTTACCAGAAGAGGACTAACCTCTATTTTTAGCAAATCTGAAGAGTCTTGAAACCCCCAGCCCCCTCTGCTGGCACCTTATTGCAAGCAATTTCCAGTGAAAACCCAAAAGGTCTACCTGCCATGCAGGTGACTAGGCCAACCAAGTCATTAACTAAATATATATTCCAGCCCTCTGGCAATTTCACAGACAGACACCTACAGAGATGGTCAATGTAGAGACGTTAGAACGCCCTGTGATAGAGGGCTGCAAAAACTTGGATGGAAGATGAGGAGCTCTCCCAGGCCCCTCTATCCCCCTGAGGTATATTGTGCCTTCCCATAGGAGGAGATAAACCCTCCTCCACTTATCTAAGGAAAACCTAGCAACCCAGAAGAAGGCTACCTTGAGGACAACACTAAAGCAGTGCTTTACACCTTTAAAATAAATACACTCTTGCACTTCTAACCAACCCCTCTGCCCGTGGAAGGGGGCTCCGCTTAACTTAGTGAAATACTAGGAAATTGGTGCAAACGAAAGTAAACTGACGGGAGGGAAATGCCCAGTGCGAGTTTTGCACTGGTCATGAGCCAGAACTCCTGTTAAAGGAAAAACTGAAACCATCAAGTGTTACTCCAAGAGGTGTAACATTACGATGCAATCCCGCCGCAAGGATGGCGGTGAGGGAATGAGGGGCAAGGTGAGGGGGGGGAGGATTTTGGGATAATTATCATGCCCCGTAATTGAAAGGTTGTGAAGGAATACTGGGACCACTGTCCCTTCAAACACTGAGGCCCGGGCCTCTGCATGCATGTAAGGCTGACTGGCCTCTCTGGGGATCAGGGGAAGGAAAAAATTAAGCACATTGCCCATAGCAAAATAGCATTTAAATAGTGCTACGAACCCTCAGGTATACGAGTGCTGCTCATCATTACTACCAACGGTGTGTCGATGGGATCAGTCTTTCATCCCATCGATCTTGACAGGATGAAAGACTGATTTAGACCCTTCCAAAATTAGGAACCTGCATCAGTAGGCTCTGCACAGATTTGAAACCAAACACTATATTTGCTGCACTGTAGGAAAAATATATAATGAAAAAAACTACACAACTCTCTTGAGGATACAGAAACCTGCTTGTACTCCTTGAGCAGAGGAGCAATTGTAACACACCGCTAGACGATTAGCGGAAAAACAGGCCAAGCCTTGGGAGGAAAACCATGGGGCGGGCACCAGCAAGTTATTATTTGGTAACCCGTCCCTCTGATATCAGCCAGTGTTTCCAAACACTCCATCCAAGTCAGAATTCGGTTGCTCAACGTTGCCATGCAACAAAAACTGAACCGTTACCCGTGAGCTGACCTTGTCCCCACCAATATTCCAAATTGTATAATGAATGTCATATTGGGACAAATAGTAAGGGAAACACTCCACCCTCTAAGGCAGTGGTCTTCAAACTTTTTGACCCCGAGCCCCCCCTAAGAAAAAATTCTCCGACCCAGGCCCCCCCTATACACATGGACTCCAAAATTGTACTCGGTTCGAACGGTTATCGTGCGCTGGAGTAGAATGGTGCCCCTAACGAAGGAGTGAATGCCAAACACCACGTTGCTTCAAAATCATTGCTTGCAATGATTCAAATCAGATTAGAGGACAAATATTTGTGAACAAAGCATTCCGATTATTTTGCTATAATACAGAAGACAAGACTAAAAATAGTGTTGGATATTTATTTCACACAAACGAAAACACCCAATATTGCTGTCCTGTAGTAAAATTTGCTATGCAAGTGCTGTAACAATTTGTTTCTCAAGTACAACAACGTACTGTTAATGATGTCACTTGCAAGTTGGACAGTGGCATACTGGAGAACTAGTGTGAACGGTGGGCCTGCCTTTCACCAGCCAGCCTGTCAATATTGGGTTCAATTTTTGCAATAGCCAACCGCAGGCTTTCTTCCACCTCCAGCTTTGACCGATGTTTTGCCTTTAGGGCTGCAAGTGCAGAGAACCCAATTTCGCACAGGTATGAGGTGCTGAAAGGTAACAGTACACTGACTGCACATTCCGATAAAGTTGGAAACTCTGCAGACACATGTTGCCAAAATGCACCCAAAGACAATTATCTGAATTGGCTCTCTAGTAGGCGGTCACTTTGGAGATCCATTAGTTCCTCCTGGAATTGTATTGGGAGATGGGCTCCTACGTCAGCTAGGAAAGTCTGAACCACCCAGCCATTCATGTTGCAATTGTCGTCAGGAAAGTACTTTTCGAGACTAGTTCTCAGAGCATTTAAATTGTTTCCTATTACTTCAGAAACACATGAAAGATCATACTCCGTCTCCTCAAGAGCATCATCTAATAATGGGAGCGCATCGGCAATGCCAATATCAACCCTCCTCCTCCAAAGCTCCAGCTTCTTCTTGAATGCCGATAGTCTTGCATTCATGGCAAATGATGTGGTTTCTGTGCCTTGCAGGGAGAGGTTTAGAAAATGTAGCTTTCGAAGATGTCGCCAAGGTAAGCCAACAGTATAAGCCAGCGTGGATCACACAGAGGCTCTGCTTTTGTCTGGTCTAACTCCAGGAGAAAGTCTCTCACTTCGTTTCTGAGTTTATAGATGCGATTTAAAACCTTTCCCCTGGATAGCCACCTGACCTCTGTGTGAAACAGCAAAGCATCATGGTCAGCTCCCATTTCTGCACATAAGGTGGCAAACAGACAGGCTCTTGTGGGGTGCATCTTAACAAAATTTACGATCTTTACAACAGAAGTCAAAACCTGTGTCAGTTCATGCCCCATATTGCGCACAGCCAAAGCTTCTCGGTGTATCATGCTGTGTGTCCACACAATGGGCCTCATTACGACCCTGGCGCTAAGTGAAAAACGATGGCGGTAAATGGTTACCGCCATCGTTTTCCGCCAGGTCCAATCATGACCCGTGACCGTTAACTACGATGCCATTAGCGGCATCGTAGTTAACGCTGCCGCTAACTGCGCTAAGGGTGCGCGCACGCGACCGGCCACACCGTACTTAGCGCCATGGCGGAAAGGTACGCAAATGCCGACCCAAGCGGATATGCACCTAACGCCATCACCCAGCCCGTTAAGTACCTTACCGCCATGGTGCTAATTACGCCATCGCGAACCAACCGTAAAGGGCCATGTAAAGTGAATGCAGCTGCCACAGGTGCACAGAAACAGCACAGGTGAAGGCAATACAGACTCAGGAAGTACAAAAAGAGCACACCCCACCCCTTCCCACACCCAGTCACACTCCACAATGATACCAATACATCTAGCAATGTTGGGGCTGGAGGACCTGATAGCAATGCATGTGCTACAACAGCAACAACAACAACAGGCAGCACAGAGGAGACGCAGGAGGAGAAGGAGGGCAAGGCAGGCCCAGCAAGCCCCACCAGCACAGCCAGTGCCACCACGCAGGCAGCCCCCAATCCCACGCATCAGAGCCAATCCATTCAACCTCACTGCTGAGCAGATCCACACCCTGTACCGTTTGGACCGGGACACCATCACCGCCATCGTAGACATGATACACAACGACATTGTCAGCATGATAGAAACTCCAACCACCACCCCCCCCCTACTGAAGGTAGTGTCTGTACTCCACTTCCTGGCCACAGGCACCTACCAGCACACAGTGGGGCACTTGCATGGCATTTCACAACCATTATTCTCACGAACACTCATCCAAGTGCTCGATGCCCTCCTCAAGCACACAGACGACCACATCTCATTACCACGGACTGCCCAGGACATTGCAAACACCAAAGTGGGTTTCCATGCACTAGCTGGCATACCAGGTTGCATTGGTGCCATCGACTGCACCCATGTGGAATTGGTGGTTCCACGTGCCATGGAGGTACCGTAACACAACCGGAAACAGTTCCACTCAATCAACGTGCAAATGGTCTGTGACTCCAACAAGATCATCACACATTGTTGTGCCCGATTCCCCTGATCAACCCATGATTCTATGGTCCTGAGGAACTCCACAATACCACGCTACATGGAGCGACATGCAGGCCCAAGATCCTGGCTACTCGGTGAGTCCAATGTCATGGAAGTGGGCAGGTGAATGACGTACCGATGCATACTCCACCTGGCTGAAAGGGGGGGGGATGATGCATACTCCACCTGGCTGATAGGGGGGGGGAAGATGCATACTCCACCTGGCTGAAAGGGGGGGGAATGATGCATACTCCACCTGGCTGAAAGGGGGGGGAATGATGCATACTCCACCTGGCTGAAAGGGGGGGGGAATGATGCATACTCCACCTGGCTGAAAGGGGGGGGAATGATGCATACTCCACCTGGCTGAAAGGGGGGGGGGAATGATGCATACTCCACCTGGCTGAAAGGGGGGGGAATGATGCATACTCCACCTGGCTGAAAGGGGGGGGAATGATGCATACTCCACCTGGCTGAAAGGGGGGGGGAATGATGCATACTCCACCTGGCTGAAAGGGGGGGGAATGATGCATACTCCACCTGGCTGAAAGGGGGGGGATGATGCATACTCCACCTGGCTGTGAGTAACACAGAGAACGGAGACAGAGGATGGGCACTCACAATGCACTCAACCCCTCTTCATACATTGGGTGACGGCATGCAAAACAGCCCATGGGAGCCATGAGCATATACTGGTTGCATTGTGTGAATCAATTAGTGCATGTAGAAGTGAGCCGAAGTAACAGTTGGATGCAAGCCATGGTGGCACATCATGTTCTTGATCAGACGACATGACTGACACATACATTCTCGCCTACATACAGGTGATGCAGGCTATCCCCTGAAGAGGTGGCTCCTTACACCAGCCGGAACCCGCAGAACCAGCACGAGGAGGACTTCAACCGTGCACATACACGTACTCGTGTGGTCATAGAGCAGACATTCGGCCTATTGAAGGCACGGTTCCGAAGCCTCAGCAGGTCTGGTGGGGCACTCCTGTACCACCATGAGAAGGTGGCAAAGATTGTCATGGCATGTGTCATGCTACACAATATGTGCGTCAGACGGAATGTGCCCCTGCCCCCTGACGCAGAACTGCAACCACCTGACGATGAGGATGAGGAGGGTGCAGATGGGGCGGCACCCCATGGAGGAGGCGACGCACAGGAGGGGCGTGCAATGCGCCAAAGTATCATCGACCACTGCTTCTAGCACACACGGCTGGTGTGAATCACATGGAGACTGCACTTGGGGCACTGTGTGTCTCTGGGACATGCACACTGTGGACTGTACACCAATAAAGCACACATATGCAATGAAAATGTCCACACATTTCATTTTGGGAAAGAAAAAAGTGTATTTAAACTATGAAACGTCGTGACACACCACCTCCCCCCTCTCCCCTGCACACCCCAACACACCCCCTCCCCCCTCCCCCCTGCACACCTCAACACACCTCCTCCCCCCTCCCCCCTGCACACCCCAACACACCCCATGTAGGTGTCAACAGATGCCTGTGACAGGGGCCACAGGCTGTTACAAGCCCCCTCTCCCGGCCCCCGGGGCACCCCTGGCTGTGGAGCGCAGGTTACGTCCGGAACGTCGGACGGGGCTGCTCTGTGCAGAACTGGCAGTGGAGGATGTCCCTGCCTGCCCCCGTGCATGCACGTCCTGTAGGGTGTGGGTGAGCTCAGTGAGCGCACGACGCAAGCCGGCAAGTTCAGCACAGATGTCCCTGGACATGGCCTGCATGGCATCCCTCAGGGTGGCAGTGCTCTGTGCTACTTCGTCCCTTAGGGTCTCCGTGGCCTGTTCAATGGTTGCCCTAGCTCCCACACATTCCGCGGCATGCTCAGCCAGCATCGTGGACAGTTGTTGCTGCCGTTCTGTGATGTCCTCGAGGGACTGCTGCCCCTGCTGGCCCATGGCCAGTGCTGGTGGTGTGATGGAGGGGCTGCTCCCCTCCTGTGGACTGAGGACTGGGCATGGGGTAGAAGGCCACTCCTCTACCTCTGTGTGCCCCTGTGTGTGATCCTCATGGGAGCTGGCGTCTGACAAACAGGGGGAATGTAGTAGGTCAGTGGGGCTTCTGACTTCGTGCTCCTCAATGTCTGAGTCTGAACATGCAGCTATTGCAGCTGTCTCACCCATGTTGCTGCTGGCCGCTGACCCGGTGCCTTCTGTGGCAGGCAATGTTGGTAGAAGTGGAGCAGCTGCTGCTGGCCTGCTGACTACAGGGGTGCTTGCCGGTGGGACGTCCGGTATGCTTGCAGTGGGTCCTGCTTGTTGTGGGGTCTGCCTCACTGCAGCTGAGGTTGAGGGTGCGGGGACGGTATTATTGTCCTTCTTGGCTCTCTTCGTCGCAGGGGTGTCCTGGTCCTCGGGGTGTGAATCTGTGCCTGTGGTGGAGCAAAGGAGGGAGGGCGTTATTGATGGGTCTGCGGACTTTGGAATGACAATGATAGACATTATTCTGGTCAGTAGATGAGGCAGATTTCAGGCAGGGCCATACAGGTTGTCTCCTTTTAGTGTGGAATGTGGATGCAGGTATGCGGGTGCCAGCAGTGTATACAGGGTGGTGCTCGCATGTGGCTATGGGCAGTGTGGAAATGTGTTGCATTTACACTCTAGGGCAACCTTGTGCTACACATGAATGGACTGCAGTGACTATGGCATGTCTTGTTTGAGGCACCTACCTTCATCGCCTGATGTCGGAGCTCCCCTTTCCATCCCTCCGACGCCTTCAATGGCTTCCATGCCAATCGTGGTTGCACAAATCTCCTCCCACGGTTGGAGTTTTAGTGGGGATTCCGACCCTCCACCGGTACCCAGGGCAAGGTTGCGGTTCGCAGAGATGACGGCTCTGACCCGTATGCGAAGGTCGTCCCAGCGCTTCCTGCACTGCTGTGGGATGCGGGGTACGGTCCCCACCGCGCTGACGCGCTCGGCCACCAGGGCCCAGATGGCCTTCTTTTTCCCTATCGCTGTCCTGGTCATTTCCGGGGAGAAAATGACAGCTGCGTTGTCTTGCAGGGTCTCCGCAAGCATGCAGAGTTCCTCCCGGCTGAATCTTTCCTGGTGCTGGCGGTCACATGCCTTCTTAACAGCTTTAGGCATTTTTGGGTAGTTGGATGGGTGGGTGATTGGTTGGGACAGGTGTCAGGGTTGGATCTGGTGTTGTTCGGTAGGATGGCAATGGATTGTGTTTTTAAAGATGGCCGACGTGCTGTTTCCCGTTCCGGCGCGATGACGCTATTTCCGGTTCTGCTTTTTATGGCCGCCGCAAATTATGGTGGCCGCTAATTACGGTGGCCGCTAATTACGGTGGCTGCTACTTACGGTGGCGGAAGTGCACCTTGCTAGCTTTACGATGCCGGTAGGGGCCTTTTCCGCCATGGCGTTGATTGCATTACCGCCATGGCGTAATGCTCGTGCGCGATGGGTCGTAATGTGGCGCTCTTTACGCCATCGGCCCACGGCGTAAACACTCATTACGCCATGGCGGTAATGACGGAAGATTACCGCCTGGGTCGTAATGAGGCCCAATATGTGGAGCTACTGCCAATACTTTTGCTTTTAGCCCAGCTTTAGCACCACACATTGAAGGAGCACCATCCGTGCAAATACCAACACACGCCCCCCACTTTAGGCAGTTGGAACTTAGGAAGTTGTTTAAAATTTCAAAGAGTTCAGGCGCAGTTGCTCTGCCCTTAATTTGCTTACAAAACAAGAAGTCCTCCAACATCTCCTTTCCATGGCAGTACCTCACATAGTTTCGAAATAGGAATTGCCTTACTGCTACAGGTTCTACAGGCTAAATATAATGGAACAACAAAAATGAACCTGGGCGAAATGAGATCAGAACATCTGTACACATTTAAACAATACCAAGTCTTGTCAAAATATATATATATTTATTTATAAGCTTTTTGCACAAATATTTATTGTTCTCACCATCCACATTTAAACACCACCATTCATTCCATCATTCATTCACAATCTCACTATACATGTCAATATTCCACACTTGTGGTACTAGGACCACCTAGAACCAATATATTAACATAAATTTCAACACCTCTTGGTGATTACAGTAAGTGTTAATACAGAAACAAATAGCATATTACTTATTTGCTGTAACTCCACATATGTTTCGGTCGTCTACAATGTTCAGGAAGGAAAAAGACACTGCGATGTACAGCGAACTTCAAGAATTGCTAAAGAAGCAACACGATTTGGAAGACACTGAGTAAATAGTGAACCTCCTGTTTGCTTGTGTCCCCGTTCAGGGTCCACAAACAGATTGTGTTTACTCTGAGCATGCTGCTCTCATTTATAGGACCCAGGGAGGCCCTAGGTCTTTGTTGTGTATGTGGTGGGGGCTGCTGTTGTCGCAGCCCCCGACCGGATAGCCGACTGTCTGACCCCCTGGTGGGGGCAGATCTTTGAACCTGGGCCCTGCCTGATCCCTTGAAGTTAGTGATGAGAGCAGACTTCATGTATCCCTTAAATCACATACTTCTTCCCTCTGAAAGGGGTCCTCTCTGCAGGGGTTGCCTATGGTAAATAGTGGACCGAGACATGCCATTCACTGCCTTTCATACAGATGGGGTAGGAGCTAGCTTCAAGTTGACACATTGCATATCCAAGAGGTGTTAGTCCTGCCGCCCTTTTATCTGTTCTGCGACCAAACCTGTTGCAGGCCTGTTTCAATGAACTCTTATCAGTATGTGCTGCCACCAGCAGATTTATACAATAGAGAGGCAGATCCTGATGTTTGTTTTCCTTATGGCGCTTAGCAAATTGCTGTTTGGAGGAAGGGTGCAATGACTGTTCTCACCTTACCCTTCCGTGGCTTTTGTGCTGCCGAGACTGCGTGTCTCTGTAGCTGGGGGGAAGGAGAGGAGCGGGTGCGGGGAGGTTGGGGCTGCCCCTCTCCCAGCTGCCGATGGTAACAGCAGTTATCCTGCCTCGCTTGTGGGATGCCCATGCAGCATTGCCCAGAAGTGGTGGTATGGGAGATATTCACGTTGTGGAAAACACATGGCCCATCTTGGAGTTTTAAGGTTAACATGACACATTTTGGAAGCATTTTACCTTGCATAACCTAGCTGGTTTCCGACTATGAGATTGTTGCAAACATATGTTTAATATAAAGCATTAACCCATGATGGAAAGTATGCTAACATTTTGGTCAGCTACCAAGAGGATCTGAGTTTGGTCAGAATAATTTGTATCCTCAGACGAATCTTGTTTTCATTGGTGTTGTGGTGCCAAGAGCTCCAACAAGGGATTCTGTTTTTGTTAACAGCCCTAGTGGTTATCGATTTGTGCGCAGCGGGTGATTGACATTGAAATAAATTAGGCAGGCCGGCCAGTGGCTGACGTCACAACCTCATTAGCATGCAAGGGAGGCGAGCACTGCAACAGATTGCTTGCATTTATCCTGAATGGCTTGGAGATTTCCCTTTTAAAGCTGCCTGTCCTAAAAATTAAAGTGGGGGGCCTTGTCAACAAACACAGTCGGATGTGACGTTACTAGAAATTAGCATATCAAGGTGAAATGTGCACATTTCATTAAATTGGCTTTGCCTAACCACCCAAATTGCACAGGGCATATGGCATTTGCCTTTTCATAAAATCAACACACACAAAACCAAGAGAGGATATTTCCTTCTAATAGTGTTTTTGAAAACTTGGGTCATTTCACCTTTAATTGTTATTTTTCATCAGGTTATATAGCGCAGTGAAGTGTCCTACAAACCTGATGACTGTGATTTGATCCCTGAGGTTGGCTTTTATTCATAAATTCAAAGAGGACATTCCATGTTTCTCATTTTAGCTGGGGGGGGACTGAGTCCACCCTCTGAATAAAGTGGGTGGACTCCATCCCCCACATGTACCTTCGACTTGAGCACTGCTGCTAGGACGCGAGTGCACGCAGCCTCGGTGGATGCTTTGCACGGCAATGTTCTGGTGCTTGAAAAAAGGCCTCTGGCCTAAGCCCACTGCTCGCTTCTTCCATGTCAGTGGCTGGGAGTGGCTCTAAGGGATAGCATTGCCATTGGTGGTCAATGGGAGAGTAACAGTGACAAGCCGCGTGTCCCTCCTCACAAGTATCTGCACTTCTACTGCCAAATGTTTCGACTTGCACTTGCAGGGCCACATAGTGTTAGATACGCCTCACGTCCCGCATGTGCGGTAACGTGAGGCATACTATTAATAAAGGGCTCACCCTGCCGGAAGACAGGCAGTTCCGGGCATGAGCGAAAGCAAGCGTGTCATGTCCTTTTTCTGCTCCCCAGCTGGGCCACGAGGCAGGCCCTGATCATCCCTCCCTCCGCCGGCTGCACCGGCAGGGAGGAACACAACACTGGCGACAAGATGAGGGAGCTGAAAATGTGCACAGCTGATTACAGGCTGTAATGTAAGTCAGCCCACACGCCCATGACCCCGGCACATTTTTGGAGACATGGTGGGGGTACCATTCCCCACCCAAAAAATAAAAAAATAAAATGTTCCCCCAAAAATTCAAGCATCCAAAAAAAGAACCCAGCAACACAGTGGATGCCACTGGGGAAAAATGTTTTTCTCTCTTTTTGCATCATTGCCAAGCAACCCAGAGGGAGCCACTGCACCACCCAAGGAAATACTTAGAAGCTGGCCAATCATCGATGCCACACCAACTGACCGGCAAACAAAGGTGAGGAGGAATCCATTGCTGCCCACATACACACGGGGTGAATATAGCACCAGGGCAACATGGCAACTGGCCTTCCCACGCCCAGACCCAGTACACCGGCAAGGAAACCTGCATCACATTGACGCCGCCAGCGCCGTCTCCTCAACCTCATGGAGGTGCCACAGCTGCGTTGGGGCCTTTCGACCCCTACACCGATCCATCATCAGTGGGGCCCCGCTGGTGCTGTGGATCCAAAAGTTCGAGTAGGCAATGAACTGGACATTACAATGCCCAGGAAGATGAGGTCACACCTTCTGCTCAACGTGGGTGATGACGTCCTATGCCTTTTCAACACGCTGGTCATTGACAAAGGTGCGGACATATACCAACTGGCCAAAGGAAACTAGCACTCTTGTGTGAATTCGACAACGTTGAAAAAGAAATAAGGCGCCAGATCATCAACGGTATGCACTCAGAGAAACTGTGCAGAATGGTGTTGGGGCGAAAAGGACATCATCCTAGCCAGGATCCTTGAATATGGATGCCAAAGAGAGCTGTTGCACGGGAGGGCGGCACACATGGGCACCACGCTACAGAAGCTCCAACTGGTGCCAATGACAATGGTGATAGCACAGATCGCCAACCGCCAAGCACCAAGGGAAGACTACAATGAGGCGAACAATTCACCACGGTGGCAACCTAGAAACCCCAGGCCTCCCGCGGATGGTGCGGTGGAGCATGCCATGGAAGGAGACATTGCCCAGCACAGGGAACCACGTGTGGGGCATGTGTCCAGAAGGATCACTACGCACATGTCTGCATATTCTCAGGGCAGCCTCAACGCCCACAACCACAACATGCTAAAGCGTTCACTAAGAAAAAGAAGCAAGCGGAAACACGCCACATAGCGGCTGACAACTCATCGGCAGACGAATCCAGAGATGACAATGGCGACACAGTGACTGATGTGGGGACTGGGAGAAGGAGGAGAAGGAGCAAGGTTCATCTGATCTCAGCACTTAATCACAGAAGCACGGAGCCGAGGAAAAGACAGAGAAGACACAAATGCCTTGTGTCCATATAGGGCCAAGAGACACTCATGAGGATAGACACCAGATCATCAGTAAATGTCATGCCATCGACAGTGTTCCAGACACTGCGTCCTCGACCTGACCTCAAGTCAACTGAAACACTCCTGTTCCCCTACGGAAGCAAGACGCCACTACCAGTGGAAGGACAGTTCAGAACGGTACTAAACAGAGACGAGACAGTAATCAAATCAAAGATATATGTTGTCAATGCTGGAATCGAATGCCTGCTTAGTGGGGATGCAGCTGAAGACCTAGGACTGATCCGGTTTATCTGCAATGTCACAGACTCAACTGACGTCGCCGACCTACTAGAGAAGTACCCGGGCATCCTCAATGGCATCGTATGTTTTAAAGGCAAACTCATAAAGCTTCACATCGACCAGACGGTGCAGCCCCAGGCGGTACGCAACAGGAGAACCCCATTTCATATGAGAGACCTGGTTGCAAAGCAGTTACACAAACTCAAAAAGGCTGGCATTATTGAACAAGTCACAGGACCAACGCCTTGGGTTTCGCCTATGGTGATGACGAAGAAACCAAAGCAACCAGGGAAAGTAAGGATTTGCATTGACATGCACCTACCAAATGCAGCAATCAAAAGGGAGTGACACATCACCCCCACGCTAGATGAGATAATTACGGACCTCACAGGCTCGATTGTTTTCTCGAAAATCGACCTCAACGCTGGATACCACCAGCTGAAACTACACCGTGACTCAAGGTACATCACAACATTCTCGACCCATGTGGGTCTGTGGCGGTACAAGAGACTGAGTTTCAGCATCTCCTCGGCTGTGGAGGTGTTCCAGCAGGCCATTCAGGAAGTGATCCAGGGAATCGCAGGCGTGCTGAATGTCAGTGACGACATCCTTTTCCACGCCGGCGACAGACAGGAATACATGCGTCGCCTGGAGATGGTGATCAGCAGGCTGGAAACCGCAAGCCTTACCATCCACTGGGACAAATGCGAGTTCCTGAAAGAAGAGATACTATTCTTCGGGTACGTTTTCAACAGTGAGGGGGTGTCACAACAGGTGGCGGACATAAAGGAGGCCTCCCCTCCGACAACACCCACACAGGTACGCAGTTTCTTGGGGGTGGCAGCCTATTGCAGTAGGTTCATCCCCAACCTGGCAACAATGTCCGAGCCGTTCAGGGAGCTCACCAGGTCGAACACCAAATGGAACTGGAGCTCTGAATTCCAGGAGGCGTTTGAGCAAATCAAGACGTCTCTGTCATCGGAAATAACAATGGCATATTACGACCCAACGTTGACGACTGAGCTATATGTCGATACTAGCCCCGCTGGCTTTGGGGCCATCCTGGTCCAACTATCACGGACAGGTGAAACAAAGCCTATCGCATATGCCTCCCGAGACCCTCACGCCCACCGAACAGCGATACTCACATGTCGAAAAGGAGGCCATAGCAGTGCTCTGGGGCTGCCGTCATTTCCACATCTACTTCTATGGACGAAATTCAGGGCCTACACAGATCACAAGCCACTCATCCCAATCTTCACAGGGTCATCAGCACACCCCCCAGCCAGAATTGGGAAATGGCTGCTCCACCTTCAGCAGTATGAGTTTGAGTTGGCCTACCAAGCGGGCACGGACAATCCAGCAGATTTCCTATCCAGGCACCCACGGGCTGCGACATTGGAGGAAGTGAGTGAAGCAGAGGAAACGGAGGAGCACATATGCCAAATCATACACACCATGAAGCCCAAGCCGGTCGGCATCGAAGACATTGTGGAGGCCACGCACAATGACCCTTGCTGCGACATAGTGAAGAACACTATCATATTGGGTGATTGGAAATCATTCCTCCACAACGTAAATAACTGTACGTCAGCAGCCAGAGACTTCCTTACCGCTATATTCCCAGTAGGACAGGAATTGTCCGTCACCAGCGAAGGGCTGATCCTGAGGGGAACCCGCATAGTGATCCCCAGCAGTCTGCAGGACAGAATTGTGGTGCTGGCACACGAAGGCCACCAGGGAATGGTCAGGACAAAGGCCATAATACGACACCGGGTGTGGTTTCCTCACATTGACACCAAGGTAGAGTAAGTCATTACCTCCTACCACCCTTGTAAAATTACAGGAGCACCTCCAAACCCTGAGCCTATACAGTTGGCAGAGCGTGGATAATCAAGGTGGGACGCCATCTGCGTTGACTTCTGCACAGTGCAGGAGGGAACATGCCTGCTGGTGGCCATTGACAACCACTCACGATACCCAGAACTGGAGATCATATCCTCGACAGCAGCAGAGACCGTAATACCTGCGCTCGAGAAGATGTTTGCAACACATGGCCTGCCAAGACGCATCAGGAGGGACAATGGACCACCATTCCAGGGGACGGAGCTCAGGAAATACCTGGACGATTTGCACATCAAACATCACCACATCACCCTCCGGTGGCCACATGCGAATGGCGATGTGGAGAGATTTATGCAGACAATCAATAAAGTGTTACGCATATGCAGTGCTCAAAACAGCCCCTCGAGAGCAGATCTATACAGATTCCTATGGAACTACCAGGTGACGCCCCACAGCTCCACCAACATAACCCCGGCGGAACTCATGTACGGGACGCTGGTAAACTCAACCATACCACACGACCCGAGCAGGGGAGTAGACACGTTTGACAGCGACCGCACCTAATGAAGGAGAGTTGCAGCAAAGGAATACATGAGCGACAGGAGACATGCAAGAAGGTCGAGACACAAAGTCGGCAATCACGTATTGGTTCTGTGAAACCCTACAAAGTCCAAGCTGGAAGCACAGTATGACTGCGCACCCTGGACAGTGACCCCAACGGAAGGAACGATGGTGACAGTGGCACAAGGGCAACAGATGATCGCCAGGAATGCTTCTTGGTTAAAGAGGCTGCCCCAGCAAATGTGGACTGATGGAGACAGACAGTCCCAGACAGAGGCAGAGCTGCCACCAGATGCTTCGAGTCACCTGGGTGAGGGAGAAGCGACGCCGAGTGGAGAGCCCGAGGAGCAACCAGAAGGATCTGAGGGGGCATATCCAGAAGATTATGAGCCAGAGGGGGGACCTAGCCCTGAGACAGTTTCCCGGCAGAGACCCAGCAGGTATGACCTAAAGGCAGCCCGAAGGCTCCAGAGAGGCTAAGAGGCTATGAGTGGTGAAATGACAAAGTGGAGAGCGCAAAACTGTGCCAGACTAGATTTGCACAGGAAAGTTTGTGATGTTGTTTGATGTGGTTATGTGTTTGTGTTTCGTTGTGTTTGGTTGGAAAAAAGGAGGAATGTTAGATACGCCTCACGTCCCGCATGCGCTGTGACGTGAGGTGCACTATTAATAAAGGGCCTGCCCTGCAGGAAGGCAGGCAGTTCCGTGCACAAGTGAAAGCAAGTGTGTTGTGTCCTTTGTCTGCTCCCAAGCTGGGCCACAAGGCAGGCCCTGATCATCCCTCCCTCCGTCTGCTGCACCGGCAGGGAGGAACACAACACCTAGTAACTAAAGCCAAACACAATATGAGAAAAGCACCTTTAATTGCCAATCAAAATATTGGGAAAGTCCTCCAACCGCTCCTTTTTTCTTTATGACCATGACACAAAGAACAATGACTGCTGAAACGGTGCTGCCCAGCTTCTCCGTGACTGCAGCATATGAATGCAGCATAAATCTGTTAGTTCTGCCTCCTTATAGAAGCAGTAACAATCCCTCCAACTGAAATCGCTTTAATTTGTGCACTGGTGCAAACTTGGCAAAAGACCCTTTTGCCTTACCTCATACGTGTTCCCGAACAGCCAGTCCGGTTTCGGGCCCAGGGAAGTGTGCCAGCACTTTCAAGAGTTCCGTGCAGACCGCTTTCTAGAGCACACAGGCAATGCACAGGGCGATGGCAAGGAGGGCACTGGGCCCCACCCCCAGGGTCACGCTTTTTCCGACTCACCGGAACGCACTTCTCCAGACCATGAATTCTGTAATATGTATAGTTTTTCTCGATTCGAGAGCCAAAAAAAAGCCTGGCAGGGATCCGTTTTGAAAGGGTGAAGTCCTCTACTGTCAGCTACAGTTATTACAATGTCACTTCATGTACAGACACTTCTCAGTGTTGGCTCTACTGTGACACCCCGACTGAGCTCACACAGCAAAGAAGCTGCCACATTTCCCACCTCCCAGAACAGTTTATTTTCTTAATTTTATGCTTACTATTAAACTTCAAAAGTAAGTAAATACAATGCTCTGCGAGGTGAGAAACAGTTGTTAACAGGGCTGCACCACCACCAGCAAACGTGCAGAGGACAAAAGCCTTCCCAGGTGATATCAAAGCAGGCAGGTGGGGTGAATAAATCTACACACAGATGAAGGCAGGGCCACATAAAAGAGAACTCACTGGGTTAATGCTCAGGGCTGAGTGTACACCGCACATGTTTGAAACCGCCCCAAAATTAGGGTGACCAGACGTCCCGGTTTGCATGGGTGGGTTGCTATGGTCCCGGTTTTTGCCAGGACCTGATTTCAAAATCCCAACATCGGGCCAGCACAAATCTGCCTGCATGTGAATGGGGACGTGAATGCTTTTCACGCCCTCATTTCCTCCCTCTTCCCCTCCCCGGGGCTCTCATCCAATGAGAGGAGTGTGCCTGTGAGCACACAACCCCTATCTCGTGCAACAGGCAAGCGACATAAAAGTAGGACTACAGTTGTATGTGTTTATTTTAGTCCTACATCTATGTCTATAGCATGTCCCGTTGTTTTGTTTTTAAGCTGGTCACCCTACCCAAAAACAACTCTGCCTTTCGACCTACAGAGTGGGGGTAAATATGGTTATACAGCACTGGTAGAACAACCTAGTGCAAACTGCTAAAGAAGCATTAATGTCTACATTCACTTGCAAGTGCTATGTGTATCTAATTTCATATAATAAGACGGCTTGCTACCGAAAACGATAAGGGAAATTGTAATGATCCATTTTATAGTGCGCTCCTATTATCTGGGCTGTTTTTTCATAAAAGCTCCCTGCAGCCTTTATTTCCACCTCAGTTGCATATTTCCAGTTTCGATCAGGAGGTTGTTCCCTACTTCTGCACGGGTGTACTTTCAGGAAGGGGCCTTCTTGAATCGGGGAAGCGCTTCGCACGGCAGTTGCACCCCTCCACCGGAAAGTAGAAAGGTGGGCATGCTTGCTCAGAAAGCGGTTTGACGTCCATGTTATTCCGCTTAAAAATCTAGTCAACCTGCAAAAACAGAATAGAGGCAAAAATAAAATGTTGTTTGGTCTTGGATAAATTCTGCTCGAGGAGGAAGTACGTCATACATGCCAACATTTTGCCAGAGCTGGGAGGGAGATTTTGTGACAGAAATCGGGAGAAGGGAATTTTCCCATTGGATTGAATTGAGGTTACAAATATTTTAGGAGGGAGAAAGTAAAAATAAGCAACATTTTGGAAGAAAAAATCGGGAGTCTCCCGCCCAAATCGGGAGGGTTGGCATGTATGAGTACGTTATCTTCTATTTCTCCGTGTGTACAAATATATATATTTTGTTTTTCATTTTTGGCCTCTCTACCTTGACCCAGCCTACCGCCATTCTCTATACCCCCACCCACCCTTCTCCCATTCTCTCTATGCCCACCCTACCCCCATTTTCTCTGCCCCCACCCTACCCCATTCGCTCTACCTCTACTCACCCTACCCATTCTTTCTACCCCCACCTGCCCTACTCCCACACACCCACCCTCTCTCTACCCCAGCACTCCCTCTAACCCCACCCGCCCTACCCGAACTCTCCCTACCCTCACACACATGCCCTACTTAAACTCTTTCTACCCCCACTTATCAAACCCACACTCTACCCCACCCACCCTACCCACACTCTCTGTATCCCCACCCACACTACTAGCACTCTATCCCCACTGAACCACTCTACCCGCACTCTATCCCCACAGACACACCCTACCTGCACTATCTCTATCCCCACCCACCCTACCCGCACCGTCTCTATAAACCACCCACCCACCCTACCTGCACTATCTCTATCCCCACTCATCCTACCTACACTGTCTCTACCCCCACCCACCCTACCCACACTTTCTATCCCACCACCCCACCCCCACACTATCTACCCCCATCCACCTGACCAACTCTCTCTACCTGTACTGACCCTATGGTTACATATAAATTAAATGCATGGAAAATGCATTAAAACAGTAGCATTTTAAGCCCTGGCATTTTCAGCCGTGACATTATCACATAGAACCCTCAAACCCCAGCCCATCCCACCATCTCTCTCCCACTCATTCCCCCGCCCTAGCCCCTCTTTCCCTCTACCCCATTCATCTGCCCTACCCCCTCTCTCTACCGCCATCCATCCTACCCCCCCTTTTCTACTCAACCTCACCACCTCTCTTTACCCCACTAACCCACCTTACACCCATTATTCTCCCACCTTATCTCCTATATTCCCCCACCCACCCATCTTACCCCCTCTCCCCTCTTATAGTGCTGCTTTACTTATTACCCTCTGACTCTCACCCTTTCACGCTCATATTTCCCCTTGCTCAACGATGGCTTGCTCTATTCCCCTTCTCATTTTATTGCATACCTGCATCCCCCTTTCCTACTTTGCACTCACATCCTTGCACCCTGGTGCCAGCAGAAAACGCCAAAGCAATTGGAAATGCCAATGCTTGTTTTATTATTATTATGGTATTTCTTGAGCGCTGACCTTGCTTTGAGAAGCAACAGAGCGCTTTAGAGAGTTATACAACAGTACAGATACATAACGCAACGCTTTTCAGAGGTAACAACAGAACAGATATACAGCCGGGATAGGATACAGAGGGGCACAGAGGAGGGGTACAGCTGTACTGGTTGTTTGGGAGGAGAGGAGTGGGCAGCATCTAGTGAGTCAGGTGGCGCGAGGGGCGACATGATGGCCTAGGTTTTGAGGAGGATAGACTCCTTGAAGAGGTGAGTCTTGAGTTATTTTCTGAATTATAGGAGCGTGGGGGGCGAGTCTGATGCTGACAGAGAGGAGGTTTCATAGTCTTGGGGTGTAGACAGAGAAGGCTTGTTTTCTAGTCCTTTCCCTTTTGCAGTGGCGGATTTGAAGTCTACACATGTCCTGGCTTCTGGTGGTGCGCTGTCCACCGAAGATGCTGAGTTTCTCCAAGAGGTAGCTAGGTGACTTGAGGGCAACTGCCTTATAGATGATGCAGCAAGACTTGAATGTGATTTGTGCGTGCAATGGGAGCCAGTGAAGGTCGATAAGGGCTGGGGTGATGTGGTTGTATCTGGGTAGAGCCTTGATGAGGCATGCAGCCACGTGTAGGACACTTCTCAGGGACACAAGGGAGGACGTCGGGAGGCCTTCGAGGAGTGCTTGAACGGTGGATCTAAAGCTGTCCGGAGGGAGGAAGGGCTCGACTTTTTGCAGGAGGGAGAGCTGATGCCAAGCTGTCTGAGTTTTCTTAGCTATATGTGTCTTGAAGGAGAGGTGTTTGTGGATGTGGAACCCAAGGGACTTGGCCCAGGAGGTGAGCTTGGGTGTGAAGCCCTCAGAGTTCATGGATGATAGCCAGGTCTGTATGTCTGGGTGTTCAATGTTGTTGGTGAGGAGTAGGAATTCGGTCTTGGAGAGGTTGAGCTTCAAGTATGCACTGGACTGGAGTTTATAGAGAGAATGACAGAAATTGCATGGTGGTGCTCACGTGCACTTAAATGCACATGGATGAGGTCCTTCTGAGCAGTTTACATTAAAAAAAAAAGATTCCCAAAGTGTTTCACTGCAAATGATCTTCCATGCAAACTCTGCAATTATGATTACATCGATTGCAATTCTGAGTTTGCCTTGGATTGCCTGTGTTATAAGGTCAAGAGTCATAGAATGCATCCAAAACTGCTGAGCACATCCCTGCAGTCAGGAAGTGAAATGCTGCATAGTCAGTGCCTATTCGATTTGCCCAATATCATGGCAGCAATCTGGACTTTCTTTAATGGGTGTGAGTTATATATCAGAGTTACGTTTAATTCTACGTTTTCTGTTTAGAACAAAATGGTGGGTCTGAATATGAATGAAGGAAAGACCACACCTATTTCTAGTTGAATAGTGCATTTCTGTTGTCTCCTTATCTCCGCCTTCCCATCCTGTTAGGGCACCATGACATAGTTGCCAACATGATCTATGCCGCTCTGTAGATCCTTTTGCAGTCCTGGCTTTTCTTTGCATTCTGGGACATGTAATCCGGGTTTTATAATGGGAAAGTGAAGCTACAAATCTCCCAGAATATAAAGAAAAAAAACAGGACTGGATAAGCACCTACAGAATAGAATGGATCATGTTGCCAGCTATGTCGTGAGTTTGGCGGTAGTGGTAAAGCATTCGATATTTTTGAATCCGGAATATTTTACTGCTCCTTGCAATTCGGATTCACATACCGCATGTGCAAACGTCGGACGTGAAGTGTGCGGATGTAGCACTGTGGGAATTGCCCGATGGAGAGACCTGAAATAACGGATGCAGTAAATAGGGATGATCGCAAGTTTAGATTCCGGGTAAAATAACACATGAAACTCCGCCAATATTTACCTCCTGCAAAAAGGACGTGGTAGTGGCTGTTAGGTGAGGGAAAAGAAGCAGAGGTGCATGCCATTCATCAAAAAAAGAACAATCGACCACCCAAACCGCACTCAAGACACATACCACCATGCCGGCTGCCGGAGCACTACTGCTGTATCTTTGGGCGCTGTTCCTACTGTTTGAGGGCAGGAGGAATGACTCAATCGGGCAACAAAGGGAAGAAAGGAGGGGTGTGCGCAGGCCACCTGTACCCATGGTCAGGTTGCACTCATGGGGCCTAACTGACTCACAGATCCCGAGAACATATTTTTTGCACAGGCCCACCAACAGCTCATTGAGGCAGCGGTTGAAAGCCAAATCAGGATACACACAGCCATACCCCTTCTATTGATGCTATAAAGTACTCTACTTTTACTGTTACCCCAAGTTTGCCGGTGAACGCGCAATAGCAGGGATGCTGAGAACGCAGGTGGTCTGGGACCTGTCCCCCCATCCCCCAGGAAAGGCTGCCACTGGCCCCTCCAACCCCCGCTGGAAAAAACCAAAAGTCTATGCCCCTGCGCAATAGTATCCAATGGGCCTCATTACGAGGCTTGCACTGACGGAATGAAGGGGGCCGGTACGGGACCGGCCCCCTTCATTCTGTCAGGGCTGATTACAAGCTTCCCATCGCAGGACCCGGATCGGACGCCTGGTAAAACCAGGCGCCATGACTAGCACCAACCTCGGAATGAGGCCCAATGTCTCTGAAATTGTTGCATGTCTCCTGGTAATTACCTAACTGTCAATTACAAGGGGGGCCATTACGAGGTTGGAGGTAAGGGGTTAACAGTGCCGGTAAAGGTGCCGGTGCCGTTAACTCTTACCGCCGCATTACAAGGGGCCTCATTATGAGGTGGGCAGTAAGGTAATCCCTTACCGCCCTACTACGAGTTCCCTTTGCGGGTCCTTCCTTAACGCGTGGTTTTACCAGGCGTTAAGGACGGGACCCGCAAAGGGATACCGGGGTCAATAACGGTACCGCAATTTGCGGTACCGTTATTGCCGCCTTCCCATTGAGCCCTATGGGGGCTCAAATGGGAATGGGAATGGCTCTGGTGAATGGGGAATTACCGGTCCCGCCGACCTCGGAATGGACTGGTAATTGCTCCATCCACCAGACCGGAGTCGGAAGGATTTTGGAGGCAATATAGCGCCATGTCTACCTCCAACCTCGTAATGAGGCCCAAGGTCCTTTAGCGGGTCCCGCTAAGGGTGGCTGGTTTTACCAGGCGCCCTTAGTGGGAGCCGCTTAAGGACCAGCATGCTAACAACGGGCCCGTTATTAACGGACCCGTTGTTAGCATGGTCCCCATTCCCATTGAGCCCTATGGGGGCTTGAATGGGAATTGGGATGGGTTCCCTGAATGGGGAAATACCGGGTCCTCCAAGGTTGGAATGGCCCGTTAATTCCCCATTCAGGGAACCCGGACCCCGTATGCGGTAAGGGGGTAGCCATGGCGCTAATAGTGCCATGGCTACCTCCAAGCTCGTAATGGCCCCCAAGGTGTTTTAACGCCAAGCGCTTAATAAATAAATCAATGAATCAATGAATCAATCAATAATCAGGCCTTAAATCGCAATGAGTGTTGGAATGGAAGTGGCAAAAGAGTTGGAGACTGTTCGATCTCCATTTTGTACATTAATTGCCTTGAGTATTAACAGCACATATTGTCAATTGCTATGTGCACATGCTCCACTCTACTCATGTGTACTACTATTTCTAATTTAAATGTTGTTAATGTCCGCTTGGTGCAATGTCGGGTCTGGTTAATCCAGGGTATTAAATGAACAGGAGGTGGTTCTGTTGCTTTAAGGCAGGGGACATATGAGTAGGAAGGGATGGCAAAACGCATGAAAAGGCTACGCAGGCGAAATGCCATGTCCAATTAAGTTGTAATCTGCCCAGCTGTTTGCTTTTCATGGGCTTGTGGACTGAAGCGGTTGCCTCGTTGAAGAGGCAAATAAAACAAAGCAAACACACAGAGCTATGTCTGCAGTCAGCGGCCTCTTTGTTTTGGCAGACTGCTTCCTCGTCATGCTAACAGATGTTTCAGCGGAGCCAGCTGATCCCTACAGTGTTGTAGCATCCAGGACATCGGACAACTTTTCTTTAATGGCGAGACAGTTCCCCATCTCACCCGTTCTCTCTTCCCTCACCTGAACCCTTATTCTATCATGCCTATGTCCGAGTGCCCGCAAATCTCACCCCCCCCCCAACACACACCCCTCCTGTAAATTGTCCATTTGATATGATAGGGCTTAATAACCAGAGGTTTCTAAACCCGGACCGGGGATCGAGCCTGTGTTGCTCCTGTCGTCTTGCATCCAAGGCGAGCACGTTGCCCTTTGACTAATGCAGACAGTTTGCTGTTGGAAGAGGGGCAGATGCCATGTTTTGAGCCATTGCTCTTTCTGGAGTGCACTTTTCATTGTTGGTGTTTTTCTTTTTGTACATATGTATGGTGGGCCATTTTTTCCATTTTATATTGACTGTTTTAACTTATTCATTTGTGTTTTCCTGTGGGCAAAAGTCCAGATCCCTCTTCCCTCTGGCATGGGCAATTATCTTTTTTTTTTACTATGACCTCTCCCTTGAATACCCAGTTTCTAGGATATGCACCCTTTTCTCTATTGGACTTTCAGAGCTCCTTAGAGTTGATTGTGTCTTTTTTCTGTTTATACATCATCAGCTTTTTTCTTTTCTTACTTTTAGCCTGCTTTGCTTCCTGTCTTTCTCTTTTTGTTTAGTTTCTCTTTCTTTTCTTGTGACTTGGTACCATCTCATTGATTATTGCATAGCGCCTTAGTGGAGGTGCTCTGAAGATAACTTCAAATGCAATATTAGCAAGGTTATATTACTGTTTCCTTGCAGAAAACAGTATTCTGCCTACTAAAAGAAGTGCAAACAGGGATTTCTTTCAGTTTATTATTGCTGTCATAGTTGCATATGTATGTTTATGTCTAAGGCGACTCTAGTGTTTTGTCCCACTTACTCTAAGTTCACTATTACTTATAGTAGCAATGTACTCAGGCAAATACCCTAGAGGGCAGAGGAATGCACAAACATGTTCTAAGGGGCAAAAATGTTCTGTGTGGCCTTTACCTGGCCAAATAGAGGCAGAGGGGAGGCACAATAATGACTGTTAAAAAAATGTGTTGTTTTGTTTTAGTCAAAAACTTAGCCTTTTCACAAAACAGATAATCATTGCATATTAAAATAATAACTATAATAGACATAAAAGAAAAATAAAAGAGAAGAGAAAAATACGTGTTAGCTCATTAAGCCATCTCATTGATCATTACAGGCACAATTGACGAGATTTTAGATCAACAACCAAAAAAAAGAAAACAGAAGAGAAAGAAGTATACATTTCGTCTGGTCGGTTACAGTAGTAGTAGAGCTGTGCAAACAATTATAACAATAAATAGAAATATAGGGAGATTGCGCTCTTTTACCCGGTTCAAGTTTGGAGACTGGTCAGATTTAGCTCTTTTGACAGTTTTACTGTTTGCATTGTTAAGAGGGTTTCATGACCTGAGACTAGCTTCTCCCAGAAGGGGACAGATGATAACCACCGATTCATGACAACAAATCGTGACATTCTGCTCACCCTCCATTCACTCAGGAGATGTCTCAGTGTAGGTGGGCTAGTACCATCACATAAGGGGCAAATGTTGTCCCCAAACTCTTCTTTATATCTAATTTGTAGGATTTCTCTTGTGGTTAGGAGATTGAGGTGAAATCTCAAGACATCAGACCTCATCGAAGGGTCCGGACATCTCCTCAACATGTGGCCAACCACGCTCGTGGTTTGTCCACACTTAATATTGATGGACACACAGTGCAGGACCGCATTGATGCTATCGTCTTGATCCAATCAGCCCTTTTTATGAGCTCTTTCACTTTCCCAGGATTTTGTATCAAATCTGTTTCTGAGCAATCACACCTTGTGAGAGTTTCCAGAGCCTTAAGGTCATTCAGATAGCGATTATTAGAGCAACCCTGTAAAGAACAGCCAACATCCTCGTATAGTGAAGATTTTGGGGGAACCAGGATCAGCCTGTACAGGGATACCCATTGCCATTCTATCAATAATTTCATAGAATGAAGACCCATTTCATATCTCAAACTGGCAATAGGAACACAGTTCGGAAGATGCAATACACATTGCCACATTTTGCCCTCTAGTCTATACCAAAACATTAGTTTTGACTGTGTATTCGCATCTAAACCAAATAGCAGAGACGGGATGACTTGCCAATGTAATATTTAATAACCAGACTCAGTGAGAATGTACAGAACTTATTTATAATTTTCTTTGAGATCCGAATTGAAGAATTTTACCCCCCAAGATTGCTTTAAGATGAACTTTAGTTGGGAAGGATCTAACTACTGAACCCAAGTATGTTACTTCTTTTGCAGTCGGTATGGCTTGGTCACCTAGGCACCATGAAAAAGGGTGAGTAGTTTTAAGTGGTCTCTTAAATATCAGAATTGTTGATTTAATCCTCAAGTCATTCGACCTTGCATACCCATCAAGTGCATTTAGCATACATTGCCGTCCAATCTGGGTGTAATCAAGTAGCACAATGTCGTCCCCGTAGGCAAGCCAGTTAATTCTAACTTTCCCAATCTCGGGACTTACCAACGCAGACCGCTCTAAGTTCTTTGCCAGGTCTGATAGATAGAGGTTAAAGAGAAAGCGGGCAATGATACATCCCTGTCTGACCCCCCCCTCCGTCATAATGGGTCTGGACAATCTCCCTATTTTATCAAATCTTATTTAGAGTTTGGAATCCTCATGTAGTTCCACCATTATGGCTAGTAGGTTTTCAGGTAAACCCCAACTCCCCAGTTTACCCCACAGATGTTCTCTATTGACAGTGTCGAAAGCTTGGGATAAATCAACTCAAGCCACTTAAAGCGATGTGCCACACCTTTAGGAAAGACCCATAACACACTGTGATCATTACCAAGCCATTTAGTAAGAGTGAAAGACCCCTGCGAAAACCCACCTGGTGTTTTGTTAGGATACCCTTCTGTTTTGCACATTTCTCCAGCTCTTTTAGGACCAAACCTGCAAAGATCTTTCCATCTACGTCTAGGAGGGTGCTCCCCCTTTTTATAGATTGGTAAGATGTTTACTGCAGCATTTAACTCGGCACTCATGGTGTTCTTTCTTTGCACCTTAATAAGGGATGATCCAGCTTCTGACGTTCTCTGCCTTTTAGAATAGATAACCAGTCTTGGCTGCCTTCAGCCTTGTCATCAGGCCAGACAGCCCTTCTCGCTTCTTCTAAGCTTCCAGCCAATTCTTTTCTGCGACACATCTTTCCAAGTTTACTAATATATGACACGAATGTCCAGCTTCTATATAATGGCGTCTTCGCCTGCGGTCTATTCACTACGTATAGCCAGCTTCTATGATCACTTAATCTACTTGTTGCTGCATCTGTACAATTATTGAACAATTAGCTTTTTCTTCAGTGCTCTTCATACGTACAAGCTTCATTTCACACATAAAAGCTTACTGGATTCTTTGCTTTGTCATCAGCATCTATAAGGTTCATACATTCTCTTCTTCAGCCAGTCTTCTCCGTGCGTCACACTCATTTCTTGTCACCAACTACTTTTTGTCTCATCTTCATATTCCTTTGGGCACCTCTTCCAGAAGATTATCATCTCTTTGAGGATACGTAAGGTACAGTTTTCTTAGTGGATACCTTTTCTCGAAGACTCGACGCAGAATCATCACAACTGCTGGTGTTACGCATGGCACAATTTCAGGCTGCCAGCATATAGGTAGTATGGGGGCGGGACCTCCTGCAGAGGCTTTTGGCTGCTCCTCTACACTTACCAGACTGTTAAGTAACCTTTATACTTTTGCTTAAATCACTACTCTTCAACATTTTAAAACAACAAATATGAGCACCCACCATCAATCACTGGTCAAGCCTCTAACTTCAACAGTTTACCTATTTTCTTATTCAATTTATCTATTTGTTTAATTGGCTATATCTATATTCTTGATTGGCGCCAATCACTTCGCTACGCTCAATCACTGTTACTTCTATCATTCTTCGATATTTTTACTCAACAAACAACATTCAGACTAGTTGACATTACACATTTACAAACCCTCTGATCAACTTATTTCTCCCGCCTTTATTTTATACCCTATACAGGGTTTGAGACGTCACCTTATGTAATCCTGATTACGTGTTATGTGTTTCTACTCTACACCCTTTGGGATTTGAGATGTCTCCTTCTGAAACTCCCTTGAGTCAGGACTCTTAGGCGCTACCTTTTCTCTTCACAATATTTCCTGTTACTCAAAATAATCACAACCCCATGCCCTTTATTTGCCATTACCCTTAGTCTACTCACCATTCGTTAATCGACTCAAGGCCTTCGGTATCGACTCCTCCTTCAATCCGACCACTTCGCCTTCCGTCCACAGACTGCTCGTGGAAACCGTGCAGGGATTTCGTCAAAGGGGGACCTGCCCACCATCTCGGTTCTTCTTGCAAGTTTATTTCTATCGGCCGCTCTCCACAGGAAACCCTGCAATCTTCCGGCTAATGGCGGAGGATGCCCAATCATCCGAAATACTGGAGACAAACTAGTTTGGATCTTTTTCAACCATCCACACCGCTGCCACGTGAGCATATGGCCCTTTAGTAACATGCATGCAATGGATGAGATTGCGGAGTAATTCTGAGTCCAAATAATTGAACCAACTCAGGAAGATGGCAAAGGTACTGTTTTATTAACAATTATCTAAAACAGGGAGGTTAGAAACGGACGTCAATGGACGTTCACTCAGGCTCTCAACACTTTTCTCATAAAAACATCCTTATATGCAAAAAATAAGTCAGAAGTGACATCATACTATGTGGCAAATAATAGAAAACATATCAAAGGCTGTGATAGGCTTAAAGGGAACATCTAAGTATACATTGTATACGGACTAGGATTGTGATTGGCTGCCCACTGTCAGGTGGATAACATATGCCTACCTCTAAAAACATGTAATCTTTAACACTATTAAGTACACCGTTTATTATTGGTGTTCACACTATAAGGTCGTTATATGGTCCTCTACAATTGGTTGGCACGCTTGTGCCATGTCTGGAACATTCGGTGGACTTGACTTTACCTCCCCACCCAATTAGACAAACATCTCTCATCACCCATTCCTTCTGCCCTGAAAATTGACTGTGAACATAGCCTTGCAATGCATCCTTGTTTGTGGGAATATATGGGACTATATTGGAATGCAGGCTCTCATTATCGTTGTTCTACTCAACTCTATTTTCATCCCTGGTTCACATGACAGGAGACCATGAATTGATCCATTTTGCAGCATTTAAATGTCTTAAATTAATACAACTTGACACGCTTGATGTTTTGTCTTTGCACCTTAGCACAGTATGATTCATCTTTCACACATTCACTGCTTTCAAAAATAGATAACCGACCTTGGCTCCTTCAGTTTTGATACCAGGCCAGAAAGCCTCACTAGGCGCTTCCACAATCTCAGCTTATTCTTGCTGCAACACCATTCTCAGCCTTTCCTCTTCCTGGGTTACGGGCTTACTAAATTCATGACACCGATGTCCAGCTCCTATACAATGGCGGCTTTGCTTGCAATGTAATCACTACATATAACCAGCTTCTATGATAACTTAGTCTACTTGCGTTTCAGCATCTGCACAATTATTGACTGGTTGACTTTCTGCAGCACGTTGCACACGTGCAATCTTCTTTTCACATATGAAAGTTTACTCGATTCTTAACTTTGTCATTAGCTTCTGTAAGATCTATGCATTTTCTCCAGACAGTATTCTCGGGGCGTCACACATGTCCCTTGTGCCATCAATAACTTCTTCTCTTTGCTCCTTTTCATATTCCTTCAGGGAGTTCTTCCTTCAGATTGTCGTCTCTTTGGGGATACATGCGATAGGGTTTTTTCAGTGGATACCTTTTTTCAAATATCCACTGAGTTATTGGCACAACTGCTGGTGTCAAACATGGCACAATCTCAGTCCTCCAACATATAGGAAGTAGGGGGTTGGGATTTCATGCAGAGGCATGCTCCGCTACAATTGCCATTGGTTTGGAGTTGTTAACCATTAGATCAACATCCATGCGACACTTCTTCGGGGCTTCCAGTTGCTTGGTAATACCTGTAGGTGCTTTTGACAACAATGTTGCGGTGCCTGCATAGAGCAGAATGCCTTCTGGATCTGTATTGCTAATTTGTTGAAATGTATTTAAAATAAAAAAAAGGACCAAAACACAGGCCTGCCAATCCCTAATGCTTACTGGGAGAAAGTCAGTGCACTCACCACTTTGGCCATACTAGACCCCTGCCTTGTTGCCTGCATGCAGAAACTTCATTGCATTCCGAAGGGATTTTGGTACCCAAGATTCATCAATCACCTTCCATACCTTTGAACTGTCTACAACATTGAATGCTGTTTTAAGATCCACCAAACATATAAAAAGGGATTCCTTTCTAATATGTATTGACGTTTATAACAACATCCCATACTTGTGTGACTAAATTAAGTTTGAAACTTTACTTCTTGTTTTACGTGTTTTCTCCCTCCACCATAGTTCATAGTTGGTCAAATACACAGAGAAAAGATATTGAGAAACTGAACTTAAAAATATACATTAAATATTGACACTTTTAAATCAGAGATACTGAAATGCACCAAGAAAGTGAACCCAAGTAGAAACGTTCTATAAAGCAATTTGAAAACTCTGAATGCATGAAAGGAGAAAGGTTGCATGCAAGGAGAAGGATGTATGCAATAAGAACGTTGCATGCAAGGAGAAAGTTGCATGCAAGTAGAAACGTTGCATACAAGCAGAAACAGTGCATGCAAGGAGAACATTTGCACGCAAGAAGAAACATTGCATGCAAGGAGAAACATTGCATACAAGAAGAAATGTTGCACGCAAGAAGAAACATTGCATGCAAGGAGAAACGTTGCATACAAGGAGAAACATTGCATGCAAGGAGAAATATTGCATGCAAGGAGAAACCTTGCATGCAAGGAGAAACGTTTCATGCAAGGAGAAAGGTTGCATGCACGACGAAACGTTGTATGCAAGGAGAAACATTGCATAGAAGGAGAAACGTTGCATACAAGGAGAAACATTGCATACAAGGAGAACCGTTACATACAAGGAGAAAGGTTGTACACAAGAAGAAAGGTTGCACATGCAAGGAGAAACGTTGCATGCAAGGAGAAACATTGCATACAAGGAGAAACATTCTATACAAGGAGAAACATTGCACACAAGGAGAAACGTTGCATGCAAGAAGAAACATTGTATACAAGGAGAAACATTTCATACAAGGAGAAACATTGCACACAAGGAGAAACGTTACATACAAGGAGAACATTGCATCCTCAAAAATGAGTCGGAGTACCTACAAAACATTTTGAAAGTGAAATCAAGGTGAACTTTACATGCTGGCACTTAAAGCCAGAGTTTGGCGAACACAGTGAAAAGGTAAACCCAAGGAGAGATGTTGCCTAATGGAATTTGAAGCTAGGGTTTCTGAAAAGGATATTGCAAAATTGAAATTGAAAAGAAAAAAATGATTCTAGAGCCTGAAAGAAAAGTTCATTGAACCAAGCATGTAAAAGAAAAAGAGACAGAAATAACTGGAATGTGGTAAAACAAAGGAAAGATCCTTAAAATGTCAGACTACATGACAATCCTGATAAAAATGCAACCGTTGTGGCAATGCCCTTTTGGAGGACCTTCTGGCAATTACCCTGAGACCACGGAGATGTGTCCTGCCTGCTGCAGCACGACTCATCAAATAACTGCATATTTGACCATATCACCTCCGACCATCATCAAACTGCACTGGCTCCCGCTGCAAGCCCATATCAGTTCCTGCTGCCTTATCTACAAGGCTGTCACTCAGAAGTCTCAAATCTATCTCACTGAGAAACTCAGCATCTCCAGAGGTCTACGATTCAGAGAGGTAAGGATATGTGCAGTCTTGATCCCCGTCGGTGCAGGAAAGAATGAATCAGAATAAAGGCCTTCTCTGACTACGCCCCTATACTCTGGAACTTCCTTCCGTTCACTTTTACAGTTCAGGAAGGAGCTCAAGATGCTCCTCTTCCAGTAATGGCTCCTCGCTAACACCAAGGTCCACACACCCTCCACCTCCCAGCCTACTTGTCACTGGGTGATTTGATCGCCAACTATTCTTCTCCTGGTTGCTTGTAGATCCCTTGCTGATAAATTGACTGCCTTCCCCCTCCCCTGTTCTTGCTTCCCGGAGTTAGGTCTGCGCTCAATAAATACACTCATGATAAGAAGACCCACCCTGGACTAGGGTACGAAGGAATCCCTACCTACATTTTACCCATGACAGATATAATCATCAATGTTTTGGCGTCCAAATGTAAATGACTAACCAACATTAGAACATAACTTGATAGAGCCTGGTATTGCAGTTTCTACTGGCTTCCACTACACCGGATCTGAAGGCAGCGAGAGTAGGGAAAAAACATACTACTACTCATTTGCTAGTGAAGATAAAAAATAAAAGACACCACTGATTGTTGAGTACTTGCCTTACAAATCAAAGGAAGAAACAATCCTCTTCCCTCTGGAATGACTTGCCAAGGGCAAGAGCGCTCCGCTACTGAATAAGGATGAGCTAACTGCCCCATGCCACAGTCAGAGACACACGATTGTAACTGCAGGTGTGAAGTATTGTTTCTAAGGAACATTTTGTATTTATTGCTGGTCTCTCCTTTCTAAACTAATCTGCTAAATAATGTGTACTGGCCACTTTGCGACAACTAGCCATCTCTGAGAATCACCCCACCAACTTTTCTACCTGATTTATTTGCCAGAAAGACCCATTGCTTTGAAAACATGTTTGTTTTGCATCCCTCATTATATACGCGCTTGGTTTGCTCGGAGTGTTTTTATCGGTGGATATGTAACAGTTTTAAAGTACCGTTATGCGTTTTTATTTGTCTTGGAGGCAGACTTAAATATTCCCTCCTTATGCTCTTCTACATTCCCTTTTTCATACAATTTTAATTGATTTAAAATGAAAAGGTTTGTGTAAAAACCTTACGCTTAAGCCATAAGAGAAACCAATGCCTTTGCACCAACAAATTGACATTTCTTTTAGCCTTTTCTTAATTTTATTTTTTTATTTCATTTAATTGATTCCAATTTTTACAAATTTACAAACACGTGCAAAACAGTCCAGTCCACACTCTTAGGTTCACCAAGTTTTTTGTGACTTTTCTCATCAACATCTTTTGAACTTTCAACCAGGAAGCCCGATGCCAATTATTGCTGAAAGCTATAGCAGATACGAGGTAGAGAATCCAGAGGAGAGGGAAAGGAAAGAAAAGACGCAAAAAAAGAAAGAAATAAGGCAAAGGGTACAAAAGAAAGTCTATCTATACACCGCCCTGAACGTGCAATTCATCCGTAATTCTCCTGTTGTTATGTTACAAGGTCCCCGTGCCTCAATTCCTGCAGGGAGTATGCTACGTATGAATGAAACTGCAGCTATCACCCAAACTGTCCTTTCCCCATTCATCAAGTTGACCCACAGATTATCCTGATCATAAATCTGTAGGTTTACCACCAGAGGTGCCAGGTACTTTTCCCTTTCCTTGGTTAGACTACAACAGTGAAGAAGTAGATGTTTAATAGATTCAACTTCCTCACCCAAAACAAAGAATCTACAGGGGTTTCTTTCAGATTTGCCTCGTACAAGGTTGATCTCATTGGTAGGGAGAAAGTTCAGTCGCATTCTTAGGTACATTTCTCGATAGGGTCTACTTGGAAACTTTGATAGGTAGCTCCTGAGTTGATTACATTTTTTAGTATTCACAGGTAGTAGTGAGCCTGGAATACTCCGCTGAGTCCAGGGTAGCAATCCAGTCACGGTCCAGAAGTTTCCTTTCAACCCTAGTTGGATTAGATCTCAGATCTAGTTCCGAACAACCAAGAGTAGTGAGCCTGGAATACTCAGCTGAGTCCAGGGTGGCAATCCAGTCACGGTCCTGAAGTTTCCTTTCAACCCTAGTTGGATTAGATCTCAGATCTAGTTCCGAACAACCAAGATGCTCCAGTTTTAAACCAATGTTGGTCAACCATCGAGTATGGACTTTGCTTGACCCACGCAAGAGTTCCTGGTTCATGATTTGAAAAATTGCAGGACTTGAAGATGACACGATTAGCCTTTTTCGTTTTATTTTCAAAAATTTCTGGTTTGCATATTATTAACTTGATTACACTATTTTAAGAATAACATGCATGTACTTACTGTGTACATTTTTATGAAGAACACTTCTTCTAGGATTAAAGATTTCTACCACTACTGAAACTACTACTAATACTACTATTATAAATACAGGATTATAAGTCCCAGAATGCAAATAAAAATCACATATTGGCAAAACCAACAGTTTGGGCCTCATTACACGGTAGGCGGTGAGCCATGGCGCTATTAGCGCCATGGCTCATGCCGGTAAAATACCGGCACCGCCTTGGCGGAAAGGGGATTTACCGCCCCATTCCAAGGTTGGAGGGGCGGTAAATCCCCTTTCCGCCATTGCCCTTCCCCATTCCCATTTCTGCCCCATAGGGCTCTATGGGACTGGGGAAGGCGCTAATTACGGCATCGCAATTTTGCGGTGCCGTAATTAGCTCCGAGGTCCCTTAGCGGGTTGGATTTTAACGCCTGCAAGAAGCAGGCGTTAAATCCTCCAACCCGCAAAGGGACCTCGTAGTACGGCGGTAAGGGTTAACGGTCACCGTTGCCATTAACGGTGACCGTTAATCCTTACCGCCGTCCGTGTAATGAGGCCCTTTGACTTTTGCGTAGGCATGGGATAGATATTTGCTAGGCACTGACATAATGGTACTAGCTGGCCATAAGATCACAACAGCTGAAAATAAGAGTGATTACCTGGACATATGATGGAAGTACCTGGCAAATGCCTATCTAGTACCTCACGCCAATACTGTTGGCTTTGTTATTGCTAGTTTTAACGGGATTTCAGAACATGGAAGAGATACAATCGAGTAGCTGAAGGCACACTTGGTTAAGACATTTTTATTACCCCAGAAGCCGTTTGCACCTGGAATTAAACCATTAATACCCAGCAGACCGTGTAGAAAGAACAGTGACAGCCTAAAGTTTGGTGCTATGTCTTGAAAGGACGAGTTCAAAGAGTTCCCAAGAGGATGTTTTTTGGATGTGGAAGGGCAGGTAGAGGGTGGGCATAGCCATAGGGGTTAGAATAGCCAGGGGCAGTCAATGGATGGGAAATTAAAACACACCCACAAGCTGTGTGTCACTCCTCGCATGTCATATCCCCTACGTGTACTTCGGTTTATAGGTGGCGCTAGCCAAAACTAACAAGGCCCTTATAACTATTCACGCCTGACATAGGGTAGCTCTGCGTGTACTATATTTGTAGGGTGATAACTTACATGCATTCGTGGATTACCAGCCATTGAAATAATTAACAAAGCACTCCCAAGCATCAACTTTTTTTTAAAAACAGTGATGTCATGACTTTATGAGTTGTGGGGTTAAACAGGTACTGAAACCAAAATAAAGCTCAAAGATTGTTATTGGGGGAGAAAGAATAACTCGGAGGCAACGCGTTTGTCTTGCGCAGAGCAAATCAGGTTCGAATCCTGATCCCGCGCTTAGAAACAAGTCACTGGTATTAAGCACGTTATAAATGAACAATAATATAAAAATGAAATAAAATAAAAGTAAGACATAATAATGGTGCTTGACAAATGGTTCTGGGTGGCAGTAACCTAGGAGTCCTGGGGGTATTTATCCCCTTGGGTTCAAGAGTTCGAGATAAAGGAACAACAAACTACACAATACAAAGTTCCAGGCAGGCATCCATCTTGCTTGGCTCGTTTGAGTGTTCAGTTATCTTTCCCTCTATTGGGGACCGCAATGGATTCTTTGCCTTCGATGGATTCTGGAATCCTTCCCTATTTATAGAGTACACATTTCTCCTCTCTTGTGGGCTTGAGGGTTCCTCCTCTCCTGTGCTCACTCCTCTCTTTAGGAGATTAAGAGAATCGCCCTTCTCTGGTGCTCACTCCCTATTCTGTAGATTAAGGGGTTTGCCACCTCTACGGTGCTCACCATCTCTTCTGTTGCTAAGGAGCTCTCCCATTCTCAGGTGCTCACCAGCTTCATCAGTGAGCTCATCCACTTAGCAACCAAAGTCAGCACCCTCCGCTTTATTGGCCTCTAGCACGTTTCTCTGTTTTAGAGAGTGTCACTCAATCTGCAGTCAGTGCTGGGAGTTGGTGGAATTTTGTGCCTGGATTACATGTTGCAGGGAAGGACCCCAATCAGTGCAACACTAATCTCTTTCAATTATCCTCTGGGTGCGGAGTGTCGTGGGGAGTGTCAGTTTGCGGTCAGTGCTTGGAGTTGGTGAAACTTTGTGCCTGGATTGCTTGTTGCAGGGCAGGACCCCAATCAGTGCAATGTCAATCTCTTTAAATTAGCCTCTGGGCACAGAACATCATGCAGAGTTTCAAGGAAAGTGTCATTCTGCGTTGGTGCTAGGAGTTGATGGAATGCTGTGCCTGAATTGCCTGTTGCAGGGGAGGGCCCCAATCAGTGCAACACCAATCTCTTTAAATAGACTCCGGGCGTGGAGTGTCGTGGAGAGTGTCAGTCTGCGGTCAGTGCTGGGAGTTGGTGGAACTTTGTGCCTGGTTTGCCTGTTGAAGGGGAGGACCCCAACCAGTGTAATGGCAATCTCTTTAAATCAGCCTCTGGACACAGAACGCCACGTGGAGCAGTGCACAGAGTGTCACAGAGAGTGTCAGTCTGCAGTCAGTGCTGGGAGTTGGTTGAACTTTGTGCCTGGATTGCCTGTTTGCAGGGGAGGACCTCAATCAGTACAACGCCAATCTCTTTAAATTAGCCTCTCGGTGCAGTGCGGCACGCAGAGTGTCATGGAGAGTGTCAGTCTGCGGTCAGTGCTGGGAGCTGGTGGAAATGTGTGCCTGGATTGCCTGTTGCAGGGGAGGACCCAATCAGTGCAAGGTCAATCTCTTTAAATCAGCCTTTTGGGCGCAAAGTGTTGTGAGGAGTGTCAGTCTGCGGTCAGTGCTGGGAGTTGGTGAAACTTTGTGCCTGGATTGCTTGTTCCAGGGGAGGACTTAATCAGTGCAAGGTTAATCTCTTTAAATCAGCCTCTCGGCACGGAGCATCATGTGGAGTGTCAGGAGTTGTGTCATTCTGTCGTCAGTGCTGGGAGTTGGTGGAATGCTGCGCCTGGATTGCTTGATGGAGGGGAGGACCCCAATCAGTGCAATGCAAATCTCTTTAAATCAGCCTCCGGGCATGGAGTATCATGGAGAGTATCAGTCTGCGGTCAGTGCTGGGATTTGGTAGACCTTTGTGCCTGACTTGCCTGTTGCAGGGGAGAACACCAATCAGTGCAATGACAATCTCTTTAAATCAGCCTCCGGACACAGCGTTGCATGGAGCACTGCACAGAGTGTCATGGAGAGTGTCAGTCTGCAGTCAGTGCTGGGAGTTGGTGGAACTTTGTGCCTGGATTGCCTGTTGCAGGGGAGGACCTCAAGCAGTACAACGCCAATCTGTTTAAATGAGCCTCTTGGTGCGGAGTGGCACGCAGAGTGTTATGCAGAGTGTCAGTCTACGGTCAGTGCTGGGAGTGGATTGCCTGTTGCAGGGGAGGACCCCAAACAGTGCAATGCCAATCTCTTTAAATCAGCCTTTGGGTGCGAAGTGTCGTGGTGAGTGTCAGTCTGTGGTCAGTGCTGGGAGTTAGTGAACCTTTGTGCCTGAATTGCTTGTTCCAGGGAAGGACCCAATCAGTGCAAGGTCAATCTCTTTAAATCAGTCTATGGGTGCAGAGCATCGAGCAGAGTGTTGTGGAGAGTGTCAGTCTGTGGTCAGTCCGCGTAGTACGCACACAGGGCATGCCTACTCTGCCTAAGGAGATATTGTGGTAACAGTAAATGCATTTTCGCTCTTGTGTACAGATCATGTATGCTTATGCCCTGCGCAGCAGATTGATGTCCAAAATGGTTTCTCGGCCGGACACTTTCCTAGAGGCAAATTTGCCAGTCACGTTGGTGGGTTCACTTCCGCAGGCCTATAATATGGATGGTGTCCCTCTCAGTACTTTAACGCATGACACGGAATACGCAAGTATTCCGTCTGCCTCTTCCAGCAGAGGGAAGTTGTTGCATAATAATCAACATCTCATAGGAGACTCTTCCCTCCTCAAAGCGGCTGCGGAGGACCTAAGAAATGAACCTCTGGTGGCTGTCCCTGACAAGTTTGTGTGTAGTGTAAATCTGGTCTTCCAGACAAACGCTCTTCAGCACAACCGCCCGGTCCCTGTCCTTTTGCAAAGAAGTTGATCATTAGAGTCGCGATTATCACGCTCTGCCATCGCTCTATGCTTCAGAGAGCTCTAAAATATTTGAACCTTTGGCATTTTCATACAAACCCAAACCTCCACCAATGATTACTCCCAACCCAATTCCTGACTACACTCAGTGGCGTAGCGGAGGCCCCAGAAGCACCTACGGTGCAGCGGGCTCGCTGCCATATGTTCGGGTGGGGAGCCCTCTCAGACTTCAAAAAGAAAGTTTTTTTTTAAGTCACTCTGACGTCATAAAGAAATTATTCCTGATACGGTCCAGTAACGAAAAAAAATTGTTTCTGAAGGCAGAAGGACTTCAAAAAGAAACGATTCTTTTTGAAGTCATGGGTGCCCCCCGAACTCCTGCTCCGTGCATGGAATGGAGGTTTCCAGGTTGGAGGCCTCCATATCAAGGAGTGGGTGGAACCCTATGACTTAAAAAATAAATTGTTTCTTTTTGAAATCCTTCTGCCGTCATAAAGAAATTATTTCCGATACTGTAATTGGTCCTGTAATGGAAATAATTTCTTTTTTAAGGCAGAGCGACTTCAAAAAGAAAGTATTACTTTTTGAAGTCATAGCGTTCCCCCGCACACCGTGACCTGGAGGCCTCCAGCTCCATGATGGGAACAAACGTTCTTGCTGCAGGGATCTGAAGCCTCGTTCCCTGTCATGGATCAATGGATTCATAGGTAAGAAAATGTATTTTGTGTAAATGTGTGTGCGTGTATGTAAGTGTGCATATATATATAATGTAACGAGTGAGAATGAGGGAGTGCATGATGTATGGATGGCTGCCTGGATGTTACTTGTAATCTTCATTACTCCTCTACCCACTCTTCCTAGTCCTAGAACTTACCTATGAAGCAAGGTGCCTCATAGGTAAGTAGTGGGACGAGGAAGGGGGATGTGGAGGTAATGGTGTGTGCTATTATTTAATGGCTGAGTTACTTATTGGTAATCCTCATTACTCATAGCCCTACCCTGCCTCGTCCCAGTACTTGTATATGAGGCACGTTGCCTCATACACAAGTACTTGGACAAGGTAGAGGGACGTGGATGTAATGCCTGGCTTAGTTACGTGTAATCTTCAATACTCCTAATCCCACTCTTCCTCGTCCCAAAACTTGCCTATGCAGCAAGGTGGCTTATAGGTTACAAGTGGGAAGAGAAAGAGGGATGTTTAGGTAATGGTGTGTGCTTGTGTGTTAATACCTGGGTTACTTATTGGTAATCTTCATTGCTCATAGCCCTACTCTTCCTCATCCCAGTACTCACCTAGGAGGCCAGGCGCTCATATAAGAGTACTGGGACGAGGAAGAGTAGGACTAGGAGTAATAAAGTAATGAAGAGGGATGTGGAGGTAATTCTGGGCCGAGGAGCTGATTTTAGCATTTGGGGTGGTAGTGTAGGACAGCCCAGAGTGTAGAGAGACCCCTGATTATTTGGGAAGCGTTGAGGTGGGGCCTTCAGCAAGGCTCGCAGGGGGTCTATGTCACTGACTCCACTATTGCGAGTCAAGACTCTGCATCAGCACTACTTGCTGCAAATTTTGCCTTAACGTCCTTAGTAAAACTCCCCCACTTTCACACCCAAATGGAAATGGGGTGGAGCGAGATTATCCAGTGAGCATTCAAGATCCTTCAGTTGTTATTGTTGTAGCTAGGAACTCAAGTGCTTTATTGACCAGTTCTGATGATCTGTCGACAGCTCCTGTTGTGGAAGTCACTTGTATCATCGAAATGCCTGCAAATCTGAAAAATGTTCTCTTGGAGTATAAGAAGTAAAAAATCCTAAAGAACAATTCTAAACCAGAAATTAAGGGTTCGCGTAAATTGCTTAGATGCGTCAAGCTTGGTCTGTCTCATATTAATGAGGATGTGGCTTTGCCAACTGATGAATCATCGCAGGATGTAAATGTAAATATAATTGATGATGATTTACAGAATGTGTCGGTACCTACAAAGGAAAAAAAGGGCGGTAATCTGCAAAGGCGATAAAAGAACCAGTGGAAGGGAATAACTTGATAATACAATTTCTGAAGCCTCTGAACGTCACTCATGTGCCTAATGAAGTGGATTTAAATTTTAGTATTCTTATGGCGCACTCATGTGTTGGCATCGATACATCACCTAGATCTGTTGCTTCGATGGCTATTTTCGATCATGGAGTTGCGAATGCTGGTGTGGCAGAGCCTGCTAAAATCGTCTTATCTGATGCAATTGACATAGATGGTTTGATGCCTCCCTCTTCCCCCGAATTTTTCACATTAGAAGAAAAAAGACAGAATTGTAGCAAACTTGGGTACTAGGTATGTTGCTGCAAATTGTGCTGATTGTTTCTGTGGCGGCGGTGGTAGAGACAGGCTAGACCATTCAAAGGAATCTTTCTCAAAGTCTGTTGTGCTTTGTTGCACTGAAAGTTCGAATATGGTTGCATGCACAGAGGTTAATGATAATTATACGTTCAAATTGGGTGACAGGGGTGATAATAACTTAAAGATCAATTTTGTTCAAAAGAATTGTGCATCACAAACGACAGAAATCTTCTCTAACCATGGCTCTGCAGACTTTGGGTCGAGATACTTCGAGATCCTTTGCAATGTATGTCGAAAGCATTTTTGGAAATGAGACTACCATTGCTCTGAATAGAGAAAATGTTCTGTCTCTTTTGTATGATATTCCTAGGTTACGTTCGATCACATCGGCAGACATATTGCAAGTTGAATTTGTGTTGGAGTATTGTACTGACCTAGTGATGATATATTTTGCATCTAATATGTTTAGATCTATATTTTTAGAAGAAGCTTCCTCTTTTTTTATCACTGGGGTATGATGTTTTATGACATTGGGAGATAAACATTTAGTAGGTATTCAACCAGCGACTTCCAAAACTTTGCTTTCTTTTGGTAAACATGTTATTTTAAATGAATTGACAGTAAGCGTAACGGTCGATGGGAATTCGGAACATCAGGTTATCTTTCCTTCTAACTCGCAGTTGTCTGGGAGGCAAATCTCGGATTAGTTGCCAATTCTGAATACTTTGCACATTAATAAGTCTGTAACAGCATCAAAGACTTGAGATAATATTGAGCCCCAACTATGTTTTGCCTCGTGGAACAGCCAGGGCTGCTCCCATCTCTTGACAAATTCTTTTTAGCCTATTCATGGTTGTTCTTCTTCTATTGTTTACAGGAAACATGGCTGCTAGATTCTCCCCTTATAGACGGCTTTACTGTTTTACATGTTTCTGCTGAAAAGGGGAAGCAAGGTCTTTTGGTGGCCTATTAATGGCGGTGCACAATAACATGGGGTTTTAGAGGAGGATTGGGAAACTTTGCGGCCTGATATTCAGGCTGTAAAATTAAATTCGATTAACCCTTCGTCAAAAGAACAGGAAAATTGACTACTGTTAAATGTGTATTTCAACACAAAAAAAGTGATAGCAGGGGTATTTATATCTGAGTTGACGGACATTTTGGCCAAAAGGCTCACAGTGTGTAACGGTCACATGATGGTAATGGGGGGTTTTAATAGTGAATGCTTGGATCCAGCTTTTCACACTGAGCATCTCCTGTGTGGGATCAGATCCTTCTGAATCGTCGAGCCATGGGTGATTGTCCTCCCCACTATTCCTGATCGTATTCAACTCTGGACTACACTTTCGTCTCTAGCTCTCTGTTTGCAAGCTGCTCTAGATTAACAATAAGAGAGCAGCAGGAAAGTGATCATTGTTTATTCAAACTAGATCCCAAATCTTTACGTATTCCATGTCTACTGAGAGAGTACATTTGCCAGTGGAAATAAAGGCTGGCAACAGTACAGTAAGTAGTCTGGAAACCAGACATGGACCGGCTGAACGCAAGCATTATGAGAATGATGTTCCATAGTGATTCAGAGGCTACTGAGTTAACGAAGCCTCGTAGCATTTCTGGAACCTGTCAGGGAATACTGCAAGGTATGTCCTTACAATGCATAGGTCGGAAAGTCAACCCACATTTTTCCCATATGCACTTTTATGATGTTGCTATTGAAACAAAACAAAAAAAGAGCTGCGTTGGAATATTAGACATCTGTGCTGCAATTCGAAAATATCATATAAGAAGAAAGTAATGCACCTTAAGCATGGTTACAAAAATGGTCTCAAAGCTCATACATTTTTAATGCTCCATCGAGATTATGAAAATATACTTAGATCCATTAGTATCTGTTGCGGGTTATGACAAACAAAACAAATGCACTGATTGGTGCGTTAGCAAGCCTTACCACATGGTAAGCTTGCACATGTTCTTGCACTTCCCTCGTGCCGGTCTTCGGTTGTTTTTTCATTTACTTTAATGGCTGCCATGGAAAGGAAGAAGGGATTACGTGTAATCCCTCCTCCCCTCCCATGGTGGCCATTTTCTTTGTTTACTATGGCAGCCACGGAAAGGGAAAACGGACTAAGTTTCCAGTCCGCGGCTGCCATTTTTTAATTTTTGCCTGCGAAATGCAACTCGTCTTGCAAGCGAAAAAAATACCATTAGTACCCCGGTCTAACGGGCCGTGCTACTAATGGCAATAAGCCCCTCGCCAGTGGGCCATTACTGCATTCTGTAATGCCCCCAGGGCCTTCGTTAAGGCCCTTGCTATGCTCAGGCGTGTAACTATGGGGCCGGTGGCATTACCATACGCGGTAATGGCCCGCCGGCTCAGGGCTTATTACCTAATTATAAGTAAGGATACATGCACCTTCTGGACCTTGATTTTAAAAAAAAATACTTTTACTACTTGTGCTATTTGGAAGCAAAAGCTGTTTCTGAGGTTTGTTGGGTGGACTATTTTTCCAAATTAAACGGGAAAATAGAGAACACGAACTATAATAGCCAATCTACTGATAGGGCTGAATGGAGTCTACTATGCTCTATAGAGGATATTATAGGCATCATTATAAGTGTAAACCCTCTAGGGCCCCTGGGCCGGATCGCCTTTCAAATGCGACATTTAAATCTTACCCTGATTTATGGGCTTCAGTACTGGTAGCCTTGTTCCAGAATATTATAAATGTGCACTACATCCCCGTGTTCTTGGAAGTGTGTAAACATAATTCTAGTGCTCAAAAAGGGAGATAGACTAAACCCTGGTAATTTCAGACATATCTCTCTTCAGGATGCATTCAGTAAAGTTTTCTCTGGGCTCCTTTTTAACAGAGTTACAGACTTGTGCTTTTGCGGCTGGAGTAATGCACAGGAACTAATCCGGCTTTACGAAGACGGTGGGAACTTCCCTGAACTGTTTTATATTACAACTCTTGTCTCAGCAGGCAATTTTAGTAAAATCTCCGATACATGTAGCAATTCTGGATTTAACACTGGCATTTGACTGGGTAAAGCCTCACAAACTTTGGGTCCAATTACAACAAAAAGGCTTCCCGAGCAACCTGTTAAATATTTTAGTGGCTTTGGACTCTGATACTAGGGTTAGTGCGACTTGACCAGGAAGGAAACTAGTCCTGCTTTAAAAATACGTATTTAGGTATTCTGGAAGGATGTGGCCTAGTGCCTTGATCATTCCATTTTTATATTGCCTATCTGAAGTGTTCCTTGTCCACAGCAAACGCGTGCCTTCCCCGACTGGGTTTGTTATTTATCCAGTGTGTGGCCTACGCTCATGACCTAGTTTTGTTTGACCAGGCACCTGTTGGTCTTCAGAGATGATTAAACACCATGGCCAGATATTTAGAAGATCTGGATTTAGAGATTAATGTTGTAAAGAGTAAAATCTTGATCTTGAAAGGGGCTATGTGGTAAAACCTTTAAAAAAGTTATTGGCACTTAGAGGGACAAAAGATCGCAATTGTGGACATGTTTAAGTACATGAGAGTTTATTTCTTTTCCAAGCAAGATCATCAATAACTCTACTAACTTTTACAACCTGTAATCAAAGTTTATGCAGCCCAGTTCAAAATGGTGGAAAAGAGGTTTGATCACATTTCCATTCTTCTGTTAATTAGATTGAAGAAATCCAAAATTCTTCTATCTTATGGGGCTGAAATGTTGACTTCAAGTTTGAATTGGGAAACATTAGAGGCCTTCTTATCGTGGAGATGGTCAGCTCTCTCAAATGGGGTTCCTATTAGTGTTATTAGGCAGGAACCTTCCTTTTATAATCTGCAGTGGATTGGAAAAGGATGCAGCTATTCTATAAGGCCCTTTCTCCTCCCCCAAATTGTCTTTTTAGTGACCTTCAGGTTTTAGACATAAATAAATCTTGCCAAGTATTTAATCAATGGTCGTTGGCCTGTTCTAATCAATTGTCTTATATAGAATTGAGTGTAGAGGAATTATTGCAGAATCCAGATAAAATCAAATCTAAATTAAGCACAAGGGCCTAGATTTACAACAGAGAATGTCTTGTGAAATACCATTTGTTTTATCACTCTTGGGTTGAAGTGAAACCTTTTCATGAGCTCGCTATTTAGTTCAATTTCCATCCAGAATTTTTAGAAATTATTTTATTAGATTAAAAATGAATATATTTTTAACAAAGGAAAATATAGGTGCCTGAAATAATACGCCAAGAGCAGACTGATTATGTGGTTTTTGCAAAACTCATAGCGAAATCTTAAAACATTTACTTACTGAATGGTGTGTTCTATCTGCTCAGCATAACAATGGTTAATCAAATTCGTACATAATGAAACAAGTCTTCAGACAGAACACTTTTGGAATAGAATACTCTGCTCACAACAGATTTCATTGTCGATGGCAGTTTTAGCCTTCTTAAAATCAATTTTGTGAAAAATCTAAATTTAGCAAATGTGAATGTGGTGATTGGGGATTGTTGTTATTAATTGTATTTTAAAGTGTATTCTAAATTGTATTTAGAATAAAACAAACCACAATGAAACATTTTAAGTGCTTTTCAGAAGTGGCGAGGGGAACAGCATTTCTTCCGCTTTACCACCTTAACCACAGATACACCCACACTGGGAAGACACTGCTGGAAGGGCAACACTAGGGACCACACAGAAGGGAACAGTCACGCACACATGTCAATAAAAAAGATGAAAGTCATATCATTCAATAAAAGAAGCCCGTAACAAGTCAAATTCCTCATCAAGCTCTCCCCATTGATATACTACTATTTCTCTCACCCATATCATTAGTAGGCCCTGAATCCAGTTCTGAATGGTCGGGTGAGAACATTGTGAAAGAAGGGCTGCTCCATTCCACACATCCAGAACATGTGAGGAGTGGCCCCCTCTGTTTCTTGCAGGCACTTGCATCTATGCATCCTCAGAAGTGTCCCATGGACGTCTAGTAGTGTACGCCGATGCATCAATTCCAAGTGCAAATCAATGTTCATCATATCCGGGTTTGAGCAAATCTGGAGAGGTGTAGGGGTGCCCAAAGCCACGTCCCACATAGAGTACTGCAGCTTTAATAGAGAGGGTGTAACTGTTCTCTGGAAGATCTGCTGCTCTGTGGGTGAGGGGGAGGCTTCTCCCTTGAAAGATCCATGTCTGTTGTCTAGGATTTCTCCATGGGTGGGGAAGGTGAATCCCTGTTAGTAATTCCTTGACCTGGGTTTTAGCATGTTGAACATAGTGCATTATGGTAGCTGCAGTCCAAAACATCTTCACCCCTCAAGGCATAATGGTTATGAACAGCCTGGGCTCTCAGGATGTATGGGGATATTCTGAACCTCTTGGTTCTTTTTTTGAGAAACCCCTAAGTATGACTTTTGAGGAAACTCATGTGTGCAGGATTACTTGCTGGTCGAGTTGGGGCTGGTGTTAGGACTCTGTCAGCCTTACACTCAGCCAGGGGTGTTGCTAGGTCTGGAAAAGATCCAGGGCTACGACAATGTCAGGACTGTCGGAACTTGGGGCTAGCTAGCTTTTTGGTTGTAGCCGCTGAGCTTCTATCAGGGGCTACTACCAAAAGAACCCAGGATATAGCCCCTTCAGCCCCCCCCCCCCAGCAAAGCCTCAGTCAGTTGGCAGTCAAGGCATACTGCTGGCATTGTGACTTTATCACATCACGTATTGCACCTTACAGAACAACAGAATTGTAAAAAATAAATAAATTAGTCCCACAAATTAGCCTTCATAGTGGCTTCTCTGGGAAATCTTTTCCACTCCCGATTTTGTTTTAAAAACAAAGATTATTGCAGCCTGTCTCCCATAGCAATATATCTGAAATAGATTTAATTTCACTACACTTCATAGTGGAAGAATGTGTTTCCTGCAAGTCATGATCTTTATTTTGCTAACAAAAAGGGGAGTGGGATTATACCCACAGCCCTTCCATGGAGTTGCTTGTGAGCCAAATTCGAGTGTGGGCCTTCGTTTAATTGCGCCCCTATGAAACCATGTGGGGGTGGTGTGTTGAGAGAAAATGGGCACGGGTGACGTCACCTGCTCCTTGTCTTGGTGGGCAGCCCCCATACATGCATGTCTGTGCCTTCACGTGCCAGTGTGCTTTGGTAAATGAGGGAGAGGGAGTCACGCTTTCACCTAACACATTAAAAAGTTATTTGGCCAGGGACATCATTTCACCAAAATGCCACGAGTAGCGGAAGTGACATCACATGACCCTTGGCCACTGAGGACATCACAGGAAGTGGTGTCATTTGACCTCCACCCCCAAGTGACATCACATGAAGTGAGGACAAACGACCTTTCAGCCCTTGACAAAACAGGAAGTGGCAACATTTTCGAATACATCAGAAACATGAGGCCACAGACGAAGATGCGATCGCCTGGAGCAATATAATGTCTGCTGCTGTTGTAGACGCCAGTCCTCCTATCAATCTTCGTTCCCTGCCTTACCCTCCAACTCCTCTGCCTGCTCATTATACTATCTTCCAATCCGGATTTCCCCCTACATTCAGCGCTTATTCCAGTCAGTCACGCATGTACTATGAAATCTCAAACTCACGTCTCGCTTATGGTGATCAGCCTTAGGGGCACAATATAACCTAAATATGCGTAGGGCTAATGCTTGAAATGTTGGGAGATGTGCTAACTTCAGAGACGGTGGGGGAGGGGCAAACTTATTTGTGTGGGGGCATCTACTTTACACATTCTAATGATACTATTCTAGTGCAGCTTCAATGTCACAAGCAGTTAACTCTCTCCTTTAAGTCTGAAAGCAACCACTTAAGGACTGCTGTGCGAATAAGCAGTCTCCGGTCCCCTCTCTACCCTTCCAATCACTTCCCTGGCATGCAATCGGTTTTGTAGGATGTAGGGTAACTCATGAAAAAAAGTACAATAAATGCAAGTCACCAAAAGTGCAAAGGCGCCTTTCTTAATGCATTGTCATGCCAGTCCCTGCAATATATTCCAGTACAGTATAAAAAAACATTTTCATGCTGGCTGTGCCCAAACATTTCCATGCTGGCTCCACCAACATATGCTAGTATTCCCATATAAGAACATACTCATGTTCACTTTGAGATGTTTGTTATAGTATCATTACTGACAATAGGCACAAAGCTGGCTCTGTCAATATATGCCAGTACTCCTATGTCAGAAAATACTCCTGTTGGTTTGGCCATTAAAAGGGACATGTCACAATAAGAAAACATGTCCAAACTGGTTCCAATGTAAGCCAGTCTAAACCCATAAGAACACGTATCATGCTTGCTTCATCATAGATGCTCAGTTATTAAAGAGTCATGCTACAGTAAGACATATACAGGTCGCTAAACCAAAACCTCAGTCCAGCGAGGCAAAACTACTTATCATGCTTGATTTATTAAATATGCTGAGTAATAATGTCATGCCACAGTAAGCAGTGGCTAGACTGGCTGGACCAAAATTCCAGCCTAGCCAGTTATTGACACACAGGACCTTGGCTTTGCCTGTAAATACCAGTAAAACATACAAAGTCAATAAAGGATGTGTCAAAAATTTCCTAGTGATCCCTAGTTTTCCAGGAAATTATATACACACACACACACACACACACACACACACATGCACATGCACATGCACGCACACACGCATCCCCTTTCACCCACCGGTCACTCATATATCTCCTCTCACATTCATTCTGTGACAAATCAACTTCTGGGGCACCAGGGGTTCAGGGCTGAATATCGGTTTCTAAACCATCAATCAGCCCCACACCTTTAGTACACCAGAAGCGATCCGAACAGATAGGAACACAAGTAAATTATAAACCTCTTTGTCCAATTTTTGGTAAAGTGGATGGAACGGCAGGCTTAAAAGCAAAAATACAATTATTACCCAATGATAAAATGGTCATGGTTGTCTAAAAAGATCTACTTTATATTAAAACATACAGTTCTAGCAGACTACAAAATACAACCCACATTGAACAGGAACAAAGAGTACTGACAGTTTCACGAAGGAAAAGGGAGCACTCTGGATACTGACAGGAGGGTAGTTGGTAAAGCAATCAGTCTTAACTAATCAAGGTTATTAGGTTTCAGCACCAAAGGAGTAAGGGGTCGTAAATGTCACTAGGGGCCTTTGGAGAAGGACCATGGGGACAGAACCACAATGTACCTGCTGCTTGAGATGTTCTTGATGCTCGACAGTATCAAGTTGGTTCCAGGATGCTTTGCAGCTCCTGCGACAGAGTTCATGATGCGAGACAGCTGCTGGTATCAGGCGGCAAGCAAGGCTGGTCGGACGGCTGCAGGCTGGCATACACGGCGGCTCGGGGTCAAGAATCATTGGCTCTGTGCTGTGCTTTGCAACAGGAAAGGTAAGAGGTGACAGCATGTACTCCTAAGTCCCACCCATCTTCCTGTCTGCTGTAGATCAAAGAGTCTCTCTTGTTAACTGGGCCCACTGTGGCTCTTGATCAAAGTGCAGGTCTCCCTTGAAGTTTGTGAAGAGAGCAGACTTTCTGTCTCCCTCAAATCACATACTTCTCCCTCTGAAAGGTGTCCATTCTGCAGGGGTTGCCTACAGCAAATAGTGGACCCTGACATGCCGTTCACTCTCCTTCATACAGAGAGGTGGGAACTAGCTTCAAGGTGGCACATTGCATATCAAAGAGGTGTTAGTTTTCATGCCCATTGTTAAGTTCTGGGACCAGGCCTATTTGCAGGCCTGCTTCAATTAATTCTCATCAGTATACGCCGCCACCACACAGAATTAGACACTTTAACAGAGCGGTTCAATGGAGCCTTTGATATTTAATTAGGCTGGCCATGGGAAGAGGAAGGTGTTACTCTTCACCTCTGGATGTTTTCGTGCATCCCTCGCTGTCACCTGTCAAAGAACCGTGATAGTGTCATGCACCTGCCTGCTTGGAGACTATGGAGTACTTGTCATGTCCGCTGTCCTTAGGAGCGCCACCAGGCTTTATTCCCTTCTCTATACTTTTACTTCCTGATCTATAGGGTTGTTTTCAGGTTGTCCTTTTTCTATGTTCTCTGTACTGTCCTCTTCCTGGTTTGCGGGTCTACCTGTTTTGTTGTCCTTCTTCTCTGTATATCTCTAGTCTTTTCGTTTTTTCTCTCTTGTCCGTCTTCTATTGTTAGTGTTTCCTTTAACAACACTTCCTACCTTAGCGTCTTCGTGTTGCAACCCTTTCCGTTTTTGGTGTTTTCGGGTTTACACGCTAGTTTTCCCTTTAGACTCAGGGAGTCTTTCAGCTCTCTGCCGACTGCTTTCTCCACTCACCCCTCTTGCCATTTTTTTCCCTTTTCCGCATCCGCAGTTTCCATCCCTCATCCGGGTCCAGCCCCGGCGCTTCTCTTCAGCGTCCCTCGCTACTCCTCTCCCTCTCTCTTTCCACCTCCTGCCGTATGCTATTCTTTCACGGCAGTCCTCCTCCTTGCCCCTTCCTTGTCAACTGTTATGGTCATCTCCACATCCCATCAGTCCGCTTATACTTACCACCATCTGGGCACCAGATCCCATACCTGCGGATCGAAATGGGAGTTTCCTCGTCCTTTCTCTCTCGTGGACGTCTTCTTCAGATCTCAGAATACCACAAACAAACCTCTGACTACTTGAAGGACTTGCAAAGGAACATCCCCAGAGGTTTTTTAAGCTTTGGCTTTTTCCTCACACAGGCGCTCTCGAGAAGGGATCCTCTGCCTCCCTTGTAAATTCAAGGCAGCAGAGTGGCTTCTATCCGGGGGAGGCTGTATCTCTACAAAAAAAGGCAAAAGGAACGTAGGAGACCAAGACACCTGCGCTATTCATCTTTGGAAAACACAGGTGAGGAGGAGGGGGAAGTTGTCTTCAGTGACGATCACAAAGAATCGGACTTGTTAGACCTTAGATCTGACAGATTGCAACGCCCAATAACTACAATGGCCACTGCTGAACAGTTACAAGAGATGGTTAATGCAGTCCAGGGTCTTACTCAGGAAGTACAGACCCTTAAAACAGAAAACGTTACTCTGCGTCAGATGATGACCAACAGGGATCAACAACGCACCAAACTCCCACCTATTTGCCCTGGCTTCAGGAAAGTTGGATGGCTCTCCTAGGAAGTTGAAAGAATTCATGGAGGCATGTATCATCCATTTCACTTTTTGGTCTTAAACATATGCTTCCGATCAAGCCCGCATAGGGTTTTTGATTTCTAACTTGACCGGAAACGCACTAGCTTTGGCTACCCCTTTAGTTACCGGAACTAGTCCCCTTCTTCAGGATTATGCGGCTTTCACTGCTCAATTTAAGGAAACCTTTGAGAGGCAGGGGTCGGCTCAAGTAGCTAGTGAGGAGCTACTTGACATACGTCAGGGGACCACAGACCTATTATCTTACATTTCTCAGTTCAAACGAGTGGCTGCCGAGACTGGTTGGCCCAAAACTGCACAATACACCATCTTTAGACGGGGCCTCAGAGATGAACTGAAGGATGAGTTGGCCCGTTCTCCAAGACCATCCACGCTTGCTGAACTGCTATCAGCGACACTACAGATCGATTTCCGCCTTTCTGAGAGGCTTTCCAAAAGGAGAAGAGGTCGAATCACATCGTACCATCTGGACTCTTCCATACCCATACCTCCTTCACCTCGAGCACCTAAAGACGAACCTATGCAAATAGGAACCACCCGATGACCATTGACAACTGAAGAATGTAAAAGGTGCAAAGAAAACAACCTCTGTATGTATTGTGGGTCAGAGAAACACATACTTAGAGACTGCCCAGAAGTTCCTCCTCGCCGTCCGGGAAACAACAGAACTTGGAACTATCAGGGACAAGCTTCCGAGGTGATTTTTCCAGTCCCTATGCCACAATGTCAGTCTCCTCCTCGTTGTTTAGTGACGATAATCGGTTAATGGTAGTCGCTGTACAGCTACACAAGGAACCCCAACCAATAGACGTTTTGGCCCTAGTAGACTGCGGAGCAGCAGGGTGTTTTATGGATACTGTGTGGGCCAATAAGAGTGGAATACTTCTCCTGGAAAAGGATGAGGATCAGAAAGTTGAAGGGGTTGATGGTAGACCTTTGAGTTCTGGACCCATAAGCCACACTACAGCAGCACTAACCGTGACTGTGCTACAACACACTGAAGTAATCCAGTTTGACTTAATCAGGGCAGCACACTTCCCGATCATCGTGGGGGTGTCATGGTTACGAAAACACAACCCATCCATCGACTGGACAAAAAACCAGATGGCCTTTACTTCTGAACATTGCCGTAAGTCATGCCTCTCGAATATACATTATTTGACTGCAAAGGCTTTAACGGATTTTTCCAATCCTCGGACCACATTGGGGATACATAACGTTCCGAACAAACTTGTGTGAGTTGAGCGAAGTATTTATGGACAAGGATCCTCAAGATCTACCACCCCATCGCTCAGAGGATTGTGCCATAGATCTACTACCAGATGCTCTTGTTCCTTTTGGCCGCATGTTCTCGCTCTCATTGAAGGAAAAAGAAGTGCTTAGAAAATATCTAGACTCCAACCTACTTAACGGTCTAATTCAACCCTCACATTCTCCTGCTGGAGCCTCACTGTTTTTCATCCCAAAAAAGGACACCCAGGAACTCAGACCTTGTATCGACTACAGAGGACTCAATCGAGTGACCATCCGGGATAGGTATCTTATGCCCCTCATAAAGGACATACTCGAGGCGGTACAAGGAGCAGTCATTTTCACAAAGCTGGACATGAGGAGGGTATATCATTTGTTACGTGTCCGTGTGGGGGATGAATGGAAGACTCCCACCGCACCCTGTATGGACACTTCGAATACCGAGTCATGCCCTTCGGACTGGTCAATGCTCCGTCCAACTTTCAAAGGTTCATGGACCGTATATTCTCGGATCTTTTGTATCATTGTGCCATCATCTATCTTGATGATCTCCTGGTCTACTCACCCTCACATGAAACCCATCAACAAGCTCTCCGTTGAGTGCTACAACGACTCAAGGACCACCACCTACTGGTAAATCCAGAGAAATGCGTGTTTCAGACATCTATGGTGCCCTACTTGGGTTTCATCCTGTCCAAAGCAGGAATCGAAATGGATCCACGGAAGGTCGAAGCCATCCTTGAATGGCCCTCTCCTACTTTGGTAAAGGAGGTCCAGAGATTGTTAGGCCTGGCCAACTTCTACCGCAAGTTCATCAATGGGTTTTCTGATACTGTGCTTCCTATAACATCTTTACTTAAGAAAGCCATGGCTCCTTTCTCCTGGTCAGAAGCAGCAGACAAAGCTTTCCTGCATTTAAAACACCTGTTTTGCTCAGCCCCGGTGTTAAGTCAACCTGACCAAACACGACCTTTCATTGTGGAGGCCAACACTTCGGCCGCTGCTATAGGAGCAGCTCTACTCCAACAATTCAAGGGGATAGAACACCCTATAGCCTATGTGTCTAAAACACTCACACACAGCCAAGCCAACTACTCGATCATCGAAAAGGAGTTGTTGGCCATGAAGACCGCCTGTGAAGAATGGTGCCATCTTCTCCAGGGAGCTATACATCCTTTTTTTTCTACGGACCGATCACAAAAACCTGAAGGTTATCCAACAGGTGGAATGCATAAATTCACGCCAGGCCAGGTGAGCACATTTATTTTTTTGCTCAATTTGATTTCACTGTTACATACATACCTGGTTCCAAGAACATACTAGCAGACGCCCTCTCGCGGATTCCCATTCCTGGCATATCCTCCGAATACCCACCAGAACTGTTTTTCCCTCGCAACAGGATTGTGAGTCAGTTGTCCACCTTCCTACAGAAGGTTAAAGACACCACCATTTCGTCAAACACATACAAGGTCAATAATAGAGACATTGTCTACAGGCGAAACGGACTGCTTTTCATAAATCATCGTTTATTCTTGCCTGATCCCGCCACGAGACGGCGTGCTCTTAAATTGTGTCATGATGACCGACTGGCCGGTCATAGAGGGGTGCAAAAACACCCTGGAACTGTTCAAAAGACATTTCTTGTGGCCAAATCAACGGATGAATGTTACGCAGTATGTTAGGTCTTGCCCTGTTTGCAATCAGGCCAAATACAATACACAATGACCGGTGGGTTTATTACAGCAAGACAAGATACCAACAAGACCTTGGAGTGTTCTCAGCACGGATTTCATTGTGGAACTACATCGCTCCGAGGGATGCACTTGTATAATGGTAACTGTGGATACTTTCACCAAAATGGCACACTTTTCTCCTCTTCCAGGAGTTCCCTCTGCGCCCAAGATGGCATCAGTCTTCACTAAGGACATTTTTCATCTTCATGGGATACCTGAAAAGACCATCTCTGACCGGGGTAGCCAATACACCTCGCACTTCTGGAGAGCTTTCTGTGACAAGGTGGGAATCAAACAAGCCTTGTCTTTGGGTTTTCACCCTCAGACCAACGGGCAGACAGAACGGCTGAAGTCTTCATTTGAGCAGTATCTCTGCTGTTATGTTAACCAACAACAAGATAATTGCGTTACTTCCTCTGGGTGTGTTTTCTTATAACAACTTCAAGCACAGCGCTACCAAGCTCAGTCCTTTTTTTGTTCCTATGGTTACCATCCTTGTTTTTTACTACCTAATAACAGTACTGCTTCCCTCGTTCCTTCAGTAGACGCCATCCTTTCAAATTTCGCTGAAGCTCACAAGACTGCCAGAGTAGGTCTACAAGATAGTCAACTCAGGTACAGCAATCAGAGCAACCCACATCGCCAGACATCACCGATGTGGACTAAAGGCACCAAAGTTTGCCTTTCTACCAAGTATCTTCCACGATGGCTACAACCCACTAAACTGTCTCCTAGATATTTAGGTCCCTTCACAGTGCTGGAACGTATCAACCCTGTGGCGTATCGCCTTCGATTGCCCACACACATGAGCCGCATACATCCTGTGTTTCACTCCTCCCTTCTCAAAGCCTATCATGCTGATCCTTATGGACGTCCCAGACTCAGAACCCATGCCCTGGCAGATGAAACACCCGAGGAATATGAGGTAGGCAAGATCATGGACTCCCGATACAGAAGAGGACGTTTAGAATACTTAGTCCACTGGTAAGGGTATTCTCATACTGAGGACTCCTGGGAACCCGTTTCACATCTCCATGCCCCCATTCTGGTTCGGCACTTTCACCATAGTCATCCGGGTAAACCGGGTGGGCCGCCCCTAAGGAGGAGGCATATTGTCATGCACCTGCCTGTTTGGAGACTATGGAGTACTTGGCGTTTCCGCCGTCCTTAGGAGTGCCACCCGGCTGAACTCTTCATTTGAGCAGTATCTCTGCTGTTATGTTAACCAACAACAAGATAATTGCGTTACTTCCTCTGGGTGTGTTTTCTTATAACAACTTCAAGCACAGCGCTACCAAGCTCAGTCCTTTTTTTTGTTCCTATGGTTACCATCCTTGTTTTTTACTACCTAATAACAGTACTGCTTCCCTCGTTCCTTCAGTAGACGCCATCCTTTCAAATTTCGCTGAAGCTCACAAGACTGCCAGAGAAGGTCTACAAGATAGTCAACTCAGGTACAGCAATCAGAGCAACCCACATCGCCAGCCATCACCGATGTGGACTAAAGGCACCAAAGTTTGGCTTTCTACCAAGTATCTTCCACGATGGCTACAACCCACTAAACTGTCTCCTAGATATTTAGGTCCCTTCACAGTGCTGGAACGTATCAACCCTGTGGCGTATCGCCTTCGATTGCCCACACACATGAACCGCATACATCCTGTGTTTCACTCCTCCCTTCTCAAAGCCTATCATGCTGATCCTTATGGACGTCCCAGACTCAGAACCCATGCCCTGGCAGATGAAACACCCGAGGAATATGAGGTAGGCAAGATCATGGACTCCCGATACAGAAGAGGACGTTTAGAATACTTAGTCCACTGGTAAGGGTATTCTCATACTGAGGACTCCTGGGAACCCGTTTCACATCTCCATGCCCCCATTCTGGTTCGGCACTTTCACCATAGTCATCCGGGTAAACCGGGTGGGCCGCCCCTAAGGAGGAGGCATACTGTCATGCACCTGCCTGTTTGGAGACTATGGAGTACTTGGCGTTTCCGCCGTCCTTAGGAGTGCCACCAGGCTTTATTCCCTTCTCTGTACTTTTACTTCCTGATCTACAGGCTTGTTTTCAGGTTGTCCTTTTTCTATGTTCTCTGTTCTGTCCTCTTCCTGGTTTGCGGGTCTACTGTTTTGTTGTCCTTCTTCTCTGTCTATCTCTATGGCAGACGTGATCTACGGGCTTGTTTTCATGTTGTCTTTCTCTATGTTCTCTGTTCTGTCCTCTTCCTGGTTTGCGGCGCTACCTGTTTTGTTGTCCTTCTTCTCTGTCTATCTCTATGGCAGACATGAGTTACGGTCTAGTCTTTTAGTTTTTTCTCTCTTGTCCGTCTTCCATTTTTAGTGTTTCCATTAACAACACTTCCTACCTTAGCGTCTTCGCGTTGCAACCCTTTCCGTTTTCAGTGTTTTCGGGTTTACACGTTAGTTTTCCCTTTAGACTCATTGAGTCTTTCAGCTGTCTGCCGACTGCTTTCTCCACTCACTCCTCTTGGCATTTTTTTCCCTTTTCCGCGTTCGCGGTTTCCATCCCTTATCCGGGTCCAGCCCCGGTGCTTCTCTTCAGCGTCCCTCGCTACTCCTCTCCCTCTCTCTTTCCACCTCCTGCCGTGTGCTATTCTTTCATGGCAGTCCTCCTCCTTGCCCCTTCCTTTTCAACTTTTACGGACATCTCCACATCCCATCAGTCCGCTTATACTTACCACCATCTGGGCGCCAGATCCCATACCTACGGATCGAGTGGGAGTCTCCTCATCCTTCCTCTCTCGTGGACGTCTTCTTCAGATCTCGGAATACCATGAACCAACCTCCGACTACTTGAAGGACTTGCAAAGGAACATCCCCAGAGGTTTTTTAAGCTTTGTCTTTTTCCTCTTACAGGCGCTCTCGGGAAGTGGTCCTCTGCCTCCCTTGTAAATTCAAGGCAGCAGAGTGGCTTCTATCCGGGGGAGGCCGTATCTCTGCAAAAAAAAGCAAAAGGAACGTAGGAGACCAAGACGCCTGCGCTATTCATCTTCGGAAAACACAGGTGAGGAGGAGGGGGAAGTTGTCTTCAGTGACGATCACGAAGAATCGGACTTGTTAGACCTTTGATTTGACAGATAGGGAGGACTGTGCCTGTAGGCTGTGTCCCTCAGAGTACACTGACTATGTGTTTGTTGTGCGGTGTGGATTAGGTTGCTATCATGCGCTCCTTATCTCCTCCGAACTGTAATCTCAACGGTCACAATAGCTGTTAGCCTAATCTGAATTCTTTATTAATACCAGATGATAATCTGTCATCACATGATACTCAAGATTGCAAAAAGATTATTTAATGTTCAGGTATCACAAAAAAGCCGACATGTTTTGACCTGAGGTCCTCATCAGGGCATGATACTTAGTCTAACATGATTTCTATACATTGCCTAATTTGAGCACACATAACATGAATATTAATAGCATTCAAACTGGAAAAAAAGAAATTGGACAAAAGGACCATGCATCGAATGGAAAAACAACAAATTGTTGGTTCATTATTAGAAAATCCACCTCACAGCATGGTCAAGGGAGAGGGAGAAAGCAACAGGGGAATGGGGAAAAGAGAAAGAAGAAACAGATTATTTTGTTAGCCTCATTTGTGTACTATTACAATATGTTCTTTAGCCAGTGACCTGATATGTTTCTAATCAGCAGTGCCAACTAAACCCAGCATAGTGCACACCTCGTGTTAAAAGCACAAGTGCGCGCAAACCATAATGTGAATGCGTTTGAATCATAAAATAATTAAAACTCCCCATTCGAACGGGGTGTCTCAGGGTGCACTTCGTTGGTTGGCCAGGGCATGCGCTCTATTTGACTAAATGGTGCTAAAATCTGTATCATATAGAAAATATTATTTTAAAGAAGCGTGTCAGACTTCCTGTTAATGAAGCTTTAATGCTAGCGGATGAACATTATGAGGCCCAGTGTTTTACGGAACTCTTACCTGATTGTGCTCGGAACTGTCCAAGCAAGAAAAGATGCACGCTGTGAGCTTGTCAGTCTCAATACTAGTGAAACAGCTGGATTCCCTTTAAAATAAAATGGTAAGTGTGTCAAATTGTGATAAGAAATACCGTGGATGACAAGGATTCCAAAAGTCTTCAGCATTGTAGGCCTAATGACGCAGTTCCAACTGCCACCAGCGTAGCACCGTCGTGTTACTAATTCATGTGGACAAATGCCCTGTAACGCTCTCATGGGTCAAACATTGCTAACGAAAAAAATCTACAAAAGAAAACCGCAATCATATTGCATAGTTACAAAGTCTGTCTACATGGAAACCGAAGAAACGTTATCCCGAACTGTAACCTAGATTTAAAAGGAATTTCCGAATGCTGACAATACAAAAAATGCATATTAAAGAATTACAGGCTTACCATTTAAAGTGTAGCTTTTGGCTCCACTTTCCCTCAAGTCGGTACGTGCGGTGCGATCCCGCCAAATGATTCATGGCACCCGCCATGTTAAAATGGGCGCATAAAGAAATGTGACGTTGCACGAACATCATAAGTAAACACATTGATTCCAACGTGTATGTTCAATGCTGCTAATCGGTTAGTGTTGTAGTTGCATATTGTAAATATAAGGCAAAATGAAAGTGCGAAGCTTGACTGGAAAAACCTTGCGCAAGGATAGTACATTGCACAGCTAAGGCGGGCTTGTCAAGGGTGAATGAATGTATGGGATCATGATGTGGGAACATGATTACACCTACTCCAAAGTGGAGTGGAAGGCCCAGCCTTCACCCTGATGGGTGAGGACTGGGCTAGGGCTTGAAGATCCTGGGGGCCCCTGCACCGCAGTGGCTGCTGGAGGGCCCGCAGGACCTTCTGTTTAAAAAATAATTTGGTGTTGCAGGGGAGTCTCCAGGAGTGGCAGTGGAGGTTACAGGGGTGCTTGCGCGACGCCCAAATGACGTCCATGACTGTGCCATAAACTCTGACACACTTAGGGATTCAGGCGTAGCACATTTTGGTGAGTACAGGTTTCCTCGATGTGATCCTGAGGGCCAGATTCTGAAAACATTTGTTGCAAGTGATGAAATGCACGAGGGTGCTTAGAGACAGTTGCACATCTGTGTCGGGAGCATGATCCCAACACTAATGAATGCACAGGGGCTATTGAGTGCCTCCCTTGCACTGCCCTCAGCTCCCTGGAAATGCCCAAGACACCTTTACGCATAAGGTGATCTACGTGTTTTTGAAATGAAGGTCATCTGTGCATTTTTCAATTGCATTAATATTTGAGACACTGCCCCCAAGTGTCTATGATACAGTAATTGTGCAGTCATTATCAGCTCTGCTTCAGCCTCTTAAAGACTGTTAATTTGAATGCATCAAACAATTTTATCAGAGCCGTTACTCCAAACACCATACTACGTAGCTTTTTCTGGGTTCATAGCAGAGAAAACCTTTGGGTACTCTACCAGTGGATTATTGTCAGGGCTTTAAGTGGGTTAAGAAATCGAGGGGGGGCCCTCATTTGGTTGCGTGGCTTGTGGGGGGCGTGGCCTAAAACGTACGCAAATCGTAAGGTATGCACACACATATATATGCATGTTATATATCTGTGTGCATACCTTACTATGGTTTGTGTACTTTGCAAGCCATCTTTTCTAAACATAGAAATATGTATTTATATGTTTAGAAAAGATGGCTTGCAAAGTACACAAACCATAGTAAGGTACGCACACAGATATATAACATGCATATATATGTGTGTGTGCATACCTTACGGATTGCCTACTTTTCAGGCCATTTTTTTTGTAAACATTTCGGTTTTATAAAAGATGGCTTTGAAAGTACACAATTCAAGCCATCTTTTATAAAGCTATGACTACGGACAAAATTGACTTCATGGCAGGCGCATCTCCCGTCGCGGCTGCCGCCGCGACGAGATAATGCATCCCGCCCCGGCCCACTTAAAGCCCTGATTATTGTTGAACTTGTGCTCCACAAATAGCACCTGTTGCAAAGGCTGGAATGGGTGTTAACGGCCCTCGGACGTGAACACCTGCTCCAGTCCTTGGAACGGTTGCTCAACGCTATTGGCACCCAGTATTGCCAATCTGGTAACCCGGGGTGCTGAGAGCAGTGCATTTTCTTTCTTTTAGCGGGAGGCCACGTGGCGTCCCGTTCATGGAAAGAAAATACGTACATACTATGGCTGCCACAGAGCTGGAAGGCAGTGCTCCATAACTCTTCCATTTCCATCGCGGCCAGCAAAGGGAGACAGACCGAAGCCCGCTGCTGCCACAATCAGGTAAGTGGGGCTGAGGAGGGGTGTTGGAGTTACTTAAAAAATGAAGTGAATGGTGGGTGGGGACAAGATGGTGCTGCGGGGCGAGAGGAAGCAGCCATTGATTTGATGCAGGCTTCCAGTGGTGGAAATGGAAAAAATGTGCTGGGGGGATCCCACAAGGGCCATTGTGGGGGCAGAGTTTGGAGGAGGGGGCAGAGTTCCACGGAGGTAGAGTTCAGAAGGGGCAGATCAAAGGAAATGTTAAAAACAATATTTTAAAAATGGCGCAGTTTCTTTCATTTCTTGAAAAGTAGATAAACCATAGTAAGCATACCTTGCTATGGTTTGTGTACTTTTCAAGCCAGCACCGTCCGTGTCAAAATGTACTCTGACATCCCAAACTACAAATACCAGAATTCATTTGGCAAAGGCAATGATCACCGAGCCCACGAAGCTGGGGGCTCAGTGATCATTGCGTTTTCCAAATGGATTCTGCTTTCTGCTTTGGCCAGCGCTGCTTAGATCAGTAGTTCAAGCCTGTGATCAAAGGAACCTGATTGGCTGCTCTCCCCACCCCGGGCTGCTAATATGTGTTAAAGCTCCGGTTTTGCTGACTTGCTTCGTGGTTGATGATGTATTGAAATGTGACGTTTTTTTGCATCTCCTGTTTTTTCACCAACGATTTGCTACCTATCTTACCACAATGAACTATGGGCTAGCCAAGCGAGATGGGCTCTCTCCTCAGATGTATGCGTCTAGTGCAGCCCCGGGTCGCTTTCTTTTTTAGCAATGGTGAAATCTATAGTCCAAACTCAGGTGCTCACTGTTCCAGAGGGCCTGCTTACTATTGAACACGTTTACTACTCCCCTTTGGAATATATCGTACCCATGCTTAAAAGTTCCTCAGAGTAATGGGGTCGAGGTAAATCACGGCATGCAGAAGCCTTGCCATTTTTAGACTTTGGATGGAAGGCTTGTCTTCTGGTACCAGCGTCCTTGTGTGGGTCACTTCTGTTTTCTTGTGCGCACCACACAATAGAATGACAGCACCTTTGGCCTTCCTCAATAACATTTCTTATGTAAATCACAAAAATGGGAGCTAGTTTGTCTGTTTGTTTTCCAGCCACTCCTTGGGAGTCAGATTGTGCCCTGCTGGTTTGTCTCCAAGAATATGGTTCAACATTTCATACATACCACGTGGTCAGTGACTGGCGCTCAGGTGATGAAACCCACTTGCACGTACAATATTTGGTACCTGGCTCTCTTCTTGTAAACATGTGGTTATTAATACCTGACTCATTTTAGGTTGAGGTGCTGCTCAATTCTGTTGTTGCAAAGGTGTCTACAACACTAGACCAGAGCTGTCATGTCCTCTTTTTAGGGGCCGTATGGGAGAGGACTAAAACATACAACCAACAAAACAAATCCCATCAATCCGGCTTCCTCCCTTTGGGTTCTAAAACTGTCTGTGACAACAAAAAATTGCATACATAAACCACCTTTATCTCATTCAGGTAGACACACAAGATATCTCAAAAAATATACATATTTTAATCTCTATCACATAAAACCATAAAATTACAACCATCATCAGTGTCTCTACTATACACCATTTCATTAAACGCAAATTTGCATTTTTAACACATTATGATCTGTGTACAGTTTCACAAAATCCTATTCTACACAATCTTTACAAAATTCCCCATTTATGGGGAGTATAGTGTGTCAACACGTAGCATGTGTTTCTGGAATCTAGACCAATTAGTCCATACAACCCGATCCACTCGGTGTTTGTATTCTCCTAGATCCCGTCTTCAGGACACATATTCTTTGATGTAGTGCAACGATGTCATATACATTGCATTTTACACGATGTGGACCTTTCCCACCAATCTACAAAATTTAAAAAAACAAACAAACATACATATAAGTCTCTTGTGTGAATTTTATGTACTCCAACAATTGTGCCACTTTACATGTTTTATCTCATCTTTTCATTTTTCTGTTCCCAAGGGACATATCCGTATGTGTTATTTCACCAGGATACATTACGTTTCCACCCTTTTTCCTTTGGGTCAAAACCGTTGTTTGTGCTATCATCTTTTAGGCATACCACTATTGCCTTAATTTATTCAATAATTCATTACAATTTCATTTAAAAATTCATTTGAAAACACGAAGAATAACCTTATTATTTAGTATTCCTCCTGTGAACTCACTTCCCCACTTCGTCTACTTTACTTCACCTTGTTTTCACATCCCCAATACTACCGGTTTGGCGAGGAATCTATCACCATGTTCAACTACCCTGTGTGTAACATTAGAGAAATTATCTAATCCATACACAGTTTATAGCATTATAACATTCAACACTCTTACCAGCCGTGTGACTGTGTGACTTGTCCCAATGTTTTTACGGCGTAGTGGTAACTCACATCTTCTCAATACTTCCACTTCGTCGTATTAGTTTTCCTCATACATAACGAACTCGGGAGACGCACCCTACAATGTCATAGTAACACAGTTACTTTAACCGCTAGCACGGGTCTCCCTATTCTATTGTGTTTATTTCGTAATCTGAAGTTTACCTTGTTCTGGGTCAATCCTTCGCCTTACGCCTGCCCGTGCGGAGTAACGTCGTTCAACCGCTGATGTTATTTTATCGATCACGTGATTGATAATTATTTTACGTGATCACATGATAGCCTACGTGCAATGGACTACTCGAGTCCCGATTACTCATGGGATATGTGGTCCCAACCCTGTTATTTATTATAACCTCACGTTCTTGTTCGTAGGATCGCGTGATTGATAATTATTTTACGTGATCACGTGCTAGCGTGCATGCAAATGGACTACTCAAGTCCCGATTACTCATGGGATATGTGGTTCCAACGCTGCCACCTGCAATCACCTCTCGCTCTTATCAGTAGGAACAACATGTTCTATTCAACAATTTTCGCCACCGACCCAAACTCTATTAATGAATGAACAGACCCCACTCAATGGCAATATTAAGGCCATCTTTAACCGTATTGAGGTCAAAAATCCATTTTTGTTCGATCTTTCTTAATTTCAAATCTCTGTTCCCTCCTCTAGGGTGGGGGTCAATCACCTGTATGATGTACCACCGGATGTCTTCATGTGTATGCTTAGCAGCATCAAAATGAGCTACCAAAGGCTTGTCTGGTACATGATTTTTAACACAGGATCTGTGCTCACAGATCCTCTGTCGTATAGGTCTTTTTGTTTTACCCACGTACAATAAACCACAAGGGCAAATTATTACATAAATCGCCCATTTTGTGTTGCAGTTGGAGAACATACGGAGTTTCCAATTTCTGCCCTTTAAAACAATTTCTTTTATGTTGGAAGTCAGACAACACACTGAGCATTTACCACACTTGTAGTGGCCTACTACAGGCTGTGTATTCCACAATGTGGACTGAACTCCATTCTTTTCCAGACCGGCTGAATCATATGTATGGACCAATTTGTCACGTAAATTCATCATCCGTTTAAAGGCAAAGCGTGGTTTGCATATCGTGAAATCCTCCGTGTTTATCATCCCCCAATTCTTCAGTATACTGCGTCGTAGCGCATTGCTTATGGGCGAGAACGTCGATACACACGTGACTTTGTCTTCTTTAATCCTTGGCTGTTTCACAAGGCATTCCTGCCTATTAGTGTTTCTAGCCCTTTTCAATGATCTCCTTATTACATGAGATGGATAGCCCCTGGCTTTCAGTCTTGTAGACAGATCTTTACTACTTACATCGAAATCCTCTCTTTGGGTACAGTTTCTACGAATGCCTTTTTGGATTTAGAGATCTATAAAGGAGATAACAACACAGTGGGCACCCGACTGTTTAGAAAACCAACAGACAAAAACTCCTTACTGGTTTTCGACAGTTATCATCCAGCAAGTTTGCGCGAAAATTTGCCTTTCGGTCAATTTCTACGTATTCGTAGAAACTGTACCCAAAGAGAGGATTTCGATGTAAGTAGTAAAGATCTGTCTACAAGACTGAAAGCCAGGGGCTATCCATCTCATGTAATAAGGAGATCATTGAAAAGGGCTAGAAACACTAATAGGCAGGAATGCCTTGTGAAACGGCCAAGGATTAAAGAAGACAAAGTCACGTGTGTATCGACGTTCTCGCCCATAAGCAATGCGCTACGACGCAGTATACTGAAGAATTGGGGGATGATAAACACGGAGGATTTCACGATATGCAAACCACGCTTTGCCTTTAAACGGATGATGAATTTACGTGACAAATTGGTCCATACATATGATTCAGCCGGTCTGGAAAAGAATGGAGTTCAGTCCACATTGTGGAATACACAGCCTGTAGTAGGCCACTACAAGTGTGGTAAATGCTCAGTGTGTTGTCTGACTTCCAACATAAAAGAAATTGTTTTAAAGGGCAGAAATTGGAAACTCCGTATGTTCTCCAACTGCAACACAAAATGGGCGATTTATGTAATAATTTGCCCTTGTGGTTTATTGTACGTGGGTAAAACAAAAAGACCTATACGACAGAGGATCTGTGAGCACAGATCCTGTGTTAAAAATCATGTACCAGACAAGCCTTTGGTAGCTCATTTTGATGCTGCTAAGCATACACATGAAGACATCCGGTGGTACATCATACAGGTGATTGACCCCCACCCTAGAGGAGGGAACAGAGATTTGAAATTAAGAAAGATCGAACAAAAATGGATTTTTGACCTCAATACGGTTAAAGATGGCCTTAATATTGCCATTGAGTGGGGTCTGTTCATTCATTAATAGAGTTTGGGTCGGTGGCGAAAATTGTTGAATAGAACATGTTGTTCCTACTGATAAGAGCGAGAGGTGATTGCAGGTGGCAGCGTTGGAACCACATATCCCATGAGTAATCGGGACTTGAGTAGTCCATTTGCATGCACGCTAGCACGTGATCACGTAAAATAATTATCAATCACGCGATCCTACGAACAAGAACGTGAGGTTATAATAAATAACAGGGTTGGGACCACATATCCCATGAGTAATCGGGACTCGAGTAGTCCATTGCACGTAGGCTATCATGTGATCACGTAAAATAATTATCAATCACGTGATCGATAAAATAACATCAGCGGTTGAACGACGTTACTCCGCACGGGCAGGCGTAAGGCGAAGGATTGACCCAGAACAAGGTAAACTTCAGATTACGAAATAAACACAATAGAATAGGGAGACCCGTGCTAGCGGTTAAAGTAACTGTGTTACTATGACATTGTAGGGTGCGTCTCCCGAGTTCGTTATGTATGAGGAAAACTAATACGACGAAGTGGAAGTATTGAGAAGATGTGAGTTACCACTACGCCGTAAAAACATTGGGACAAGTCACACAGTCACACGGCTGGTAAGAGTGTTGAATGTTATAATGCTATAAACTGTGTATGGATTAGATAATTTCTCTAATGTTATACACAGGGTAGTTGAACATGGTGATAGATTCCTCGCCAAACCGGTAGTATTGGGGATGTGAAAACAAGGTGAAGTAAAGTAGACGAAGTGGGGAAGTGAGTTCACAGGAGGAATACTAAATAATAAGGTTATTCTTCGTGTTTTCAAATGAATTTTTAAATGAAATTGTAATGAATTATTGAATAAATTAAGGCAATAGTGGTATGCCTAAAAGATGATAGCACAAACAACGGTTTTGACCCAAAGGAAAAAGGGTGGAAACGTAATGTATCCTGGTGAAATAACACATACGGATATGTCCCTTGGGAACAGAAAAATGAAAAGATGAGATAAAACATGTAAAGTGGCACAATTGTTGGAGTACATAAAATTCACACAAGAGACTTATATGTATGTTTGTTTGTTTTTTTAAATTTTGTAGATTGGTGGGAAAGGTCCACATCGTGTAAAATGCAATGTATATGACATCGTTGCACTACATCAAAGAATATGTGTCCTGAAGACGGGATCTAGGAGAATACAAACACCGAGTGGATCGGGTTGTATGGACTAATTGGTCTAGATTCCAGAAACACATGCTACGTGTTGACACACTATACTCCCCATAAATGGGGAATTTTGTAAAGATTGTGTAGAATAGGATTTTGTGAAACTGTACACAGATCATAATGTGTTAAAAATGCAAATTTGCGTTTAATGAAATGGTGTATAGTAGAGACACTGATGATGGTTGTAATTTTATGGTTTTATGTGATAGAGATTAAAATATGTATATTTTTTGAGATATCTTGTGTGTCTACCTGAATGAGATAAAGGTGGTTTATGTATGCAATTTTTTGTTGTCACAGACAGTTTTAGAACCCAAAGGGAGGAAGCCGGATTGATGGGATTTGTTTTGTTGGTTGCAAAGGTGTCTGACATCAAGACAGTGATGGCAAGATTGCGTAAAGAAAATCGTGTTGGTATCATTATTTCTGTTATCGTGTGTAGCCTCAACTTAAATGATATACCTGCGGGTGTCCAGGACCACTTCTGGTTGCTAACCATATGCGGTGCTTCCAGAGGAACCTAAATTCGATGGCACTGTCAGCATTGTACAGCGTCCTCCTTTAAAATACGTGTCTTGACAGTGTGGGTGTGCCTGCGGTTAAGGTGAGGAAGGTAAACAGATTAGATGTTGTAATTGGTGTCTGAGATTGTGGAGTTACCCTATTTCAAGATGGTCCAGTGCTGACAGTAGATGACCTTATTAAATGCTGATCTGTACGTATTCCTCAATAAAATGTTTTTTCTTTTTAATAGTGTGGTATTGTTTATTTATAAAGCTCTTATACACAGGGAAGTGTTTCAAAGCACTCAAGGAGGGTGAGAATAGGGGATAAAAACAACTGTCACTCAGAACCCTTGATATTCTGAGACGATCATAGTCTGCACAGGCAGAGTAAGTGCGTAAAATACATATAACAGTTGGAGATACTGCAAATAGGCCTGACAGCGATTCTGCAGTTTTACCAGTGCAAATTAGGGATGAAGACGAGGGAGAACAGAGACGATCTACATGCATGGTGCATACAGATCGTGCAAGTGCACACAGTCACAGGGAGGGGTAGGTCCAAGTGCACCTGGTCGGTGGCAACAGGGGTACGTGCAGAGAGAGGTACTCTAATGGGCTAATTCTCAAGTGCAGTGAGTGTGGGTGGGCTGAAGGGCCCTGAGGCAAGTGCGAAAGAGGACTGGTGGGGGTGCCAGGGACCTGTGAGAATCTGAGGTACACCAGGCAGCCAGTCGGCAAACTGTGTCGAAAAGGAGGGAGAGAGGGATAGAGCAGAGAGAGAGGTTAGCAGGGTAGAGGGAGAGAGAAGGAAGAGGAGTTTCCGGAACTTAAGAAGGTCAGGCTCAAGACGGAGGGTGGCAGGGAGGCTATTCCAGAGGGAGCCACCTGCTGAGGATAAGGATCTCCCTCCAAATCTCTGCTTGGAGAACCGGCTCATTCACAGAAGGTTTGAGGTAGCTGAGCGGAGGGCTCGTGAGGGACAGTATTTAGGTAGATAGCATTGCAGGTTGGTTGGTCCCAGGCCCCAGAAAGCCCTGTGAATAATGTAGAGGGTCTTGAACTTGATCCTTTCAGCCACGGGGAGCCAGTGAAGGGATTTCAGTGCCGGAGAGATGCAGTCCCTGGGCTTGAGGCCAAGGATAAGTCTTGCGGTTCTGTTCTGGATGAGTTGCAGAGGGTGCAGGGCAGAAGAAGGAAGGTTGAGGAATAGGCTGTTGCAGTAGTCCAGCCTTGAGAGAACGAGGGCTTTGGAGACAGTGAGACACTCAGGGAAAAGCGAGAAAAGGTAGAGTTCCTCTGTGAAGGTGTAGTTGATAGTATTTTTAGAGATGTCCGAAATATGAGAGAAGAAGGAGATAGTGGAGTCAAAAATGCCCCCAAGGTTTCTTGCCTTGCAGGTGAGTGCGGGCGCAGGGCCAAGGGAGGCCGGCCAGAGTGAAAGTGGGTACAGGGGTCCCAATGTGAACAATCTCAGTCTTACTGGCGTTAAGGCAGAGGTTGTTTGTAGCACACCAGGACTGAATAGCAGACAAGCAGTCAGATATGAGTGAGGAGGAGGAGGGTGAGGGTAGCCTGAAAGAAAGTTGCGTGTCATCTGCGTAACACTGGAAGTTAGCGATGAAAGTGGTGATTACACGTGCCAGGGCAGCCATATAGAATTTGAAGAACCAGGGGGATAGGTTAGATCACTGGGGAAGGCCACAGGTTGAGAGAGCTATAGTCGAGAGAAAGGCTTGGAGTTCCACCTGGGATGGGCGGTCGGAGAGAAAGGATGCTAACCACGCCAGAGCCTGGCCCGTGTTTCCCAGGGTGTCACAGAGACGTGCAAACAGAATGTTGTGGTTGACCATGTCAAAGGCAGAGGAGAGGTCAAGGAGAATGAGGACAGAGGGAGTGTTAGTGTCAAGATTTGAGAGCAGGTCATCACAGGTGTTCAGAAGAGCAGTTTCTTTGCCTCTGGATGCTCTGAAGCTAGATTGATGGTCATGGAGTCAACCAATAGATTCAGTGTGGAGGGTCAGCTGAGAGATAGCCAACTTCTCCAGGAGTTTGCCCAGAAAAGGAGTGATGGAGATAGGGCAGTCATTTGCCAGAATGGAGGGGTCAGCAGGGGTGTTTTTGAGCAGAGGGTGCGGGTGCACAAGGTAGTGCTTAAGAGCAGTTGGGAAAATCTCCATTGAAAAGGAGAGATTGCAGAGATCAGCCGGGGCTGGGGCATCAATATTGTCTTTAATGGTTTTTGAGGGGTAGGGGGTCCACCTGTTTGGATGAAGCCTTCATAGATCAGACTTGTCTGGTGACCTCATCAGGTGTGACGGGTGAGAGAGAGGAGAAGGTAAGTGGGGGGGGGCAAGCGAGGCGCCGGTGTTGGTTTATGCTGTGGTGTGGAAGAGAAGGGTGGAAAGGATGTCTTGGGTTTTTGTGGTGAAGTGTGCAGCCAGGGCCGAGCATAGGTCCTGGGTGGGTGTGACAGAAGAAGAGGCTGCTGCAGGACTGGCCAGTACCTTGCAGACTTTGAAAAGTTCGGCCGTGTGTGGCAATAATGTATGCATTCTCCTGCTTTATGAACTATCGAGATAATTCTTGAAAGCATTCATATCTCAATGTGATGTGTAAATTCTCAACGAAATCTAGTACAGGTGGGCACCACTACTTTAAATTCTTCTCAGTTCAGAAACTTAAACAATATCATAAAATACTACATCTTGATATTTAAAGTCTTCTCAGCTCTGTGGTGAAAAAGGCCCTTGGCCAAACACACAGAAAGCTTGCCGGGTAACCCCATGTGAGAACCACAGGCTCACGTTTTGCCCAAGGGTTGGGCTGAATCTTTAAACAAAGCTTCACTTGTTCTCCAAAAGCAACAACAATATTTATTCACAACCAATATTCGCAAATCCAAATAAGTCTATTCAACAAAAAGTATGACACAGTTTGTTTTAATATATATACAGACATGAGCCAGCGTTGCGCTAATAGGGGTTCAAAAATTGCCTCTGCATTTTGGATAATATCCATCTTCAGGGCTGAACTCTTAACCAACACTCCTTGTTCTAACTGTGACGTTGTCCGGACATGCCGGCGGAGGCTGGCTTTAGACACTGTTGAAGCTGCAATGATGACGGCCCTGGCTCGCTCTTCCTTATGAACAAGAAGGAAAGATTAGAGACACACAGTTTGAACAAGGAGTGCTGGTTAAGGGTTCAGCCCTGAAGATAGATATTATTCGAAATGCACAGGCAATTTTTGAACCCTTTTTAGCGTAACGCTGCCTCATTTCTGTATAAATATATATATATATATATATATATTCTGTATATATAAATATTAAAACAAACTGTGTCATACTTTTTGTTGAATAGACTTATTTGGATTTGCCAGAATTGATATTGTATAAATGTTGTAGTTGCTTTTGGAGAACAAGTGAAGCTTTGTGTAAAGATTGAGCCCGACCCTTGGGCAAAACGTGAGCCTGTGGTTCCCACAGGGGTTAGTTACCCAGCGAGCTTTTCTTGAATTCTCAAAGAAAACAGAACAAAAATCTATGCAACAGCAGAGAAATCGCTGCGCAATACAGGCACAAATAAATGTGCATTCATGAGTGCATCTTATGCCATGAACGTATTTCTGTGGACTTTGTTTAAAGCGCACATTTTAATCCGCAAATGCAAGCACGCGCATCACGTCTGTTAGAAATGGGCGCATCACATCAGGTGCACAAAAAACGAGTCCAAGTACCCTCAAAAGCACAAGCAAAGCAAAAAGTACCCTCAAAACACCGTTTGGTTCCATGTCATCACTTTGGAACGCAACAAACTTTATCCAAGAACATCAATCGGCATCCAAAGGGAACTTAGGTGGCCAAAGGGGCGAGAAAGGCAGCAGATCCAACTCTTTCACCAGTTGTATGCCATTGTTAACGAGTAAAGTGTCTAAGACAAAGATTGTTGAAAAATGGTGAATGTATGTTAGGGAGAATTCTCCAGAATGGCTAATTTCCCTTACCTACTGAGTCCCTCAGTAGCTTTGCTGGATTTCTAGGATTTATTTTTTCACCTGGTAAGAGTGTGAGCCTTTTTTTCCCACTCTTACATGTGTTTTTGGCTATGTGTTGTACATATTACGTGTTCATGGACTGTGGAGCCTCACGTACTCCATAGGCATCATCTTTTTATTGTGTGTCACACAGCACCTTTAGTGCAGTGACACAGGGTTGTCTTTTTCAGAATTCCCACTGTAAACTCAATTTTTCTGGGACTGGCTACTGTCTCCCAGAAAAATGTAAAGTTGCCATTGACTTTATTAGTCATTTTAAATCCAAAGACCCAGTACAAACTATCTTTCACAGAGTACTGGAAAGGGTTAATAGTTATCCCTTTTGTCTGTTTCTCACGGAACATTATTTTGTTCCCCTTTCTTTAAGATTTGGCTGGTGGCAGTGGTACCTACCATTTTTTCCCTGCCGTGGACTATGGAAATAGCCTTGGTATTATTTTAGGCTACGTTAGTAGCCTCAAACTTAAACCTGCTGGACCTCTTTTACTTTATTTCGGTTCCGGCTGGGTTTATTCACCATTTCTTTTTGTAAAGGTCTTTCTCATGTTTTACTCTGGGCGCCAAACCAGCTTTTGTTCCTTTGTTCGCTGTCTTTTGGTGGGCTTCTGCACATATCTGGAAAGAGAGAGGCAAGGGGGAAACCCAAGACCTCCAAGAAAAAGACATATGGCACCCCTGTGCTACCAATGAGGACATCCCCAAGATTGTCCAAAGTCACACCTGTGACTCCTCCACCTGCTGAGGCTGAGTGTGAGATACAACCCTGTGTGGTTGATCCAGTTTCTGAAGAGTCAGACCTGGAAGAAGACATAACTTTATTTGGAGATCTGGATCCTGTTGACCATCCTGAGCTGCAGTCTTTACTGGCAGAAGGTGGAACCAACAGGGCAGACTTCGGCAGAGGACAAAGAGAGTGTCCTACTCTTGAAGGTCTTCACCTACAGGCAGCTTCTCAGCTCGATGGGCAAGAGCCCGTGAAGCATAGGTTTCACTGGGAAGATGGCCTCTTCTACAGTGAACCGACTGAGTCTATCCATGGGGACTGCAAAAGACTTGTAGTGCCCCTAGAAAACAGACTCCAGTTCCTACAGTTGGCCCATGAGATACCTTAGGCTGGTCATTTGAGTTTCAAAAAGACCAAGGAAAGGCTCTTTTTATACATCTACTGACCTAAGTCACTCATGTACTATGAAATCTCAAACTCACGTCTCGCTTATGCTTGATCAGCCTTAGGGGCACAATATAACCTAAATATGCGTAGGGTTAATGCTTGAAATGTTTGGAGATGTGCTCACTTCAGAGACGGTGGGTGAGGGACAAACTTATTTGTGTGGGGGGCATCTACTTTACACATTTTAATGAGACTATGCTAGTGCAGCTTCAACGTTACAAGCAGTTAACTCTCTCCTTCAAGTCTGAAAGCAACCACTTAAGGACTGCTGTGAGAATGAGCGGTCTCCTGTCCCCTCTCTGTCCTTCCAATCACTTCCCAGGCATGCAATCGGTTTTGTAGGGTGTAGGGTAACTCATGAAAAACAGTACAATAGATGCAAGTCACCAAAAGTGCACAGGTGCCTTTCTTAATGCATTGTCATGCCAGTCCCTGCAATATATGCCAGTACAGTATAAAAAAAACATTTTCATGCTGGCTGTGCCCAAACATTTCCATGCTGGCTCCACCAACATATGCTAGTATTCCCATATAAGAACATACTCATGTTCGCTTTGAGATGTTATAGTATCATTACTGACAATAGGCACAAAGCTGGCTCTGTCAATATATGCCAGTACTCCTATGTAAGGACATACTCCAGTTGGTTTGGCCATTAAAAGGGACATGTAAAAATAAGAAAACATGCCCAAACTGGTTCCAATGTAAGCCAGTCTAACCCCATAAGAACACGTATCATGCGTGCTTCATGATAGATGCTCAGTTATTAAAGAGTCATGCTACAGTAAGAAATATCCAGGTTGCTACACCAAAACCTCAGTCTAGCGAGGCAATACTACTTATCATGCTTGATTTATTAAAGATGCTGAATAATAAGTCATGCCACAGTAAGCAGTGGCTAGACTGGCTGCACCAAAATTCCACCTTAGACAGGTAATGACATACATAAACTTGGCTTTGCCCAAAAATACCAGTAAAAAATACAAAGTCAATAAAGGATGTGTCAAAAATTCCCTAGTGATTCCCAGTCTGTAAGGGCCTTATATATACACACATAGGCACGCGCACGCGCATCCCCTTTCACCCACCGGGCAGTCATACATCTCCTCACAAATTCATTCTGTGACGAATCAACTTCTGGGGCACCAGGGGTTCAGAGCTGAATATCGGTTTCTAAACCATCAATCAGCACCACACCTCTAGTACACCAGAAGGGATCCGAACTGATAGGAACACAAGTAAATTATAAACCTCTTTGTCCAAGTTTGGTAAAGTGGATGGAACGGCAGGCTTGAAAGCAAAAATACAATTATTACGCAATCATAAAATGGTCATGGTTGTATGAAAAGATCTACTTTATTATTATTAAAACAGACAGTTTTAGAACACTACAAAATACAACCCACCTTGAACAGGAACAAAGAGGACCAACAGTTTCACGAAGGAAAAGGAAGCACTCTGGATACTGACAGGAGGGTAGTTGGTAAAGCAATCAGTCTCACCTTTTCAAGGTTATTTGGTTTCGGCACCAAAGGAGTAAGGGGTCGTAAATGTCACTAGGGGGCTTTGGAGAAGGACCATGGGGACAGAACCACAATGTACTTGGTGCTTGAGATGTTCTTGATGCTTGAAAGCATCAAGTCGGTTCCAGGATGCTTTGCAGCTCCTGCGACAGAGTTCAAGATGGGAGACAGCTGTGGGTGTCTGGTGGCAAGCGAGGCTGGACGGACGGCTGCAGGCTGGCCTACACGGCGGCTCAGGGTCAAGAATCGTTGGCTCTGTGCTGGTTGACAGATCTGGTTCGCTGGTCGAGGCGTCTCGGAAAGGTTTCATGACTGCAGCGTGACAATAGTCAGTGGTGCAGCCGGTTGCGGTTCGAGGACTCGACTGCCTCGAAAATGTCCTTAAAAGATGGATGCTGGTTGATGCTTGTGTGGCACTCCTCTAGCTTCTTCACAGGGCTCGTGGTGTCCTTTCAAGGCGGACAGCCCAAAGCTGAGGAGAGTGTTTGAAGCCAATCACCTTGTTCTTTGTTCAGAGACTGTCTGGCACTTCCCACCTAGGAGGTTTGCTGGCAGAACTAGTGCAATCTGTGTGCTGGCTGAGTACCGGTTCTGGAGCTGCTGGATGGGTCCTCTGAGTCTGGTATCTCCCTCTGTTCCCTGGGAGATGTTTAGGGGAGGGATCTTGCTTCCATCTTGGAAATCCTGGCCTTCCTTCACTGGCATAAGATGTAAGGCAGACTGTACCTTCAGGCAGGGTCCCAATGAGCCCTTATTCTTACTCCCTTAAAAGCCATCGGATGATCAGCTAAGTGAGGGGCTTAGCCCTCTTTTAAAGACAAATGGGCCCAGTGATTGGTGCAGGGTAAGCCTACCTTAAGGAACGGACCCGGGGTCCCCACCAACAATCTTCTGTTATGCATGAGGTCAGGACCAGAGTACTTTGCAACAGGAAAGGTAAGAGGTGACAACATGTACTCCGAAGTCCCACCCATCTTCCTGTCTGTTGTAGATCTTGTTAACTTGGCCCTCTGTGGCTCTTGATCAAAGCACAGGTTTCCCTTGAAGTTTGTAATGAGAGCAGACTTTCTGTCTCCCTCAAATCACATACTTCTCCCACTGAAAGGAGTCCACCCTGCAGGGGTTGCCTACGGCAAAGAGTGGACCTGGACATGCCATTCACTCTCCTTCATACAGAGGGGTGGGAACTAGCTTCAAGGTGACACATTGCATATCAAAGAGGTGTTTGTTTTCCTTCCCATTGTTAAGTTCTGTGACCAAGCCTATTTGCAGGCCTGCTTCAATTACCTCTCATCAGTATGCACCACCACCACATAGAACTTGGACACTTTAACAGGGCGGTTCGATGGAGCCTTCTGATATTTAATTAGGCTGGCCATGGGAAGAGAAAGGTGTTGCCCTTCTCCTCTGGATGTTTTCGTACACCCCTCGCTGTCATCTGTCAAAAAATTGTGATAGGGAGGACTGCGCCTGTAGGCTGTGTCCCCCAGAGTACACTGGACTATATGTGTGTTGCGCGGCAAGCATTAGAACATGTGTGCGGTTTAGCCCCAAACATTTTCGGAGGTTGATCTCCCATCATTCCATTTCCTAAAGAATCATCCAAAAAAAGCCCAGGTGAGCACGCACTCCCCGTGCAGATGGTCGAATCCCTCACACATTCACACTGCATTCACCACACAGGCATGCACCCACCCACCCAGAACATTCACACCCACAATCACATTCATACTCATTCAGCCACCAGTCACTCAGCCATATGCCTTCTCTCACATACATGCGTGGATTAGGTTGCTATCATGCGCTCCTTATCTCCCAACTGTAATCTGAACTGTCACAATGGCTGTTAGCCAAATCTGAATTCTTTATTAATACCAGAAGACAATCTGTCATCACATGTTACTCAAGATTGCAAAAATATTACTTAATGTTCATGTATTACCAAAAAAGCCGACATGTTTCGACCTAAGGTCTTCATCAGGGAATGATACTTCATCTAACATGATTTCTATACATTGCCCAATTTGAGTACACATAACATGAAAATTAATAGCATTCAAATGGGAAAAAAAGAAATTAGACAAAAGCCCATGCATCCAATGGAAAAACAACAAATTGTTGGTTCATTATTAGAAAATCCACCTCACAGCATGGTCAAGGGAGAGGGAGAAAGCAACAGGGGAATGGGGAAATGAGAAAGAAGAAACACATTATTTTGTTAGCCTCATTTGTGTACTATTACAATATGTTCTTTAGCCAGTGACCTGATATGTTTCTAATCAGCAGTGCCAACTAAACCCAGCATAGTGCACACCTCGTGTTAAAAGCACAAGTGCGCGCAAACCATAATGTGAATGCGTTTGAATCATAAAATAATTTAAACTCCCAATTCGAATGGGGTGTGTCAGGGTGCACTTCGTTGGTTGGCCAGGCACAGGCAATCATAATATAATTGACAGGTGCCCCCATTACTGCATTAATTGATGAAGTATAGCCCAAAAAGCGTGCTCATGCAACATACAAATCTGTTTGAAATAAGAGAAAATCGTAATTACCGGTAGAGATTCGAAAAGTGCTCTCATTAGCATGCTCTCTATTTGAGTAAATGGTGCTCAAATCTGTATCATATAGAAAATATTCTTTTAAAGAAGCGTGTCAGGCTTCCTGTTAATGAAGCTTTAATGCTAGCGGATGAACATTATGAGGCCCAGTGTTTTACGGAAGTCTTACCTGATTGTGCTCGGAACTGTCCAAGCAAGAAAAAATGCACGTTGTGAGCTTGTCAGTCTCAATGCTAGTGAAACAGCTGGATTCCCTTTAAAAGAAAATAGCCAGTGTGTCAAGTTGTGGTAAGAAATACCGTGGATGACAAGGATTCCAAAAGTCTTCAGCATTGTAGGACTAATGACGCAGTTCCAACCAGGATGTGTCCTAGCAGTTCGGGCTGGACTGCCCCTTTTGGGGTGGGGCCAAGCCTGATTTGCATATGGTCTTTCCCTTCTGTAATGGCTTGGCAGGCGAAGAACGGTGGTCTGGAGGGTTGCCCAGAGCATTGCCAGTGGTTAAGATTAAGTCTAAACCTTCCAGCCATCACCTCTTTGTTTTTGCTATGTCACCCCGAGTGGGACGGGTATGCCCAGACGTGGGTCCCGTGCCTGCTGGGCCTAGAGACCCAAGCTACTCCTCACTGATGAGCCCCAACAAGGGCGAAACATGTTTGGGGATGCTTGTGGTCTCGTGCAGAAGGGATGTGTCCTAGCAGTTCGGGCTGGACTGCCCCTTTTGGGGTGGGGCCAAGCCTGATTTGCATATGGTCTTTCCCTTCTGTAATGGCTTGGCAGGCGAAGAACGGTGGTCTGGAGGGTTGCCCAGAGCATTGCCAGTGGTTAAGATTAAGTCTAAACCTTCCAGCCATCACCTCTTTGTTTTTGCTATGTCACCCCGAGTGGGACGGGTATGCCCAGACGTGGGTCCCGTGCCTGCTGGGCCTAGAGACCCAAGCTACTCCTCACTGATGAGCCCCAACAAGGGCGAAACATGTTTGGGGATGCTTGTGGTCTCGTGCAGAAGGGATGTGTCCTAGCAGTTCGGGCTGGACTGCCCCTTTTGGGGTGGGGCCAAGCCTGATTTGCATATGGTCTTTCCCTTCTGTAATGGCTTGGCAGGCGAAGAACGGTGGTCTGGAGGGTTGCCCAGAGCATTGCCAGTGGTTAAGATTAAGTCTAAACCTTCCAGCCATCACCTCTTTGTTTTTGCTATGTCACCCCGAGTGGGACGGGTATGCCCAGACGTGGGTCCCGTGCCTGCTGGGCCTAGAGACCCAAGCTACTCCTCACTGATGAGCCCCAACAAGGGCGAAACATGTTTGGGGATGCTTGTGGTCTCGTGCAGAAGGGATGTGTCCTAGCAGTTCGGGCTGGACTGCCCCTTTTGGGGTGGGGCCAAGCCTGATTTGCATATGGTCTTTCCCTTCTGTAATGGCTTGGCAGGCGAAGAACGGTGGTCTGGAGGGTTGCCCAGAGCATTGCCAGTGGTTAAGATTAAGTCTAAACCTTCCAGCCATCACCTCTTTGTTTTTGCTATGTCACCCCGAGTGGGACGGGTATGCCCAGACGTGGGTCCCGTGCCTGCTGGGCCTAGAGACCCAAGCTACTCCTCACTGATGAGCCCCAACAAGGGCGAAACATGTTTGGGGATGCTTGTGGTCTCGTGCAGAAGGGATGTGTCCTAGCAGTTCGGGCTGGACTGCCCCTTTTGGGGTGGGGCCAAGCCTGATTTGCATATGGTCTTTCCCTTCTGTAATGGCTTGGCAGGCGAAGAACAGTGGTCTGGAGGGTTGCCCAGAGCATTGCCAGTGGTTAAGATTAAGTCTAAACCTTCCAGCCATCACCTCTTTGTTTTTGCTATGTCACCCCGAGTGGGACGGGTATGCCCAGACGTGGGTCCCGTGCCTGCTGGGCCTAGAGACCCAAGCTACTCCTCACTGATGAGCCCCAACAAGGGCGAAACATGTTTGGGGATGCTTGTGGTCTCGTGCAGAAGGGATGTGTCCTAGCAGTTCGGGCTGGACTGCCCCTTTTGGGGTGGGGCCAAGCCTGATTTGCATATGGTCTTTCCCTTCTGTAATGGCTTGGCAGGCGAAGAACGGTGGTCTGGAGGGTTGCCCAGAGCATTGCCAGTGGTTAAGATTAAGTCTAAACCTTCCAGCCATCACCTCTTTGTTTTTGCTATGTCACCCCGAGTGGGACGGGTATGCCCAGACGTGGGTCCCGTGCCTGCTGGGCCTAGAGACCCAAGCTACTCCTCACTGATGAGCCCCAACAAGGGCGAAACATGTTTGGGGATGCTTGTGGTCTCGTGCAGAAGGGATGTGTCCTAGCAGTTCGGGCTGGACTGCCCCTTTTGGGGTGGGGCCAAGCCTGATTTGCATATGGTCTTTCCCTTCTGTAATGGCTTGGCAGGCGAAGAACGGTGGTCTGGAGGGTTGCCCAGAGCATTGCCAGTGGTTAAGATTAAGTCTAAACCTTCCAGCCATCACCTCTTTGTTTTTGCAGTTCCAACTGCCACCAGCGTAGCACCGTCGTGTTACTAATTCATGTGGAAAAATGCCCTGTAAAGCTCTCATGGGTCAAACATTGCTAACGAAAAAATTCTATATAAAAAAATCGCAATCATATTGCATAGTTAAAAAGTCTGTCTACATGGAAACCGAAGAAACGTTATCCCGAACTGTAACCTAGATTTATAATGAATTTCCGAATGCTGACAATACAAAAAATGCATATTAAAGAATTACAGGCTTACCATTTAAAGTGTAGCTTTTGGCTCCACTTTCCCTCAAGTCGGTAGGTGCGGTGCGATCCCGCCAAATGATTCATGGCACCCGCCATGTTAAAATGGCCGCATAAAGAAATGTGACGTTGCACGAACATCATAAGTAAACACATTGATTCCAAAGTGTATGTTCAATGCTGCTAATCGGTTAGTGTTGTAGTGGCATATTGGAAATAAAAGGCAAAATGAAAGTGCGAAGCTTGACTGGAAAAACCTTGCGCAAGGATAGTACATTGCACAGCTAAGGCGGGCTTGTCAAGGGTGAATGAATGTATGGGATCATGATGTGGGAACATGATTACACCTACTCCAATGTGGAGTGGAAGGCCCATCCTTCACCCTGATGGGCGAGGACTGGGCTAGGGCTTGAAGATCCTGGGGGCCACTGCACCGCAGTGGCTGCTGGAGGGCCCGCAGGACCTTCTGTTTAAAAAATAATTTGGTGTTGCAGGGGAGTCTCCAGGAGTGGCAGTGGAGGTTACAGGGGTGCTTGCGCGACGCCCAAATGACGTCCATGACTGTGCCATAAACTCTGACACACTTAGGGATTCAGGCGTTGCACATTTTGGTGAGTACATGTTTCCTCGATGTGATCCCGACCCAGGTCAAAAAGGATGACTTTAGAGACCATCCTGGAGTCATCCGATGATCATCGAACTACATTAGAAGTCATTCCCACATCATCAGAAGTCATCATGCTGTTAAAGTCATCAGCAAATGTCTCAGAATGGTGGGTGATGATTTGGGGATGAGCTTAGGATGACTTGCTGATGATGCTAACATCATCCCTATTTTAGCAAACTCTTTGTTCCTGATGATTTTAGGATGACTTGCCGATTACTTCAAGAGCATCACCATGATGATTTGGGGATGAGCTTAGGATGACTTGCTGATGATGCTAACATCATCCCTATTTTAGAAAACTCTTTGTTCCTGATGATTTTAGGATGACTTGCCGATTACTTCAAGAGCATCACCATGATGATTTGGGGATGATTCTGGGATGACCTGCCGATTACTTCAAGAGCATCGACAGGTTTGCCCCGGTGATTCTGGGATGACCTGCTGATTACTTGACAAGCATGTTTGTCCCTGATGATTTGGGGATGATTCTGGGATGACCTACTGTCAAGAGCATCGTCATGAAACATGTTTGTTCTTGATGATTTGGGGATGGCTTACTGATTAATCACAGAGTTTGTAGGATGATTTGCGGTCTAATACGGATAGTCTTTCAGCTTTTGCTTAATTGCACTTGTGCTGAATGATTTTTTAATGCTTTGCTAAGCACATCTGTTTGGCATTAGTTTTAATTGCATGTAAAAAGCATAATATGGATATGATCATTTAAATTGCAACACCCAATGTAAAAGTGCTGAACCATTGACCAGGAATCACACTTAAAAAGCATACATGCCACAGAAATAGTTTTCTTGCAGTAATAAGTGACTAACGCATAAGTATGGGAATTCACCGCTAAGTACATTCTATAGTCAAAAATAGTCATTTTAATTAGTCATCATGCACCCTTCCAAACCAAATCCATGTGATTCAAGACACATATTGGTAGAACTTGCCATGGAGCCCAAATTAAGCCACAATTATCCAACCTTAACATTTGTTAGACAGTAATCAGTGCACTCATTTTACATTGGTGCCTATCACGCAATGACTACTGTTCTGCATGAGTACAGCGAGGAGTACGGTCTAAAATGATTACTCAGGCCCCACACTACTACAAACTTGGAGTGATCCCAATCATATGTTTGAATAAGGCTTCGACTGGCAGTCTATACACTTCCCGAAGACAATGTGAGCTGGCAAGATAAGCGACTGAAACAGGATTACTTCAATGATTCCAAAATGAAATCATGTCCAACCAAAATTTTTCCAAAAAAGAAAAATTGCATATATAGCGCTATTCTTTCACTTCTGCCAAAAATTCAATTACTTCAGTACAAGTTATGTGAAATGTTTTCACTGGACATAAAAAGTCAAGCTTATCATATATGAATGATAATAGACTCACTTTGTCATATTGCCCAATCCACATTCATACTGCCCTGTCTATGTACATACAGAAAGTACATCAAAGCTCCTGGTATGTAGATAAAGTGTGTCCTCCATTCTGCTGGTAACCACAAGCAAAGTCTCTCAAGTTAAACTGACTCACCAAATGTCAACCACCACAAGTACAAAAGAAAAGATTGCCCACACAATATAGTTTGGTTAAAAATATAGTCTTTATATAAACGTTTAGATATAAATTAATCTCAACATTACAGGTGAGTACATTATTTCATATGAACACCCCATTATGTATAGGAGCTAACACAGGGTCTCCAGAAAATATGCACTTACCAGACCTGGTTCACCAGGTCTGCCACTTAATGATATAGACCACTAACCATAACATCTCAACAGAAAGGTGCAATTAGTCTACCAGGCCCTTCCCTTACACATAGAAGGAAAAGACAGGTATGCAGACCACACTCAAAAGGTGACAAAGGAAATTTAAGATGGATTCACCGGCCCCCAAAAGCTGGTCACACATGTCCCCAACACATATTTGGCCCTAGGGAACAAGTAAGGGAAACACACAGTAAAAATACTAGCAGCACTTAATGGAAGAAGGGGTTGAGTGGTGAATGACCAGCTAAACTAGAGAACCCATCCCACAGGTGAGTTTAGACAGCTGTTTAGGAATTCCCAGTTTAGGGTTATGGATTCAAGTTGCTAGCAATGGGCCCATTGGGGTTGTATAAACATTTCTAAAAGTAGCCCCATCTAGCTACAAAAGTAAGCAAAGTGTTTCTCGGGGCTTCCTTGAAGCCTAAAAGATGCACTTCCAGCATGTGTTTGAATGTAGGAAACCAGTTATGTTCAATCCAATTCAAAACAATTTGGCATTTCAGATATAAAAGTTTCATTTTCAACTTTGATGAAAAAACATACCTTTTGTATTACTGGTATGTGGATGGCTAGTGTTTGAAGAATCAGTTTCTACGATGAAATGTTCCTTCTGCAGCCACACATAAAACCAGTATTAGAATTGCATAATTGTCATACAGGTCTTGCTTTAAGAGCCAGAGAGTGTAAAGTATGAATGCACAGAATAGAGAAAACAAATGACATGTAATGAAAGCAGACTTAATTTCCCAACTTTAGAGGTAGTCAGGCGGTTAGAGGTAGTCAGGCGGTTAGAGGTAGTCAGGCGGTTAGAGGTAGTTAGGCGGTTAGAGGTAGTCAGGCGGTTAGAGGTAGTCAGGCGGTTAGAGGTAGTCTGGTTGTTAGTGACCAAGCCGAATACAGGAGTTTATTTTTGGTGCACTTTCACCCCTTTTTGTTTTAGAAATATTTGCTTGTTTTTAGGAAGAATGTATTTTTGGGGAGTAAAAGCATGTAGGAGACCTCTTATCGGTAGAGTTGCATTGAACGTTAATATATTTTACCAGTGCAATCCATTTTTTGTAAGGTCCTCGTTTCTTTCCTTTTCCTCGAGGGGGCCTTTCATCCATTTCCATTTGTATGGCTGTGTTGGTTGACAGAAATACCCTAACCAGATTATACAAGCAATTAAAAGTTAGTCAAATAATTAAGATAACAGAACAGAATACAGGTGGCAAAAGGGGTGCCCTGCGTATTCATGGATACCAAGGTGCATTTTTAGCCGTCTAAAATGTTGGGCTAAAATGGAAGCCATGAGGCCTAAACATAGCATGCACCCCCTGGGTGAGAATCCTTTGGCATCCCAGTCAAAAACAAGCACCCAGCACCCTCAAAATCCCCATTGTGGCAAGGGTAAAGCTTGAGACTATGTTGGGCCAAAATGGAAGCCATGAGGCCTAAACATAGCATGCACCGCCTGGGTGAGAATCCTTTGCCATCCCAGTCAAAAACAGGCACCCAGCACCCTCAAAATCCCCATTGTGGCAAGGGGAACGCTTGAGACTATGTTGGGCTAAAATGGAAGCCATGAGGCCTAAACATAGCATGCACCCCCTGGGTGAGAATCCTTTAGGTAGCAAGGCAGTGGTAGAAGAATTGCAAATAGCGGTAATTTCATTCAAACCAGTGGGGGGCATGTTTTCTGGGGTCATAGACACAGATAAAGTGGCATTTGCATCATTAGGTAGCAAGGCAGTGGTAGAAGAATTGCAGATAGCGGTAATTTCATTCAAACCAGTGGGGGGCATGTTTTCTGGGGTCATAGACACAGATAAAGTGGCATTTGCATCATTAGGTAGCAAGGCAGTGGTAGAAGAATTGCAGATAGCGGTAATTTCATTCAAACCAGTGGGGGGCATGTTTTCTGGGGTCATAGACACAGATAAAGTGGCATTTGCATCATTAGGTAGCAAGGCAGTGGTAGAAGAATTGCAAATAGCGGTAATTTCATTCAAACCAGTGGGGGGCATGTTTTCTGGGGTCATAGACACAGATAAAGTGGCATTTGCATCATTAGGTAGCAAGGCAGTGGTAGAAGAATTGCAAATAGCGGTAATTTCATTCAAACCAGTGGGGGGCATGTTTTCTGGGGTCATAGACACAGATAAAGTGGCATTTGCATCATTAGGTAGCAAGGCAGTGGTAGAAGAATTGCAAATAGCGGTAATTTCATTCAAACCAGTGGGGGGCATGTTTTCTGGGGTCATAGACACAGATAAAGTGGCATTTGCATCATTAGGTAGCAAGGCAGTGGTAGAAGAATTGCAGATAGCGGTAATTTCATTCAAACCAGTGGGGGGCATGTTTTCTGGGGTCATAGACACAGATAAAGTGGCATTTGCATCATTAGGTAGCAAGGCAGTGGTAGAAGAATTGCAGATAGCGGTAATTTCATTCAAACCAGTGGGGGGCATGTTTTCTGGGGTCATAGACACAGATAAAGTGGCATTTGCATCATTAGGTAGCAAGGCAGTGGTAGAAGAATTGCAGATAGCGGTAATTTCATTCAAACCAGTGGGGGGCATGTTTTCTGGGGTCATAGACACAGATAAAGTGGCATTTGCATCATTAGGTTGCAAGGCAGTGGTAGAAGAATTGCAGATAAAGTCCATATGATACCCGAGAGTATTGTGTGTTTGTTTAAAAGTTTGCCGACACTTTTTTGAAATGCCTTAAGGCGTCATGACGTGGGGACGTTTTTTTTTACGTACGACGCACTGTGATGATGTAGCTGATGAAGACAATCATGGAGGAAGGAGGACTTCATGCCGTGCACCGGCAGGTATATTTAGCTGCTGGTGGCTTTGTTTGTTCTTTCGGTTTTGGAATTCTGCAGCATCTGGATCTTCGTCTTCGTCGTCGTCCTCGTGGCTGTTTCCTCTTTGTCCTGGTAAGTATACAAGCTCCCAAACAGAAGCCACATGGCATATGGCCGCCATATGGTCCTCGAGGATCGAGCTATTAAGGATTGATCCTGTTCGCTGTCTCGTCTCTCCCTTCTTCGGCTTTCTTCTTCCATTAACCTACAGGTTCCTGACCTGGACTCTAACGAAATATGCACACTGCACTTCAGCCAATACTCTGGATTTTCTGGTCTCGGACCTCTAATATAGACCCGAGTTCCCTGCCTTTTCTCCTCTTCCCGCTGCCTTCAAAACAACAAATGAGATCCAAAAGATACACAGTGCTCAGAATGCGTTTGTTCTGTCGAACCTGATGTTTTTAACCACTCGTCTCCCATACAAGGGGGATCAAAATGTACTTTGTTTACAGGCTGAAGGTATACTGCTGAAATCTTCAATGCATTATCAGCTTTCCTTACTGTTCTGGAACGTGTTGCCATTTGTTAATCCATGCAGTCACCATGTGTCCCTTCTTTACAGGCTTCACTCCCCTGATGATCCCGTTCTCTCCAAAGTAGGCTAATCCAGTTGCTCCTCCTCAGAGGCGTTCTTCTTTCTTTTTTTTTTTTTTTTTTTTGAAATTTTTTTTTTTTTATTTGATTTAGTTGTTAGTACAACTTTACAAATTTTCATTTTTTATAAATAAACAAATAAAATCACCATTTAGTTACAGCATATAAAAAAGAGAAAGAGAGAAAGAAAAGAAAGAAAAAAAAAAAAAAAAAAACTATAAAATTATAACTAAATATTTTTCCCTCTTTTTCAAGTATAAAAGGATACAACTTTTTAGGAAATTCTTTTTACATAAGGAAATGCTATGTCAAGTAATTGTATAGCAGCAATGATGATCGATATTTTTCTTGCACTGAAAATTTCATACCATATTTCATCATAGGATCGACTGACATGTTCTCGTGTCATTTCTTTCATCAGTTTAAATCGATGTGGAACAAAGGCATTACATTGGACAATGATATGAACAAGCGTTTCTGTTTGAGATTTATCATTACAAAACCGACAATGGCTCTGCTTCTTTGTGACCACACCACGTCTTACCAAAATTTCATTGACTGGCCATAGATTAAATCGCAAGCGCAAGATTTTCGTTCTTAAATTTACAGATGGACATTTAGTGAGATATTCGGCCATACTACCAAATTCCTTGTGACCAAAGAGAGATCTATTAAAGTCTTTTAGTCTTAGGCATTTTTCTTGAGTGGTTATCCAATTGGTCTGATACATTTTAGTCTTTGCTCGATTCGGATTTGCAATCAATAGATCAATTGATATATGTGCTTCAACAAGGGCATTCATGACATGTGTTCTCCATCTTTGTGGAAATAAATGAGTGGAGAATAAAAGGTAATTTGCTAAGATGGCAAGGCTATCTCGCTTGTTTATCCCCATAAGACATTTTCTTAGAAGGATGCACATTTTCCATGTGACTTGAGCATGAATGGACAGCAGGCCAAGTTCAAACCTCAGTAACATGTTCGGTGTGGACTTGGGGAGTCCAAATACTCGTTTCCAAAATTTTGCTTCAATACTATTCCAGAATTTGAGAGTTCGTGGGAGCAGAGATTCCATACCATATATAAGAACAGGTATTACCTTTTGCTGGTAAAATTTCATAATCGGAATGCAAGTAAACTTACCAAATCTTGCATGAATTATTCTGGCCTGTGAAATTAAACCTGTTAGTTTGGTTTGAATTATTGTCTCCAGTGCATTTTCTGAGGCAAAGTTGTTAAAATATACTCCTAAATATTTGTATTCGTTCACGATCTGTAGTTTTTTATTGCATATCGACCATGTATATTTAGTCCGTAGAGACAACTTTTGTTTCCCAAGGATAATAATTTGTGTCTTATGTTCATTCACTGTGAGGTTATTTTTTGTTACATAAAAGTCGAGGACATTTAATAAGTGTTGAAGCCCACTGGGAGTTTGGGAAATGAGGACTAGATCGTCAGCATACAAAAGCCAAGCAACAGCTTGATTTCCCAACTTTGGGGGATCAGATTGTGCCACCGCGAGATCATCCGCCAAATCAAGCAGAAATAGATTAAAAAGAGTAGAGGCAAGTATGCATCCTTGCTTGAGCCCCCTCTCAGTTGGAATAGATTTAGACAACAGGCCCTCTAAATTAAGTTTCACCTGGACAGAAGTGTTAGAGTGTAGCAAACTCACGATTTTTAACAGTCTCCCTGGGCAACCGTAATGCGCCAATTTCCTCAGAAGACGCACTCGGTCAACGGAATCAAATGCCATGCGGAAGTCCACAAATGCAACATATAAGGGTTGCTTTCGCATGGCATAGGATTGTTTAATTGCATTAAGAATGGTCAGATTAATAGCTGTTCCGAGACCTGCTACAAAACCCGATTGAAACGGGTCTCTACGCTTGTACTGGAGAGACCAGTTGTTCAGATCACGCAATATTAGCCTACAGAAAATTTTTCCCGGTACATCTAATAAGGCAATAGGTCGATAGCTCAAGGGATTTTGCCTATCTCCTTTTTTATAAATAGGGACAATGATAGAATGTGTCCAGGAACTTGGAATTTTTTGAAGGTATATGATTAATTGAAAAAGTGAGTACAGAATTGGTGCCCACATATCGATATGTTTCTTTAAGACTGCGTTCGAGAGTCCATCAGGCCCAGGAGCCCGTGACATGCTTGATTTATTAATATAATAAAGAATGTCATCTTGATCAAATTTTAAAGTAAAAGGTGACATTATCATGTCCGAGGGCTCGCTTACGGTTGGAGCAAGATATATGGATGAAAAATGATTGCACCAATCGTTTTCCGACACTCCATTTATATGAGAAGATACTTGCGATGCGTTAGTTACTGAGTTTAGGAATTGCCAAATTTGTGCTGTATTTTTGTTCTTAATCTGGTCTAACATAGCTTCTCCTTCTTTTTGTTGCTTTGTTATTTTGTATTCTTTCATCCAATTTCTATATGCAGTTTTGATAGCTCTTAATGTGTGAGTCTTTAAAGATGGGGCTAGTTTGAGAGCTTGTCGCTTTTGTGTTTTAAATAGAGCTTTCCTAATTCGAATGGCAGTGTCATAAGGTTGAGCAGACTTTTGTTTGATGTTTTGTTTTGTGGCATATAATTGCATAAGATCAAAAGGGACCAATCTATATGATTCTACTGACATTTGAGAGATTTCTACATAAGATCTTATATGGTCACGGTAGCATGTTAAGGACTCGTGAGACCATTTTAATCGATTTAGAGAGTTATTGGTTTCGTATTTGCCCATAAGTGATTGAGTTTCTACAAACGGTGCTGGGGTCAGCCTGATCTTAAATGTTAATGGACAGTGGTCACTGTATTGTGATGACTTGATGGCAAAATCAGTAGTGTGCGCGAATAGATTTCTGGAAACAAAGATAAAATCAATAATTGCTGACTGTTTTTGGCTATGCCATGTCGGTAATGGAGGTGAATCCGCTGCACTTGTGCCATTCAGCATAATTAAATTCCATGTCTTCATGAATTTGTTCCATAATCTTATACGCTCAAGATCTTTTAAAGTTTCTTTGTTAAGAAGATGCAAATTCAAGTCACCTGCAATAACAAAATATATAATTTCTCGCACAAGCATAACATTTTCCAGGACATCTGTTATATCTTTCAAAAACTTGGCAGTTGTAATGCCCATTGGATTCCAATAAACATTAATACAAGCAATTTTGAGAGAACTAACCGAAATATAGGAGCATTGGATGAACGGGTTGTTAAAAGGCAATGGAGAAAGGTGGATATTTGCTAGCACATTCGATGCAGTAAGCAGACCTGACATGGGTCTACCTCTCAAAGCACACAATGCTGGCTCAAGTAGTATATCGTAATTGTTCCAAGTTGGTGCAGTGGACAGCCAAGTCTCTTGTAAAAAAACCAAATCATAATCACTCAGTATGCTCTCAGGGTTATTAATAAGATGAGAGAAACCTCGAGTGTTCCAACTTAGCACCGACAAATCACTCTGCTCCCTATTTCGATCTAGTTATACTCTAGTAATGACATTTAAGTTCTTGTACATAGGTGTATCAGTTTCATTTCTATGTTTAGGGATGTATGGTTGAAATCTATGGGTAGACTTCAAGCAAGATTTGATAGGTCCTTCATCTTTGTTATTGCGTGAGAGTGCAAATCCTAAATCAAATAATTCATTCCGGGCAGCCCAAATGATGTTATGAATAATTAGAGACCGACACCATATAAGGACTGTTGTTAAATCCTCACTACGGGGGAATTCAATCTGATCAATATCATTAGAGTCGATCTCTCGCAAGGATTTCACATCCGAGAAAAGTCTAAGAATGCTTTGTCGATTCATGTTGTATGATGTAGTTAGATCTTCTCGTGCCATTAAAAGCAAGGAGTGTCTATTTTCTACTTTTGTTTGTTGTCTTCTGCCAGACTGTGTTGGTTTATCAGAAGTGAGCTTTGGGTCTTGGTTAGCGAATTGATGTAGGTTTGATTGTTTTTTAAATTTATCATCTTTTGGATAGTTTTGCATTTGAGCTTTGGAATTTAACATCCATAGGCGTGCAATGGACTCTTTAATTTCATTTAGATCTGACTGCGACATGTTATTATTAACAGACCCCTCTCGTGTTGTTTCCTCATCAGCATATGGCAATGAGTCAGCAAACGATACTCGTTTTACTGATGGCTTTATTAATTCACTAGGCATCGCATAGGGTGTAGGATCCGGAGAATTGAGAGTCGAAAATTTTGCTGGACCATTAGTTATGATTGGAAAGACTGGGGGGTCAAATTTACGTGTCTCCAGATATAAATCAATTTCCTCCCTTAATGCTTTTCTTGAAGATGCAACTACATCTGTCACTTTTGTATCTGGTACACTGACCACATTTGTTTTTTCAACAGTGGTTCTCGAAGGCACACAGGCGTGTTTATTTTGAGTTCTAAGAGATAAGCTTTCAGTCTCTGCTAATGTGATCAGATCGTTCAATGGGGGATGATCCATGATCATTCCCACTGACTGGGTGCTGACGATGTTTTTTGTCTTCTTAGATTTTGCTAGAGCAACATATTTCTTAGTTATGAGGTTCGCTGCTGTTGTTGATCTAGAATTCGCCCTTGTGATATTATTGACAAATTGTTTGATAGATGGAGTGGCTGTTGCTTTTACAGTTTTCATATTTTTTGTTTTTTTTGCAGCCGTTTGGTTAGAGCTCTTCTTTTTTGAGAGATTCTCATTCACTTCATTGATAGTTTTTTTATCAAAGACAGAGTAGGTCATTTTGTGTGTTTGAGTACATTCTAGTTCTTTATTCCTATCTTTTTGTGCTGAAGAACATTCAATGGAGGGTAATATGACAGGTTCTTGGGGTGCCATTTTTTCTACTATGATACCTGGTACGAAGGGAACCGCTGTCTTGGAAGAGTATGGAACACTGGATTTGTGTGATTCGAGACAAGTTTGAGAGTCCATAATAATTTCTACGATTTGACAATCTGGGTCTTCTATAGTTTGAGTGCTTATACAGGTCCCAATCACACTTTCCTTTAATGTACAACTCGGCTTCTGGGCCAGAGACTCGGCTATTTTTTGTTGTAAATGAGTGACATTATTTATTTTTACATTAATATCATCATGTAAAAGGGACATCTCTGATAATAGTTTGGTTTGATTATTTTCAAGAGTTTTTACATTAGCAGTGAGGCACTTTAAGGTGCTATCCACTGATTCAAAGAGCTTCGCAAGAGCCATTAATGCTATATTCATGACTTCTAAAGTCAGATTTTCAGATTTGTGATTAGTGAAAGATCTTTCAAGACTCGTAAGATTATTATTCGATCTTCGTGGAGTTGGTGGTATGAATGATACCTCCAGAGTCGATAGGTCACAATCAGGACGATGGAACATATCTGGAGATTGTGATAATTTAGAGCCCTCTACTCTAGCCGAGCAATCCGAGTTGTTATTCTCTAGAGCATTTGTTAGTTCACTTGGTTTTTCAAGTGTTGCAGCAGCTCCAGGTTGCACAACACCAGACAAAGCATTTTTTAAAAGCATACTGTCTGACATAGAGGCAGGCATTTTAGAGGTTTCCAATGTCTCTTTTAAATTCAGGTTGTCATCTGATGTAAGCACCCGCTCACCCCCACTACCTATTTCAGAGTTAGTTGGTACCATATCAATAATATCATTAACATGCACAACAGTTACCATCTGATTAGTCAGGGGTCCTGGGGTAGTCGTTCCACACTGCGCCCCGAAGCCATATTTCCGAATGTCAGCATTTTCCTTCGGTGGTTTTTTCATTTTTTCCTTTGATTTGCATTTGATTTGAGCAAAGTGTTGGACAGGCGTGGAACAGATATTTGTTGCAGGACTTGGTGGAAGTCTTTCGACCGCCGACGCAACCAGCAAAGGCTGTGTTTCTGACATTATTCGAAGCCGTGTGTTCGTAGGCATATCGGTTGTAAGACGATAGATTTCGTTTCTTTTAGTGGTCATGCTTTAAATATAACGACACAAGTTTTATGACCAGAACAGACTGTGTGGTAGAATGCTCTACCGTTTAAGAATAAGAATAAGAGAGAAAAGAAGAAACGAAAATGAAAAGCAAGAGCCCCGTGGACCCCCGTGGACCCCCGGACGCCGCGGCGAAGCGGCAAAGCGGGGACTCCACGGGGACTCACTCGGGTGCGCGCGCGCGGTGCGCGCGGATCGGGGCTTATGTAGGCCCGCCTCCACCAGGGAACCAGCACAGAGCCTAAATAAATATAAATAGGCTGTGATTAATATAGTCCGCCTTGTATATGAAGTAAGAAGATGAAAAGTTTTCTTGGAGGTTGATATCACCTGCTGGGCGTTGTAGTCCGGCGAAGTACAGTAAATATCCAAAGCAGAGCAGACTGCAGCAGCGTGTAGCGGCAAAGCGGGGACTCCACGGGGACTCACTCTTTTCCTGTTTCCTGCAGTTTCGCGTTGCAAGTACTCGCTTCCCAGCTCCGGTTTAGACGCGTGTTCGCTGCCTTCTCTCCACTTCCCGAGGCCTTCAAAACAACAAATGAGCTCAATAAGATACACAGTGCTCAGAATGCTTTATAACACCTATTATTCAACTTATAGCCGTAACCCGCTAGACGTATTGAAACGTGGTAAAAACCAGCTAGAAAATGTACTTTCCTCGCGTTTTGGTAAATGCTAATTCTGTTGCGTTTCCTGTTTGTACAGTGTCCGTGCGTTTGTTCAGTCGAACCTGATGTTTTTATCGTCTCCTATACAAGGGGGATCAAAATGTACTTTGTTTACAGGCTGAAGGTATACTGCTGAAATCTTCAATGCATTATCTGCTTTCCTGACTGTTCTGGAACGTGTATTTGCCATCTGTTAATCCAGTCACCATGTGTCCCTTCTAGTTTACAGGCTTCACTCCCCTGATGATCCCGTTCTCTCCAAAGTGTGTGGATGATATGCGTGCGTTGTGTAGGGGGATTTTCTTTTAATGTATGTGTGTGGATGATATGCGTGCGTTGTGTAGGGGGATTATTAGAAAATCCACCTCACAGCATGGTCAAGGGAGAGGGAGAAAGCAACAGGGGAATGGGGAAAAGAGAAAGAAGAAACAGATTATTTTGTTAGCCTCATTTGTGTACTGTTACAATATGTTCTTTAGCCGGTGACCTGATTTGTTTCTAATCAGCAGTGCCAACTAAACCCAACATAGTGCACACCTCGTGTTAAAAGCACAAGTGCGTGCAAACCATGATGTGAATGCGTTTGAATCATAAAATAATTTAAACTCCCAATTCGAACGGGGTGTCTCAGGGTGCACTTCGTTGGTTGGCCAGGGCATGCGCTCTATTTGACTAAATGGTGCTAAAATCTGTATCATATAGAAAATATTATTTTAAAGAAGCGTGTCAGGCTTCCTGTTAATGAAGCTTTAATGCTAGCGGATGAACATTATGAGGCCCAGTGTTTTACGGAACTCTTACCTGATTGTGCTCGGAACTGTCCAAGCAAGAAAAGATGCACGCTGTGAGCTTGTCAGTCTCAATACTAGTGAAACAGCTGGATTCCCTTTAAAATAAAATGGTAAGTGTGTCAAATTGTGATAAGAAATACCGTGGATGACAAGGATTCCAAAAGTCTTCAGCATTGTAGGCCTAATGACGCAGTTCCAACTGCCACCAGCGTAGCACCGTCGTGTTACTAATTCATGTGGACAAATGCCCTGTAACGCTCTCATGGGTCAAACATTGCTAACGAAAAAAATCTACAAAAGAAAACCGCAATCATATTGCATAGTTACAAAGTCTGTCTACATGGAAACCGAAGAAACGTTATCCCGAACTGTAACCTAGATTTAAAAGGAATTTCCGAATGCTGACAATACAAAAAATGCATATTAAAGAATTACAGGCTTACCATTTAAAGTGTAGCTTTTGGCTCCACTTTCCCTCAAGTCGGTATGTGCGGTGCGATCCCGCCAAATGATTCATGGCACCCGCCATGTTAAAATGGGCGCATAAAGAAATGTGACGTTGCACGAACATCATAAGTAAACACATTGATTCCAACGTGTATGTTCAATGCTGCTAATCGGTTAGTGTTGTAGTTGCATATTGTAAATATAAGGCAAAATGAAAGTGCGAAGCTTGACTGGAAAAACCTTGCGCAAGGATAGTACATTGCACAGCTAAGGCGGGCTTGTCAAGGGTGAATGAATGTATGGGATCATGATGTGGGAACATGATTACACCTACTCCAAAGTGGAGTGGAAGGCCCAGCCTTCACCCTGATGGGCGAGGACTGGGCTAGGGCTTGAAGATCCTGGGGGCCCCTGCACCGCAGTGGCTGCTGGAGGGCCCGCAGGACCTTCTGTTTAAAAAATAATTTGGTGTCGCAACGGAGTCTCCAGGAGTGGCAGTGGAGGTTACAGGGGTGCTTGCGCGACGCCCAAATGACGTCCATGACTGTGCCATAAACTCTGACACACTTAGGGATTCAGGCGTAGCACATTTTGGTGAGTACAGGTTTCCTCGATGTGATCCTGAGGGCCAGATTCTGAAAACATTTGTTGCAAGTGATGAAATGCACGAGGGTGCTTAGAGACAGTTGCACATCTGTGTCGGGAGCATGATCCCAACACTAATGAATGCACAGGGGCTACTGAGTGCCTCCCTTGCACTGCCCTCAGCTCCCTGGAAATGCCCAAGACACCTTTACGGATAAGGTGATCTACGTGTTTTTGAAATGAAGGTCATCTGTGCATTTTTCAAATGCATTCATTTTTGAGACACTGCCCCCAAGTGTCTATGATACAGTAATTGAGCAGTCATTATCAGCTCTGCTTCAGCCTCTTAAAGACTGTTAATTTGAATAAATCAAAACAATTTTCTCAGAGCCGTTACTCCAAATACCATACTACGTAGCTTCTTCTGGGGTTGATAGAAGAGAAAACCTTTGGGTACTCTACCAGCGGAATATTGTTGAACTTCTACTCCACAAATACCTATTATAGCATTAAGCACCTGTTCCAAGGGCTGGAATGGGTGTTAACGGCCCTGGGACGTGAACACCTGTTCCAGTCCTTGGAACGGGTACCGAATGCTATTAGCACCCCGGATTGCCAATCCGGTAAGAGCAGTGAGAGCAGTGTGTTCTCTTTCTATGAGCGGGACGCCTCGAGGCGTCCCGTTCATGGAAAGATGATACTTACATAAAATGACTGCCACAGAGCTGGAAGGTGCCATTTCCAGGGCGGCCAGCAAAGCGAGACAGACCGAAGCCCGGTGCCACCGCAGTCAGGTAAGTGGGACTGGGGAGGGGTTACTTAAAAAATGAAGGGAATGGAGGGTGGGGATAAGATGGCACTGCATGGTGAGGGGAAACAGCCATCGATTTCCTTAACGCAGACTTAGATCAATAGTTCAAGCCCGCAATCAAAGGAACCTGATTGGCTGCTCTCCCCACCCCAGGTTCTAATATGTGTTAAAGCTCCTGTTTTGGTGCCTTGCTTCATGGTTGATGATGTATTGAAATGTGATGTTTTGCATCTCCTGTTTTTCACCAACGATTTGCTACTTATCTTACCACAATGAACTATGGGCTAGCCAAGCGAGATGAGCCCCGGGTTGCTTTTTTTTTTAGCAATGGTGAAATCTATAACCCGAAATCACGCCGTAGGATGCCTTATTATTTCCTTGTCCACACAGTGGGTGGTTAACCTGACAGATGGCCACATACTGGAGCTCAAAAAAAGGCATTAGTGTCTCTGTCTTGTAGCAGTTCAGTTTTAATCGGAACTGGCCCATCCATTTATGGTTGTGAAACAAGGTTTTAAGTTGGTAGAATTAATCTGTTGATTGCTATCCAAGCAGAGTTTGATCTGGTTATCGTCAGAGTCACTTAGACATTAAAAGATAGGGGAGATAAAACAGACCACTGAGGTACCCCAAAGAAATCTGCCAAACTCAAATACTGTTACCAAGTGTGGTAAAGATGTGCTAATACGGGGACTCAGCAAAACTTAAAATCATGGACCCTGTAATTATTCCCTGTTTTAGAGTCTCATCGGACTGGGGAAATGTGGTATTTTACCACATGTGATAATACCCGATTGGTAATACTGTACCCAGTAATGATTTTGTCTGGAACCGGACACATCATCTAACAAAGTCACTTTCTATTCCTTCCTACCAAACCAAATCCCCATAATATCCACATTCGCTATGGTCCTTCTGGTGAACGGTTCCTTGGAAATCGCAAAGAGGGAAATGCGACGCCCCTGCTATGCCCACCTTCCCAAACACACCCTCATGAACAGTCCCCCACTCACCTAGATCCTAGAATTATGGTATGCACAATTGGCAAATATGTAATTTATGAATATTTCCTGAAAGGGCACAGCAGTAACTGTTTTTCTAAGGGAGGCCCAGTCCACACTGTCAAGTACCTTTTCAGCATCCAGGGATAACAGAGCCGAGAGGGGCCTTCAGGAATTGTCTAATCTTGTCCAGCAAATGAGCAACCTTCCTTCCCCTTTATAAAGCCAGCCTGTTCTGAATGAATCAGATCCAGTCATAGAGGACACGATGTTAGTAAACCATTTTTCGTCCAGGTTTAAAAGAGCAATGGGTGTGCATAAGCTGCACTTCTCTGGATCTTTACCAGGTTGCACGATGAGATGACTCCAGATTGCTGAAAGGAATTAAAGAGGTACATCAATGGGAGTTGGCATTCTCTCAAGAGGTGCCTGTAGCAGTGTGCCATGAGCATCTCAGGCTTGGGGCTTTATTGGGCGTTAAGGATTTAAAGAGCATCTTTCTTCCGTAGGATGCCTTATTATTTCTCTTTGCACTGGTGTAATCTAGGAAAGATTTGCTTCCATAAGATATTGCACTTTGGCTTCAGAAAATGTCTCTTCAACTGAATCCTCCTCCACATGCAACCACCAAAGGTCCTGCCCTTTGGAGGTTTTCTCTTATAGTTTCTTCCAAACATACTTTTTAAGGACTGGCGTGTGCCTCATTCATTCTGGACTTAACATCCTCCGCTAGCATCTTGTTTGCTTTAATGTCTTTTCACTTAAAGAGTGCTTTAAGTTCAAAAGGGACTGCTCTGTCTTGTTAATTGCATATTAATTCTATATTATGAAATATATACACAATAATATTCTTAAAACGTCCCATGACAAGCATTGGTTAATGTAGGACCTTCCTTAACCTGATTCCTTTAATTGCCGGGATTCCAAATAATGCCGTTTGCACATTAATCTTGCTACCTCAATCTTCTTAACATCAACCAGCTCAGCAATTGTTGACAAATATGTGCTCCTTATCAGTGTTCTGAATATCCAAAGTAGATATTAAAAGTGGTCGATCCAAGCTTATTCAGAACTACTAATTCTCCTGTTTTTCAGGGATTTCCTTTATCACCACCTGGACCCATTGAAGAGGGAAGGGAGTTCATGTTTGTTTGATTGGTCACTGGCGCCTGAACATCAACGCCATTGCAATTGGACAATGATCACATAAGTTGAAGCTAACTATTGCGGCCCACCGTATTGTCTCCCGCAGTGGCAAAGATACAAAAAGGATAAACTATCCTTGTGTATATTTTGTGTATTTATGGTAAATTGCCTAATCTTTCTCAGCCACAGCCAAATAAGTTGGACCCTGAAACTAGAAAGCTCAGGGTGTTCTTTAGAGGGATATACATCTTAGCCCTCAATGGAGCTCAGTTTATTTCAATTGTAAATTTGCCCACAGTACAGGTACCCTGTGGACAATTGGCATCATTTGTACCGTGGAGTACAAATGAGGAATGCAAAGAGTTGGCAGAAGCCTCTTTACACTTCCCTATTTTCACTCCGCAAATAGAGTTAACGCTGCCTGCCACGTACCCATGGCAGGCGGAGATACAATGATTTCCCATGGAAACCATCTGCACTAACCATAGGGAATCGTTGATTTTACTCCAACATGAAAATCTCATGCTGGCATAAAACCAATTTGTTTTTGGAGAACAAATGGGAGGCAGAAACGGAATTCCCACGGGGTTATGCCTGTCTTTAGTGCCTCCATTTACGCTCCAGGGGAATCCAAAGTGATCCCCAATAAGTTTATGATCTCCTCCAAAATGAGCTATCAACCCGCACTGGAAGAAGATTTAGAAGAAACTTCTCTTGGACAGAATAAGGGGCATATGTGGAGGCCACGCTGACATCTTTTTTTCCATTGCTTTTCTGTAGCCAGAACATACGTTCGACAACGAGGGTCTGCAAGAGAATAGGCCAAAGAATGGTGACCAGGTCTTCAGATTTGAAGGGGAGGCCAGCTGCAATGTGCTGGAGAGATGGCAAGCCTTCTGATACATTTAGCATCATTTCAATGATGTTCCTATGGGACTCCTATGTGCTGTTCATCCTCTCCCCCAGGAATCAGTACTTATCAAGACTTCTGTTTTCAGGTCTACCATATGGGATGCTTGTAGGGTTTTTGCAGATTCCACCAGATCTTTTTTTGTTGAAGCCCCCTGAGTCACAGCAGAGTTGCACGGTTTCCCCTTTTCATGCTTTCTTCATTGTGGGAGGAGTTCTGAGAGGTATGTCAAAACACGCCCCTAAAGCCCTTGGATATTTTGTGTTCTGATTTGCTCATCGGCGATCTTGATGGTCACTTTAAAGGGACAATCACTGTAGCCATGAAACGAGGCTTGCCCTCATTGGGGTCCAGATAAGGAACGGCACTGCACTCTCAGATATATGGCTTTTTACAGGGCGGATTTCTCTCCTAAGAGTCCGTTTCTCAAGTTGTCATTCATTACCTTGCAGGAAAAAAACGGAGATTCCCCTGTCTCCTCATATCCAGGGGAGTAACTTTCCTGAAAATGTTGGAGGGTGGTGGAGGGGGGGGTGGTCATGACATCTAGAGGAAAGGAGCCCCTGCCAAAGGAGGGGGACACACGTATGTGCCATAAAAGTTGTGGGGGGGGGAATCACCCTTGTCTGCCCCAAAAATTACACCCACATCTCAACAGGGCATGCTTTTCCAACAGTGGGTCGCTGCTAAAGCTTATTAAGGGGAGGTGGGTACATAGCACCCTGCACGCCACTGCAATATTTTGTTTAAACATAGCCTCTTGTCACATTTCATAGTAGCTCCTTAAAAAGCCTACACTTTTACTTCTTGTAATAACATTATGGCTAGTAAAAGGGGTCAGTTACAACACCCCGGAGTAAAAAAATGGAGTCCCCCCCCCACATCCCCCCCATACTGCTCACATAGCCAGCACCTCACCCGTACGTCCATCTGGACCCTGAAGCATTTCAGAGCATGCTTGCCACTATTCCACCATCAAGAAGAGTTGCCAACCTCTAACTCCTCACCTCAAAGAGCTAAGACTGTGACGAGCAGAGCATAGAGGAGAGAGTAATGAGATTAACATTATCTAAATGGGACATTTCTGAGGGTGGTTATTTTTGTTTCTATTTCTGATTTTAAAGGAGAGATGATGACTTTATATACAGCTGGTAGAGCCAGAGAAGCTCGAACCTGTTCGGGACACAAGAGAGGTCTAGTTCTAGGCCTACCCTCGGTTCGGGTTAGTGCTTGCCCAAAGCGGGGGACACAGCAGGAGCCCGACCTGCTGCCCTTTCAGATTAGTGACAGCCCATAATACGCACGAAGAGGCAGATTGATGGACACATTTTTCTCAGCTTTTGGGGGCACTGGCGGGGGCGCACATGGAGAGACAGCCCCTCTGCAGGTCTTTACCAATGGCCGCCATCATTCGCATCAGGTCTTCCTGACGTACAGACGTACGCCCACGCGTGCGCACAAACGCACACTTTTCACATCCCACACATTTACAAAAGTGACTGAGAGCTTCAATAAGTAGTTACAGGACATTGACCCTTTGTTCCTTAATGTGTTTATGGTAGAAATCTTGAGTAAATGAGCCTCATCAGAGGGTCACCCGCCTTCATTTGATGGGCCTTCCGTGTTGAATAGTGTGGTTATCTAAAGAAACATATTTGGCACCTTCCGAGGCGGTCATGTGTACCAAGCCCATAGTACTGTACCGAGAAAAAACGCACTGCACAGACTAACCCGCTTCCTAGACACATGGCACCTCGTTCTATAACTTTAAAAATAGCCTCCTCTTTTTTTTCTCTCTTCTTCTACTTTTTCTCCTTATTTTTGTTGTGTTATGCATTATGAGATGATTTTTTCTTCTTTATCTTCTCTTTTGGACTTAATCTTGTGACCAGGTTTGTAATTTTATGAAGCTTTTTTATTTCTAATTGTATTGCAAACTTTATTGGTGAAAATAAAAATGATAAAACAAAGAATAAAAAAAATAAAAATAAATAAATAAATAAAAATAGCCTCTCCATACACCAGCGTGAATGCCTCTGTGCACAGAAGCACTGCCAACAAATGGCTAACATGCCTGTGTCACCAGATAATGAAGCAATGAAGTAATGTTCACTCTCAAATACTTTGCTCTAAATTAGCGTTCATGGCAGTGTGCACAGCCCATGGTACAAACAAACATAATTATTAATAGTTTGAGTTCTATAGTGCTTCTTACTCTGCTTAACAACACCTTGCAAGGTCCAATGGGCTGCAAGCACACAGGGACTGATTTTAATCAGAACCGTGATGTAAATGAATTGCTTAAAAGCCTTTCAGAAGGGTTTTACCCCATGCATCCACGTAAAAGCTCATTTCGTCTATTTGTGTGGTGGAGAGGAGAGGCGGTATGCAACTTGTGATTCCGCCTACTTCCTTTTTCTCTGCCATACAAATGCCCCTCACTTCTGCACCAAAATGGATTTTCATGCCTGCGCAAATTCGGGGGATCCCTACAGAGCCCGTCGGCTTAATGCAATTGCATAAAGCTGGTGGAATCTGTAGGGATTCATTGAAAACGCTGCCTGCCATGCACACATGCACCAAGGAGGCATACAGATTATCTCAACAACAATAAAGAAGGATTTTGACTTAACGCTGGGGAGTGTTAGGCCCAAGGACTAAAATCAGAAGTGGTGGCTTGACACGTCGTGAAGCAATTGAGTCTTTCTGACAATATACCCCTCAAGAGTACAAAAGGACAGATTGAGGCGAGTATTGCCTGAAAATTTGGTACACCCTGGAACACACACAGCTGGCTGCAAAACAAAAACCAAGGATTAATATATTGTTTCAGAGCAACAATGAAACTAAACAGTGATAGAAGTTGGTACTCACAATCAAGGAATGAGTGGTTTGACTAATGTATTCCAAACTAGTATGATGAGTAACCCTGGGAAAATAGAAGTAGCAATTACTGAGGGAACACAAAGTATGGAAGAACAGACACTGCTGCAGTGCAGTCTGCTTACCTATATAAGAATGTTATGCGCCTTGGGGTGTTCCTGAAGGGAGATTGCAACAATAGGAGTGTTCGTTCCGGGAGTAACAATGTTCATCTATTCCCGCCGGCACGAGGACACCTAAACAAAAGTACTTGATCCTTGCGCCATTGCGCCAATGACCCCAATGTTCTTTGAAGGTTCTTTGAAGGTCCCAAGCGGAAAGATTCAGACCCTAGATGTGATGAACTGATGAATGTTCCAAATCCGTGATAATCCAGTAAACGTTCGGAGTCGGCAACAGGTAGGAGAAGCGGAGCTTGGATAAGAGTGACAGTCCAGTAAACGTTCTGAGTCGGCAACAGGCAGGAGAAGTGTAGCAGGGATAAGCGTTACAGTCCAGTAAGCGTTCCGAGTCAGCAAGAGGCAGGATAAGCATAGCAGGAAGAACCGTGACAATCCAGTAAGCATTCCGAGTCAGCAACAGGCAGGAGAAGTACAGCAGGAAGAACCGTGACAACCCTAAACGTTCCGAGTCGGTAACAGGCAGGAGAAGCGTAGCAGGGATAAGCGTTACAGTCCAGTAAGCGTTCCGAGTCGGCCAGGTAAACAACATTGAGCAGCATCAGGAGACAAAGCAAGAGTAGCCAAAATACAGACCAGGAATTCAAGACCAGGAATCAAGGTAACTAAAGACGTATCAAAGCTTTCAGAACAAATTCAGAAGCAGCGCCGTGCAGATTGGGTGGAGTTTATATTAGGAACAGCTGACTGCACGCACAATGCGCCGCCGTAATCCAGGAGGCATACGTCTATGCAGTGGGAGCCAGCATTTCCACGGCAACCTATAGCGTTCTCTGAAGGAACGCACGCTTCTGGATGAAAGTGTTTTCTGAGGGCTTTGTAATCGGCGTTTGAGTCCCAAATTCTCAGGAATAAAGGTAGATTTGCTGGGGGCATGGGGATGTTTTCTTTTGCGTATACATGGCCCAAGACGTGATGAGGAAGAGCTGAACGGAACCCTGACAGTTTCCTCCCCCAAAGAAAGATCCCCGGATCAGGAAGCAAGGAACTTGGACAAAGGAACAGGAGCATGCACATTTGATTTAGGCTCCCAAGTAGCCCTTCCAGTCAATGAGAAAATAGCGAACCCCACGTACCATTTTAGTGTCAAAAATGGCCTTAACCTCATACTCCTCGACCCCTTGGACCATAACAGGAGCCGGATAGGCAACAAGACGAGTCCCCGCAGGGCATGGTTTCAGAAGAGAAATGTGAAAGATAGGGTGTATCTTCCACTGGGAAGGCAGCTCCAAACGAACCACCAAAGGGTTGAGCACTTCCTTAATTGGGAACGGTCCTACAAAACGAGGCAACAGGCACCTGCAACCTGGTATATGGAGATTCTTGGAGGCCACCCAAATCAACATTCCAGGTCGGTATTCCGGGACAGGGGCGCGGTGTCTGTCCGCGTAGATTTTGGCCTGCTGTTGAGTAGTCTCCAAATGGTTAGTGATTTTCTCTCTTAGGGTAATACATTCACATATGCATTCCTGAACTGCCGGATTGTCTACTGTAGGTATTACATCCAATGGAAGCGTTGTAGGGTGTAGACCATACAGAGCAAAGAAAGGAGTGGTGTTCGTGGAGGAATGGATGGAATTGTTATACACAAATTCTGCTGCTCCCAATACTTCCAACCAAGATTCCTGATGTTGGGCAATTAGACAACGTAAGTATTGTTCCATAGGGGCATTCACCCTCTCTGTCTGCCCATCAGTTTTAGGATGATAAGCAGTGGAATAACGTCCATCAATACCCAAGGCAGTGACGAGATGGCACCAGAAACGTGAGGTGAACTGTGAACCTCGATCTGTGATGATGATTTCTGGTAAGCCAAAGCGACGAAACACGTGATGCAAGAACAAGTCAGCTAGGACCGGAGCAGAAGGTAGGCCTTGACAAGGTATGAACAAAGCCATTTTAGAAAAGTAGTCTACGACTACCCATATGGTATCACAACCCCTGACGAGAGGTAATTCAACCACAAAATTCATAGATATCATAGCCCAAGGTATCTTCGGGATAGGCATGGGTTGCATCAAACCCATAGGCCTGGAAGTAGTACCCTTGCACTGGGCACAAATCTAGCAGTTCCTGATGTAATCCGACACATCCTTAGTCATAGAAGGCCAAAAAGCACATTGTTTTAATTGTTCGAGGGTTTTGCGCCTTCCAGGATGTGCCGCCATTAAGGCATCATGACTCCACTGGAGGGCTAATAATCTGGTCTCGGGGGTAGGGAGATAAAGTTGCCCTTGCACATACAGTAAAGAATGTAGTACTTCCATATCATAATCATGAAGTTCAGGAGGATTAGCAGCCACCCAGTTTTGGATCAGGGTTCAGGGATGAATTGAGTGTACAAGAACAGATGACATGAGAGGGTTGTAATACCTTCCCTTCCCAGGTATGTGACAGACCATCCCCGTTCAATCTGGACAGGGCATCCGCTTTAGAATGCAAACTTCCGGGACGGTAGGTGATTTGGACATTGTACATTGAGAAGAATTAATGCCAACGTGCATGACGAGCGGTAGTACAGCGTACAGACTTGAGAGCAAGAAGATTTCGGTGGTCAGTATATACCTGTACCGGGACAGCAGAGCCCAGCAGGTGATGTCTCCAAACCCGGAAAGCATCACACACCGCTAGCAGCTCACGTTCAGTGATAGTATAGTTCATCTTATACTTAGTAAGTTTTCTTGAATGATAGGCCACCGGATGAAGAAGACCTGTATCCTCACATAACTGGGAAAGAATAGCTCCGACAGCTTGATCAGAAGCATCGGCTTCTACAACAAATGGTCGTGCTGGGTCGAGATGCTGGAGCACCGGGGCTGATGTAAAGGCTGATTTAAGTGTGTCAAATGCCTCTTGAGCCTGATCCGTCCAAATAAAATGACTCTTGGAGCTTGTTAGAGTCGTCAATGGAGCTGCGGTAGCTGAAAAGGAACGGATGAACCGTCTGTAGAAGTTTGCAAACCCCAAACAGGATTGAAGGGACAGGCCAATCCAGAATCGCTCTAACCTTAGTATTGTTCATTTGACACCCTCACTGGTGATGTCGTAACCCAAAAACTCCACCTGATCAGCGTGAAATACAAATTTTTCCAATTTAGCATAGAGATTGTTTTCACACAATCTCTGTAAGACAGTGGAGACGTGCTGGACATGTTCTTTGTAGGTAGGGGAATACATGAGAATGTCATCAAGATACACAACCATGAAGTGATCCACTAAGTCCTTGAACACATCATTAATGAAATACTGGAAAGTAGCTGGGGCGTTATATAGGCCAAATGGCATGACCAAGTATTCAAAAAGACCATATTTGGTCTTGAAGGCTGCCTTCCATTCATCACCTTTTCTGATTCTCACCAGGTTATAGGGTCCCCTTAAGTCCAGCTTGGTGAAATACTTGGATGAACCGAGTTGATCCAACAGAACTGAAATCAAAGGAATGGGATACTCATTCCGGACTGTGATAGCGTTTAGTTCCCTGTAATCAATACAGGCATGTAAGTCTCCCTCCTTTTTGGGAACAAAAAAAAGAGGTGACGCTGCCGGAGACCTGGAAGGATGAATGAATCCCGTACTTAGTGCCTGATCCAAATACTCCTTGAGAATGACATCCTCTTTTTGCGTAAGCGAGTAGACTCTGCCAGAAGGAATGTTGGCAACCGCCACTAACTCGATCGGGCAATCGTAGGGACGATGCAGAGGTAATTTTTCCACCGCCTTCTTGTCAAAAACATCCCTAAAAGAATCATACTCCTTGGGGAGGGCCATTGTCGTGATAGCCCCGATAGTTGAGGATGCATCTAGGATCATGGAACTGGGATTCCTTTGTTCAGCATTAGTGGTATGACAAGACTCTTGACAATAAACTGAGGCAAAATCCACTGAGCGTGAAACCCAATCGATGACTGGGTTGTGCTTAGTCAACCAAGAGAGACCCAGTATGAGCCTAAACTGTGGAGCAGTAATGACGTCAAAACTGATGATCTCGGAATGCATGACACCAAATGATAGCACGAGATCAATGGTTTGTTCAGTCACCAGACCAGAGATCAGAGAAGTACCATCCACTGCATTGACTAATTCTGGTATGTTTTTGGAAACCAGTGGTATGGAATGGTCAAGAACAAATTGGGCATCCACATAATTTCCTGTGGCTCCCGAATCAAGAATGAGCTCAACTGACCAGGGTTCCTTTGAAGGATAGGATAACGTAGCAAAAACAGAGAAGGGAACCGAAGTTCTAGGGTCTACAACAACCTGACTGGACAAAGGGACCCCTTCTATTGTCGAGCTTTGGCATTTCCCGCCTTCTTAGGTTTCTTGGGACAAAGTTTCAGGAAGTGTTCTAATGACCCACAGTATAAGCATAAATGGTTTGTCCTATGGTGTTCCCTTTCTGTGGGGGTAAGCGGACCTCTTATGGCACCGATTTGCATCGGTTCTGATGTCAAAGCAGGGGTTAGCACAGGAGGAACAGATGGGGATGTTCATTTTTCCCCTTTTCGTTCTGCCTTGCGGGCGTCTATTTGCAATACAAGGTCAACCAGCTCTGGAAACCCAGTAGGCACAACAGGTACCGTTGCTATGACGTCTTTCATATTTTCCAAAAGGCCTTTGTAAAACAATGTCGTTTTCTTTTCATCCGGCCAGTCAGTCTCTGCGACTAGCTGATTGAACTTTGCCAGATAACCCAAAAGTGAAGACCCTCCTTGTTGCAAGGAAAGTAATTCCAAATCCATAGCTGGTGACTTATATCTAGTATCAAAGACACGTGTCATGGCTGTGATCAGTGCTTTGCTGACATAAAGTAACAGATTGCTTTGTTCCAGTAGGGTATTGGCCGATACTGCAGCAGTGCCGCCCAGGTTCGACAAAACAAATGCTGCCTTATTTATTTATTTATTTATTAAATTTATATAGCGCGCAGGCAGCCCAGGGGCATTGTGGCACTGTTACTTGCAGGAAGACTTAGTTACAATGTGAGCAGGTTGTGCCTTGGGTTACATTAAGGCAGTGACCTGTGATCAGATATATCACATAATACATCATACAATACAATTATGAGGGCTAGGCCATGTAATTGTTAGATGAACAGGGTCGTTTTCAGGGTTTTCCGAAAGGCGGTCAGTGAGGGTTCAGAGCGCAGGGAGCTAGGGAGGGTGTTCCAGTGTACGGCAGCGAGGTACGGGAAACTGGAGCCCCCTGCTCTGGTCTTTTTTACCCTGGGTACTGAGAGCATGCTGGCATAGGGTGATCTAGTGGGTCTTGTGGAGGAGACCAGGTGGATCCTCTGCGAAAGGTACATTGGGGCGGCAAGATGGACACATTTGTGGGTGATGCTTAGAGCCTTGAATAGGATCCTCTCCTTTATGGGGAGCCAGTGGGAAGCTTTTCTGGCAGCGGTGATGTGCTCTCTCTTGGCAATGCCTTGTGCAGCGCGTAGGGCACTGTTCTGTATTACTTGGAGCTTCTCAAGATTTTTGTTGGAGGTCCCAAGGAAAAGAATATTGCAGTAATCAAGTCGCGAGCCGGTTATGGCCCTGGCTATGTTAGTGCAGGTGTCTTTTGACAGATAAGGTCTGATTGCGTTAAGGAGTTTTGCATGGTAAGCGGCAGAGGAGGCAATGGCGTTTACTTGTCTGGTCATGGATAGATTGGAGTCTAAGTAGACGCCTAGTGTTTTTACCGTGTCAAGTACTGGGATCGTGATTGAGTCAATGGTGAAATGGCTGAACTGAGCATCAAGTTTCTTGATGGTGTCAGGGGAGCCTACGAGTAGGAGCTCAGTTTTGTCGGAGTTAAGGCAGAGGCCATTGATAGCCATCCACATTTGAATTGTGTTGTAGATGTTGTTGAGGGTAGCAGAGTCCGTGTCATAGTTGCCTGTCAGAGTGAGAAGGATCTGTGTGTCGTCGGCGTAGTTGGTGTAAGAGATGCCCATGGCGTCAAGGATGAGGAAGAGGGGGCGGGTGAAGATGTTGTAGAGGGTGGGGGAGAGGCAGGAGCCTTGGGGCACCCCACATAGCATGATAGAGGGTGATGCAGTGGCTAGGTCGGAGAAGACCTGCATGGTCCTGCCTTGGAGGAAGGAGGCGATCCATGTAATGGCTTCTTGAGAGAAGTTGGCTGTGGAGGAGAGGTGGTGGCAGAGGATGTCGTGGTCTACAAGATCAAAGGCTGCCGACAGATCCAGGAGAAGGAGCAAGGCAGGTTTGCCTTGGTCCCTTGCGTCGTCCATTTGGTTTTTTAGGTCGAGTAGGGCGGTCTCTGTCCCATGCCTAGGGCGAAAGCCGGATTGTCTCAGTCCAAGGAGGTTCTGTTCTTCGTTGGCCTTCATGGTAGCATCCGGGAAAGACGTGGGTCTACACAGGAGATGTAACCGGCATTGATTGATAAAGGTTCGAAAGGTCTTAGGATCCCCTAAGAACCTCTCTGGAGGGGCCAACGGAAATTGTGCTGCCATGTAGACAGGGCCTGACTCACTTCTAGGTTGAGCCCTTCCTGCAGCAGAATCCGAACCGGAGGCTGATGCTCCAGACCCTGATTGCAAGCCAGCATGTAACTCATTGATACGACATTGTGTAGTTTCATGTGCTGCTGTCATGTCGGCCCTAAGGTCTGCCACCAGGTGGGTTAAAGCCGCCAGATGATCAGCGGCTTCTTCCATTTCATAAGGCTTCTGAATATGTTAGGCCCAAGGCCTAAAATCAGAAGTGGTGGCTTGACACGTCGTGAAGCAATTGAGTCTTTCTGACAATATACTCCCTGGTACACACACAGCTGGCTGCAAAAGAAAAACCAAGGATTAATATATTATTTCAGAGCAACAATGAAACTAAACAGTGATAGAAGTTGGTACTCACAATCAAGGAATGAGTGGTTTGACTAATGTATTCCAAACTAGTATGATGAGTAACCCTGGGAAAATAGAAGTAGCAATTACTGAGGGAACACAAAGTATGGAAGAACAAACACTGCTGCAGTGCAGTCTGCTTACCTATATAAGAATGTTATGCGCCTTGGGGTGTTCCTGAAGGAAGATTGCAGCAATAGGAGTGTTAGTTCCGGGAGTAACAATGTTCATCTATTCCCGCCGGCATGAGGACACCTAAACAAAAGTACTTGATCCTTGCGCTGTTGTGCCAATGACCCCAATGTTCTTTGAAGGTTCTTTGAAGGTCCCAAGCGGAAAGATTCAGACCCTAGATGTGATGAACTGATGAATGTTCCAAATCCGTGATAATCCAGTAAACGTTCGGAGTCGGCAACAGGTAGGAGAAGCGGAGCTTGGATAAGAGTGACAGTCCAGTAAACGTTCTGAGTCGGCAACAGGCAGGAGAAGTGTAGCAGGGATAAGCGTTACAGTCCAGTAAGCGTTCCGAGTCAGCAAGAGGCAGGATAAGCATAGCAGGAAGAACCGTGACAATCCAGTAAGCATTCCGAGTCAGCAACAGGCAGGAGAAGTACAGCAGGAAGAACCGTGACAACCCTAAACGTTCCGAGTCGGTAACAGGCAGGAGAAGCGTAGCAGGGATAAGCGTTACAGTCCAGTAAGCGTTCCGAGTCGGCCAGGTAAACAACATTGAGCAGCATCAGGAGACAAAGCAAGAGTAGCCAAAATACAGACCAGGAATTCAAGACCAGGAATCAAGGTAACTAAAGACGTATCAAAGCTTTCAGAACAAATTCAGAAGCAGCGCCGTGCAGATTGGGTGGAGTTTATATTAGGAACAGCTGACTGCACGCACAATGCGCCGCCGTAATCCAGGAGGCATACGTCTATGCAGTGGGAGCCAGCATTTCCACTGCAACCTATAGCGTTCTCTGAAGGAACGCACGCTTCTGGATGAAAGTGTTTTCTGAGGGCTTTGTAATCGGCGTTTGAGTCCCAAATTCTCAGGAATAAAGGTAGATTTGCTGGGGGCATGGGGATGTTTTCTTTTGCGTATACATGGCCCAAGACGTGATGAGGAAGAGCTGAACGGAACCCTGACAGTTTCCTCCCCCAAAGAAAGATCCCCGGATCAGGAAGCAAGGAACTTGGACAAAGGAACAGGAGCATGCACATTTGATTTAGGCTCCCAAGTAGCCCTTCCAGTCAATGAGAAAATAGCGAACCCCACGTACCATTTTAGTGTCAAAAATGGCCTTAACCTCATACTCCTCGACCCCTTGGACCATAACAGGAGCCGGATAGGCAACAAGACGAGTCCCCGCAGGGCATGGTTTCAGAAGAGAAATGTGAAAGATAGGGTGTATCTTCCACTGGGAAGGCAGCTCCAAACGAACCACCAAAGGGTTGAGCACTTCCTTAATTGGGAACGGTCCTACAAAACGAGGCAACAGGCACCTGCAACCTGGTATATGGAGATTCTTGGAGGCCACCCAAATCAACATTCCAGGTCGGTATTCCGGGACAGGGGCGCGGTGTCTGTCCGCGTAGATTTTGGCCTGCTGTTGAGTAGTCTCCAAATGGTTAGTGATTTTCTCTCTTAGGGTAATACATTCACATATGCATTCCTGAACTGCCGGATTGTCTACTGTAGGTATTACATCCAATGGAAGCGTTGTAGGGTGTAGACCATACAGAGCAAAGAAAGGAGTGGTGTTCGTGGAGGAATGGATGGAATTGTTATACACAAATTCTGCTGCTCCCAATACTTCCAACCAAGATTCCTGATGTTGGGCAATTAGACAACGTAAGTATTGTTCCATAGGGGCATTCACCCTCTCTGTCTGCCCATCAGTTTTAGGATGATAAGCAGTGGAATAACGTCCATCAATACCCAAGGCAGTGACGAGATGGCACCAGAAACGTGAGGTGAACTGTGAACCTCGATCTGTGATGATGATTTCTGGTAAGCCAAAGCGACGAAACACGTGATGCAAGAACAAGTCAGCTAGGACCGGAGCAGAAGGTAGGCCTTGACAAGGTATGAACAAAGCCATTTTAGAAAAGTAGTCTACGACTACCCATATGGTATCACAACCCCTGACGAGAGGTAATTCAACCACAAAATTCATAGATATCATAGCCCAAGGTATCTTCGGGATAGGCATGGGTTGCATCAAACCCATAGGCCTGGAAGTAGTACCCTTGCACTGGGCACAAATCTAGCAGTTCCTGATGTAATCCGACACATCCTTAGTCATAGAAGGCCAAAAAGCACATTGTTTTAATTGTTCGAGGGTTTTGCGCCTTCCAGGATGTGCCGCCATTAAGGCATCATGACTCCACTGGAGGGCTAATAATCTGGTCTCGGGGGTAGGGAGATAAAGTTGCCCTTGCACATACAGTAAAGAATGTAGTACTTCCATATCATAATCATGAAGTTCAGGAGGATTAGCAGCCACCCAGTTTTGGATCAGGGTTCAGGGATGAATTGAGTGTACAAGAACAGATGACATGAGAGGGTTGTAATACCTTCCCTTCCCAGGTATGTGACAGACCATCCCCGTTCAATCTGGACAGGGCATCCGCTTTAGAATGCAAACTTCCGGGACGGTAGGTGATTTGGACATTGTACATTGAGAAGAATTAATGCCAACGTGCATGACGAGCGGTAGTACAGCGTACAGACTTGAGAGCAAGAAGATTTCGGTGGTCAGTATATACCTGTACCGGGACAGCAGAGCCCAGCAGGTGATGTCTCCAAACCCGGAAAGCATCACACACCGCTAGCAGCTCACGTTCAGTGATAGTATAGTTCATCTTATACTTAGTAAGTTTTCTTGAATGATAGGCCACCGGATGAAGAAGACCTGTATCCTCACATAACTGGGAAAGAATAGCTCCGACAGCTTGATCAGAAGCATCGGCTTCTACAACAAATGGTCGTGCTGGGTCGAGATGCTGGAGCACCGGGGCTGATGTAAAGGCTGATTTAAGTGTGTCAAATGCCTCTTGAGCCTGATCCGTCCAAATAAAATGACTCTTGGAGCTTGTTAGAGTCGTCAATGGAGCTGCGGTAGCTGAAAAGGAACGGATGAACCGTCTGTAGAAGTTTGCAAACCCCAAACAGGATTGAAGGGACAGGCCAATCCAGAATCGCTCTAACCTTAGTATTGTTCATTTGACACCCTCACTGGTGATGTCGTAACCCAAAAACTCCACCTGATCAGCGTGAAATACAAATTTTTCCAATTTAGCATAGAGATTGTTTTCACACAATCTCTGTAAGACAGTGGAGACGTGCTGGACATGTTCTTTGTAGGTAGGGGAATACATGAGAATGTCATCAAGATACACAACCATGAAGTGATCCACTAAGTCCTTGAACACATCATTAATGAAATACTGGAAAGTAGCTGGGGCGTTATATAGGCCAAATGGCATGACCAAGTATTCAAAAAGACCATATTTGGTCTTGAAGGCTGCCTTCCATTCATCACCTTTTCTGATTCTCACCAGGTTATAGGGTCCCCTTAAGTCCAGCTTGGTGAAATACTTGGATGAACCGAGTTGATCCAACAGAACTGAAATCAAAGGAATGGGATACTCATTCCGGACTGTGATAGCGTTTAGTTCCCTGTAATCAATACAGGCATGTAAGTCTCCCTCCTTTTTGGGAACAAAAAAAAGAGGTGACGCTGCCGGAGACCTGGAAGGATGAATGAATCCCGTACTTAGTGCCTGATCCAAATACTCCTTGAGAATGAGATCCTCTTTTTGCGTAAGCGAGTAGACTCTGCCAGAAGGAATGTTGGCAACCGCCACTAACTCGATCGGGCAATCGTAGGGACGATGCAGAGGTAATTTTTCCACCGCCTTCTTGTCAAAAACATCCCTAAAAGAATCATACTCCTTGGGGAGGGCCATTGTCGTGATAGCCCCGATAGTTGAGGATGCATCTAGGATCATGGAACTGGGATTCCTTTGTTCAGCATTAGTGGTATGACAAGACTCTTAACAATAAACTGAGGCAAAATCCACTGAGCGTGAAACCCAATCGATGACTGGGTTGTGCTTAGTCAACCAAGAGAGACCCAGTATGAGCCTAAACTGTGGAGCAGTAATGACGTCAAAACTGATGATCTCGGAATGCATGACACCAAATGATAGCACGAGATCAATGGTTTGTTCAGTCACCAGACCAGAGATCAGAGAAGTACCATCCACTGCATTGACTAATTCTGGTATGTTTTTGGAAACCAGTGGTATGGAATGGTCAAGAACAAATTGGGCATCCACATAATTTCCTGTGGCTCCCGAATCAAGAATGAGCTCAACTGACCAGGGTTCCTTTGAAGGATAGGATAACGTAGCAAAAACAGAGAAGGGAACCGAAGTTCTAGGGTCTACAACAACCTGACTGGACAAAGGGACCCCTTCTATTGTCGAGCTTTGGCATTTCCCGCCTTCTTAGGTTTCTTGGGACAAAGTTTCAGGAAGTGTTCTGATGACCCACAGTATAAGCATAAATGGTTTGTCCTATGGTGTTCCCTTTCTGTGGGGGTAAGCGGACCTCTTATGGCACCGATTTGCATCGGTTCTGATGTCAAAGCAGGGGTTAGCACAGGAGGAACAGATGGGGATGTTCATTTTTCCCCTTTTCGTTCTGCCTTGCGGGCGTCTATTTGCAATACAAGGTCAACCAGCTCTGGAAACCCAGTAGGCACAACAGGTACCGTTGCTATGACGTCTTTCATATTTTCCAAAAGGCCTTTGTAAAACAATGTCGTTTTCTTTTCATCCGGCCAGTCAGTCTCTGCGACTAGCTGATTGAACTTTGCCAGATAACCCAAAAGTGAAGACCCTCCTTGTTGCAAGGAAAGTAATTCCAAATCCATAGCTGGTGACTTATATCTAGTATCAAAGACACGTGTCATGGCTGTGATCAGTGCTTTGCTGACATAAAGTAACAGATTGCTTTGTTCCAGTAGGGTATTGGCCGATACTGCAGCAGTGCCGCCCAGGTTCGACAAAACAAATGCTGCCTTATTTATTTATTTATTTATTTATTAAATTTATATAGCGCGCAGGCAGCCCAGGGGCATTGTGGCACTGTTACTTGCAGGAAGACTTAGTTACAATGTGAGCAGGTTGTGCCTTGGGTTACATTAAGGCAGTGACCTGTGATCAGATATATCACATAATACATCATACAATACAATTATGAGGGCTAGGCCATGTAATTGTTAGATGAACAGGGTCGTTTTCAGGGTTTTCCGAAAGGCGGTCAGTGAGGGTTCAGAGCGCAGGGAGCTAGGGAGGGTGTTCCAGTGTACGGCAGCGAGGTACGGGAAACTGGAGCCCCCTGCTCTGGTCTTTTTTACCCTGGGTACTGAGAGCATGCTGGCATAGGGTGATCTAGTGGGTCTTGTGGAGGAGACCAGGTGGATCCTCTGCGAAAGGTACATTGGGGCGGCAAGATGGACACATTTGTGGGTGATGCTTAGAGCCTTGAATAGGATCCTCTCCTTTATGGGGAGCCAGTGGGAAGCTTTTCTGGCAGCGGTGATGTGCTCTCTCTTGGCAATGCCTTGTGCAGCGCGTAGGGCACTGTTCTGTATTACTTGGAGCTTCTCAAGATTTTTGTTGGAGGTCCCAAGGAAAAGAATATTGCAGTAATCAAGTCGCGAGCCGGTTATGGCCCTGGCTATGTTAGTGCAGGTGTCTTTTGACAGATAAGGTCTGATTGCGTTAAGGAGTTTTGCATGGTAAGCGGCAGAGGAGGCAATGGCGTTTACTTGTCTGGTCATGGATAGATTGGAGTCTAAGTAGACGCCTAGTGTTTTTACCGTGTCAAGTACTGGGATCGTGATTGAGTCAATGGTGAAATGGCTGAACTGAGCATCAAGTTTCTTGATGGTGTCAGGGGAGCCTACGAGTAGGAGCTCAGTTTTGTCGGAGTTAAGGCAGAGGCCATTGATAGCCATCCACATTTGAATTGTGTTGTAGATGTTGTTGAGGGTAGCAGAGTCCGTGTCATAGTTGCCTGTCAGAGTGAGAAGGATCTGTGTGTCGTCGGCGTAGTTGGTGTAAGAGATGCCCATGGCGTCAAGGATGAGGAAGAGGGGGCGGGTGAAGATGTTGTAGAGGGTGGGGGAGAGGCAGGAGCCTTGGGGCACCCCACATAGCATGATAGAGGGTGATGCAGTGGCTAGGTCGGAGAAGACCTGCATGGTCCTGCCTTGGAGGAAGGAGGCGATCCATGTAATGGCTTCTTGAGAGAAGTTGGCTGTGGAGGAGAGGTGGTGGCAGAGGATGTCGTGGTCTACAAGATCAAAGGCTGCCGACAGATCCAGGAGAAGGAGCAAGGCAGGTTTGCCTTGGTCCCTTGCGTCGTCCATTTGGTTTTTTAGGTCGAGTAGGGCGGTCTCTGTCCCATGCCTAGGGCGAAAGCCGGATTGTCTCAGTCCAAGGAGGTTCTGTTCTTCGTTGGCCTTCATGGTAGCATCCGGGAAAGACGTGGGTCTACACAGGAGATGTAACCGGCATTGATTGATAAAGGTTCGAAAGGTCTTAGGATCCCCTAAGAACCTCTCTGGAGGGGCCAACGGAATTGTGCTGCCATGTAGACAGGGCCTGACTCACTTCTAGGTTGAGCCCTTCCTGCAGCAGAATCCGAACCGGAGGCTGATGCTCCAGACCCTGATTGCAAGCCAGCATGTAACTCATTGATACGACATTGTGTAGTTTCATGTGCTGCTGTCATGTCGGCCCTAAGGTCTGCCACCAGGTGGGTTAAAGCCGCCAGATGATCAGCGGCTTCTTCCATTTCATAAGGCTTCTGAATATGTTAGGCCCAAGGCCTAAAATCAGAAGTGGTGGCTTGACACGTCGTGAAGCAATTGAGTCTTTCTGACAATATACTCCCTGGTACACACACAGCTGGCTGCAAAAGAAAAACCAAGGATTAATATATTATTTCAGAGCAACAATGAAACTAAACAGTGATAGAAGTTGGTACTCACAATCAAGGAATGAGTGGTTTGACTAATGTATTCCAAACTAGTATGATGAGTAACCCTGGGAAAATAGAAGTAGCAATTACTGAGGGAACACAAAGTATGGAAGAACAAACACTGCTGCAGTGCAGTCTGCTTACCTATATAAGAATGTTATGCGCCTTGGGGTGTTCCTGAAGGAAGATTGCAGCAATAGGAGTGTTAGTTCCGGGAGTAACAATGTTCATCTATTCCCGCCGGCATGAGGACACCTAAACAAAAGTACTTGATCCTTGCGCTGTTGTGCCAATGACCCCAATGTTCTTTGAAGGTTCTTTGAAGGTCCCAAGCGGAAAGATTCAGACCCTAGATGTGATGAACTGATGAATGTTCCAAATCCGTGATAATCCAGTAAACGTTCCGAGTCGGCAACCGGTAGGAGAAGCGTAGCAGGGATAAGCGTGACAGTCCAGTAAACGTTCTGAGTCGGCAAGAGGCAGGAGAAGCGTAGCAGGGACAAGCATTAGAGTCGAGTAAGTGTTCCGAGTCAGCAACGGGCAGGATAAGCATAGCAGGAAGAACCGTGACAATCCAGTAAGCGTTCTGAGTCGGCAACAGGCAGGAGAAGTGCAGCAGGAAGAACCGTGACAATCCAGTAAGTGTTCCGAGTAAGCAACAGGCAGGAGCAGTGCAGCAGGAAGAACCGTGACAATCCAGTAAATGTTCCGAGTCGGCAACAGGCAGGAGAAGCGTAGCAGGGGTAAGCGTTACAGTCCAGTAAGTGTTCCGAGTCGGCCAGGTAAACAACATTGAGCAGAATCAGGAGACGAAGCAAGAGTAGCCAAAATACAGACCAGGAATTGAAGACCAGGAATCAAGGTAACTAAAGACGTAACAAAGCTTTCAGAACAAATTCAGAAGCAGCGCCGTGCAGATTGGGCAGAATTTATATTAGGAACAGCTGACTGCACGCACAACGTGCCGCCGTAATCCAGGAGGCATACGTCTATGCAGTGGGAGCCTGCGTTTCCACGGCAACCCATAGTGTTCTCTGAAGGAACACCCACTTCTGGATGAAAGTGTTTTTTGAGGGCTTTGTAATCGGCGTTTGAGTCCCAAATTCTCAGGAATAAAGGTAGATTTGCTGGGGGCATGGGGATGTTTTCTTTTGTGTGTACATGGCCCAAGACGTGATGAGGAAGAGCTGAACGGATCCCTGACAGGGAGGATCCATCTACAGGAAATTAAGAGCGTGAAAGGATTGGGAAATGGAGAGAGGGGCCAGCATGACCCAGCCCAGCACAGGAAGTTAGAACCTGGGAGCACAAAGCTGCACAACCGCTGTTCCCCAGATGTGGGGACCTAAAGGACAGTCAGCGGAGCACTGTAGTAGAAGCCAGGCTCCTGGCCAGTGGAAGAGCAACAAAGAAGCCAGTGGTTGCATGACCTTGAGGAGGTGGACCACATGGTCCTGCATCTGTGTGGCCCAAGTGTATGCAGAGCCCAGAGGACGAAGCGAGGAGTGGAGTGAAAGAAGCAGGAAGCGCTGAAGCAATGTGAGTCAGCCCATCACCCATGAAAAACCAGCCGATGCAGTCCTGGCACACAACACGTAACTGGAGTGGTGGGATACCTAGTAGGGGCTTGGGGCAGCTCAAGAGTTAAGAGATATTCCTCATCACCGTAGTGATATCTAGAGAATCCAGAGTGAAGAGAGCCTCTGGACTAATCTCTCAACGCAGTAGTGATACCCAGAGAATCCAGAGTCAAGAGAGCTTCAGGAGTAATCTTCCTCATCACAGTGGTGATTCCAGGAGAACCAAGAGTCAAGAGAGCCTCAGGAGTGATCTCCCCTACTCACACCAGTACTACTCAGAGACACAAGAGTTATGAGAGCCTCAGGAGTGATCTCCCCTAGTCACACCAATAATACGCAGAGACCCAAGAGTTATGAGAGGCTCAGGAGTGATCTCCCCTAGTCACACCAGTAATACTCATTGACCCAAGAGTTATGAGAGGCTCAGGAGTAATCTCCCACGTCTCAGTAGTGAAATTCAAAGAACACTTTTGTGCAAGTGTCCTTGATAAATTGGCAACAACAAGATCTCTCAGAAGAGGAAGGAAAGAAAAATAACATAGTAGTAATTAATGTGTACTGGAACCTGCACGCGCAGAATAATGGAAACGTTTTGGGGACTGTAGAGAAAGCCATCGACGAGGCGCATATTGACCACAAAGCAAAATACATAATTGTATCTGGTGACATAAATGTGACCTGAATAACATCTATTGGTAAGAGAAAACGATCAGCAAGCGCTATAACTTCAAGTGCTAGAGGAGCCGCATGGTCAAAGCTGATGGACTCAAGAGATCTCTACAGTTTACATCTGTTATTTGGTTTAGATAAGCTGCAGACCCTGACGAGGGAACGAGAAGGGCAAAGTGCAATAATAGACTAAATATTTGTATCCAGAGAATTTCTGCCTCTCCTTCTCATTATTTCTATCAAAATTACAATAACTAAAAGTAGTGAGCACAACTTGCTGTCTACAGCATGGAAGACCGTGAGCAAATCAAGACCTAAAATGTCAGCTCAATTAGAAGGTTGCACGCTTAAGACTCACAGCAAAAGCTGTAGGCACCCTAACCGAAAGATATTTGGAGAACATAGAACAAGGAGACAAGGCTACAGATGGAGTAGTGGTTGATTATCAACCCCTTCTTACTCTCCATCGTCTGAAAAGGAAAAACCTCAAAATCAATACAAGACAGAACAACAACAAATATGACATGCTCCTTGTTGCAAGAAGAAGGGACCTGAGATGAGCGAACTGTCTAGCAGTCAAGTCAGGATCCTTAGAATATGAAGAAAAAGCAAAAATCATGACAGAGGCATCCAAAAATTGGCTCATAAGCCGTAGATGGAGACTTTTGGTCCCTTACCAAATCCACAATAACTGTAACTAATGACTCCCTACAAAACAATGTAGGCGAGGAAGCATGGGTGTCCCATTTTACAAAAACGTTTTAAAAAACAGCAGAGGAAAGTCGAACTGTGGGGACCGAATCATCTTCTCCTTGGATCATTCCATATGATGAAGAGTCAATATTGGGGAAGATCATGAAATTAAACACCTCGAGAACACCTGGGCACGACGGAATCAGTACCATCGACCTTAAAGAACACCCTAAGGAATGGGCCGCTTTTATTCATGAGGTCGTCAAAAGATGTGTACTGACAAAATCAATCCCTAAATCTGCAATGGTAGTTCCGATGAATAAAAAGCGACCAAAAGAGAGCCCAAGGAACTATCGTCCGATCACGTTATCAGACGTCATCGGCAAGGTGTTTGGATCGTTGATTCTAGTACACTTCCAGTTATGGGCAAAAACAGCTACCTGTGTAGACCCGTTCCAGGGGGGCTTCGTAAAGGAGATGGGAACCACTGCTAACGTACTGGTCTTAAGCTCCCTAAAGGGTAAGATCAAAGATGGAAGCCCCAGAATAATTATCGCCTTTATCAACCTGGTCCAAGCTTTTGACCAGGCCAATTGAGAGATTCTTTGGCAAAACCTAAAAGCCTGGGAATGCCCAAAGACAATCCTGGAGCTGATAGAAGACCTTTATACTGACACTTCAATGAGAGTAAGACTGAACCATGCAGGGGCTCTACCTGTGGAAATTGCTACATCAAGAGGAGTAAAGCGGGGATGTCCACTTGCCCCTGCCCTGTTTAACTCCTACCTAGGTGACTTTCAATACTCAGAAGGCAAATCAGATCCATCACTAGGAGGAGAGAAGATAACTCACCTCCTATATGCAGACGACATAATCCTACTGGATCAGACAGCAGTCGGCCTCCAGCCGCAACTAAAGAACTTATCGGATTATATAAAAGAAAACAACCTGGAGATTAAAAAGGATAAAACCAAAGTTATGGCACTTAAAAAATCTACCAAAAGATCTGAAAATTTGCAATGGTACCTAGACGAAGTGAGGATCGAAAGAATAAAGGAATTCAAATACCTAGGTGTAAAGCTGAACAACAGTTAATTCGAGCTCCAAATGCAAGACACTTTGTTTGAAAAGACAAAAAGCCTAACGGCTCAATCAAAAGCAGTAGGCGAGAAATGTCCTCGTTTTTCCATCATCCCGACACTAAATTTCTATAAGGCAAAAGTGCTGCCGTCATTGACTTATGGCGTGGAAGCAATGCCAGATATCCCTACTAAGATCTGGTTGAGACTAGAATGATACTTGTGGCAGTGAGTCCTGTGTTTACCAGCCTCCACCCCAATGGCTTCTATCCAACGGGAACTAAGCCTGATGTTAATGCAAGTCACGATTGACTGGAATGCCTTGATGCTGTACAGAAAGATATTAGCACCATCTCGCTCGAAGATTTTCATAATCTTTTCCAACAAACTCTCAGGGTGGAGGGTAAGAAACAAAACAGTAGTGGAGTCCAGCAAATTCACTGTCATTCAGTTGAGGCACACAAAGTTCCAGAGCGAGTTCCAAAATCGAAGTCCAAATCCATGCTGGACGAGAACTTGAGTTGTTCCGCTGGTCCTCTTTCCTGCATTAGGTGCTGAGGAAAGGGCGTGTGGTGCTGGCACAGCTTCCTCAAGCTTTGAGGACTCCTTTATGACTTTTCCCCCTTTCTCATCGCTATTGGCGTGTTTGGATCAGAGATTATTACACCTGGCAGAAGCTGTGCAGGAACTGAGTGAACCAAGGTGGGCCGATGCTGGACATATGGACAAATGTTTGGCAATTCTTGTTAGATTGTTTAACAGCCACCTGAAATCCAATACAGCAGTGACAGTGGAGTCTGGAGGAGTGGTGACTGGTTTGCGTGCGGTGAATAATGCCACACAAACTCCTGAGGAATGGGGCACATGTCACTCTGTAGCACCAGCGGGAACGGCCGTGTCTTGATCTAATGTGTCCCCTATTTCGTCAGCCCAGGTTGTGCTAGCAAGGGTAGTGGCCTTTGACCACTTTTCTCCTGCCACCCTTGCTTCTGTTCCAAGCATGGCCTCAGCAGATGGGTGTTCATTGGGCTGCTCTTCCGGTGTTTCCACCAATGGCTTTGGCAGCTCCTCTGGCACCCTCTGCTGTGAACAGTGTCTCTCTTAGTGTGGCACCTACCCACTCCATACCCAGCCCCGTAGATCCTTTGGTAGGGTGGCAGTCTCTGAACTTGAAATGGACCTTAAGAGGGAGAACGCACGGGATTAAGAATGCCTACAAACTAACCCTTGTTAAAGCTCTCTCTGAGATTTTGGGGTTTAATGATATGACGAGTAGCATTTTCACAACTTGTCGCATTTTGTTGGACTGTATGTTTTGTGGCGGTTGTAGTGTCAGGTTTGGCTTTATTAACCCATATGTGAGGACTTGCCTTTGGAACTCTAAAGAAGCCTTAGCCTGCAAGGGGATTATGGTCTGTTTTGATGACATTTTTAAAACCTATCACTTGCATGATGCCTGGCCGGGGGGAGGGGGTTTCTGTCAGTATTATAGCCCCCGGAGGCCCAAGCATTCGGGGTCTGGGTGCAGAAATTGACGGCGAGTGGGCTGCTTCTGGATTGCTTGCGCGAAACCCTGGAGGTGGCTCTTAAGGTCTTAAGGTTCCATCTGTAGCCATTTCCCGAGGAGCTTTGGACACTGTATATCGATGCATGGGGTTGCATTTACTGCCTAGGGTTTGATGCCAGCCCTGATCACTTGGGGGATTTAGGGGAGGGGGCAGCATTTGATACCAAGACTAGGCTAGCACTAGTTTGGGATACCACAGCCGACACAATCTTGGGGGAAGTCGTAGCCCTGTCCAGGCCTTTAGTGGGCGGGTCTAAGGGCCCAAGGGCAGTCGATAGTCTCACAGTACTATCATTGAATATTAAGGGGCTGGCCAATAAACTTTCAGATCCTGAATGGCATGCCCTGATAATTATCTGCTGGGTGATATGCCTGCAGGAGATGTGGTCACTTGCCCAGGTGCATATGCCCAATTGTCAGACCTTCTTCATAGCAGCTGTTAAATCCCTATGGGGATGTTCTAAGGGAGGGTTATTGATCTGGATTCATGCTAGTATTAAGAATACATGTATAGTTTTGGATATAAGCTCACCTGATCTGCTTTGTGTGTCGTGCAGGTTTAGGAATAGCCTGACTGTATTTTTTAAAAATGTATACCTGAGGCAAAATCAGGGTGCCAGTAAGCTGGCTTTGAATAAGCTTGCACCACTCACCACATCTTCCTTCAACTGCCACTTATTTGTGCTGGGCGACTTTAACTGTCAATTGGAGGAAACTAGTCAGTGCTCGTTGAATCTTGCCATAGAAGAACTGTGGGGTATCCCGTGGCCACTGGTCCCCCCAGTATGTGTTTTTATGCTTTAGCGTGCAGGACTCGGTGGATACTATATGCTTATGTTTTGAGAGCTTGCAATGGGAGGTTTGTGGAAGATTCCCTGGCTCACATTACCTTTACGCAGACCAAAGGGAGACGTATTGGTTATATTCTTGTCCCTGTTTCTCAATGGGATGCGTTGGTTTCATTCAAGATCCTGGAGAGAGCCGAGAGTGACCATGATCTTTTGGTGGTTTTCTTTTTTCGTTTTGCATAGCACTAGTAGCCAGAGCAGGCCTTCCTCTCTACCATAACGCACATTGCCCCAGCCTTTAACCTGTCGCAGATGGAAACAACCACCATCAGCCATTTTTCTGGCCCAAATCTATGAGGCATTGTTACCAGTTTTGGTGGCTTATGTCGAGACACGCTCTCTTTTATCACATGCAGATTTTTAATTATTGATGGTGTAGAGATTGTCTCTGTTTGTTACTAAGAAGTGGTGCCTTCCAATCCCAGACAATGGTAAGTCCTTAGATTGGTAAGATCGTGAATGTAGGGTGGCCAAGGCTGCTCTGCTTAACACTTAAGAGTGCGGGGTGGTTTCTGCTCCGGAGGAGGTTTCAAAACTTAGACATGACTATAAAGTCATGTTAGTCAAATAGAAGAGAGAACAAAGTAAAACAATGTGGACAGCCCTTGGTAAGGTTGCTGGGTCAAATGATTCCAAGGAGTTTTGGCATTTGGTGAAGAGAAATATCAAGCCGGAGCATGCTTGTGGTGTAAGTTATATCTCCTTGGATGCCTGGCATGACCATTTTGCTCTACCTAGCACAGGTGGGGACCAGACTAGTGTAACCCTCTACCGGGACAAAAAACTACACAAAAAAAGCTCTTGGGGAGACACTCAAAAGTGAAATCGTCTATAAATGTCGTTCAGACATACAGTCTCTCACTCCACTCACCACAACTAAATCTTGCAGAAAAAGGAAAACCGCAATTCAGTGCTTGAAAAATTGATTTTTAATTGCATCAGAAAATGTATTAAGAAGAGAATAGTCTCAACTGCCATAGAACAATCCTACATCCACTCTGAGTGGATAGGTTTACCACCGAGGAACGTGTTGGGGGTTAGTAAAAAAGTGATTCATATATACAAGAAATAGCGCAAAAATTATTGATAAATATCAAACACTTTTCAAAGGCACAGTTCAGTGTCTGGACGAATATCCTCTGATTTCACTTCTTCATGTGGCCATTTACAATTGATAAATTACCCTTTGGTGACTATCTATGGCCCAATGTAACTGGCATCACTGTGACAACATAATTTTACTGTCACATGCTTCATCTCAGACTCACATTCTTGAACTCAATGCACTGTGTCTACATAAAACAGAAAAATATCGACAACAACATGTGTTTCGGCTCAGCCACCCTACAATTTGATTAGGTCTTCATCAGGGCAAACAACAAAATGCTCCCCATGGTGAAAAGGCACTCTCTAACACAGAAGGATCCTTAAGTTCACGATCTTTGCTTGGGACTCTATGGTTTGGGTCCTTTCAAAGGCTGTATATGCTGTTCCTATCTGTGTGATTCATCTTGTTTGGTGTTTCTCATCATGGAATTAATCTCAAAATCTCTTTCTGGTGGCCCAAGCACACAGACTCTTGCTGGATGTCTCTCACCCAGTTGTGCCCCACTCCATCATATCTGGTCTCCTGATGACATGCATCCACTTGCTATTATACTGTGCTGCACATGGAATGGTCCTTGTTTCTCCACTTATGTTTCCCACAACAAAATTTTGTTTATAATTTGCACTGGTCGTAGCCCTAATCCCACCTTGCCGACTAACTCCTCTCACCTTCAGAGTCGACTGCAACAGATTTTAAACTCTATTAAACTCTGTTGCAGTCAACTCTGAAGGCGTGAGACGTTTTTCAGTGAGGTCGGATTAGGACTACGACCACTGTAAATTATATGTGGATTCCTACACGTATTTGAGGTTCATTTTTTCAAACAAACTGAAATGGCATAATCAGATAGAAAAGAGCTCGATATTGCATTTGCGCCAGTGTGGGAATATCAGGAATCTAGTAACACGCCTTGATGGCCAGGTTTTTATTGTACCCCTCAATATCTATCAGGCTCAGACAAGACAATCCCAGGAGTAACATATTGGGCCGAGTTGTGGGGTGCAAATGATTGTACCTCCATTCAAATCTTTACTTGGTTTACCCTTGAGTGCCCCGTCCACAGCGGTGGCATGTGAATTTGGTATTATAGAGATCCGATTAGCCATTATGATACAGCCAGTGTTATACTGGCTTTGGATCTGGAACAACAAAGTTGTATCCCTGTTTAGGGAAGGTTTGAAGGAGCTGCTATCATTACCAGGCGGTAGGAAGCTTCCTTGGTTATGGCATGTAAGAAACATACTTTTTAGCATTGCGTTAGGGGATTTATGGGGCGACCCCACAAGGTTAGGCACAGGCTATAAAGCAGTGGTTAAGATTAAATATAGAGAGTGGGCGTGGAGCAGGATGATTGAAAATTGCCTGTCGGTGGGAAAAAGCCAGGGCTTACTTACAGCTCAAGGACAACTATGGTAAGGTGGTATATTTGGACCTCCAAATGCCTGTGAAACTAAAAAAAGCTGGTTTGCAAAGTTCTGATAGGGCATACTCCCATTGGCCTACTTATCGGCCAAGTGGAAGAATTGGTCTCGTTCTACAATTTAATGTCCATTTTGTGGTAGGGGGCCTGAAGAAGGGGCACATTTCTTTTGTAGAGCTCAAGGGTGCGTTGGCTTATCTCGGTTTGGAGTCAGCTAGACTCGCCTTCAATGCTGTCTGCCCTTCAAGCTTTAAAATGTTGCACCTCTCCTGCATCTGTGTTAGCAGTTTCATCCTTTTAAGATCTGTTTTTAATAAGAGAATGTTACTGTTTAGAAACGTCTTTAGTTGGCTTAGGAAGGTCAATGTCTAAAGATTTTGTCATCCAACGTTTTAAGATGTATGATGTTCATATTACGATTGCTGTTGTTTTATTTTGAACTGTTGACCTTTTATGGCAGTTATGCTTGCATAAAGCAAAGAAGAAAGGAAAATAAAGTACAATTTAAGCACATGAAATGCAAAGCAAGACCTTAATACATATCTATATCAAGTAAACCAGGGAAGATGTGTTTGCTTGCTTCAATTGTCCACATCCCGGTTTCACCATTTAACCAAAGTGTGTGATCCTGGGAAAATCATAAAATTGCACTATGTCTTATCTGCAGCTCGGTAAGTGATTCACTTCATAGCTTATTTTGATATATCATGCTATCATAAAAAAAGCCTCAAGACTATTGAGTTGCTCCATATATAATAATAGTGCAATTTAGGTATTTTGCACCACAAAGTTATTTGCCACTTTTCTTACTTATGGCACTTTATTCTAAAGTCACTTCCATGGTGCCTCCAAGTATCAAAGACTGATGATGCTCCTTGCAGTGTCCTTTTGTGTGAAGTCACTTCAGTTGGTGCAATCCATATGCAAATTAGAAGGTTTGTATGTGTTGCGCCCCAGAGAGCTCTAATAGATGAGTTTCCTGCACCTGTAATGGTCCTGTAGTTTGCTGTTATGGGTATGTGTTAAAATGCCATCTGCCACTAATGTTACCAAAAAGGTTGATTGGGGTGGGTGCGAATGACACTGTGTGGAATCACGCACACTGCAGGACGCTTCTGATGTGCTACCACGTCCAACGCGTCCTCCAAAAACATTTTATAAAGTTGGCCACCCTGACAATGAGGGTCCTGGCATCCAAGCAGGTGCACACGCAAACAGGTGTCCATGTCTCATCCCTCTCTGCGCCACTGTAGCAGCTGCAGCCTGGAGCGATGTGGGACACAGAAACCAGTGTTGTGTGCTCTGCCTTCAACTCCAGTCCTGGGCGCATTCACTAATCTGACTTCAGAAAGAAGTCATGTCATTTCTTCCTGGAGTCGGAATGCATCTGACTACTTTCTGAATTTGTACTAGTGAATGTGCTCAGGGACTTAAGAAAGTAACTTTCTAGTTTTAGCGTGAATGCCGCCCGGCAACTAGAAAGTTACTTTCTGTTTGACTCCGGCCCCACTACGCATGACAGGAAACCAGGAAGCTCTCCTGTTTCCCTGTCTGTGTAGTGAAGGCGGGAGGCAACTGAGCACAGGAGGCAGCAGGCAGGCTGCGGGGAGGCCAGGTCTTCTTTCTGGTGAAGACGGAGCAGCACTGGGACAGGTAAGAACATTTATATGTGTGTGTGTGTGTATGTTTATGCATTTGTGGTGCTGTGCTGTGTGTTTATGATGTATGTGTAGTGAGTAAATGTTGTGTGACCGGGTGGGTATGTGCATGTGTTTGTGCTGGCAGTGGAGGAGCGGATTCCGGCAGGTGGGGGTGAGGGGCAGTGTACCATAATGGCATTGCCAATTTACAACTGGCATCAATGATAAACCAAGCATTGCATGTGTTATTACTTGGCTAAACTGGCATTCAGGGGCAGCCTGCCTAGCCCCTTCTTACTGTGGCATGATGAGATATTTTTCTGGGCATCATCATAAATGCCCATACAAATGTTATACCATACCAACGTATAGCATACTGGGTTTAAAACCAAGTATGAATTGTGTTATTACCTGGCCAGACTGCATTTGGGGGCAACCAGTCTAGCCCTTTCTTACTGTGGCATGAGGTTTTCTTTATGGGCATCCAGGATAAATCAAGCAGGGTGTGTGTTATTACTTGCCTAGTCTGGTATTTGGTGCAGCCAGTCAAGACCTTTCACACTGTGGCATGATTTATTTCCTGGGCATCCATAATAAACCAAGCATGGTAGGTATTATTACTTGGTTAGACTGCCATTTTGGGACAGCCAGTCTAGCCCTTTTGTATTGCGGCATGGCTTTTTTGGGGGGCATCCATGATAAACCAAGCATGGTATGTGTTATTACTTGGCTAGACTGGCATTTTGGGGCAGCCAGTCTAACCCTTTCTTACTGTTGCATGACTGGGCATCCATGATAAACAAAGCAGGGTATGCGTTATTATTTGCCTAGTGTGGCATTTTGGGTCAGCCAGTCTAGCCCTTTCTTACTGTGGTATGACTTTTTGTTCTGGGCATCCTGTTCAGGACACAGTGTTGCTGTGTGCTCCTGCTCTGCCTGGTTGCCTGTAGAACAGCGGTCTGAAATAGGACACAGACAGCAGTGTGGCAGTATGCTCCTGCTCTGCACCCTCCACGCACACTGGGGGGCAGAGCAGGAGCACGCTCCGGGTCCCACTCCAGGCCATTGACTACACTGCAGGCCCAGTAAGGGGCAGTGCCAGATGCAGAGCAGGAGCACACAGCTCCATGTCCCACTCTTGTCCGAATGTTGGAGGGAGAGGGTACTGCAGGGGTGTTGCTAGGTCTGGAAAAGATCCAGGGCTATGCTGTCGGGACTGTCGGGACTGTTGGGACTGTCGGGACTTGGGCTAGCTAGCTGTTTGGTTGTAGCCCCTGAGTTTCTATTTGGTGCTACAACCAAAAGACCCGGGGCTATGTTGCCCTCAGTTCATCAACTCCCAGCAAGGCCTCTTGGGTACGGAGTCAAGTCATCATATGGGGGACAGGAACGATTGTGTGTTAGTTTAGCATTGATTTTCCAAGGTGCATTTGGGGGGAAAAGTAGCAGGACTTTTTTTTGTGGCTTGACCCCCCACTCTTACAATACTGGATACTCCCCTGCCTGCACCCCCTTACGCTTCCAACCAAAAACACCAGCGCTGGCCCGCACCTGGTCTCAAATGGTTGCTGCAAACTGATTGAATGATTTATCTGCACAGGTTCAGACACTTTGGTTAAATGGTGAACCTGGATGTGAGCCCAGGCTACGATTTGGGCACTTTTTCAAATATCGCCCCATGCCTAGCTCTAATCTCTACACATATTTGTGTGTTTGCCGAAATGTTCCACTGTATCTTTTTCGGAGCCATTTTCCTGGCCCGTGGTTGGCCCTTAGAGCCAGGTCAGACCCCTTAGCTCGGTTCTGGCTCTGTCATATGCATCCATTCGCTGTCTCTCCCAGCATGAATTTAAAATGGACAGTACGTCAGAAGGCATTCCAAAAGTCTGATAAGCCAATGGTCGCGCCATGTGTTTCTTTTCTGGAACTAGACCCCCGCCCCTTATTCAGGAAGTGCCATTTTAAAGTAAACTCATAAGAAAGGCACTGTATAGTGACGTTTTGTTAGCTGACTCGCTAATTTTGTGAAAAACATATACAGTCTCTGCGTTCTCATTGTACCAGGGGAAAATCTTAGGAAATTCAGGATTGCAATTTTCTCTTTTGCCAGTAGAGAGAGCCCTTGTTCCATAGTTTGCTATTCAAAAGGCAGAGAATGATATACAGTCTCCGTTCTTGCAGGAAGCCCGATGACTCGCCGTTTCTTTTATCCAAGTGAATCCACGTGAAGCCCCGAGTGCGACCAGCTCCTGATTTTATAGGCTTATGCGGGTCGATCGGAAGCACATATTTTTTAGAATTACTCCGTCGTGCGTCACTTCCCATCCCCCCGGCCATCCACGCTCAGCCAGAATGGGAACCATACACAGCTCTGTCAACGTACCTCAGTCCCCGCCCCAGCACATATATGTGAAAGCACCTAACTTCTGACTTCCAAAAACTAATTTGACTTAGGGCTGGTACCGGGGCTGTAACTAGCCAACTTGGTGCCCAGGGCGAAACACCAGAGCTGTAACGCCCCTATTACCATACCTGAGCTCGGTTTCTAAGCGCGGATCCGGGATACGTAACTCTGTCTATCTGCGTGGTCTTGCTTCCAAGACCAGCGATTTGCCCTTGTCCTCCGTTCATGTTTCCTTACATGTTGTGCAATTACTTTAAGGAAGAATTCTGATGTGAAAAAACAGCTGTTGCTGTCCAAGTCACCTTCTTTTAGGGAGGGCCTTGCCTGAATGCCGTTTCAAACTGTCCATACTTGCACACTGCGGTGTGACCAGCCTAACAGGGTCTGAGGGCCCACTGGCCCTGTGTTGCAGGTGTTCTGGTTTGCGCAACGGGCAATACTAGACTAACCATGTGAATTATTTTCTGATGGAAGGTTATCATTCCAAGATGGACACCGTGGTACACTCTTATAATACCTCTATGAGAGTGGGAAAGGGGACAAATAGCATCAACGAGGGTTCCTGTATGGTTTGAATTAAATCACAGAGCATTTCAGGCCTATAGCAGTGATCAGAGTTCTCTATATTGAATAAAAAAGTCTATGACAAAAGGATTGTATGTGTGAATATATAAATTCATAACAGATGCATGGCTTGGTGCTCACATCACTGTTCACAACACTCACCCGAACATTAAAATGTTTGTAACCATAAACCATGCATACTCGTTTGGACAGCTTAAGCTTTTGGATGCGAGCATAAAATGTCTGCAACATCAGCAACTCAAATGGGGTACAAGGGCTCTTTTGCTTTTTGTTTCTGAATAATTTCAGATGAGGAAGGGCTTGGTCTCAGTGTGAGCATACCCAACCCCCAATACAAAAACATCTTTTGGGAATTATATCTATAGACAGGACAGGATATCCCACAAGAGAGACCCAATAAACAATGCACACAAAGGCTACACAGAAAGGATTGTACCTCTTACAATCTTTAGCTTGACCAGTAATAAGCTGATGAAGCATTTAAAACAAAAACGTCTTCTAATGCCCAGTAAAGGGTACACAGTTTCTCAGCCACTACCTCCTCACTATCACACAGGCCTCAGGGGTTATTTCTGCACAGGCAATAGCACCTCTTATTATTGCTCGCATGGTAGTGAAAATCATGCTCTGGCGGTGAAGAAAGGGCGTTTGGCCTAGTGGGTGTACAATCTGTGGCAATTTTATTGATTGAAAGCAGTATAATTGGGTATATGGTAACCGCGCGCTGCCTCAATAAATCTTGGTCAAATGATATGTAGTAAACCAAATGTGTTTTGTTGAGCAGGAAAAGTTGCTTTATTGGAAGTTCCAAAATACAGTCAAGCCAAAGTGCACACTGCTTTCATTAACATTTTTGGAGGCCTGATGGGTGACCTTGAGGGTATCGGTACGCAGCTTGCCGTTGACTGGATTGACACAGAGGCGTCAGCGCATTTCCACTTGGATCATACCTGTTCTCTCGCTAATCCATAACATCTTTGATTGCTTTATGCGTTTAAGTTTGGGCACAATATGGCATGCTCGTCAGAGCCACATACACAAAACGTTCCAGTATGCTGTGTATGGACATTGGACACATCAGACAAAAACATGCATGTGTGCTGTTACATACGGGAGTGCCACATAGATGCCGTTAACCAACAGCGCTGTGGCTTGTGCAGCGCACAAAACATTGCTGCACACATTTCACTGCATTGATTTGCTATGAACTACTATCTGCATGGTGACACACAATGAACTCTACTTTCCTAATCAAGGTGCTGAGTGACATTGAGTGGCCATCTGGTGTGTACGCTAGGCAGTGGTTGGCTTGTACAGAAAATTAAAAGACCTTTGATGCTGAGCGGATGCATTTAGTCAACATCCAAAGCAGCGACTAGAATACGGAAGCAAGAAAATGACAGTTAAACTTCCCAGGGATGCGCCATGTGTAACTAAAAAGTAATATACCAAAAAAAAACGTTTTGGTATGTCAAATAAAGAGACATGAAAATAAAGAAAATAGTTTAAAACATTTTCTGTGTGACATTTTAATTCTCTTTGAAGAATGCATAGGTTTGGTCAGTGTGAGAAACCAAAGGGTGTCTCACCCGCTAGTTCTCAGGGACTTGTCATCCAGGGGGCCAGGACATGGCCATCGCTTTGGGATCCAGTTCCTGGGGGTGGACCAGTGCGGGAGGGATCACTGGGTGAGGGGTCTTTTGGAGTGGGGGTGAGACAGCCAACGTTGGGACGCAGTATTCCTTCCTTTGTGGTACCCATGAACCCTCCTATGTCATAGGATTCTCTGATGTCCCAATCCCCCCCTTTCTACACAAACACTGGGACATGGAAGAGGGCGACTGAGAGTAACAATGCTAACTCTTAGACATCACATTGGACATGTCCTGCTAATTGGGTCAGGCAAAGTCAGGCACTTGACTCTAAGGGCATACATCTGATACAAATTAGCTCTCCTCAAATGGATAAAAGGCAGAACATAGAGATACACTCTGAGCAAGGTGGAACAAGAGTAAGAGCAAAACTTACGGGGAAAAGGCAAACAACAGACCGAGGCATGAGACCTGCAGGAGGTCATTGCCTCCAAAAGCCCACGAAAGACATGTGGAGAAGGCTGAATCCCAAACAAGAATGCTGCATTGTGTTTCAAGGACGCCAGTAACCCTCCCGGGTAAACGGCAGGTTTGGGGAGGCAAGGCCAAGCCTGTGGTACTAACCTTGACTTGTAAACTCGAAGACAACAAAGACAAGAAAGAAACACACACAGCCAGTGAGTTGGCAAGCAACATGAGAGACCGGTGTGTGCTAAAGAAAGATTGAAGTGGCAACATTATATCGCACAATTGAAGGCTGCACGCATGCAGATGAGACACGAAGAAAGAGGGACCTATCAATGAACTTTGAAGTAACAATAGCTGTAAAGTCAGTGATACTGAGTAACGGAGTGGCCCGCCGAAAGGAAGTAGATGTTCTGATCTTGATGGTCGTGCAGATTATTGAACCTCCGTCCCCAAGTACCGCACAGACAGAAAGGATACACTGTCTGTGCAATCTTTGAGGCCATAGGTGTGTTGAGCCGTCAATCAGGTAGCAGGAACGCCGGAAGGACCTCTGACAGCTGCAAGGCAATAGTTAATGGTTAAACAGGAGCAGTGCAATTGATACGGGTAGCGGGTAACAATCAGTATTAACAAGGCTTACCCAGGAGTGTTGCAAGTGGTGTCCTAAATGTGGTAAGAGCCACAGATTGTTGGTAGTGGTGAAAGAAGCGTTCTGCACGGCTCGAAGGTGGGACAAACCTGGGTCTGATGTAGATGACCAATAAGGCAGGACGTTCAAAAACCAAGTTCCAAGATTCAAGATTCAGAGAGGATGATCCAAAGGCAGTCCAAGAGAGTTCCAAGGTCAAGGTGTCGGGGAAAACAAGGTGGAATCCAAATAACAGAAATCCGAGGGGCAGGCAAGACAAATCCAAAGAACAGTCCGAGGTCGCAAAATCCGTGATCAGAAACAGGTAAACCAAGGCGCTACACAATCCTCAAGAGATCATCTGTGAAGCGTTGTACCCACGTTGCCAAGATACTTTTAAACTGATTAAGTAACCACGTGATGTGTCTCACGGACGTGTGAGACGTGACGTGATCACGTGGTCACGGAACGCTGGATGTTCGTTGCCGTGGGAGTCTCCGTGGGCGTGACCAGCCGTGAGCGCGCCTCCATGGTAACTGCCAGCGAAACAAAGGACGTAGACGCCGGGGCTACAGGCTGGTGTCCTCCTATGCTAGGCAAACTGCTGGTTCATTCTATGTGCAGGGACTGCTCTTGTTGTTAGGTGTGGTGTGGGGCTTGTGGTTGTGTGATTCTTAATGGGGCGAGCAACGGGAGATGTAACAGTAGACCACTCAAAAGTCTAAGTGAAAGGTGAAAAGTTTGTAAATATAAAGTGAATGAACTGTAAAAGCGAGGTGGTTTAAAATGTACACTGAGAAAAGGGAGAGTAAAAAGGTGAACGTTGAATTTTGGTGCATAATACAGTGAACTACCCAGACCAGGAAGAACTGGGGGGAATAACATAGGAGTGTGAGTTGAAAGCTGAAAAGTCGAAGTGGTCCTGCAGAGGTCTGTAGAAAAAAGCCACACACATTCGAAAGTCTTCGACCTCACGAAACGGTCCGAGCCCAACTGAGGGTGACCGAAGGTGTAATAAGTGAGGGGAATGGAACCCCTACAGGAGGTGAATTAAACTTAGGGAAGGGAACCTCTGCAAGTGTTTTGTTTTGCTGTGAAAGTTCTGAGCCTGACTAAGGGAGACCGATGTGAACTTTTGCTGTGAAAGGTCTGAGCCCGACTGAGGGTGACCGACGTAAACTTTTGCTGTGAAAGTTCTGAGCCCGACTGAGGGGGACCGGTGTGAACTTTTTGGTGAACTGTGTTTTGGAAATTGGAAAGTAAGACTTTAACGTGGAATGCCAGGCGGTCCTCAATCCACGTTTTGAACTGCCTTTGTGTTAAGAGCCTGAACTAGAGTGTGTCATCTTGCCTATAGCGACTGCCTTACTGTGTGCTGTCCAACGTATGGAGGAAAGCTGACTCAGCCACATTTATTCTTTATATTTGAACACTGAATTTCCTTTGCATACATATTCTCCTTTTCACACTTTTTGTACAAGATATATGGCAGGCATTGGGTTTTTATTAGTATAGGCCATTTGGATTTGACAGACTCAACTAGGACGGTTTTATTTATTATTTGATGGCCGGGACTACTCTCATCCTAGCTATAGGGCAAAATATGAGTTTCTCCAACCCCATTAAAACTTCAATAAAGGTTTGACAAATTGTACCTGTCGTGTCAGTGTCATACTTGTGATACCATGCCTCCCTTACATCAGCTAACTGATGCTTGTGCTGGCCTGATGAATACAAATGCCCCATGTTTAGTTCTTAACACTGAAATGTTAAGGACATACTGTGTAAAAACAATGGCTTGTTAAATGAGCCATCACTTATGAATTGCCCCACTTGAAAGGCTGTCAACACAAATATTGAGGGGCACAGGGTGTGTGACTCCAGAGCTTCTCACACACTTTGTTTGGGATATGCATTCCTTTGTTTGCATATTCCGAACGCATCTCAGTCATCCACAAGTCAGTAGAGAGCAGCCAGCTGAACATCTCAGGAGCACCCACCGGCTCAGCAGGCTGCTTAATCTTTTGTCCTGCAAGAACTGAGTCAGCTTTCTGGGTGGGCCCCTTACTCCGCCCCCCGGTCCACCATGTGAGCTATTTACCTCTGCGCCCAAGCCATCGCCCGTTCCGCCCAGGCCAAGGAATGGGGCTGGCTGGCACCCACATATAACCCTGGCAACAGCATAGTCACAACAGCGGAGCAAATATAGAGCAGGCTGCAGCAGTGCAGTGACAGAAACATGGGGACCAGCATTTAATTTTTGCTGCCGAAGGGCAACCTTTTTCTTATTATACACATACTGGATCCTTCCACTAATGATGCAAAAGTATCACAATTTGCAACAAAAAGTAATGAAGACTTTAGAGTAGTATGTGTGACTCAATTTGAAGGTGTCTAAAGGAGTATGCAGGTTTTCTAGCACAGCTCATTTTAAAATAAAAATCATAATTGTCCTGAGGGGACCGCTCAGTTTGCACCTACATGTAAACAGGTCCGCTCTGAGCAATTTTGATCATTTGCAATTGAGAAGTGTAAAGAGGTGGCGGAAGCCTCTTTACACTTCTCTGTTTGCACTCCTTGTGCAAAAAGATTAACACTGCCTGCCATGTACGCATGACAGGCAGCGTTTACAATGATTTCCTATGGAAACGGCCTGCTTTTTGCACACAAAAAAGGGTGGCGCCCATAGGAAATCATTGGTTTCACGCCTTCACTTAAATCGCATGCTGGCATAAAACCAATTTGTTTTTGAAGGCGCATGGCAAACGGAAGGTGGAAATGTGATTCCCATTGGTTGCCAGTCAATTCGTCGAAAAAAATTGGTCGACCAGACAAATGGTCGAAGCAAATTGGTCGAAAACCATTTCGTCGAATTTTTTTTTTTTCTATTTTAACCCTTTTTTTTTCTCTAAAAACCCCTTTTTTAACTAAACGAAAACCCAAAAAATAAATATATAAATAAAAATTTTTTTTCGACGAAATGGTTTTCGACGAAATTGCGTCGACCAAATTGCAGTCGACCAGTTTTTTTTCGACGAGTTGACTGGACACCATTCCCATTCTGCCCCACCCTCAAAAACAATAGAAATCCCATGTAGCATGTACCATGTTGCTCCTCCATTTACATTACAGGCACAATTATATCCTAGGTGTTATTTTCATGAAAGCACAGTGACAGCCCTTCCAGAATTTTTACATATGGGCTCCCTGGAGATTTATATATATATGTATATGAGGACCCAAGGAATGAACCGGCTTGGTTAAGAGAGGTACATGTATTCACTTGAGACGCACAACAGTAATCTTCATGTTGTGTCATGTAGGAGGGGGAGTTGCGGGTGGCCACAATATACTAGACTTTTCGGACACGTGGGATGGATAATAGTTCCTGGGAAGCAGCATCATTTAGAGAAGACAATACGAGTACCACAATGCTACTGGGCCAAATGGACAAGACCCGGCCTGGAAGAGGAGGAATGGACTGGTTACCCAAAAGGGGATAGATTAGACCTGCCCATTCAGGAGCGAACAGGAGACCCACCAATTATCCCACACACCACAGTCTAGCTAAAGGGGAACAATGGGGCCGCTGCAGAAGAGTAGGGGCTAGCAAGAGGCATTCCAAGACTTGAGGAGACATAGGAACAGTCCTCAAAGCCAGTTGGTTCACTGACTAACAAGGAAAGGTGAGACACAGAGAATAAAGGACCACAGCGACTGCATCGCAAAGATGGAGTTTGAAAGGGGGCGGGGCTAGAGGTCCTTATGAAGACAACCAGGGGAAGTCCCAGCACTCGTGAGGATAGCTCAGAGATTGGCACACGGGAGCTGCTGACTCAGGTAACCAATGGGAGTAGAGGAAAGGTCCTTGACTGGTAGAGGAGAGCTATACAAAGCCAGCAGAGTCAGTGGATGGTGAATGTTTGAGTCAGGTCATGAGAGCTGGAAGGAAACCAGGAGACAAGATAGGAGGGTGTAGCACGTAGATTAGAGTTTTGGAGCATTTGGAGGGAGTGAACATAAGGACTTGGAACTGAGGGAGTGGTACCGAGTTGACAGTTTGTTTGGTAGAGAGTGATTGAAGGTAGTTTTGGAGGGACAGCAGGGGAGGGGGTAAGAGTATGTGTGCGAGCGAGTGTGTGAGAGTGAGGGATATGAGGCAGGAGGGTATTATTTTTATTTATTTGTTTGTATCACGCCATGAACTCACAAGCATCGGGCGCCAATATGAAGACGTGAGGACAAAACAAACTGGTAGGTCACAGGACAACATAACTCATGTATCGAGTGTCGAGGGTAGAGTAGAGTTGAGGCAGAACAAGTGTTAGAAGGAGTGATATTTGGAGGGACGTGGATAAGATCAGGCGAGAACTGGAGGCTGGAGGCAGGAGAAGAGTGGAGAGAGTGGTACAACAGGAAGCAGAGTATGGGGAGTGAGAGAGACAGACAGAGATGAGGGAGAAGAAGGGAGAGGGCAGGTGAGTGAGGAAAATGTTGAGAGACAATCAACTGAAGGAAACAGGTACCAGAACCACCATATTACCCTCCATGGTCACCTAGGAAGTCCCTGATGGAATCTGAGAGATGGCCACGGCCTGTAAGACCTTCCTAGGCCAGTGATAGACCATACACTAGGCAGACAACAGCTCTACTGAATTATCAGTGCTTTACGACCTATAGGACAAGGGAGCTTGGACTAGGGGAGGTGGGATCCCCTTGAAAGGTTCAGTAAAAGGTGTACAGGGATCCTACCTAGACTCAGAGCCTCAATTGCCTGTTATGTGGTACCATTTTCAGAACAAAAACTGACAAAGTATGGAAATAGCCTTGTGACTCATTGAGCACCCTGCCCCAATGTCTACATGTGAAGTGACTACTCAATATGACAATTCTAAATCCTGCTAAAGCTAATAATGGGGCAAACAACTGCTCACTATCTTTCCCTAAATGACTACTTTATTAAAATATTGTTAAACCTATGCAGAAAAATAGTTCTGAAGTCATGTTCTGTAAATCCTGTCATTTTTAGGGAATTTTGTCATTTAGCATTCCTGTACACATTATAAAGGCCTGACTAAAAATAACAGAATGCAATGCAAGATCCTAAACCCTAGTTGATTTTCTTTCAAATCTGACATTGGCCATCTTGAGCTCTCCATAAACAGTTCTATAGTTCAAGACTTGGCCATGCCCCCTGAAGAGTAAAAGTTGTGAAACTTGATTGCAATAACACGTTGGGTAATTTACTCCTTAGACATCTAATTACCTGTAGGCATACATTTATATTGGTGGAGGCCATATTGAAATCTTAAAGGTTGTTCATGTTATTGTAATCAGGAAAAGCAGATTCATTTAATGAGTAACGGGATATCGCATAATGGTAATGCAATTGTGTTTGATCTATGGAGGACTATTGTTTAGATCAGCTATGATTGTGAAATTGATTCTGATAGATTACTTGCCTTGAAAAAGCCCACTGTGGGCGAAACCTGTGTAGGCATTCTGGGAGTCTACTTTTTTCATACTATTAATAATACTTAGTCCTCTTATATATTGATGATTTAGATTTTCACTAAAAAACCTTTAAGATACTAATAGAGATTCCAATAGTACAATTTTATAACTAGAGGTAAGTCGATGTCTCACAAGTAACCACCCAGCGTGTTCGTGCACTCAGTTTCACAACTTATACTGGTTTCTTTCGGCTCAGGGTCAGATTGCTCGACACTAGAATATGGAGCATGGCTTATTGATTGATGGTATAAAGCCAACAAAGACATATCGGTAACAGGAAGAACTAACAGGTGACAGGTATGTTAGGTTCCACCACGCCTTTGTACACCCCGTAAGAACCTTTATGATAAACCAACTAGCTTGTATTCACCATTTGACAAAGGCATGCCTCTGATTTTCAAGGATAATGTGCACAAAATGTGTGCATCAGGTAATCCAGATTAACACTTAAGTAGAGCTGAGATTTGGAGGGCAAAGGGCCAGTCTTAATCATTTAAACTGCTGCCTATTAGAGATACATCCTTGGAAACAAAAAAAGTGTGAAAAATAAAGAATTCACCACCCTGTGGGCTTGCGACAGGAGCAGCTGGGACACTTTCTAACGCTTGCAGGTACTTCCTCATGGGTTTCGGAGAGTAAGCAGCTGGTGGGAAAAAAATCACACCACAGCTGAAAAAGGACTGGTTTTTCATCGCTATGGCGCCTGTGAGGGATTCCATAGCTACACTTTTAGGATCTTCACCACGGGGGCAAAGTGAATTCTTTCCCCATTGCCCAAAAGCAACAGGGGCAGTTACCCCTCACCCTCATGTACTCAGCGCCCATGTTCAGGATGAAAGTGGCAGTGAATCCCTCACTCACAAATACTCTTGTCACTGGCAGCTCTCTGCAATGTGAAAAGGTGCAATGCCAAGTCGGGATCATGAAATTAGGGGCGCAATCAACATTTCTCTGGGGGCAGAGGTGGGGCTAAAGTGTGCCACACAACTGACATCAAATGAGTACTTCTAGTAAACATGGAGCAGTCTTCTCAATGCCATTTCTGTTATTCAAAAATATTCTGGAGACTGCTAGGGTTGGGAAGGAGTGAAGGGCAACAGCAGATCCAGTGTAGCATTTCGGAATCAGCTTGGTTCTCCCACCTTTCCTTATTATATGCTGAATCTAGAGTAGTCATGGATACCAGTCGTCTGACCATTGGTGATGGCGTGAGAGACCAAGTACAGCTCTGTCTCCCTTGGGGAAGTCTCTGCTGCCCTCAACAATCAAAAAGCAGAAAAAGCCCCTGGCCCAGACAAGGTTCCAGTCGACTTTTATAAATCGCAACCCTTAATTTGGGCCCCGTATCTCACAAAGCTCTTTAATGTGGCCCTGGTCCCTCAGACATGAACCCAGGCCAAAATAGTGGCAATATATAGAAAGGGCAGTAGAGAGGACTTTGGGAACTACCACTCAATATCTCTATTGGACTCAGGGGGAAAGATATTTGCTAAGGCACTGTTGGGTCACCTGGAGGTCTGGATGAAAGAAAGGAATATCCTACACCACCTTCAGGCAGAGTTTCCGGCAAACATTATTACAATTGACCAGGGCCAGTACTGGCTCTAATTTGTGTTAAGTATGTAATGCTGAGGAAAATAAGACTATATGTCACATTTATTGACTAAAAACATCTTTTGACAAGGCCCCCACGGTGATGTTATGGAAGACTTTAAGAGATATGGGTATATCCCCTGCCCTTTCCACAGCCCTACATAGTCTATTTCTGGGAAATGAGGCTGTAGTAAGATGGAGTGCTGATGGGAGGGTAAACAAGAGCTTCTCAATTCATATGGGTATCTGCAAAGATGTGTATTGGCCCTGACATTGTTTTGTCTTTTTATTAATAGTGTAATCCATTCATTGACGAATTTACAATGTGATATGGTGACCTCGGCTGGAGAGAATTGTCAATTTTTGATGCTTGCGTACCATGCTGTCCTCCTATATCTAACCCCCTCAGGTTTAAAAAAAACAAACAACTGTTGACATTTGAAGAATTCTGTGATAGCAATGGGCTTTCTATCAACGTGGAAAAAAACAAATCCCTGATCTTTAAGAAACCAGAACCAAGTGGCTTGATGGACTCACTGTAACACTTAAAAGGGAACCAATCGAACAGGTTAATGAGTATGATTATTTAGGCATATGATTTAGAGAGAACTGTAACTGGACCTCCCACGTTTCCAGGGCAGACGTAACACTTAATCGTTACAGTGGTGCTATTGCTGGGTTTGCTCGCGACTATGTTAATGGGGTGTTAAATGTGACCCTGGAAGCTTACTGAGCATAGGGAAGGCAAGTAGCACTATATGGGACTGAACTGTGGAGAGCGACAAATTGTAGTGGACTAACTATAAGCCCAAGCTTTATAAAGAACTTGCTAGGGCTCCCAAGGAGTACTCCAAATATATTCGTTTTTGCAGAACTTGATGTTCGTAGAATTGGGTCCCTGTGCAAGTCATAACCCCTATTGTACTGGACCAGAGTATGGTCTTCGCCCAGACTAGCTGTGTTCAGACTGGCCCTCGAAGATATTTTATCCCAGGACGGAGCTCAGTCCTTCCCTTGGATGAAATACCTAAAGGATGCCTTTGATGTATTAGGTCATCCTGAGTACTGGTCATAACCCCAACTGTTCTTGCTGATATTTTAAGTAATGAAAGGGAAAGGAAATACTGGGGCACGAAACAGACCTTCGGATATGAGAAATATTTGGACATTGTGTCCCCACAATTTTCAGTGCTCTTTATCTTAAGCTCCAGTTTGGCACATTACCCTTAGCTGAAGTTATCCATGAATGGAATCGTGACACTCCAAAAAAATACCCTGCATGTGAGATCGATACTGAGAACACTGTGCACTTGCTCCTGTTTTGCCCCTTATACCGCCATGCTAGGAAAAGATATTTCACGCCGCTATTTAGGCAAAGATCAGTTAGATCTGTAAATGAAGCCCTTATATTGTGTACTAACTCAATTGACGATCTAGCGGTAAATACGATGGGACAGTATCTGACGAGTGCCTGGAGGGCGAGGATACGCTGCACCACTCAAATTAGTTGTCTATTCATGGGAGAAAAGATCGGGTATTTCAAACCTAATCGTTTCTTAGAGCTTAAATTGTGACAGCAGATTCGCACTAGAATTTGACACACTATTTATTACTTTATATTATGTATAATTAAATGTATCCTGGTGATCTTATAGGATTTTATAGGCACAAAATTAAATTCTGTGCCCAAGATTAGTTCCTGTTAATTTTTCCAATGTTCGTTGAATCCGGTATTATTGCTTTGGATTATCATTGCTTTTATGGTGTGTTGACCGAATACAGTGAATTCATTGATTGATGGATTGATTGCAACTGATATTAAAGTAGTACTTTTAGTAAACTTTCAAAAACACATTCAGTCCAATATGGAGGAGCTGGAATATGAAAGCGGTTATTAAGCCGCTCTTTCTTTACATCTGGTGCATTTAGTTCTGCTCGTTGGATCATTTAAACCTGGCGTTCTGAGCCCATCCAAACAATATATAAAACCGTTTGCACATTTTCATACTGCTTGTGCGTAAAGACATAAAGGGACTTGTTCCCCAATGGACGCCATTTCTACTCCTCTTTATGCGCTAGGTGTGCCGAAAATAAAATTCGGCGTCCCGCCCACATGATATGTGCTAGCATTACCACACTCACAAGCTAAAGAAACTTGAAAACAGAAGAGGGCAGAACGCCTGATGCTCATGCGGCATGAGTCAGACCATTGCGCTTACAGCAATTCTGCACCTGCAAAAAAAGCACAAGATTTGTTATTAATAAATTGGCTGCACATGTTCTGAAATGCTGCTGCAAAGTGCAAATATAATATTTGAAGAATCTTCCACTGATTATAATTAGCCTGATCGACAAATCAATGTTAGTTTCTGGTATACGGTGCCCACCCAGCGCATACATTATCGGAAGGAAATCCCTTTGTGAGAGATTGTTTTCAGTCCAGATGCACTAAAAGGGCATTCAAATGGAATTCTGTAGTTTTAGTAGCCACCAATGTGTATTTTAACTATGCAGAAATGTTGCAAACTACTTTGAGAATGAATACATGTTGCAAAATGTACAGGTATGTGCTGCAATAGTTTCATTTTCTTGACGCAAAAATTGGAAATCACTGCCACTATAACATGGCGTGTGGGACGGGTTTGGTTAGAGGCCACCATCAAATCTTTTCATTTCTACACTTGTCAGAGGCAGAGGTAAGTGAGCGGGAAGTAACAGAAATGGAGTTACTCTACTTCTTTTTTGTTTGTTGATAGTTTGTCTACTTTTTACAGCCACCTTCACAGATTCAGATCTGTGCTTTTAAAAAAAAGAAAATTATTATGTATATTGGTTAACAATAAACCTTACCACACAAATATACATACATAATACATTTAAAAATAGATCATATTAAAAACAACCATTCCATATGCAAATATCTAAAAGCCTTATTGATACAAAAACAATCCAACAATCCAACATCAATTTCAAAATTATCCACTGCAATACAATTCTTAAATATCAGCATATCATCAACAAATCCGTAGGAAATGTTCTACAGAACATGCTTCCATACAGTTCCAAGGGGAGGACATACCAAAGTTACAAATCTAAAATTAGATTACGGAGCATATTATGTTAGATCTATCATATTTTCCGAATTCTCGCCATCATGTAAAAAAGGCAGCAGCAGCTAAAATTAAAGGGGACTCTGAGAAATTCTGGTCCTAGCGATATTTCCCATTTTAGACATACATTTGTAATATTCTTTTTCATACTTGTGGGCCAACACCTTGCAGGAAGTAAAAATGTGTCTTGTCATTTCAATTTCCTTCCTACATAGGCGACAACGTCAATGCTCCCAAGGGATAACAGCCCATGCTGCAAGATTGTTCAAAGTATGCTGCATATCAACGCAAAGCCTCATTGTAAACTCAACCAACTGGTGATTACCAGTTTCCAATAAATAACTAAAAGGTTTTAGAAAATAGAACTTTTGCTTATATATAAGTGTCCTATATGTTTTCCCTGAGAGATCTGTAAGCAGCTCATTTCTATCCCAGTTGAGCACCTTCTTTATTAGTTCTTTAACCAATCTGAAAGTGAAAATCATGAACCTTCTTTTCAAACAATTGAAGTGCTTCAGAGCTATTAAATTTACAACTATCAAAAATTACCCATTAATGTAGCATAATTGCCATCAAGACTAAGGATTTTCAAGAAGAATGAGCTCCTAGAGATCTTCCATAGGGTAAATATCGACGTCGGTCCTAATTTACAGCACAAGGCTTCTACCAGCACAGAAGTAGGCAGACCTAAAGTTTTGCGCTACATTTTCTCCTCTAATTTTTGCATCCAGGAGATTTCTTTTCCCCAAAAAACATTGAGAGCATATAACACAGTGGGTACAATCCTGGAACTATGTAGCTTCATCATGCCATCTGTAGAGTACTCCCCATTTATGGTAATGATAAAAGATTTAATCAAGGAAAGTTTTCCTAGTACACTAGGTTGGATAGAGTGACATAAGATATCATTTCTCAAATTCAGACCAATCATAACACCTAGGTACATATATTTAATCACAACCTCAACAGGTGTATCTTTTAACATAACCTGGAGTGTAACCCCTCCTGTCACCAGTCTTCATGATTTTAGTTTTCTTTATATTCATAACCAAGCCATTCTCCTTTGTATATACAAATAAGGAGTCTAGGCTACGTTGCAGCCTCACTGCCATTCTATCTAGTATACCAGTAACACCTGTGTAGACAGCGATGAACAAGAAGTGGTACCAGTCCCGGGAGGTAAGTTGTTTGTTTTCTCCACCGCCAAACATAAATCAGATACATAAGGATTGTACAGAGGAGGAGCAATTTCACAACCGTGTTTGACTCCATGAGTAGTTGGAATTTCATCAGCTAGAAGTTCTTTTTGGTTGACTCTTATCATTACGGTGGTAAAAGAAAAAAGAAATAAAAAAGAATCCAATTGGCCCAGGACAATATCTCAATAATACAACAAGGATGGTGCCAGACAAAGCAAGAGAAAACTAAAGGAGGATGACAGAAGGATGCAAAAGTCAAATCATTATTTCATTTTATTTAGATTTGTATAAAAATATATAGAATCTTTTAATCAATTCTAAAAAAACATTATGCTACTCATGCATACCAACATTCACTCACTAGATGAATATCTAAAAATTATTAAATGTGTTGAGATATAACAAACAACATTTTTCCTTTCATTAATGCATTTCTTTTCCATTGTGTTGTTGATAATTTCAAACAACCTATCATTATTGATAATGATTCATTCCAGGCAAAATATCTCAACATTCAAGTTTGCATTTGTCATTTGTCATTTGTATTTGTATTTGTTTACCCCACAATCTTTGCCGTATCACACTATCAAAGGCTTTGGAATAGTCCACAAACCAGATATATAACTTTTGATTCTTATTCAATAAGTCAATCTTAATAAAATACACAAGGGTCCAAATATTATGAACAGTACTGAGACCCTTGCTGAGGTTTAAAAATGTTATTGTTTGTTAAACCATGAATTCAATGTCACCAAGATATAGGTTGCAAACATTTTTGATATGGAATCTGTCAAGACTAAAAGCCGATAATTCTCTGGGTTGGACCTATCTTCTTTTTTTAACACTGGGACAAGGATGGCCTTTCTCCAGCTCTAAGCAATAATCCCAGTGTCAACGATGTTATAGAATATTATTGTCAGGCTCCAAGCTTCCAGGCACAGGAGAGTTATGAACCAGCCACCCCATTGCGGTCTTGGTGCCTGCAAGAATAGGCTTACACAGTCCTACGCGACCCCAGTAGGGAAGGAGGGTTAGGGACACGTTGATTGGATAGGTATGTGTGATGAGGGTATCCGGAAAGAGGGTTAGGGAGAGGTAGTGGATGGGATGGGGAACATAGGGTAAAGTCAGCAACTATACATTATAAACATGCACCTACATGCATACATTCCCCACTGTATTCAGCAACATGCAACACAAGATAACCAGTAAGGCACTTAGATCTGCGTGTGCGTGCTGGCCTCCTGCCTCCACACTCCCAGGTCCGGTAAATGGAGCAGTTCAATTGCTGCAAAGAGAGCTTGCATTAGTGATTGCACGGTATGCCGCACGTGGCTCACAAAAGTACATGCAGCTGTACGTGCAGCTATGACTGATGACACCCCCCAGGGCAAGGTTCATGCAATGTGGGTGTCTAATGCCTTTGCAAGCATAAGTAGTTGTCTTTTTGTGACTATGCACGCTTTTAAAGGTAACTGCACATGTTTTTTCACATGCAGGTCTTTTCTGGCCGCAGGTGGCTTAATACTTGCAGCAATTGGGATTCGCTGCATGTGGCTGAAGGTATGTGGCTCCTAAGCATGGGTGCACGTGGCAATAGGCATGCAGTTTATTAAAGGTTAACCGCACAAGCTTAAAAGCAGGTTGTTCGTGCAGGGTTAACTGCCCCGTGGCGTTCAATGCAGTGTAAATAGTTTGCCACCCGTGGCTTAAATGCTCATGCATGCAAGATGGTGCTTGTGGCATTCAATGACTGTTTAATGGATTGCCGATGCGCATCTCATGCTGGGAGGGGTGTAACTGCAGGCAACAAGTTGCGCGGCACACTTAGCTTTAGTGAGGGCAGGGGAAAGTTTTCTGCTTCCCCCCTCTGCCTCAGCGCTACTTATCTTTTACAAGCTAGGGGCTGGAACGAAGATTCCTTGGGGTGTGGCCCCTCTTGTTGATCCCCTGGCCGGAGCTCTTGCTAATGCAACTGCTCTGGTCGAGTTCTCAAGCACAAGCCCTGTGCTTTTGCTTTCGTGCAAGGGCGCGCACGTGCCACTCCCAGCGTCGCTTGAAATCTGTAGTTCCTGGTCCAGAGGCTGTTGGGAAACAAAGTTTGCAGGGTCTTTCTCCTGCAATGAACGCAAAGAAGCCTTTTATAAGGCTGACATGTGTTTCTTTGCTTTTGTTTTGTCTGCTTTCTTGGCTTCTCTTGTCTGGGGCCTTTGTGGTTGCCCCTTGAACCCACCCCCGCACCCAACCCAGACCCAACCCACACACACTCACACTCTGTGCCCTGACAAATATTATCAACACTATAGCCCACAATGTTGGGTTGCTTTTGATGACTATATTAGCAAGCCCGTCAGGCTTTTAAGGCATTGATCATATCAACAATATCATCAATAGTGAAATCAAACCATGAAATTAAATCTCCTAGTAGAGATTTATCCTACTTTTCATGACATAGATTCCTCTGAAAATCGTCTCCCATGGTCCTCTTCAGGGATAGGATTAATTTATCTTATATCATTCATAAAATGTGCTTTTGGAAATAATAGCAACATTTTCTGCCATCTTTATCACGCAGTGCTAGATAAACAATGTGCCAATGGGCACTTCTACCAGATGCCTTATCAATTTTTACCCAGTTCTTATATTTAGTCTTAAGATTCATAATAGTATTTACTATATCAACCGACAACCTCCTACTAACACACATCTTTCTAATTTCCTTTTTCTTTTGTGCCATAACTATATCGTAAATCTGCATGGCATTCTCCCAAAGCACTACAAAGGTTTATTTTAGACCCAATAGGTCAGAGTGGATTCCCCCTATGGAACAGTACATTTTATTTACGATCTTTCTCACCCTCCAAACCAAACCATCGCTAGTAAATTCGTTCAGGAAGTGACTAAAAAGAGAGCGATTATTTCTGGCATCATTTCATAGCGCAAAACCACATGATCACTAAGAATATTGTAGATTATAGAAAGGGCGTCAAAATTATTAATGAGTTGACCAGGAAAAAAAACACATATATGCTCATTGATCAGGACCGTGCTTTCCTTGAAACTTGAATTCACAATCTCTTGGCAGTTGTCATCTAGCCTCAATTTTCTGACCCGTTTATCTAATGGCTCCCATAGCTTTGTCCCTCATCATAAGCGTCTTTTTACCCTTATCACATGTAACCAGTTCATGCCCTGATGAGGTGGGGAGGAAATCCATTTTTTCTGTCAAACTATTCCCCAGGGCAGTCACATTAGTCTGAATTTTCTACAGTCCTTTCTAAAGTTCCCTTCTCTCTCCTAAAATGAGTCATTTATTTTTCTGATTCTCTTTCTTAGCTTGCTATTAGACCGTTTAGATCTGTTATTTGCACTATCCACACTAGATTACGATTGATTTATTGTGACGTGATGGCTACCGCATCTTCATCCAAAAGAATGGCCTCAACCGGTTGGACGGAAACATTAATCTGCGCCTCCTTACCCCTATGTTCCTCATTCCAGATGGTGCCTTCCATTAAAGGTAGTGGATCATCCTCCCTGGTGCTGTTTTCTAGTACAATGTCTGCTATTTTCGCAACTGTGTTGCGGATATCATTTTGCTGTGCAGACATAGAAATGCACAAAGTAAACAGCTCCTTTGCTATCATCAAGACCTGCCATAGCTCGACTCCACTATAATCAAAGTCACAGTCAGAGTGGTTCATCAGCTACAGTCACCGCCTTCCTCTCTTAGCTCTTCAGCGATTTTCGCTAAATCAGGTGATTTGAGCAAGTTAATATCAGGTGTGCTAACCACCACCCCTTCATGCAAATCAGGAGGTATAACAAGCGCATGCCCAATGGAGCCTCTTCGTAAAGTGTAGCAAAGATTTACCAATGCGATGTTAATCCCCAGGAGACAGAGACCCGCTTTCCTGCAATGTTAATAGAGGTTGTACATTCACTTCCAGCCCAGACAAAATAATAAGTCTTACAATGAAGCACAATCATTATGGGCTCTCATACTTTCTGAAGTATGATTGAAATTAACCACAGTGAAAAAAATCTGTGATCTTACTTTCTTCCCAAAAAGTTGTAGCTCCTGACCGAGCAGGAGCAACGGGCTGAGCGGTTGTAATACAATCAATGGGAGGTGTATTCACATCTATATGACGAGCCTTCTTCTTATTACAGACTCTTTTAAAAGGCATCCCAGCTGCGCTGTTAGGTCTTGCTCTGCTGAGTAACGAGTAGCCTTTAATTTTCCCCGGCATGAAGAAAGTGCTGGAGGTAAACTTTGCCTTAATACCGCTGATGGCAAGAGTAGGCTGCTAGCCAATAATCCTAGCCCAAATCAGTCATAGACCATGGGAAATAAAGGAGCTTCAGATCTTCAGTTTCCACAGTCAAAGTTGCACTCCACCTCTAGCTACCTGCTGCCAAACTGCTGCCCAAGCGCACTTTTCAGGAGCTTCGCTGGCACTTGTAAACACAGCGTTTTTTTTGTGCTTCCGACTCCGCCCACACTGCAGCCAGGTGCAAAACACTGAAGAAACACTTCACAGGTAAACTGCTAAAACAATCCAAGTCACAGCGCTGCTGCCCAACTGCACCAATCTGTTATTTTTGTAGTTAAAGCATGCCTCTTATTTTGACTTCTTGGCTGCTTTAAAAATCATATCTTTACTTGGGCTCCTGTTGCTGAGCAGCAAACCATCGCCTGAGGCCGAGTTATCAGCTTGTTTCTAGTTCCTGCCTGAGTGTGGAAGAGACTCCAAGCGGGAGTTAAAGAGACACATCGAGGTCCCCTTTTAATTTTTTGAGGGGTCAAAGCTGTGTATATTGTATAGTTTACCTCAGTACAACTACTGCTGAACAACTCAGGAGCCTTATACAGCCTATCCCGGAGCCTGTAGAAAGGAAGATGGGCACAGTTGAGAGACTAATGCCTGGATCTAACCAAACTATATGAAAAAAAGAAAACCCAAACAACTCTGCACTGCCTATGTGGCTAGTATCTACTTCATAACTACCAGGGAATCATATACATATATCCCTGTTAACATTCAGTATCGATTCAGTATTGATTAAACTAGATTGAATGACAGTACTTGGAGAGCATCAATTTATAGAATTCTTTTTTTATTAACAATCAATTGTCATTAAAAACACACGTATAGAAAAATACAATTTTTATAAATTTACAAAAGGATTCCACCGCAAAGTGGCTCGGGCAACCACTAAAAGTGACTTGTGCAATATTATTCCACAAATACATACAGTACTCAACAGAGATTATAGTTAAAAAGAAGAGCCTTAGCTCAATGATTGTCTGCTGTCCAATACACAGGATTTCGGTTTAAAGAAGCCTCTTAATTGTATGTCGTATCACTCTTTGTAGGTTTTTACAATACCAGGGCTACTATTATGTAGCTCACAAAACCATTCAATGTGTGATTGTAACGTCTGCTTTAAAATGCAGTACATAAATCCCCAACATGTTTCGTCCTCTTTGTGTAATCAAACTGATGGTAGAACTTCTACGGGGAACACATCTTCTCAACATTAGGATAGTATTCTGCAAAACACTCTCTGGGGTTTCGGGATATTCTTAGTAGCAATCAATGGAAATGAATTCCTTACTCTTAATGTATGTGGCACCACCAAAAACCTGAGTGTTTTTTGTTTAATGGTTAGTCAAGCATCTATGAACTAGAAAATTACTTGGACAAGGATCAGATGACTTCTAGACTTCACACTCATGCCTGGGTAAAAACATCTACATTATTACCCTCAGTTAAACCCGCAAATGTACGCCTTTTCATGGCGTTGCTGCAGGAGCGAAAAAGCAGAATAAGGGAATATGTGTACCCTGTTGTAACTTACATCAAAAACGTTGCTGTGTGTGTGATGCCCCTTTACTGATGCATGTTACTGCTCACTGGGTACTCCAGTCAGTCCTGATTCTGCCCACACTGCAGCCTGGTGCAAAACACTTAAGAAATGCTTTACAGGTAATCTGCAAAAACATTCCAATTCACAGCACTGCTACCCAGCTCTGCTTTTCAGGCGCTTGCAAGCACAGCAATTTTGGTGTCCTGACTCAGCCCACGATGCAGCCAGGTGCAAAACACTGAAGAAACACTTCAGGTAAACTGCAAAAACAATCCAATTCACAGCGCTGCTGACCAACTGCGCTTTTCAGGCGCTTCGCTGGCGCTTTTAAGCACACCGATTTTGTTCTCCTGACTCCGCCCATGATTCAGCCAGGTGCAAAACACTGAAGAAACACTTCACAGGTAAACTGCAAAACCAATCCAATCCAACCCACTGCGCCAATCTGTTCTTTTTGTATTTAAAGCATGCTTCTTATTTTGATTCATTACCACTTTAATAGTCATAACTTTACATGGGCTCCTGTTGCTGAGCAGCAAAACATCGTCTGAGGCCTAGTTATCAGCTTCTTTCTAGTTCCTGCCTGAGGGCTCGATTCTGAAGAAGGTGTTATGTACTGAAAAGGTTGCTGAAAGCGTTAGCATCCTTTTTGGTACTTAAGACCTATTCTGAAGCTGGCGCATTCTTCTGAAGTCGGAAGGAATGTGCTGCTTTCGAAATATGTGTTCCGGTTGCTAGGAAGGGCTGAAAACCGACCGAGCAACCAGCACTTTCGGTATATGACATTTTGCATGGCAATTCTTGTGGCACTCCTCCACTTTTGGAATGTAATAAAATTGACAGTGATGTACGGCACCAAATTGGTGTCGTTCTTGTGGAGGAGTGCCACAAGAAGCACATACTTTTGGGTGAAGACAGTGCTCACGGTTTCTGGTGTGTAGTTTGAAGGAAGGTTTGTATGTTATATTTTTATTTACATGGTGGTACATTATAATGTTTGCCAAATACCTGTTTTCAATAATGTACAGCACCGAGTAGCCTACACGATTAGGCTTTCTAATTGGCAATGACAATGTAGGACTGCTTTCTTAACATGATAGGTTTGAGGGAATGTGTTATTGTCGGTGGTGTGCAGCTGATTAGTGGGTGATAATCATGCCACAAGCACAGCTCCTGTTTCTCTTTTGCACTGTTTGAGGCCATCATTTCTTTGCAGTTGTATGTAGCAGTATCAAAAAGTTTGACATGCAAATAAGGCACTATTGGGTTGCACTTCTTGTGTAACCTAGCAAGGCATTGCACATTTGGATAGACCATGTGCAAAACCGCCTTGGTGCCAGCTGCCGCTTTTGCTAGGTATGTTTCGTTTATAAAACTGTGGGTAGATGTGCAGCTTCACACAAGACTTTGACTTTTATTGCATGGAAAAAAGGGCACTGAGACAATGTGTTAGTAGTGTATTTCATTTACCACTGTTTTGTGTGGGTATCGTACAAAAATGTCGCCCTCTTTTGTGCGCCCCCGCAGTCACTGAGACTTTGGAGGTGCACAAAATGAGGGTGACATTTACGGGCGTTGTGGGGGTGTACCCCGCTCTTCCTGGGCACAGTAACGGGGGTCAGGGGTTGCGTGGTGTCCCCCGCTTACCAATTTGGAAAGCGGGGGACATGTTAAAAAAAAAAAAATGAAAAGCACCCTGCGGCGTCAGCTCCAACCCACGTTAGTGGGAGGAGCTGACACCGCAGGGATCGCAGAGTGCGGCCCTAAAGGTAAGTGTCTTTGTGTTGGGGTTGGAGGGGTCGGAGGGGTCCATATGATCACTGCGCCGTGCTGTAACTGCGGTCAGCATTTTTGGCGTCACAGTTGCGTGCAACGCAGTGATCACATAGATCCTTTTGTGTGTAGGTGCGACAACGACATCGGCTGCAAGCGTGAAGGTCCCCTACAGTGTCCAGTATTTCGAGTGAGCACAGCACAGTGCAGTACGGTGTGCGGACCGATGGCAGGTGCTGTGGCTGCCTATTTTTTAATTTGACGTAGGCATGCGAACAACAAGCACTATATCCATCTGTGGACAACATACAACATTAAGTGCAAAAGGCTAGACAAAGAAGGAAACAGCCAAATAAAGAATGTATAGATCAAACCAGGGTGAATTTGTTCAACATGTCACCCGAAAACATTGTCCGCTTGCACTGGCTGGATGTGGATGGAATTTTGTACTTGGTAGAGCTGATTAAGGGGGTCTTGGGAGCTGCCACTATTAAGAGTACAGCAATTCCTCCTTTGGTGAAAGTACTTGCAGTTCTTCATTTTTGTGGTACTGGGTCATTCCAGGGTACAGTAGCCATGGCGGCAGGGCTGTCACAAGCTTTTAGTACCTTCTTGAATGTGGCTCTGGCTGCACTTCTACAACACATGTCCAAATGTATTGCTTTCCCGCAAACGGCAGCATAGTTGGGTGCTGAGAAGTGTGGGTTCTTTGCAATAGCAGGCTTCCCATATGTTGTTGAGTCAATCGACTACACTCATGTCTGCATCATACCACCCTGTAGAAGGGAAGAGATGTTCAGAAACGGAAAAATGCACTACTCCCTTAACATTCAGATGACCTGCAATGCAGACTTGCAAATTACTCTTTGCTATGCCAATTTTTCTGGTTCTGCACATGATGCATACATATTACGTAGCAGCAGCCTGCCTGTGGTGATGTGTAGCATGTCTGCAGACAGAAGCTGGTTGCTGGGGAATGGAGCGTACCCACTTAAACTGTGGCTCATGACCTCAATTTTGTATCCACGCAGTGCAGCAGAACTGAAGTATAATGCAGCACATATCAAAACAAGGAACACAATTGAATGGACTTTCGGACTCTTGAAAAGTAGTTTTAGGTGTAGGCTCCAGAGACAGTATATAAAATTATAGTTCTGAGTTGCATGCTACACAATTTAGCGAGTCAATGCCATTTAGTGACCCAGCAGATGGAACATTGGAGGAGGAGGTGGATGACCCCATACACAATGAGGAGTACGTGGTGGAAGGACAAAATATTCATAGTGTTGTCATTGCAAATGTGTTCATGTAATACCCATGGCTGATGGTATGTGAATGGTAATGTGCTTGTTCAGTATGCTTGCAAAGGTGTCTGTGAAGTCATACATACGTGCAACCTCTGCAATAAAAGGCTAAAAAGTTAAAGTAACATTTGCATCATCAAACAACTCTTATTGACCAGTGTGCAGATAATGACAATTCTTCGGAAAACAAATTTACATGCATTGTGGTCTGTAACTGGCTTAGAACATGGCATCATTTTTAGTATATGCCGGAAAAATGAGTGAAAATCCAATGACCATGTGGAATGGATATAGGTCTTTACATGTCTAGGTGCAAAAACCACCACTTTCCACAATATGCTTGTAACAAAAGGTAGATGTTTACCAAACACCCCTCTTCCTCCATGAAAATGCATGGAACACAACAGTTCAAAGCAAAACTACACTAATAAACTGTAATAACTGAGAATCGGTACACAAATCCCCAGTGCCTTAAGTGGCACTACAAATCGAGCCGGGGCCCATCGAGGGGGCGTGGCCTAACAACGGGGTCTTGATGGGCCGTTAGGCCACGCCCCCTTGACGAGCCCCGGCTCAATGGGATACTGGCACCCCTGCCAGGCAGCCTTTTGTAGAGATTAGCACCCTCTCCCCTTTGGGGGAGAGGGTGCTGATCTCTGCATTTATTTTGTATAGGCTTGCCTGGCAGGGGACAGCGTCTCGCCTATTCAGCCTTAATGGTGGTGCTGCCCCTCGCCAGCTGGGGAGGGGCAGCGTCACCATTAAGGCTGAAAGGGTGAGGCCACTGGAAGCAGATGCCTTTTTCCTAAAGACTGAAACTCCTGCGAATCCGCGGGAGCTTCAGTATTTAGAAAGCAAGGCCTCTGCTTCCAGCGGCCTCACGTTTCTCCATAATGGTGGCGCCGGCCCACGTGCATCCCTTGATTAAAGGGATGCCTCACAGGTGCGGCGCCACCATTATAGCTGAAAGGCATTTTTTTCTGAAGCCTGAAGCTCTCGCACACGAGCGAGAGCTTCAGGCTGTTGAAAAAAATGCCATTTCGTGTAGTGGCTGGGGCTGCCCGGGGACATTAGTGGACCCCGGCAGGGCCCCGCCTCAAAATGAAATTTGGGAGCCTGCCGGGGCCCAGCCCTGGCAGGCCCTGGCCCACTTAAAGCCCTGCAAATCCCTCCGCACAATGTGTGCCTACTTATTGTTCTCTTTTAAGCTGTTTTCTCCTGCACTCTCGCTGCGGTCTACTTGGCAAAGTACCTTCCTCTGCAGCATCGTTCGAGGCACTGGGTGCATCACACGATAACCCTACAGCCCTCTCATCTTTGGAGACAGACACAGCCATCCTCGCTGTCAGTAGTGTGTACTCCTTTTCCTGTACTTGTAACAAGTTAGTGAGTGTCTGTAGGCACATTGCATTTTCTTTTACAGCGGCAGAGCACATTTGTATGGCCTCCTTTAAGGCGCTCGTGATTTGGGCATTGTCCTTTAGAATTTCACATTGCATTTTCACACTCCTAGCAACTGCGGTTGCTACACAATCCACAGATAAACACAGTTTGCTCATATCACCCTGTACGTCATTCAAGGCCCCCGCTACAGTTATCATGTCAGCATATGCCACCGAATTCCCTTTCCTCAGAGTTCCCACTTAAGCATGCATTTGTTGCAGTGCACTGGTCTGCTTTTCAGTGCAGGCAAGTAAATGGACATCATTGTCAGGGCCCTGCCTGCATGTTGTACCATTGGCCTCCTCCAACAACAATGGGGGATGGGTGGGGAGGATGTATTCCGGCATTGACTGGTCCATAGGGGCTTCCTCTGTGTAATCCACCATGTTCTGTGCATTGTTTTCATCTTCAAAGTAATCATACCGTACAATCTTAGTGTCCCCCTGTTGTGCATTTGGCAAAGTCACATGCTTCTCTTCTTGATGGATTCTTTCTGCAGACTCTGCTACGGCCTCCACACACACATTGCCTGCCAATGAGGTGCCTGCACAAATGTAGACAAGAAGACAAAAGTGAGGCCTCTTTACACCAGTGCCCTCCCAATGTTACAAATGAAGTGCCAAAAAATACATGAGAGGGTTACCAGCTGCATATTACCACCACACAGCCAGGCAGCAAGGAGGTAACAGAAGTACAAGCCACTTAAAAGCAGTAAATACTTCTATGTCTAGAAGTGCCTTCTGTGAAAGAACCGGTGGGATAAGTCCAAATCATAATCGCCCTTCTATGTACCCCAAGGGAAGTGACAGGCTCCCATTGGTCGGTTTTGCAAGGATGAACATAGAACAGCCGGCACCCAACCAAACATTCTGTGCAGCAACTAATAAAAGTGGCAGATGGTTTTCCACTTACCAGTGTCCATTGTATCCATGCCTCCAACATTCCCTAGGCTCCCGGAGTCCATGACAGCAAGCACCATCAATTCGGCAGTGGAGTAATTTGGGTGGTATGGAGATCCACCACAGGTGCCCTTGCTGTGCTCCTTGCACTTCAGATATTTCTCTGTGACCCAGAGCCGAAAATCGTACCACCTTTCCTTCATTCAGTCCACTGTGCACAAGATATTTGATACCGCATTCACTTTCACAGCAATGCTGTCCCACAGGTTATTTTTTTTTTTTTCACAGACAAAGGGGTTGGGTGGGCCATAGCACCAAACAGCACTGCTTCATGCGCTATCACCTCATCCACAAGGATACCCAAGGACACGTTCTCTGAACTTGGCCTTTCGTTTACGGCCCCCACTTTGCCCATCCAAATCTTTTGCATCCATCATGGTATACAGTGCACTTTCTCCCCTTCTAATGCAAGGGCTGCTTCCTTTGCTTTCCACAGCAGTCCACACAACTTTTATAAACACCCCTGCACTCCAATGCCTTTAGTTCCTGGCTCAGACCTTACTGGTAAGCTGCACACTCCAGTGCATTGCTGTGCTTCTGCGGCCTGCACGACAGCAATAGCTTGGCAAATGTCACACCTTTGACACCCTTAAATTCCGGGGCCGCGTGTTCAGAACTTCTGCCTCTCCCGGCCTCAGCAGAGCATCTGCATTTTGTTATGATCTCGGCAGCACTTTCATGAAATTACGGATCCCTCGTTATTTCACGAAAGTGCTGCCGAGATTCTGCAATCCGCCCGTACTCGACAGGAACAGGCAGAGCACTGTTGTGCACTGTGATGACGCCCGGTCCCACTTGAGAATACTCGTGGTGCCTGGGCGTCAAGAAAAAACACAGTGAAGCGTGCTATTTAGCACACTCACTGCGCCCAGATAAGAATCAAGCCCCGAGTGTGGAAGGGACTCCAAGGGGGAGCCTGCTCTGCTTAAAGAGGCACATTGAGTTCCCCTTTAAATTCTTGGATGACTCGAAGCTGCGTATCTTTTATAGTTACCCTGAGCACACCATCTCCTGAACAACTCTTGTGTCTTCTACAGCCTCTCCCAGAGCCTGTACGGAGGAAGACGGGCACATTTGACAAAGCTATTGTCACATTAAAAAGTCAGCACTTTCTCTCTTCCTGAACTTAGTTTTTTTGCAACCCCATTCTTTGGTCCATCCCAACACTTGGACATGTACCTGTCCACTACACACTCTTTACCACATACTACTCCATGAACACACACCACTCCCTACATCCACCGGGGCCACAGTTCCACAACCTTTTTTTGTTATACTTCTAACTCTGGCTGTAGGATCCCATCATTACTCAAAAAAGACTCTGCTTTCCCGGAGCCTTGGTTACTTAAATGGACAGGTGTGGTGTGGAAGGTGTGGGGAGGCTACATGGTGAGTTGAGGCCAGTTTCTCGTAATGCAGTCTTGACTTCTGAATCCACCTGCTGCATGGCAGAGCAGGAAAGGTACATCGGATGCCAAGGACACTACACATAGCTTTCTGAAACCCAGCCTACTAGCAAATCAACACTTAACATATGCAATTGCTTTTTTAATGAAATTCAGACAGTGGAGTAAATTTGCTGAAAATGTTGGGGGTGGCTTGGCTTGACATCTAAATGAAAGGGGCCCCTGTCAAATGAGTGGGACAAAATAGTGTGCCACAAAAGTTCAGGGGGACAAACACACTTGTCGCCTAAAATTACGCCCATGAATTCAGGTCAACAGTTTCACAGCTTTGAGATCTGTTTACTTACCTTGAAAATGCATCCAGGAAAGGTTTTGCAGTGCTCCTCCAACCTGGGACCAATACAACACAAGCAGAGGACAGGTCTTGCAGCGGACAGGTCTCGCAGAGGACAGGTCTCGCAGTCATTGTGAGAATGTTCAAAGGGTGCCAGAACACAGAGTACATAGAGCCCAGGCAAGAAGACTACACTCAAATGCAAGCAACTGCTTCTAAAGCCGACATCTAACACAGAACGCAACCAAACTAAGAGTGATCGACATCTCCGCAGTAAGTTGAAACATAAGCCATAAGACATTAATGCCAGTGTGGGGGCATGGCAGTCAGCAAAAGTGTTTTGGGTAGGGGAAGGTGCTATTGCCTGGGGATGCTTGACCGGAGCTATTTAAATAAAAAACATGTTGGTTTAGTTGGAGGCAGGCATGTATTCTCAGTTTGGGGAAAACCTACACCAATGTTTTTGAGGGGTGGGCAGGCAGTGATGCCAGGGGCTACCTGTCCCGAGCTTGTTAAATAAATAAAATGCACCTTCAGTTTTGTGATGGCAGCTACGGGGTGCTGCTCGGGACTGCCCATGCCATTTTGTTTTGTGGGGGGTGGGAAATAATGCTCGGGCCACCCGTCCTCCTCTTTCTTGGCAAAGAATAAACAAAATGCCACACAAAACTACACATAAATGTTAGGTCAGCTGGTGGCTTTCAGTTTTCCAAAATGATTTACTTTGTAACTTAGTCTATTGCTTTAGAGAGGTTGGAACACGATGTTTAACCAATGAACCAAAAATAAAAATAAAGCAGAGATTATTTTATGCTTGCTCTGCTGTGTGTGATAGCAGGTGGGAATGTAACACTAATGTGCTAATGGGCCCTATCGCACTGCCTTCTCTAAACCATGGGGCCAGAGCAAAAGTCCAAGATGTTTTGTGGCAGTTCCTCAGACCCTTTGGTAAATGGTCTCCAGTTCCTCAGCCCCTGTAGTCAATGTCTGAGTAGACTGGACTTCTCTGTCTATACCTCAAGACTCTGGCACCTTCTCCCCTTCAACATCAGACTCTCCCCATCGCTTCTACAGTTCTGGAAAGAGCTCAAGCTCTTCCTCTTCAAGAAATGGCTCCCCCTAATACCTAGCACCACACACTATGCACTCCTTTCCCCACTTAAGACTCATTTAGCTGCTCCTCACTGTTTCCTCCTCTGGTTGCTTGTAGATCCCTTGCTGGATATTGCCGTACTCCATATTGTTAGCTCGCCGCTTCCTTTTTTTCTGCTTCCCTCACGGTGTTCTTTCCCAATGTTTGCAAAGCGCTCTGTTGCTTCCCGGAACTAGGTCCGAATAAATACCATAACGGTGTCCAGTTCGTCAGCCCCTGTAGTCAACGGTCTCCAGATCGTCAGCCCCTGGAGTCAACGGTCTCCAGTTCCTCAGCCCCTGTAGTCAACGGTCTTGCACAAGGGACTCCAGAGATTGCAGCTGGGCCGGGACTTAGTTTGCACCCAATTAAAAGGTGCAGCTCATGTTGCAAGTTCTGTGCCTGGAGATCTTGCAGTGCCCCTTAGCTTTCTGGACACTAAAACAGAACAAGTGGCGCACAGGGAGTAGCCTGGCAAGCTTTCCTTACAAACACACACACAGGAGGTGCAGGTTTCTCCCACTCCGAAAAGGCACACAACAGCAGGGCTCAAGTCCAGGGTACACGCCGGGGGGACGGAGTCCACCCACTTTATTCAGAGGGTGGACTCAGTCCCCCCAGCTAAAATGAGAAACATTTTTTAATTATTTTTTAATTATTTAATTATTCAATAATTATTGAATGTCTGTCACAAGTCTCTCCCCTTCTCACCTGTTTTGTTGTTTGCTCGTGACCTTCTGTGATGTCTTCTTTCTTACGGTCCAGGATTTGTACAAACCCTGGCGCTGGTCCTCGGATTCCAGCGTGAGGTTCGCTATCCAACTTCCGGGACCGTTCAGAAGTCCAGGGTGGATACCAGGAAGGAATGATGTTCGCACTCGGAGGCACGAAACGCCGTGACCCGAGCGTAGAAGAAAATCCAGGAAGATCAGAGGTAAGGTAGAGGAATGGAAGGAAGGAAGGGGGATTCAAGGAACCAAGAATCAGAAGAGAGCCCCGAGCGAACTCCGGCAACACACGTCCGACTACAGCAAGCGGTAGCATTGAGACGCGCAGAGCCGCGGGGGGAGTGTCTGTTTTGTAGAGCGTACAGCGTGGAGCGTAGATACTGTCCAGCAGCATTCCGTTTCAAGCGGCCATGTTGGAAGGATCACTTTATTCAATCCCCTATGGGTCAGGGACCAGGAAGTCCAGAAGGGGCGCAGACGACGGTTCATGACAGTATGCCTCCTCTGAAGCCCAGCTCCTGCGGGCTTGCCCGGATGGATAAGATGGTATCTTCGAACCAGCCTGGGGGCATTCATGTTTGACATGGGTTCCCAGGTACGCTCACTGGGAGGGTATCCTTTCCATTCATCCAAATACTGTCGTGGAACACGTCGGAACCTAGAGTCACAGATTCTGGAAACCTCATATTCGAGTTGGTCATTGACAATCACTGGGGTAGATTTTGGAGCTGTTCGAGATGACTGAAGATATGGTTTTAACAGTGAGGCGTGGAAGACTGGATGGATCCTTTTCCATGATTCTGGTAGTCGGAGTCGAAAGGCCACTGGATTGACAATTTCTTGTATAGAAAAGGGCCCGTAATACTTGGGAGCCAATTTATTTGGGCGCAGATGTCGAGGAAGGAGCTTCGAGGATAACCAGACTTTATCGCCTACTGAGTAGGAAGGTCCAGGTCTTCTTTTGGAGTCAGCATAATGTTTAATGTCTCTTCGGGCCTTTTCTAAGTGTTCCTTTGCTTCTTTGTGTACGTTAATAAGGGTTTCAATCCAGTAATCTACCGCAGAAACTGGGGTAGGATGTGGGAGAACGGAGGGTAGAACTGAAGGATGAAATCCTTGACTACAGAAGAAAGGACTGGTTTTGATAGCTAAATGATCCGAATTGTTATAAGCAAATTCGGCCACAGGTATTAAGAGTGACCAATCATCTTGGACCTTGGTAGCGAAGCAACGAAGATATTGTTCCAGGGTTTGGTTTACACGTTCAGTGGCTCCATTGGTCTGTGGGTGATAACCTGAAGACAAGGCACGTTGGATTCCCAATTTACGACATAATTGCTTCCAGAACTGAGATATGTACTGGGGTCCTCGGTCTGAAATGATCTTGGAGGGTAGCCCATGAAGCCGGAATATGTGTTCCAGGAAGATTCCGGCAAGTTCAGATGAGGATGGCAGTTTGTATAACGGTGTAAAATGAGCCATATGAGTAAACAAATCAATAGTAACCATGATAGTTGTGTAGCCCCTGGAAGATGGTAGTTCCACGATAAAATCTGTGATGATGATTTCCCAGGGTTTTGTTGGTATTGCTGGTTGGAGCAGGAGACCTGCCGGTTTATTATCATCATGTTTGTTCTGATTGCAGACTGCACATGTCTGGATATGGATCCTGATATCATCCTTCATCTTTAGCCACCAAACTGTCTTTGTATTAGATGGAGGGTGTTGGTAATGCCACAGTGTGCGGAATGAAAGGTATCATGACATAGGCTTGTGGTCTTTTGTCTCAGTCCAGGAGTGGGAATGACCAACCGATTGTCCTTGAATAGATATACGTCCTTTGTTTTGAGATTCCATCGATTGTTTCTCTTAAACTCTTTCCAGGTTTCAGAGGATTGAGTTTGAATTCAGATTTTCTCCAGGAGGGTAAGTGCTTGGGCAACAAATATTATGTGAGGAAACGTCTTTGGGAAGGTTCAATCTTCAAGGGGTTCTTAATCAGGACGTCTGGATAAGGCATCGGCTATTATGTTGTGTGTTCTAGGGACATGATGGATTTGAAACTGGTATTGAGCAAAAAAGAAGGCCCAACGGGCTTGACGACTTTTTCTACATTCTAGAGATTGTAGGACTTGAAGATTCCGATGGTCCGTGCAAACTTGCACTGGGTGTTTGGCTCCTAGGAGGAGATGACGCCAGTCAGTGAAGGCTTGACGGATGGCTAGTAATTCCTTTTCCAGAACAGAGTAATGAGTTTCACTGGGAGTCAAGGTGCGAGAAAGATAGGCGATGGGGTGTTCTAACTTGTCACCCAATTCTTGTTTTAGGACTGCCCCAATGGCGTAGTTGGAAGCATCAGATTCAACAAGAAAGGGTCGATCAATGTCGGGTTGAGCTAGGATGGGGGCTTGTGTGAACTCCGACTTCAACTGTTGGAACGAATTATCTTGGGCTGTGGTCCACAGGAAGGGGGTGTCCTTCTTTATCAATGTAACGATAGGATGCACAATCTCCGAAAAAGTTGGTATAAATTTCCGATAGAAATTAGCAAGCCCCAGGAAGGATTGAATTTGTTTTACAGTAGTTGGAACGGGCCAGGATAAAATTGAGTCTACCTTCGAGGAGTCCATTCCAATTCCCTTTGGGCTGAGAACGAATCCAAGGTAGTGAACAGTTGATACATGGAAAAGGCACTTCTCGGGCTTGGCCAGGAGCTTATGTTCACGTAGACGTTGTAAAACTGCCTTCACATGCTCTTCATCTTTTAGATGGTGCTTGAAGTATATCAGTATGTCATCCAGATATACAATGACGAAGATGAACAGCATATCAAAGAACACTCGGTCCATAAAACGTTAGAAGACCGCTGGGGCATTAGCAAGTCCAAAGGGCATAACGAGGTATTCAAAATGGCCAAAGGGGGTTCTAAAGGCTGTTTTCCATTCGTCACCTTCCTTTATACGAATAAGATGGTAGGCACCCCTTAGGTCTAGTTTTCTGAAGACTACTGCACCTCTGACTGCTTCCAGGATATCCAAGATGAGAGGCAATGGGTAGCGGTCCTTGAGAGTGCACTGGTTAAGGTCACAGTAATCTAGACATGGTCTGAGCTCCTTGGTGTCTTTCTTTGGAACAAAAAACAATGAAGCACCTGCTGGGGATTTAGATGGTTGTATGGTGCTATTTTCCAGGTTAGTATCCAGGTATTCCCGGAGGGCCCTTTTTTCAGGTTCTGATAAAATAAACATCCTCCCGAAAGGAATCACTGCTGAAGGTTCAGTATCAATGGCGTAATCCTCTGGTCTGTGAGGAGGGAGAGCTTGAACTATAGCGGTCAAAAATACATCAGTGAAGGCCTGGTACGCCCTGGGAATCCGGATGATGTTAGAGACGGTGGCTGGATTTTGCCGACTCTCTTGCAAGTCTTCAGAAGATTTTGGTAAGGAATCTAAGGATAAGCAGTGAGACATACAGTGTTCATAGCCTAGGAACAAGGAGCCTGCTGCCCAATTGATGTAGGGGTTATGCTTTTGTAACCAGAGCATTCCTATAACCATTGGATAATGGGCTGATTTTATAATGTCAAATTTGATCCTCTCTTGATGGTGGTTTATAGAGAGTAGGATCTCTTTAGTCTGAAGGGTTATGGGTCCTGAAGACAAAGGTCTTCCATCAATAGCCTCTACAGGTTGCATAGTTCCTCGAGTTTCATGTGGAATGTTGTGAGCAGTGACCCAATCATGATCTATGAATATGCCCATGGCTCCGCAATCTACTAATGCCAGGATGGGGTAAGATTCTTTCTTGGAAGGCGATAGAAAGGCCTGTAGAACCGCAAGATTATTTTGTCCAGGAGAGTTCAAGGATGGAGTTGATGTGGAGCAAACATCTCTCTCCCGAAACTGTGCCCGTTCTAGGATCGGGAGCTGGTGATTCCCAAACGCCGTGGAGGAGCAATAGGGCATTCTCTCACGAGGTGTTTATCGGAGGCGCAATACATGCACAGACCAGTGTGAATCCGTTGCATCCTTTCTTGTGGGTCAATGGGTCCACGGAAGGCCCCCAGTTGCATGGGTTCTGGGTCCGGGGTTGGAGAAACTGTGGGCTTAGGTCTAGACGGGTGTTCTGTGGCGGCCTTTTGGAAAGCCGATTTAGACTTCTTTTTCTCCGCTCTTCTTTCTTGGATTCGGAAGTCTATTTGCAAGGAAACGTCCATGAGAGCCTGGAAGAAGCTTTGGCAAGCTACCCTAGCTAACTCATCCTTTATTTCTTCATTCAGACCTCTTCGGAAGAGGGTGGAGCTGGCTTCTTGAGACCAATCTGCTTCCTTCACAAGTTGTTTAAAACGGGTCACATAGGTAAGCATATCCTGGGATCCTTGTTGAAATTCGAGTAGTCGTTCTGTAGCACTGTACACCTGTTCTGGGCGATCAAACATGGCCTTTAGAGCTACCACAAACCCATCATAATTATCCAGGAGGGTGTCGCCCAAATTAACTAGGGGGGTTGCCCAGGTCAAGGCATTTCCAGTGAGTGGTTAGTGGGATGACAAACTGTGGTTAATGTTGGGCGCAGGGAGGCTTCAATGGCCCAGGCATGTAGCAATTATGTTTAGATATAGGTTCATGGTCAGATCAGAACAATCTTCTTGGTGCTTAAAACTTATTGCTTTATTATTGCTTTTGCAATTCCACATAGTAAAAATGAAGCATCATAGTGGCAGATAACGACAGTCATTAACCCATTGGTGAGTGCAAACAGCCGACGCGCATTTCGACCTAAGTCTTTTTCAGGGCTGTGAATCGTGAATAGTGGTTGAGTGCAGAGATCAGTGTAGTGACATATGGGTTGATCATACAGGGACATTGAGAATTCAACATTGATAGCGAAGTCACAATAAATGAACACATATGTTGCGGATGCGATGGTTATACATTGGATAATGATACAAAAAACAATTGTTTTTGAATGCAGTCATGGTATTTAGGCAGGTAAATTACCCCAATAATTGGTTAGAGTGAGTGAACGTGGAGTGGTATGTGACATAGTTCTATCGGTAAGACGTTAACCCATGTTTTGAAATCATAACAGATAGTTGCATTAGTTGAGAAAAAAACCACACACGAGCAAAGTACCAAGGAAGAGAAGAGGGAGAATATTGGTTAGTTCAGGGAAGGAGCCAATAAGAGTAAAGGCAATGTGCTGGGACGGTTTGATGAGCTTACCAAGTAGAGTAGTAAGATGAGCTCTGAATAGGGCTGTTGGCTGGTCCTCCCGAGTTCGGGTGCCAGTTGGGCTGAATAGCCTTATCTGTAAAAAATGTGTGGAGGGTTGTTTTAGCTAATTGAATGGATGTGGGTTGAAGACCCAGGGATAGGCTAGAGAACAAGTGGGTTGGGCGTGTAGGGCGAACATGCGTGGGGATGAACCGGAATTTCGGTCAGGCGGTAGGTACCTGCCAAGGTTGGAAGTGGTTGGTTCCGGAGGTATTCCAGGGCAAGGTTGCCTGGAGTAGTTGTGGGGGGGCCAGGTGGGCATCTGAGAGAAAGGCGAAGGCCTGCCTGCGGCGAACATGCGTGGGGATGAACCGGAATTTCGGTCAGGCGGTAGGTACCTGCCAAGGTTGGAAGTGGTTGGTTCCGGAGGTATTCCAGGGCAAGGTTGCCTGTAGTAGTTGTGGGGGGGCCAGGTGGGCATCTGAGAGAAAGGCGAAGGCCTGCCTGCTGGGGAGTTCAGCGCGAATAAGGTAGGGTCAGGGGATAGGACTGGTCAGTCCCTAGTTTCATAGTCCTGGGTGGGTCACGGAGGGTCTGAGTGCAGTGTGTGGCCCGGGATTGGGAGCAATTAGGGTCACCTGCCAGAGGGTGTCTGGTGTGCCGGCGTGTGGTCGGTTTCAGGAGGAGCCTGATGGCCTGGTGCATGCGCTGCGCCAGGCCATTCCCAAGGGGGAACGGTAGAACTGCTGCGTGCGTGGGCGTATAATGACGCGGTCGTGGATATCACCCAAGTGGGCTGATGGCCATGTGCCCTCCGGAGGAGAAGGGGAGGGCAGGCAAGGTAGAGGGTGAGAGGGGAAGCCCTGTGGCATGCTGCAGGGATGGTGCCTGGAGGCGGGGGAGGCCGGCGGATCGGATGAATAGGACCACGGGCGGTAGAGAGGTGCTGGGGTCAGCCCCGGATGGGTCGAAAATGCAAACCCAGTTCCAGGCCGAGGTGCCCGGTTGTTATGAGGGCATGGGAGTGAGGCCCAGCTCTTACCTGGTGCTGTATCCAGCGGAGGGGAGCGTGGATCATGCAGCGCGAATGAGCGACGATGCAGGAATGGGAATTTCCTGGTTATATAATACCATTGATGCGATTGGTCGCACACGGAGCGAGCTGATTGGTTGCACTAAGGGTAGACCTGATTGGCTACCCTTTGTGCATAGCTGGCGGTTGCCAGCCCAAGTGAGGCTAATGGTACGTGACCATAGAGCCAGTGAAGGGAATTTAATGATGCTGGCATGAGGGGCAATTGCCCTGTGAAGAATCGGCAATTGACACATAATTAATTTAAGGTCAAGCGGCCTGAAAACCAAGCAGTGGGTAAGCGCGGCTGCTGTGGAGCCAAAAGCTTGCGGGGTTTGGTAGCCCCATAGACGAGGGGGTAACCCGTGGGTTCAGTTGATGGGGGTAGGGGTCTCCAGCAGGGTAGGAGAATTGAATTTGAAGTGTCTCTCAGGTCTCCAGGGTGGTCAGAGGCCGAGAGACAGGTGATAAATAAGAATGGGGGGGGTGTATATCCAATTGGATACGTGGGTCAGACGTTGCAAAAGGACGGTGAAGTCGAGGTGAGCAGGGTTAGTTGGCACGGGGAATTGCCCGGAGTGGATATAACCAATTGATTACCGTGAAGAGGCATGGAGGGATAAGACCATGTATAAGATTGGACACTAATAAAGTGATAGTAAAGTCCAAGGTGTTGCAATGAAGAAAGTGCAGGTGACTTCACAAAAAGACATGGAAATCATGGTCACTGTTTATTCCAATATTGATGGTTCTGTATTTGCATATTAGTCAGGCTTCTTTTTGGCGCAGCAGAAGTTCTCTGTCACCACCTCTTGCGTCTGCTGATATTGATTCGAGTCCCACGAAGGTGATGTTTTCCTTGAGATCAAGCTGGTGTTCTTCTTGCCAGAGGAGGGCCAGTGGGTATTTGGTTTCTTGCGAGTGCAGGGAGCTGAGGTGTTCCCTGATTCTTGTTCTCAGTTCCCTCTTAGTACTTCCAATATATTTACGGTTGCATACACATATAATCGCATAAATTACATATTTCGTTCTGCAGTTGATATACTGTTTAATTACATGTGTATCGGTTTCACTGAATCTGAGGTTCTTGGTGGTTGTGGCGAATTTACACATGGAGCACATTCCACATTTGTAAAAACCTACGGGTTTGTTGGTTGTCAACCAGTTGCCATTAGTTTTGGGAATAGGTGCCATGAAGGATGGGCTTAGGATGGTCTTGAGAGTTCTAGCCTTGGTGTAGGTCATGGTGGGTTTGTCAGGTATCCATGGTCTGATATCTTCATCGATTGATAGAATGTGCCAATGTCTTTTGAGTATCCTCTGTACTTGGTAGCTATCACTGCAATATTGGGTGATATATCTCAATTTGTTATCGTTGGCAGTTGTTCCTCTAGTCTGTTCCTTTGGAGTCAGTAGGGTGCTGCGTTCCCTCTTGTTTGCCATCACTTCTGCTGCTTGTATTGCTTGTTCTGGGTAGCCCCTTTCAGAGAACCATCTGGTGAGGACCATGCATTCCTCTCCGTAGGTGGAAAGGGAGCTACAGTTTCTTTTAGCTCGTAGGAATTCTCCCTTCGGGATGTTGCTGATGACTGATTTTTTGTGGCAACTGGTAGCGTGTAATGCTGAATTCACTTCCGTGGGTTTCCTGTAGGTTGTTGTCGTAAGTTCACTTCCTACTGGCCTGATGGTGATATCCAAAAAATCAATGGTAGTATTACTTGAGGTTCCTGTCAGTTCAATGCCAAAATTGTTGTGATTCAGATATTGTTTGAAAGCCTCAAGTTGTTCTATGGTCCCGCACCAGATCATCAAGATGTCGTCTATGTAACGCATCCAGGTGTGAATAAGTTGATAGAAGTCATTGTTGGCAAAGGCATGCACCTGTTCATAGTGATGCATGAATAGGTTGGCCATTGATGGTGCATAGATCGCCCCCATGGCGATGCCCTTGGTTTGCCTGTAATATTGTTGGTCGAATAAAAAGACCGTGTTAGTTAGAGAAAATTCCAAAAGTTCCTTAGTGAGTTCCAGATGTGACCAGAATGAGGCAGAGGCTTTTGCAAAGGCAAATTCTATGGCTTTAAGAGCTAGTTTGTGGTCAATGGATGTATAGAGGGCTTTGACGTCCAGCATTACTAGAAGGTAGTCCTTGTTCTATTTGATGTTTTGCAGGACTAAAAGGGTGTGCATTGTGTCCCGCAGAAAGGTCGGTATCTTGGGTACTTTGGGTGCTAGTACGTTGTTGATATATTGATTGAGTGGCTCTGTTATCCATCCCATTCCACTCAGTATGGGTCGGCCTTCTGGTATAGTGTGGAATTTTTTGTGTATCTTAGGAAGAAAATAAATAGTCGGCATCCTTGGATGTTTAAGATCAAGGTATTTCATTTCGTCGTCAGACAGGAGTCCGCGTTTGTGCCATTTGGTCAGCAATGTATTTGCTTGTATTTGGATTTCTTTTGTTGGATTAGTCTTGATAGCATCGTAGCATCCAGGGCTGGTAAGATGGTTGGAAGCCATTTGTACATAATCCTCTCTGTCCATGATGACAACGTTGCCGCCTTTGTCAGCTTCCTTGATTATGATTTGGTGATTGTCTTGTAGTTCCTTCAGTGCCAGTCTCTCCTGATTGGTAATGTTATCCCTTCCTCTTGAGTGTTTGGCTCTCATCTGATCTTCTAACGATTGAAGGTCTCTTGTAACGGCCAGGCTGAAGATTTCAATGGCATTGTCACCTTGCAGGTTGGGAGTGAATTTGGATTTGAGCTTTATTTCAGGTATTTTCAAATTCCTTTCCTCAATGTCAAGTTCTTGCATAGTCTGAAGCATGCTTTGCGATTCCGTGTTGGGGGGATAATCCAAAGTAGTTAGAAGGTGAGTATACTCAAGGTTTTCCATGTCTATAGTGCTCAGGGGTGCTGGTATGGTCCTGGCTGGTTTCCATTTTATTTGTTTGGCGAAAAACTTCTTTAGTTTAAGTTTCCTGGTATATTTGAATAGGTCTATCTGTGCATTCACATAGTTGGTGTTGTTGGCTGGAGCGAACGAGAGACCTTTGTCAAGGATTTACACGTCATGGTCCGAGAGGGTGTGCTTGGAGAGATTCGTTACTAGCAAAGGAACCTAGTTCGGCAATTCGGTAGCACATGTTCGACAGTCATCAACAGATGAAACAAAGACACACTGGCTCCCAAATAGAAGGTCATTATCCTTCTTGGGTGATCTGAGAAGTGTACGTAAAAATTGTATCTGATCCACACGTTTTTCTTTGATTTTTATGGAGGAGCACATAGTGAAATTACTGCTTCCACCACCCCCATTTATTCTGCCATACAAATCATTATGCAGTACCGCCTTATCTGATTTTGATGCTGGCCGCAAAGCTCTGTATACCTGTGGAATCTGCCTGTTTTTACACCTACAGGCAAAAACCTGAAGTACTCTATTGTAAATGATGCCTGCCATGCCTAAATTTTGCAAAACAAAGCCAAAAAATAAGTCTCGGGAAGCAATCACAGCTGCTTTTCAACCATTTTGCTTGTTCTATGTCTTGCAAATGTGAGAAAATGCATGGAAGGTGTTCATAAAAGTGCGAATGTAGGCGGTCACCTCTGTGCCATTTACTCCTTGATTTAAAATGAGGTTCAAAGAGTTCCTGTGTGCCCCCACCACAACCCCGCACCGCCCTTATGGTAGAGCAGTTTAAATAACTGCTGATGCGGCACCCCTCTCCCTGCCCGCACCCAGCTTCACAATTCCCTAGAAATGTTTCTGGCTGGAGGAGTCTTCTCTGAACTGAAGCAAAGATCCGGTGCAGAATGTGCTCCTGGAGCCACCTGTGAGAAGAAGTAGCAGCCATCCCAGAGTAGTCAGACATTTTACCCTTCAATCTGGTCAAAGTCTCCACATGCCGCCATATATGGTGGTGTGAGATCACTCAACTCCCGAATGACCAGTATTTCATTATTCTGTTTCAAATTCGCTGTAAACCGGGGGTTCTAAGGGTGCATTTTGCATCCTTGCCAAAAATAGAGCAAACTAATTGCACACATGTTTTCCTGGGTATGCTATATGGAAGTGATAGGAACTGGGGCATATGCATCTCCTCTGCCCCTTCGTATGTGGTCTGCAAACCAGTGCCATCTTCAGCACTTTTGGGGCCCTGGGCACGGACATCTTTGGGGCCCCCCTCCACCAAACCAAAGGAATTAAGGGATCAAGAATACTGGTCGCCCCACAAATCCCAGCTCCCACCCGTCGCACTCACATCCTATAGGTTGATATGCTGTCTCGCAGCATAATAAGCACGTTTACTCCCTTTAAGTCCCCTTGCCCTCTTCATTCTTGCTCTAATCAGAATGATAAACAAGTAGCATTTGAAGACCAACATTAGCAGTCTACAAAGGGGTTACTGTTCTAGTACATACCGGATACTTTTTATCAATAACAGACAGGAAGGTAGATGTAGTATTAATGCAGGACTGTATGTAAAAGGTACATGTAACCCATAATAGACAGAGAAATCACATTAGCTGCCTCACAGAATACAAAAGTGCTCATGCATGGATAGAGACCACCAATTGGAAGGAAGAAGAACGCAACACATACCGTAGCATGGATAGTGGAGGCAGATAAGAAGTTACCAGAAAGGTGTCTTTATCCAGACAGATTGAGATTAGAAGTGGGATATGGTTTTCAAATAGTGTTGCCATTAGATATCAAAGGAACAAATGCCTGTGGTGTGCGATATAAATATGCTCACTATTAACACAGTGAAACCATGAATGAGGCTTTTATGCAGCTCACACCATGAGAAGGAAATCACTCACAATTTTGAAAGGTCTACGGACTGGCAATATTGAGAGGTTAGGCAATACATGATTAAATGAGATGCCCAGGATCACACATTGGTTAATGGCTGAACGGGAGAAGCTGGGATTTGGGCCAACTGTGCAAAGGGGTAGATCAGTAGAAGCACTCCCTAATATTATATAGTTAGAGATTGATTTACTCAATGATGTGTAAAAATGTAAATATTCTTTTGAGGTGCGGGGGAGGAAACGTGAACCTGGCACAGGATCACAACAACCGTATAAGTAGAAACAAAAAACGAGGATCCAAAGTTAGGAGCCCTCCCGTTCCCTGCACTCTATCATAAGTCCATCAAATGATGGCTCAACAATTTTTAAATGCATTTGTTATAGTTAACCAATGGTATTCTGATTAGGTTATTAGTAAGACTGAACACTCAGTAATTTCGTAAAAACCCCAAAACAGGGGGGGGTTTAATTAATGTCACAGTAAATTCACCATACAGACTTGGAGTGAAAAAGCCAAAATGACTGTCTACAAAGAAACAACTGTGCAATTTCTGCATTTGAACATTTTCTTTTCCAGTTCTTACCATGAACTAAAACAATCTCATTTTATTTTTAAAAAATGGACTTGGAAAGTACACAAATCACATTACCAAACATGACCATTTTTAAACAAAATACTATAGAAGGGTGTTATGCAAAATGGGAATGATTCTAGCTTCATTCTCTCCATCATCAAGGGAAGTATATAAGAACCAGCATTCCAATCGGTGTGATTTAACACATTTAATCTGGGTTTGTCTTTTGTATTTTAAAGCTTTAAATACTTCCAAAACAATGGCTTGTGACATTTTTATTTATAAACGTGAATAAAACCTTTGACTTTTACCAAAAAGCAAAACGTTTTAGCGGACCTTAAAATATGCTTGCCTGAGGCCTGCAACATATGGCACGCTCTCTTCTGTCTACCAACCCTTCCACCCAAATGCCTACAGAAGATGCAAGATCAAGTAGTGGGCTAAACGATACAAGCAGCATGCAAGAAGCCAAACCTCACAGCACAGTAATGTAAGATATATTTGATGATTTGACCAGGATCACTGCATCGTCTGCTGGAAAATCCAAGATACAAACATGTACGCTGTTGTTCTATAGTCTTGAATTTGGATACTTATTCACCTCTTGGACTAACAGTTTATGCCATCGTTGGAGGCGACTAGGTTTTACAACACCCCATCTGAACAAACCAATTTGTAGACCTTCACCATACAGATGATATGTTAGTTCTTATAGCAACTCCTATCTGGTAAAGGTACATTGCTGATAATAGCAGATGTTGTTCTGCAAAACCAAGTAGCTATGCAGACATGTTTATAAACTTCAGACATAGGAAAGGCTCAGTCCGCCTTGCTGGAATGTGATATTCTAATTTTGCATATGAACACATATCTCAGCAATGGGTGCTTCACACACTGAGCTAACTTCTGAACCATTGTGGCACTCAATTTATCAATATGCATTTCACCGTTGCCTATTGTACCTGATCAACATAATTCCTACAGGAAGGAAAGAATGCTACAGAGTTGTGCCATAAGGAACACACAAACTATGTATACCAAATTGAACACAGAAAGCAATACATTATTAATTGATCAAGGCAGAATGCACTTGCCAAAACAGAAAGGCAGTGGGTTTATAGTCTCAGCAGCACCCCATAAAATATCCTGACGTGTGCTATTTAAGTCCTGTGAACAATGGAATCTTACTTCTTCAGATCAGCTAGCCTTGTGGGGCCCCCTGCAAGGTGGGGGCCCTGGGCAAGTGCCCATTTTGCCCTCCCATAAAAACGTCTCTGCTGCAAATAACGCTAACCCGTTTTGCTATTTTTTTTTTGCACTAGAGTGGAATCTTTATGTGACAGCCAACCGCCGCCCCCTCCCACTAAAAACAACAATCAAACATGCTTGATTTTTTCCTTGTTATGAAAAAGGTAAAAGTTATGCACACCAAATTCGGAAACTATTACCCTTTCTGCAAACATTTGACAATATTGTATTGTTAAGCAGTAATTTCAAGGCACTCGCAGTTCATACACATTTTAAGCAGTTGGCATCTGTCTTGGAAAACCTCTGCAATGTGTCCTGAACCCAGATGAAATCATTCCTTAGCCAGTTTAATCCAGCAAAGTTTCATTTAGCTTAATCAAATACACTTCCCAATGTTGGTTGTAGGCATCACTTTTATCTGTTGTCCTTATTTGTGTTTCACACCTTCTGCCGCTTTCTCAAGACATACATTTCTTACGTTTCTTTTTTAATTCTTGAATGCTCTGAATGCTCACAAGGCCTAGTAGGACCGCCTTTCTCTCTCATTGTTATGCTTGCTTTCCATTCCCATGTTCCCTCCATGTTGCCCTGTGGGCGCTTTGAAACACAATTTACTTGATGCATAAGCGCCTTACAAATGCACAATAAATAAATGAATATTCTGCTCAGTTTTATTGGGCTCCTTTTGGGCCAGCACGGCAGCTGCTGTATGGAACTCTGCTCCAGGATACCTTTATGTATTTTATTTTTAGTGTATTTGGTTAATTAAAACCTTAAACACTTAATGGAAAACACATATAAAAAATCTATACAGATACTACACAATAAAATGATTTAACAATCTTAAAAGTAAGAACAATTCATATACATTAGCAGTTCATAGTCATAAGCAAAGGCATGAGACACAAGCAAATTATTTCCTAATTAAAATTAAAATACAGCACTTATTAATACCCTCCTTATACTCAATAAAAAAAACTCTTGATACCTACTTATATTTAATAAAGATTAACTAGTACATTTCCTCACATATTTTAAAACAATTTCTTCTAAGTTCAATAGACTTTGTGAACATTCCATCATTGACTATATTTGAATGTTCCCATGCCTATTGGATCCTTTTCCATACTTAAAATGCGGCTCCAACATATACAATAGGTTCTGCCATGTAAATTGTAGACCAAAACTGGTCAGATAAAATCATTCTTCTGTCTGAGAACTAAACCCTAGCCCAGCACATTACCATCCTTCCAATTTGATACAGGCCATTAACAAATGTCTGGCAGTCTCCACCTCCAAATTACAAAACCTGCACAATCTTTTCCCTAAGGGGATGTCACTCCAAATACCCACATATTCATAACAGGGCAACATATCGAATCTTAGTAGTAGAATAAACCTACTACATTCTCTGTTACTGGTCTTCCATATAGAACAGCAGAATTTATTGGGGGGCATCCCCTGTACACGATATGTTTCACATTTTCTTTTTTTTGCGAAGCAATCCAAATTATTGATTAGGTCCCATTGAGCAGCTTTCTTTTTAAGTACATTACCCCAACTCTTTATACTCCCCCCTTCTTTAGGGAAACCCAAATTGATCTCATTAGGAAAATTAAGGGAGGTAGCTATTAAATCCTTCAGGGTCTCATTCTTTAGGTCTGGGATAAGAGTTTTTTTCCCAATAGCGTTGATCAAATTATCCTCTCTATTAGACTCTAAAATAATTTTTATATACAGTTTACAACATCTGACTTTTCATAAAGTCAGCAAGGAGGTAAGTCCCAATTCGCACCTAATAGCCTCAATGGGAGTGGCTTTGGCTAGATGTAACACTGGTTTCCAAATTGTCCCCTCAATAATTCCTAGATTTCTAACAAATTTAGTTGCTACCTTCTCTAGAGCATATAAGGCTCCAGGGATTATGCAAGTCCTATATATCTCCAGTAGGCCTTAAACCGAGTGTCCCCCCTTCGTGGTGATGAAGTTTTTCATGACATTCCATTTTTAAGGACCATTTTCTCTATTAAATTAATGTAGTGGTTTCTAGGCCGGTTGCTCCTAATAGGCATCCCCAAATAAGGGTAACTCTCTACCACCTCTACTTCCTGTGCTTCCAATTTCCATCTATATTTAGCTGTTTTCTTCTTCCCTGCCTTTCCCCCAAAGATCAATATCTTAGTCTTACCCACATTGATGCTTAGATTGTCCTCCTTGACATATCTATTTATTTCATTTAACAACCTCTGAAGGCCTATTGGGGTTTTATCTATTATAATAGTGTCGCCCGCGTATGACATCCAGCAAACAGGGATATCTCCAATCTTAGGAGGAAAATGGTTAATATTCTCAAAACAGTCTCCCATATCTGACGCATACAGATTATATAGTGTGGGAGAAGTCAAACAGCCCTGTTTAAGGCCTGTGTTAGTTTTAATGTGATCAGATCTTTCCAATCCCTTTTTCACGCACATGACTACTGATGTCTCTCTATACATTTCTTTTAGAAAATGTAACACTAAGGGACATATTTTCCATCTTTCTAGTTTATCCCACAATCTAGTTCTATCTACACAGTCGAATGCTCTAGAGAAGTCTATAAAGCAGGTATGTGGATTAGTCTTCTGTCTATATGCCTCAGCAGTGATATCATTTAAGGTTACCATATTGTCAGCGGTACTCAACCCTGCTCTAAACCCTGTTTGCAGGGGTGGGATGAGTTTGTTGTCCTCTGCCCCATGTATTTATAGTTTGCAATAACAATGAGCAGAACATTTTGCAGCTAGTGTCTGCTATTGCAGGCCGTCTATAATTTTTGGGGCAGGTTCTGCCCCCTTTTTTTTATAAACAGGGATAAAGATAGCTTCTCTCCAACTATCTGCTATCTTTCTGTTTTTCCAAACCCACGTATAAAGTTCCAATAAAATAGCAGCCCATTTAGCTGGATTCTATTTAAGGACTATATTGGCAAGCATATCGGGCCCTGGAGCCCTCGAAGGTTTCATATTCTGAATGATCTTAAGTATATCTCCTGCTCCGAATAGGAAGATCTTTTTTTCTATCACCAATTTAATCCATTTAAGTGGTGCATTCTTCTCTTCTACAAAATAGAGAGTGGATATATATTTAATCCACTCATCTAAAGGAATAACATTAACATCCGAATCGTCCTCTTCAACCATATGCTGCCTATAGAGATACAAAAATGTTTTTGCATCATGGGTCTTACACAGCTTAAATACTATTCTGCAGTTGACATTATTTAAATTATACTTATACCCCCTGAGTCGGTTCTTGAATCTCATGCGTAGCCTAGATATAATATTTTGTGTATTCTCATCCAAGGTAACTACTGTCTTGAGACTATTTTTTTCTCTCTTTAGCTCTTTATTTTAAATTTTTATCTGACAATCGAAGTGTTTTTTGTGTTTTTCCCCTGTTCTTTTATTGCTGGAGTTTCTGCTGCCTGTCTTTCTTATCATTCCCAAAAGGTCTCCTATAATCCTTCTACCGTTAATAACTATTTCTTGCCCACTGATAGGGAGAATATTAAACATTTCATCAAACTTTACCAAGTTCGATTCGGCCCAACATATCCTATTCCCACTCACATTTGTTTGAATATTTAGGACTTTTCCCACATTGCTTCTCTTCAGCGGGTGGTCATACCATGAACATTTGAGTATCAAATGATCACTGTTATGTTAATGTTAAAGGTTATTTGTACTGTGCACTATCACCACTGGAGTGGTCCCCTGGCGCTCTGGCGGCTCTGAAAAGGGAAGGGGGGTGAGTTAGTGGGAATAAGCTGGAAAAGTGCAAGAGAGCAGTGATGTGCCATTGACATCCTCAACACAGTTAACACCGTTCGCTGGACGTGGGGTGTTTTTCGGTCAGTAGCCGTCGTGTGTTGTTGTGTGAGTCAATGTGTGGTATGTTTTGTTGTTGCGTTGTAGTAAAGTTTGTGTGGTTTGTTGTGCTATAGGATTGTGGTTGGGTTTGGTTAGAATTTGAGAGGTGTATGCAGAGGGGTGAGGTTGTTAGTGGGTTGGTTATTGGTATAACTGTCTGGAAGCAATGTGCTAAATTTCCATGTTCTTTCTAGGTGTGGTGCGTCAACATCTCTGCATTTCTGTCTAGATCTGGCATCCGGCGATATTCACAATCTCTTCCATATATTAAGCCCACCAGTATTCACAACTGTGTCTAAATTCGGCCCCTGCCCACCTTTGAAGCCTGTCTGTATGTGAGGCAAGCAAGTGTTCGCAATTCCATCCAAATCTGGCCTTGATAGCATTCCCAATGCACTCCAGACGTGCCATCGGCCAGCAACCACTACTCTAGCCAGATGTGGCGATGGTCGGCATTCACAATCCTATCCAGCTGCACACGCAGCTCCTGCAGGCTACCGTTCACAGCCCATCCCGGCGTGGTACATGTCAACACCCGCAACTACGTTCAAGCACGGCACCTGCCATAATTCACAGCTTTGCCCATGCCCAGCTCATGCCAACGTCCCCCACTCCGTCCAAATTTGCCTACCGCCAACACTCAGAATTCCATCTGAGTATGGCACTTGGTAGCATTCCTGGAGTGGGTGAGGTTGTTAGATGGAGTTGGGTAGGGATGCTAATTTCTGTTCTCTTGGGGTTGTCGCTTGTGTCCTATTTCACCTAGCATCGTCTCTTTCGTCATTTTGGGGTTTCCTTAGATTGTTGGATGGGGTTGGGCAGGGATGCTATTTCTGTCCTCAAGAGGTTGTCCCTTGTGTCCTATTCCAGCTAGCGTTGTCTATCTTGTTATTATGGGAGTTTCCCTTAGTCGTTTCTAGGGTTGTCTTTGCCATCCTAAATTCTGTCAACCAGTTTTTTGTGTTTCCCGTTTGGTTGTTTAGTTGTTTCAATTTGATTCTGCTCTGTTGAAGAGCCAGGTTTTTAGTAGTTTCCTGAATTGTAGGTGGTATATGGTGTTTCTTATTTCTTTCAGGATGATGTTCCAGGTTTTTGCGGCTAGGTGAGAGAAGGATGAGCCCCATAGTTTTTTCTTGACATACGGTTTTGGTTCCAGGCGGATTTCATTGCTTGATCTGAGGAGTCTCGTTGGCTTGTAGATTGTTATTTTCTTTTGTAGGAATTCAGCTCTGTGTCCGCTGATTGCCCTGCGTGTTAGGCACATTGTTTTGAAGGTGATTCAGTGTTTGACTGGGAGCCAATGTAGTATTTTTAGTGCTGGAGTGATGTTGTCTCTTCTGGATAGTTTGAGGAGGATTCTAGTTGCTGCATTTTGGATGCAATGTAGTTTCTTGAGGAGGTATTCTGGCATCCTGAGGTAGACGCTGTTTGCGCAGTCGATTCTTGACATGATGAGGGTGACGATTGTGAGTGTTTTGTGGGTGAAGGAGAGGAAAGGTAAGATTCTTCTTGTGTGAAGGAGGAAGAAGCATTTCTTGATTATTGCATTTATTTGTGGTTCTAAGGTTAGGGTGTTGTCCATCAGGACTCCCAGATTTTTTCTACCTTAGAAGGTGTGGGCGTGGTTCCCGTTTCCGTTGGCCAGGGAATGGAGATGTTGTTTCTTGGTTTTTGGATCTAATTATGATTTCTGTCTTTCTCGAGTTGATTTTCAGGTTGTTGGCATTCATCCAGTTAGAGACTTTTTTAAGACACTCAATTAGGGTTGAGTGATCGGCTTGAGTGTCTTCGATTTTGTAGATGATTTGAGTGTCATCTGTGTAGTTGTAGCTTGTAATGTATTTTTTGAAGATTCTGATTACTGGAGTCTGGTAGATATTGAAGTATAGTGGTGATAGTGAGGATCCTTGTGGTATACCACATTCGTTAACTCTAGAGTAGATTTGAAGGGTTTTATCCATACGGGTTCTGTTCTGTCTGCTACGAAGGATATAATCCAGAGTAGTGCCATGTCTGTTATACCTATATCTTCCAATCTCTTGGTTAGGGTTTCATGGTTTACTGTGTCGAAGGCTGCGGAGAGGTCGAGCAGAATCAGAGCAGAGGTTGTGTTGGAGTCTGCGTTCGTTTTTAGGTCGTCCCAGATGGATAGCAGTACCGATTCTGTTCCTCTTGTGGGTCTGAAACTGACTTGTGCTCGATCTAGCAAGTGGTGTTTTTCTACATGTTCTTGGTTTAATTTGTATACGTACGTTTCTAGAAGCTTTGCCAGTAGGGAATGTTTGAAATCGGTCTGCAGTTGGAGAGGTCCTCCACGTCGCCACTTATGTTTTTTAAAAGTGGTTTGATATAAACTGACTTAAAGGATTGTGGTACATTTCCTGTTGTAAGTGAAAGATTTAGGAGGTTTCTGTAGTATTCTGATGGCGTTCCTTGTGCGCGGATTGATTTGTAGATGTCAAGCGGGGCAGGGATCCATGGTTGAGCTCGCTTTCTTGCTGTATTTTACCATATCTGTGAATGCCTCTGCTGATATTTCAGGAAAGTTTTGGAGTTTGTACTGTGGCTCTTAATTAGTTCCGGTTGGTTGAGTGTTATGGTTGGTTGGTCTGTTTTGTATGATTTGTCGGATGTCGTTGATTTTGTTCTTGAAATAGTCTGCCAAATCTTTGCATAGTTTCTCTGAGAGGGTTGGAGTGTTGTCGCAACCCGGTGGGTTTCTCATTTCTTTAATGATCTTGAACATTTATTTTTGTGTGTTGGTGGCATTGGTGATTCTGTCATCATAATGCCTTCTCTTTGCCTTTTAAATTTCATTCTTGTATGCGCAGATTTGATTTTGGAACAGTGTTTTCTTGTCTTGGTTGTATTCTTTCCTCCATTCTAATTGCAGCTTCTTGTTGTTCTTTTTCATGGTGCTTAGTAGTGGCGTGAACCATTTTGCCATTGCTCTTTTTTTTGAGGTGGTAAATGGTTTTTCCGGGCGATGTTTTCAATGTTATCAGTGATCCATTTGTGGAGTAGCTCCCCTTTCTTGTCTAGATCCGCCAGCTCCAGTTCTGTAGTTGAAGGTTTGGTCATCTCCAGTTGTTGTATTAGGTTGCTTGTTTTGACGGTTTTCCAATTTCTTTTTGTGATGGTTCTGAGCTTGGGGGGGCTGGATGCAGACTTGATTTGGTAGTGTGATCATGAATGGGATGATGAGATGGTGGCTCCACAGTATTTGTATTGGTGGTGCCGTTTGATTAGTTTTTCCTTGGCAAAGATTGTGTCAAGGGTGTGTCCTACTGATTGTGTTGCCCCTTTAACCAACTGTTGTAGTTTCATGGTTGTTAGTTGCCCAACTAGGGAGTTTTTAGAGTTGGCATGTTTTTCTTCGGACCAAAAAGTCTACCAGGATTCTTAGATGTTTGTGCTCGATTGCTATGTTGATGGATAGTTGGCGTATGTTTGAATCCTTGAATCAATTTTCTTAAACCACTGTTTACAAAAATGTAATCCAATCAATGGGAGACCGTGCCATTTGTCCATGTCGGGAAACAATCTCCCTCCAACCCTAGTTTCAAAAAATGTAAACCCTGGCTATCTATTATCTTCAGCCAGGTGATTCCATTATCTACTTGAGGATAGTGATTGTGATTGGAGTTGAGCTGTTCCGAGTCCCCCAACAAGGGTAGCTCATACCCCCCAAACTGTAACTCCCATTCATCCAACCTTACCTTAGCCAAGTCACAATAGGAGTTAATGTCCCCAATAAGTATTACATTAGCTTTCGAGGCTTCGATATGCCCACCCTCCAAAATGTCTACATTGATCTTTCCAACCTCCATTAGATTTTCCCCCAATGCGTGTGAGTAAACATTGATCAATAACATTTGCTTGTTTGAAGCAAGATTTCCTATCACTAGACACATAATACAATCAGATTCCCCAAATGTAGCATATGTCCTAGCTTTTAGTGGGTTTTTAACTCCCACAAATAAACCCGCTTTAGGTCTCCCTCTGGGGGCCTTAGTTGCCGGCTTTGTTAAGATTATGAACCCATCCATAAGTATAGAATCCAAAACCCAAGTTTCTTGTATAGCAAAAATATCACATTCTTTCAAAAACACAATGCTCTCTTTATGTAGCAGTGATCTAAAGCCCCTACTATTCCAGGAGATAGCTATTAACACAGTAGATTCCTCCTCATCTCAACCTTCTAGTCGATAATTTTCGTCAGGGAACCATTTAGTCAGACCATTCCTTTCCAACTGCTCACTCTCAATTTTCCCATTGAGCATCCATCCCGCCGAACCCTTTTCTCATTATTACATTCCAAATTATTGCATACTATGATTTCAAAGTCCTTATTACACAACTCTCTAAAATGGTCTTTGATCAATTCCACAATTATTGCTGTTCCAAATTGTATTATTGACCAATTTTCCTGACTTCTGGCAAAATGACCCTATCAATATTTGTTTTGATACACTGCAACTTTTAGATAGTGTGAAGTCGATTTAGCAGTCATCCATGGTTTAAATAAGGGCTATCCTCTTTTGGGCATTTCTCTATTATTTTAATACTCTTCCCACTATTGACCTGCTCCTGATCTCGGTCCCGCTTCCGTTCCCGGCTTTCATTCTCTTTGGCATTAAAGTTCCTGCTCATAGCTAGTCTCTCCATTTTTCCTCTGTATATCTCCCTATCTCTGTGATTTAGGTTTAATCTATATGTGTTAATGTGTATATCTAGGTATCTTAACCCTGCCTCTATATTTTCCAATTATTGTCATTCTCAATTCTAACTTCTTCAGAGCCTGTCTCAGTGGTCCCACCATAGGGAACCCCTATTTCGGGTAAATTGCTTTCAATTACAGTTATATTTCCTCTTTCTTCAGCTTCCAACATTTGAATGTGCATTACATTTATGAGAAATTATCTTCGAAGGATTAAAGGAATTGAGGAATGATTAATTGTTTGACAAAGTATTGTAATATCATTATATGATATGGTCCTTTATGGTGGTTTAGACCCCTTTCTCCCTCTTTCTTAGGAATCCTATTCATCTCCTCATTAATAATTGAAAGGATTTAAATGTTCAGGCTGTTTTAAAAGGCCCTGTGAAGTTTCACAGTCTTGAATCCAGAGAGCAGTATCGTATTGTCCCCAGGTTTGGCTTATCTGGGGGAGGAGAGGAAAAGGGGACTCTCCGAACTTCTGTTTGCAACATGCATAGACATGGCACCATCATATCTTTGAATGGCAGGCACCAATTCCCATCCCACCTGTGTAAAGGGTGACACCCCTGTCCCATGCCAATTTGTGCAGGATTGAAAGGAAACTCGTGATTCAGCTCATTTTCAAAAAATCGTTTTTTCTGTCTTTTCTGTTGACAGAAATTAAAAGTTTCAAACCCCCAGAACCCCACTCGAGAAAAACCTCCAAAGTATACATGATAACTTGAGGTATATGCAATGTAATTTCCAGACCTAGTGCATGCTGCACCTAAGTGTTGCGCCGTCTCCACCATTTCGTTGCTCTGATGGTGTTCCACGCTGGATTGTCAAAGGCAGACCACTTGTTTGCTGCAATGACGCACTAGGTGTAGTGCTCTGACTAAAGGTTGGGGACTATGGCAGCCTTACATGGTGGCAGCTATTCTAGAGGTGTCTGCAATGTTCTCAGAGTGTTGGCGCATCTGGGGACAGACGCACCATGCTGCAGTGTGCTGCACGGCATTGCTTAGCCCAGGAAATTGAAGCCTGGTCTCCCTTCCCTCTGAAACAAGGGCCAGCCTATTAGCGGTGACCTTGTTGGTCATTCCCAGGAAGCTCTACCCTTTAGTGGGCCTTTTGGAAGCTAGTTGGGTCTCAATTGTTAGCTGTTGCTCCCGCATCTCCCCCTCCCGGGTGGTGTAAGGGTGTCTGCGGGACATGTTTCTGTGAGTCTGCCATGGCACACATCGGGGTACCCTAGATTTGGAAGTCTGTGTTTCATTCGGGACAGTTTTTGCACCCACAAGCTGTTCCCCCTGCAGCCGGAGTGGCCCTTCTGAGCTACCTGCTGTGACGACCCATAACAGCTGGCATAACAGGAGCCCATGCAGGCCCTGTGGTGCGGGGGCCCCCACGCCAAGGTGCCGAGCGAGGGCACACATCGCTGCTCTTTTCTGGGCAATGAGGTCTCGCAGGGGGGCCCTGCATAAATTATGTTACGCCATAACGTGACAGTGCCATCATTAGTAAATTGTTCTTCCTGCACCTGGTCCTCCACATGCACAGCTCTGCCAGAGGTGGAAAACTAGATCAATTTCCAGCATAGAGGTGTTTTGTTGAGCGGCTTCGGTGTGGAGCAAGGAAAGCTCATTGGGTTGTGACTGTATTTGTGTGGGTATTTGACGTGCTGCTGAACACTGCAGCTCTTCTACATTGTTCATTGACCCAGGATTAGCAAGCAACTCAAATCCCCTGAACCTAACATGAAAAGCCACACACACCGTGTGTCATGGCACCATGTCAATGAATACACATTTGTGGATCCTGCTGTTGAGCCGCGCGATATTACAGCTATTTTGCAAGCTAGAGTGGGCGACACCAGTGTACCTAGGTTTACCTCTTCTCATTCCCGCAAAACCACCTTGTTTTACACCAGCATGATATTTTCATACTGTCGTAAAACTAATGGATTCCCGCGGAATCCAACTATTTTCAGCGACTGTTAAAAGAAAGAAGATTTCATAAGAATCTGTTATGGATGCTGTTTGCAAAGCATAATTTTGAAGCCGCATTTACATTTTTTTTACAATCCAGAATATAAAAACAAGGGAATGTTACCTGTTGTTTCACTCTTTACCTTTACACCCCGTTGTCAAAAAGTTGAAAATTGCATACAGGCGACCTAACTGGTCATGGTTTTGGTCTCTTGCATGCAATTTACACTAATTATAAAATTATCAATGGACACCGACATGCAAATGGACTTTTGCGAAGGCTCACCTGTCTCTGCAGCCGCTGTGTCCGGTCCACTGAAGCCTGCAACAGTGACTGTGTGGAGTGTCCCCTCTACAAACTCCTCCACTGATGTCATCTTGCTTTCAGTATGTTCACCTCCCCCGGTGCCACTAGCAACTGCCCCTGCCCTCTCCACTTCCCAGCACTGTTGGTGGTGAGTACTGTCCATAAAACATTCCCCGCAATTCTGGAGCATTAGCCATGCAACTGGAGAAATATGTTTTCAGGCTCAGCCATGCAGCTAAACATTAAGGGGTCGATTCATGGAGCAAACGTGCGCCGAAAATCCCAGCGCAAGCAAGCGGAAGGTGGCGCAAGCGTGAGAAACCCAGCGCACGCGTGCGATTCAAGGAAGACGCTGCGCGTGTTTCCCGCTGTCCGTGCGCCAAATCCTGCCATGGCGCACGTGGGCACACACGGCGTGCGCTACGCGCACAGCAAAAGCGCACATAGCGCGGCGCACACCTCCAAAGTGGGCGGAACAGTGGGCATAACACGCGGAATGGGGAATAACGCGTGAAAAAGAAGGCGTAACTGGGGAAGTACTGCAGGGAACTACACGGAACGCCCACACGCACGCGAACAACCCGTATTCATGGATTCGAATACGGGAAACCCGCGCACGGCAAAAGACGCACACAGGCGTCAACGCGTCCACCACACGAAGGCAGGCGGAAGCGTCCCTGCGCACAGTATAAAAGTGTGCGCAAACAACAAACACGTATATACAGCTACGATGAATGCCCCATTGTCGCAGCACTGATCGTGGGACACCGCAGGAGGAGGAGAATAGCCAGGGCACGCATTTTCGCACCACGGACAAGCCTTTTTGGGATGCCTGACGACCAGGTCTACGGCAGGTATAGGTTTCCACCCCATATCATCCTGGACCTGGTCAGGGAGTGGGAAGATGACCTTACATCCCCCACCCTTTGCTCCCAAGCATTGAGCCCCTTGGAGAAGGTGCTCAATGTCCTGCATTTCTTGGCCACTGGGTCATTCCAGCGGACTACTGCCATAGTGGGGGGGGGTCTCACAGGCCACGCAGTCACGCTGCCTACACCAGGTACTGGCAATCATGACAGCGCGCCCCTCAGTCCGCAGGCACATATACATGCCCAGAACACCCGCAGAAAGGCAGGCCGTTGTCCTGGATTTTTACAGGGTGGCACACTTCCCCAAAGTGCTTGGAGCCATAGATTGCACCCATGTGGTCCTACATCTACCTAGGGCCACTGAGCACATCTACCGAAACCGCAAGCACTGGCATTCCATCAATGTACAGGTGGTATGCGATGTAAAGGGAATCATCACCTCTGTCTATGCAAACTACCCTGGCTCCACCCATGACAGTTTCATATACAGAATGTCTGCCCTGAGCCGGGCCCTGGAAGCTGGGCAGCATGGCGACGCATAGCTCCTAGGTGAGTACAAAGGCCCTTGCACATGCATGCATGTCACACACACACACACACAAATACACAAACCCCAATAATCACAACCATTTACCCCTCCCCAGGGGACAGTGCCTACCCTCTGAGCAAACACATGATGACGCCAATCCGGAACCCCACCACACCACCCCAGGTAAGATACAACGCCACCCATATTGCAACCAGGGCCATAGTGGAGCGCACATTCGGAGTGCTCAAGTCACGTTTCCGCTCCCTTGACCGCTCTGGCGGGCAGCTACTCTATGCACCCCCAGTAGTTTGCAGGATCATTGTGGCAGCATGTGTCCTGCACAATGTTGCAACATGGCAGGGCGTACCGGTGGACATGGTGGTGCCCCCACATCCCCAACCACAGGCACAGGCACTGCCCATGGGAGGGGACAGGGCACGTGGCGAGGAAAACCGGACCCAGCTTGTGGCCACATTTTTCACCTAAACTCCCACCCCTGCAGAGTGCACACAAGCCTGGCACATACCAGGTGACAATCGATGATGACAAAGAGACAGTCAACTGTCACAACCCTAGCACCCTAAGATAGTTGCCATGGAAGTGCCACATTGTCTGCTATCCTGGTGACCAAAAGGCACACATATGACATGACATGATATGGCATTTGTAACGTGCCTATACACAAGTATTTCAAGGTGCAACGAGGCAGGGAGGGGGGAACAAGGGAAGACAGACAATGATACTACTAGGCCAGGTGTCATTTAGATTGTGCAAGTGCAGGGGTAGGGGGAAGGGAAAAGCGCAAGGGGAAGGGGAGGGGGGGAGTGCAGTACAGGGTAAGTAGACTAAAAAACAAATGAATAGGCCAGCTGGTGGCAACTGCAAAGGTAAGTGCAGACAAGTGCTGGGAAGGGGGGCTGTAGGGATAGAGAGACAGTCCCGCAGTGCAGGGGTTGCCAGGGAGGCAGTGCAAGTGGAGAGTGGCTGGGCCAGGGACCGAGGTCGGTGAGAGTGGCCCAGTTGCAGATCCAGTGCAGTTCCAGTGAAGCATTTTGCAAGGGAGAGGGAGAGAGAAAGCAGAAGCAAAGAGGAAGGTCTTGAGGTGCTTCCAGAACCGGAGATGGTTCTCCTCAAGTTCCAGTGAGGCAGGAAGGCTGTTCCAGAGGGAGGCCCCTGCCGCGGAGAGAGATCTACCCCCAGCTAGTTGCTTTGAGAAACGGATGACCCTGACATGCAAGGTGTGAATCACACACACCTGCAAAACAGGCCAGGACCATCTCTGTTATGTCACTCAAACCCTCCCAAACCACAACATGACATGGCAAGCAATACCCATACACCAACACAGTACCAATAAGGTACACATTGCCATGTCAAAAATGTACAGTGGCATCAGACAATGATGCCTGACATGGAATCAGATGAAATGACTGACCAACAACCTCCCACCCAAAATAAGTCATTCCCAAATGCATTACAAAAGTTGTAGACGTAACATAACAATGAATGCCTGTCTACATGCACATTGTGCATTGCAAAATCAACACTGCAGCTTCTGTGTGCTGTGTCCAACTCTTGCAACACACTGCTCAGCGCACAGCACAGTGAACAGCCATTGTGTGTGATGCACACACCCTGAGCATCACATCTAAGCGACAGACCACATCAAAAAGCAAATTAGGCATGTACAGGATCCATAATTGGTCACAGAACATGTGCTGCAGGGACACAGTGGGCACCAGAAGGCAAACAGAGTGTACACGTGGATATGCAAGGGTGGTTGTACATGTAGTGCATCATAGTGCAAGTGTGTGGGTCAGTAAGGACATGCACTCAACATATGCTTGTGCAATCAAGTGACCATCAGTGTCCTCCACACATCACATGTGAACATTCACCATGTGTACACCCCAGCATGTCAAACCACAACTATCCCCTCACACCTGAAAGGTAAACACAACACATGAACAGGCATTGATCAGCAGAACACAACATGTACATAGGATACCACAATTACAATGTCAGGGTTCCCATCACACTGCAGGGCAAGGCAACTATCAACAACAAACCACCTCCCCCCCTCACAAATGACCATGACCCGCTGAACAACTGCACCTGGGTCATGGAGCCTTCAACCCTCAATTTCACCTGGCCACAGGATCACCCTTCCCCTTCGTCACCATCTCCCACCTTGTGTGTAAAAAGGTGCCTGCACCCTCAGAGTCCACCCTCATTTGCAACATCACAAAATCCAAGCCAGAAAAACGAACCAGAACACCCTCCAGGAGATGACTTGACGTAGCAGTACCTCACAAAGGCCAAGTACTACCACAATGATGTAACAACCAAGGTAGCACAGTAAAACAATGTCACAACAGGATGTGAACCATGTGTGGTACATAACATACAATGATGCACCATGAACGGATGTGTACTGTCACAGGTCCCGTGTACAGGCGCAGGAGTGGCAGGAAACAACCACCCCCACCGTGTCCCGGGTGCCTGCAAGGTCAAACTCACACAGGCCTCTGAGACCCTGGTGGGGAAGGAGGGTCAGGGATATGCAGTTGGGACAGGTGTTGGCACACTGGATGACTGGAATGAGTGGCAGGAGAGGGGAGGAGGAATGACACATGAAAGTAGGGAATGCACGAAAATGTATTACCTGCATGAACACATACACATTCTGAACAAACTTGGACATCATTGTCATGGCCTTCTGTAGTTCAGGCTTAGGAGTGGCACGAACCAACCACCCCCTCTAGGGTTCTGGCGCCTGCAAGTTTGGGGCTTACACAGGCATCCGCAACCTCAGCGGGGAAAGAGGGTTAGGGAACGTTGCTTGGATAGGTACGGGAAGCAGGGACACCGGGTAGAGGGTACAGGGTTTAAAATTGGATAGGACTCCGGGTGATTAGGGGAAAACAAACATACCATATTGAATTACACATTCATCCATGCATTAGTGCACCCCCCAGCAAGCCTATGCAGAGCAGTTTGAAAGAAAAACAACAAGACACTTAGCTCTGGTTTTGAGTGCTGGCCTCCTGCCTGCGCACTCTCAGGTCCGGTTACAGGAGCACTTCAATGCTGCAAAGAGAGCCACAGTTAATAATCTGTCCGTGCCCATAACACAAAAACACACCACCAAACATGCCCCATAGCAACAAACTACTCTACAAACAGACAATCTGGTGTAGATGCTTTGTACCCATATATAACATTACCCCTGTGATGGGTCATACACAGTCAATGCAGTAAGTCAGCCGCCGGTGGGTGCGTGACAAATGGAACACCAATGTGTCACAATTCACACAACATGCAGCGTTCCCTGGCTAAGCAGACAGACCCATATAGCAAGGCATGACTTCAGAACAAGTCGTGTTCCACCATGACAGAAACAAAGTAGGCAGTGCATGTATCAAAATGTACATGGAACTGAAATGCACTGCACACAAGTATGTCCCTTGCTGTATGTCCCTGTAAGCTGCCCCTTTCCATGTCTTGGAAGGCTACATGGTTGATACAAGTGCCTCAATGGACCTTGGTGTACCGGAGGGTATGTGCCACTGCCCCTGCAGGTGTCCCAGACAACCTTACAATCAACAGCCATCAGTCCACCAACACATCTGAGCTGCATTGTGTGCTGCAACAACAATATTCATCCAAGCTCACCCTCAGTGCTGTAACTAAGCCTGCATGTGCAACTCGCCTGGTGCAAGCTTTGCTGTGTTGTGGCCCCCCTGTGCTGCTCACCTTGCCTGGAGTTCCTTGGAACACGTCACCAGTTCTAGGATGTAGGTCTGCAATCCCTGTGCCTCTGCTTGTGCACACATGTGCATGTGGGCACCAACAAACGTGTCCAGAATTCAGATGTCCAATGGGCCATGTCTGCTGGCAAAGGTGCTCTGGAGGCTCATCCCCCTGCAGAAAGGGCATGAAACACATGATTAATGCTTTAAAGTCATCTGTGTGTGTCTCTTCAGGCATCTCCTTACTGGACCATGTCAGAGACTTACATCAGAAATCACACCATCAGTCCCTCTTTCACATCCAAAGTGTGGAACACACTATCTACGGCATGAATTGCAACAAGCACGTGTACAGTAAAGATAAGAAACATACTACACAATGCATAGCAATGAATGTACACATTAATCATGAAACACCCCATCTAGCAAAAGCTGAACAGTGGACAATAACACCACAAACATCCCCACTAGGAGTGTCAACACAAGTCACACAGCACCAGACATGCCACAGATATGACAGCCCAAAGCCCATGTGTAATAGGTTGTCACACCGAACCATCCTTGCGAGCCCATGGATAAGGGAGGCAGGAGTGGCATATGTGAGTCAAGGACCCCAAGCAGCAAACACATACACAAGACAAGCCTGAAGGGCCCAGCTGGAACAGACAGTGGATGCCTTCAAAAGCCACAAAGCACCGCACCGTCACATGAAAGCACAATAGACAAGCAATTTTAAACTATATTAACTAATTACACTAACTATTAAAAACCTACATTACCTAATTAAACTAACTATCAAACAGAAACTAAACTAACTAAACTAAAAGAAAAATCAAAAATGGCCACATACGACCCGGGGGGAGGGGGGAGGTACAGGGTGCTGCTCAACACCCACATGCGATGATGCTGAGCCAAAAAAAAACCTCCATGGGCTCAACGCCTGCACAGCCCGACCTATGTGGGAGATAGATGGTCGTCCTAGTCTGGCTCATCCTGGAAAGGAGAACGTGGCACAGTAGCCTGGCCACGCCTAGCCGCAGCTTGCCCCTCGTCGGCAGCAAGTCTGCCGGACGGGTGAGCCTGGTTCTGTGTGGCGATGTAACATAGGTCTGCATGCAGAACCTCACGTGATACACGTGCTTCCTCTTGCAAGGTAGCACGTGTAACACGCTCAAGCTGTGCAAACCTCTCCTCTGCCCGCTGCCTCTGGGACATCATAAGGACACCCAGAGTGGATTTGAGGGAAGCATACTCCTCCCTCAGGGCATCCATGTGCGCCTCTCCGTGAGCAGCCATTGCTTGACGCAGAGACGACATTTCAGCCTGGCGTGCCCTGTCTGAGGCCGCCATGCCCAGCCTGAGCAAGCGGTCCATGGACCGTGCCGTCTGCTACTTGAAAAGCACCTACCTAGCAGGGGGGAGCACAGATCGGGCCACACGCTCCATGCTCTCAGCGATGTTCTCCATTGCTGCCCCCTGCCATTCTGAATTGGCAGTCATGTCTTGCTCCCACTCAGTATACTGCGGTTGCGCGCGGCGACCGCGTTGCCGGGCTTGACCCCTGCGGCACCCAAGGACTGCGGGTGCTCGCTGTGTTGGCACCGCCCACGGCTGCACGACTACATGCCTCCGTCGATGTAATGCCCCAGGCACATCAGTGACTGGTGTGGAGGGTGACCCTGCGTCCCGATCCACCACGGGCGGAGGAACCAAGACTGTCTGATCCCTCAGTGCAGGTGTCGCGGACAGAGGAGTGTCCACATCAGAATCACTCACCCCTGACACAGGGACTTGATGCTCATCCAACTCAACATGGACGTCAGAGTTGTCATCAAGGCTGGACTCATAGGCAGCCAGAGACAATATGGACTGTAGCACTTGGGGGTTTTCGTGGCCTACCACCCCACGACCCCCACTTGTGCCGGGTTGATGTAGTGGTAACAACCCTGTGTCTGGCATGACAACACCATCCTCCACCTCCATTGCGTCATCACCTGAAAAATAGAGAGAAACAAGGTCACTACACATGTCAGAAGCACACAACACACACACACACACCGACAACAAACGCATCAGGCAGACATGTGACACACAACATATAACCTGGCATGCATGCTGGGTCAACTTTGAATTGCTTCTGTGATCAGACCTGTTGAAAGGTGGCAGTTTCCATGGAAGTGGGTCTATGCAGTGCAGAAAATGTGTACGCCACTCACTACATACATGTACAAGGACAGCATGGTGTGTGTCAGGAAATGTGAAGGCAGTGCAAGGTCAAATTCAGGCATCACGTGCATTGTGCATTCAATGTGTACCATATCTAGAAGCCAAGCACCCCTCCACCCCAGTACAAAAGCAGGGATGCCTAGCATGGTATCAAAAGGCTGACCATACACCTGTGTATTGACAGGCAGTGTTGACTGGCATCAACAGCTTAATGTGATTCAAGTGACAACACTGCAAATGATGATGGGACAGTAAGCAGGACACATGATGAAAACTCTGGAGGCCGCCCACGTGTGAAGAAGACACAACAACACTTGGACCGAGTCATTGGCCATTGAACAGGCTGAAACCCGTGAGCCACACAGATTGTCAGACCCTAAACCTGTGTGCAACGCAGTACTGAGCCACAGTTGACATGGGAAGGCTGATGAGATGCCATGCAATGTATGTCACCCAGGACTTGTATTACAGTGATCATCCAGTCAAGGACACATAGGGGTATGCGTGCAATGCACATGAAGCATGAATGGGCACTCATGTCCAGCGGGACATCTGACCTATGCACAGTACAAGTGAGATACCCTGCATCAAGTACTAAGGCTGTACCACACAGCATATGTCTGGCAGATTGTACGCTGGAAGTTAGCATCTACACAGGATGCATGAACAGGAAAGTACACATTGGCAAGATTGAAGCAGACCAGTGCAAAGATGGAACTGGGGTGCAGAGTGGCGGAGGAGGGGCAAGGGAGCATGCCTACATGGAGTCCCCGCATGCAGGCAGAGGAGACATGCACGTCAGTCATGCAATGACATTGTGCCTGGGCTGAGAGGAAGGTCACCCTACGCCACATGCAGAAGGGCCAGTGAGCTGGAACATGGACCGGAGGGGCATACTTGTAACCATCATGTCAGTAGGGTGCAATAGTGGTGATGCGGACAGTCCCCGTCTGCTCCACATGTCCACCATCCAGCAGAGCAGACATGCATCTCGGAAGCATTGCATTACTTACTCATCAGAACCATGTACACGTCACATGTAGTGGCAATCATGCACAACACATCCCACAAGTGAAACACACACGTCCTCAACAAACACGCATCAACACTCACTGAACTGGGCATCAAAGTCCAGCATCTCTCCCACTCCTTCGACCAATTCAGGTGGTATGAACTCCGCAACGAGTGCCTCAAATGGAGTGAGCTCTTCCTCCTCTGGTGCAGGCCCACCGCCAGTCACCAGATTCAAGTTGTAATTAGAGGCACGCTTAGCCTTAGTGCTGCGTTTGATGTCATTCCCACGCTTTTTGCACTCTTGCGCCATGCGCACCTCATGGCCGAATGAACTGACATGTTCCGCAGCATGCTTCCAGTGGGTGTCACGTTGGGCAGCCGTAGTCTGACTATTGGCACCCACTAGCATGTCACGGCTGTGGCCCCGCACATAGCCCACGAGGAAGTCCAGTTCCTGCTTGCAGAAAGGCTTCTTCCTCGACGTGCAGGAGGTCGTGGCTGTGTGTGGGGTTCCAGCCTGTGCTGCAGGTGCAACCTTCTTCCTCTTGGACTGTGGCGCAGACCCTGGCTGGCTAATGCCGCCCTGACCAGTATGGCCAGTGGGTTCGGTGTATTGAGCCAAGGGAGTGGCAGGTGGAGGGACGACCAAAGGCCTGACTTGTGTCAGTGGCATTTGGGTGCCCTCTAATGGACCCTGCGCAGCAACATCAGCTGTGGCAGGGTCATTGACCGCAACGGTCCTGGTTGGCAGACTCACAACTGGGGTGTTGTTGGGTGCATCTGCCCCTGCACTTGCCAACACCCAGCTGTTCGGGGCAGCAGATGACATAACTGCCCCAGGGACACGTGTCTTGGTCTGAGCAGCCCTGCCTGCCACTATGGTTTCCCTCCTGGCCTGTTGGAAATCTACCAAGGGCTCCACAAGTGCCAACGCAGCCTGTGCTGGCAGACCCTGAGCCTGGGTGGCGGTGTCACAGCTGCACCTGCAGCTACCCCTACCCTTGGGCCTGTGGCAGTCGATGGAACGGACTGCCGGGTCACACGGGCACCTGTGCCAGATGCAGAAGCTGCATCCCCGGAACCACAGGTGGTGGTGGCATGACTGCACCGACACATGGCACAACATTGTGCTCAAGTGGCGCCCCCCTGCCTCTTCCCCCTCTGTGGCTGCCCTGGACACCCTGGAGTCCCCCTACTCCCTGGTCACCATGGCCACGTCCCCGACCACACTCGCCATGAGGAGTACGCCCAGCTGAGGCGCCACTCACCTTTGGTGTCCTCCCAACCATAGCACAGATGTAGTAGTGCCGGCACAGATGGAGTAGTGCCAATGGGAGGTGTACACCACAATTGACCTGGGCAAATGGGGTGAAAGGGGTGGAAAGCAAGATGTTAACAGCCCCCCTGCACCTGCAAGGCTGTATGTGACCCCGGTGATGTAGTGACGGGTCACACAACGCTCAGGCACCCCAAAACTGCAGTAAAACCGTGCACGCAACCCTGCAGCCTACGTGCGTGCAATCAACCTCCTGCAGTACGCGGTGGCACACAGTAACACGAATAACGCGTACGCATGGGACACGCAGGCTACTATGACATCGAAAATAGGTGCGATACACAGGGGCACCCGCAGTGGGAAAAATAGCGTGTGCGACTCACCGTCTGACTAGCGCGATGCAGAAAAACACGCGTAGCCAATACCCCGCCAAAAGAAGAGATACGTCCTTGATAGCTGTGAAGTTGTGATGGCGCGCGAAACAACAGGAAGCAGCAACACATGTCGGTCTCCACGAAAGGCACGTACAGCGAAGTGCTGGCCCCGCTCACCTTTAACCTGTGCTGAGGGAAACGCCTGCGTGCGTCACGTCACTTACGCGCATGGGCCCTTTCCTCGGATTACACACGGAAGTGCAGTTTTTCACGTGCGCTGAAACGCCCATGCACGCCTGTGCGCGTCACGTCACAGAGGCGCTTGCGCTTGAAGGGCCTTCTGTCCAATGAAATTGCGTATGCGTGCAGACGCGCTTACGCGCTAAGGGCCTTTCCTCGAATTACACGCTGACGTGCAGAATTTTCACGTGCCAAATCACTCCGTATCAAGCTGGCCACGCGTAAGCACACGGAAGACCATGCTCCTGCCCAGAAGGCCGAATTACTGCCCTCCAGAGCCTGGAGCACGCTCCCAGCTGCCATCTGCTGCTGCCTGACTGCCTGCTGCCCACGTGCCCTGCCATTTGCTGCCTGCACATCAGCCAGGGGTGCTGTTGCTGTGACCATACCCCTGCTGGAACCGAAGACTCCCGACTGGGATTCCATCGCTCCACAGCCCAGCCCCAGGACCCAGTTGCCCACCCACTCCTGCCTTTGGGGTTGTCATGTCGGGCACTGCAACATCTGGCACCACTGACAACCCCCGGCCAGAGAGGCAGAGGGGCACCAGCTTCACTGCCACTGAAGTTGGTGTCCTGGTGGAGCAAGTCCTGGGGCAGTATGATGCCCTCTTCGGAAGTTCCCGTGCCGACAAGGAAGGACGGACTCAGATCTGGACGGACATCGTGACTGCCATCAACGCGGAGGGGGTGGCAGTCCGCGACTTCCAACATGTCAAGAAGCGCTGGGAGGACTTCAGGTCCAGGACCCTCAACAAGGCCCGGCGCCTCTTGAAGGCAGCGGATGCTAAGGGGCGCTGGGGCCACTTGTCGGAAGATCAGATGAGGGTCCTGGAACGCATATCCCCAGCGCTCCACGTCCAGGTCCTTGAGAGGCAGACCCGTCTGGAGTCGAGCGGTAAGTGTACATGCATCATGATTGTAAGCTGTGCGTGTGGTGATGTGCCAGTAGTGTGCAGGTTACACATGTGTTTGTATGGGGCAGAGTATGGGTAGGGGTGTACAGGGCCGTGAGGCTAACACATGCGAGGGCTGTCATGTGTGAGACATGGATGGTGCTTGTGTGTGTAGGCTTGCATGCCAAATGCAGTTGTGTGGGCACACATGTTTGGATGAATGTGTATGTAAGTAGGCATGTTCGTGATGTCACGCACGTTTGTTGTTTTCAGCTGCATGTATCAGCACTGTGTACATGTGCATGTGTGTGTATTTGACAAGGGTGCAACAGTGTTGCAACATGGATGCATGTGACAGTGGGATGTGGAAGCCTGATTGGCAGATGTGACATGGATGCCCATCTGAACACTGCGACAGTTGGCAGAGGTGTACACATGCGTGCAAGTGTGGTGGTGTGCGTGCATGTGTAGTGCACTCCCTGTGTTGCATGTGATGTCTGGCTCACCTTTGCCTGCTCATGCTGTTGTATGTGTATGGATGGTGCTGGCAGTTGCGATATGGCTGTGGTATGGCTCATGTGTGCAAGTTGAAATGACATGTGTGTTGGCGATTGTGATGCCATGTCTGAGGTTTGCCAATGCCACTCATGTACAACTGTCATGTGTGTATGTGTCCATTGTACAGTGCCCTGATGCCTGTGTTTTATTTCTCCCTGTCTGCAGCGTCAACTGATGAAGAGGGTGGAGAAGGTGCTGTGGAGCACAGCGGCGGGGATCGCACTGCCAGCCAGAGATGCAAGGCCCGGCTCCCCTGCCAGGTTGTGATCTCGTCGGGGAGTGAGGAGTCCGGTGCCGTGTCCCAGGCCGCAGCTGCCAGGGGGAGGTCCAAGAGGCGGAGGTTGGAGTTGGCCTCCTCGGCAGCAGAAAGGGCAGCTGGGACCCCACAGGGCCCAACGGGGGAAGATGGCACAGAGTCATCCAGGTTGGTGGGGGGTTTGGTGGAGGAGGAGGCCGTGCAAGCAACAGAGACGGGGTCTGGAGGTGGGGATTCCACTGGTGCTAGTGGTGCAGTGCAGGACCAGGGACAGGAGGCAGCACAGGCCGCCGCGGAAGTGCCTATGTGCAATCCTGTCCCTGATCCTGTCACTGCATCATCTTGCGCCAGCAGGGATGCCTACGTCCAGACCCATTTTCAGGCAGGGGATGAGCTCACAATAACTGGCCTTCCTCTGCCTGCGGACGTGGCTATCCGGGTCCGGGTTGAGCCTGTCCTGACTGGTGTGGCGTTGCGTCAACGGGCCATGCGAGGTGACCTGCAGTCTTTTCATGAGGAGACTGCACGTCATCTCGAATGGCTTGTTGACCGTGTCGGCCTACTGGGACAGGTCACCCAGGCCGGATTCCTTCGTTTGATGGGGCTTGCTACGACCCCCTCCTCAACTGAACCCCCTATGCGCCAGTCGTCCTCCGTGCCATCTTCCCACCCATTAGTCACCTGGGTGCCCTGTGGAGCTGCCCCTGACGGTGTGGCCAGGCTGGTGGAGGAGGCATCCCTGCCACAGTCGGGAGTCGGACGTCCAGCGGGGTGGCCACATCAACGACTGCACCCCAGCCAGCGGAGGATGTGCAGGCACCAGGAGGCAGTGCACGGGCAGAGGCACAGCAGCAGCAGCAACGTGGTGGGAGCCATCATGGCTCGGGGCCTTCGACATCGGAGGGGCAGGCATCGGCCGGAGGGCAGGAGGACCCAGGACGGGAAGTGTCTTCCATGTGGCAGCGGTCGGGCCACGCCATAGATGCGGAGTGGCAGCGGGCGGAAGAGGCACGGCTCACGATGGTCAGGCCGGAGAACTCCATGCGGAGGGCCCTGAGGCGTGCCGAGTGCCTCGAGGCAATCCGCAGGGGGTTGGAGAGGAACATGTCGACGGCCCTGCGGACCCTCGGGCGATGAAGGAGGACCGCCTCTGGGACATTGAGCAGGAGTTCGATGATGCCCTGGCCCGGGACATCCAAAAGTGAGCCGTCGGACTAGCCCGCTTCCCTTGTAAATAGTTCTGTAGTTAGTGTTAGGTTTCCTTTGGTTTTGCATTTTTCTTGGACCTTTTGGACAATGGGCCACATTTTTGTATATAGTTTTTTTTTATTAGGTAGTGTTATTAGATAGGTTTCATTTCTTCTGTTGGGATCATGGACCCTGGATTGTTTATCTGTATATAGTTGACTGTTGGATTTTCATTTTTTTTAATGATTTATCCATGGAGCAATGGTTTTCGATTTTAATTTTCCATTGGATTTACTTTTGTGGACTGTGACTTTCGACACCTTTCCTTTGGATTATGATTTGTGGTTTTGCATTATTTCACGGACATGCTGTTTTTTTTTTTTAAATTCCGATTTTTGTTTGTTTATTTTTTATTCAATTTATGTTGCTTTTAATACATATTTTTTCTTCAAACTTCAATGTGTGGTATCATCTCATTGGTTTCATGCATATCATGATATGGGTTTTGACATTCACTGACACCCATTGGGTGTATGTGAGGGACATGTGTTCATTTCCAAACTTGCAATTGGGGTTCTATCATGTTATTGCCATTTCTAAGTGGGTGGATGCAATACTCGGGTGGGTGTTTGGCATTTGGAGGCTGACCATAAGGGCCAGGGATCTAGATTGTGATGACATGTTGGCTGGGGGACATGTGTGGGGGCCTGGTGGAGGGTGCCCCTGGATGCTGGGGGGTGGGGGTGCAGGGGGCATGAGTTGGGGGCCTGGTGGAGGGTGCCCTGCACTGCTGGGGGGTGGGGATGCAGGGGGACATGAGTTGGACATGAGTGGGGGCCTAGTGGAGGGTGCCCCTGGCTGCTGGGGGGTGGGGGTGCAGGGGGACATGAGTTGGGGGCCTGGTGGAGGGTGCCCTGCACTGCCGGGGAGTGGGGGTGCAGGGGGACATGAGTGGGGGCCTGGTGGAGGGTGCCCCTGGATGCTGGGGGGTGGGGGTACAGGGGGACATGAGTTGGACATGAGTGGTGGCCTGGTGGAGGGTGCCCCACAGTGCTGGGGGGTGGGGGTGCAGGGGGACATGAGTTGGACATGAGTGGGGGCCTGGTGGAGGGTGCCCTGCACTGCTGGGGGATGGGGGTGCTGGGAGACATGAGTGGGGGCCAGGTGGAGGGTGCCATGCACTGCTGGGGGGTGGGGGTGCAGGGGGCATGAGTGGGGGCCTGGTGGAGGGTGCCCCTGGATTCTGGGGGGTGGGGGTGCAGGGGTACATGAGTTGGACATGAGTGGGGGCCTGGTGGAGGGTGCCTCACAGTGCTGGGGGATGGGGGTGCTGGGAGACATGAGTGGGGGCCTGGTGGAGGGTGCCCTGCACTGCTGGGGGGTGGGGGTGCTGAGGGACATGAGTTGGACATGAGTGGGGGCCTGCTGGCAGGTGCCCCACAGTGCTGGGGGTGGGGGTGCAGGGGGACATGAAGTGGGGCCTGGTGGAGGGTGCCCTGCACTGCTGGGGGGTGGGGGTGCAGGGGGACATGAGTGGGGGCCTGGTGGAGGGTGCTCCTGGATGCTGGGGGGTGGGGGTGCAGGGGGACATGAGTGGGGGCCTGGTGGAGGGTGCCCTGCACTGCTGGGGGGTGGGGGTGCTGGGAGACATGAGTGGGGGCCTGGTGGAGGGTGCCCCTGGATGCTGGGGGGTGGGGGTGCAGGGGGACATGAGTTGGGGGCCTGGTGGAGGGTGCCCTGCACTGCTGGGGGGTGGGGGTGCTGGGGGACATGAGTGGGGGCCTGGTGGAGGGTGCCCCTGGATGCTGGGGGGTGGGGGTGCAGGGGAACATGAGTGGGGGCCTGCTGGCAGGTGCCCCACAGTGCTGGGGGGTGGAGGTGCTGGGAGACATGAGTGGGGGCCTGGTGGAGGGTGCCCCACAGTGCTGGGGGGGTGGGGGTGCTGGGAGACATGCAATGTTGATCAGTAGTGCAAGGTGACATGTGGCTTGGCTGGGGGGCATGCCCATGGTGGATGGGCTGCTGCGGGACATGAGCAGGGGTGCAGGGTAGTCCCCAGTGGTGTGGGCTGCCTGCAGGGGCTGTGGAGGTTGTAGAGCGAACACCTGGGAGGACCCACGCGGCCAATTCACGTGTAGTACTCCACGGAACCCCTGAAATACACGTACCCTGCTGAAATTGCGTGTGAAACTTCTCGCGCACCCCGAAATACACGTACACAGGACATTCGCGTGTGGAACTTCCTGCGCACCCCTGATATAGACGTACCCTGATGAAATCGCGTGTGGAACTTTCCACGCACCCCTGAAATACACGTACCCTGCTGAATTCACGTGTGTAACTTCCCGCGCACCCCGAAATACACGTACCCAGGACATTTGTGTGTGGAACTTCCCGCGCACCCCTGAAATACACGTACCCTACTGAAATCGCGTGTGAAACTTCCCGCGCACCCCGAAATACACGTACACAGGACATTCACGTGTGGAACTTCCCCCCACCCCTGATATACACGTACCCTGATGGAATCGCGTGTGGAACTTTCCGCGCACCCCTGAAATACACGTACCCTGCTGAATTCCCGTGTGTAACTTCCCGCGCACCCCTGATATACACGTACCCTGATGGAATCGCGTGTGGAACTTCCCGCGCACCCCTGGAATACACGTACCCAGCTGAAATCGCGTGTGAAACTTCCCGCGCACCCCTGATATACACGTACCCTGATGGAATCGCGTGTGGAACTTCCCGCGCACCCCTGAAATACACCTACCCTGATGGAATCGCGTGTGAAACTTCCCGCGCACCCCTGAAATACACGTACCCTGCTGAATTTGCGTGTGGAACTTCCTGCCATCCCTGATATACACGTACCCTGATGGAATCGCGTGTGGAACTTTCTGCGCACCCCGAAATACACGTACCCTGCTGAATTCACGTGTGTAACTTCCCGCGCACCCCGAAATACACGTACCCAGGACATTCGCCTGTGGAACTTCCCGCACACCCCTGGAATACACGTACCCAGCTGAAATCGCGTGTGAAACTTCCCGCGCACCCCTGATATACACGTACCCTGATGGAATTGCATGTGGAACTTCCCGCGCACCCATGAAATACACGTACCCTGATGGAATCGCATGTGAAACTTCCTGCGCACCCCTGAAATACACGTACCCTGCTGAATTCGCAAGTGAAACTTCCCGCGCACCCCAGTAATACACGTACCCCGCTCCCACAGGGCCAATCGCGTGTGAAACTTCCCGCCCACCCCAGTAATACACGTACCCAGCTGAAATCATGTGAGGAACTTCCCGTGCACCCCAGTGATACACGTACCCCGCTTGCCGTGCTGGTACAGGGTTAGCGCAGCCCTTTGCGCTGGATTGGGGATTTTGATGGCTTTTCCCTGCGCAAGGGGCGTTCTTGGGGGCGTAACTGGCGCTGCTGCAGGCTCGCTGCGCCACTGTGCGCCACGGCTGGTTTTGGTGGCTGGAATCCATGAATACGCTGTGCGTGGAAATGTATTTTAGCGTACGCGGCTGGCGCAGGGATTCGCACGCGCACACTGTGCGCCAGCCGCGTGCGCCACTTGTGCGCTGAATTCTATGAATTACCCCCTAAATCTACCCCTGTTTCAGAAAAGTTCTTGGCCCTTCTCCACCTTGTTTTCGAACTGGCCGTAATTTTGCATTTTCGTCATAGAGGATAAGGAGATTTTCTGCATTTGATATAGAATTGTTTCCAGACTGCAACCACTTGATCAATTAACTCTTAGGTTCTGAAACATGGTGAGGACATTTTTGACATTTAGGTTTAATCAGATTTGGAGTTAGGTTCTGAAACATGTTGAAGACAATGTGGGCATTTTAGGTTAATTACATTTTGAGTTAGATTCTGAAACATGTTGAGGACATTGTGGACATTTCAGGTTTAATCACATTTTGAGTAAGATTCTGAAACATATTGAGCACATTGCAAGACATTTTAGTTTGAATCACATTTGAAGTGGATATACAATTAAGTATTACTATTCTTAATTGTGAATAGTTGGATGCTCAATATAGGATTAAACTCAGTTGCATCTTTCTCAGTCTTGCCCTCTGGTTGTCCTTGAATGCATCAATTTTCCAGTATGACATTTCCAGCCTTCCAACACGTTCGACTGGTGCAGAATAGTGCTTGGGGCCTACTTTCTATTTTGTAACTAGATTTGATGGTAATTGCACACACATCTGCTGCATCTGATATAGTACACACATTTTTGGGTTCCATGTGTTGGCAAAAATGGCTGTGAACACAGAATATTGCGGCAAAAATGCTGTGGTTTTGATGCCGCAATCCATGAAAAGGATGCAGGGGACACCCCTGCAACCCCTGGACTCATTATACCATTTAAAGAGACCGGGGGACACCCCCGCAACCCCTGCTCCCTGCGATTTATTTTACTGGCGATATTTTTGCCACGTTTTTATCACTGCATACCCATTTTTGACATAAGATGCATATGATGGCATTTGCATAGGATGCATGCCAAACTGATGGAACTGCAAGAAAAATGCGGTTCACATCACTTCTAGGGCTACCTTCTAGGAGAGCAGGAAGTTCTTAATGATGATCTTGCAAAGAGTCATTTTTGGAGTGTTCTTTACATCAGGAGATAGTTAAGAAGCAAAAGAGGGAAACAACACAGGGTGGGCAGGGATGGCTAGGTTGAGGAGAGCTTGGGCACTTAGCGTGCAAGGAGTTGTGTTTGGCAGATAGAGGCAAGCAGGTGAGGGGGTGAGCACATGAAGAAGAGGGAATTTGAAAAGGAAGTGATTTAGCATGGATAGCTAACCCCCTTAAAGGCAGTGCATGGAGGTGGGTGATGATTGTGGGAGATTGCAGAGGGTAGAGATAGCAAAGTTCAGTATCTTCTAGATGGGAGTAAAGGAGTAGTCGTATTGTAAAGATGAAATCTTGGAAGCAATAGTTAAGTACCATAAATTGGTGGGTACTGTAAGGGAGGCATGGTATCACAAGTAGATCCTTTCGCAAGAGCTGCAAGTTTCAAAACCTTTATTGATGGTTTAAAAGGGGTTGGAAAACTACTATCTTGCCCTATAACTAAGATGGGAGTATTGACAACCATCACACAAAAAGAAAATACATTCCTAGTCAGTCCTTAGTCAAAATAAAATGGCCTATACTAATAAACCTAATGTCTGCCCTCCATCTAAAACAATAAATGTGTAAAGGGAATGTGCAATGTAAAAAGGAAAATCAGTGTTACAAAAAATGTCAGTATGGCTGAGAATACTCCCTTCCCCGTGTTTTGTAGCATGGGGTAAACTGGCACACTTGGACCTTGGGCTTCAATGAAACATTCATAGACTTCCCTCCGTCGGGCTAAAGCCTCCTTTCACTTTTCTTCCACTGTCGAAGACTTTAGAAACTGCAAGGCTTTTGCTCTTACCTCAGCATGACCACTTCGACCTTCTTTCTTCAAACGTCACTTTTTCTCTCCTACAAAAAGGCCTCTTGGTAAATGTAGTTTCGTGCACCTTACTTATTTCAAAGTTCAAAGATATCTTTCCCATCCAGGTTTCCCTCTGCCGGGATCAAACCTAACAGTTCAAAGACATCTCTCCCATCCAGGTTTCTGTCTGCCGGGATCAAACCTAACAACAGTTCCATTCTTGCATGTCAGTTTCTTTCTCTTCCCGCCGCTTCTACAACATCAGACATTTCACAGAGACTTTCGATTGGGCAAACTTCTTTCACCGGACCACTCTGTTACTTTGCATCTTTATTTACAGTTCTTTACAATGCTTTTCTTTCTCTTGTGTCTTATTGACACATGCGCAACCTTCATTTGTCGGATACTGTTGCCGTCAAGTTTCATTTAACACAGACCGGACTTTCATTGCTTTCATCAACTCACTGGCTGTGTTAATTAATTTTTGTCTTTCGCAACTTTGATCCTGAAATCAAGGCTGATACCACAACTGCGGCTGCACCTCCCCAATTCTGCAGTTCACTCGGGAAGGTTGGCTGTTATCCTGTAAACATAAAAGAGGTTTGTCTCTTCCCTCTGGCTGGGCTTCTTTGCACAAACTTCAAGGCCCTTCACAGGTAACAATCTCTTGTCGGGGTGTCCAAGGTTTCTTGGTACCTTGGTTCAGTCCCTCGGCCTGTTGCTTTGCTCCGCCTAATTCGCCATCGCCCTGGAAGAACTTCTCCTTCTCATGCATCACCTTGCTCGGTGTGTGTCTCAGTGTTCCACCTTTTCACCATGTGGGGAGAGCTAATAGGTACCAGGTGTATGTAATTAAGATCAAGTGCCTGACCCTGCCTGATCTTATAAGTGGGAAATGTCCAATGTATTGCATGAGTAGTACTACTTTCAGCCTCAGACCTTCTCTTCCTCAGCTCAGTGTTTGTTTAGGAAAAGGGGAGTCTAGGAAGTTGGAATATCCTATAAAATAGGATGGGACAGAGGTATTTAGAAAGGGGGGATACCATGTCTAGCCATTGGGCGTTCCTCCCACACTGCGCGAGGACCCTCAGCCAGGTGATCCTCCTGTACTTTTCCACCCCCACGGACTGGATCCAAAGGCAATGGCCATGCCCTGGCCACCTGATTAAGGGATACTCAGGGTCTAGGCAGTGAAACACCCTCTGGTTTTTCACAGGACCCAGGATTGGCTCATTAAGTTAGGCTTAGCCTGCACCATCACTGGAGCCCATGTGGCTTTAAAAGAGGCCTGAGCTCCTCCCTTAGCAGATCATCCGACGACTTTGAAAGGAGTGAGAAGGACTCATTTGGACCCTGACGGAAGGTACAGTCTGCCTTACAGCTTCCGCTAGTGAAGCAAGGCCAGGATTTCCAAGAGAGAACCAAGACCCCTCCCCTAAATATCTCCCAGGGAACAGAGGGTGATACCGACATCAGTGGACCCTTCCAGAAGCTCCAGAACTGGTACCCAGCCAGCACATAGGGGACCCTGCTAGGTTCTGCCAGCAAGCTTCCTAGGTGGGGTGTGACAGAGAGTCTCTGACCAAAGGACAAGGCTGTTGCCTGCAAACACTCTCCCCTGCTTTGGGCTGTCCGTCTTAAAGGACGCCACAAGCCCAGCAAAGAAGCTAGGAGTGCTACGGCAAGCACCAACCAGCATCCATCTTTTAAAGACATTTTCGAGACAGCCGAGCCCTCGAACTGCGACTGGCTGCACCAATGACTGTTGTCACGCTGCATCAGTCAATAAAGTCATGAGAGATGCCTCGACCAGCATTCCAGATCCAACCAACCAGCACAGAAACAATCATTTTTTACCCCAAGCTGCTGTGTAGGCCAGCCTGCAGCTGTCCATCTAGCCTTGATTGCCAAACTGCCTGCCACCTGATACCCGCAGCTGTCTCCCATCTTGAACTCTGTCACAGGAGTTGCAAGGCATCCTGGAACTGATGCGACGCTGTCGAGCATCAAGATCATCTCAAGTACCAGGTACATTGTGGTTCTGTCCCCCTGGTCCATTTACGACCCCTTGCTCCCTTGGTGCTGAAACCAAATAACTGTGAACAGTGAAGACTATTTGCTTTACCGACTACCCTCCTGTCAGTATCTAGAGTGCATCCCTTTACTTTGTGAAACTGTCTGTCCTCTGTGCTCCTTTACAGGGTGAGTTGTATTTTGTAGTGTTCTAAAACTGTCTTTTAAAAATAATAAAGTAGATATTTGTATACAACCTTGACTGGACAGACCCTTTATCATTGGCTAATAATTGTATTTTCGCTGTGTTGCAACTAACCAACATTCCACGACCTTGCGGAGATAAGCATGTCGTTCCGTCCATGTTACTAAATTTGGACAAGGAGATTTATAATTTACTTGTGTTTCTCATCCGTTCGGATCCTTTCTGGTGTACTAGAGGGTTGGGGCTGATTGATGGTTTAAAAACCGATATTCATCCCTGGACCACTGGTTCCCCCAGAAGTTGATTTGTCACTGTATCAGAAGGTCCCATAGAATCAAACTGACATGGAGCTCTCTGTTAGCTCAAAGCAGGTTGATGGCTTTTAAGGAAAGAACTCGTCACTCATGGTGTAAACAGTATTCAGTGTTATCCCACCTCCCTCATTGGCTACCACCTACATACATACTATCAGTCCCCTATAGTCCCTTGACCGATTGGCCACATCCTACACTATCCATACCCTTTAACAAGTGATCCCCATGATCTATTACTTTGGGTCACAGCTACTGGATTGGTGAGTTACCTGGAAAGTTACCCACCCCATGGGCCTAGTCACGTGGTGTGCACTTGGTCGTCAGCATGAGCTCAGTGGATAAATCTGAGGTCAAATTGTCCCTTTGAAATAATAGTGCTCTCCTTTGATACCAGACACACAGTGACCCCAACAATGCCTCCTCAGATCTGGACTAGATTTGTTGGCATCTCTCTTGACCTTCATATCACAAATCATGGGATGTTCTGTTCCTCACTCCCCCCTTATCAGTTGCCCATCCACAGCACATCTCCTAGCTGACTGGAGAACCAAAATAATCAGCCCAATTCTGATAAATGTTTGTACTCTATTTTCCAGTCCCCGGTATTTCAAATATTGCGTCCATTATCCTCGGTGATGCTAGTGCACTAAATCTAAACTAAGCATGTTGGCAGCTCAAGATCTCTAACCTGATTCCCATGAATGTGTCCTTCAGGAAGGCTGCAGGCCTACCCTCGCTCTGCCATTCACATTCCAATCTTATTCCACAGACCAACAGCTGGATACAATAAACCATTATCTACTCAGGCCTACATGCCACCGTTCTCAGCTTCACTCTTGGGGCTTGGCAAAGGGAAAATACTTCAAACTCTTAGTTATACCATGCTACTACACTTCCAATTTGGAATACAAAATGCTAGGCCTCACTTCCAATATGGTAATGCGTCAGTATTTTCTGCACATGGCACTGTGTCTGCATCATCGTCGTTACACATTGTATTTCATTACTGCTAAACAATATCACTGCGAGCCCTATACCTGGGGCTTACCTAGGTCTCTATAACTACCTTAAAGATACAGTTGTTACTTACTCTGTAGTTTCATATGCAAACTTATCATATAACCATCTCCCAGTGTTACTTTCCATGCCTCTGCTGCCACGCACCTTCACTTTCTCATTTGCTAATAGATTTTCCTTAGTCTGAGTTGTTTGGCCGTGCATGGAACCTGTACATGCATCCCAACATTCCCCCCCTTTAATTTATCCTCCATTAACTAACCAAGCAGCTTCCCTTCTTCTGCAATCACCATCTTTGGGTACCCAAACCCTGCACACATGACGTAAACATCACCCATCTTGCGCATATTTGTCTGAGGTATAGGTAAGGTATAGAGAATTGCTATACCCAGCTAAATCTACACAGTGTGCCACATAATTTTCAGGATCTGTTGTGGGTGAAGTTAAGGTCCCCGGGGTATCTATAGAACATTCAATTCTCACCATACATAGTCTGTTTGGACTGTCTGCTTGCGTATACTGATGTTTTTCGATAGGAGGAGATCCACCTGCCTGTATCGATACCATCATCATGGCACTGTTTGGGAGAGTCTTGGTACAACCATCTAGCACATGCAAAAAATTAGCAGCAGGAAAACTATGATGGGAACCAATATCTTCACCGGTATTCGTAGCCAAGTTGGGGCCCAGAAAAACATGATGTCAAACCAATCATCAGCTTCCACTCCACTTTTGTCTCCATTCATGTCTTCAACTTGTGTAGGGCCCTATTATATGAAACAAGGAACCATTGTCTGCATCATTTGGGCGGGTGGGTATACATGCAAGATGACAACCCGATCTTTTTGCAGATGTCCCCTTCCATGGCCGTCAACAAGTCCAAGATGTACGGATTCTGCTAGGTCATCAGTCATATTGCTTGCAGCTTGCTCTTTA